>NC_090305.1:60612852-61824102 GCF_039906515.1 Pseudorca crassidens
GAGAGAAACAGGAAATGGGAGACTAAAATAAATCTTCTGTTTCAAGAAAAAATAAATCATGCCTAAAAGTTTACACGCAGATCTTTCTGGGTCTTTCAAAATGTCTCTGAAATGTTGCAGTTCAAAGCTTTTCAAATACTATAGCCTCCACCCACTCCCCGGATATGCATTCACTTCCTCTCTTATAAACATAACTTCCTTTGTTGTTTGAACAGATTCAGTGACTCTGGGGTCTCCTTGTGGTTGGTGCCCACCGACAAGCCCTGTTCCTCGAATCAGCTGGGAAACCCTTCAGGGTGGGCAGTGACTTGCCATAGACAAAAAGGAGACAGGTCAGTGGGGGGACAGTGTGACAGAAGGTGCTGTGAGTGGGGGGAGGCTTCTATTAGGAGATCTCACAAATGTGAATGGCTGCTATCAGGGTGGTAAGCTGCTAACCAGTGTTTTCACAGATGAGACAAAAAAAAAAAAAAGCCAACTTTAAATACAGCTTGAGTGATGATTAAGTTACCATTAGGCCTGTCTGCAAATGAGTGAAAATCCAAAAGAATAGTGATTTAAATAGCACAGAAGTTTCTTTCCCTCCTTGTAAATGAATCCAGCAGGAGGGAGCTGGGCTGCCGTGATGGTTCTGTGAGGTTGTCAGGGACCCAGGCTCCTTCTGTCTTATCACTCTGCCACCCTCAGCTCATGGGCCAATGTGATGATTTGACTATTGAAGCTTCAGCCTTAATCAAGTCTAGAGTCTGGCCCAGGAGATAGAGGAAGGCATGAAAGGGTCCCTTCCTTCTAATAAGGTAAGTTGCATGTAACCCTCCCATGTATATTCCACTGGTCGGAACATGTTCTCATGTTCTCGCTACAGGAGAGGATGGGAAATGGATTTTATTCTGGGGAGCTGTTGCACAGCTAAGAAAGGGAAGGCTGATATTGGGGTCAATGGTTAGCAATCGTTGCCCCCAGGAAGTTACATCAGAAGGGAGAACTCGGGACTTCTTTTTCACAAGTACCACAGACCTTCCACACGAGACTCTTCTAGGGCAATCGTCTCATTTAATCAATACAACTTCCCTGGGTTTGTGTTATTTCCACTTTCCAAAGGTAGAAGGATTCCAAGAGTTTGTGTCACTTATCCAAAGCAGCTCCACAAGCTATGCCATTGGCCTTCTAATTCTTCAGAATCAGCCCTGAGTGGTCACAAAGCCCCTTCCTCTGTAGCACCGAGAGGGGCAGGTGGATGGGCCTGGGGATGGCAGTGTGGGTCTCTCAGGGTCTCTCAGCTCCAGGCACGGTCACCTCTACACATTTATGTCTTCCTAACTCCGAACCCTGCCATGCAGGACTCCAGGAGCCCATCACATGGCAAACTGTACACATCACCCCAGCCCTGCTCTTACCCTGGAGGCTGGAAACCCTAGGCTGGGCCACCGGCTGGCTTGCTATTCAAGTTGATGTTAGCATTCTGGGGCAGATTCACTCATCCCCGATTTGCAGCTGTACCCACTTTTGTTGAGGACATGCTTGTGCTGGAAGGGTTGGAGGGCGCTTACCGCAGACCCCAGAGAGCCAAAGGGAAAAAGGAGCATCAGTCCCGAGCTGGGCTCCCCCGGGGCTGAGACATCTGTTGTTAGGAAGGAACACGTAAAACTAAAAAGAAACCGCCTTTGGCTGGCTCTGTCTTCTCTTGATGGTTATTTGGGTTCCTTTCATATTTTCAATGAACTCTCTTGAGGGATTAGGAAATTTAATGTTTAAATCATTGAGGATGAGGAATGAGCCAAAGAGGAGTAACTTTAAAGAAAGAGACTAGTTCTGTTCTGCCTACGAACTGCCCGTTCCGACCCCCTGGCCGGTGTGTGCAGCCTGACTGTTCGAAAGCACACAGTGTCTGCATTGCTGGGGGAGGACCACAGAGGCTTCTGGACTCCACACAAGGTCATTCCACATGAGCTTGGGGCTGACTCCCTAAAAGCACGTCTCCCGTGAAGAGGACAGAGTCTGGGTTACCCATTCCTTCGGTGGACCTCCAACTCCACAGATCACACCCCTCCACTACTGTCCTTCTGACCGCTACAGAGAATCCTTCTGAAAGGCTCTTAATTTCTGTTTTAAAATACCTTTCAATAAAAGACGTAAAAGTAAATGCTTGTTTATTATAAATTCAGAAGAGAAACTGAAAAGAAGGGAAGAAAAACTGCCTGTTATTCTATCACCCAGAGATAACCGTGACTAACCTTCGTATATTTTTCTAAGCACATATACGTGTATGTTCGTATGTACATGCATGTGTGTGTAAAAAGCTTTTGAAAAGCAAATATGGCCTCAGACTATTTTATAACCAGCTTTTTACCACTTAGCAATAGGCCACAGACATCTTTCTATGTCAATAAATATATACCTACAATATTTTTCTTAGTGACTGAAGATATTACATTGTACCATCATTTTTTAAAAATCCCCTATTGTTGGACAGTAAGATTAGTTCATTGCTCTATTTTTGGAAAAAATTATTACTATTATTATTACTAAAGATCTTAGGGTACATGCTTGATTATATGCTTAGAATAAACTCCTAGAAGTAGAATGCTGGGCAAATGCTTTGCAAACTGTTAGGAGTTTTTGATATACGTGGTCAAATTTATCTGTAGAAAAGTTGTCATAATTTACATTCATCTCCCATGTATGAGGAGATTCCCGATGTTCTAGTTTACACTAGACACTATGTTTTTCTTTCTGAAAAGAAAAGGTTACAGATCATGACATTCTGTAACCTTTTGGGAAAGAACCACAGTTGTATATCCATCCTATACACAAAGCTTTCCTTCCACGACAGCTCCATCTGAGAAATCAGGCCCCCAAAGGAGCCAAATTAGACCCAAATTCAAATATATCTGGGTCTCAGAACATCCTCTCATTTCCATCAGCCTCTGAACACACATCTGGCCAAACAACTCTCTGTGATTTGTGACCTGGACTGGATTCAACGCTGACCTAGATAGAGAGTACTTTGGATCTCATTACCCGCCCTTCAAACCATCTGGTGCTGGCTAAACAGGTTATCCACGCAGTAGGAACCTCCATCCCTCAACTGGCTTTCTTCTTGCCAGGTTTCTTCCAAAATAAATATTTTCTACCTAGCTCCTTACACACAAAAAAGAGGATGTGGATTATCTTCTGCATATCTTAACCTGATAGACGAGAAGCTTATTTTTTAGAACTTAGCAGTTCTACAGATTCAATCACAGTTCCCTGGATGGACCAGGAGACAGTGAAAAGGCAGAGAAGGGGAGAAGGAATGAATTCCCATGGTCACAGAACTGGGGCCTGAGGCGTTGCCTCTGCATGTTATCTCACTTATGTTAATATTTAAAATATTTGTGGTTGGGGGGGAAATGCCAATTATCTTCAAAACAGAGAATCTGTTCTTGGCTACAAGTGTTTTTTTCAAATTCCTAGAATTAAAGCAGCTTGTTCTTCCAGGCTCATGAGCTATTTTTATCTGCAAAAATATGGAGCACACACACGTGTTCCCACGTTCATCTATGTGCACGGACGCTGGGCTTCGTTACTGTCCCTTAGCTCTGTTGAAGGCAGAGCTAAGGGACAGTAAGCTTGGGGCTTTACCACCTTTGCAGAAGTGTATTGCTGTGGGGTGAAGGACTGTCTTCCTTTATAATTACTCATTTTCTCAAATGACATTTTGGGATTTTTAAAAGCAGTCATGGAAAACAACACAGTTACATAGAAAACAAACTTATGGTTACCAAAGGGGAAAGGGGCAGAGAGATAAATGAGGAGTATGGGATTAACAGATAACACTACTATACATAAAACAGATAAACAACAAGAATCTACTGTAGAGCACAGGGAATTATATTCAATATCTTGTCATAACCTATAATGGAAAAGAATCTGAAAAAATATATCTATTATATAACATATATATATCTGAATCAGTGCTGTACACCTGAAAGTTACACAATATTGTAAATCAACTATATTGCGACTTTAAAACATTAAAATCAGTCATATAAAGCAAAATAGACCTATTTTTTTGAACCTCTATTGTTCATTGTGTTGTGTTGTTATGGTCTCTCTTCTTTTGACCCTGGCATTTCTTTACTCATGCACAACATCCTTATCGAGGGCCTCCTGTGGGCAGAGCCCTCCGCTGGGTACCGTGGAAGGCCTCAAGACAGAATCCCTCGTCCAGCTCTGTCCCCAACCAGCTGTCAGGAAGGGGTCCCTGCACTTCACACAGCCACAGTTTATGCACCTTTAAAACAAGGCACCTGGCCTTATTGCCTACAGGCACTGACTCCCCTGCACTTGTGGGCTCCTCACGGTCCGGGGGGTGGGGGGGGGATGTCCTGAGCAGGCTCTGGCTGGCATCCCAGGCCACACGTCAGAGGGACACATGGCTTGCTCTGGAAGTGAAGCGAGTCAAAGCTGGATGGAACCCCGCCCCGAGCCATGCCCACAATCACGTGTAAGCCCAACGGATGCTGAGGTCCTAACAAAGGGGTCTGATCCAAACTCACGCCATTGTAGACATATATCTGTGGCTCTATTAAAACGTTTTGTGATGAACATTTTCAAAAATACGCAATATAGACAGAAGAAGAAAATGAAAACTCAGGCACTCATCACTGAGCTCCAACAATTTTAACTCTGCCCCTGACCCTCCGAATCCCAGACATCCTGTCATTTTACCCGTAAGCGCTTCAGTGCGTGTCTGTAGCTAGAAAGGGTGTTTTAGAAATATAACCGCCATGCCGTTATCCACAAAATTAACAGTTATTCCTTAATATCAGGTTAGTTCTCTTAAAGATGTCTCTTAGGGCTTTTTTGCAAATCAGGATCCAAACAAGGCTCACACTTTTGTTTTGATGGTCCCTTCTGTTCTGGAACAGTTTCCACTCCTTTGTAAATTTTCACTTCCTTGCAGTTGGTTCGTTGAAGACACCAGGTCATTTATTTTGTAGGATGTCCCACGTTCCGGACTGGGTTCCTTGCTTCCTTGTAGTGCTGCTTAATTTGTTCTTCAGTCCCCTTTACTCCCTGTAAACTGGTAAGACATCTAGAGGCTTGATTAATTTCCGGATCAATTTTTTTTTAAGGCAAGAATGTGTCCGAGTTGATGCTGTGTATTTGACATTGATTGCATCCCCTTAGGGAGCACATCCGGTCTGGTCATCCCACTTATAGTGACAGATCAGAGGGCTCAGGTAGCTAAGTAAGGGGGTGACCTTGACGGGAAGCAGAAGAGATGGGATTTGGACCTTCTCAGTCTGATTCCAGAATCGACAATTTTAGCCACTCCCCCATCTTTCAGAAAAAACAAGTGCTCCACTTTTATAACTTTCTCTCTGTTTCTGGACTCCTGTACCCACCACCCATCTTTCCCCTGTACCAAGGACAAACACCACTAGTTGTAGGTCAGATCCCGTAGTTTAAATTGGGGAGGAACACAAGATCAGTGCGTTCAAGCACCAGGAGGTCCAGGTGTGGCTTGGGTGCTCCTTCTTTCCGCTGGGTCATGGTCAGAGGTGTAAGAGGTGGGGAGGGTCCGGGAAGGGGGTGGCATGTGACAAGAGTTTTCCTTGGCCACTGCATTTCTCTCCAGCCCTAAACCCTCCAGGCACTGGATGCAAGAGCCTGGGACCCCACGGTGCCAAATGTCAAAGGGATTGAGAATGACTATGAAAGTGTGATCACATTTCCAGTCTTTATCATGAATTTCCCATTTCCTTTTGCCTTCTTTTCATGCCCTCTGCTGCCATGATTTTTCTCTCGGTTTATCTCAGTTTTCACTGGCCTCATCTGTCTTGTCCCTCCCTCATGGGACAGGGGCCCTTTAGAACAATCACACACTGAAATTACACGCCAACGGCAGTCAAGGTAGCAAGGGAAAGGTGGGCATCACAGGTGCTGACCTCTGACGTCTCTGCAAGTCTAAACCTGAGGGTCTACCTCCACCTTGCACGTAGGGAGAGACTCTCGCGAGAGAGTCCTAGCCAGGTCCTGGACACAGGGACCCCAGGGAGCTGAGGGGTGGAGAAGGCAGAGAAACCGGAGAAGACTGGGGAGAGAAATACCGTCTGATGGGAAATAGAGAAATCCCTCCCAGCGGGCTCTGGTGCTGTGCTTCTCTTTAATTCACCAAGGTTGTGTTCTTCCTGTCCACGCGTGAGCTGGGCTACAGGCCTCAGGCCTCCTAGAGGCCGCAGATGTACTTGTTCTTGCCTTTTGTGGTGGTGACTGCCTTTGTGCATTGCTCTCCTTCATTTACAAGGAATATTTGCAGAGATTCGTACCATCTACAAGGTCGTGAACCCTCACAATGACTCTTCGAGTGAAGGATCATCATCACACTCACGGTCACTTGAATACAAGACTCAGAGCCTGTAAATGCTTGAGGTTCCCCCATGATGAAGCTGCTGGGCCAGGACTTGAACCCATGTGCCTGGAAAGCTGAGCATCTTCCCCTATGACCACCCCCTACCCCCAACCCGCCCACACAAGGTTTGCTTCAGAGAAACAAGAAGGGCTTGGGTGTCACTTTCTTCAGGACCCAGTGACTCTTCTTCCCAAGAACTCGGTTGAGAGCGCCGGTTCCACGCGCTTTGTTTGTGGTCAGCGTCCCGTGGGAAAGGGTCAGCTGGCTGTTCAGAGCAGGACAGAATTTTTGGTGAGGCCTCCCTTCCCCGCTCTAAGTAATGAGAGCATTGGTACTCCCAAGGGGGTCTCCTTGGGACACATTCCTTGTTGTTATTGCTATTGATGTGGTTTGTGGTTTTGCCTTTTTAAATTAAAAATCATCGTTTCTCTAATCGGGAGTCATATGTGTTCATTTTGAGACTCTTAGAAAAATGGAGAAAAGCATAAAGAAAATCAGTCTTGTCCGGTCTCCTGCCACCTCAAGCCACAGCGAGGAC
Source organism: Pseudorca crassidens (assembly GCF_039906515.1). Classification (NCBI taxonomy): domain Eukaryota; kingdom Metazoa; phylum Chordata; class Mammalia; order Artiodactyla; family Delphinidae; genus Pseudorca; species Pseudorca crassidens. The sequence continues at coordinate 60,619,791 of NC_090305.1, forward strand.
TTGGTGGGTTCCCTTCTTGCCTCCTGTGCCCCTGCAGATGCCCGCCCCACGTTCCTCTGTGCCTGGAGCCTCACAACAGGCCTCACGTCCTCTCCTATGGCAGGGTTCGGCTACGAGGGAGGCCTGGCAGGGGGAAGGACAGTGTGGTTGGGAATTTATTCCCCTCGCTCCCTCTCTGCAAGGTCACCTCTGCCGAAGGTCACTGCTCCTTTCAAGACCCAGGAGTCAAACAAGCCACTTGCCCCCCCACAGGCTCTGGTAACCGTTCCTAATCTCCTTCCTTTGGGCCCCGGGTGGTAGGGCTCTGGGTGGTAAAGCCCCAGCTACTGCAGCACTGGTTGTTCCCCCCCACCCCACGCTGCCCACACTTTCATAAATAATCCCTCCCCAGGTTATCCTGTTTTGAACGTGCCATCTGTTTTCTGTTGGGAACTGGACTGCCTCACCTTCTGACTCATTGGTATGTCAAGACCTTTCCCTTGAAGCTCCCATGGCCATGCTGTTTTCTGAGGTTTCCAAAGCAATGTATGAAGTAGAGCCTGGAATAAACTTGGGGGTCCTGGGGCAAGAAGGCATCTAATTTCTTGACTCCCAGTAGCACCCCTCACCTGACCTGGCTCCGAACTGCCCAGGCCTGTGTCCACACGTTGTGATGTGTCACACACCTCCACCCACTCCCAAGCACCTCCTACTGCCCCTATATCTCCATTAAAGCCACTCCTTTTGTCACCAGAATTATCTCCACGAGGTCCCGCTTGGAAAGGAAGTTGTAGCAGAGGAGGAAGGAATCCTGACTTTTTCACCCCAGAGGCCTCTGCACATGACGCTGCCTCAGACCCCTGCCCACTGCCTGGCTGAGTCTACCTGCCCCTCTTATCTCGGCTTTGAAGCCTTCTCTGAGCTCTGCACCCTCGTGCTCTTCCGTGTTGTAACTCTCCTCATGAGGTCCACGAGGGCAGGCACCATGTCCTACTCACCCTTCTACCTGACACCCGCCCATAGCACCTGGCAGATAATAAACACTCCATCAGTAAGTTGAATATTGTACATTTGGGACATCCTCCAGTATCAAGTTTTCCCATTAGCCCCACGTTGAAGGACTATTTCCATTTGGAAGAACCCTTGAATTGAAGGAGCCAGCCATTGCTTCCTGGAATACTGTATATACGTTAGAAGCCATTTACCCATCCCCACAGGCACTAAGGTGACGGGACCCTACAAAGGTGTGTTTGTGGGAGGTGGGCGTGGGGAAGAGAACAAAAGGTGCACCTTTGTCAGAAACTTTTGTGGGGCTGTTGACGCGGGAGGAGGCAAGAGTGTGAAAGCAGAGCCGGGGAGTCGGAAGAAAATTCTGGTCCATCATTTTCCCAAGAGCCAGGTGTATAAAAAAACACCGGTGCTGCAGACGGTCCTACGAAGATAGACTTCAGATGCAATTTCAGTCCTCTGGAGTCACTTCTGAATTTATTTACCATATTGAACTTTACCTCCTAGTGCGGGGTCAGGGGAGCTTTGAGTATTAGTGAAATATTTCAAACCTCCCTTTAAGAGGAAAATATGAATACCTCTATCTGCACAAAGAAACAGTGGAAAGATATACAAGGAACTAGTGAAGTGATGACTTCCGGGGGTGGAGTGGAGGACCCAAACAGACTGGGTAGCAGAGAGAGGGAAACTTCTCAATTATAACTTTTGATATTGACTTTTTTTTTTTTTTTTTTTTTTTGCGCAGTACGCGGGCCTCTCACTGTTGTGGCCTCTCCCGTTGGGGAGCACAGGCTCTGGATGCGCAGGCTCAGTGGCCATGGCTCACGGGCCCAGCCGCTCCGCGGCATGTGGGATCCTCCCGGACCGGGGCACAAACCTGTGTCCCCTGCATCGGCAGGCGGACTCTCAACCACTGCGTCACCAGGGAAACCCTGATATTGACTTTTGAATCACAGGAATTTATAACCTATTTAAAAAAGAAAACCACGTTTGAAAAACCTTCCCTGAGAAGAGCAATAACTTTCCATCTTTTTTTTCACTTCAACCCACTCAGGTGGGGCAAGAGACCTCGTTGTCCATTTATTCTGTCCTTTTACACTTTCCAATGGAAGAAACAATGGGACTTGTTTATAATAACAAAGTGTCAACGCATAAGCAGTTTGCTTTTGGGGAGAGGGGGTAGCATTACGTAAACATTTGCTTTGGCAACTGGGGTATGATGATTCCTATTTGAACCACAACGTATCTTCCAATTTAGTTAACTAGAAAATTACTGGCCCCAAATACTGATGTGGCAAATACAGAAACCTAAACATCTTAGAGAAGATCAGAAAATCTAAAACCAACCACGTGGGTAACACAGTAGCAGCAACTGCTCAGACAGAAAACAAAACTTGCTTCCTCCTCAGTGTGGGCATTTGGCTGTTGACAGTTTTGCAGGCACAGCAGGAGCTCTGCAAGCTGCCACATGTTGCATAGATGATAGAATTTTGGATAAATGCTGAATAGAAGTATTCTGGTGACACGCTCATTTTGGTGCATGAATTCCAAATTCAGTCACCCTTAATGATTCACGTAATAAGTTAATAGTAGAAAGTGATTAGTTCTCCCTAAATGCCAGCTGGAGGATTGCGTGGCATTCACCCAGAAGAGCAGAAAGGACTCATATGTTTGGAAAGCAATTTGCGTCCATCAGGAGAATTCTTGCATCTCCAGTGGCCTTTGAGACCACTTCCAAAATGGCTCTATTAGAATTATTGTACCGGTAAAAATTTATAAAGCTACCCTGCTCCGAGGTGGCCAGAGTCCTAGAGAATTTGGACTCTGTGATGGAAAAGACCACCCATCTAAATCATGCTTTTTCCCAGTGGGAAGCAGCCCTTCAAACAATGAAGGTCCTTCTTAAGTATCAGCTTTGGCCTCTGGGATAACTTTTCTGAAAGAGCTTGCTGGGTGAGTTGCAAACCCTTGGGGAAATGTTTTCACAAGGAAGTTCTAAGAACTGTCGAGGACTGAGTAGCTCTACCCTTCCGTACGTTTTTAACCACAGTTAAGCTTCCCTGGTAAGGAGTGATGGAGCTTTCGAGGCAGTGATTTTAGACCCTCTGACCCCCTCGACCCTCTTGTCCTAGATCTTCCCAGCATCTGTCCTGTTCTATCCTGTCTCTCACATCGAATTCTACACCGACATTTGGACTTAGGGGCCCTCTTGGGCTTCCCTAACTCTGATCATCTCATGCTATCACTTGTGACTTGCACCCACTCTTCTTACACCTGATCCAGCTCCAGCTCCAGGGGACCAAAGAGGAGGTAAGATGCACTAAAATGAAATCCCCACGGCTCTTGAATCCAAACACCTCTACGCCTTAGCCTGCCATGGTTAACCATCACGGACGCTTAGGAGAACGCTGAGCCATGTGGCATGGATCTGTACTTCCCAGGAACTGAGAATACGGGTACGTACAGGGTTGACGGTCAGCTGGTTAAATACTGAATTACTTCCCCGTCACTTTGGTACAGCTATTGTCCCGCTACCTTGAGCACCTAGGCTCCTTCCCTGGAACTCCCTAGACCTTCCCCTAAACCTGCAGCTTTAGGGACAATATCTGGCCAATCAGGGGCAGGAGTGGGGGTAGGGCCTTGGTTGGGTACCCTTGGCCAAAATCCATCCCGATTGGCCGATACCTGAGCCAGACTAGTTGTTATCTATCTCAAATATCAACCTTTACAAGTGAGCCATGGTCTTAGAGATTTCCAGATAAATAAATGAAAAAGAAAAAAGTCAGACAAGGGACGGCTGTGCCGATACTCCCAGCTGGCAGCCTCTTCTCTTCAAAGGCTGCCCCAGAGGTGTAAGCAGATGATTTACTAAAACAGATGATTTACTAAATACTGCCTTTTGCCAAATCCCCAGAGACCCTTGAAGGTTGGGTGCTAAGAAAGTTCAAGTTATTATTAGGCACGTGGTCTATGTAGGTCACTGCCAAGTGCTGGCAAAGAAAAGCCAAGCAAGCAGGCTAACCCTGGCTGGAATGTGGATGAGGAACTGCAAGCCCTTCTCTAAACAGGAAACATGCCTGAAATCTCTTTTGTCTCCAGAAGGACTTGGCTTCTTCACCTGTAAAATGAGGGTCCTATTAATGACCCCCTTCACCAGTGTCTCAGGATTTTGGACAAGAAATAAGCCTCTTTAGGAAAAAGTGGGGGAACCCACCAGGGAAGAGTATTGGGAGATCCAGCTTCATCCTGTAGACGCCTGGATCCTTTGGATTTTCTGTCGCTGCCACACGGCAGTGTTTGGCTTGCATGTTACCTGGCAGCCCCTGAGAGGGACCGTGGCCATGAGTGGGGCAGGAAACAGCTCCAGCAATTCAAGGTCTTGACTAAAGGAAAGAGCAGATCTGTGCTTCCAGTTCTGCTTGGACACAGGCGTTTTTCAGATGCTCACAGGAAGATGACTCGTGTCAAGCTTTCAACCATTTGGACAAAGTTCAGGATTGTTCTTTAGCAAGATCTCTTCCTGGGCAAAAAGGAACACACGCATTTCCTAGGCATCCTGTTGGGCGGTGATGTCCCCTCTTTACCAAAGCTCTCCGAGCTGGAAGGGCATCCGCACAGGCAGGAGAGACAGAGGGATTGGGGCCACGTGTCTGGGGGAGGGTGGTGGGCTTGGAGGTGTCTGGGGGTATTGCTGGAACGCAGGTGCAGTAGGACCCTCCCGGGCAGGAAGGAAGAGCTAGGACAGGCGAGAAAGCAGTGGATCTGCCCGTGCTGATGTGCCTCCTGGCGGGAGGTTTCCAGGCTGAGTCACCCCGTGTGAACCTGGCAAAGAATGGGAAACCATTGGGAGAGAGAACAGGAAGAACCAAATTCAGGCCAAGCGAGAGGGAAGGGGTGGGGTCACGGGATTTCTGGGACAGTGGAGCCCAAACTGAGCCCTAAGCATGCTCCTTTTTTTTTTTTTAAGAAAAATTAAAACTCAGCTAAGGTACACTTCCTCCTGTTTTACAGAACATGTGAGGTGAACATCTTCAGTTTTATTTATGTCCTAAATAAGCATATGTAGCACTTATTTGGTGCCAAGCACTCTTCCAGAGTTTGACAAGTTTTAACCTATTTAGTCCCCAGGACAATCAGAGGTCTTATGATTATTCCCATTTTACGGCGAGGAAACTTGAGGCATGGCAGAAAGGGTTACGTGGCTTTACCCAAGGGGAGGAGAAGCCGAGGCTGGACCCCAGGCAGCCTGGTTTCCATGTCTGTGCTTTCGACTCTTGAATTGATTTTTTAATAGACTTTATTTTTTTAGAACAGTTTTAGATTTATAGAAAAATTAAGAAGACAGCACAGAGGGTTCCAATACATCCTGTATCCAGTTTCCCCTGTTATAAACATCTTACATTAAGGTGGTGTATTTGTTACACGTAATGAGCTAGTACTGATCATTATTATTAATGGAAGTCCACAGTTTATTTGGATTTCCTTAATTTTTACCTAATGTCTTGTTCTGTTCCAAGATCCCATCCAGGTTACTGCATTCCTCATGTCTGCTTAGGTTCCTCCCGGCTGTGGCAGTTTCTCTGACTTTCCTTGTTTCCCATGACATTGATAGTTTTGAGCAGTGCTGGTCAGGTGTTTTGGGATGTGTCTGATGATTTTTCTCCTAATTAGACTGGGGCCCAACCCTTGTCTTTTTTTAAAAAAAAAACATCTTTATTGGAGTATAATTGCTTTACAATGTTGTGTTAGTTTCTGCCGTATAACAAAGTGAATCAGCTATATGTATACATATATCCCCATATCCCCTCCCTCTTGGGCCTCCCTCCCACCCTCCCTATCCCACCCCTCTAGGTGGTCACAAAGCAGCGAGCTGATCTCCCCCAACCCTTGCCTTTTGATCGTTACAGTGAGCTCGTGCAAGGCAGGTGCCAACCTAACAGGGACATCTGCCATTACTTGACAGAATTCCACACTAGGTATTCTTTTTCTTATGTATTTGGTTCTTTTCAGAAGGAAAAGGAGACTTCTCTTTTGTCGTTGTGCTAACTCATCTGGTTCCGAGTAAAGAAAGTCATGTTACCCTGGACTCTCCCGCTGAGGTAAAGCCCTTGGTTTACGCTAGTTTCCATCTTCCAGGGTTGCAGGGTGCATTTCATTCCTCCAGCTGGGCCCTGTTCATCCCTGTTAAGACTCAGACCCCGGCACAGCTAAGTGTAAAGGGAAAGTCGGGGACTTGGTCCTGTAGGGCTGTGTGGGGTTCTATTTGCTTCCTTCAGCCAACATTTCCTCAAGCCTTGTCACTCCCACTGAAGCCAGAGCATGCGCGGCCAGCTGCCTCCCAGCTGCCAGGTCGTGGCTCTGTCTCGGCAGCTCTCCATCCCTGCTGTCTCCGGGGAGGCATCTCCTCAGCTAGCTCTGTGTGAGCACATCTGCAGAAGCTACCCCACTCCCCACCTTCGTCAGGTGCTGTCCTGGCAGGCGGACCCTCCTTCCTAGATGATAGACCACACCGTCAGATGGATCCTGACAGTCCAGACTGGGAACACACGCATTTGATTTTCCCAGGGAGAACTCCGATCATAAAGATGTTTACGCATGAGGGAAGTGCTTGATATACGGCCTTGAGGTGATAAAAATACACGCCACCTTCTCAGAAAACTAAAAATAGAATTACCATATGGTCCGGCAATCCCACTCCTGGGCATATACCCAGACAAAACTATAATTCGAAAAGATACATGCACCCCTATGTTCACAGCAGCACTATTCACAATAGCCAAGACATGGAAACAACCTAAATGTCCATCAACAGATGAATCAATAAAGATGTGGTCCACACAGACAATGGAATATTACTCAGCCATAAAAAAGAACGAAATAATGCCATCTGCAGCAACATGGATGCAACTAGAGATTATCATATTAAGTGAAGTAAGTCAGAAAGAGAAAGACATACCATATGATATCACTTAAATGTGGAATCTAAAATATGACACAAATGAACGTATCTATGAAACAGAAACAGAATCACGGACATGGAGAACAGACTGGTGGTTGCCAAGGGGGTGGAGGGTGGGAGACGGATTGGGATTTTGGGATTAGCAGATGCAAACTGGTATATAAAGAATGGATAAACAACAAGGTCCTACTGTATAGCACAGGGAACTGTATTCAATATCCTGTGATAAACCATAATGGGAAAGAATATGAAAAAGAATATATATATATATATATATACGTATAACTGAGTCACTTTATTGTACAGCAGTAACTAACCCAACATTGTAAATCACCTATACTTCAATAAAAAAGCTTTTTTTTAAATACACGCCACCTTTTAAAACCATGGCAACACAAGAGGCAGGACAGTTGCAAATGAAAGGCCGTTTAAAATATGGCAATGGGCTGCAGGTGTGTAAAGAAAGTTGATTAGGAAAACAGCTAGACGGAAGAGAGTCCTGCCTTCATTCTCATCTCCACTGCGTCCCAGCTCAGAGCCTCACCAAGTTCCAAGGCCAACCCCCAATAACTGCTGGCTATATGAACAAGGGACGCAGAGTAGGCATCTCCTGGCTGCCTCCAACAAGTCGCAGCCCGGGCTTCCCATCTCTTTCCCTCCTTGCCTTCAGTCCGAACAGAGCTAACAACTTCGTGGCTCATTTTACCTTCCCAACCCTCCTCCTGCTAGGTTGAATCATTAGCCTCGGTTCCTCACCTTCTGCAGCGACCACATCCTCTGCTGTGTAACTCTGCAAACCCTCCCACAACCTTGGGAGGGAAACACTTCCCTGCCCCATGATTTTGGACTCGGCTGGAGGGTATCAGCAGACGTGACGCATACAGTGGTTCGAAATGTGCTTGTGTGGTTGGGCGTGTCCTCTTACGCCTCTCCGCGTCATCAGGAGAACAACATGCCCCAGCTAGCTTGCTGGTCCCGGGAGGATGAGAGGCATGTGGGACAGACCTGGACCCAAACAGCAGCGTGGAACCCAACCCAGCTGATCCCAGCCAGGATCAGCCAAACCCCAGCTCAAATGTATGAGTGAGAAACAAACGCTCCGTGGAACGCCATCAAGCTTTCAAACCCTTTGGTACCAGCAACAGTACCTGCAGAGTAATACGCAGGACGAAGGTTTCTGGGAAGAGGAGACTTCATGTCCCAGGAGACCATTCCTTTCTTACATGATTTACATGAGCCTTCCTGATGATGTCACCGTCACCGGGACTCACCTCTCCCAGAAAGCATTGGTCTGTTAGTAATAACAGTAATTAGCATTCACCTGGGGTTTTATGGGCAGGAGGCAGCAGCAACATACAACTATCTTATGAGGTGGAGAGGCCGGGATTATCACGTTCATTTTGCAAAGAGAAAATTAAATACTCAGACGAGTTGGGTGACTCACCAAGACTGGACCAGGAGGCAGCCGTCTGAAGGAACAACGCGATAAGGAGTTCCTCATACCCGGGAGAAGTCACGTGTGTGCTCGCGCAGGCGCCTTTCATTTTTGTAACATTTCCTGTTATTAAAGGGATACAGGCCAATTGCAGAAAACTAGGAAAACGCGGGAAGCATTAGTAAGTTTCCATCCTACCTAGTAGTATTTTGATCTATTTCTCTGTGTTATTTTTGTTGTTATTATTTTTTTGGCCGTGTCACGTGGCTTGCGGGATCTTAGTTCCCCGACCAGTTGCTCCCTGGAGTGGAAGTTCGGAAGTCCTAACCACTGGTCCACCAGGGAAGTCCCTCTCTGTGTTATTTTTAATGCATGTATATTTATTATATATTTTTATAAGTTAGAAGCATACTGTATATATAAGAACATTTCCTATGGCATTTAAAATTCTTTAAAGACAGTTTTTAATGCATACTGTGTTCTATGACTTAGTCTAATTTGTTTAAACATTCTCTATTACTGTAAATGTAGCCTGTTTGTAATTTTTTTGCCACGAAAAACAATGTTTTGGTGAAATCTTTGTTGGCACAGGAGGTAATTTATGTATTTAGTGCATGGCTGGTATAAATGGTAGCTGGTATAAATCTTTGTCTAAATCCCTGATAATTTCCTTATAATAAACTTCCAGATGAACTTCTGGGTTAATGAGTTTTAACATTGAAATAGTTTTTGTCAAACTGCTTTCCAGAAAGGATGTCCCATTTCTATTGCTAATTATGATGTTGCAGTTGCCCATCTCACAGCCTCCTCACTAGCACTGAGTATTTTCTTTAAAACAAAGTATTGCTAATTTGATGGGTAAAAAATGGTAGTTTCTTGTCGCATTTTTCATTCCTAGTGAGACTAAAAATTACCGCATAATTATTAACCATCAGTAACAGGATGACTGGGTAGAGGGGGCATTTAGATCAGGGCCTGGCATAATAGTTTTGAATGAATGAATTACCAAAGGAGGACCACGCTGTGCATGTGAGTAGAACCGCTAAGACTATGTGCTAAGGACTGAGGTTCTTGATTGTGTGGACAGGGATTTATTCCCAGTCCTTTCTTGATCAAAAGGACAAAATGCTGGGATAGAAGTGAGGTTTTCGAGTGTCTACAGGGGTGACAGGACTGAGACCGAGTTGCTGGGCTTTGGAACTGGTGGACCGGCCAATGAGAACGCTCTTCGGGAAAAGGAGCTGGGAATGCAGCCCCTGGTAATTTGCAGCCCCTGGCCAGTAATCTGGGGGCTAGAGCTGCCAGTGGTGCCCTCACTCCTCCAGTCAACCCCTGACGCCCCAAGCACACACTTGTGGTCACGGGGTGTACTTGGACTCTGCAGACGATTCTGTTCTCAAGGGGAAGTTAGGACTGCGAACTGGAGCTGTGCCATCGGACTGCGTCATGATGTGACTCAGCCACTAGGCTGGCTGAACTGGATTAACCCCTGCTGTTTCTGTTCCTCCAAGCCTGGCCGAGACCTCCTCCCTCCTGCCCTAGGTGAGGAGCCCCACCCCAGCCCAGAGCACTCTTGTAGTAATTATTACCCTGCCCTGTAATTTTTCATTCACAAACTATATGCCTCTCCTTGAAGCAAACTACCTGAGGGTGGACGTAGGGTTTCATTATCTTGTATCTTCGGCAGCCAGGAGTGTGAGAATGAATGAATGAATGCTCCAGGAGTATCCAGAGTGCACCAAGAATAAACCAGGGCCTTGGAAACTGGGTGGGAGAAACAGCCAGAGATCAGTCTTTATTAATATGTTTCATGATGGAGTTTTGCTCAACTGAGAAGTTATAACGTGGATATTAGTCTCTGTGGTTGGTTGAGTTTGAGGCAAAGACTACATCCCACATCCCCGTGCCTTGAAGTTTTCTGGTTTTGCTCTGATTTGAGCCATGTCTCAGCAAAAGCGGGAATTTTTTTTTTAACTACCTGCCCCGCTTTCTTCTAAAGGAGCGGTTCTCGAACTTAATATTGAGTACTAGAATCATCTGGAGTGCTTGTTAAAATACAGAAAGCTGACTTTCTGATTTAGCATTTCCAACAAGTTCCCACTTGATGCTGATGCAGGGGCCACACTCTAAGAACCACTGGTCGAAATGTTTTAATCTGGCCCCTGGATAAGGTGTCCGATTGACCTTCTCCCAAGTCCGCCTCTGGGCCAGGCCTCAGCTCTGTTCATCCCCACGAGTTTGGAATGTCTTTTCTTGGCAGTCTGCATAGGCAGACGGGACCATCCTAACCTGTGTTAGGCCACCAGGGTCTAAAAGGTGCTGCTACAGGGTCTGAAACCTCATCAGGACACCTACTAGCTTTCTGGAGAAGTACATGAAGCTTCAGGAAATGGAATTTTACACCCTGGGAAAACCCCAAGCTCCAGGAGCCAACCTTCGGACAGCAGGCAGCAGCCAGGGGCCTCACCCGCCCTCTTCCAGAGGCAAATCTCCTCAACAGGGGGACACCTGGCCATCACCTGTGAGGGTCTCCGTGCACTTTCCACTCCGCCCCATCTGTGCCTGAGCCCACATCCTCTTTCTCTGTTGATCTTTACAGGAGAAGGTGAGAACCTGGGCTAAGATTTGCTTTCCAGCAGCTTCCCCATCACCATTCAAATAAAATCCAAGCTCCTGACCATGGGCTGAGCCTGCCTGGTGCTCGGACAGCATCTCCCTTCTCTCCAACTTGTTGGGTCCACTCTGACCTGCTGTCCTCCCTGGCTGGCCCTCAGACAGCAAGCCTGTTCCCATCTTGCAGCTCAGCAGTTGCCCTGCCTGCAGAGCTGGGGCCCCACATGGACAGGAGGCTGGCTGGTCAGGCATCCCCTCTCCAGAAAGAACTTCCTATTCACCCTCCATAAAGCAGCCCTGCCTCCCACCTGGTCCTTCTGCCCCTATCTTCAGAGCACTTGTCGCCATCTGATGCCACCTCCAGAATGGAAGCCCCATGGAGGCCTGAACCTTGTCTGCCTTTCCTAGCTGCATCCCCGGCACCTGGAGTGTGCCCGGCACACCGTCCTTGTTCAATAAGGATTTAAGGAATGAATCTGTGGCCTCCACCAGGTAGACGATGGAAGGCAGGAACTGGCATCCTTCAACAGCATATCCCAGACCTGGGCTCTAAAATCCAGAATCTGGCTCCAGGTTCACTGCTCAACAGCTGCTTCAAATGGGAAGAACCGGGGCCACAAATGACATTTCTCTCACCACCCCTGTCGCGTCGGACAGGCCCTGCCAAAGGGTTTGGATGACATTTGCGGTGCCCTCCCTCAAAACGGTGTCGAGGCTCAAATGAGGTGACTGCTGAGAAAGGGCTGGCTATGCCAGGAAAAACGTGCCTGCAACTTTGAGGTTTGGGGCTGATGATACTTCTCTATGGCTTGAAAATCTGCCTGTGAGATTCCTGTGCCGGTCTGCCTGCACCTGTCCCTTGCTGAACTGCTGCAACTGAACAAAGAAGGGAAATTTACATAATCAACACCAACTTGAAAGTAAATAAATGCGGTTTGCACATAAAATGTAATGTCAAAAAAGTCTGCAGTTCTCCCCAAGGAATGGCCTAACAGCAGGTGGTGACAGTAGATGATGGTTGATGGAAAATGGGCAGAAGAGAGCCATTTTTTTTAGGAAGTTCTTCTTTTGAACCAGTTTCTTTACCAAGTTTTCAGTCATCTTGGGACTCATGATTACCTCTCACTCAAATTGCAATTCAAATAAAGATATAACACGCGAAAAATTCCTTAGGGGCAAAATAAAGACAAAACACGACAGAACTTTGAAATAGAGAAAAATGATACGGTTGCACTGAGGAGTTATAGCAGATGCTCCCTCTGCATCCCTCTTGAATGGCTTGGTGGCCTGAGGTTCAAATTTGTTTCGTATGATATTCTCTGGCTAGAAATTTGTGTGGAGAAAATTGTCTTTGCTTAAAATGGTAACGTCAAAATGTCACTTTTTATATCAATTGTACTTAGTGCATTTTGGGTTGAAAAAGTATTACCCTAATAAATACATGGAGTCATCAAAAAAAAATAAAAAACAGAATAACATTTGCATGTGGCATTTAGCTTTAGATGAGCTTTTCATCCTTGTAGATAAGAAAAATTAAAGCATTATTGAATTCCTTCATAAGCGTAAGGCAAGCCCATCGCAGGTTAAAAATCTAAGGAATCACATGTGAATAAGAAGTTCTGGAATCGGAGGCCCTGCTAAGGGATCCTCACCTCGGTCATTTCTCTGCCTCCGTTTTCCTGCCCGCGAACACCTCTCCAGGTGGGCCTTTCTGCTGGGCATTAGGGAATTGAAGTGCGAGTTCAAGATCAGTTTGGGGTCCACGTTTCCAGCCCGAGGAACAGTTGAGGGAGGATCTTAAAAAGCGATTTTAAGTTGACTTCAGATAAATGGCTCAGCTGGAGAGAGCTGAACCTCCCAGAGGCCTGAAATGGAGGCCTCCAGTCATATCTGGCTTTCCATTTCCCACCTGGATAAGGAATTAAAGGAGTAAATTCCTTCTGGTGAAGCCCTTGCAGGTAGGGTTGCCAGATAACACTGGAGAAGAAAAATACAGGATGCCCAGTTTCATCTGAATTTCACATAAGTAACAAGGAATGTTTTAATATAAGTGTATAAGTGTATCCCAGGAGATATTTGGGACATACTTACACTTTAAAAAGTATTCATCATTTATTTATGTGCCCTATAATTTACCTGGCAGGGTCTGTTTTGATCATCGAGTCTTTGGTCCTAGGAATGGAGGGACAGGATTGCTTTACACTTTTCCTAACCTGTTTTACCCTACAAATGAGAAAAGTTTTGCTGTTACTCTCCAGTCACTCCCATGCCTTGTCCCTCCCTCCTGGTCCTAGCCAGTAGGTCATGGGCAATAGATGGACATGACCTTAAGTAACCCTGCCTGAGCTGCAGCTGAAATGCCGCCTACGCAGCCACATTGCTTGGAAGCAGCAGGGCACTTACCAAAGCAAGGATGCCAGAAAAACGCTCAAGTCCTAAAACAAACCAGGGCAGGAATGTTTTATGGCTGTTGGAAGCGTTTGATTCTAAGACATAGGGCCTCGGAGACCCAGAACATTTCCCTAAATGCAGAGCAAAACTCCTGTGTCAGCTTATTTATTTCAGTATTGCTAAATGCCACTTTTATTTTATTTTATTGTTATTATTTTATTTATTTTTGGCTGCGTTAGGTCTTTGCTGCTGCACGCAGGCCTTCTCCAGCTGTGGCGAGCGGGGGCCACTCTTCGTTGCTGTGTGAGGGCCTCTCATCGCAGCGGCTTCTCTTGTTGCAGAGCACGGGCTCTAGGTACACGGGCTTTGGTAGTTGTGGCGCGGGCTCAGTAGTTGTGGCCTGTGGGCTCCAGACCCCAGGCTCAGCAGCCGTGGTGCCACGGGCTTAGTTGCTCTATGGCATGTGGGATCTTCCCGGACGAGGGCTCGAACCCGTGTCCCCTGCATTGGCAGGCGGATTCTTAACCACTGCGCCACCAGGGAAGCCCACTAAATGCCACTTTTATTACTAATAATACCTCACACTCATGTTGTGCTTTTCATCCAGGTATTGCCGGGTGCTATAGTCACATGAAGCAGCGTAGCCCTGTAGCCCCTGGATTATGCCATTATACAAAGAGCTTCTCTTTTTTTTTTTGCGGTATGCGGGCCTTTCACTGCTGTGGCCTCTCCCGTTGTGGAGCACAGGCTCTGGACGCACAGGCTCGGCGGCCATGGCTCACGGGCCCAGCCACTCCACGGCATGTGGGATCTTTCCGGACCGGGGCACGAACCCATGTCCCCTGCATCGGCAGACGGACTCTTCCCACCAGGGAAGCCCACAGAGAACTTCTTTGAGGTGGGACAGACCCAGACAAAAGTTAGGACTAGTTGGGTCCCAACCTGAGCGGGTGATGGACATTAGGTACATATTCCCCACCCCATCCTATTACACTCTTAGCCTCTCAGGTACAAGATCAGTGCTACCTCCTCCTCCTTTTTTTTTTTTTTTTTAAAGCCCCAGCATTTAGCACAATGACGAATATAGCAGGTGCTCAATAATGTTTGCTGAATGACTGAATAAGTGACAAGTCAATGAACCTGGAAGTAAACTTTGAGTTCCCTTCTCTGTTTTATTTTCCTGTATGTGGGGTGTGTGGCAGTGACTGTCGGTCCTATGTCAACATCTCAGATTGTTTAGCATTTCTGAGCATGAGGTCTCTCCTGAGGCTTCCACTCCCAGCAGCACCTGCATCTGTGTCAGAGGATGGACCACGGGCACCTGGAACTGCCTTGGCTGCGTTCCCTGTATGTCCTGCCCCTGCAGCCCTTAACCGATGAGAGGGCTATAAACTCTCCAACTCCCTCATCCCCAATGGGGACGCTTAGGTGTCACCTACACCATGCCTCTGAGGGACTGTGCCAGCATTACCCTCCCAGGGATGTGGCTTGACATCACGTCCTCCTTCCCTTCCCAGTCCTGTTTCCCCACCCTACGGAACACTTCCTAATGAGTCACTTTCTCTAGAATCTTCCCTCAGGGTCTGCTTCTGGGGAACCCAGCTTGACACTGGAGCATTTTGACTCATCTTCTCAATGATGCTGACTCTTTTGCTTAAACCAGGAAGGACCTCCTAGGAGAAAACAACCATAGCAACAACCACCAATCTGACGATTGGCTGAAGAACAGGAGAAGATGAGGAACAGTTAGGACTTTATATCCACAGGGGCTGGAATACAGAATTTCAGCTTAGAATTTTCCTGAGCAAAGACAGCACAACTATGGGTCCCTGCAAAGTAAGCTTCAAATTATGCACACAAGCACGCAGTTCTTCTTCCAGGCTCCCCACCTGGGGACTATCTTCAGACAAGCCGCCGCGGGAGCCAGGAGTCAAGACCAGTGCTTGCTGTATGATCAAGGCAGCAGCCCGCAATGGGAGGTCAGGCAGGACCTAGCTCAGAGAGTGTTTCTTCGCTTCCTTCCATTTAAATCAACGGAGCCCGTTAGCAAAATGGTGGGGGCAGGGAGGCTGAGTCAGTGTGATGGGTCAGTGGCCATGTTTCCTCAAAACGATCTTTAAAGAGGCATTTCTGCATTCCCTGGGGCTTTCTGGTCTCAAGATTTCTCAGTTGCAGAGATCAAGCTCAGATGTTTGGAGGGACTGTTCCTCTTTCCATCCAAGGGTTTCAGGCAGACGCAGACCAGATGGGATGGCCCTTCATAACTTTCCTGACTGTACTACAGGGACAATGGCAGGGTTAGGTGTCCCTCAGCTCCCTGAGATTTTATTGGTTCGTTACATTTTAAAGGGCTCTGGTGATACTGCCGTAACTTACTTCGGAAGAAAACATTTATTATTAACATTGGTTTAACACTCACCTTCCTAGGGTATTTGTGGATGACACAGTCATACATCTGCCTTTTTATAGTGCTTCGCAGAGCACAAGATCTTCTGGCTGACACCTCATACATCATCAGAATTAAGACCTCTAGGCAAGCAGAAGAAAGTGGGACGGGGGTGCGCGGCGGGGCCGGTGACTGGGCATGACTCGAATGGTTCCCAAGTTAACTTTCCTTTAGTGAGAGACCGTCTCCATTAAGGACCAAATTACTTTTAACATTAAGACCTCTTTGTTTCCACGGCAACCCACAACAACTTGAAAGGAATGGTCCGCGGTGGCCATACTGCCAAGTGATGCTTCCAACCTGACTGGTGGCTGGTGGAGATGAACTCAGGGATGGGGGTCAGCCAGCCAGGGGTCAACCTCCAACTGCTGGGCATTCAACACCCCAGCTCTTCTGTGTGAAAGCCAGAAGAAACCTGGAAATCAGCAAGCCAGGACGAGAGCAGGTCCCCCGTATTTTATAAACATAACTGTATCATCATAGTGTCAGAATCTTTGCTGGAGACTTAAAATAACATTAACAGATAACTATGAAGAAACAGTTAACACAAGATAACAGCAAACAAAAGGAGAAAACAGCTTATTGTTTTTTTTACTGACCTTCCCTTCAAGATCCAGCAGTGTCTGACATTTTGGGGGTCTCTTTTGCCTGCCTATAAAAAGAAAAGTGAGAGACCATAACTGTGTGGTTTCATATGCTCTTACACGCACAAGCCCCCTTTTCTCACTCAAATTGGCCACGCGTGACAACCGGGGAGCGAATTATTTTCCGCTGCTCTTTAGCAGAGATCATGTCTGCCCAGCTTTATCTGGGCCACAAAACCTGCTTTGTAACAAAGGATCCTGACCTTTATGTTGAAAAGGAGCAACAATTATTGTCCCTAAGCCCTGGGACCATCAGCATTTTTGAGGAGAAAAAAAGAGAACCAAGAAAAAGCAAATTTCCTGAGAAGTGAGTAAGGACATATGGGGACTTCTCACTTGAGACAAGAGAAAAACTTGCATCTTTTCCACTGACAAAGTGACTGCTGTTTGCTTTGGGCCGTCAGGAATGGACCGTGTGTAGTACGAAATGTAATACCGATCCATCTGCTGGGATCCTTTTCCTCGTCTTCTTTTGTCAACTGTGTGACGTTAACAACACCACATGACATTGGCGTCATGCATCAAACACATGCCTGATGGTCTCCAAACAATATATCCAGAGAGAAATAGAGCATTACAACCCAAAAAAGGAAACAGGAGAGGAAAGAGAGCTCTGCCCACCGGCCTCCCCCGCCCCAAACTGTCGCTGATCAGTAAGATTCCCCTAAAGGCACTGGACAGCACAGAGCAAAGATGGAGAAAAGCAGACAAAGCCTTCTGCATTCTGGGAAAAGGAAACACCAACAGTGGAAAGAAACTGCTAGCAGAATTGTGAAAGCATCGCTTTAAGCCATAGCTTCCCTTCACTGATGTCCTTTCTCCAGGTCCAGGCATCCAGTCTGTAGGAGTCAATAGCCTGCTATGTTGCACAGTCGGTCCTCTGTAATGCGGCCTCCCCGTCCTCAATCCCACATTCAGGGGGTGAGGAACCTGCGGATATGGAGGGCCCCAGTCCTACATCATTTTACAGAAGGGACTTGAGCATCTATAGAGTGTGATGTCCGCAGGGTCCTGGAACCAATCCCCCATGGATACTGAGGGATGACTGTACTTTTTGTTTTTAATTCCTAAATGATGGGACGTTTAAGTTCGTGTCTGCAGGAATGTTTAGGGAACAAACCTCCAACTGTGTATCAATGCACCAGATACAGAAGTCTTTAAGGTAGGCGGGACTGGGGGTTTCTGCCCCATAACCTGCGTGCTAAGAGAGGGGAAACATGACTCCCATCTGACATAACCCCGTTTGGATGGCTAACCAGAGAGCACACGCTACTTGGGGCAAAGGTAACTAGCTTTGCTATAAAGATGTCATAAAGATGACTGAACAGGACTGGATGGCTGGGTGATGATGAACCATTTAGGGCCACTGTAAAACCACTGGGCATCGCAGGGCTCCTTCCATCTTCCAGGGACCATGGGCAAAGTGCCCATCCGATGCTGCACCTCCCTCCTCTGTGCGCTCCCCGACCCTTCATTCTGCTCCATGACCCCGGCCCTCCCCGCCCTCCCTGCCCTTTCCTACCGACGCAAGCGCCACGCCCGACAGGGAGTTGTCACTTCCCTCCTCCTGGCCGTCCTTGCTTCCTGCTGACGTCTGCAGGCTGGTGTTCCGTGTTCCGGATGCCAAGGGCTTTTCCTCTGACCCGGTGAACCTGCCGGGCAATGCCTTTCCAGGCAGCGGGTGGGGAACACCTTTGAGTCACTTCGAGAAAGAGGAGACTGGGGGTGAAAGGACACGGTTTCTAAGCATGTGGCTGGAGGCAGAGCTGGGGCGTGTGTGCACACTCGCGCCTTTCACTGAGGCATGAGGGAAACCAAGCCAGGGCTTCGCTGGCTGGTTCCCGTGCCAACTCCCCCACTCCCGAGTCCAACAACAGCTGGGAGGAAGGGGCTTCCTCAGACCCCCAGCTGCCCTCTCCCAACTTATCTGGACCCAGCAGACTCCAAGGCGTCCCACTGTGAACTTCACCCACCTCGTCATCTTTAAAATGTCAGTAAGCCCCTTGATCTGGGCTTGAGCAAAGGTAACTTTTTTTTTTTTTTCGGTATGCGGGCCTCTCGCTGTTGTGGCCTCTCCCATTGTGGAGCACAGGCTCCGGACGCGCAGGCTCAGCGGCCATGGCTCACGGGCCCAGCCGCTCCGCGGCGTGTGGGATCTTCCCGGACCGGGGCACGAACCCGTGTCCCCTGCATTGGCGGGCAGACTCCCAACCACTGCACCGCCAGGGAAACCCAAAGGTAACATTTTAAAGAAGTGACACACCTGAAAGAAGTGACTCACACTCGAAGGGAAAGACGCTCCCTGTCCCTCCCACCCCCAATCCCCAGCCCTGGTACATAGACCTGACAGACACAGGGGTAAAGAGAAGGGTGGGACTCCCCCCAGATCTTTCCTTGATCTGTCCTAAGCAGCAGGAGACCCTAGTGGGCAGGGCTGGGACTCCAGGGCCAGACCCCTCCTGCCTGCATCTCGGCTCTGCCAGTGGCATGTTCCGGGACCCTGGGCAAGTCATTTAACCTCCCAGTGCCTCCAATTATTTTCTGAAAAATATAAGTAACTTACCTGCCATGTGGGGTTGTCAAGAAGATCCAATGAGTTCAAGCATACAGAGCATTTGGACACGCCTGGCCACTGTAGGCACTCCACAACTTGCCTTAAACACAGAAAGAAGACGATCGTGTTCTAAGAAAGGTCAAGGAACTCTACCACGTTCTTAACGTTACTTCTCTGTATTGACTATTTACTCTGAAAATGATGACATGGAAGGAAAGAAAGGGCAACTCGGTTTCTTTTCCCTTCAGTCCTCCCTTACTCATCCGTAAGATGAAGGCGGAGGATGTTGGTCAAAAGTCTGTATATCGAGAAGTGAAATAAGAACAGTTCTATGCAGCATTTCCACTGTTCTGGTAGCGATGAACTAGAGATGAACATACGAGTTAGGAAATACGATTTGTGTCACTTTGGTGATTCCACATCTGAGTTAAAAGCTCTTCTATGTGCATTTAAAACTGTCCTTGTATAATCTAGAGATGAAGGGTAAAGATCGTGCTAGTAAATAATATTTATTTATCTATTTATACTTGGAACAGTACTACATAGCAAATAAAAAATACTATGACAAATCAGAGAGAGGCCACCAAAGAAAAGGAGAAGGCCTTATATTTTAGTACCTTTAACGACACTTTTCCTGCTTTTTTGAACAAGGAGCCCCCCATTTTCATTTTGTAAATTACGTAGCGGGCCGTGCCCACAGGCCGACTGCTTGGTGCTCTTCTCACCTCTCATTCAGCCTCATTTCTTTTACAGCCGGGAGAGTTTAAAGGGAGGGGCTGGGGAGGCAGAGGAGAGCTGCTGAGGTATTTTCAGCTGGGGCCTGACTTCCCAGGGGCACTTAAATCCCCCGGAGGCTCCTTTAAGGACCCTTGGCAACCTGTGGTCAGTGCTGTCACCAGCTGAGAGGATGGCATGGCCTCCCCCCTCCCCAACCATCCAGTGTTTGCCAGATGTCAGATCTGAAAGGCAGTTCCAGCCAGAGGAAGATGATACCCGCATCATGAAGGTGGGAGTTGCCAGCCAGGACTCAGGCCCGAGGACCGGCCTGGTGCTTTGCTTTAAATGGCTGAAGCAGAGCAGGGTTGTTATTTCTCTTCCTGGGATCAAAATCAGACAGATCTCCTATTTGGCTTACCAGGCAATAAGTGGATAACGCCAGTGAATGTCAGTGCAAATTACAGCTCCAGACTCCTGTCGGCAGCCTTGTGCTGCTTCTTGTCACTTTAATGCAAAGAGACAGCATGGAGCTGATAAGAAGCCAGAGGGTGGGGGACTGGAGAGGCCGGCTCTGTCGGGGACAGGAAAAATGCATGGTGGAGAGACTCAGACAGTAAAAACCCACAGCCATGATCTCCTTGACTGCCTGCTGGAAAGGGGGCATTGAGGGTGTGAGGTGCCTGGACAGCGCCTCTTAGGTTTTTACAAACTGAGCACCTACCTCATCTATTCATTTACCCACCCACCCACCCACCCATCCATCCACCCATCCTCCTCTGTTAATGAGAGCCCGACTGGGCCTCTTGACACACTGGGATTCTGAGGGACTCATGGGGTCTCCATCTTGATCAGCGTGCGGCCAGTTTCCTGGGGTTGATTCTAAGAAGAAGTTTGAAGAACTGCTGGGAGGAAACACCTCTCTTTCTAGCAAAAAAAAAAAAAAAAAAAAAAAAAAAGGGTGCTTTAGGGCCTTTAAATTTGTCTAAAACAGCCCAGGGACTGCTCAAAAACTCCAGTTTTCCTCAATTAAATTGCATTTTCTAAGGTGGTGGGTGTTACTGTTCCAGAGACCCCCTCAGCTGAGAGACAAGCTCTTCCTTCCAGCCGGCTGCAGAAAGAAGTCTCACATTTTAGGGTGCCAGGATTTGAGTGTGTCCATCTGTCTTGAAGCCTGCAAGGGTCAGCTCCCATTAATATGCAGCTACACTGTATCTCTGCCCACATCACACATTTGAGGAACTGATGCAGTCCAAACGAGAAGCCAGGTCTTCCTACAGCTGTGCTGGCAAGCTAGTATCTAAGGAATTAGAAAAGGGGCCAAGAAAGTAACTATAGGAGATACCCATCTTGCATAGCTTCATAAGTTCCTCGATGACTGTTCTCTCTCTCAGCTGCTGTCCCACCTGCCCCTGGAAGCCCTTCACCTTGAACGCAGATGAAATCCCTCACCATAGGGCACGGAATCTGGCTTCATGGGCCATCATCAGGGGCTGGATAATGCAAGGGAGCTCACTCCCCTTGGGGTGAATGTTAACCTAGGAGGTAGAAGGTAGGAGCAGGGCAGATAAATTCCTCCGCCTTCCGTTCTCCTGTGAATGACACTGGATCGTGAGTCCTTCTTGCAGCCTTTCTAGAGAAGCTCCGTACTGAGTAAACCTGGTGTCCCCTCACTGCTCAGGGGAGTTCACGGTGAAACAAGGCCACCACGGTGACATGGTACATGGCATCACGTGACTCCTTGTCTCACTTCCTTGTTTCCACCTCCATCGCCCTGGGTTTGCACCTTCTAACCAAGTCATTAGAACCTTAATCCTTGCTCAGGGTCAGCTTTCTGGACCACGGCAGTAAATAATAATACTTGTTCAACACCTGCTATGTGCCCACAGGTACTGTGAGGACATTCAAAACTGATTACGGAACTTAGGAAAGTCATTCAGGATAGCAGGACCTGTATCCCATGGTCACCCAGAAAATCATATGCAGAGTGGGAGTGAAATTGTTGAAACTGAGTAAAAAATGGCTGGTGAAAAAAAGAAGGAAAAGAGTAGGGGGGGTGAGTTTAGTGAAGACAGGGTGGCATCAGATCTGCGGGGGACAAATGAAGAAAAGAGGGGCTTCTGTATTCCTTGAGACTTTTGATCAAGATTCCAGGCCCCCAACTTGGTCTCCAAACTGGGAAAGATGTCCGTTTTGGAGATTTCACTTATGCAATGAGTTAGGGTTTTCTTCACAGCAGAAGTAATGAGAGAGTGAAGGAGGGACAGCTTTCAGTACCAGTGTACTAGTTATCTATTGCTGCGTAACAAATTACCGCAAAACTGAGAGGTCTGAAACAACAGTATGCATTGTCAGGGTTTTGATTTTAGCCATTGTTGTGTGTGTGTGGCGGCATCTCATTGTGGTTTTGCCTTGCCTTTTCCTCACGGGTGGCAATGTGAAGCACCTTTTCATATACTTATTCCCATTTGGATATCTTTTTTGTGAAATGCGTGGTCGAATCTTCTGCCCATTTTTTCCTGCTGGATTGCTGGTATTTTTATCAATTTAAGGCCATGAGTTACATATCCTAGATAAGAGCCTTTTGTCAGATAAATAAATGGCAAATGTTTATCCCCTCGAAAAAAAAAAAAACCAAACCCAACAGTAAACAATTAGTATCTGTCACAGCCTCTGTGGGTCAGGAACTCGGGAGCAGCCTGGCTGTGTGGATGGGGCTCCAATCTCTCATGAAGTTAAGGTCAGATGTTGGCTGGGCTGCAGTCAGATGAAGGTCTGACTGGAGCTGGGGGATCTGACTCCAAGATGGTTTGTTCACACGGTTGCTGGCAGGAGGCCTTAGTTCCTCTCCATGAGGACCTCTCCTGAGGCGCTGCTCGAGTGTTCTCATGACATGGCGGCTGGGGATCCAAGAGACCAAAGCAGAAGCCACAATGCCCTTTATGACTTTGCTTCAGAAGTCACACACTGTTCTCTGCCACCTACGCTACTGATCACACAGGGAGTCCTGATTCAAGGCAGGGAGAGCATATTCAAGGGCACGGGGACTCGTAGGTGAGGACCCTGTAGGGAGGAAGAGCGTTTTTGGAGACTGGACCGTAACAGCATCCTGGAACATCAGAGCTGAGAGAGTTCTTAGAGATCATCTGTTTCAACATGCTCATTCAATAGCTGAGGAAAACAAAGGTCAGCAACATTAAGTAACTCACCCCAGGTCACTCAGTGAATCATCTGTTCACACTAAACAGTGCCTGCAGGAAGCCCATTTTACGAAGCCGTGTGAGAATCGCAGCCCGTGGTCAACCTGGGTCACTACACTGATCAAGACAGTCAGAGGTGATGCTTTAAATAAGAGCTGCTGAATGAATCCAGTGCAAAGCTGATGACAGCAGTTCATTCATTCATTCATAATATATTTATTGAGTGCTTTCTTGAAGCCTGGCACTGTTCTGGGCACTGGTGAACAGGTAAGCAAAGACATGCTTCTGCTCTCATGAACCTTACAGCGTAGGGAAGACAAACATTGGGTAGCCTCACAAATAATGGAAATATTACAACCATGGCAAGTACTTTGAAGAGGAGGTTGAAGCACTGTGTGAACACAGAATACTGAGTTTGTTTCAACCAGGGAGGCATCTCCAAAGAAGTGATGATTCAGTTATCACTTGACAGCCTGAAAGTGAGTTCCACTAACAATGAGATGATGATTTTTGTTCACAATTTATTTGTTTTTCAGCTATTGTATTTTCCACCTCCAGATGTTCCATTTGGGGTTTTTTTATGTCTTCTATTTCTCTCATAATTGAGTTTGTGTTTTCCTTTAACATCCTTGAATATATTTATAAGATTTATCACAGCAATTTTAATATCCTTGCCTGCTAGTTCCATCATCTCTGCCATTTCTGGGCATATTTCTGTTTTATTTTACTCCCAGTTATAAGTCATATTTTCCTGCTGTTTTGCACGCCTGGTAATTTTCTATTCGATGCTAGGTAACAGTATTAGGTATCAGATTTTGTTTTATTCCTTGAGAGAGTGTTGGACTTTGCCCTGGCACACAGTTACTTGGAAACAGTTTAATCTTTTCAGGGCTTGCTTTTAAACTTTGTTATGCTATGCTATGCTTTCTTATGCTTTAGTCTAGGACTAATTTAGCCCTATGATTAAGGCAATACCCTTCTGGAACACAACCCATGCGTTACAGGGTCTGCACTTCGGCTGATGAAAATACCAACGTTTTCTAGCCCTGTAAGAACTCCAGGAATTGTTCCAGCTGCTCCTTTTATGGGGCTCTTTTTTCTGCCTCAAGAAACTTTTTCACATGCAGGTGATGATCAGATATCAAAGACAAGGTTTCTAACCTGACAATGTCTGGAGTTTTTCTCTGTGTGTAGAACTCCCTTCACTCTGGCATTCTGCCCTGAAAACGTGAACTTCCTTGGTCTCCCACAACTCTGAACTCTGTCTCCTCAAGTCCACAAGCCCACCATCTGGGTTCTCTCCAGACAGTGAGCTGGTGCCACTGCAAGACCCATCTTGCTTATTTTCTTTCACCTTGACTGTTGTCCAATGTTGAAATTGTTGTCTCATATATTTTTTCTGGTTTTCTAGTTGTTTAAGGAGGGGTATATATCTAGTCCCTGTTACTGCATCATGGCATGTGTTTTCTTTGACTTTTTAAACAGCTTTATTGAAGCATTATATATATATATACATTTAAAGTATAAAATGGACAAGTCTTGATGTATACACATGAAACTATCACCACATTCAAGACAATAGACATATCCATCACTCCAAAAGTTTCTTCTTGCCCCTTTTGCAATCTGTCCTTCTGGTTCCCTGGACCCTTCCTCCCAGACAACCACTGACCTGCTTTTAGTCATGACAGATTAGTTTGCATGTTCTAAAGTTTTATATAAATTCCTTTTTGTCTGGCTCCTTTCAATCAGCATAATTATTTTGATTCATGCACCTTGTTGGTTGTATCACTAGTTTCTCCCTTTTTCATTGCTGAGTAGTATTCCATTGTATGGATATACCACAATCTGTTTGGTTATTTTGTTTATACCATATTTACTTATTCATTATTGATGGACATTTTGATTGTTTCAATTTTAGCTATTACAAACAAAGCTCTTATGAACATTTATGTAAAAGTCTTTATATAGACACGTGCCTTCTTTTTTCTTGGATAAGTAATTAGGGATAGAACGTATAATAGGCGTATGTATAACTCTTAAAGAAACTGTTTTCTAATGGCATTTGTTTTAAAGCCAGTTTTTGTTTTGTTTTGTTTGTTTGTGGATCCATGTGGTGGTGTGGTAAATCTGAGGTGTTTGGATGTAAATGTTCGACTTTTCTTATGCTGAAGCATTGAGCAACTGTCATATTGATTAACCTCAGCTCTCACCAGTTTGGAAAGTAGACCTTCACCACAAGGTGGAAAAATAAGAGAAAAGAATATGAGGGGCTCCCAGCCTGGCTGACAGCAGTGCAAAAAGAGACAGAACTCTTGGATTTTTTTTGCTTTGAGGCATTTAAATGGAAATTGAAGTGAAATTTGCTCTTTTTGGATAGCTCATCTGTTTCTTGTGATTTTTGAAAATATAAAATGTTGGAGAACTTAGGTCAGAGCTGTTTTTTTTGAAGTTTTGAGCTATTTCCTTGATGTTGGGGCTTTGAAGCTCCTGTCTGTGAATAAATTCAGCCGTTGTTTCACCTTTCCCTGCTGAACAATGCCAGTGAGTTAGAAGGAGATATCCAGTAGGGATAAGTAGCTTTTCTTTGATCCACATACAAATCGAGCTCCATTTAGCCAACAGAGGAATGGGATTCACAAATGCCTGTGTGGCTCTGAATCAGGCGTCATATTTAATAGAATGGGCAGCGGCAGTGCGATCTATCTCCACTGCCTCCTTCCCCCTTCCCCAATGCCCAGCACAGATGGAGTCTCTTAAAGGAGCTTCCTTATGGCAGTCAATATTTTTTATACTTCTGCTAACATCTCACACAATTTGAGATGCCTGGCACTTGGCAATATTATGTTAGCACAGAGACCCTTGAAAGCCGCATGATGCCTGGGGAGGTGGGGAGGAATACGGTGTGGGGAGAATGCCCAGTCACCCTTCAGCCTCCTCTGTCATCCTAACAGTGCAGAAGCAATTAGAGATCAGATATCCAGGGCCCTCATGTACTGCTGGACCTGCTGACAGTCTCAGAGCAGGTGACAGCTTCTCTGGAGAGGGCGTCACCACTCCCTCAGGAACAGCCTGCCTCTGACTCTGTGGCCGGCTTGGCTCACAACGCAGCTGGAGGACATTCGTGTCCATATTCATAAATGACCTGGGACAGAAATGCTCAATGATCCCCTCATGGCCTTTTCTTAACTGGCCCTTTAAATCTTCAGCTGTGTGATGTGGGCTGCAGCCGGGAAAGGGGCTCTATTGATTATTCTGTTTCCCATTGTTGAGTTTAGGCTTTATTCTTAATAATGATGCTGCTTCCTGTTTTGTTATGTGGGGCTCCACCTCCCACCTTCCCGTCCGCAAACATAATCTGGGTAACTTTTTGGCACTGAGCCCTCTGGCCTGTGGCCACCCCATCGATGCTGGCTGTGGCTCTGTCTGTGCCTCGAGACAGGGGCTACTCACACTAGCCTGGGGCCGAGCCTCTCCACCTGGGCACCCAGCGGACTCTCAATGCTGATCGATACAGATGAAAAGTTAGACACCGGGCACAGCTGACAGTGATGTCACAACTGATGGCAGTTTGGAGAAAGGAAGGCCAGCCCCACCAAGCATCCTGGTTCTCTGGCAGGTGACAGGCAGAGGACTAAGGCATCTCCTTCTTGGCTTCCTCTTCCTTAGGGATACTGGTCATGCTGGGGAAATAAACATGCAATTGATTTTGTTGCCTCCAAACCCTTGGTACCGTGGCTGAATGGCTGCGGTTGTCATGGCAGCGAGCAACATTTTTATTATGATCTATGGCCTTCTCCTCTCCCCTGGGAAATGTCTGACATGATTCTGGTTCTCCACGCTGGTTCTGTTCCTTGCCTTTTTGGGATGGATGCTTCCTCCTTGCCTCTGATTGGGGAGAATTTCTATTGGTTTGGAGGGACTGGCTGATGTGTGGGAAAGATGGGGGCAGGCTGAGAAAAGAGAATCAGAGGAGGGACAACATTTTTTGTGTGAAGTGGGGAGATTGGAGCAAGGGGACAAATGGTCACTGGGTGACAGAGGAGGAAGGGAAAAGGGAACAAGAAGGGAGATGGGCACAGAGAGAAGCAGAGAGGGACAGAGGGAGGAGGGGCACACAGCAGGGAGGACACCCTGCCCTCCGGAAGCCCCTCGCTCACACATGCAGACCCGCTCCTACAGCTGTCAGAGCTCCTCCCGTGTCCCCGCCCCCACAGGCTTGTTCAATGTCCTCCACCCTCTACAAGCCCCTAAGCCTCTGGTGGGCAGCACAGCCTTCTCCTCAGTCCCCAGCCCACCAGCTCCACCACGTGCCTCATAATATCAGGCAATTCAATGCCGAATGAATTAATGCATGGATGGACATTCAAATGGTTTTTAAGATTGAAATAATTGAATGAGGCTTTGGGGGACTGATGAATGGGAATCTAGATCCCTAGAGACAGATGGTCAAACTCACCTGCCAGTTTGTGGGTTTGTGCTGAGAAATGCAGTTTCGAAGAAGAGTGGAGATAGATAGATATTATATTGGTTGGTCAGAGGGTGATCCTCTTTGAGAGAAATTCCCCCAATTTTGGGCACCTGCCTGAGGCTGCTCTTCTGATGCGCCGATTATGGTGCAAGTAAAGCAGGTGTCATTGGCCAACGTGGCAGGTCGGCTTCCCCAGTGTCTTCACCTCCAAGCATCCCCACCCTGAGATGCCTCAGGATCCTGCCCTACAGGATGGGGAACGAGACTCGGAGAAAGTGGTTTCTTATCCCAGTTGTAGGGTGGCGTCAGATGATGGCTGTGACCGCATTTGGAAAGGTGTAAAGCCATGTCCCTACTATGGTCCCAGGGCACATCTTGAAGTAGAAATCCTGACTGTTCTGGGCACAGGCCCTTCTTGCAGGCTCCTTGGAGAGGAGTGACAACAAGGACGGGTGAAATGAGAAAGGAGAGGGGAGAATGCCTCTTGGTTTGCCTCCTGGGAATGCTCCATATAAAAGGCTGGACCTTGTGTTCCTTCTGATATGGTCAGAGCTGTGCATAGTCTCATGCCTGAGCCCAATCCTAGGAGGAAGAAAAGGTTTACAGTGGAAAATACCAGCTTATGTCCAGTGCTGGCAGTGGCCAATCTATGGGAACAAACGGGCAAACAGGGAGACTGACCCATGGTGACCAAACTCACAGGGGAGTGATGGATAAACCCTAATGCTACTTATTTGTGCAGCATTTTTCAAGTTCTTTGGAATCTGAAAATCTGCCCTGGTAAATAAACCTTCTGTATGACTAATCACGTGACATTGTCTAGTAAAAGAAAAATGGTCCATTAAGCCTTGTTCCCAAGAAAGGCAGGAAATGGGGCAGGAAAAGCTTGTTGTCCTTTCCACTTATTTATTCTTGCTTTTTGACTCAAGCAAGGGAAACTGATTAGAGGAAAAAATAAATTTCCACTAAATGTAACCCTAATATTTTCCTTTTGAATGTAACCCAGATTATTAGCTACCTCCCCCCACCTGGTGGAGATCCAGGTAAAGCTGGCTTGAGCCATCAGATTCATGACCTTTAGAAACCTAGAGCCACCCCCCAAGATTTCTGCACATCCTTAGGGGGCTCACGTGCTCATGGCTTCTTCTGTCTTCCCATGCCCTGCCCTGACGTTTGCTTCTATGTGTGTGGTCCTTATTTTGTGCTGTTACATGCCGCAACTCTTGTCAAATATATCAAGATTCTCTCTCACACAAAATATCTGTGAGCTGAGCAGAATTTGCCAACTATTTCAGTAGTGAATGGACTAGAAGGGGAGAATGAGAACAGATTTCTGTCACAGAAACACAAGTTCAAAATCCAACAAGAGAGCATCTCTGATCCCCAAGTGGCCTCTGGCCACCACACACTGACACTTCCCTGCTCTCTCCCACCTCTCTCCATCTTGCCCTTTCCCCTGCTCCTTCTTCTTTCCTTTATTCTCTCCCAGACTCTCCTAGTAGTTAAAGAAATGCCTCCCACATTTTTTTTTTTTTTTTTTTTTTTTTGGTATGGCAGAGTGGCTTCAACTTCAAGACCTCACATTCTACCCCAAGTATTTATTAAGGTCTTTTTTCCAAACAAAGGTAGTTCCCCTGCCCAAGAGGCACTCCCATACTGCTAGGATAACAGGGTTGTTGCCTCTCCTTTCCTAGACATATCCTACTGTGCTTCTCCATCTCAGTTTCCTCTAAGAAATCCAGGGGTTTAGCTATAATTGGCTCATCCCAAACGCTACTCCTTTTAGGAAAGTCCACAGACCATACTCCTGTTTGTTACTTCCTGGCTGTTTGTGGGAGAAACCAGCTGTGGTATCTTGGACAAAATACTTAAACTCTCTAAGCCTCCTTGGGGAAGGAAATGACAGGTAACATACAAAGCTACTGGAAAGATCCAAGTAACATGATGTATATGAAAATGCTTTGTCAGCCACAGAGCCCAGTGAAATTTATGCTTGTTTACTCATGAATGCCAAGCGAGGCATCCATTGGCTGTCCGAGTGTTTATGTATCTTCCTTTCTTGGTGACAGCAGCTTGACTACTGCACTAGTCCAAACACCCTGGGGCCTCTTTCTCATGTACAGCCAGAGGCTATGTAGTTGGTGCACATAAAGAACACCTGATGAGGGACTTCCTGGTGGTGCAGTGGTTAAGAATCCGCCTGCCAATGCAGGGGACACGGGTTCGATCTCTGATCCGGGAAGATCCCACATGCTGCGGAGCAACTAAGCCCATGCGCCACAACTACTGAGCCTGTGCTCTAGAGCCCATGAGACACAACTGAGCTCACGCACCGCAATTACTGAAGCCCGCATGCCTAGAGCCTGTGCTCCGCAGCAGGAGAGGCCACCGCAATGAGAAGCCCACACACCATAACAAAGAGTAGCCCCCGCTTGCCACAACTAGAGAGAAAGCCCGTATGCAGCAACGAAGACCCAATGCAGCCAAAAAATTTTTTTTTAAAAAAATTAAAAATAAATAAATAAATAATAAGTGGGGGGGAGAAAAAGAGCACCTGATGAGTAGAGAACTAGCCATCCTGCAAGAGGTGGAGCATCTAAGGCTATGGAAAGTCTCTATTTGAGGGACAAAGAAATGCCCACATGTCTACACACAATCTTTGCCTCTGAGCCCCTTATCATTTACAGCAAGCACTACTTAAAAACAACAACAACTAATCCTCTACTTCTACTTCATTCCACAAACAATATATTTACTGTAGATTATTAGAAGTAGTGGTTGGAGAGAGAGAGACTTACCTGCAGCCCCCCACCCAGAGAAAACCACTATAATGTTTTAATGTTGAGGAAGCCTCATTTTGTGTCTGTGTGTACTTGCTGTGAATTTCTCCATGACATTTTGGTGCACAGTAGATCAGACTTCTTTTATTTTTCCCATAAATTAAAACTATGTCAGTCACCCACCTTTTAGATCCATTCACTCATTCAACAGATATTAACTGAATGCTTACGATGTGCCAGACACTCTTCCAGGTGCGGGGGAAATAGCAGTGAGAGAACAAACGTCTCTGCCCTTGTCCAGCTGACATTCTAATCGGGGGAGACAGACGATAAACAAACAAGAAAAATAGTACGACAGCTGGGGATAAACGCCATGAAAATATCACAGCAGGGAAAGGGCTTTGGGAGTGTTAGGCAGGCTGAAATTTTAAATGGGGTGATCAGGGAAAGTCTGAAAGCAACAGCCTGAAGGAGACAAAGAACTGAGCCATCTGGAGACCATAGGGAAGTGTGTTCCAGCAGAGGGAACAGCACGTGCAAAAGCCCTGGGGCAGGAGTGTGCCAGGTATATGCTGGGAACAACAGGGAGGTCAGTGTGACTGGAAGAGAGTGTCAGCATAGATGGGGTGTAGAAGATGAGATAGGGAGGTCACGGAGCCTGAACGTGCAGGGCCTTGAGGGCCAGCGAAAGGATCGGGCTGTCCTCTGATTAGTGATGGGACACTACTAGGAGATTCGAGCAGAGCAGTTAGTTACACAGTCTGACTGAACATTGAGGATAAACTACAGGCGGGCAAAGGTAGGAGCAAGGGACCTGTGATGAGGCTATTGCAATAATCCAAGAGAGAGATGCTAGTTATCTGGACCAGCAGGATAAGGGAGGTGGTGAGGTGAGAGGGCGTCTTGATGTATTTGAAGATGGAACTGAAATGTGAGATGGGGGAGTTGCTTTCACTCCCTTTCTTACAGTATAGTATTGCTTGTTTTGAAAAAGGGGCCCAGAATGTTGAGGTGTTTGAGGGGGGCCCAGAGAATAGCACTCCCTTTCTTACTTCCTCACTTGAGTCCTGATCCAATTGAGAAATAAACAAAAGTATAGTAAGGCAGATGGAGACGAGAAGGTCACTGATACAGAGAAGACTGATGTTGGAGAGGTGTGTACTGGCTACACGTCCTTCCAAATACTGAATCCCAGAATAAGGCATCTCACTCACCGCATCATAACCAAGAGGTCTGTCCTGTGAGATTTACCACATGGGAGAGCAGACCCAAGAGGGTTTGGGCGATTCCCACCCAGCTTCTCCTCCCAAACTCACAATCTGATTAAGCCCCTCCCTCCAGGGAGGGTGACAAGGATGGGGTAGCTGGAGGGATGGAGAGAGTGCAGGGGTGTCATACCAGGGGCGCTGCCTCCACTTGGATGGAAGCGTCTTGGGGAAATAAGCTATCCCCACCCCCAGTCCCCCACCAGCACACCTTCTGAAAGACAAAAGGCCCCTTTAGACCCCTTGGAAGTGGGGATTCACTCTTCCAGTGGTGAGCGAGGGGGCCCTGCACAGTTCTCGTCAGGATGATGAAACACCAAACATCATGGCATGTGTAGACACTGCTGTGCAGAGAGAGGAGTGTGCGTGCGCGCGCACGCACACACACACACACACACACACACACACACAGGATCATGCCATGCGATCACAGCATATTTTACAACTGCTCCTTTCACTTGATAATATATCTGGACTCTGCTTTCAGTAAATATACTTTTTTTTTTTTTTTTTTTGCGGTATGCGGGCCTGTCACTGCTGTGGACTCTCCCGTTGCGGAGCACAGGCTCTGGACACGCAGGCTCAGCGGCCATGGCTCACCCGGACCGGGGCACGAACCCATGTCCCCTGCATCGGCAGGCGGACTCCCAACCACTGCGCCACCAGGGAAGCCCTCAGTAAACATACTTTTACAAAATCATTTTAACGGCCAAATATCACTCCACTGTGTGGTATACCCATCTTTTGGTAACCAACCTCCTATTGTCGGTCATCTGGCTTGTTTCCAATCCTTGGCTACTATTAAAAACAAATAAATAATTAAAATAAAAATGGTCTAAACCTTCTTGTAGCTAAATTGGTTCACGTGCTTGATTCCTAAAGCTAAATTCCTGACATTGGAATCGCTGGGTTAAAAGGCAGGCAATGTTTTTAACACTGTGGTTACAGTTTGCAAAATTCTGCAAGTCCAGGATGCAAAGGACAAAAAGAATGGACAAAAGAACCAGTTTCCCTTGTAGGCTGTGGGCTCCCACACTGGACCTCCTGTGTCCCCCACAGGCCCTTGCACTGTGCAGGGCATGCTAGAACTTCAGATCATTGTGTGTGGGCCGGTGGGCTGAAGAGAAGCAATGGGAAGGGATGGTAGGTCTGGGCCTTCTGTACGTGACGAAGGCAAGTGCATTTTCAAGGGTGAGCAGGGGCCTCTCCTGGTTGGTAGAGCTGACATGGTGGGTCCCACGCCAGCCGCCCATGCTCTCCCTCTGTGCCCGAGCGGATCTAAAATCAGAAAAGGAACATCTTCTGGCTTCGTTTGTCATGAGATTCTCCCAGATGACCCGCTCCCAGAACAGCTATCTGTGGGCTCAAGGACACACATGGCCTTTGCTTTGTCCCCAAGTCTGTGCCTGGAACCTGGACCCTTGTGTGCCATTTTCACACTCAACAATTCCTGGAATGCTTATGCCTCTTTGAATGGCATCTCTGAACAGTTGTTTAGTTCACGGGCTAATATTTTCCACGCAGCACCTCCAAAGAAAATCTGAGTGCACACAGCCCCACGGAAAGAGCTGACTGCCGATACTCCCAGTTGCAGGAAGTTTTTCTGGTGGCTGAGACTAAAAGCTGCAGAAGGATTTTCAGTTTCTCGGGGAAAGAACTGAGGGAGGGTCTCACCGTGCCCAGGGAAGGCGGCCCCCCAGAACAGGGAGGTGGGCTCCACAAAGCAAAGCCTCCCAGAGCATGGTGGAGAGCTTAGGGTAAAAACAGGCCTCTGTTCAAAGCCCAGTGCCGCTGCCCTCACTGTGGGAGTGTGGGCAGGTTACCTGACCTCCCTGTGCCTCAATGTCCTTAGCTGAAAATGAAGGGAGCAGAGTTCAGCGTCCAGGGTTGTGTAAGGATCTAACTGAGGAAATGTGCATATAAATTACAGGGTAAGTGCCCCCAAAGCAGTAGATGGTACTCTAGCATCAATACCACCAAGTGGAGACAATAGGATCCCAAAGAAATGGATTAAAGAAACCACTGGACAGGGGAGGGGATGGGGAAAGTTAGGGGTATGGGATTAACAGATACAAACTACTATGTATAAATGATAAGCATCAAGGATATATTGATGGGAATTATAGCCATTATCTTGTCATAACTTTTAATGGAGTATAATCTGTAAAACTACGGAGTCACTATATACCTGAAACCAATGCAACATTGTAAATCAACTATACTTCAATAAAAAAGGACCACTGGACATCTCTAACATCGTTATGTCCCAAGGGTGCAGCACACAGTCAGCACTCGGTAAATATTTGAGGAATTTGATGAATGAATACGTGCTAGACCACGTCAGCCATGTAGGCAGCAACAACGGTGAGAAGCTGGTCCCTGGAGAAGCTAAGAAAACTTCCATGACGATAACACTATTATTAATAAAAGTAGCAGAGGATTATATAACACTCAGGTGCCTGACACTATACCTTAGATCACCCTTGCAAGGTGGTGCTTCACCTCCATTTACAGAGGAGGACACTGAGACACAGGTCACATAACTAACTGAGTCACAGGTCACAGTCAGAGGGCAGAGCAGCGTCCACGTCTGGATCCTGGGGCAGGGGGACAGCAGGCTGGGGACTCTCCTGGCTTGGCGAAGGTGGCTGGGGGCAAGGAGAGTGAACTCAGCTCAGGGTGGAAGGCAAGGAGGACCAGGGCTCAGAGACATGGCCCCTGCCCACCCAGGAAGGGCAGGATAGGCTGTGACCACAGAGACAGGTGATGGAAGAGAAGAAAACCAGGAGGAGCCTGTTTCATCTCCGAGCTGTACACTGAGAGGGTATGTTTACTCACAGTGGGCCAGGGCCAGTTCTCGGGGTTTCACATGTACTAACTCAGTCCTCCCAGCCTGATGGATCGTGAGCTCCCAGGTTTGCTCGGCGGGCTGCTGTTCGTCCGCATCACTTTTGTCACCCAGGTGATTAATTTTAGCTAGAATAACAACACACAGCTATTCAGAAGAGCTCTGTTATTGACATTCCTATTGCAAACAGATGGCATGCCTGTTACAAAGCTCCAGCCCTTTTTCTTTTTCCTGTATCTCTCTTTCTTTCCTCTTTACCCCTTTTCTTTCTTCCCAAAGCCTTAGAATATAACTTTGTTCACAGGAAGTTTCTTAGGGGCATTTTTATCACCTCTACCTGAGGACAAACAGGAAAAATACCAGGACCAACACAGTCCTCCCAACATGGCCAAAGATGCTTGGATGGGGGACCCGCAGGGAGGGTGGGGTTGCTGAGCCCCACGTTGGGGGAGTGAAGCCACTTGCTCCCCAATTTGCTGAGACTACGGCCGTGAGGGCCCCGTCCGAGCCTTGGCCAGCTCCTAGGATGTGGCCAGACTTGTCAGCTGGGGTGTCTGCCAACCATCCTCAGCATATGCCCCAGGCACCCAGGAGAGAGAGACTGGCCAATTGGGAGCAGTAGGATGGGCAGGGCCCCAGAGCTGCCAGCGTTTGAGGCTCCCTGGAGAATTGGCCTGTTCTAGAGTCATGACCTTTGACAGTGACTGACTCTGTATCCGGGTCTTCAACCTTATTTCACAGGGAGGACTCGCCACACTTAGGCTCCACAGTGTCCCTTCCCAGAGCATTCTGGGCTGAAGGCCCTGCCTCCCTCCCTCCCCTGCTCTATCCCTGGTCCTGGTTGAAGCAGATGGGAGGGGTCCACAAGGGAACAACTTGGGTGTTTGAATCTCATCCCCTCTGTCTCTGCGTGAGTGTCCAAAGGACTTTTCTGAGCCATAAAGGGACCACTTGTGGCTCAGCATTCCCAAAGAAGTTCTTCCTTCATCTCAATACTCTGCTCGGAAACCTGGAGCCTTTCAGCAGCAAAAAATAAGCTACTGTGTGTGAGGTCCGGCTGTGCTGCCCTTCCCCGTCAAGAAGCTGGTGGCTGGCCCTTTCCTGAGTTACGTGGCCTCTCCCAGCCTCTGTGTCCACCTCTGGTGTTGGGGCTCCTTGGGTTTTGTCCCAGGTGTCTAGCTTACAGTCGAGCTTCTCAGAGTGGTCCCCACACCAGCAGCAGCAGCAACATCATCACCTTGGAGCTTGGTGGAAATGCAGATTCCCAGGTCTTCACCCACATCTGCTAAGTCAGGATCTGCACTTTGATGAGACCTTGGTTGATCAGTATGCAATGGAAGTTTCAGGAGCCTTGGCCTGCACCTGACCATTTTCAATTCTGGCTTCATGTTAGGATCGCCTGGGGAGACTATGCAGCGTACCAGTGCCAAATCCGGGGTGGCAGAGGGCAGAGCCTGGGAATCTGTAGTTTTCCAAAGCTGCCCCGTGATTCTGATATGCAGCCACCGGTACAGATGAAGGGGCAGTGATGGGATCTATCTGCAGCTTCCTTAAACACCCCCTCCTGCCTCCCCCTGGGGCAACAGAACCAGAACTTCCTTCCCATCCCTTTGTACCACTCACTCTTGCCTTCCTTTAGTCCTCCATCTCTTGAGTTGTTTTTCCTTCTGTTCCGGGCAGACTTAGGAGAATCTCCTTGGATTTGGGGCTTGCTCTGCCCATCAGCTCTGGCCAGACTCGGGCCACCCTCCCCGGAAGCTCCACCTTGGTCTGACCTAAGTGCTCCCAGCTGTGGAACATCTTGACAAGCCTGACTCCCGCCCAGCAAAAAGCAAATCTGCCCGAAGTTCAGCCTGTGGGCGTGACCAGTGACCAGCAATGCCGCCACCCACACAGCCCCACACTGACCTCGCTCTCAGGCTGACTCTTTCTGGTCTCCATCTGGGACAAAGAGGTGGCAGTGAGGTCCTTCCAGGGCCTGACCCACCCTCGAAAGAACCCCTTGAGGCTTTCAAACCCTTCGGGGAAATAAGGTCACACAGAAACAAAAAGCAAGCTTGCTGAGGACCAAGAAAAGGCCCTTTCCTACCTTCTTTCTCTGTCTGAAAACAATGCGGGAGCTGGACAAGCCAATCCCAGAGCCTTTCATTGTTCGAATCAAGGTCAAAGCCAGCACGTGAGCCAGAGGCAAGTATGGGAGCCCTGAGGGGGTGCATGACAGGGTCCAGCCTTGGGTTACGAAGAGGAGGGCCCAGGATGAGGCCTGGGGAGGATGAACCCAAGCCCTGTGGCCTGTCTGTATGTGTCACGGCCTCATCACATCAGCCAACATTTGCAGGTTCCCCCTGGATCTGATCAAATCAGACCTATCTCTGCACGGGGTGCCTCCTCTGCCCCAGCCCAAGTCTCCCCACCATCTGGGAAACTCTTCCACAGCTTGTGTTTCTCTCCTGAGCTTTCCCATCCCTGAGCCCCCGGAGGCAGGAGAAAGGCAGTCATTTCTTCGGCTGCTAAATACGTCTGTTTTGTTGTTTTGCAAGTAGACAGCGAGTTAAGACGTCATTTGCTGTAGCTTCTAGCTACCTTGCACTCCCACAGTTGGCTCCAGAAGGAGGGTTTTGAAGTCCTTGTTTCCCTAAGTTCTTTCTGTTCTCTCCTCTTCCTTTTCTGTCGCCCTCTTTCCTTCCACTCCAATCCCTTTCCTCCTGGAAGCCCAGCTCTGCCTCTTTCCTTACGCCACTGGATCGAAATGTTGGACTCTAGCCGCGGTGAGGAGCCCAGGTCTGGCAGGTGCAGGTCACACATCATCTGTGATCCAAGCGGCATCACTGGTATCCTGAGGGTGGTGGTCACCCAGAGACTCACTCAGGGCACCTGGAGACTCTGGACCAGGCAGACCAGGGCTAAATCTTCCTCAGCTGTTCCACGTTGAGCACCTAGTTTAACTTTAATGGGCTTCAGCTGCCTGGCCTGTAAAATGCACACTGACCATCAGCTCCTATGGTTGGTGCGGAGATTACGTGAGGTCACAGCCGTGAGGACCGGCCAGGCTAGGCGCTCCGTCACCCACGTGCTGTCCCCACACGCCTGCCTCCCCTATCGCTGTGCCTGGGACCTGTTCCCCCAGGAGGCGATTCAAAGATCAGGCAGGAAACAGAGAAGTGTTTCTGCTGGAATGCGTCCCTTCACGACTGGGCCCGCGGATACCAGCTCCTCTTCTAGCTTTGTACTCACGTTTCCGTTTCCTTGGTGTAACTTCTCTGGCCACACGCCCCACTGGGCCACCAACTGTCTGTGAGCGACAGAAAAGGCCCACCCACGGGGGCTTGGGGAGTACGAGTGAAGTGCGGCCAGGCTCCCCGCTCTTACTGCCAGGGCTGTGGTCGCATCAGGCAACCTAAGCAGGTGTCACGGATATAAATTCAGGCCTGGCGGGGGCTTCTGGGAGGAGGCGTGGCCTGATTCACATAACAGTGCTTGAAGCCAGGCCCAGGTGTGTTCAAGCCCTGGCCGCTAAACTCCATGACCTTGGGCAGAGTTATTTGTCCTCTCTGAGTCCTTATCTGTCAACTCTGCCAATAACCTCTTTCCTAAGGGATCACTGAAGGCATTGAAGGAGGTCACCTAAGACCTCTGACATAAAGCACGGTGCGATAAATCCCCCCCCCCCCCACAACACGATCTCCACAGCCTCACCAGGACACGTAATACAGCGCACTTGCAAAGCGCCCTGTGCCCCTTGTATACTTTCTCACATTGTATTCCCATCATGACCCTAGGAGGTAGGTTATGTTAGTGTCACACTCATCTTCCAGATAAGAAAACAGAAGCACGGGGAAGTTATGTAACTGGCTCAAGGTCAGCCAGCAAGGCAGAACTGGAAGCGACTGTCACAGTGACTGGTGGGCAACTTGATTTGCACGGTAAGTTTTCCCATGGAACTTTGGAGGGGGGATGTGAGTCCTACACCCCAAAGCGGACATGGCTCCAGAACCTTCCATGACCCCCTTGCCGAGGGAGCCCACAGGGAACACAGAAGAGTCAAATGAGGCCGACTACTCAGGGACTTTGCAGGTGCTGCCAGGTTCGTGGCCATCAGCTTCTGCTGGGTCTGCCTTCCTCCTCCTCGTTTCCTGGGCCAAACTTTATCAGGACGTCCCCTCTTCTCTGGAGCTCCTTCCAGCAAATCCATTAAAGGCAGGGACCAGGTGAGCAGAAACAGCCTGGATCTCAGAGATCTGGAGACTTCTAGCTACAAAGCATGAAGCATATTTACTTTGTCACCTGAAATTATTTTTGTTTCAAAGGCTTGATTTAGGAAGATCCAGATGTTCACCTGGTCTCCAATTGCTGAAGGAACATGTGTTTTAAAGGCCAGCTGTCGAAGTACATGCATTCTGCCCTTGCCATTCTGTGGAGGCCGCCTCTGGCCTTGACGTTAAACCAGTTACAGTTCTGTGCTGACGGCATACGTGGCCACGGCCAGGATTTCCCGTGCCTCCACCTCACCGTTTCCTCTCTGCCTCTGAGCTGGTCCCCTTCATTTCTCCCTTCCTCCCTCCCCACAACTTGCTCAGATCTGTGGGTAAATGTGCAGAAATGTTCTGGAAAGTGGGGACATTTAGGCTCCAGGCAGACAGGGGTTCATAGGCCAGCCCAACCATTTCTGGGCTCTACACACACAGGCAGTTTACCCGAGTGTCAGATGTCCACCTGGGAACTGTGAGATCACGTGAAGATAGTTTCGTTCGCAGCCTGGCGCAAGATAAAGGAGCAGTACATGGAATAAGGGGATAAGCCTTTTGCCCAAAGCTCAGTGTAGTGTGAGGTAAGGTGTGTCCTTAGCACTTGTGAAGGGCCTGCTTCCCCCTTGTCTCTCTCCACAGCCTCGGCCTCAGCCGTGGATTCCTCCTGCCCTCAGATCTCCCTCCGATATGGACAGGCCCCGCCACTCCACGGACGCTTCTGTGACTCCCTCCTACCCAAGTAAAACCCACCCGTGCCGGTCTCTGCACAGGGTTCAGCCGGACTGACGAACTAACCTTGGCTGACACTTTAACAGAGTGAGGTGACATCTGATCGAGGCCCGGCGACAATGCTTCAGGGATGCACAGGCTGCCACTCGCCCAGTATTTCCCAAACATCTGGACCAGGTGCTCGCTTCTGCCAGAGCTGCCAAGAACGATGCCCAACTCCCCAAAGGGGGACAGATGGTAACCTGTCTCGGCCCATGGCGGAAGGAAGATCTTTGAATTGGAGGTCACACCGCTTAGGTACCTGCTAGGCCAATCTGTGTGTCCATTATGCCTGCCTTCCCACAGCAAGCCGAGAGCCACGTGAAGGGACAGAAGGGCATCCCCTACAGCTGGTGCCCAGCTGAGGGTGAGGAGAGACGCTGCACCAGGGTCCAGAGATCAGGGCTTAGAGCTCACTCTGCTCATGACTCATGCACGACACAGGCAGCTCATTACCCGCTGTTGTGGCTAAAAG
Source organism: Pseudorca crassidens (assembly GCF_039906515.1). Lineage (NCBI taxonomy): Eukaryota > Metazoa > Chordata > Mammalia > Artiodactyla > Delphinidae > Pseudorca > Pseudorca crassidens. The sequence goes on from NC_090305.1 coordinate 60,659,588, forward strand.
GCTGTAACAGCACCGGCCCCTCCCTGCCTCATAACGGTGACTCGGAGGATTAAGGAGGAAACGAGCGCTAAGCTTGGTGAATGCAGCTTTGTCCCCCCGCTGGTCCCTCTGATTAGTCCACAAAACCGATGGGAAATAGCAAAGGTCAACGTTCTCTTTATGGGAGGTTGAGGTCCTCACTGAGTGTGGTTCTGAGCTCCGTGTCTGTGTCACCCTCATCTGGGGTGAGGCCCTGGGGTCAGACAGAAAAGGGGGGTTAGAGGGAACATCGTCCAAGCTCTGGCCACGTGCCTGGGGCATTTCACATGGCAAGTCAGCTACCAAGGAATGCATCTTGCTGGGCCTTTTGGAAACTTCTAGTAGCAAAAACCACAGACTGAACAGTACCTGTCAAGGCTGGAGTGAGCAGGATGAAAGCTGTCTCTCCACGATGCTGGCTTTCAGCGCTGGCCCCCCTTGCTCTCCACTTATGTGATTTGGTTTTGTGGTCTCTCTCGGTGGAAAGCCTCTAGTACGCTAGTGGCTGAAGCCAGAGCCCTAGAAGGACAGGAGGAGGGAGAGAGGCAGATGGGGCGGCTGTGGCCCAGCTGCACGGAGCCAGCTAGGAGAGGCCACTTCCCTCCGTGCTGTGGCTTTTCCCACTCAAGATCTGGAGGTGCCTCGGTGAAAGGTCTAGATGGGATTAAACCAATTCTGCCAGCCCAAGAATATCGCTCGCCATCCAGCTGTACCAGGATTGAGTCATCCACCACTGCCGTCACTGATCTTCAACACACTCTGAAAGGAGTTCAGGGTGGAGATCAGGAATGAGGTGCTCTGGGCTCTGGGAAAACTGGCAGAACAGCCTTCGGTTAGATATTTTCAGGAGAAAATTTTATGAACACAAGCTCTTGCGTCTTCTCATACTTGGAAAAGCGCTAAAATCTTTAAGTAAGATGTCTATTCCCCGTGGCTAGCGGTAACCTTCTAGCGAGACGTGTGCTTGGTTGCAGGTACCCTTCTCCAAAATCACATATATGCTGACCACCCCTTCCCCCCTTCCGAACAGTTTCTCAGAGCCATCCGAGAGGCTGTGTCCTGGGCTACAGTCCTCGGTAAATCCCCAAATAAAACTGAAAGTCACGGCTCTCACGTGGTGTGTTTTTATTTCAGTCTACAATTCTCCCAAATAATCCAATGGGGGGTAGAGAAGATTCTTTCCAGTTTAATTTTGTGTGATAGATCAGCGGACCAGTACCAGTCTGCTGCCCGTTAGGAACCGGGCCACACAGGAGGTGAGCGAGCGAAGCTTCATCTGCCGCTCCCGGTCGCTCGCACTACCCCCTGAACCATCCTCCCCTGCCCTCCCACCCCATCTGTGGAAAAACTGTCTTCCAAGAAACCGGTCCCTGGTGCCAAAAAGGCTGGGGACCGCTGTGACAGATAATAATTCACACGGTTCAAAATCAAAATAATATAAATTAGATACAATGGGAAATCTCGCTCTACCTCTGCCCCAGTTCACTGATTCCTCCCACTATACCTGCTACTGTTATTAGTTTCTCATGTACCTTTCCCATATTCCTTTCTGTAAATTCAAACGTGTATTTTCACTCTGTCTTCTCCCTTAAGTGCACAAAAGTTTTAGCGTATGGTACATCCTGGTATCGGTCAGGGTCTCTGTAGGAAGCGAATGGCAGAGTCGAGCTGGATAAGTGAAGAAGAGTTAGTGAAAGGCTGCTGACAAAGGTGTGGTCGGCTGAGCGGGAAGGAATAGGAATGTGAAATTCGCCAGGGCTGGGGACCATGGAGAGCCTGCAGGGATGAGAGATAGGAGATGCTGGAAACCAGAGACTGAGAGACAGAGAGAGACAGCACTTTGTGGAGAGGCCTCAAGGTAGAGGGACAAGGTACCGCAATGCAGGGAAGGAGCCCGGGACTCAACACCTGCCCTCAGACGCCACTCATGCCCTGGATCTTCAGCAGGGCCCCCATCGGCCAACCCCCCTCAGGAGTCTGGGGCAAAGAGGCCTGTGTGTGTAGACGTTACAAGCCAGCCTCCCGAGACCCAGAGCAGGCTGAGAGGGGTGTGCGTGTCTCGCAGGGGGGCCCCCGCAGAACACGCAGGACACCCTGCCCCACCCCCGCCCCGGGACCTTGCTCCCCACATCACCGGACAGCTGATCCCAGAGAGCTTTCCACGTTATTTGCTGAGGTGGCTACTAGCATTGCTTGGTTCCACTTCCCCGCCAGCACTGCCACCAAACTTCTCAGCCGCTGCTGCCCAGCACCCCAGAGGGTATTACAACGCCCTGCGTAATGTGGCGAAGGGTCCCAGTGTCGGCCAGCCAGCTGGGGAGATCCTTCCCTTCAAAACCAAGTGAAAATCTTCAGCTGCCTTGCACCTCCCTGCCAGCAGCAGCTCAGGGCTCTTGGGGATCCTTCCAAGCATTTCTGGGTACCTGTCACGTCGTCCTTGCCTGACCCCTCGTCCGGCACCCTTGTTCCTCACTTTCCCTCCTCCCCTTGGGCTCTCAGGCCACTGCCTGGCACATCACCATCCCCACCCAGCCCTGCTGTCCAAGCAGGGACACGGCGTCCCCAGCCCCACACGGTCTGTCCTTGGGGTGCAGGGACAGCAGAGGAGTATCATGGCATAGATCAGTAACCCATTTAAAATTTATCAGCTGACCTCACTGCTGGCAAAACTCACTGCTGGCCCTGCCCCAGGGGCTTGGGGAGTCCTTCCTCAGCCACCTGTTCCCTGGTCTCTGGCTACTGTCGTGTTCCTGGGCTTCCCTCCCATCCTCTCTTCGTTTTCTCTGTCCCCTGAAACCCAGCCCCGGGCCACACTTGCCTGTCCTCTTCCTAGTCTGTTACTTTCTCTTCTCCTTTCTCACATGAAGCAGTTGAGCTCCCAGCTCCCGTTTGCCTCAAAGTCTCCTCCAGGTCTGGGTCCAATTACTCGCTCTCTCCAACCAAAGGGCTGTTCTCTCTCCAGCGGATTGCCACTGACTCAGTGCATCCGGTAGAAAGAGAATATGAACTCATACAATATGTGAAATTTTCCAGTGGCTACATTTAAGAAAAATTAAAAGAAACAGGTGAGATTAATTTTAATATGCTCTACTTAACCCAATATATCCAAAATATTATCAGTTCAACATTTACTCAGCATAAAATTATGTGTTATTTTAATTCCGGTAAATGACAAGCTATTTCAAATCCGGTGTGTATTTGGCACTTAACGGCACATCTCAATTCAGACTAACCACCTTTTGCACGCTCGGTAACCACACGGTTGGTGGTGACCATGCTGGGCAGACGAGCCCCAGAATACAGAAAGACCTGCGACCACCTTTTAAACAATAAGCAGATTCCACCACTTAGTGGGTACAATGGATTCCTAGAAATATAAGCACTGAATTACGTCTGAGATTTTCATAGCTGGTGCCAAGATGCCCTCTGGAAGCTGTCACAAATGACGTTCTTGAAATTGCTGACTTATCATGTCATCACCAACACTGGATATTAGGGTGGATGGATGTAAAGTATAATTTGCATTTCCCTGGTGATGTGTAAGACTAAGCTCTTTTCATCTGTTTACTAGCCATATTCATATTCTCTTCTGTGAATTAATTATCTGTGCCCTTTACCCATTTTTCTATTAGATTTATTGCCTTTTTTTTGAAACTTGAGTTTAAGAGACTTGCTTTGTTCTCAGTGGGCCCTCTTCCATCTGAAGTGTTTCTTTGGCACTAGGATATTTTCTTCTAATATATCTTTTTATTTCCTCCTCTCCATTCTCTGTGTTCTCTCCTCTGGAGCTTCCATAAGAAAGGTATCTGTGCTTGACTTTACACCTCATGTCACATAACTTAAAAAACAATGGCATCTTTCTTTTTTCCTAACACATTTTTAGGGAATCCCTTAGCTTGATCTTCCAGCTTACTAATTAGGTTTTCAGTTATCTATTTAGCACATCTATTGAGTTTTTAAAACTTTGTCAGTTATGGTTTTAATTCCCAAGAACTCTTATTATACCTTTTTCATACAGGCTTTATTTTTTAGGTGGATGTGATATTCTCTTCACTCTCTCTGGGATATTCATTTTAATTCCTTACAGTTTTCTTCTGTTTTGGGTAGTCTGTTTTCTTGGAGTCCATTCTATTTTTGTGCCTCTCTCAGGCTCTGGCTTTTCTGAAATATCTAGCAATTCTAACGTAGCTGTTAACATTGCAGATGACCATCTGGGCTGAACAGTATTGGCGGCTGGGGGACACTTCCTTACCCCCGTGAGAATCCCATTCCTCTGGCAGGGAATGCAGCTGTCGATACAGGAGCCAGCCTCAGGTGACTGCGTGTGCAGAGAGTGGTCAGTGGACAGTGGAAAGGAACCATTCACCGCCCTACAGTCCATCTCTAGCTCACTCTTTCACCCAGGTCACATTGCCTCTGTTCTGGAACTCTGCTGGGAAAATTCACTCTGTGATGATTGTGCATTTAGCCCTGTGGCATTACAGCTTCGTTTTAATTTCTTCACCAACTTGTTCTTATATTTGTCTTATGTTTCCCGGAAATTTCTTAATCTTCTGGACATTGATCCCATTCCTCCTGACTGCCCACAACCACGAGCACTCTTTTTATTTCTGAATTTCTTGTCATTTCAGTGGAATTTAGGGAAGAAGGGGGGTACACACCACTGTGTGCTTAGCCATGTTGAACTGTAAGACACTTATTCTGCACTTAGCATCATTTCATGAGAATGGTTGTCAGAAGGGAGTTAGTTGGATCAAAGAGCAGGAACATTTTTTGAGGTTGTCGATACATAGTTTAAACTGCTTGCTAGACTGAGGAGTACAACAGAGGGAAAGGACCCAGCTTGGGCAGAGAGAGAGCTGGGTTACAATCACAGTTCCTCCCCTTGCCAGATGTGTAAACTGAGTTAGGGAACCTCTCTGAACTTCAGTTTCCTCATCAGTAAAATGGGCATGATAATGGTACCAGCATTTAGGAATACTGTGAGAGGGCTTCCCTGGTGGCGCAGTGGTTGAGAGTCCTGTGCTCCGCAACGGGAGAGGCCACAACAGTGAGAGGCCCGCGTACTGCAAAAAAAAAAGAATACTGTGAGGATGACCTGTACGAAGCATCTTCCCCAGAGCCCAGCCTATAAAAGGTGCTCAATAAATGCTCTTAGTCAGCATTGTTTCAAATAAGTGGTTTGTCAGCATCAAAGAATTGTGGATTCAACTGGGTGTTTGGAAAAGCGTTCCCTTCTTGGTCATTGGCATTTCACGCTCTCAGCTTGGTACCTCCATCTCCAAAGAGAGAAGTCTCCTTCCTGCCTGCCTTTCTGTGAAGGCTTCTGTGAAGATTCACTGCTGTTTCGAAAGCCCTTACAGATGCTCCAGTGAAAATCCCTGTGCGTCCTTGGAGTCATCTTCATTGGAAGGATGGGTCCTGAGCCCCTGCCACCAGCTCCAGAATGAATCTCCGTGAGATTCTAAGCTTGGTCAAGTGTAAACTCCTGTGGAAGAAAATATCCGGTCCTTATCCTGGGCCAACTTCCAGAAAGGTAATTTCTTCCTCAGCTGGGACGTTGGGTCTTATGACTCCTTTTCCTATTTGACAACTTATTAATCAGAAATCTCCAGCAAACCTGCTCCAGGGTGGCGGGCTGAGCCCTCACCACGGCCACATGCCAGTCGAGGCTCAGGATGCCAGGAACCCAGTGTTTCTGCCCAGCCCAGACGAAGGGCGGCTCCTGTGAGAAACTCCAAAGTCACTGGCTCAGGGGTGCAATGGCCGGGGTCGGGGATGCAGGATGGCAAAGAGAGAAAGAAGTTTGTACCTGTAGAACCGAGGCAGTCCCAGTCCGGAGGTGAGCCAGGGCCAGCACTGTGAGAGGTCACTGAGGCGGGACTCTGGCAGACTGGGACTGAGGCCAAGGTGGGACGGGTGGGAACGGACGGGCAGGGGAGGGGAGAGCTCATTTGAAGAATAACAGGAAAGTTGTAGGGCGACCATGAGGCCTGCCAGGTTTTGTTTTTGTCTTGATTCAGTAAGCAGTCAACAAACAAACAAGGTGCAGGGCATGGACTGGACTGGGAACTGGCCTTTCTCAGTAAGAGTCACCACTATAAGAATCTCTTCCTTTCTCCCTCTCTCCTGGTCCCACTCACAGCAGGGTTGGTGGCCACCAAGCTGGAAAGGGGCAGGACGGAGGCAGGTAGGGCCAGCAGGAAATGCCTTCCGGAGGTCGAACAAATAGAGGGCATGGGGTGTGGGCGAGTCCCTCAAGGAGAAGGGAGCGTTCACTCACCAAAGGGCTCCTCCCCCATCCCTTTAGCTCCTCTCCCACACAACCGGCCCTTCCCTCTGCTCCCCAAAGGCTGTGTGCAGCCAACACAGGAGTCCCATCTGTGAGCCCTACTTTAGTAATAGGGTGACAATGACGATGGCTAGATACACCCCTTGACTTCTTGCTGGTGAGACAGAAAAGCGAGGCACAGAGAGACTGGAGAATGTGTTCAAGGGCACACAGCAAGGAGCGGGGAAGCAGAAGTCAAACCCAGGCGGTTTCTAGAACCTCTGCACAGTATAGGTGAAATGACCCCAGAAGCTCTAGAAGGAGTAAACGCCAAGGTTCCCAGAAGGCTCTCAGAGCACCCAGCACTGTGGGGAGGCAGCAAGTCCTATCGAGGGCTGGACTGGAAAGATGGTGAGCAGGTGTGAAGTCAGGAGCAGCCCTTGGGAGGTGAATTCTGGCTCCACTTCCCCGGTAAATCTCAAATGCTCCTCATGTTTGGGGAGATTAAGAGTAGAAAAAAGGAGAAGGAATGATTCTTAAATGCTGTCTGGACTCCCTTCTAGGTTCCAGCATCTCTCCCGGGTCCCTGCCCGATGGTGGAGGGCACCCCCCTCCTCCGTCGCTGACCTGCTTTCACGTCTGGGGTTTCCGGGTCTCCGCGTGCAACCTGCCCACCCTCCTGGGGGCTCCCTCTTCTTAGATCTGAATCCTCAATACAGGGACTTCTTTTGGAGAAACAGCTAGATTTCTTTCTGATTACAAGTAAAATGCATGCTAAAGGCAAAAAAAAAAAAAAAGAAATTAGGAAATGCATGAACATAAAGAATCTTTCAAACAGTACATTACAGGATAAAGAGCTATTCAGCCATAAAAAAGACTGAGGACTTTTGTGATATCTCAGTATGGACAAGATTCATAATTACATGAGAAAACTAAGGTGCTGGACAGAGTGAGAGCATTGTCGACTTGCGTCAAATTCTCCCAAAGGGAGCTCGGCCAACGGGTGACACGAGTTGCTCTCTAGAAGGAGAACCGGGTGGCTTGGAGGAGATTTGTCACTAGATAGCCTTCTAGAGCTTCTGATTTTTATGCCATGTGACTGTATTACTTTTTCAAAGATTAAATAAAGATCTGAAAAAGAACAGTTTATTATGTAGGACTCAGTGAAAATCACTCCCTCGATATATATCCTTCCAAATTTTATTTTCTGTACACACACACACGCACATTTTGTTTATTTCTATCATATTGAGATCATGCTACAATGAATTATAATCCGCTTTATGCCTCATTTACTATAGTGTGGATAACTTTCCATATTAGTATATATCAATCACATGGTTAATTTAAGCCGCTGCAGAGTGATTCATGATATACTTTTACAATATTTTTTATCTCATTCCCTATAATCTTTAACCGTTTTATTGACATGCACGTACCATAAAATTCATCCACTTTAAGTGTACAGTTCAGTGGGGTTTAGTATATATTCACAGAACTGCGCAAGCATCACTACAATCTCATTTCATAACATTTTCATCACCCCAGAAAGAAAATACACGCCCATCCTTCCCCTTCTCCCAACCCTAGGCAACCACACTAGTCTACTTTCTGGCTCTAGGGATTTGCCTATTCTAGACATTTCTTATAAATGGAACCATTTGTGTCTGGCTTCTTTTACTTACTACACTGTTTTCTAGGTGCACCCATGTGGTAATACGAATCCGTACTTTGTTCTTTTTGTTGATGAATAATATTCCGTTGTATGGATAGTTCACGTTTTGTTTGTCCATTCGTCAGTTGATGGACATTAGGGTTTTTTCTCCTTTTTGGCTCTTATAAATAATGCTGCTATGAACATTCACGGGCAAGTTTTTTTTAATAAATTTATTTATTTAATTTTATTTTTGGCTGCATTGGGTCTTCGTTGCTGCATGAGGGCTTTCTCTAGCTGTGGCGAGCAGGGGCTACTCTTCATCGCGATGCGCGGGGCTTCTCACTGCGGTGGCTTCTCTTGCTGCGGAGCACGGGCTCTAGGTGTGCGGGCTTCAGTAGTTGTGGCACACGGGCTCAGGAGTTGTGTCTCGCGGGCTCTAGAGCACAGGCTCAGTAGTTGTGGCTCATGGGCTTAGTTGCTCCGCAGCATGTGGGATCTTCCTGGACCAGGGCTTGAACCCATGTCTCCTGCATTGGCAGGCGGATTCTTAACCACTGCACCACCAGGGAAGCCCTCACGTGCAAGTTTCTTTTAACACGTTTTCAATTCTCCTAGAAGCGGAATGACTGGCCATATGATACAGCACATTTACCTTTTTGAGGAACCGCCAAGCTGCTGTCCAAAAGGGCCCCTCCATTGTACACCCTCACCTGCAAGGTACGAGGGTTTCAATTTCTCCATGTGTCCCCCAACTCTTGCTATTTTCTGCGGCTTTGGTTATAGCCAACCTAGTGGATGTGAAGTGGTATGTTGCTATGATTGACATTTCTCTAATGCCTCATGACGAGTAAGACACCGAGCGTCTTTTCATGTGCTTGATGGCCACTTGTATATCTTCTTTGGAGAAATGTCTATTCAGACGTTTTAAAATTGGGTTGTCTTTTTATGGCCGAGTTGTAAGAGTTCTTATATACTCAGGATACAAGTCCCTTATCAGATATATGATTGGAAAATATTTTCTCCCATTCTGTGGGTTGTCTTTTCATTTCTTAGTGGTGTCATTTGTAACAACAACAATAAAATGCTTTTATTTTAACGAGTCTAATGAATTGTGCTTTTTGTGTCATGTCTAAGAGACCACTGTTTGGTTAAATGTTTGGTATAATTCACCAGTGAATCCATATGGGCCTGGGTTTTTCTTTGAGGGAAGTTTTAACATTACTAATTCAATCGCTCTACTTACTGTAAGTCTGTTCACAATGTCTATTTCTCCTTGAGTTCGTCTTTCTAGTTTGTGTCTTTCTAAGAATTTATTCATTTCATCTTCGTTATCCAATTTGATAGCATACAGTTATTCACAGCAGTCCCTTAAAAACCCTTTTGTTTTTGTAAGGTCCATAGTGAAGCCCCACTTTCATTCCTGATTTCTGCTCTTCCTTTGTTCATGCTATAGCCCCTGTCCATTCCTCTCTCCTCTCCCCCCATCCCCAGTGTAGGGCCTGGACTCTGGAAGGTTCCACCCATTAATTGCCTTGTAATCCAATATGGTTAAGTGCCAATGGAAAACTGTTTTAGACCAACTCAGAAATGCAAAACCAAAACATCTTGGTGCGACCAAAATACTGCAGCTTTACCATCAGGGGTATCTCTGCTTGGTATCGTTGCTTGCACAGACCCAGTTTCCTGGGGTGGCATGGGTGACACTCTCATCCCAACAGGAATCAGTTTTTCTGTTTCCAAATGCACTTGAGAACCACTAATTCGGGACTTCCTTGGTGGTCCAGCGGGTAAGACTCCACGCTCCCAATGCAGGGGGCCCAGGTTCAATCCCTGGTTGGGGAACTAGATTCCATATGCATGCTGCAACTGAGTTCACAAGCCACAATTAAGAAGCCCACATGCAGCAACTAAAAAAGATCCCACGTGCCACGACGAAGATCCCACGTGCTGCAACTAAGACCCGGTGCAGCCAAAATACATAAATAAATATTTTTTTAAAAAAGAAAGAAAGAAAAGATTCTCAACATCTCTAATCATGAGGAAAATACAAATCAAAACCACAATGAGATATCACCTCACACCCATTAGGATGGCCACTATCAAAAAAACAGAAAATAGGAATTCCAAAGCAGCCGCACTAATAGAAAAAAAGAAAAGAAAAGAACCACTAATTAGGGACTTCCCTGGTGGCACAGTGGCTAAGAATCTGCCTGCCAATGCAGGGGACACGGGTTCGATCCCTGGTCCAGGAAGATCCCACATGCTGTGGAGCAACTAAGCCCGTGCGCCACAACTACCGAAGCCCGCACACCTAGAGCCCATGCTCCGCAACAAGAGAAGCCACCCCAATGAGAAGCCCGCGCACCACAATGAAGAGTAGCCCCTGCTGGCTGCAACTAGAGAAAGCCCGCGCGCAGCAACGAAGACCCAACGCAGCCAAAAATAAACACATAAAATAAATTTATGAAAGAAAAGAACCACTAATTATGTCCATCCTGCCCAAAGCTATTTGTTAGCTTTTTCCTTCTCCAGACTGAGAGATGGGCGGGAGGCGGGGATAACTTGGATTGCCTAAGGGGCATAGGACAGCCTGCCACAGCCCTGCCCAGACCCTGGATGCAACCCTCCACAGCTTCCCGGGGGCTGTCTCACCTTGAGTCATTGCGGAGACGAAGTGCAGGAGGACACCGCCTTACCTGCTCAGTGTGGGCTCCATCACAAGGTCCCGTCACTCAGGCTGTCATCCTGGCTCCGCCCCCTGGAGGAAGGGAGGACACCCTACAGCAGCCACCTGCCTCCTGCAGAATCAGCTTGGTCAACAGGAAGATGAGGGGTAGGACCAGATGGCCTGAAGACCAGCCCAGCCCCTTATGATCAGATTACCAGTGAACAATCTGAGCCTGGGGAAACTCCCCCTCCCCCAGGCAGCATTCCCTGGTTTGGTCTTGAGAGTCAAGCTGCCTGGGCTGGAATCCCACCTTCATCTCCTACGGGCTTGCATGTGGCCTTGGGCGAATTATTCAATCTCTGTTTTCTCATTTTCTTCATCTGTAGAATGGAGGCAATACTGGTATGTAGCCCAGGCAGTTGCTGGAGTGGTTGTGAAGGAGATGAAATATATAACATATATACAGCTTTCCAACTGTGCCTGGTAGACAGCAAGCCCTCAAAAAATGTTAGCATTAAAAACAAGTCTGCCCTAAACAGAGACACAGATGTAGAGAACAAACGTATGGACACCAACGGGGGAAAGTGGCAGGGGTGGGGTGAGGGGGTGGTGGGATGAACTGGGAGATTGGGACTAACATGTATAAAATGGATAATTAATAAGAACCTGCTGTATAAAAAAATAAAATTTAAAAATTTAAAAAAACAGGGCTTCCCTGGTGGCACAGTGGTTGAGAGTCTGCCTGCCGATGCAGGGGACATGGGTTCGTGCGCCGGTCCAGGAAGATCCCACATGCCACGGAGCAGCTAGGCCCGAGAGCCATGGCCGCTGAGCCTGCGCGTCCAGAGCCTGGGCTCCGCAACGGGAGAGGCCACAACAGTGAGAGGCCCGCGTACCGCCAAAAAAAAAAAAATTAAAAAAAACAAAACAAAAATACAAGTCTGCCCTTTTCGAGTTTAGCCAGTGCTCCTAGGCCTGCCCTCTGCAGCCATCAGCTGTCCCAGCAGCAGGAAATCTGCTGGGCTGCCATACATGCCAAGCACTGTGCCAGGCTGCCCATGACCCAGGGTAGGATGACGAGATGGACTGGGGGAATCCGAAAGCGCTGCCCCTGAACGGTGTCAAGGTAGGGGAATTCTGACCTGATCGGAGTCAGGAAGACTGGCCTCGAGGCCCCACCCTGCCACCTGCTCTCCTTGAGACCTCCGTGAAGGCAAGTTCCCCAACCTCCGAATGTCGATCTGTTCATCTTTCAAATGGGAGTAACAGTACCTACCACTGTGTTGGGGGAAGAGTCAACTGCTGATCCCTAAGACCTGACGAACACACCGACTGGCACTTACTAAGGACTCATTTCAGGTCATAAAAAGTTACCCTCCTGCTCTTACCTTTTCTCTTGTATTGTAAACAGCTCCGCTCCGCCCGCACCGGCCTGTTTCAAATAAAGAGCAGGCCAAAGTTTCTGTAAATTCGGTCCTGTTTGAAACCAAGGAGAGGTGACTTTGAGGTGATGCGACAAAGGTTCAGACTGGGTTCTGTTTTACCCAAACTGCCTCCTCTCTGGCTGATATCGTGATCTTTATTCCCCTCACACCCCGGAGCTCAGGCTGCGAGCTAAAATCAGAACGAGTCTAAGGTTTCTGGTCAACTCAGCCTGCGATTCTTCCACTTGTGATGCTGTCAGGGGTCTGTGCGTCATGAGCTGGGGGACCAAGCCTCCTGTGTGGTTGTGGTTGTGCTGACGCCCCTCTCTCCCCTCGGTGGCCCTGGGACCGCGGATGAGGGAGACGGAGGAAGTGAGCCAGTGCTCAGAGGAGGGTCACCTACAGCCACACAGACAGGACCCCACAAGGACCACCACTTTTCCTCCACAAAGAACCAGGCACCTTCCTCAGTGTAACCGTTTCCGGAATGCAAAGCAGCCCCTGGAGAAGGCCAGGGGCTGTGCCTCTGCCACTTCTCCAAGCTGGTGCCTTGCATCTGGCAGGAGAGGCAGCGAGCACAGCTGGCAGCCCCAAGGGGCACCGGGGCGTTCTGTGCCATTTGTACAGAGTGACGTTTCCAACTTGACTGCAAGCAGAATCTTTAATAACATATACATTTTCAGTGACTGAAGCCTTGCTCTTGCCAAATCCTAGCATAAAGCATGTTTTTACAGCTGGGATGATAAATCCCTGAAAGACGGCACTTACCATGGAAACGCTGACACAGCCTTTCATTCCCTTCACAGTGATTAAAATCCTCATTTCAATTTGTTTTTCTTTATTTTGAGCTGGAGTCATTTGCAACCCGCAGAAACATAGCTCCCTGCGGTAGAAAACTAAATGCTGCCCTCTGTCAGAAATAAGACGGAACTGTTCTTCATTCGCTGGAGTGCAGCAAATCTTGGCTTGGAGAATTAGGGCAACCCGGAAAAGCAGGCCTTCTTACTAATAATCTTACCAGCAAAGACATTCCTGCAGGACTTAACCTTGTTTCCTGGGGAAAGTGAGGCAGGGAAGGAAAGGCAGCTGAGAAAGCGTTTGTTATCAAACCAGAGGCCACTATGGGCAACTGGAGATTCAGCCCACTGGGGAATTCTGGGAGCCAGTGTGGACTTTGCACCTCAGTCATCCTGCCGGAGATACAGACGAGCTTCTCATTGGTTGCAGGCTGCTGTCCGTCAACTCTTAGGCACTTCTGGCCTCTCCAGGCAGAGATACAGATCTTGGTAGTTGGAGGGCCAGCCCTTGCCATGGTGAGGCCCCACTGGATACGGGCAGCCACTCTCCTTCCTGCTGCACCCACTCCCCATTGCTCCCTTTATTCTCCTTTGGACTGTTTCGTTTGCAGGGATATTTTATGCCCTTGGTACTCAGGGGCGTTTGTCTTCTGTTTATTCATGGCCTACAGTCTCTGCTGAAACAAACGGCTCAGTGATCCTACCAACCAGATGCCTCCGAAAGTCTTTCTCCTCTCCAGATCTCCTAATTGATAATAAAATCCATAATGGAGTTGGCCACCCTTCTTAATCCGCCGGTGAGACTGCAGCAGCGTCGCTGCTCTGAGAGCTGACACGGCCTCAAATTTCCCGAAATTCAGCCGTGCAGATGTCGCGAGAACGTGGCCTAACGGGACTGGGGCGTTAGTCCGATTCTGCGCGCAGCCCGGGCTTCGGAAAAGGGTTTTCCAAAACGCGTCCCAAAGACAATCAGTGGGCACAGATAGTCCTCACAAGAGGAGTTCGGAGGTCGGATACTGTCCGTAATATTGCTGGGTACAGCCCCCTGTTAAGGGTCAGACTACCCTCCAGTGTCTTAAAGGTTCTGAGAAGTACTGCAGGGAAGAAATCCAGTTAGCTTTAACTCAGTGTTTCCCAACTTATTTCATCACTAGACCTCTTCGTGATGAAGCATCCATTACCATCCTCTAGCACACTAGGTGTGCTACACGTAAAATGCCTTTATTTGTCCTTTCCCCCCCTTATCTTAATGAATTTTAAAGATATTTTTATTATACAAGCATTACATGTTCATTGCAGAAAAACAAAAAGTACAAATAAGCAAAAAGGAGCGAAGGAGGCACTGAGGCGTGATTACTGTGGTGGACATTTGGGTTCTCATCCAGCAGCGTTCCTTTGTGGGAAAGGGGTTTTGTAGCAAGAGTCAATCTGTGTTTCCCGGACTATGTTCAGTTTTATGACCCCTGATTCTAAGTAGCAGGTTTTATTTTTTTTAAAAACCGCATATTTCAGCCAACAATGGCCAAAGAATCTTTTTGAACTAGCTCCAAAACCACCCGTGGAGGAAAATTCCTTTACCATATGTTGCACCTTTCATGGGGAATGGCAGGCCAAGAAAATCGACAAATTGGCAGAAAGACGAAAAAAAAGTATAGTGATTTCTCAGCTATGTAAAAATATTTATGATAATAAACACCGGAATAAAATACACCCCAGAATTAGGAAGTTTATTTCTAGAATGTGGGCTCCACGGTGACTTTTACTTTCTTTGCTGTTGTAAAAGCAAAACCTAAAGGTAAGTATTTTTCAAAGTACCCCCCTGCACACACAAGGCCACTTTCAGGGAGGATTGAAGCAGAGCAGGGGAGGCTGAGTCTGGTGGGGGGCCCTCACCTGGGACAGGCAAGTTCTTGGGGTAGGGGCCCCTAACGTCTCTCCCACCTGAGAATCAGCAGGCTTGCTCCGGGTGGCATCATGTCCTTTTTGAGTCATGTTTGGGGGATAAAGCCAGAGGTCTAGCTGGTTGCACTGACCCTCAGAGCAGCCCTAGATGAGAAGTGCCTTTATTACCCCTTTTCACAAATGCTCCCTGAACATGTGAGCTCATGTCTACCCTAGAACTTTGCACTGGCTGTTCCCTCAGCCTGGGATACTCATCTTTCAGGTCTGAGCTCAAAAAGGGTCTATAAGGAACCCAAAAGCACACAGTACAGGGCTTGAGCCAACGTCTGCCTGACTCCCAATCTCACAGGCCTAAGTTGAGCTCCAGAAGCGTTTTCAGATGGTTACAGTTCAGAAGAGAAAATCCCTGCCCTAAGTTTGACATAGGAGGCCAGGTGCTACCCGAAGCCATGGGAGGACATCTAGTATCTAACTCCAGATCTCCTTTTTAAAAGAATGGCTTGTCTGAAAGGCTGAGGACAAATCTGATTCCATCTCTTGGTGGTTGGAAGGCCATTCTGGGGGTACGAGCTCCGTGTGCACAGTCAGGGGCCACAGCCCCCTGGCTTACTGCCCATCTCCTTTGCCCTCTCAGAGCAAGAGCCAGACGGTCCTCTGGGCTCTGTAGCCACACTGCATATGCTGCCAGCCCAGAGGAAGCCCGTCAAGCAGAGCCGGCCATCCATCGGCGACAGCTACCTACCACCCAACGCTCGCTGAGTGCCAACCAGGTGCCACGCTGGGTCCACAGCTGATGCGGAAGCACAGTATCCTCCTGCCTCGGGAGACGGGACTAGAGAACACGTGCTCGGGGAGGAAGTGCTTTCATCTGTGTCATGGTCTTTTGTCACCCCCCTCACGAGGCCCTCCCTGACCGCTGCCACTCTCAAAGCCCTGGTCCCTGTTTCTTTTTCTTCCTAGCATTTATCACGCCCTAGTGTTTGTTCTCTCTCTCCTTCAGAAGAGGCAGACATGTGAATCGTCTTGTTCCTCGTGATTCCCCAGCAAACAGAACACCGCCTGACACAGATCAATGCTCTAGAAAGACCCGTTGGTCGAATTTCTACCTGCCATTTCAGTAGGATGGGTGCGTATTGGAGCATTAAGAGTCCAGGTAGGTGCTCTGTAGGCACCATCACTCTGCCCTCCTCCGACATCACCCACGTTCTGCTTATGGACCAGTTCCTGGATTCCTGCTTTGTCTCAGCCTGGGAGACACACCTGACTATAGTAAGTCCTTTATGGGGTCAACAATGTATAATATATTCACAGTTTTAAAGCTCCTCCTGTAGGCCTTTACTACCCATCTTGGGTAGGTAATACCCAAGGCCCCCAAATCAGCCTTTGAACACAGAAAGCTCTTCTTTTTCTCCCCTTTTACTCCTGCCACCTTGGGGCTGCTGTTGCCCACAATTTATAACCGTTTCAGGAGGAAGGCGTAGTCTTACCTGGCCTGGCAGCTCCAGCACTTTGGCACTTCTGAGGAAAGATGGCCAGAAATAGAGTTGCATTTCACCCTCAGCATCCCATAGACTATGAAGATTTCAGTTTACCTCCAAGACAAACCAGGCACTGCCTGAGGGTCAGAGACTTGCCTGTGTGGCTGGATTTCAAAGGAGAAAGGCTGTGTCCGTGACTGAGAGTGGAGGAGACCTGTGGCCACTCAGATGAGAAGGACTTTCCGATCTCACCCTTCAGGATGCTGGCTTGGCTTCCTAAAAGGTGTGGAACTGAGCAGTGACACATCCTTCAGGAGCTTCTGTCCCATTCCTTCTCCCTGCATCTCTTGACGCTAGAAGTATCTGAAGTTGGAGTCTTGCCCTGAGGGGTAAGGAACCAGGTCTCTATTTGTCCTTTCAATCTTCTTCTGGGGCTCAGATTCCTTACAATGCAATGAGTTTGGGGTGATAAACTAGCCAAAATCACAAGGCTAATCGTGAACAAGTTTCCATAATATCTGTAGTTAAACTCTAAGGGCGTCTTGTCAGGGGCAGCCCGTTCCCCAGGTTTGCAGGTGATGATGGGCCATGGAGATCATCTGTGACTGTAGATGAAGAAGCTCAAGTCCACTAATGTGGCCTAAGACCCAGGATATGTCATATGCCCCCGGTGGGCCTCAGTTTCTTTATCTGTGAAATGTGGTGGCTGAACAAAATTACCCCTTCGGGCTCTGACACCCTCCCATTGGATGCCTGCCTCAGCCAACAGCTTATTCATCCTCTGAAGAATAAGCCTAGGGTTGCAGTGGTTGTAGTTCCACGGGCCGCCAGGAGATGGCAGCAGGCAGTAAACGGCAGGTGTTGGCAGAATTTGGGTAATGAGCACCCCAGACACAGAGAAGGATTTCCAGAGGAAAAAGAAGGAGGGCTGTGAACACCACAACTCTGATTGCTTCTTGTCAGAATGTGAGCTGGTGCATCTCCCACTGCTGTGTCCTCTGATACCTGATGGTCCCCTATCCTTGGAGATTCCAAGGTCCTTGCCTCCTGTAGAGGCACCTGGACCCCACGCCTCTTGCCTGTGCAGCCACTGGAGGCCGTGTGCCCCCTGTCATCCCGCCTGCTCTGGCGCCTGCACTGGTGTTTATCCTCACACCCACGTCCTCCAACCCATCACCTCATACTCCGTTTCAGCTTTGCCTCCCCCACCCCAGGGGAACAGGAACACGACTGAATACACCCCCCTGAGAGTGACCAGGTGCAGTCACAGCTTCCAAGTGAGGGCAGCTCAGGACTGGTGCTCAACTGTTGACTGAGGGTCTCATTTCTGGAAGCTGGAAGGGACTTCATAGATAAACCCACAGAGCTCTGTGCTCCTCCCACACCTTGTGCTCTGGGGTTGCAGCAAACAGACCCCTGGGGGTCCGTTTTATAAACATTAAAATCTTTTCTCACAACCTCTGCTTGCACTTCCTAACTGAGCCAGGCTTTCTCTCACCTCCAGGTCTCCGCACATGCGGCCCCTTCTCCCCGGAGGCCCCCTGACCTTCTGTCCCCTTGCCAGCTCCTTCTCGGGCTTTGGGGCTCGGCTTCCTAGGCCTACCCTCTTTGGGTGTTCTCCCATTCCTTCCCTGTTCGCCCAAGCCTGTGTTCAGATCCCGATTCAGTTAAAATAGCAGACACCCACGCTGACTGGCAGAAACAAACGGAAAATTGTTGCAGGGACGTAAGAGGTCTCTGAGTGCAGACAGGACGCTGGAGAATCAGCTGTGGGAAAAGGACCGCGGAAACAACCCAGGCATCCAGGCGAGATGCTGTCCCCAGAACAGGTGGGCTCCATCCATTGTCCCATGTCACCCCTCCAAGCTGCAGAGGCCTGGGAAAAGTACAACTGGTTTGGGCCACGTGACTGGCCCCGGGATAAGAGTGAACTGGGCCCCTGGGTTACAGCCCCTCGAAGACTGTACACCCCCAATGCCGTCATGACAAAGGGAGGCAACTCCAGGGTGCTGACTGGAAGGAGGAATGCGGAGGCAGGAAGGCACAGAATCTGCCACAGTGTCCTGCCTGTGTGTTCCCGTGGATCTGTGCCCACCCTGGGTGCAGCACTCACCGCACTGTGCTGTGGCGCACTGGGTACTGGCTCGCTCCTCCACTGGACCGTGAGCGCCCTAAGGGCAGGGAGGCTGTCCTGCCCAACTTTTCAGCTTCAGCGCCTGTGACTGTGCCTGGCACATGGTTCATGCTCAGTAGGTCCTGCATGAGTGGATGAGCGGGCAGGCGTGGTCTTTAGAACGCGTGGTCTGCAGAATCCCACCACCTCCTTGCCACTCTCCGAGGGTTACAGGCCCCTTCTCAGACTCGGCACGGCTCCTGGGATTCTCCTGTACTTCTGGGCCCAGTGACACATCCTGCTTTTTCAATCTTTGGTAGCAGCCATCATTCCATTCCTTGGGGATGTATGAAGTCTCCTTCTGCATCAACGATCAGCTCAGCCTCTTCTCATCACTTCTACAGCCAAGTTGACATGAGAAGTAGAACAACAAACCGGGGGCTGTTACCGAGCTTAGGCAGGCATGCTTACTGAACCATCTATCTTTTATCCCTGTTTCCCAGGGCTGCCATACAAAAGTACCCCAAACTGTGTGGCTTAAAACAACAGAAATTTATTCTTTCCAAGTTCTGGAAGCTAGAATTCCAAAATCAAGGTATCAGTAGGGTTCATTCCTTCTGAAGGGTCTGAGAGCCAGTCCATGCCTCCCTCCCGGTTTCTGGTGGTTACTGGCAATCCTTGGCATTCCTTGGCTTGTAGACGCATCACTCCAGTCTCTGCCTCCATTTTCACTTGGACTTCTCCCCTCCGTGTCTGTGTCTCTATATCCAAATCCCTCTTTCTGCTCTCTTATAATGACACTAGTCTTTGGCCTAATTTTGTGGGCTGTGGTTCCAATGACCATTTAATATTTAGACACTTTGTGGTACAATTTGGCCAGCTTGGTATACCCAAGTGCCACTGGGGGATTCCACTGATACCGTCTGAGGGGTCAGAGGAGTTTTCCCAGCCTCAGCCACCTGCTGCCTCTAGTTAGGGGAAAGGTGTCTCTGGCCTGCAGGGACAAAGATTGCTTTCTGGCACGTATGTCTGGTTGTTCCACCTTTAGTAATGCTAAGATCAGTGGATTCAGGTGTTATCAACCAATCTACATCTTATAAAGTTCCTTGCCAACATTTCACCCAATGGTTTCAGCAACCATTAATGATTGGTACCTAAGTACATCACTTTAAAAGGTTTACTAAATGTATCCTTCCATCTGCATCCATTAGCTGGAATTCTCTACAAAGAACTTTCATCATCTATTCGGTTACCCTGAACAACAGTTCATTCAGGAGAGACAGGACAAATGCTTTGATTCCTTCCCTTTCTTTGTTGGGAACCCTAGCAACATTCAAAGATTGATGAGTAAAGGTTTCTTCTTGTAAGTATCATGATAAATTGATGGATTTTAATTCAGTCAACTGTAATTTCAGTCTATTGCATTAATTTCTTATGTAAAATTGTTCCATTTTTAGCCAGTGGGAGACCCTCAAGTTGACCCCTGGGTGCCTTTGTTATGGTTCCATTAATATTTGACAGCTTCTTCCTTTTCCAGCATAACCACGTGCCCCGGCATCATCTGGCGCATTTTCTGCCTCTCGTGTGGAAGCAACCATTTCTCGAGGAAATGGTTTGAGTGGGAAATGGTATTTGGAGACTACAATTCAGGCATGAAGGCCATTTGCTGCTACTAGACCTTGGCAGCAAATAAAGCTAGGAAACGCATACTTCTTTTTAGAAAGAAACAAAAGAAATGCTGTAATGAGTTACTGATATTTCCTATTTAAATTTAATATCACAGTGTCTTCCCATTACTTCTTCGATTGTATCTCTTTCTACTTACGTCCCACCCCCAGCTTTTTATGCCTCCTGATTTTGGTTGTATAGACCCAAGTCCTAAACTCAAGTGGGTTCAGATCTATCCTGTACTCCCCTCATCTTACTTTCCCGTCTGGGCACCTTCCAGTTCTGAAACGTAATGAGAAGTCTGATATTTCCCCCATTAAAGCTTAGGTAGAGGAAATAAGGTGGACTTGAGGGGATGTGGTGAAAATCTTCCTAGCAGGGACCAGCTCAAGGTCACTGAACCACTGGATTCCCTAACACCAACCCTTCCCTGCAAACACTCCCAGCCTTCCCAGGAAATAGCTCCTGGCAGAAATGCTTCCCCAGGGAAATCACAAGCAAAAGTAATTAAATGAGAATGGTAGTTAAGCGCATATCATGAGAGATGCCATTTCCGATAGTCCCCTGAGACAAAGCTGAGTGTTCCTCCATTCTTTCTTTTAAAAAAATCTGATCCAGGTTAAATTATGTTCCATGGCAACTTATGTCAATGGTGTTGTCATGGTTACAGGTGAACCTGCAAGTGAGCTGTGACAGCCTGGGCTCTGAGCTCTTAGAGCTGCATGTCTTAAAGAGACATCCATCTGTTTTCTTGTCCAGGCTAGAAAGGTAATGAGAATAAGTACCATTTCTCAGCAAGGCGTAGCCTGTGGACCAATGCAGGCCAGGGAAAGGTGGAGCCAAGGGCTCTTCATAATAAACATTCTCCTCCAGCAGCCAGGGTGGTGTCCCAGGACACATCATACGAGTTCCCCACACCTTCGTGTGCCCACATGTGGGGAATGGGAGAATTCACTGTGTGAGCAACTCTCCAGCGGAAAAACCACGAGCCCCTCCCAGGAATTCTCCTTAGATGCAAGCTAAGCAACAATAGCTCCCTTCATCTTTGACAGCGCTGTCCAATAGAAATAGAATGCAAGCCACCAATGCGGGCTACACACTTCATTTTACATTTCTAGCGGCCACATTTTTAAAAAGTTAAAAGAAACAGGTAAACTTAATAATTTATCTTTAACCCAAGTATCCAAAATACCATTTCAACACGTAACTAATACAGAAATTAATGAGACATTTTATATTCTTTTTTTCATACTAAATCCTTGAATTCTGGTGTGTACTTTACCCTTAAAGTACTTCTCAATTCAGATGCTAAATTCTCATTGGAAATACTTGATCTAGATGGTGATTTCGTAAAATTTACAGTTGAAATGGTCAAGTCACATACTCAAGTTAATCCAAGCATACTTTTAAAGTTTTTAAATAACAAATTGAGTATGTTTTACTACAATGAGGCACCACCTCACCGAGGTACCACGGTGAGAATGGCCATCATTCAAAAATCTACAAATAACAAATGTTGGAGAGGGTGTGGAGAAAAGGGAACCCTCTTGCACTGTTGGTGGGAATGTAAATTGGTGCAGCTACTATGGAGGTTCCTCAAAAAATTAGAAATAGAGTTGCCATATGATCCAGCAATCCCACTCCTGGGCATGTATCCAGATAAAACTATAATTCAAAAGGATATATGCACCCTTATGTTCACAGCAGCACTATTCACAATAGCCAAGACATGGAAACAACCTAAATGTCCATCAACAGATGAATGGATAAAGAAGATGTGGTACATATACACAATGGAATATTACTCAGCCATAAAGAAGAACGAAATAATGCCATTTGCAGCAACATGGATGCAACTAGAGATAATCATACTAAGTGAAGTAAGTCAGAAAGAGAAAGACAAACACCATATGATATCACTTATATGTGGAAATCTAAAATATGACACAAATGAACTTATGTACAAAACAGAAAGAGACTCACGGACATAGACAATAGACTTGTGGTTGCCAAGGGGGAAGCGGGGTGGGGAAGGGATGGATTGGGAGTTTGGGATTAGCAGAGGCAAACTATTACATATAGAAGGGATAAACAACAAGGTCCTACTGTATAGCACTGGGAATTATATTCAATATCCTGGGATAAACCATAATGGAAAAGAATGTTAAGTAGAATATATATATAGATATATGTAGAACTGAATCACTCTGCAGTACGGCAGAAATTAACACAACATTGTAAACCAACTATACTTCAATAAAATAAATTTTTAAAAAACAACTTGAGTATGCTTTAAATCTTAAGTTTAAATGAACTAAAATTAAAGAAAATTTAAAATCTCGCTCCTCGGTCTCACCAGCCACATTGCAAGTGGTCAGCAGCCACATGTGGCTGGTCATCACCACATGGGACAGCAGGGATCTACGACTGCTACTCAGTATGGTCCTCAGCAGCATCAGTATCATGTGGGAGGTTATTAGAAATCTAGGCGTTTGGGACCTGCCACAGAGGCACTGATTCAGAATCTGCACTTTCACAAAATCCCCAGATGATTCTCAAGCACATTAGTTTGAGAAGCTCTGCTAAAGGGATACAATCAAAACTCTTAATTTGGTTTTCAAGACCTTTGGTTTTCAAGACCCCTGCCTCCTTTTCCACTCTCATCTCCCCATCCCTCAAACCCTACCCCCATCAAGCCTTCAGGTGAAACAGCAGGCCCTGGTCCAACACCTTGATGTCTTACGAGACACCCTGAGTCAGAAGCACCCAGCTAAACTGTATCCAGATTCCTGACCCATAGAAGCAGTGAGATAATGAATGTTTGGTGTTTTAGGCTGCTAACTTTGGGGGTAATTTGATATGCAGATATCAAATACAACTGGCGATATGAGGACCCCTGCCTACTTCTCCGGACTCATTACTCCCCACTTTTATCCTGTGCTCCAGCCTTAACAACTTCTCCCATTTCCTAACAACCTCTTTGCTCTGACTCATTGGCAGGTTTTGGCATTCTCTGTTCCTTCTTCCCGATACACTCTTCTTCACCACCATCCCCCAACTCTCTTCATCTGTCCAATTCCTACTCATTATTCAACTCTCAGCTTAAACATCACTTCCTATAGGAGTCCCTCTGGGAGCACATCCCTGAGCTCCGGGTCTGGGTTAGTGCCATCATGATGCCCATCACATCCTGTGTTGTATTTGCTTATTAGCATCTGTCAACAGACCCCAGTAGACAGTGATCTCCACCACGGCAGGGACCACGTCTGTCTTGCTCACCATTGTACTGTGTGCCCTGAAGCAGGGACAGGGTCTGGCAAGTAGTAAACAGCCAATAAATATTTGTTGAGCATTGTTGAGAACTAGGAAAAGAGACTGTAAAAAAACTAAGAAGGACTGGATGACAGAGGACGGGCTGGAGTCACTGGCCCCAGAATAGTAATAAACCAACGACCAAGGAGACAGAAGCTCAAAATATTTCTGAGGGTAGAGCTCATGAGATAGGAGTTCATGGGGTGTAGTTGTTAGTAAGGCAGTTGAAACTGTCCTCTGAGGTTCAGATGGAAAAGGGGGGTTCTTTCCGTGGATCCCCAGAAGTGAGAGAGGATTTAGCTTAGGCCTGGTGTGGAAGCAAAATGCACTAGGAAGAGAAGGCAGAGAAGCAAGGCCTGGGTGTTTAGTGTGGTCAGAACGGGGGAGGAAGGTTGTAGGGCAGAACCTGCGGGCTGCTGTCCTTTGTTCTGAACACTTGCTTTCTGAGGTATGATTGCTTCTCCTAAGCCCGGAAGACTGGAGCCTCCTCCTGAATCTCTCCAGGGATTCTGAGCCAGGTGGAATGAAGACAGGGAGAGTGGAAGATATCTGGGGAGATCAAAAAGTAGAAAGAGAAAATGAGAGAGATCGGTACAGTTGCTGCTGAAGAAGAGGGTCCACTGAGATTGCTGGGAGCGGGGGAGGCGGGGATGTACTTGTGTTTTCACAGAATTTTCAAATAATTAAGAAAAACAAACTACAACCAATCACTACTGAACATGAAAATGCTGGAGGAGAGCAAGATATTTGTGTACCCTGATTTGTAAATTCTGTGTGCACGCTGATGAGCACAAACAACCCTGTACAGGCAGTGAGCACCAGCTGGCTGGAGCTGGCATAACTCATTGTCCTTGACACTGAGCCATAACGAAATGTGTCCAGATCTTCTTCAATTTATATTTTCTACCTTGATGAAAATGGTGTGATTTGTATATTGTTGCAGACCAAATCACAGAGTAACTTACCACTCATTATTGGCATGGTTGATTTCATACCACTTTTACCCCACCTTCATGCAATTAGAGCAATTAGAGTGGTGTTTGTCTTCTAGGAAGTTGTCCCCACCCTGGATACCTCCTTCCTTCTCCCCTGATACTACATATAGCCCCACATATTTAAGTCAAAGGAAAATCTATCTGCCTGGAAGGAAGTGGAAGAGAAGGAGCCAGGAGTAAATTGACGAAGAGACAGGAGGACAAGAAGCCACTTTGTAATTGCTGCATTATTCTCTTGGTTGTAAAGAGAAATCATCCCCTTTAAAATTGCCTGTGCTGCTCTGCGGAGGACGGGTTAAAGGAAAGTAGTCACAGGAAAGGGCAAGAACCTCAGGGAAAAGCTTCTAGACAAGCCATCCCTCTCCCCGTCACCCATCTGTCCCTGGGGGTACCAGCTGAAAGTTACCACAGAGAAACCAGAGTGGAAACCCCAGCAGGGGCCAGTCCAACTCTCTTTGTTTGCCCACATCAGTGGGTCTCATCCCCCGCAGCACGTTAGAAACACCTGGAAACCTTGGGGGACAGAAATGATCCCAGACCAGAACAGTCAAATCAGAATGTTTGAGGGAGGGTAGGGCCCAGATATGGGTATTTTAAAATGTGCAACCGCTGTGCTGGACCAGTGGTTCTCAAACTTAAATGTGCATCAGAATCACCCAACAGGCTTGTTAAAAAAAAAAAAAAATAGAATGCTGTTTACCAGAGTTTCTGATTCAGTAGCTCTGGGATGGGGCCCAAGTGGTGGTGCTGCTGCTGCTGTTTGAGGACAATTCATTGAAAACCATTCTCAGAAAGATTCTTCCAGCATCCAAGACCTTTTCCCTCTGACCTCGCCTTGCCCCTCACCTCCCACTCTGTTTCTGTGGTTACAAGCTCCTGATCACTGGCTTCTCCATGGATCTGACTGTAATTTGACTTCCCCAGTTTCATCCTCAGCACACCCTCCTTCTTTCCTTTCCATTAGCCTTAACCTCACTGGACCCCAGACCAGCCCAGGGATACTATTCCGTCATCAGCCCACATGACTGGAGTTTCTACTGTGGTTGCACGGATTCCTGCAATGGAAAGGAGGTTTCAGATGGGAGTGGCCTTTAATTGGGTGTTCACATCCCTATCTTGTCACAATGTTACAACATTCTCATATATTTCTGGTTACACTATTCCCAGAAGGCAAAAGCATTTGGAAAATGTGCAAACCATTTCTGCGTTCTTAACATGTGTCATTTGCCCAAGCTTTATGACCCAAGTCCAGTTCTGTCTATCACAGACCTCAATTTTCTGATCCATAAAATAGGGGCTTGGACTAAAAGCACTACTAAATTCTCTTTAAGCTCCATAAAATAATTTCCCTATGATCTAAAAGAGTGAGCAATTAGCTCACATTACTAGTATAATTAGACTCACCCTAATGTAATAAAATATATTAATCTTGAACAAGATTTCTTTGTTGCACCCATGGCAACAAAGAAAATCATGGGCTTATTAAAACTAGAAAACTATAATTTAAAAGTGTCTGCATTCATCTTGAAGGCACTTAAAGGAAAGTGGTTTTGGCCAAGGCAGATGAGTCAGCAACCTCATTGCAATCTACTTGTGATTCCCGTGAGAATTGCTGTCATTTCCCAAATACTCTTCTTACCAAGACACTCATGACCTATTGGCAAGTGAAAAAAAGCAGGTTCCAAAACAATACGCACAGTGTGACCTCACTTTGCATACTGATGTACCCATGCGGGGAAAACAGTCTGGAAGGTGATACAGCAAAAGGCTAACTGTGGTGCTCTCCGGATGATGAAATTAAGGGTAATTTTAAATTGTTTTAGCTTATACTGGCTTTTACTTTTGCCCACAATGAACATATTATTACTGCCTCAATAAAGGAAACACAAAAGGTTTTTCAAAAAACCTATTATTTCCAAACTTGTACATCCTGAGTAGTATAAGCCTTGTGGAAAGGAGACTGTGTCCCAGGGGTCATTTTATCAGCAGAGCTCCAGGGGTCCTCAGCAAGAGCAGGTTCTGTTCCAGGATGGTGGGGAGGGCTGTGTGCGAGCCAGTATTGCCTGCCCAACCCGCACCCACAGCGTCTGTCTACAATGCCTGCCCCACGCACCCCAGAAAAACAAGGGATGATTCCCCCATGTTTTTAGGCTTCTGTATATGTAGAAACTTTGATTAGATGAGGGAGCTTTTCCTGCCTTTAATTATTATGGCATCCATAAATCTTTTAAAACACTGTTTTCCATAACTAAAACAAGATGCACTGAGTTAAGTGTAGAGACTTTGAAGAATATAAAAAAGAAAGTGGTATAACTTTTTGCAGTGGTATATCTTTTTCACTCTTTGTACTTTCTTGTAAGCAGCATGTAATTAAATTTTATTTTCCTTAATCCAGTCTGATCATCTTTGTCTTTTAATGAAGACATTCATACATATATATATATATACACACACACATATGTAATTTTAAATTAACATTTAACTCAAACTTTTAATTAAATTTTTTTAAATGTTTAAAGATGTCTTTTGACTTCCACTATTTATTTTGAGAAGTCAGCTGTCATTCTTTTTTTTTTTTTTTTTTCCTTTTCCTTGCGGTACGCGGGCCTCTCACTGTCGTGGCCTCTCCCGTTGCGGAGTACAGGCTCCGGACGCGCAGGCTCAGAGGCCATGGCTCACAGGCCCAGACGCTCCGCGGCATGTGGGATCCTCCCGGACAGGGGCACGAACCCATATCCCCTGCATCGGCAGGCGAACTCCCAACCACTGCGCCACCAGGGAAGCCCTGTCATTCTTAACATTACTTTTTTCAAGGGAATGTGTTTTTTTTCCTTTGTCAGCTTTTAAGGTTTTCTCTTTATTTTTTTATTTTTTTAAAGGAGTTGATTTATTTATTTATTTTTGGCTGCACTGGGTCTTAGTTGCTGTACGCGGGCTTTCTCTAGTTTTGGCGAGCGGGGGCTACTCTTTGTTGCAGCGCACAGGCTTCTCATTGCGGTGGCTTCTCTTGTTGTGGAGCACGAGCTCTAGGTGCGCGGGCTTCAGTAGTTGTGGCGCACGGGCTTAGTTGCTCCACAGCATGTGGGATCTTCCCGGACCAGGGCTTGAACCCACGTCCCCTGCATTGGCAGGCGGATTCTTAACCACTGCACCACCAGGGAAGCCCTCTCTTTATTTTTGCTTTACAGCAGTTTTACTATGATTTACCTATGCATGGTTTTCTTTGTAGTTACCCTACTTGGATTTCATAGAGCTTCTTGATGCTTCTCATCTAGTTTGATGTCTTTTATCAGTATTTTTGGTTAAATACTTGGTTATTTTCTCTTCAAATATTGTTTCGGTGCCATTCTGTCTCTCCCTTCCAGAGTTCCAATTACATATATGTTAAACCTTTTGCTATATCCCATATGTCTCTTAAATTTCTTCTGCATTTTTTTTTCCTTTTTTCATGTTTCATCTGGGTATTCTCTACTGGCTTACTATTTACTATTTCTCTCTTCAGATATCTCTAATCTGCTATTAAACCTACCCTTTAATTTTCCTTTATTATGTTTTTTTAATCCTAGAATCTCCATCTGACTCTTTAAAAAAAAATACATTTCCTTGATAAAACTTCACTTTGTCATCTATTTTCTTAAACATAGTATTCACAGGAATTTTAAAGACCATGTTTGATAACACTAATATCTGAATCACCTCTGGACCTATTTTTTTTTAATTTATTTTATTGAAGTAGAGTTGATTTACAATGTTGTGTTAATTCCTGCTGTACAACAAAGTGATTCAGTTATACATATATATATTTTTTTCATATTCTTTTCCATTATGGTTTATTACAGTATATTGAATATAGTCCCCAATGCTATACAGTAGGACCTTGTTGTTTATCCATTCTATATATAATAGTTTGCATCTGCTAATCCCAAACTCCTAATCCATCCCTTCCCCACTCCTCCTCCCCCTTGGCAACCACAAGTCTGTTCTCTATGTCTGTGAGTCTCTTTCTGTTTTGTACATAAGTTCATTTGTGTCATATTTTAGATTCCACATATAAGTGATATCATATGGTATTAGTCTTTCTCTTTCTGACTTACTTCACTTAGTACGATAATCTCTAGTTGCAACCATATTGCTGCAAATGGCATTATTTCGTTCTTTTTAATGGCTGAGTTGTATTCCATTGTATATATGTACCACATCTTCTTTATCCATTCATCTGTTGATGGACCTATAGGTTGTTTCCATGTCTTGGCTATTGTGAATAGTGCTGCTATGAACATAAGGGTGCATGTATCTTTTTGAATTATAGTTTTGTCCATATATATGACCAGGAGTGGGATTTCTGGATATGGCAATCCCATATCCAGGGGATTTCTGGATATTTCTGGATAAGTCTCTATTTTTAGTTTTTTGAGGAATCTCCATGCCATTTTCCACATGGCTGCACCAATTTACATTCCCACCAACAGTGCAGGAAGGTTTAGGGAAACCTATTTTTTAAACTGCATCTCACTTAATCACTAATGAAGTTATGTTTCCAATTATTTACTAGTCATTTGTATTCTACTT
Source organism: Pseudorca crassidens (assembly GCF_039906515.1). Taxonomy (NCBI): domain Eukaryota; kingdom Metazoa; phylum Chordata; class Mammalia; order Artiodactyla; family Delphinidae; genus Pseudorca; species Pseudorca crassidens. The sequence continues at coordinate 60,688,460 of NC_090305.1, forward strand.
TCTGTGAGTGGTCTTTTTCTTTTGAGATGTTTGTTCTTTCCTTGTTAATTTGTTAGAGATCTTTGAATCTAATTAGTGTAATCAGTCTTTTCGTTGTTAGCTATGTTGTAAATGTTTTCTTCCAGCCTGTCATTTGTCTCTTGACTTTGGTTACGGAGTTTTTTGCCAAGTGGAGAATTTTAATTTCCACGCAGTCAAATCTGTTTATCTTTCCCTTTAACTCTTCTGAGTTTCATGCCTTCTTAGAAAGGCTGTCACTATTTCAAGATTATTGAAATAATCTCCTATGTTTTTTTCTAGTATTTACACAGCATTTCTTTTACATTTACTCTAAATCTATATAAAATTTATATTTGAGAATTTGGTGAGGTTAGGGATCTAACTTAAGTTTTATTCTTCCCCCTCAAAAATAATCAGTTGTTCCAACACCATTAGTCAACAGTCTATTCTTTCTCAACTGATCTGAAAGTATACTCTTGCAATACACTAAATTTCCACATGTACTGAGGTCCATCTGTAAACTCTCTTCTGTTCTACTGATTTTTTCTTTCAGTTCTGGCATAAATATAACACTGTTTTAATTAAAGTTACGTTATTATTTTGCTATTTGGTAGGGCAAATTCTCATCTTTTTATTCTACTTTAATTCTCTTCTTTGCTATTTTTGTGCCTTTTTCTTTCACATGATAGTGTCAATCTATGAAGCATGCCACCCCCCTCCCATTGTCCTCAAAATCCCATTGGTGTTTTGACTGGGATTGTAATGACTTTATAGATTAATTAGTAGGATTTTGACTCATTTGCAATATTGAGTGCTCTCATTCAGGGATATGGTTTATCAATCCATTTGTTTTTTCAGAACTTCTAGTAAAATATGAAAGTTTTACTCAACAAACTCATTTTATAAGATACTTTACAATTTTTACTGCTATTGAGAATGAGTTATTTTTCTTGATTAGATTTTTTTCTAGATAGATTTCTAGATGCATATCAGAGTTTTTAAGTAAAAATAGTTTCAAATAATGATAATTTTACATTTTTGTTGCACCATGTGCATATGTATGTGTGCATGTTATATTATCTTCGATTATTTTTGTCATCTTACTACTTTGGTTGGGATCTCTGGAGGAAAGATGAATAATAGCAACAACAGCAAGCATCCTCATCTTATTCCTGACTGTAATTAGAGAACACCTCTGGAGTTTCACCACTGACTATTATTAGGGTTAAAGAAATAGTTTCTGATAAATGTCTTTCATTAACTCAAGTTAATTTCTTTTTATTCTTAGCTTACTGAAAGAATTTTTCAAAAATCAAAAGTAGGGATTGAATTTTATTTAATGTCTATAGAACATACAGTTTTTCTCATTTATTTTCTAATGCTGAATCATCTTTACATTTCGAGAATAAAACTATCTGGCTGAGGTATATTAGGAATGATAGGGTTTAATTTGCTAATATTTTATTTAGAATCTTTGCATATATATTGATATATGGTCTAAGGTCTTCCTTTTTTGTGTGCTCCATGGCTGCCTTACTATTAAAGTTAAGCAGGCCTCAGGAAATATATTTTTTTCATCTTTTTAATGCTCTGGAACAACTGACATAGGTTTGATAGCAAACCTTCTCAAAGGTTTGATAGCACTCTCCCATAAAGCCATCTGGGCCCTGTGCCTTTCTCTAGATCTTTTACGACCTTTCTAAGGTGCTTCCAACCTAGTGTGGGAGAGAGACAGTTGGGGGCCTATAATCAACTTTCATGCCTGGCATATTCAGCAGGCATGGGAATGCAGATGTGTCCTGGGCAAGATTCAGGCCTTTGGAAGAGGGAGTATGGCTTCAGATGATTCAGGTATTTCTCTTAAGATCACCAACACATTCGTCTTCCTTTGACTTCTTGAATTTTCTCCTCTTTTTCTCGGTTCTTCCCAAGGATACTCTTATCAAGTGATGCTGCCCCTCCTGGACTCAACCATTTTTCACTTTAACAGCCCTTGCTCTGCCTTCTGGCTAAAGTGTCCCTTCCCTCCCTCCCGCCTGATGGACCTACACTCAGCCAGAGGTGGGACTGAGACAGGTGTCACCCTGGAAAATGTTGAGAGAGGAATGTGGAGAAACACATTTCACTGCCAAAGCAGAGTTAGGGCTCCCATGTCAGGATGAGACTCATTCTACCTTTGTGACTCAACCTGCCCCTTTCAAGAAACAGAGCTACTACTGTCTCACTGCTAAGAGACTGAATACACAAACAGACAATGGCCAGACATCTATGACAACAGAACTCTGACCCACAACCTCTGCAGCCATCAGCTCAGGAAGTCAAACCACAATGTCTGTAGCAATCGGCCCAGAATGGTCAGGACGTGACCATAACTGCCAGCTTCACTATTTTTTGTCCCCGCTTTCAACTCAAGACCAACCAGAGAAAGTCAAATATGCTCCCCTAACCAAGCACATAGGATGTCCCTCTTCAAGTTAGCCAACCTGCAGCTCCCCCTGCCCACGGCCTCCAATCAGGGCACCCCTGAAGCCCTCCCTTTTTTCCACTAGAAAGTTTTCCCACTCCTCAGTCTGCCTTGGAGTCTCTGCTGAAAGCAAGTGATGGTACTAACTCCCTTGCTAGAGCAGGCTCTGAATAAATAGCCTCTATTTGGGTGATCTCATCTGGGTGGTCTTTATTTTCATACTGCTTGCATGTGAGGCTTAAACAAAGTTCGAGGGTAATCGAGGTGAAGGCAGCTGGCCAGCGACCTACAGAGAGGCCACTGAGCCACAGCTCAGAGCAGCTTCCCTTTACATTGAAATAGGTCTGGGTGGCTGCCTGGGAAAGGAGGGGAAATCTGCCCAGCGTGTGGGTGGGTGGGTTGGCTGGTGTGTGTGGGTGTGTGTGTGTGTGTGTGTGTGTGTGTGTGTGTGTGTGTGAAAAGTTTCTCTGGACACCAAGCCAGAATCTTTCTCTCCGTGAGCAAGGCCCCAAGTTTCCAGCAAACACTTTTGCATCCTGATGTGGACAGGTCTGTTCAGCACAGGAAGGGAGGGACACACGGCAGGCACTGTGTGGCCCCTCCCAGCCTTCCCAGCGCACATCCACCACCCATGGCACCGTGGGACAGGGTCCAGCTCTCCCTCTTAGCCCACCCAGTGGAGACACCACCTCGGGCACTCCCTTCAACACTGGCCCTTTTCCCTGGGGTCTCCAAGCCCAGCTCTGCCCAAGTCCACAGATCTCCAGGGTCAAACGCCAGCCCCCACCTCGGCTACTCTCAGATGAGAATGGCTCCAGTTTGGGGGTAGAGGCCTCTGAAAGTCTTTTTTTTCTTACGTATCCTCAAAATTTTTTTTAATATTTTTGATTTTCAGAGGCTTGGACTTGAATGCAGGAGTTTTGGGTTCAGATCTGGGCTTGGTCACAAATGCTTTCGAGCACTGGCTATAATAACCACAGACATTTACTGAGCGATGACTACATGCCAGGTACTGTGATTCTGTTTACATGGATCAAGGCATTTGACCTCACCACCATCCATGGGTAGGTGTGATGATTGCTATCCCTATTTCTCAGACGAGGCACAGAGGGGTTAAGTGACTTGCCCAAGGTCACCCAGCTGGTAGGTGCAAGGGCCGGAATTCAAGCCCAGGCAGGAACTGTGCTAGCAAGCCTTAAACCCAGGACCACCACTCAAAGGCGCTCCCACTGCCCTCCCCGCCACTCTGACAGCTCCTCTTCCTCTAATCCCCTTGGGTTCAGAGCTGATGGCAAGGCAGGGCCAGTTCCCTGGAGTAGGAGCAGCAAACCGTGACTTTGGCCGAGCACATTCACATGTGTTTGACTCCCTCCCCATCGCGCTTTGCTTTGTAAAATCTGCTCAGTCTGTGAACTGTGTCCCTTCTGCCAACTTGAAACTTCACGCACTTTTTACCCTTTTCAAAAAACACTCTCAGCCTCAGCGCGTGCCGGGGCTGCTTGCCCCGTGCCTCCCCAGCCATCACCTCCGGAATGAGAATGACGTGCCAACGGAAGCAAACAGCAGGGGCTGGTGAATCAGAATGTCCCCATCCACCTTAGAGAGGCTGCCCGGCCAGGAGCCACAATGCATCTGCAGTGTGGGAGCCGTGGGGGTCTGCTCAGCTGCAGGTGAATCAGCCTTAAGAAAGGCAGGCTGAGGGGCTCTGTCGAGGCCATCACGGGCCAAACCGCGGGCCCGACCCTGTTCCTCGGCACTTCACCCGCAAAGGGTTGGTCCAAGGAAAATGATGGCGTTTCCAAGCAGGAGAGGAGGAGGATTCACAACCCTCTAGATGCAATTCCAACAACCCCCAAAGCTCTGAAAATCAAAAGCTTTTTCATATGTTTGGTGCCAAAACTCACGTCCCACTCAGCGTGAATATGCATACAGTTCACTGTGGCCATCCCAGTGTGCTTGGTTATTGGCTGTAATCTCAGACCCTGTTGAGAATATTGCATAATACACGGTATAGGCACCAGATTACTTTCTGAAAATTTCAGAATTTGGAATCACATCTGCCCTCCAGGGTTTGGGTATGGATTCCGGACCCGTAACGTCTAATATATCACACATCCGGCATGGTGCTAACGGTTTACACAGATGATTTCTTGAATGCCTTACAACAATCCCAGCTGTATCATCCTCACCCTACAGATGAATAACTCTCAGCCAGTGACCAGGATATTCATCTAACGCACAGCTTTGCCTCAGGGACTCCCGATCAGCCTGGCACAGCTCATATAAACAAACTACGGCCCGAGCTCCCACCTCCCCAAGGCCCCCTTTTCTTCTCTCCGCAGGAGTCAGACCAGCATCACCATCTGCCTGTGAAGAAGAAAAGGCTAAAACTCTTTCTTTCTCCTTCTCTGAGGATGAATTTGATCGTGAGTTAATTTTCTAGCTCTGTTGCCATGGAAGCCGGATAAAGGTTCAATGTCGGGTGGACCTCTGACCTGGACTGGAAGGAGCCTGAATTACTAAACTATCTGGTAGGACACCGGAGCCGAGGCTTCCCTGAGTGCGAGAACTCCTATAACCAGGCAGGTTCCTCGCGGGACCCTAGGAACTTACTTGACCATGGGCTGTTTAGAAGATAATGGTTCCTATGGGGCTTCTAAGCCAAAGTGGCCCCCACAACTACCAATGCGGGTGCCATCTCCTTACCCTTGAGCAACCACTTGGGGAAGAGGGTAACAGAATGGCCCCTGGACTGGTGTGAGGACTCCTCCTGTGGAAGAAGTCACTCGATGCAGCCGTGCTGGCTTTCTGAGCATCTTGTGTTACGTCCTTCTAAATGAATCCGACGCCGGGCGTGTGTACCACAGTCTTATGTGTCTGAACGTGTAGTGAAGCCTAAGCAGACGCTGGCAGACACCGATCTTCCTCCCCGCAGCCCTCTCCCACCTACTTCCAGGCTTTCATCCCACACAGATGGAAATGGGATACTCATCCCTCATCGGGATGAAATCCAGCCAGCCTGCCTTGCCTCCCAGGCCTCGATGCCTTCCCCTTTGCCACATCCGCTCGGCTGACAACCCGGATGAAAGGGCATCTAGGTATCGACTACGAGCCCCCCTTCCCACTGTCCAATAAAAGACTTGGCCGAGATGTTTATAATCATTTAATCAATGTTCCAAACACACACTTCATGGGGCTACAGGTGAATTTCATGATGACGGAAGCTGATGTACCACCCACCCAAATGACCACAATTACTAGCAGTTTCCAGAAACCCGACACCAACCAGAAAGATGCCGTAGGAAACAGCATGATCACTTAGCCAAAGAGGTTCTCTGGGATTCTTACTCTCCTCTTCCTCCTCCCCTCAAGGACCTTCTCCAGGGCATGGGTGCTCAGGATGAGAGAAACGGGTGGGGAGGTACCATCACACCTGTGCAAAGAGGCGCGCTGAGAACCCCACACCTCCGAGGCAACAAGATGACCCGAGGCACAGGCCTGCTCAGTAAATAAATAATTCCCAGAAGCCACCCCTGGGAGCTGGCGGGCCCAGGGACACCAAGCCTGAGTCGCCCCCCTCCCGAGGCCTGGCCGGACCGCTCGCTACGTGTTGCACACCAGCACGTCTGCAAAGGGTCCCTGGAGGGTCTTGTTGAAGATGCAGCGGACCCACACCAGGTAGGTAGTGAAGGGCTTGATGTTCTCGGTGAAGGTGTGGTTCTGCAGGGCCAGGATGTAAGGCACGTAGGTGTTCTCCCCCTGCTCCTGGAGCCACACCTCGTACTTCACCTCCCTCACCTTCAGGTACTTGAGGTTCCACGGGATCTCCCAGGAGACGGTGAGGCGGGCCTCGGAGGCGCCCTGCACCGACGCCTGGCACCGCGCCTCCCGCACCTTGCCGGGGTACAAACTGACCGTCCACTTCTGCTTCCTCGGCCCCGGCCGGCCCTTCACCACGCGCCGTATGGTTTGGATGAGCGACGGGATGTCCACCTTGGTGTCCTGGTAGATTCGGAAGAGCCACTCAGGGTTCCGGCAACAGAGGTGCCGCGGGACCTCCCGGCTTTGCAGGATCCGGGCCTGCTCGGCCCGGTCTAGGTGGCTGATGCCCCCCTGGTCCCAGGGCCGCTCTGGGTGCGTGACCGTGTTCTCTGGCAACGTGTTCCGCCAGGCTACGTACTGGAGGTCCATGCCGGGCAGCGTGGCCAGTGTCTTATAAGGGGTGTAGTGGTCAGGGTTGACGGCGTAGGGAAAGAGCTCCACCACGGCTGCCCCACGGGGCAGGAAGAGGGCAGTGACCAGCTGGGCCCCGTGCATGCTGACCAGCATGGAGGCGTTGCTGACCAGCCGCACCACGTCTGCGAAGGCGTGGTTCTCCAGGGACACCGTCACGGTCTTCATCTGAAACTCCTGGGCCAGTGCCAGCAGCAGCTCCGCCTCATTCAGGATGAGTCTGTTGTGGGTACGGGTGAAGACCAGGAGGTACTCCTCGCCCAGGGGGCTGCCTGCGTGGCTCACGTTCAGCTTTTCCGTTAGGAACCTGGCAAACTGCCGGATCTCGTTGCCCGAGACGAGGATGTTGGCCTTCGGGCCCTGGGGCTGGACGAAGCCGTACTGGTACCAGGTGGTGATCTTGGAGAGGCCCACGAAGGCATGGGAGAAGCAGAGCAGCCGGCCCAGGGCCTTCAGCTGTGCCCGCAGGAGGGGCTGCTTGGGGCTGAGCAGCTTGTAGAGGTCAAAGTGGGCGCCCTCGCCCCAGCCCTCCATGAAGAAGAGCCGGGCCTCGCGGGCCAGGCCGGGGAACTGCCGCAGGGTGTAGAAGAGGGGCAGCAGGTCGTCGTGGAAGACGTGCATGAGGTTGTCGGGGTTGAAGCGGTTGGCGATGAGGGCCACGTCAGGCACGAACGCCGGCTTGGGCATGAAGCGCAGGGCGGCGGCCGGCAGCTCCACGAAGTTGAAGTACTGGGTGTTGTGGTCCTCCACGGTGGACAGGTCGAGCAGGGCCGGCTGGAAGCGCCGGGAGCCCAGGCTGGGCAGCATCACGGAGGCGTTGCCGTGGAAGAAGATGAACTCCTCGGCCTCGCTGGAGTAGCAGAGCCACTTGAAGCGGCAGAGGCGGTCGGTGTGCGTGCGGCCGGTGCACACCATGTGCGTGCCACCCTCCGTCAGGATCTGCAGGGCCTTCGCGTAGTCGATCCGCATGGCGGGGGCGGGCTCCGGGGCTCGGCTGCCGAGGGCCAGCTCCTCCTCCAGGGAGGCCGCGTGCTCGCGCAGCCTCACGTGCTTCCACAGCACGGCTGCCAGCACCGACACCAGGAGGGCGTTGAGCACCGCCGAGAGGTGCATCCTAGCGCCGCAGCGAGGCCCTAGTGAGACGACGGCCCCTGGAAAGCACCTCGGGCCTGGCGGGCTTTACCCATCCCTGCAGGCACCCGGAGGACCAGCAGAGGCCTGCGGGAGGAGAGAAGGAAAAGGAAAAGGTGTCTGCACTGTGTGTCTGGAGTCACCCCGAGCGCCCGCTCTGCGCCTGGCATTGCGCTGGGCTCTGCTACGGCACTGGATCCTTGCGTCGCTCTGCACATCTGAAGACACGGTAGGCTACACCGTTGTTCAAAAATATTCACTCCCCTCCCTCCCCTGCTGCTTCCGTGGGGGAATATACATCCCTGCACCTGGACTTCGGGCTTGGCCACATAACTTGCTTTGGCCAATGAGATGTTAGCAGACAGAACATATCAGAGGCTTGATAAGCGCTTGTGTGACTGTCTTTGCCCTCTTCATACTTAGGATGTTGCCATGAGAAGAATGTGTGCAGCCTAACTTCCTGGTCCCAGGAGAAGAGATCTGTGTGTGGAGCACGGCTGCTCCAGCCACGCTCAGTCTGGCTCAGCTGACCCCCAGATTTGTAATTGAGTCCAGCCAAGATCATCAGAACCACCGGTCAAACCCAGCCAAGACCAGGCAACACAGAGACACGTGAGCTGAATAAGTGCTTCTTGTTGTAGGTCACTGAAATTCTGGGGCTGTTTGTTATGAAGCGCTGCTGCAGCAAAAGATAACCAGCAAAGGTGTCTGTGACAAGAGGCTTCAGGGAAAATCCCCATTAAGGGCCCGACATTCCCGGTACTGCAAGGTAAGGACTTCACCTTACCATGGGCACATGTGGGACAGAAGGCTTGTGAGCGCAGTTCCCAGGCTGCACACCAGGACCCCGCATGCCCCTTCTCAGGACACGTGGCACACACGCATGGGGGAGACAGGGAACATCTGCTCTTGCTTAATGCTCCTGTTTGGAAACCATGCCTACTGGTTTTTAGATCTCCATGAAAAGATGGGTAGAAACTTGTCCCCTCAGTGCTCCACTAAGAGAACTGTGTCTGAATATCACCGCTGACAATGGTTTTGTATATTGAGGCAAAACCTCCAAAGGGTTAAACTTCCTGTCCCACATACACACACCTACGGGGAGGCCTGGCTGAGCTGTGGGCATTTGCTCCCATTTTTTCCGTACCACCAGGAAGGGTATCATACCTGCTCTGAGGCCCAGGACTGTTCAAACGATCGAAGAATCTCGCCCTCAGCCCTCACAGGAACAGCACGGGTAACACCTGACACCAGCCATGGGGTGAGAGAACAGGGCAGGGGCAGCTGCCTTCTTAGCTGGCTTTTCACTGCACCTTCAGTCAGCCCTGTTCATCTCTAGGGCAGGGTCTCTATAAGCCCAGAAACCCTGTAGCTGAGAAATCTGTTTAAGCATCAGTCAGCGTTTCTCAGGTTTTTCAAACCCATGCACCCACTAATAATACAGAGAAACTCTTTCATGCCTCAAACTGACCTGTAAAGTCCAGCATCCCCTTCCCCCAAGAATCTCTCACACACAAGACTCTCTTCTGTAATATCTGCTCCCCAAAACAACAGGATTTCATCAACTGTTACTTTCTGAAGTTCGTATTTTATATCTATATCTGTAATATGTAAAATAATATTGCTGCATATACTTTCCCAAATATGTGTCCCCATCTAGAAATTCTCCACCCAGCCTCACCAGCTAAGAACTACTTTGCTATAAGGTTGAACCATGTTAAATTGCTGAGAGTTGACAATTTCCGACCAGTGTCCTATGGTCCTGCCACGGGAACCAACTATCCTTACCACCACCGTGGTACAGACAGTACCAAGGCAGCTCGAGAGAGAAAACCTCGCGTACCCAAGTAGGGGAGAAGAGACAGATCTCCCTTACAGAAATCCAGTTGATAAATGCAGAAGCAATGATGGAAAAAGAAAATCACCATTTGGCAAACATCACAGCAATAACTGTTTCAGGCAAGATCTACTGAGGGATGTTAAAATTAGTGGGTGAAAGTATGATGAGAAACAGGAAATCTGCATAGTCTCCAAGTATCTCCCTATGAGATACATATTAATGACAAAGGTAAAAATAGACATTTTACAGCAGAGAAGCTTGGCAGGCATCCCCTGAACCAAATAATCAACATTAACATCACCAGTAATAATATACTGACATCGTGTACCCCTTGATAGGATGTGCTAAGAAGTTACATCATTTCTGGAGCCTTCTTGCCCAAACTACATAACTGCGATCTATATTTCTAAATGGGGAAAACTTGGTTCTAGTTCCAGTTCTAGCTCTGAATATGGTCTATAGATTAATTAATAAAGAAAACATTAAACCCAAATTGAAGGATATTCTACAAAATACCTGACCAGGACTCTTCCAGAGTTAAAGTCATAAAAGACAAGGGAAGACTGAGGAGGTCCCAGATTGGACGAGAGTAAGAAGACAAGACAACTAAATGCAACGTGGACTCCTGGGCCAGAAAAAGGACATTAGTAGGACAATGGCAGAATCTGAATAAGGTTCATGGTACGGTATCAAGCCTGTGTTAATTTCCTGGTTTTGATACTTATACTGTGGCCGTGTAAGATGTTAACATTAGGGGAAGCTGAGTGAAGCGTCTTTTGTAACTCTGATGTAAGTCTCAAATTATTTCAAACTAAAAAGTTATTAAAAAATTAGATAACTTAAGAAACAAGAGGACATAAGTATTTATAGGTAAAATAACATGTATGTGGTTCGTTCTAAAATACTCCAGCAAAAAACGCATGGAGAGAGATGGAATAAGACAGCAGGATATTGGTAGTTGAAGATGATGATGGGGTCTTTTTTTGATCCCTTTTGAGTTTGACATTTTGCATATGAAAAAGTTAAAAAGGAAACAAAGAATCAAATAGATCACTATTACAAAATGAAAGAATACTGGATAGTGGATGAGTAATAAATTAATGCTCAGAAAAAAATAATAAGATAAAATAAAGCTTTCCCTGGAGAGATGGGAGGCAGATGGGTGCGGCATGAGCCGACGCATGCTTTGCTCTGACCGTAGACAAGAACGGCTTCCAACAGCAGCTAAAGCTAAAACACACACCCAGGAAACATCAGAAAGCAAGACCCCCAGGAAATGAGGAGAGACCCACCTCCAACCTGAGCAGGCATCTGGGCCCCCAGGTACTCACCGCCTCTCTAGTCAGCATTCTGCTACCTGCCCCTCGCCCAGGTGTCCTTGTGGTGAAAGGCAGGCTTGGCAGCAGGTGGAGAGGTGGAGCAGGGGCCGCAGGCGGGCAGGAGGACCCGGGGGATGTGTGTGCAGCAGCCAATCCCAGTTGTCACTGGGCTTGCAGGCCTTGGGGCAAAGCTTACGGGAACCAGGGAACATGGGGGTATGGACCTCGCGGGGCCAACAGGCAACTAGGCAGAGACCAGCCTTAGGGCCTGGGGAATGGGAAGGACGGCTTCTAATCAGATGGTAAGTCCTCCACCCACCCCAGGCCCTGCCGGAATGGTGCTGACAGAAGGCAGGACAAATACAGACTCGCCCACGTGGACCTCTCATGGACGCTTCAGGCTTTCCAGTTACCCTTCCAAGAGGGAAAATGGAAGAAAAGGATTGCTGGGGATGGACAGAACATTTCCCTAGAAATAAAGCATGGTGGTTAAAGCATGGGGCCCTGAGGTCAGATTGCCTGGGTTTCTAACTTTACCACTTACGGGCCAAGCGGGCTGCGCCAACATCTGATGGGAATGGTCACGTAAATCCCCCAATCCCATCCTCCCCACATGAGATGGCCCAAGGCGTGTCCTACACTGGCTCCCAGAGCTCCTAACGGATTAAGTGGATTACACAGTTGCCCGCAGTGGGAACTGGCCTTCTCCCCCACCCTGTCTCATTTCCCCACTGCCCTGTTCATGTGTATTGTGATCAAGTGCAAGCAATCCACTTGCACTTGAATCCTTGTCTCCGAATCTGCTTCTGGGGGAATGTTAATTAACGCAGATATTATTGTATTTTGCCCCTGTGGAGACAGATGGAAAGCTGCCCTTGTACTCTCCCCTGCTGTGAAATAGCCAAAGTGTGGTAGTGAGAAAGCCAACAAGAACTCAGGCAGTCACTGCTTATTATAAAGTCCTCCCAGCCTGTTCCCCATGGTCCCGCCTCTGTGTCTGTCCACACCCCCCCCACCCCCAATTGCACCGCAGCAGCCTGCAGATGCCAGAAGAAGGATCAGGCAAAATCCTCAGAAATGTTTTCAAAAGACAACAGATGGAGACAAAGAGTACATTAATCACACCCTGGCTCTAAAGAAGCCAAGATTCTCCTAAATCCTGTCTGCTGGCTGAGGAGATACAACTTCTCTGGACCAGGTACCAGGCTGCTGGAAGAGGAGGGCAGTGTCCCTGCTGCCTTCCCCAGTGGAGTCTCATTACAGAGGCAGATTAAGGGCACCACTGGCCAGGGGCAAGGAGGCAAATGAAAGGGGCCAACTCAATGGCCTGGGAGACACCTTCTCTGCTTGTGGTGCCGAGGGCTGACTACAGAACTGTGTTCTTTGGACATAAACTTGTTACATGGAAAAGACAGTCCCTCTTGGACTTCTAAGGTGCGGCATCAATAGCTTGGATGGCGTTGTCTTCAGCACACCTACTCCCTGGCCTGGGGGTCCCAGGAGGGGAGGAGCCTGTCACTTATTATGGGCAGACCACTCTTGTCTCAAGTTACCTGTCAAGCCACTCTGTCCCAAAGCCTGGTCTGGAGCAGTGGACCCTCTCCCAGGAGAGGTAAGCGGCAGGGAGACCAGGGGAGGACGGCCATGCTAAGACAGAACAAGGCCTCAAGGCTTACAAAGGGCACATGCCCAGAGCACCTGTCTTCCAGCAAGGAGGCAAGCTCTGAACAGATCCCCAACCCCTCCTGAGGCCTGGTTCTGTGGCACATGGTGGAAAGCTGTGCCCTTGAGTCGTCCATGACGTAGGTCCTGAGATTCCCTCCTTCAGTCTCTTGACAACAGGCTCTGTTAGAGGTGGGCAGGCAGGGCACTGACCTTACGTAACTCCCACTACGGCACAGCCAGCAGCCAAGCAGGATGGACGCCAGCCACGGCGCTCCTCCCCCCAGGGGACAGCACTGGCAGGGTGCGGGGCAGGGCAGCCTGAACTTCCTGTTGACTCACCCAAAGGAAGATATGTCCATATCTCCATCCATTTCTATCTATATCTGTTCATGAACCTGAGTCCAAAGACTTAGGAGAACATGCAGAAAACGGGAGTGAGGCTCTGCATCAGCCTAAGTTAGAGCAGGGTATGAGCAAGAGATACAAACACTAAAAAAAAAAAGAAAGACACCCCTGTCCTCAAGGTTCTCCCTGTGGCAGAGCAGACAAGAGGCTGCTGTGAACACCTGACGTGGTGCAGCTGTCACAGACGCAGGGAACACATTCTCGGGAGCGCTAACGCAGGAAGCATCTTCACTGCTGGGGGTGAGGCCGGGCCCCCCGCTAGACGCACTCCTCCTGCCCCACATATGTCAGAGAGGCCCTCAGTACAGGCGACAAGCTTTCCTTGTCCAGTGAGACCAGCCCGACCCCCCTTCTGATCACTTCCTGGGTCATCCTGATGAGACACTCATTTGGCCTTTGCTTAAAAATCTGTTTCCCACTGGTCTCACCCAAAAGGCTCCCTAGAGGAAGAGCATCGTCAGGTGGATGAGAGAAGAGTCTGCTTAGGAAGCTGGGAACCCTGGCAGCTCTCCCACACCACGGAAGTGCATTCAGTCTGGGCGAGTGCAGGTGTCAGGACACACACAAGACGGCAGAGGAGATTTCAAGCCTCCTTCCTAATGCTGGTGGTCAAGAATTCTTCCCAGGCTCTTGTTCACGCTCACCTTCCTTCAGACCACATGTGAGCTGGCTTTATGATCTTGGCACGTCCGTCCCTCTACCACCTTAAGTCTCAATGGCCTCATCTGTACAATGGGCAGAATAACCTCCTCGGGGTGTTGTAAGAATAAGTGAGCTAAAGCATGTAGAGTATCTAAACGGGCCTCAAAGCACATCAGCTGTCATAATTATATTTCCATTAGGGCTCCTAAAATTAACAGTGAACGAAAACAGGTACCAAACGGTATAGCCTCAGACCAGTTCCCAAAAGGGCTGAACCCTCGACTGCTCTGGGGAGCACCCTCACATCTCCCAGCTTTGCTCCCTCTTCCTAATGACGTGTTTCCTTTCTCTGTGAAGATGGCCCCATAAATTTAGAAGACGCTTCTGCCTGGTCTGAGCAGCCAGTTTTCAGTACAAAATTAACATGCAGAACCCCTGCCACCCTCAACATTTTATGCTGGCAGGGTACTTAAAAACTATTTATGCATTTCCTCATTTAATCGGAAAACCAACATCTAAGCAGCTAGCAAAGCACCAGTGACATTTTCCCCATCGCACAGATCAGGACACAGAGGTGAGAAGCTAAGTAACGTGTCCCAAGGCCCTCGGCTTGCACAGAACGGCGTCAGGATTTGAACACAGAGCGCGTAAGCACTGTCTACGCTAACAGCCCAGGCACCCCTGGGACCTCATCTTCTCTGCATTCAGGGCAAAGAGGTCCCGGGGACTCAAATGTCACCACGTTTGTCATTGTCTGCTTCCTCTACCTCGGGCTCCACATTTAGGACCCAATGGATATGGGGCACAAAGAGCTTACTGGCTTAGCCAGGGCAAAGAATGATAGAGCAGGAATGTTTTTCAATGGTATATTTTTAGTGTTAAAATATTTTCATCAGAAATGTGCTCTACTTAAGTTTGGGAGATATAAGATGTTTATTTAGCTATTGTTTTTTTAATTTTGCTGACAAGTCAATAAATAGAAGAATGGGTTCAAGCTAAAAACAAACAAAAAAAAAAAACAAGAATATTTTTCAAAAGAAAGGGGAAAAACGAAATAAGGGATTAAAAACATGCTTAAAACAGCCCTCTAGAAACTGAGGCAGATAGAGGATACTGCCAATTCACCCCCCAAAACCTGCTTTACTCAGCTCCTAGACCAGATACCTACTATCAGATTCCCACAGATGGGAAACCCTCCTTTCCAGGATCCCATGTATTCCAGGAAGCACTGGAGGAAGGTGCTGATGATGTTGCCACACCTGCAGACACAGTAAGAGCCGGGAAGCAGGAGGAGCCACCAGTGTGGAGGCTCCCATCCAAGGCTGCTCAACCAGCACTGGGTGCAGGCTCCCCTCCTGGGGCGCCCTGCCCGGCTCCAGACACAGGCACAGAAAAGGCATCTGATAAGGAGTAAAAGCCCCAGGAATTCCAGGCCTAGAGCGGGGGGTACAGACTCACATGCTTGCTAAGGCCAAGAGCCAATGGGGAAAGTGAAGCCAGGAGCGAGCAGTGTGACCCGGAGACCAAACGCCAAGGTTAAAGTTCAAGCTGATGAGGGCCTGGCAGGAAAGTGGCCCGGTGGTACCTACTAGTATTAGTCTGCTCCGGCTGCCATAACCAGGTACTACAGACTGGGTGACGTAAGCAAGAGAAATTTATTTTCTCACAGTAGTGGAGGCTAGAAGTCCCAGATCAAGGTGTCGACAGGTTTGGTTTCTCCTGAGGCCTCTCTCCGTGGCTTGCAGAAGGCCACCTGCTCACTGTGTGCTCACATGACCTCTTTGTGTGTGCTGGAGGGAAAGAGATCTCTAGTCTCTCTGCTTCTTGTTATTAGGACACCAGTCCTATTGGACTAGGGCCCCACCCTTATGACCTCACTTAACTTTAATTACCTCCTTAAAGGTCCTCTCTCTAAATATAGTCACATTGGGGTTTAGGACTTCATGAATTCGCAAGGACACAGTTCAGTCTGTAACACTACCCTTCTGGTTTTTCCAGAGAAGCCAGAAATCCATTTAAAATGTGAAATGTCCTAATCTGTAATTTCTGGTAACTATTCAACTTGAGTGAAGATGACAGGCAGGCCCAAGGGCTGGGGCTGCGGGCCTTATTGTTGCTGGTACAACGGGACCAAGGATGTAAGCTCTGGTCTAAAGTGAAGCCCTCTCCTGCTGGTCTCGCCAGCTGCACTGGGTTCCCAACTACCAGGACCAGCCGCTGTTCACCGGCCACTCCCCCAGGAGCAGGGCTGTGGGGATGGGGGGAGCTGGGACTGCCAGCACCTGCCAGACCCAGGCCCAGAAGACCAGCAGTGCCCACGGCAAGATGTGGGGTGGCAACAGCGCCTGCAGAAGGTTTCATATTAATAGTATAACAATCTTACTTTTAAGGGTTGTTCATACTCCCGACTGAAAATCATAGAATTCTTATTTTGTCATTTATTGAAAAAAAATGCTTTTATCCCAAATGCAGCCTGAATTACTAGTGCTGAATTATGGAAGTTTTCTGTCCTGCACTGATGTGTCTCACACGTTGTGAGTTAGGAAAAGCAAACAAGTTCTAATAACTCAAACACCCTCATAATGATCTCTCCCCCTGCGCCCTCCCCTTCCTATTTATTGTTACCAGAAGCAGTGTGTAGAACTGGTACTCCTAACGTCCTGCTTCTATGGGCTCCAAAGTTAGATCTCCATCCAATGCTATTGACAAACCTGAAGAAACACTGACGAGACATCAGGTTTTCTGCCAAAAGCATTACCCTCCGGCAAAATGTCGGCAGCCTCTGAGTACTCCTTGTCAAACCTAACATTTAATTGACCGGGCATATTTAACATTCAGTTAAGAGTTCCCATGCTCCGACTAAAAAGTTAGTTTAACATGGATAATAACTCCTTGCTTTAGTACAACAGGCGAACCAAGGCAAAGCTGCGGACATTAATCATGGGTCAAGCTAAGATAGTGACTCTACTTCCTTATCAATTAAAGGGGATGGAACTCCTTGGGGGCGGGCGGGGCGGGCAGAGGAGCAAGCGAGTTCCAGTCTGGGTGACTCTGGTATGATACGCGGTGGCAGGCTTTGCTGAGGACAGCCTGGGCTCCACGGCGCTCAGCACAGGCGGGACAGCTGAAGAGACGGAAGTGAGCCCAGCCTACCACCGACGCGGAAACCCTCGCTCGCACAGCCTGCTGTGTCACCACCTGGCTTTTGCTTGGCACCCATGGGTCACTTGCAAGTTAGAGCTGTCCGTGTTGGCCCTTTCTGGCAAAACAGATAAGCACTACTACACACCAATGTGGTCACAAACAGGGATGCAACAGAGAACAGAATCGTGTGAGTCTCTGCTGTGATGCTCACCCAGGTGACACAGAACACGCCTGCATCAGGTTTTCTACTGAAACTGCAAATTCAAATAAAAACAATTCTTACAGGAAATGCACAGTCCCCAGTGTGTACACAGATCCATTTGGGCCCTCAGGTCCAACGTAAGAAGACTGAATTCATCAAGAGGGCCAGAAGGCCACTCACTACAAGAGGCACAAAACATTCACCAAGAACGAAGAAGTGTGCCTGACAGGAAATGGTGCTGGTGGGGCCTGAGGCCACCCACGGAAGCTGCCTGAAGGGTGAGGGAGTTCTGAGCAAGGTGTTGGAGGTGTTTTGGTGGTCTGGGGGCTAAGATGAGTATCCCTGTTAGGTGTCCACACATCCCTGCTGACAGTGACTGCTACAAACCTCCAGCCACAGCAGACATCACTGTGCCCAGTTCTCACATCTGCCCACCAAGAAAGTCATGAGGCCACCAAGGCAGAGACTCCTCTCCCATCCCAGGGCAGTGACAGCCAGGCCCGAAGTCATGCACAGCTGAAAGGGCACTGTCTTTATAAGACAGTGGGGCGCTCAGGCTGCGGGGCAACTGTGGCCAGTGCCAGGAGAAGGCAGGGCGTGAAGCTGCCAGGAGACCCGTGTTTCACCCAGTCGAGCCCCCTGGGCTCAGGTGACCACTGGCGAAGCCCTCTGCAGGGGAAAGCCGTGCGGTGTCCAGGTCACAGCAGTCCCTGCCAAAAACCCAGGGAGCCTGGAGCCCAGCATTAGTGAGTGGAGGGAGGTGACAGGCCTCGGCTTGGGTTTTCCTTTGGCCTCATCACCAAGGTGTCACCCTCAACTCCTCCCTTTCATCACCACCATCACCACCACCACCTCCACCACCTCCTTCATCATCATATCAGAGCCAACATCCACTGGCCAGTCACTAGGTGCCAGGTTCTCCAATCTACATGATGATGGTCATGTTATAGATGGTAGAACCAAAGGGCAAAGAGGTTAGAAACCTGCCCAAGGTCACCCAGGAAGCAGCACTGAGACTCTAAAGCAGTCAGGGTGGCTACAGGGTCTGTCATCTCTGTTATCTGTTTTCCTTTTATCTGGAAATAATCCCAGACTTACAAAAAGTTGTAGGTATAATACAAAGAGCTCTCCTACATCCTTACCCAGATCCAACAACTGCTAATTTGACACATTCGTTTTTACCATTCTTTCTCTTTTTCTGAACTGTTTAAAAATAAGCCGGAGGGACTTCCCTGGTGGCGCAGTGGTTGAGAATCCGCCTGCCAATGCAGGGGACACGGGTTCGTGACCCGGTCCGAGAAGATCCCACATGCCGCGGAGCAACTAAGCCCGTCCGTCACAACTACTGAGCCTGTGCTCTAGAGCCTGTGCTCTAGAGCCCGTGAGCCACAACTACTGAAGCCTGCGCGCCTAGAGCCCGTGCTCCCAGCAAGAGGAGCCACCGCAATGAGAAGCCCACACACCGCAACGAAGAGTAGCCCCCGCTCGCCACAACTAGAGAAAAACCCGCGCGCAGCAACAAAGACCCAACGCAGCCAAAAAATTTAAAACATGAGCTGAAGATGTCTTGCCCCTTTAACCCCTCACACTTCAGCATCTATTTCCTAAGAATGAGAACATTCTCTCATATCACGCAAAATCAGGAAATTAATATTGATATGGTGCTGTTATGAATCCCTGGTCTCTATCCTGTGGTGCAGAATCCAAACCGGGGTGAAGCCCGGCGGCCAGGTGGCATCTCTCTCTAGCCTCCCCTATTTTGGGCAGCTTCTGAGTCTTTCCTTCCCTTTTATGACCTTGACAATTTTTAATAGAGTCAGATATTTTCTAGTATGTCCCTCAGTTTGGGCTTGTCTGGTGTTTCCTCATGATTAGACTGAGGATACAACCTCTGTCAGGAATCAGAGTCTACGTGCTTAATTGTTAATATGAGACTATTCCATGTGAGTCCTTCTGAGAAGCGTCCAGTGGGGCAGCCAGGATCAGGGAGGATCCAGAAACCCCATCCTGTGTAGGATGCTCAAAGGAGTAGGGCCCCTTCCTTGCAGAAGAGAAGCCCCTGGACCCTGGGCATTCTTCAAACACCTGAGGGGCTGTGCAGCAAGGGTGAGGCTGCCCCAGAGCGGGGGCCGCACCCCTCTCTAACAGAGTGGACACATGTGCACGACGGTGACATGTGCAACCCAGGCCCCAGGCTGAAGGGCGGACTTCAGGTACCTGTAATTCCCAGCAGCTGGCTGCCACTCTGCACCTAGCACGTTGGTGTGGGCCGCTCCAGGGCACTAAAGTGAGGCCTGCAGGGGCAGTCACAGGGAGGGGACTCCAGCGTGGGAGGCAGGAAGAGGCTTCTCTAAGCATTGAGGGATTGGCTACTTTGTACCCTCCCCTGCTGGGCAGTGGTCCAGTAAACCGAGGTCAACCTGTGAGGCTGGCGGGGGCTGGACATGGGGTCCCCCAAAGCAGTATCAGCATCACCTGGGATATGAGAAATGCAGAATCTGGGGCCCCCTCCAGACCTGCGGAACCAGAATCTCTGAAGGGTGATTCAGGAACCTGTGTTTTTTAAAAAAAGCTTCCAGGTGATCCTAGTGTGCGCTCAATTTGAAGAAGAACTCCTCTGAGGTTTTTCTAACGCTCCACAATTCTGCAATTCCCTGCTTCTAAATACGCAGCAGGGCATTTCTGTCCAACCCAGAGTAAACAACCAAGGACAACCCTCCCCTTCAATAAAGGCTAGTAAATCCTGTTCCCAGCCTCTGCTAAGACAGTGCATAAGCCTACGCTCTGGGGCACACTAAGAAGGCTGCCATACTCTAAGCCCCTTTTGAGAAAAGGTTCCCCAACAGACACCTTCCCGCACAAGCTGCATCACTTATAATGCTGAAGTGGCAAAAAACCAGCCCAGGTCTCTAGGCCACAGCTAAACGGATGCGAGTGGAGCCTGGGTGTAAAGCAGCCACTGGTGGGAGACCCTGAAGAGGTCAGATCCAGCGGTGGCGCTTGTATCAGATGTGCACACCCGCAGGCCCGCAGACAGAAGGCAGGTCTCCTGAGAAATGAACTCCTGAGCAGAGAAAGGCTGGACTGCTTCTCTGGCTCCTCACAGTGGCCACTGTACATCCCTCTTGGAAGCTCTGGGACCCAGCATAACGGTGGCAACCCCTGAAGCCCCCCAGGATGTGCCATGATTCCTGTCACAAACCCCCCACTACTGAAGGAGCCTGTGATGTGTCTCGTCACTGGGTGTGTCTAAAACAACCAGACCCAAGGGTCTGTACTGGGGACAACAGTAATAGTGACAGTACAGCAGACCAGGTCCCCAACCGCTCCCTGAAGCCTGGCCCAGGGCTGAGTACCCACTGCCCAGCCAGGAAGGGGCCCTCTGTTAAGCTTTTAAAAGTGGAGAAAGGAGGGCTTCCCTGGTGGCGCAGTGGTTGGGAGTCCGCCTGCCGATGCAGGGGACACAGGTTCGTGCCCTGGTCCGGGAAGATCCCACATGGCGCAGAGCAGCTGGGCCCGTGAGCCATGGCCGCTGAGCCTGTGCGTCCGGACCCTGTGCTCCGCAACGGGAGAGGCCACAACAGTGAGAGGCCCGCGTACTGCAAAAAAAAAAATAATAATAAAAGTGGAGAAAGGAGACAACTCTTAGCATTAAGACCGTACCGATGGTCATCACCACTGGCAGAGTGAAAGGTGTGACTCCCTGATAGAGCCTGGGCCCTGAGCATGTACCCAGGGGAGCCAGACAACATGGAAGGATCGATAGCTCTTCTGAACACGTCAGGAGAAGAGGATGCTGGCCTCCGGGCAGGGGGTGGACATTAATGCTACCACCATCTTACTTTACCGAGCACCTACTACGTGCCACGCACTGTTCTAAGCCCTTTCTCTGACCTTTTTCACTTAAGTCTCACAAAAGCCGTGTATCAGATGAGCCAGAGAAGCAGTCCAGCCTTTCTCTGCTCAGGAGTTCATTTCTCAGGAGACCTACCTTCTGTCTGCGGGCCTGCGGGTGTGCACATCTGATACCAAATGCAGGTACTCGTATTATCTCCATTTTCTTTTACTATGAAAAACTAAAGCTTCGTGGGGTTAAGTACTTTGCTCTAGGTCCTGCAGCTCAAGCAGGAGCACCAGAATTCAAAGCTGTGTCTGACTCCAGGGTCCACAGGGCTTCAGACTCAGAGGTACAATGGGTGATGGAGAAGCAGGGTAGGCCTCAGAGCAACAAGCTTTTATCCCTCAATGGCAGAGCAGGTGTGGATGCAGACCCACAGGCCCTCAACTGTAACTTAGCAACCAAGGCTTCTCTTGTGTAACTACTCCCCACGCAGCCAGGCAGAGAGACTCCCGGCGGTGGCAGGTGGCTCAGGGAGCTGTGGCCATTCTCTCACCCCAAGGAAGGTCTGGAGAGCACAGTGGGGTGACAATTATCCCACCTGCCCCGGTGCTGTGCTGACAGGGTTAATCCACCTATATAGAATTACCACCACCACTTTTCATAGCTAAAAGAGCCCTTAGAAATTATTTGCTCCAACTCTTTATTTTATAAAAGGTCTTGAGAGGCAGTGGGAACTCTCACAGGCAGCCGAAAAGAAAAGAGGAGGGTGCTGGCTCTCCTCACACCCACAGCTCGCAGGCGAACCCCCTCCCCAAAGCAGACATCAGGCCCAGAAGAAGTACGTGACTCCAGGACTCTTCCCAGCCCCCAGACAAGATCATTTCTTCTCAAAACCAGGCTTCTGGGTCTCACCCAGATTACGCCCTTCCCCAGCCCTGCGGTCCAGGGATGAGAGCCTCTGGGGGCCACAGGGCTCGTTTTGGTTGCCTCTTCCTAAGGCTTCACCCTCCAGCCTCGGCTAACCTTAGACCTGGAGACGAGGCACACTCAGCCAGGGTGCAGGATCCTGCCTCTTCTCCAGGCGGTCCAAGACCCCCTGCTGTAACACTGGAGGCTGCCCCCGGTCACGGGTGGACTTTGAGAACTGTGAAGACCCCGGGCAGCAGTTCTGCAGCTGAGACTCCAGGATATGAGCTCTGGTCCTGACACTTAGCAGCTGCATAACTGTAGACCAGTTCTTTTTATTTTTTTGACACATAAAAAGGTGTACGTGATTAATGTATACGACATGATAAGTGTGGAGATAAGTATATACCCATGAAACCACCACCATAATTTATGCCATAACCTATCCATCACCTCAGAAACTTTCCTCTGCCCTCTTATTTATTATTTCTTTGTGATAAGAACACTTAACATAAGCTCTACCCTCACAGCAAAATTTGAAGTGTATAATACAGTATTGTTAACATAGGCTCTATGCTGTACAGTAGATCTCTAGGGCTTGGTCACCTTGCCTATCTGAAACTTTACACCCTTTGACTAATACCTTCCCATTCCCCCCACCCCGCCGCCCCCAATCTGTGGCAACCACCATTCCACACTCTGCTTCCATGAGTCTGACTATTTTAAATTTATCCTTTAAGTGATATCATGTAGTATTTGTCCTGTGTCTGCCTGGGCCAATTCTTAACCCCTGCAAGCCTCCATTTCCTGGTCTGAAAAAAGGCACAATTATACCTACTTCAGGGGGTGGTTTTGTGAATTCAAACATACAACTCAGGCAAAGCACAGTGCCTGACAATTATTTTATAGAATTATTATTAATCATAATAATGCTATAACTCCCATTCACTGGCCCTTACTCTAGGCCAGGAACAACGCTAAGTACTTGACATGAATTATCTCATTTGTTCCCTCTTACAAATCTAAAACAGGTGTTACCAATTTCATTCCATGTTTGAGGAAGTATGCTCAGAATCCTTAAGTGAATTGTCCAATGACGCACAGCTATTAAGTGGTGAGGCTGGGATTCCAACCCAAGTTTGACTTCAAAGCCTACGATGACATTTGTGGTCTCTGCCTTTCGTGTTCATGCTCTTACCCAATTAAAAAACCTATCAGGTGATAAGCAGGTCCTGGGGGAGAGTATCCACTGACAACCACTGACAACTGAGAGTAACGAGGACCCTTGGGGATTGGAGCATTTGGTAATTTCATTTTCTGGTTAGCTCAATATTCACTAGAAGCCTGTGTTTATTGCTAAATATTTTCTAAAGCAAGGCTCAGAGGCAAGAACTTGCCAACCAGAAGGTCAGTCTGAAAGACACTCTGACACCTGCCACTTCAAGGCCACCAGAATGCTCACATGCCACAGTGTGGGGGGCCACACTCACCGTCACCAGCACCCCATCCTCCCCTTTGCTGAGGATCTCCACTCTGCTGCTCACCACCAACCCCACCCCGCCCAGGGGCCCAAGACTCAGGGACTGATGTGCTGTCCGTCCCCAGGGAAGAGGGGACCTGTGCTCTTTCCTGGCTCTGCCACCCAGTGGGACTCAGATCTCTCATTTGTAATGTGAAAGGATGAGCTGAAGATCTCCAAGATCCACGAGCGTCAGAGGGAGCAGCTAGTTCCAGTGAGACGGACCTGGGTTCCAATCTCACCTCTAACATCTTCTGTTGTTAGCAACCGTAAGTGCTAACATTTGCTGCACGTTCACTGTACACCAGACACTGGGCTTCGGATTTGTGCAGCATGATTTCATTTAATCCTCACAGCAACCCTGTGATGAAGGTACTTTTATCTCCATAAAAGAAACAGAGGCTCAGAGAGGATAAGTGACTTGCTCAGGGGCACACAGTTAGTAAATGAGGGCCAGGATTTGAATGCCCAGCACATGTAACAGTAAACATTTGGTGAATGAACCCTGTTCTGCCTGTGCTCTTAGCCACCAAGTCCTGTCAAGTTCACCCCATAACCAATTCCATTCCCTTCTCCCTTCCCCCAAAAGTATGTTCTGAGGCTTGATTGACATAAAGTAAGCCAACCCTAGCCGCCCACCACCAGGTGCAGGACACTGGCCTGAGGACCCTAGACCTTAGCAGAGGATTCCCATCAGTGACCGGGAGACGGGTTCCTACACACGATAGGGCCGGGAGTCCATAGGGTTCCTCCTTCAGAGGCTACCCCAGCACTGTCAAGCAGGCTGCGGCAGGCTCTCATTACTAGACACACAGTAGGCACCCTATGGAACCCCAAGGAGCCCAGGAATCAGTTGTGGTTTGCCCAGGTACTGCCTTCAAAGGGAGCTCAGCAGGCCCCGGCCCCCTCCGTGCACCTTGCCTGGCTCCCCGCCACCCGCGCCTCACGCGCACCATCTCCCCAGCAAAAGGGCATGGGCACCCGCTGCCAGTGCCAGCCCCGAGCTAAGGGCTTCAGCTGACACGCCAGGGCCCGCGGCACCTGGACCCCGAGGGTCCACCTCCCCTCACCCTCGCCTACCTACCGCACCTCCTTCAGCCCCATCACACGTCACTCCTCCGATCTGCAAATTCCCCTGGGCTCCTCTCCACCCCAGCGCTCCTGTCGTTCCCACCCGAGGAAGGTCAGGGGGCCGCTCCCTCAATTCCAAACCCAGCCGGGTGGCGGAACCCTCGCCCGCCGCGAGGGCGCGCATCTCACCTGCACCCCGCAGCCGGGCTCCGCGAGGCTGAAGCTTCCAGGCCGGCCCTCTGAGGAGCTGGCTTTGGCCGAACCCGCCACCGCCGCCCGCTCTGAGCCGTGGAGGTCCACGCAGGGAGTGCAGGCTCCGCCGCGCCGTCTGGTCAGCCGCCGCGGGGCTCGCAGGTGGCCTCCGTGCGCCTGCCCAGCTGGCGAGCCCGCGCGTCACCTGTGCACGTGCGCAGGCTCTTGAGTTCAGCTTCCTGAGCCCGAGGCCAGACCCACCTCCTTGGCTCGCGGAATTCTGGGAATTGCAGTTTGCGTCCGGTGACAGCCCGCTCCTTCAACCCGCGGAATCCTGGGAGTTGTAGTTTGCCCGACGAGAGGCGGTTTTGCTTGGTGTAAAGTTTCTACAATTATGGGAGGCCTGATAATAAACTTAAATGCAAGTTAAACCAACAAGAAGATGTCATTTATCAAATCAAAGTAATTAATATTTTCACATGCTTTTAAAGAACATATAATACTACGGGGGACTTACGTACAAAAGTACCATTCCTCTGCTCCAATCCCTCAGCCCCACTCTATCCCACCAGGACCGACCTGCTCCTAAAGGGCAATATTCCCAAGTCTTATGGCTGCTGCATTTGGCATTTACTGCCGACTGTCGATATATATATCTCGACATATATATCAATATATATATCTCCCTACTTCTTCATTTATGAATTTTAGACCTCTTGACTTTTTGCTAGTATAGATGAAAATTTTATTCATTTAGATGTGTACCAACTATGACTACCTGCACCTCCACTGATCTATGAGATAACACTTCTGTCTTTCGAATTGGGAAAACCCTGTATTTCTTTTATAATTATTTTAAATGATAATGCCCAAGTGGTGAGGCAGTAAAAGTTCATAAATTTATGCAGGGCAATTTGACAATACAGTCAAAAGCCTTTAAAAACATACAGACCTCTAACCAAGAAATTCTAATAAATGTGGATGAGTGCAAAGGCTGAACAGTGTTGTTTATAATGATAATAAGCTATAAGGCTGGAGTGGCTATATTAATTTCAAAGTAGAATCAAGAGCAAGGAAAATCATCAGGGATAAGAAGGGATATTATGTAATGACAAAAGGGTCAATTCACCAACGAGACATAATAATCCTAAATGTGAATGTACCTGACTATAGAGCCTCAAAATAAATGAATCAAATACTGATGGAACTAAAAGTAGAAATAGACAAACCTGTAATTACAGTTGGAGACTTCAACATCCTTCTCTCAACAACTGATAGAACAACTAAGCAAATAGTCAGCAAGGATACAGAAAAGCTCAACAACACCAAAACCCAACAGGATCTAATTGATATAACATAACACTCCATTAAACAACAAAAGAATACACATTTTTTTCAAACACCCACAGTATATATATTAAAATAAACTCTATCCTGGACCATAAATATAAAAATTAGCAAAAGACATTAATAGACATTTTACTGAATATATATATATATATATATATGGCAAATAAATACATAAAAAATGAAAAGATGCTCAACATCACTAGCCCTTAGGGAAATGCAAATTAATACCATGATGAGAACTAAATTAAAAAATAATGTCAATATCAAATGCTGGTGAGTATGCAGAGAACTCTATCTCTCATACATGGCTGGTGGAAATAGTTTGGTAGTTTCTTAAAAAAAATAATTTCTTAAAAAAAAAAAACATGCACTTACCATATGACTCATCAATCACACTCCTGGGCATTTATCCCGGAGAAATGAAAACTCACACAAAAACTTGTACCAGTTGTTCACAGCTGCTTTATTTGTAATACCCCAAAACTGGAAACAAACAAAATGTCCCTCAACAGATGAATGGTTAAACAAACCGTAGTGGATCTATATCATAGAATACTATTCAGTACTACAAAGGAATGGACAATTGATACAGGCAACAACTTGGATGGATATCAAAGGCATTATGTTGAGTGAAAAGATGTCAATCGCAAAAGGTTACATATATATGATTCCATTTATATGACATTCTTGAAATGATAAAACTGTAGAGATGGAGAACAGATTAGTGGCTGTCAGGAGTTAGGGATGGGGTAGAGGGGGAAGTGGTGAGTGTGACTATATGAGGGTAGCAGGAGGGAGATCTTTCAGGTACTTGATTGTGGTGGTGGTTACACAAATCTACACATGTGATAAAATGACACAGAACCATACACAACTTTATACCAATGTCAAACACCTGGTTTGGATACTGTACTATAATTATGTAAAATGTAACCATTGGGGGAAACTGGATGAAAGGTTCCAAGGAAACTCTCTCTACTATCTTTGCAACTTCTTATGAATCTATAATTATTTCAAAATTAAAAGTTTTTAAAAAGAAACAAACAAACAAATAAAAAAAAACAAACCATGGACATTACTTAGGTCCTTAGCCATACAGGATTGATTAAATAACATCATGGACCATCTGGGAAATTATTAAAAGAATGTTGCAAAATAATATTCACTTAACTTGGAAGATATTTCATATTATATCATATTTAATTTTTAAAAAGCACCAAAACATTCAAAGTGACCCCTTTTTAAAAAGAGTATATTTGTGCAAAAGAGTCCAGAAGAATGTCAGCACATGCCCTGTGTAGTGAGATTATAGGTGATTTTTATTTTCATCTTGTTAATTACCTATATATATATATTTCTCCCCCACCCCCGCAATGAACATGTATTTTAAATTTAGGGTTTAAATTTAAGTCGTATTTAGTTTTAAAAAAAGCTCCTAGGTTGAGTTCACGGTTCTCTACAACAGGGGTCCCCAACCTTTTTGGCAACAGGGACCGGTTTCGGGGAAGACACTTTTTCCACGGACGGGGCCGGGGGGCGGAGGTGGGGATGGTTCACACGGTACAGCGAGTGATGCTTTGCTCCCTTGCCCGCTGGTCACCTCCTGCTGTGCAGCCCAGGTCTTGACAGGCTGCGGACCCGTCCTGGTCCGAGGCCAAGGCTTGGGGAACCCTGCTCTACAAGAAAGCCAGCAGTGGTCAGCCGATGGAAAGAGGTACCGAGCAGCCCAAGAAAGCAGCCCATTACTAAAGGTGGGAAGGGATTGAGTTCTGGACAAAGCAGTCTTCTGGTTAAGATCCCAAAGGACGTAGCCTGTGGGTCCCCTAGGACCCAGTTTGCAGACAAGGATGATGTTTCATTTTATGAGCCAATCATGTTTTAAAAACTATTCTGGTTGTGGAGCATTAGGCAGTGCTTTAGTTGCTGGTAGGAAGCTTTGACAGACTGGGAGAAAACAAGTACTTTCCTTTGTAGTAAGTACCCAAGGTGGGCTGAGTAGCTGTCTTTTTGAAGCCTTAACCAATACTTTCAATAAATCAAGTATTTATGCAGCACCAAGCTGGGTTTGGCATTCCTCATGACTGAGTCCTCTCCCTTCCTCTGGGGTCACATTCCCTTTCTATTTCTATATGTGGATGACTCCCAAATCCACATCTCTAGTCCTGAGTTCCAGATCCACACTTCCGATCAAGTTGCTTGGGGCCTATTTCTACCTGGCTTACCTGACAGCATCTTAAAGTCTATGTGATGAACATGACGATGATGGTAATGATTTTAAATAGATCTGCAAATTATTTTACTCTCCTTCTTTCAAAAGATGAAGTTGAATTATTTTTCCCTTGAATAACTTAGTGATTCACTTAGTGGCATAATATAATGACTCACTGCTAATGAATAAAATATGTCAGAAGCAATACGATGTGATTTCTGAAACTAGGTCTTAAAAAAGACAGCATCTACACCTCTGTCTCTGTCTCTCTGGTAGCCTTTGGAACATAGCTGCCATGTCATGAGGAAGTTCAGGCCACATGGAAAGGACATGCATGGGCACATTCGTTTGCTAGGGCTGCCACCGACTGGGTGGCTTAAACAAAAGAAATTTATTTTCTCACATTCCTGGAGGATAGAAGTCCAACACCAAGGTGGTGGCAGGTTTGGTTTCTCTCCTGAGGCCTCTCTCCTTGGCTTGCCGATGGCCACCCTCTCTGTGTGTGATCCCATGGCCTTTACTCTGTGCACAAGCGTCCTTGGTGTCTCTTCCTCTCTTGTTAGGACACAAGTCCATCAGATTGGATTAGGGCCCACTCTAAATGGTCTCGTTTGAGCTTAATTACCTCTTAAAGTCCCTATCTCTAAATACAGTCACATTCTGAGGTACTGGAGGTTAGTTAGGACTACAACATATGAATTTTGGGGGGAGACACAATTCATTCCATAACAATGGGTGTACCAGGCAACGGCCCCAGGCAGGCCTTCAGCTGACAACCAGTAGCAATTGTCAGATATGTGAGTGAATGAGCCCTAAGGCGATTCCACCCTCCAGCCTTCAAGCTACCTCAGCTGATACCCCAGACATCACAGAACAGAGATAAGCTGTTCCTGTCGCCTTGTTTAAATTTTTGACCCACGGAAATTACAATAAGTAATACATGATTTTTGTGATTTTCAAGCCGCTATGTTTTGGAATACGGTTATGTAACATTAGATAAATAATATCCTTGTATTACACTTGTCTAACACTGCATAACAAATCCCCAAACATACTGGCTTAAAGCAACAATAATCATTTATTATATCTCACAGTTTCTTTGGGGCCAGAATCTGGAAATGACTTGGCTCATTGGTTCTGGTTCAGGGTCTCTCATAAAGTTGCAATCAGATGTTGGCTGAGACTGCAGTCAACTGAAAGCTGACAGAGACGGGAGGATCTTCTTCCAAGAGGGCTGGTTCACGTGGCTGGAAAGTTCGTTCTTCTCCATGTGGACCTGTCTATACGGCCTCTTGAGTGTCCCCGCGGCCAGGCAGTTTGCTTCCCCAGAGCAAGTGATTTAAGAGACCAAGGCAGAAGCTGAGAAGAGACCAAGGCAGAAGAATACCCTTTGTGACCTAGCCTCAGAGGCCTCATACCATGTCCCGTCTGTGTATTCTATTGGTCACATAGGTTGACACTGATTCATGTGGAAAGGGACTGTGCAAGGGTACAAATACCAAGCGACAAGGATCTTTGAAGACCCTCTTGGAGGCTGGCTACCATAATGATAATCAGAGATACCATCTGTTCAGTACCTATTATGTGCTTGGCTTTAGATGGAAATGATCTCATTTAATCCTCACAACAACCTCATGCAGTAGATTATTTTTTTCACATCTTTATTGGATTATAATTGCTTTACAATGTTGTGTTAGTCACCTATATGTATACATATATCCCCATATCCCCTCCCTCTTGTGTCTCCCTCCCACCCTCCCTATCCCACCCCTCTAGGTCATCACAAAGCATTGAGCTGATCTCCCTGTGCTATGCAGCTGCTTCCCACTAGCTAGCTATTTTACATTTGGTAGTGTATATATGTCCATGCCACTCTCTCATTTCGTCCCAGCTTCCCCTCCCCCTGTGTCCTCAAGTCCATTCTCTACGTCTGCGTCCTTATTCCTGCCCTACCACTATGTTCATCAGTACCGTTATTTTTTTAAATAAATTTATTTATTTATTTATTTTTGGGGGGTGGCTGCATTGGGTCTTCGTTGCTACGCACAGGCGTTCTCTAGTTGCAGCAAGTGGGGCTACTCTGTTGCAGTGCACAGTCTTCTCACTGTGGTGGCTTCTCTTGTTGCTGAGCACGGGCTCTAGGTGCACGGGCTTCAGTAGTTGTGGCACGCAGTCTCAGTAGTTGTGGCTCGCAGGCTCTAGAGCACAGGCTCAGTAGTTGTGGTGCATGGGCTTAGTTGCTCTGCGACATGTGGGATCTTCCCAGACGGGGGATCGAACCCGTGTCCCCTGCATTGGCAGGCAGATTCCCAACCGCTCTGCCACCAGGGAAATCCCAGTACCGTTTTTTTAGATTCCATATATATGAGTTAGCATTTGTTGTTCTCTTTCTGACTTACTTCACTCTGTATGACAGACTCTAGGTCTGTCATTACAAATAACTCAATTTCATTCTTTTTTATGGCTGAGTAATATTCCATTGTATATATATGTACCACATCTTCTTTATCCATTCATCTGTTGATGGACACTTAGGTTGCTTCCATGTCCTGGCTATTGTAAATAGTGCTGCAATGAACATTGGGGTGCATGTGTCTTTTTGAATTATGGTTTTCTCTGGGTATATGCCCAGTAGTGGGATTGCTGGATCATATGGTAATTCTATTTTTAGTTTTTTAAGGAACCTCCATACTGTTCTCCATAGTGGCTATATCAATTTACATTCCCACTAACAGTGCAGGAGGGTTCCCTTTTCTCCACACCCTCTCCAGCATTTATTGTTTCTAGATTTTTTGATGATGGCCATTCTGACTGCTGTGAGGTGATACGTCATTGTGGTTTTGATTTGCTTTTCTCTAATGATTAGTGATGCTGAGCATACTTTCATGTGTTTGTTGGCAATCTGTATATCTTCTTTGGAGAAATGTCTATTTAGGTCTTCTGCTCATTTTTGGATTGGGTTGTTTGTTTTTTTGATATTGAGCTGCATGTGCTGCTTGTATATTTTGGAGATTAATCCTTTGTCAGTTGTTTCATTTGCAAATATTTTCTCCCTTTCTGAGGGTTGTCTTTTTGTCTTGTTTATGGTTTCCTAGTAGATTATATTTGTCCCCAGTTTATAGATGAGAAAGGCTAAGAATCAGTAAACATTTTGCCCAGGGGCAAGTAGCTAGCAAATGGAGGGAGATGGAACCCAGCTTGGTGTGACTCCATCCCAGCCTCTCCAAACTCTCCAGGGCCCTGAAACCTCCAAGTCACTTTCACCTTCTCTCTCCTCACCACCAAGTTGTGTAAATTCCTGCCATTTTTATCCTCCCCCTCATCCTCTTCCAACCTTGCCTCTACTGTCCTGATTCAAGGTGGTGCCCAAAAATATGACTAAAAAAAATACACATTGGTTAAATTAAGGGAGAAATTCTAGCAGCCTGTTATAGCTCTACTGTACTCAGTTTGAAACCCATGCATCTACCGTATTAGGATCTTTAAAAGGAATCTGCACGCTCAAAGCAAATGGCTAAACAGGAAGCCAAATAATCTCAGTGGAATCTGTGCCCAGATCAGAAAACAAGGCCAGGGCAAGGCCCCAGAGAGCTGGATTAAGAGAAGAGGCAGAGAACAAGAGCCCTTCTACCCAGCCGTTAATCCCGGGCTGGTTTCTCTGGCTATGGAAGCGGAATGAGGTTTTCAATGGCTGTAAAAATATGCTTTTAGGACTTCCCTGGTGGCGCAGGGGTTAAGAATCCACCTGCCAATGCAGGGAGACACATGTTCGCGCCTTGGTCCGGGAGGATTCCACATGCCGCAAAGCAACTGGGCCTGTGCACCACAACTGCTGAGCCTGTACTCTGGGGCCTGCGAGCCACAACTACTGAACCTGCGCAGCTAGAGCCTGTGCTCACAAGAGAGGCCACCGCAATGAGAGGCCCGTGCACCACAATGAAGAGTGACCCCTGCTCTCCGCAACTAGAGAAAAATCCCATGCACAGCAAGGAAGACCCAATGCAGCCAAAAATAAATAAATAAATAAACATATATGTTAAAAAAAAAAAAATTTAACCATTCATTAAAAAAATGTTTTTAAAATTTTAATAATTACTTTTGAGGAAATACAATTTTTGTAAACCTCCCCTAGTGTATGTTTTTAGGTTATATTTGCCCAGCTCACTGATGGCATGTTAAGACATTTTGCTAGTATTTGGGCTCTCCAAGCCTGTTTGCCATGGGGACATTCCACTTCTCCTCCCACAGAGGGCGCTCCCCGCAGATAAGCAGGAGGTATAATCACAGCTTTGGGGAGTCTCCCCCACGACACCCTGACTTCTATAGATAATTAAGTGCTACCTTGGAAGAGGGATAATTATAAAAGACACATTAATTTCCTGAAACTGAAGCTCAAACGATTGCCTTAAATAAACTTTAAGTTTTGGAGGAAGATGTAAAATTTGTATAATTCAAAATCATCCCATTCTTTCATCTCCTCTCCCCCAACACTGCCTTTTTCCTTTTGCTCCTGCCAATGACTGTTATTTTAATTGTCCTGCTCATGCTTCCAGAAGAAGATTTCACTCTGAATGTGAGAGAGAAGACACATCCTTTAGTGGCAAATGCTCACAGTTACAAAGAAAAAACAGTGCCTTTGGTAGACATACGTGGGGAATACCCAACTGAGAATCTGGCAAACTGGCTGCCCCACCTGCTACAGGACGGTCCTGGGTCATTTGCTTGTCTTCCTCTGTTGGCTCATTTATGCAAATAGCTGCAGTTACCCCCTGAACATGGCTGCTTCTGAAATCTCCAACTCAGTGGTTTACTTCACGTTCTCCCACCCGATGTCCTGAATTTCTTGGAGGATAATTTTGCTGGAAACTTAGAGGTTAAAAACAGGGAACATTGGCTAAGTGAAGTTAGCGAGACAGAGAAAGACAAATACTGTATGACCTAATTTATATGTGGAATCTAGGACGCCCCCCCCCCAAAAAAAACCAAGTTCATAGACACAGAGAACAGATTGGTGGTTGCCAGAGGCTAGGGCATGGGAGGTGGGCAAAAGGGGTGTATAGAGTCAAAAGGTACAAACTTTCAGTTATAAAATAAATAAGTCATGAGGCTGTAATGTACAGCATGGTGATTAGCTAATAATACTGTATTGCATATTTGAAAGTTGCTAAGATGGGTCTTAAAAATTCTCACCATAAGAAAAAAAATTCTGTAACTATGTATAGGCATATTAACTAGACTTATTGTAGTGGTCATTTCACAATATATACAAACATTGAATCATTATGTTGTACACATGAAACTAATACAATGTTGTATGTCAGTTATACCTCAATAAAAAATTAATTAAATGCTAAAACAATAGGGTATGTTGTAATACCTAGTAGATGGCGAGGGTATGAGGGAAAAGGTGCTGTCACACACTACAGATGAGAATATAAATCAGTGTGAATAAGTCAGGGACTGCTTTGGGCCGTTAGCAACAGAGGGCTGCCTGCAGTAGCTTAGAACAATTAAGACTTTGTTTGCTCAGGTCTGAGAAACAGCCCAGAGCTGTTTGAAAGCTCTAACAGGGCTTTCAAGGACCCAGACTCATTTGGCCTCCCTGCTCCCCCCTTAGTGCATGGTGTCCATCCTCAAGGTTACAAGAAGGCTGCTGCAGCTCCTGCCATCACAACAGAGACCATTTGGAAGAGGAAAAAGGACTGGAAGCAAAAAGGACTTTCCTGGAAGTCTCACTCAAAACTTCTGCTTCCATCTCACTGGCCACCCCATCTACAAGGGAGGCCCCCAAATGTAGCTTTTTGATTATTAAGGGAGTAAGGGAGAATGGATATTGGGTAGGCTGCCATGAGGTGCAGACTTTTTGGAGGACAATTCAGAAATAGCTATCAAAATTTAAAAATTTAAATACACTTACCTCTTGACTCAGAAATCCCCTGCTAGGAATTTATACTGGAGATGTGTTCTCATATATGTGCATATGCTTACACACCACAGCTGTTTCTTACAGCAGGAAAGGATTCATGGACATGCATTTTCACTACATGCAATGTCTCAGTGAATGTCAGGCTCTGACCCATCCGATTAGCAACTTCTCTTCCCCTGGAGGAGGTGGGTAGAGACAGGGAACAGGAATGTGGCTGGGGGTTCCGTCTCAGCCAAAGTAGTGAAGTAGGGAGGGGAGCATAAATGTTTCTCTGCAGCCCTTAGGAGGACACAGAATGGGATTTATTAAGGAATATTAGGTGACTCAGAGGTTCACTGGAATGGATGAGGAACAGACTCTAGACTGGTTTTCTAGGAACAATTCCCGCAATGTCTGAGAACCGAACTGCCGAGGGAGCAGCTGCCTCCCCACCTCTGGGATCATGCTGCTGTGCCATGGGATGGAAAATACCACTGACTCTGCCAGCTATAGAGAAACCACCGTCCTCTGCCACCATTTCCCCCGGCAGGGGTACCACCTCATGGCGTTCTCTTTCTTCTTCCACGTTTTATAGGGTGCATCTGTTTGGTGGAGACTTGGTCCCAGGGATCCCTTGTTGCAAAGAGTCTGGGAGACAGAGTTTGTATTTCTCCATCTCCAGTGTGGGCAGCCTGGTGGAAGGGGGTTGGAGTGAGGGCAGAGTGAGATCCTGATGAGTGCAGACTTCTGTATCTGCTACCCTCACCAAGCACCTCATGTAGTTGCTTTTCAAAAGACAGTCCCTCTCATAAGAGGAATTCTCTTGCCAGTTTTTAAGACATTTTTCTTTATCTTTTTACCTGGCTGCATGAAAATCAGATAGAATAAGGCTGTGAAGCTATTGGCCAATGTCTGTCATACGGTTAAGTGTTCAGTACATGTTAACTATTAACCAGTAAGGAGGTACCTTTCCAGCTGGCCCTTCAAGGTTGGGGGCTGGGAGTTCCAACCCAAGGTGCTTAAGGAGAACAGGCAAAGAGAGCGGGGGGATGATCCATTAATGAAAGTGTTCATCTTTAATTTTTTTCTTCCTGTGGTCCATCTCACTTCTCCCCGAGTGTCTTTTCATTCTGCAAGAATGACCAACTTCACCTACCATCGACTCTACCTATTGAAACCTCTGAATGAGCCAGCCCTTCACAAGACTCCAGAGTTGTCGGTAGTCCCTGACTTAGTTTCTTCTGTGTATCTCCATCAGCCTTCACCATTGTTTGGTTGACTGTCCAGAGGCAGCATGACTAGAGAATGCACTATATCCAGGTGAAACCTCAGAGAGACAGCAAGATGGATAACGTCTCTGCCTGGGATGGTGCCCCAGATGAGCTCAGTTGCTTAGTCGCCCAAGGAGATTCTATTTTTTTTTTCAAACTACCTAAACAATCCACTGTGCACCACACACAAATTCTAGCAAGAGAATGTCTGCTGATGAGGGCGGCAGTTGGTTTGTGGAGGCCCAGCTATAGGCAAGTTGACTTTCACGCAGACGCGACGTGCAACACCACTGCTCGCTGCTGGGAGTCTCCCACTGAAGTTAAGAGGAGCTCTGGGTCTCTAATTCTACATGGGGAACACCATCCTTCAACAATTTCCTTCATTCAGCAAACACTCTGGGCAATATATCATTTGGGGGTATTTATCAGTGTTTGGGGGGGGATCTTCAATGTGTATTTTCAGACTGCATAACCTCAGAGGAGACATTTGAGCCAAATGTCTTAGAGTTGTCTTACATTCATCAAAGACAAGGTTGAAGGCTTGCTGGCTTTGCTTCCTTTAATTTTGGAAAAACTCTTCTAGTCTGATTGAATCTACCTGATTCATAGCCAGGCTAGAAGGGGGCAATCATCTGAAAGACATTCTAAATCATTCTGGAGGAAAAAGAAACCCTCTGTTTGTCCTGCTCTCGTTAGATTGCCGTCACAGGAGAAATCGCCAGCCCTTGGCCTGAGTTTCGGGGGATGAAGACCAGGCTCTTGAACGCGCTCTGTCCCATATTTCGTTCCTCTGTCAAGAACTTAATCCCGGCTTGTGAAACAGACATTTTGTAAAAGCAGTAGTAATAAGGCTGGCGTCAGCAGTGTGGCCTAAAGAGCAAATGATCTCACTGGCATATGAAGATTCATCAGTTCAGAAGAGAAAGGAGAGAGGAGATGAAGATGAGATTCCTGAAGATGAGAGAGGAGAACTCTTAAAACAAAACAAAGATAGCTTGTTGGAACAGAAAAGTCATTCCATTCCTGGGGCAGAGAAGGAAATCCGATACAGGCTGCTCACTTCCCACACCTGCCCTTGGAGTTTGCACATAGAGCTCGCCCCTTGTTCCTCCTCCAATGCCAGACTTCCAAAACCCAGCGAACACACCAGATGCTGCATATACCATCTGGATCATCCGCACCTACAGGAATCTCTCACTCCTCTATGACTTTCATTTGTTGTGTCATTCTCTTAAGTTGGGTTCCCCCAAAACAAGAATTTGAGAGAAAGTAGTTTGAGAGGCGGTACCAGGAAGCTCCAGCCAAGGGCTGGAGAAGTGATACAGGAAGGGAAGGAAGCTAATATAGGGGGAATTAATACCACCACTGTGGGAATCAGTGTCTCAGTCCCACTGGGGAGCTCTGGAGACTGCACAGACCCCACCTCACTGTCATCTTCCCTGAGTGGGGTAGGAATGGAGGCTTTTATCCTTCACCTCCTATCCATTTTGCACAAGCTGTTTCTAGGAGTCTCAGAACTTCCTTCCCTGCACTCATGGAGAAAGCCCTCAGATGGAGAATCCCAGGGGTGTTCCTCAAGAAGCCATCATTAT
This sequence comes from Pseudorca crassidens, assembly GCF_039906515.1. Lineage (NCBI taxonomy): Eukaryota > Metazoa > Chordata > Mammalia > Artiodactyla > Delphinidae > Pseudorca > Pseudorca crassidens. Next base: position 60,725,361 of record NC_090305.1, read on the forward strand.
ACAAGGGAGTGGGGAAGGTTGAGGGGATGTGGGTTGGCAATGACAGCATCTGCTGTACTTTCCCTCCTTTATTCACTAACTCATCACTCTGTGTGAAGCCCTGTGCCAGATCCTGTAGCTGCAATGAAGAACAACACAGACACTATCTGCAATGTCCTGGAGCTTAAAATCTAGCAAAGAAGTCTCATGTTGATTAAATAAGCATGCAAGTATATAATAAAATCAGTGAAAACGTGAGGCAGAATAAAAGAACTGTGAGTTCAGGGAAAGGATGGCAGGAAAACATACTCTGGCTTGAGAAATCATGGAGGGCTTCTTTGAGGAAGATGTGAGAGTTATCTAACTAGAGGTGAGAGAGAGATGGGAAGAGCATTTCAGGCAGAAGAAATAGCATGTGCAAAGACCCTGAGGCACCAGGGACCACAGTAGTGAGGCTAGAGGTCAAAGAGCAAGAGGATGATGTGGGGCTAAATAAGGCTAAAAAGGTGAGCATGAAACGTACTGTGCAGTGCTGTGTGAGCTGTGCTCGAGGTTTTGGTCTCTGTTCTAGAGCAGTGGAAGCCATTGAAGATTGTTAAGCTAGAAAGCGATGTAATTAGATTTTTAAATTTAATAGATTTTTAAAAGAGAAAAGATAGTTGCTGGGCAGAGAATGGGTCAGAGTAGGAAAGAGTGGAAGAAGTCATGAAGTCAAGAGTTGATGGCAGGATTTCTGCTCCAGCCCAAATAGAGTAACAGGGACCAGATTTATCCTCTAGCCTGAAATAGTTATAAAATTGAACAAAGCATATGAAATGATGGTTTTTAAGACATCGAGCATGCTTGATGATGCACAGTGATCCCTGAGAGAGAATAAACAAATGAGGTAGAGTTTATAATTTCCCCAGCTTACTGCATGGAGAGTTTCTAGGCCAAAAGAAAAGGAAACCAGGCAGAGTCCTGAGTTGAGAAAAAGAGCTGGAAGTCTTGGGGAGCCAGAGCAGCCAGAGTTCAAAGGGCGGAGTACTGGAGAGAACTCAAACAGAAAGAGAGAGTTCTAGCCATAAAAAAGAATGAGATGATGCCATTTGCAATAACACAGATGGACCTAGAGATGATCATACTACGTGAAGTAAGTCAGACAGAGAAAGACAAATATTATATGCTAATACTTATATGTGGAATCTTAAAAAAATGATACAAATGAACTTATTTATAAAACAGAGGGCTTCCCTGGTGACGCAGTGGTTGAGAGTCCGCCTGCCGATGCAGGGGACATGGGTTCGTGCCCCGGTCCAGGAAGATCCCACATGCCGCGGAGTGGCTGGGCCCGTGAAGCCATGGCCGCTTAGCCTGCGCGTCCGGAGCCTGTGCTCCGCAACGGGAGAGGCCACAACAGTGAGAGGCCCACGTACCGCAGAAAAAAAAAAAAGAAAAAGAAATAAAACAGAAATAGACTCACAGACATACAGAACAAACTTATGGTTACCAAAGGGGAAGTCGGGGGAAGGGATAAATTGGGAATTTGGGATTAACAGATACACTCTACTATATATAAAATAGATAAACAACAAGGACCTACTGTATAGCACAGGGAACTATATTCAATATCTTGTAATAACCTATAATGGAAAAAATCTAAAAAAGAAATATATATATATATATGTGTCACTATGCTATATGCCTGAATCACTGTAAATCAACTATACTTCAATTTGAAAAATAATAAAATAAAAGAGAGAGTTCTAGAGCTCTGGATAGGGTCCCCCTCAAATTTTTGGTTGAATATCGATCAGTGTATGTGTATGAGGAAACTCCCAGAGGCCAAAGAAAGAGTCACCTAAAAGGATTAGAGGGAATAGTTCCCAGAGCTCACACGGGGCTGGGAGATTGCAAACCTCCCTCTGAATAATTAATAAGACAAGCAGAGAGAAAATCACTGAAAATGTAGAAGACTTGAATATGTAAGTAAAAATATAGAAGACAACCAACTTGACCTAACTGACATTTAAAGAATACCCCAAATAGTAGAATATTCATTTTTTTCAAATGAACATAGACCATTTACCAAGACAGACAATATTTTGGTGCATAAAATAAGTCTTAATAAACTTAAAATGATTCAAGTTAAAAGTAGGTTCTTTCACCAAAGTGGAATTAAATCTGAAATCAATGATGAAAACATACCTGGAAACCCCCCCAATTTTTGAAAACTAAATGACACATTTATAAATAACTCATGGATCAAAAAGGAAATTAGAAAATATGAATGAATGAAAACAAAAACCCAACAATCTAAACTTGTAAGATGTCACTAACAGTACTTAAAGAGAAATTTATAGCACTAAAGGCCTAGGTTTAAAAAAAAAAAGTTTTCAAATTGATGACTTCAGCTTCTACCTTGAGAAACTTAAAAGAAAAAAAATTAAACCAAGAGTAAGCAGATGAAAAGGAAACCACAGATCAGAACATCAGTAGAAATAGGAACAGAAAACAGAAAAATAGAGAAAAATCAATGAAACCCAAAGCTGACTCTTCAAGAATTTGTAAGCCTTTAGCAAGACTGAGCAGAATAAAAAGAAACATTAAAAGATTACCAATACTATGAATGAGAGAGGCGACATCATACAGATTTCACTGATATTAAAAGGTTGATAAGGAAAAGTTATGAACAATTTAATGACAATAAGAGTTAAAAACCATCGAAACTTGAAAGATACAAAGTATCAAAATTCTAGAAAAAATAGATAACTTGATAACCCTATAAAATATCCCTTAAAAGAAAAATATTAATAAATTGGACCTAATCAAAACAAAAAACTTAAAAAAAAACACAAAACAAAACAAAAAACTTTTGCTCTTCAAAAGATACTGGTAAGAAAATGAAAAAGGCAAGTCACAGACTGGTAGAAAATATTTGTAAACATATATTTGACAGAGGACTTGTATTTAGAATATATAAAGAACTCTTAAAACTCAACAATAGAAAGACAAACTTTTTTTATGAATTTATTTATTTATTTTTGGCTGCATTGGGTCTTCATTGCTGCATGCAGGCTTTCTCTAGTTGCAGTGAGCGGGGGCTACTCTTCGTTGTGGTACGCGGGCTTCTCACTGTAGTGGCTTCTCTTGCTGCGGAGCACGGGCTCTAGGTGCCCGGGCTTTAGTAGTTGTGGCATGTGGGCTTCTGTATTTGTGGCTCACAGGCTCTAGAGCACAGGCTCAGTAGTTGTGGCACACGGGCTTAGTTGATCCGTGGCATGTGGGATCTTCCCGGACCAGGGCTTGAACCCGTGTCCCCTGCATTGGCAGGCGGATTCTTAACCACCGCGCCACCAGGGAAGTCCCAAGACAAACATTTTTAAATGGGCAAAGATTTGAGCGGACACTTAACCAAAAAAGCTATGTCACTGGCAAATAAGCACATGAAAAGATGCTTGGCATCATTAGTTATTGGGGAAATGCAAATTAAGAACAGAATGAATACTATTACTCACATATTAGAATGACTAAAATTAAAAATTAAATTATACTAAAAGCTGGTGAGTATGTGGGGCTATTGGAACTAGCATACGCTACTTAAGGGGAATAAAATGGTACAACCACTTTGGAAAACAGTTTGGTAAATGCTTAAAAAAAGTATTTTTACTTTTAAAAGTAAAAATACTCCTAGGTATTTAATTAAGATAAAAGAAAGCAAACACCCATACAAAGACGTGTACACAAATGTTCACAGCAACTCTACTCATACAGCTAAAGTAGAACAACCCAAATATCCGTCAAAAAGTAAATAGAGGGGCTCCCCTGGTGGCGCAGTGGTTGAGAGTCCGCCTGCCGATGCAGGGGACACGGCTTCGTGCCCTGGTCTGGGAAGATCCCACATGCCGCGGAGCGGCTGGTCCCGTGAGCCATGGCCGCTGAGCCTGCGCGCCCGGAGCCTGTGCTCCGCAACGGGAGAGGCCACAACAGTGAGAGGGCCGCGTACCACAAAAAAAAAAAAAAAAAAAAAAAAAGTAAATAGATAACCTGTGGGGTCTATCTATGCAATGAAATACTACTCAACAACAAAAAGGAATGGACTAGTGATATCAATAACAACATAAATATGCCGAGTGAAAGAAGTCAGACATCCTGTATGATTCCACTCAGATAAAATTCTAGAAAATGCAAATCTATAGGGACAGAAAGAAGATCAGTGGTTCCCTAGGCAGGAAGGGCTGGAAGGGCAGGAAGAAATGATTACAAAGGGACATGAGGAAACTTTTGGGGGAGTGAATGTGTTGATTGTTTTGACTGTGGTGATCGTTTCATGAGTGGATACATATGCCATAACTCATCGACTTGTATACTTTATATATGTGCCACTCATTCTACTTCAATTATATCTCAAAAAGCCTATTTAAAAAATAAGGGTCGGGCTTCCCTGGTGGCGCAGTGGTTGAGAGTCCGCCTGCCGATGCAGGGGACACGGGTTCGTGCCCCGGTCCAGGAAGATCCCACCTGCTGCCGAGCGGCTGGGCCCGTGAGCCATGGCCGCTGAGCCTGCGCGTCCGGAGCCTGTGCTCCGCAACGGGAGAGGCCACAACAATGAGAGGCCCGCATACCGCAAAAAAATAAAAAATAAAAAAAAAAATAAGGGTCGATGTGGCTCCAAGTTGATGGAGACGGTGGAGATGGAGAAAAGTAAACAGATTTAACAGATATTTAGCAGGTAACTGGCAATAGTTGTGATGGATTGCATACAGGGAGGAAAGGAGAGGGAGGTACCAAGGTTGTCATCTGTATTAATGGCTTGAGCAATTGCTTGGATGTGTGGACAGTCACTGAGATGGGGAAGGCTGGCAGAGGACTATGTAGGGAAAGATGATGAGGTCAGTTCTGGACATATTGAGTCTGAGGAACGATTGAGACATCTAAGAGATGTCAAGCAGGTAGTTGTAGATCACTGTTGGAAGCTGAGAGGAAGTGGTTTGAGACACGGCCTTGAAAGTCTTCGGCACTGATATAAAATTACCGTATACTTTAATGTTTTGTGTCTGTACACTTCGTCTTCTCGTTTGGGTTGTAAGCTCTGCGGGTGCAAGATTTTTAACTTATGCCTCTACCTATGTCACACCACCCTTTTATACCCACTTTAGTAGAAGGAGCACGATGAGGTGGGTGATGCTTGGAATTTAGAATGAGAGAGGCCTGGCTTCAACATCTGACTCACCACTTACTAACTATGTGACCTTGGGCAAATTGCTTGCTCTCCATAAATGGTAATAATATTAATAGGATGTATTTCATAGGTTGCTGAGACATCTTAATATGATAATATAAGCTAGAAACGTGTTGAACCTACCTAAGCCCCAGTTTTTTCCTCTGTAAAATGCATGCAATGCTACCTTCTTATCAGTTGGTTATTGCTGCACCACAAGCCACCCCAAAATTCAGAGGCTCACAGTAACAGTCATTTTTTATTACAACTCCCATGTGTGTATGTCAGGCAGGGGACTGCCCTGGTTGATCTCCGTCAGTTTGCTTATGCGTCTGTGAGTTGACTGCGGCGGCTTAGCTGGGGCAGTTCTCTTACATATGTCTCATCCTCCTCCTGGATGCAACGGACTTGGGCAGGCGTGTACCTTCTCAAGAATGTGGCAAAACAGCAAGAGCACAGGCCCCACTGTATATAAGTGCTTTTTCACACCTCTGCTTGTACCGTGTCTGCTAACAATTCTTTTGGGCGAAGAAAGTCACATTGCTGAACTCAGAATCAGCAACGTACACCACACTGCTTTGAAGTGAAAAGGCACATAGCAAAGAAGACAGATAGCGATAGGTCAAGAATTGGGGCAGCAATCTAATCTACTGCCTCTACAAAACAAAATATTTTCTTGTAACATATATAACATGCCTGTCTCATTACATGTTTCAATAACTACATCTGCTCCCATCTTCAACAAATGTTGGATTATCGACTCTGATTTTAAGGGTAAAAATCAATTGGTTCCAGGCATTTGAAGCTATCCTTGCTTACTATGAAGCTTGGCATATTATATAAGAGAGTAATAATTAACCGTTTGGGTTAAGCACCTTCACACACAGACAGTGGCAATGTAAATAGATACAATCTTTTTGGAAAGTAACTTGACAATATATATCAAAAGCCTTAAAAAGGTGTACCCTTTGACTCAGAAATTTTCATTACGGCAAGTCTACCCTAAGAAAATAGGAGATATATAGACAAATGTTTATGTGTAAGGATGTTCACTGAAGCAATATTTACAGTAACAAAAAAAAAGGAGGATAACGCCAGATTAATTTGTTGCAGGGAAAAAAAAACCCTCTCATTGAAAACAGCTAAAAAGGCTGGACTAAAACAAATCTGTTTGGGGACTGGAGGGTTACCAAGACAGTCACAGTCTGAGGATCTGAGATTAGAGATATATGGAAAAGTAATTAAGGTGAGTCTGACATTCTATGCTGTTTTCCCCTCAAAGCCTATGAGGGTTCTTGGATGGTACAGCCAAAGAGACTAAGCAACAAAGAAACGCTTTTAAGTGACACAGAATCTGAGCAAAGATGTCAGCAGTCTGAGGAGGGTCTGAGGAGGCAAAAATTAGAGTTCCAAGCTTTTAAGACAGCTATGGCTTGAGAGGCTAAGATCCTGTCAGTGGTACAGAAAAATGACGTGTTTATTATCTCAAGGCATTCACCAGTTCACAAACAGTGCAGGCTGAGAGAAACAAAGCAGAAAGTGGCAGCCAACAGAAGTTTTGTGGCCTCAGAAGGATGGGAGATAAAAATCGATTTTGAAGTCCTGACAAGAAAGACTCCTGGGACTTCCCTGGCGGTCCAGTAGTTAGAACTCCACGCTTCCACTGCGGGGGGCGCAGGTTCAATCCCTGATTGGGGAATTAAGATCCCGCAAGCCGCGTGGCCAAAAAAAAAAAAGGAGAGAGAGAGAGACAGACTCTGGTAAGCACCTCATGCTTTCAAATGGAACTCCTAAAGGCCTGCAACCCTAGGAATAAAAGTGAACTAAAAGTAAACCAGGGCTTCCCTGGTGGCTCAGTGGTTAAGAATCCACCTGCCAATGCAGGGGACACATGTTCGATCCCTGGTCTGGGAAGAACCCACATGCCGTGGAGCAGCTAAGCCTGTGCGCCACAACTACTGAGCCTGAGCTCTAGACCTCACGAGCCACAGTTACTGAGCCCGCATGACACAACTACTGAAGCCCGCGTGCCTAGAGCCCGTGCTCCACAACAAGAGAAGCCAACACAATGAAGAGTAGCCCCTGCTCGTAGCAACTAGAGAAAGCCCGCATGCAGCAACAAAGACCCAACACAGCCATAAATAAATAAATAAATAAATAATTTTTAAAGTTATTAAAAAAAAAAGTAAACCAAATCTTATAAAGACTGATAGCCAATCCATTCTGTGATTGGATTAAAACGATCTATCCTAATTCTACCTGCCTGCCATAAGCTAAAGGCTCATTTAGAGCTTCTGCAATATTTTATACACAGTGTCTGACATTCAACTAAAATACCCAGGATATCAAGAGACAGTGGAAGGAAAAAAAATCAGACAATATAAATAGATCCAGAGGTAGGCAAGAATATACAATGGAAAAAAGGGAAAAAGAAAAAAACCGTCTCTTCAGCAAGTAGTGTTGGGAAAGTTGGACAGCTGCATGTAAATCAACGAAGTTGGAACACACCCTCACACCATACACAAAAATAAACTCAAAATGCCTTAAATATAAGACATGACACCATAAAACTCCTAGAAGAGAACATAGGCAAAATATTCTCTAACATAAATCGTACCAATATTTTCTTAGGTCAGTCTCCCAAGCCAAAAGAAATAAAAGCAAAACTAAACAAATGGAAACTAATCAAACTTACAAGCTTTTGTACAGCAAAGGAAATCATAAACAAAATGAAAAGACAACCTGTAGACTGGGAGAAAATATTTGCAAATGATGCGACCAACAAGGGCTTAATTTCCAAAATACACAAATAGCTCATACAACTCAACAACAACAGCAACAAAAACAACCCAATCAAAAAATGGGCAGAAGACCTAGAAAGACACTTCTCCAAAGAAGACATACAGATGGCCAACAGGCACATGGAAAGATGCTCAACATCACTAATTATTAGAGAAATGCAAATAAAAACTACAGTGTGGTACCACCTCACACTGGTCAGAATGGCCAGCCTTAAAAAGTCTACAATAACAAATGCTGGAGAGGGTGTGGAGAAAAGGGAACCCTCCTACACTGTTGGTGGGAATGTAAATTGGTGCAGCCACTATGGAGAATGGTACAGAGTTTCCTCAAAAAACTAAAAATAGAGTTGCCATATGATCCGGCAATCCTAATCCTGGGCATATATCCAGACAAAACTATACTTAAAAAAATACATGCACTGCTATGTTCATAGCAGCATGATTTACAATAGCCAAGACATGGAAACAACCCAAGTGCCCATCAACAGGCGATTTGGTTTAAGAAGATGTGGTTGGGCTTCCCTGGTGGCGCAGTGGTTGAGAGTCCGCCTGCCAATGCAGGGGACGCGGGTTTGTGCCCCGGTCCGGGAAGATCCCACATGCCGCGGAGTAGCTGGGCCCGTGAGCCATGGCCGCTGAGCCTGCGCGTCCGGAGCCTGTGCTCCGCAAGGGGAGAGGCCACAACAGTGAGAGGTCCGCGTACCGTAAAAAAAAAAAAAAAAAAAAAAAAGAAGATGTGGTATACATGTGCAATGGAATATTACTCAGCCATAAAAAAGAATGAAATATTGGGACTTCCCTGGTGGTCCAGTGGGTAAGACTCCATGCTCCCAATGCAGGGGGCCTGGGTTCAATCCCTGGTTGAGGAACTAGATCCCACATTCATGCCACAGCTAAGAGTTTGCATGCTGCAACTAAGAAGTCCACATGCCATAACTAAGACCTGGTGCAGCCTAAATAAATATTTTTTTAAAAGAATGAAATATTGCCATTTGCAGCAACATGGATGGACTTAGAGAATATTATACTTAGTGAAGTAAGCCAGAGAAAGAAAGACAAATATTATATATCACTTATATGTGGGATCTAAGAAATAATACAAATGAATCTATATACAAAACAGAAACAGACTTGCAGACATAGTAAACAAACTTACGGTTACCAAAGAGGAACAGGGATGGGGAGGGATAAATTAGGAGTTTGGGATTAACAGATACAAACTATTATACATAAAACTCATAAGCAACAAGGATTTACTGTATAACAAAGGGAACAATATTCAATATCCTGTATAACTTATAATGGAAAATAATTTGAAATTACAGATATATAACCGAATCACTTTCCTGTATTCCTGAAATTAACATGATATTGTAAATCAACTATACTTCAATAAAAAATGAAAATTAGAAATAGGTTTCCCTATCAGATGAATTAAAAACAAAAAGTTTGAGAATAGCAAGTGTTGACGAGGTGTAGGGAAAATAGTAAGTCCCCTACCCTCTGTGTATGAGGGCAAATTGACACCACCATTTTGGAGGGGATTCGGCAGTCTCTGAACATAAAGAATGCCCATATACTTTGATGCAGAAACCCACCCATAGAAACCTAGCTAGCAGAAATACTTGCACACCATGCAAAGATGTTCATGGCAGCACTGTCCAGAATTGGTGAAAAGTCTGAACGATCTAAATGTTCATCATAATGAGAACAGCTAAATGAAATGTGACACGTCCCTGCCTGGGAGTTCCATGCAGTCATGAATAAGAATTGGGTCAACCCAGATGGCGGATAGAGAACATAGTAAACATAGTAAAGTACAAATAGTGAGTTGACAAACAAAGATATCCTACTTTATTATATTTTCATTTGCATGCAGTGTGAGTGTGACTAAAATACGTATCACATCTCTAGGGGGTTTCTGGAACTCTCACTTTTTATCTTACATGCTTCTGTTATTTATGAATCTGTTTTTAGTGAGCATGTATTACTTTCATAATTCTTAAACCAAAAACATAAGTGAATAAGGATTGACCATCTAAAGCCTATAAAGACGAAATGCTTAGTGTTTCATTTCTTGGACCTGAGTTCACTTTCAGCCAGAGCAGTTCTGGGCCACAAGTACAACTCTGTGAAGATCCCTTATCAGGCTCATCTCATGTATGCATGCGGGCATACACACATACCACACGTGCACAACTACCTACACACCTCTACACATGCACACACACACACACACACACACACACACACACACACACACACACACACACACACACAGAGTTGTCCAGCTCCGCATGTGCATGTGGAACGCACGACTTTACAGTACCTGGGGCAGTTCATAGAACATTCTTGTGTATTTATTGGTGCAAGGGAGTAAATAGCCAGGGCTGAGCAGGCAGAAAGAACGTGATGAGACTGAAAACCCAACACCTACCACCTCCTCCACCATCCCAACCAGATGACACGTCCTGTGGAATCCATGGTGCCCTCCTGATTTCTGGCTTTTCCCTTTTGTCTTCAAGGCGGGTAAACCCAAGAAAATGTGGCCGTGAGGATGGGCACTTATCCACTCAGGTCATGTCGTGAGATGCCCCCGCTTCTTCCCCCTGCAGTGAGGTGAGAGTCCTGCCCAGACCGTGGGGGCTTACGGGCCCTCGTCCCTGAAGAGTGTCAGGTTGTGCGTCTGGATGTGGCTCAGCAGGACCTGTCCTCGCCGCTCCAGGGTCTGGAGGACCCGCCGTAGGCCCTGCTGCCCGCCTTGGCTTTCCCAGAACACCGGATCTGTCTGCAGTGACTTGAGCAGCATATTCTGTAGGCACCCTGATGCGAGAACCTTCACGACAGACTCAGGAAACCTGGAGGAAGGTCCCCCGGTCCCATAACAGAAAGGAAGAGCAAAAGCCATCTCAGAGAGTTGCCGTGAAAGGCCAGGCCAGTCGGCCAGAACCTGCACAGCTGGGGGCCCGCAAAGCCAGCCCGCAAAATCTCCGGGGCCACCTGCTGACTAGTTATCCAGGAACCCTTCCACCCGCTCTGCTGTGACAGCAGGCAGGGGATAGAGCTTTCGATGGGTCCCACCTCCCTGGGTGGGTGAATCCACTCTGCTGGCCCGGGTGAAGTGAGAAGGAGCCCTAGGAAGGCCCAGCCGCTGCAGGTGTGAGCAGGGAAGGTGTCTCCCAGGCTAGCTCCCTGCCAGGGAAGGGCCAGCCTGCCCACTCCCCAGCAGGGCATCCCATGTTGTGCAGGGCCAGGAGGCCCTCTGGATACTGGGGAGGGGGCAGCCCATCATGGACTTGAAGGGCCTGCTGGCTGTATCCCCTCAGCTTTTCCAGGACTCCTCACCCCCTTCTGAGGCTCATCCAGCAGCTTTTGTCTGAGGGACTGTGGGCTTCTCTGGAGCCACAGTTCAAGGTCTACAGCAGGACCATCAAGCCTCAGCCCCTGAACCTCCACCCAACCGCTCTGACCCTCACCCGTCGATGCCCTCCAGCAGCCGGAAATTCAGCTTGTGCTCCGGGTGCTGAAGGTTGCCGGCGTTATCGATGTAGACCAGATGAGAGAGATCACTGCTCCGGACCTCAGGCAAGAAATGGACAGAGACAGAGGAGAGTCAGGGAGCAGCCTAGCCGGTGCCCCTGGACTCTGTCGGGGCTCAGCAGCTTGGGGAGCCCTGAGCTGTCAGTCCCACCACCCAGCCTGCTACTCGCCCAGATGGTCCCCTCGCACTGAGCAGTGAGCTCACTCCATGCCGCTGCCGTGCTTAGGACATCCAGGCACCCTCTCAGTGAACCCTCCCAGCAACCTTGGGAGGTGGCCACTGATATTAGCCTCATTTTACAGAAACAGAGGCACAAAGAAGTAATTTGCATTAAGGTCACACAGCTAATCAGTAGCTGGCTGGTTCAAACCTGGACCTGTAGCCAAAAGCCACAGCACCTTCTGCAAAATTGCAAGGCAGAGGGACTGATTCCTGTTCTGGTGGCCGAAGGGCTGAGGAGCACGGGTGGAAATGGGAAGGGGCAGAGGTAGCCCACCCAGGGGCTGAGGCTGCGGGATGTATCGTACATGTACACCCTCATACACGTATGCCCGCCCACGTGCGCCCTGTGCCCCTGTCCCAGGTGTTCCCCTGAGCATCACCGAGGACACAAGACACCCTCCATCCTCAGATAGCACTGCCCATCCTCTGTCCCTACAGTTTTAGGGCCTCTGAAAACTCTTCAAAACTGAAATCAGGGCTTCCCTAGTGGCGCAGTGGTTGGGAGTCTGCCTGCCGATGCAGGGGACATGGGTTCGTGTCCCGGTCCGGGAAGATCCCACATGCCACGGAGCGGCTGGGCCCGTGAGCCATGGCCGCTGAGCCTGCGCGTCCAGAGCCTGTGCTCCGCAACGGGAGAGGCCACAGCAGTGAGAGGCCCGCGTACCGCAAAAACAAAAAACAAACACTGAAATCAGCAGCAGGGAATTCTTTAGCACCTTAAAACTCTGGTATGGTGGGAACAGGAGGCCATCTCTTCCGGCTCCCACCCCCATGCACACACTCCATTCCTACACATTTGCCAAGATTCCCTGGTAGTTTCCCATAATTCTCTTCAGCAACCTGGGCTTAAAGTATGAACTTTTGTCTTCAGGACCTCAGCTTCCCCTCTCTCTGCTTCTTCTACCTCTCACCCCCCTGCACACACCAGGGATCATCTATTTCTCGAAACCCGATGACTCCTCCCTCCAAAAACTGATATCGGGAAGGATGTGTGAGACAGCTGCCCACCAGGGGGAAAGGATGGATATAAAAGCCCTCCCTCTCCCAGGAATATCTGCCTTTTACTGGGGAAGGAGAGAGGTGGCTCTGGGGCAGGGGAGGGAGAGTTCCCACTACCCAGCAGCACCATGAGACAGCCCTGGCCTGCGGGCTGGTGGGGCTGCCTGACGCTCGGCCCAGGGCAGCATCTGACGGCTACCGTCCAAAGCAGCTGGCCAAGGTGAGGCGGTGAGGACACCAGCCTCACTGGGGGAAGACAGAGCAGCCCCTCCCTAGGGTGGCACTTTGCTCCTCATGCAGGAGAGGCGGCTGTTCTGCCCCACCAGCCTCTCACCGATGGCCACGGCACACGGCTTCCCACCCTGGGCTGTAGTTTTCACAGGAGGCAGCACAGTGTTCCTCCAACAGCCCCAGCCTGTGAGCCATCAGGGGCCAGGAGAGTGCCCTGTCACTGCCACCAACCAGACATGCAGCTTGGGAAACCCCCTTCCCCGCTCCAGGCCCCAATTTCCATATTTACTGGCACATTGAGGGCATCCTACTAGACACACGGTTATTACACTCTGCTTCCTGGAGGCTTAGGGCGTCCCCGGAGTCTTCAGGGCTCAGAGGAGTTAGTGACAACAGCTCCAGCCCACACCCCATACCTACCTAAACCACATCCTCAAAGTTCCACCTGTGTCAGTTCTATATATTAAGGCTTCCTGAAAACATTTAAAGGGTTCTGCTGCTGAAAAGAACAGGATTGGGACACCCCAAGGTCACGTGATCTCTGACACTTGCCAACAGCATCTGCTGATGGAGACAGGAAGACCTGAGTCTGGGGCGACCCGGGGACATACCAAGATGTGGACCAGCCGCAGCTCCCCCGGGTTCCGGCATTTCTCTCGGAGCCTCTCTTCCACACAGGGGTCCGAGGGCTCGGGCTCGAAGCCGCAGCAATAGCGATCCAGGCGGTCATGGACCTGCGGGGACACCGTCCTCTGAGGGCCCAGCACTCGGGCCGCCGGAGCCCTGGGGCCACACGCTGGGGGCCATCCTCAGGGATCTTGGCGCTGGTCAGCTCTGCTGCTGGCCTCCGGCTGTGACAGGGCTTCTGCTTGCTCCTCAGCCAGCCTGCCCTGCACCAGGACTGCTTGCTCACACTGCGTGGATTTCCACCCAACATTCACTGCTTAATCTCTGCCACTGGCCCTGAGCTCCAGCCTGGGGCTGACTGTCTCGTCTGCCTGGGGAGACCCACACATGACCACTTTCTCTTTAATCAGCAAATGCTACATCAGGGGTTCCTCCCTTTACAGAGATAAAAATCTTTTAATGACCATCCAGGCAGCTCCTGCCTTAGGACAGTGCTTTCACCCTGCAGGAGGCCTGAATCAAAGTCAGGAAGGAGAGCATTCCTGTTCCTGGCTCCTCTTACACTGGATGCCTAAAATGGGAGCAATGACGCTCCCTCAGGGATGATCACGATGTGCTTTAATAAGAAATATGGTCTCTTCCCTGGTTCCTGGCACAGCGCTCCTAAAACCCCTGCAATTTGCTCAGTGATATGAGTGTCTTTTGTTATTCATAATAAACCCTCTGACCATATCAGAGTTTAATAAGGTGACTCAGCGGGGCCCTTAGATCACTTCAGGCTGATTGCCAGATAGACAAGGAGAGAGCAGAACTTTCAACCCTACCCTCCAACTTCTGGGAAGAGTAGGAGAGCTGGAAACTGGGTTATAAAAAGTCTTCAACAGTGAGATTTGGGGAGCTTCCAGGTTGGAGAACACACCCACATGCCAGGAGGGTGATGCACTCCGACTCCATGAGGACATACAGGCTTGTATACTTGGGACCCTTCCAGACCTCTCACCCCATGTACCTCTTCAACTGACTGCTCACTTACATCCTTTGTAATAAACCAGTACACAAAAGTAAAGCGTTTTCCTGAGTTCTATGAGCCACTCTAGCAAATTATTAAGCATGAGGAGGGGGTCACGAGAACCCCCAACTTATAGCCAGTTGGTCAGAAGTCCGGGTGGCCCAGGATTTGTGACTGGTATCTGAATCAGCAGTCTTGTGGGAATGAGCCCTTCACTTGTGGGATCCGACATTGAGTCCAGCTGGATAGTGTCAGAATCAAATTGTACACCCAGCTGGAGTTGGAGAATTGGTGGGGTCAGAAGACATCACTCAGATGACTGGCACCACTGCTGCATCTCTATCTCACCCACTCCTCACTGCAGCCTTGCAATAGAAATATTATTGTCCCCATTTACACAGGGGGACACTGACCCCAGACTTGCCCAAGGTCCTACATGTGAAAGCAGTACAGCTGGGATTTGAACCGAGGTCTGCCTGGCTTGAGCCCAGTGCTCTCTGTTATCCTGCCCTGCTTCCCTGAAGGTCGGGAAGGGTGAGCCAGTTAGAGGTCAAGTGAGGTCCCCATCATTACACTAGTTAAGGCTGGAGAAGAGCTTTCAAAACTGTGAAGGAGGCTGTTCTGCCAACCCAAGCCGCAGATCTGATCCAGCTTTAGCCAGCACCACCATCGTGCCTCCCTCTGCCACATGCAGCCAACCCCCTCCACAAATGGCAGAGGGGACGGGGGCGGGGTTGGGGGGACAACACAACCTATAAGCCCCAGGATGCGGCGCTCATCAAAGCCGGGCCAGCCCCCTCGCAGTCCACTCGGGCCCAGCTCAGCGCTGGCCGGAAAAGGTCTCCCTCCATTTCCATCTCCCTTTGTAGGAAACTCTCACATGTTCTGAAGAAATACAAAATTGATTTCCTTCTACACAAGCCAGAAAATAACTATAGTTCTATTCACCAATCAACCTCACAAAACCGGAGTCCAGAAATGAGACAGTGTTAAACAGTCCCAGCTACTGTCCCAAACCTGGAGGACAGGTCCAGCTCGGCCGGGGGCAAACGGCCAGAGCCCTGTCCAGGCAGCGAGCCCACGAATGAGCCCCCGGCGCAGAGAGTCACTGCTTTGGTCTCCCAGACTTTGGAGAACAACAATTACCAGTAACAGAAAAGCCTGGCTCAAAATGGCTTTAACTGCAGGGGAAATTAAGATCATCTACCGCAGGAAGTCTCGTGGTGGGGCAGCGGGGGGATTTAGCAGCTCCTACTGTCACGGTAAGGACTCGGGTTTCTTTCTGCTTCTCACTGTACCCGCACAATGTTAAGGACATCCCTTTGTTGTCTCAGGAAGCCTGCAGGTGGCTGTTGTGGGTATGTTTTTCCTTGTTATGTCTAGAGAGAAGGAGATAGAGACACAGGAAGGGAGGGAGGGAGGGAGGGGCGGGGAGGCGAGGAGAGAAAAGGAAGCTGTCCCCCAACAGTCACGGAATAGAAGTCCTTCCTTTCAGCCTGACTGGACCATATTTGGACACAGGATCATCCCTGGTCCAGTGGCAGCCAGGGATGCACAGACCTCTGAGCCCAGGCACGGGGGGAAGGTGAATCACACCAGGGCTCTGTGCAGCAGGAACGAGAGCAATCAGCTGGGTGCACCGGAGCCCCAGTATCCTCGCTCAGGCTCGTAACACAAGTGTTGACCGGGACAGGGCTGAGGACGGAGCCCTGCGGCCTATGCCCCAGAGACCTCTATTTGCCCTAACTATTTTTGAATCCACCTGAGGCTAGTATCACGCCCCCATATTTCTCCATATGGTCCTAGAACTTAGCGGGTGAGGGTGGTCCTCCTCCATGCATTCACACACATGCCTTCCTCAGCAGGAGCCTTCGAGGCTGCCCACACAGAGGTTTAGAACAGAGGTCGGCAAGCTTTCTCTATAAAGGGCCAGACAGTAAATACTTTAGGCTTTGGAGGCCATACGGTCTCTGTCACGACTACCCACCTCTGCCTCTGTAGAGCATATTGTACGTATTCTACCTAATATGCAAACAAATGGTCATAGCTATGCTCCAAAAAACCTTTATTTACATACACTGACATTTTAATTTCATATAATTTTTATATGTCACAAAATATTCTTCTTTTGAGCTTTTCAACCACTTAAAAATGCTAAAACCATTCTTAGCTCATGGGCCATACAGAAACGCAGAGAGGGGAATTTGGCCTACAATCTGGGCCATGCCTGTGACCCTGGTTTGGAGCCCAGTAGATCTGGGGGTGAGTCGTGGCTCCACTGTGTCCTAACTCCATGACCTAAGGAAGTTAGCTAACCCCACTACGCCTCAGTTTTCTCATCCACAAAGTGGAGCAGTGATGCTCCCTCAGGACCTCACTGAGGACCACACAAGGTGATGATGTAAACAAAGCAAGGGTGGCTGTCCTGGAGGGCCCTGGAAGGGACAGGCCCAGAGGCCTGGAGGAATCTCAGGGTTCCTCCCTCCAGAAGCCCCGGCCCCACCCCACCTATAGGCCTGAGAACCAGAGTCTGAAATAAAGCAACGCCATGACAATCTAGCCACTCTCTTCTACGTGCAGGCCTGGTTTCTGGAGTGCAGACAAATCTGTGAGATGGACACCACCTACCAAGTCCTCTTTGGCTGGGAGAATAAATGCCAGGACAGTTCTAGCAAGACTGAAATACAGTAACTGCTCTGGATTTCACGTGATGCCTGATGCACAGCCAGCCAAACCCCCTTTCTCCTGCCAAACGCTCCCTGACCCTGTGCAGATTTCAACTCGCTGCAGCGTTGCAAGCTGAAATGCTGGAAGCTACGAGGAATAACAGCCCACGTGATACAGGCGGCGCTGGCGTCCCCAAATCTACACCCATTTGAATGCTGAACAGGAAGGGGCTGGCCAGGTGCAGTTGCCAGTGTGATTAATCTGCCACGCTGTCTGGGAACTTTTTTCCACTTAAGAGAAATTCAGTTTAAACTGCAGTAGCCAAGCAGGACCAAGCTTAAGCTTCATTCCCAAATCGCTTCAGGATTTGATTTTTCTTCCCCCTTTTTGAAAAAATGAGGAGTTACCAAGAAAAAATGATAATCCTTTGCAGTTTTGGTTTTCTGATGAACCTAGCAGAGTTGGATGATCGTGAAGTTTTTGTTTAATTCTAGTTAAACAGTTGTGAAGCCCTTACTCTGTGCTGGGTACCGCTCTGAGTGCTTTACCCATCACCACTCATTTAACCCCTCCCAGCAGCCAGGAGCCAGATACGGTTATTATCCCCATTTCAAAGATGAGGGAACTGAGTCACAGAGGCTAGTAACGTGCCTAGGGTCCCACAGAGCGAAAGTGGTGGCACCTAGGGACTTCCCTGGCAGTCCAGTGGTTAAGACTCCACGCTTCCAACGCAGAGGGCGCGGGATTGATCCCTGGTCAGGGAACTAAGATCCCACACGCCACGCTAAGACCCCACATGCCCGCATGGACAAAAAAAAAGAAAGAAAGCGGTGGTGCCTAGACTCAGACCCAGGCAAGTCTGGCTCTGACCACTGAGTCAGACTGGGTGGCAGGTACACGTTTTTTGGCACCAGAGAGTACAAGCTCCCCAATGCAAAAAAGAAGATATGGTTCAACCTGAGCCCCAGCACTTGTTCTGCACAACGAGACTCAGCTGAGGTTTTCTGAGTGAAAGGCTGAATGAATGAAGCGCACGGCTGGCTGACAGCAGGAAGGATCGGGGGGTGCTTCACGTGAGGACCGATCACTGAAAGCCTGCCTGTCAGGTGAGCCCCACATCCCTGCCCAGGATACCAACACCAGAAGGCTTCAGGGGGAGGCCTGGCTCTGGGGTCCCCAAACAGGACATCTGGTGGGACAAGACACTGCAGTCTGCCAAGAGGGACACCAGGCCCAGCTGGGGGGAGGGGAGGTCTGGGAGGAGCCCAGCACAGGGCACGAGGGGTGGCCCGAGTCCTCTAACCCATCCACCAGGCTCCTGGGCCAAGACGCGTTCCTCAGCCAGTGCCTGATCTGAGTCTGGTGGATTGCAGAAGAACTGCCTGCTGTCCCTGGTGGCCCTGCCCCCTATGCAGGACCTTCCCCTCACCTGGGGACAGTCACAGGCCCAGGTTCTTCTGGATGGGAAGGGTGGCTCTTGGCCGGGCCAGCTCACTGCCAGATTGCCCCAGAGTGGCAGCATCTCTGTCCAAGGAGAGCAGCAGGCTGGTCTGTTAAAGAATTCGTGAGGCTTTGGGGAGATCGGGGCGGGGGAGGTGTGGGTTACTCTGTACTGACTCTTACTCTCCTCTGATGACTCCCTCTGCAGTTCTCCCCTGGTGTCCTGACAGAGGGCAACCTTCCCGGAGGCCCTGGGGAGGAATATCTGGATGCCTCATCTGCCCCAAGCCTGAGGCCAGAGGTCTCAGCACCGGCTCTGGATGTGGGTGAATAGACTGGCTGGTGGGCTTTGAGGAGATGGTCTGAGAAGAACTAGACCTTATCTGAAAAGACATCTGTAGATCACCCTACATTTTAAACATCAACACAAAACCCAGCAGCCGTGAAAAGATGAATCCACCACAGCAAAATAGGTTCCAATCAAGAAGACTGGGATGAGTCACCATGGGAACACCTTTCACAAAACGTCCCCACATCAATACACTAGAGGGGGGAGTATTGTGAGCGCCTCCCTGGATACTCAAAAGGCATTCGATATAATTTTCACATCCATTCCTGACAAGAAAAACTCTAATAAAGCAAGAATAGCGAATAGTTCTTCAGTCAAAAGCCAGCAGGATATTTAATGGCAAAACACTAGAAATTGTCCCAAAAGGAAACAAGTCAAGTCCATCATCCCATTACTATTTACCATTAATCTAGAGGCACCACAACTGTAGTGAGGAAAGAAGAAAGAAAGAAGAGGCAATGAGGAGACAAAGTGCATTCATTACAGAAGAAATGATCGTATACTTGGAAAACCCAGGGGATGAACCAAGCAACTGTTAGAAGCAGTACGAAGTAAGCAAGAGGCCAGTAACCAAACTATGACACAAAAACAATATCCTTCACACAGACCAAGAGCTACGGGCCAGAACATATTGAGATAGGCTGGGACCTGGGACCCTTTACCAGAGTGCTTGCAATACAAAGAAACTATAAGGGACTAAAAATAACTGCACACAGGCTCAGTGGGGCAAATTATGAACAATAAGATACAAAAAGGTCACAAACCGTCACTTCTGAGGTGCCGGGAGCAAAAGCAGGGCCCCGCGCGCATGATCCCTGCACACAGCACCACCAAGGGGGTGTGCAGACCACCTAAGCTACGCCTCCTGTCCAACCCACCCATCCGCCCCCAGCCTCACCCCATTTAAGGGACCAGCTCGCCCTCGCCTTGGGAAGTGAGCAAGGGCACCTGTTTCTTGTTTTCACTCCCGTGTGCTGCAGCACGAGCTCCAATAGAGCCTTGCCTGAATTTCTCATCTGACTTCTTATCAATTTCTATTAATTTAGGTCTCCTGGCGATTTTTGGATTGCGTTGTTTGTTTTTTTGATATTGAGCTGCATGAGCTGTTTGTATATTTTGGAGATTAATCCTTTGTCAGTTGTTTCATTTGCAAATATTTTCTCCCTTTCTGAAGGTTGTCTTTTCGTTGTATATGTATAGCTGGTTCACTTTATTATAAAGCAGAAACTAACACACCATTGTAAAGCAATTATACTCCAATAAAGATGTTAAAAAAAACTTCTATTGATTAAAGAGTCCAAGAACCCAGGTCAGTAACAATATAATGGAAGGAAAGAGGCCATTTTCAGTGGTCACAAGAAGATGAAATAACAGTATCATCCCAACGTGGAAGTGAAGATCTAGCTCAAGAAAACATCAAGATGCGTCTGAGGAACAGGAATAAATGGAAAGACATAGCCTGTCCTTGGCTAGAATGACCCTGTATTTTAGGATGTAAATGCTCTCTCTGTTAGTCCATGCAAATTTAATTTGATTCCAGTGAAGTCCCAAAAGGACTTGGGAAGGCAAAGGAAGTAACAAGCTGACTCTAAATTTCACAGAAGAATAGTATGCAAGAATATCAGAAAAATCTTAAAAAAGAGCAATGAGAAAGACCGAGCACTCCCAGTTATTAACTTAAAATATAAAGCATGATAATTAAAACAGTGTGATTCTGACACATAAATAGACCCTTTACTGGAACAGAAGAGTCCAGAAATAGACTTTTTAGTACATATGGAAATTGGCTATATGATAAAGACAGCATTTCAAACTGGGGGAAAGAACGATTTTTCAACAAATGGTGCTGGGACATTTGGGTTGCCATCTGAAAAAAAAATCATTGTTTTGCACCTGATCTCTTATTCCAAAATAACTTCCAGATGGATCAAAAATATATGTAAACACATGGGAGAATTTTTTAAATAACCCTGAAATGAGGATGGCCCTTTAAAACATAGTACACTAACCTAGAAATCATAAAAGAAAAACCTGATAATGTTAACAACATTAAAAAATTTTTTGAATTTCTGCACAGCAGAAAGACTAGAAACAAAGTTTAATTGACAATGGAACCTGAGAGAAATATTACAATGCAATGAAAACAAAAGACTAATTTCCTTAATCTATATAAAGCTCTTAAAGTCATTAAGAAAAAGATCAACAATCCAACAGAAAATGGGGCAAAGGATATGAACGATTAAAAAAAATCTAAAAAGAGGCAGGACGAGGGTGAGGCAGAAGAAAATGCTTCTCGCTGCCAGGGACATGCACAGCAGACAGGCACTCCTAAAATGTTTGCACCTGGGGCCCCTCCCTTGCCTCACGAACTCACTTTCTATTGCTGCATAACAAATGACCATGAGCTTAGTCACTTAAAAATGACTCATTAACTCGGTTTCCGTGGGTCGGAATTCTGTCCCGTTTCTGCCGGTTTCTCTGCCCAGGGTCTCAGGCTGAACTCAAGGCGGGGCTGCATCTCTTTTGTAACTCAGGCTCCTCTCCTGGGCTCAGTCAGGTTGTTGGCAGAAACCATTCCTCGTGGTTTTAAGACTATGTTCCCCGAGATCTCAGGGTCCTTCCAGAGGCCGCCCCTCCCCATAGGCAGTTCATAGCGCGGCTGTTTACTTTCTTCCTCGAGGCCCTCAGGAAAATCTCTCTGATGCTTCATCTTTGAAAGACTCTCCTGATTGGCTCAGGCCCACCCAGGAGAATCTCCCTTTTGATTAACTGAAAGTTAACTGATTGGTAACCTCAACAATATCGCAATAACTTTGTATGGTAACAGATGGAAACTAGACTTATCGTGGTGATCATTTTGTAATGTACAGAAATATGAAATCACTATGTTGTACACCTGGAACTAACATAGTGTTGTAGGTCAATTATACTTCAATTAAAAAAGAAACACCCAAAGTTAACTGATTGATAACCTAATCACTGAAATGATATTCCATCTATTCGCAGGTCTCATTCCTACTCAAGGACAGGAGTTAACGCTAAGGGGGGTGGTTATCTTGGAGACCATCTTAGAATTCTGCCCATCACACCTCACCCTAATCGAGGTCCTGCTTTTAAATATATGTAAAGATGCTTGATGTCACCCTTTAAACACCCTTGTCCGGGCGGGCTGTTTCGCCCCTCCACCGTTGGCTGCACCACCTGTGCAGGAGGGAGGAGTGCAGCACCCATCTCTTGGGTCTGTTGTAGGACTTGAAGGAGCTCATGTGTGGGCACTCCATAAACAGTAGCTACTATTATATTTCACGTCACCGGCTGGAAGCCTGAGAGGTCGGCAGTGGTCACAGATCTGGGATCCTCTCTAACTGCCACAACACCTGATGTTCCAGGGAGCCCAAGCCAGAGGAGATGCCATGAACCATAGACTTGAACACAAAATAAAGAACACACACAGGATCACAAATGACTGAACCCAGCTCCCCGGGAAGGAAATGGGCCAACCTTAACCCAGAAGAGACCTAGAAGAAATGACTTTTCCAGAGTCAGTTAAGTCAGCAAAGAGGGCAAGGGTATGCCCTCTACGACCAAGCCGCACTAGATTCGATCCCAGCTCCAACACTTAAGGCCTCATGACTGTGGGCAAGCTCCTTAGCCCTTCTAAGCCTGTTTCCTCACCTGTGGAAAGGAGCTAAAAATACTGTGCCCCCCTAGGGCTGTTACGCATCAACACATGCTAAGTGCTGGCACGGGACCTGATGTGGAGGCCGTCAGGCAGCATTTTATGCTGCCATCTGTTCTGGATGCATAAGTTAATTACGTGCCAGAGGCAAGGGCTGGGCAAATGACTGTCACATTGTTTTCTGCCTCTAAGATTCTCTACCAGACCCGAAAAGAAATGGAGAAGGCCTTGGGATTCTTCTCAGTCTAGAGGAAGGAGTGACATTTGAGGAAACAGAACACAGCAGCACCTAGATAGGAAGTCATACAGAGACCCTGGATCCATTCGTTGACTTGTTCATCCATTCATCCACTCGTTCACTCATTCAACAAGTACTTATCTAGGACCAAACCAAGAGCTTGGCCCTGTGCTAGGTGCTGGGGATGTGGTAGTGAACAAAACACAGAGACAGAAATGAACAAATAAATAAAATAAAACTTACATACTGTGCTGGGAGTCAGAAAGGAAATAGATAGGATAGCACAAAGGAGAAAGAGGATAACAACGGGGAAGTAGAGTCAGGAGAGCTGAGGCCCCAGGGAGGAGAAGTCGGAGGCATGTCAGGCTCTTGCACCTGAAGAAACTGACCGAGGCCACGTGCCAAGAGGCGGGGCTAGAGACAGCAGACAGGGATGGATCACGTGGGTCCTTGCAGAACCTGATACCGAGGGCATTGAGATGCTTTGCCTTATGGTAAGGAGGAAGTAACACAATCTGATTTACAATCGTAAAAGAGGTATGTTCTCTACCTGACCGGTTGTCTGTGAACTTCAGAGGTCTCCCTCCAACTTCCAGCTGCTGTAAGCTTTGCCCAGGGGCTTTCTCCAAATGCCAGGGAATTAACACCTCCAGGAACAGCCCTCAACCAAAGACCAAGGGAAGATTTCGCTATAAATACCTCGCATCCCTCACCTCTTCGTGGGCTAACTCTGAACGTGTATTTTATACCATTTCTCAGAATTTTCCTGTGGAACTAAGCCCCAGTCGCCCACAGTGGTGACCTGCTTGTTGACGCCCTTTGTTGGCTGCCTTCCCTCCATCTCACTTTCCTCTTCACTACAGGTGTTTCCTGGGGTCCCCTTGCAGATGAACCATCACAGTGGAATCCTGGTCTCGGGGTCTGCCTGGGGGAAACGAAACCAAGACATCACTCCGGCTTCTGTAAGGAGACTGGATTGGAGGGGGACATAAGCGGAGGTGGGGAGACAAGTCCAGGTAAGAAAAGATGGCGGCCTGGACCAGGTTGGTGGGAGCCGAGGCTTTCTGGGGTCTGGACTTTCCAGAACATGAAGGCCCTTCATAAGCAGAAGCTGCAGAATGACTTCCGTGAGCGAACATTGCTCTCTCACAGGCTGTCCGAGTTCTCCATAGCTTCTCACCCAGCCGAGCCAAGCACATGCCCCCTAAGAGGACGCAGGGCGTGAGAAAAGAAGCCTGTCTAAAAGGGGAAAATGCAAATGTGCCCAAGCCCCCAGCACTTCCTTCTCTCCCTCTGGCCTCTGGGTAGAAGGCCCTCTTGGGTCCAGGCACAACAGCCCTTGGGCTGGATTTGGCTTACGGCGGATGTGATGGTCATAGCTCCTCCCAAACACGGTTGGCTGTGCCACCTTCACTGTCCCAAGAGGAGGAGGACTTTGTGTCTCTCACCAGAGTGAATGCAACTCTGGCAGCAAGTAGCCCTGGCAGGAAGGCGAGTAGAGCTCTTTGAGCCCCTTCCCCCCAGCAACACACATACACACTCTCCCACCCACTGTGTCCAGCGAGTACAACCAGCTTCTCACTGACTTTCTCTCTTGGTCTTACTTCTCCTGATGACACAGCCCAGGGTGGGGTGGGAGGGCACCCACTCACTATCAGTCCTTTATCTTTCTTAGAGAAACCAGTTTATTAATCAAGAACACCATCCTGGTCACGCCGGCCTGCTGAAACTTGGTTTTGACTGATCATTCACTGGGAGCAGCAGATGCTATTGGGACCCACCTCCGCTCTTTGGCACTCACTACTCCTGTGCATACTGATGGCTTTCTACCCCAAGTGCCTGCAGCTCTCTGCCTTTGCCCCTTTCTGGCTGCAGGAGCATGGACCAGTCTAGAGGTTCCCGGAAGTCAATGCCCTCAGGAGCAGTCTCAACCAGCGATGGCTGGGAGTTAGTGGCCCAGCTTCTTTGGCCCTTGGGCGGGACGACTTGAGGCGTTTTCTACATATTCCCCCAAAGGTCTCCGGGATTGAGCCCCAGTTGCCCACAGCAGTGTACAGACACCACATGGAGAGTCTGTGGGTTGATGTGAATGGTGTGCACATATGTGGCTATAGCATGTATGTGGCTATGTTCATGTGTGAGTTTATGTACAGTGTGTGTTTTGGGGGCGTGTTGACTGATCTGACTATTGTCTAACAAGTGTTTGCTCCCCCTTCTACTCTGAACAGAGTGTACTTCCCTTCCCTGACATTGGGCTTGGCCACTGACTTAACTCTAGCCAAGGGAATATTAGCAGAAGTGACATCAGCAGAGGCCTTAAATGTGCTTCTGCAGTTTGGCTGAGCCCTTGGGCTTCTTCCCCATTAGAAGGATTGCCCCAGGTGGTGCTTCCTCTTCAGCCTGGGCTCCAGAATGAGAAACGACGAGCAGACCTGAACCCACAGCTTTGGGCCAAGCTCAGCTGAGCCCAGCTGACCCACAGACCCTGGAGCAAGAAATCAAGAGCTGGTGTCTCAAGCCATTGAGTTTCGGAGAGGTTTGTTACATGGCATTACTTCAGCAATCACTAATACAGAGTGTTATGGGGGATTTGCAAAGCACGGGGTATGGTTTGTGCGATACGAGGAATGTGTTTGTGTATTTTGTGTCTGGGCAAATGTTATGTTGTGATACATAAACACAGAATAACAAGGGTTTATATTGGATGAGACAAAACAGACGAGCAAGCATACTGCAGAGTGCGCTGCATGTGGAGTTTGTACCTGGCTTCTGGTCAGAAGGGACCTCAGGTTCCTGGGCTGGGAAACCCACAGCCCCGCCTCTCTCCAACTTGCCTGTGGTTTCTAGGAAGGCGGCATCCTCCAGACAGGGGTGTTTGACTTGCCTGGTGTTCAGCAAACCCAGGAAGAGGTGGCACGAGGCCAGCCGAGTTGCGTCTGACCACACACACCCAACCTGCGTGTGCTTTGGCTGTTGAACCTTCCACCCCCATGGCAGGGCTTGGCAGCTGGGGAAAGGCTCCACACCACAGCCTCCACAGATGGACAGAGGGGCTCTGTGTGGGCCGAAAGCTGCTGCCTGCACATCAGCTGGACTGGGGCTTTGCAAGGAGGGGCCTCCGAGCTCAAAGCCCCAGGGCATCCCTGTAAGCACCCCCTCTTCCTGCCCTCATTCATGGCTAGGTGAAGAGGACTCTGTGAGTAAGTGGGTAAGCTCTGGAGTCAGACCGTCCAGGCTGTATCTCAGCTCCACTAGCCATGGCCTTGGGCAAGTAACTTAACCTCTCTCGGCCTCAACTGTTCAACTTTAAAACAGGGAGAAACGTAGTATCTCTCTAGTAAGGGTGCCATGAGGATTGGATGAGTTAATTCCTGTAAAGTACTGGAGACAGTGCCTGTTTATTATTGAGCTTGGGCCACCCGCCAGGCGCTGTATGAAGTACATTACGTGAATGACCTTGCATGCACAAAGCACACAAGGTCAGTGTTATCTGATGGAAGCTGGGCTCCCCCCAGAGACAGACCTTGAGACAAGAATTCAAAGCAAAACCAGTTTATCTGTGAGCTAATTCAAAAACACAAGCAAGGAGAAGGGAAGGGAGACAGGGAGGGCCAGCAATGACCACTGTGGGTAACTAGGGCTCGGTCCTGGTAGGGAACTGAGAGACACATGGAATCGCACCACAGAGCTACCCCAGGGGCTTTTACACACCAGCTCCCATCAGTCACAGGAGGGCAGCTCCTGGAGGGAGCATGACCAGCTCTCCCACTTTAACCAGGACTGTAAGTCTGGTCCGGGAAACCCCTGCATCCCAGGCTAGATGGCAGGCCACACTGTCTGGAGGGCATTAATTCCCAGCCCTCAGCTGGTCACACCCTGCGCAGAGCAGGCTCAGGGCGCAGAGCCCGAAGATGCAGATGCTGGCAATTCAGAGCTACCATGTGCCCAAGGGCATAAGGTTGGGACACCCGGTCCCCTTTAGAGGTGAGAGAAGTGAAGCTCAGAGAGGCAAACTAATCTGCTCAGCGTCACACAGTGGCAAGGGGCCTGTGGGCAGGGGGTTCAAACCCAGGTCTGTCTGATGCCAAAGCCCATGCCAACCACCAGGGCCCACACTCCTCCCTCCACAAGGGCAGCCACGAGACAAGGGTTAGAGGAGCTGCGAGTATCGTGGGAGCCCAGCTAGTCCAGTGACTGGAGACAAACATCCACAGGCAGACAGATAACATCCAAGCGTTCGGGGGTGGGTGTTAGACAATTAAGAGGTATGGTCTTCGGCCAAAAGGAGAGTATGGCAGCCTTTAAAGGGGGCAGCAGCTACTCAGCTCAGGAGGATTCCTGCCACGTGGGAATGAAGGCCCCATGTTACTAAACCATCCAATGTTTCAAAGGAAGTGGGATTTTCATGAGAAATCTCCAGAGTATTAAATGTGGTCTGAGAATTTTCTAAAACACATTTTGAACCAACCTTATATGGACCAAAGAGGGGGCATCAGTCCCTGGCTACCCGGTTACGGCACTGAACTCGTTCTGTGGTGCGTCCACTCACCCCAGTAGGTAAATTTAGGGCTAGTATTGATCTCTTTCCTCAACAGGGGTCCCTACAGAAATGGGGGCTGCCTTGGTGTGCCTTTAGCACACATATCCACCTGCTTTGCGCTCTAATCGTTTTTTGTCTTTCTTTCTGGCCACATTTTCCCACTCGTGTCTCCACGGCTGACATCCAGCTCACAGGTCCCAGAACAGCCACACTGGCTGTTCACAGGTCACTTAGTAAATAGCTGATGGCTGCAGTCCCCCTGTTAACCTCTGGGCCCTGATCGCCAACCCCTTCTCCAGGACCCCCGAAAACTCCAGGGTTAACTCCTGGCCCAGCAGAGGCCTCAGCTGGCCCTGTGGCTTCCTTCTCATTCTTCAGGGCCCAAGCTGGACCATTATCATCCCTTTATCTCTCCCCTCTCCCATTCTATCTCTCCTCCACCTCGACTTTCTTTTCCGAATTATGCAACCATCTTGAATCCTACTTGATTCAAGGATAAAACATTACCAACAGTAGCGTGCTGATAAATGTTTAACAACCAGCTCTCAGGGAATAGGGAGGAGTCCTGATGTGTAGCATTTGCTGATTCCCTTGATGTAAATACTCCTACGCTGGCCAATTTCAAGCTACCAACATGGATGAATGTGGAGCTAGCAAGAGATATGCAGCAACTCATCATTATGTAGTATTTACTAGGTAGATGCAAAAAACCTCAAGAGCTCAGATAATAGTACAATGTAAAATAATTATGAAGCGATGAGTTCAGAGTATTATTACCTTTGTTTCTAATATAACTTATTATATTGTGAGTTTATATAATTTAAATTTTAATAACGCCTGTGTTTCACAGCCAGGTCATAAAATTCCTGAAATTCTTGTGAGCCTATATGAGCTCGTTCCAGCACACCAATGGATGAATGAACTCAGAGGCAGAAAAATAACAAAAACGGGTGCTTGGTGATCAAAAGACAAGGACTAGGGGGAAAGTCACCGTCCATCCTCAGGTGGACAGTTCCGGCGTCTCAATTCACCTCAAATCCCCTACCTCCACTGCTCCCCACCCCCTCCCCGCCTGGACCCACTTACCTGCAGCAGGAAGTCGAAGAGTGCCAGGCGTGCCCACTCAGTGCGGTGGATGCCCAGGCATGCGGCCTGGCCCGGCTGGCTGCAGTCACGTGCCAGCAGGGCCTGGTACTGCAGCCAGCCCAAGGCCAGCGAGTTCTGGTCGTCATCTGGATCACCCAGGTGCTGCACGTCGGGTGCCCACCAGATGACGGGCCTTGCGCCACCGTCCGTGTAGCGGTAGGGCAGCAGGGGGCTGTGGAAGCGCCTGGCCACGGCAGGTAGGCTCCGGCGCAGCCCCAGCACGCGGTCCACGTGGAAGGACAGGACCTCAGACAGGTCCCCAGGCCTCTTGATCAGGCCACAGAGCCCCTGGGAGCAGAGGTGGCTGAGCCCCGGAGACAGGTCCTGAAGGGCACCCTTGGCGGAGAAGCCAACCTGCAGCACCTGCCCGTGGCCAGGGACCCTGGCTTTGCCCACCACCTGCCCCTGCGCCAGCAGCTGGAGGGTCTGTACATCCTGCTCTGTGAGCCACGGGGGCACCTGTTCGCTGGTCCTCAAGCCACTCGACAGCCTGGGGATCTCAGCGTCACACCACACAGATCCTTGCAGCTCCCCAACAGAGCCAGGCCACTGACGAGCCCCCGTGGCCGGGGAGGGACCCCCTGCTTGTCGTCCACCAGTCAAGGCTCTGTTCCTCAGTCCTGGCAGATCCCCGCCTTCTGCTGGATGAGGCCGGAGGGTCGGTCCAGCAGTAGCTCTCCAAGTCTGTAATGCTGCCATGTTGTGCCCTGCGAGGGGGCCATCTGGGGTGCCCGTCTCGCTCTGTGCCTCCCAGAGGGGACCACTGTGCCAGGGGAGGTCCAGGTCTTTGGTTCCTGGACCCCTGACCTCATCTGCCCTCAGGAGCACCAGATGCCGGGTACTGAGTCTCAGATCTCCTGGAGGTGCCAAAGTAATGCCCCTCTTGACCCTCCCTGGACGCCTGCTGTCCATGCCTGGGGACTGCCTGCTGCTGTCCACGCTCCCTCCGTGGCCTTGCTCCTCAGCACACACCAGGATGGAGCTCCCAGGCAAGGCCCAGCCTCTCCGGAACCTCAGGTTTCTTGCCCGCCGCCTCCAGCCGGAGCTCAGAGCCTGCCTGCTCTGGGGGACAGGGGCACCAGTTACCTGCTGGGGCTCCACGGGACCAGGGTCTGGGCTGGCGGCTGGGTGCTGTGGAGGGAAGCGGGTGACAGCCACCACAGACAGAGCCATTAAGAGGCAGAATGCCGTCACCAACCGCCTCTTGCCACGCAGCTTTCTCCAGAGCCAAGATGCCTGGGGGATGGGGTAGAAAAAAAAGCTTGAGACCTGCGAAAACATCAGCCTTAACCCACAAGACAACAGGACGGTGGATGAAGGAACATCGTGGGTGAACGAAGAGGGGAAAGAGCAGAGCCAGGTGGAGTAACGCCTAGCTGTCCTCGAGAGGCCCGGGAGCCAGCTGCGCTCCTGCCTCAAAGCTCAGCCTGCTCTGTCCCCAGGACAGCCCTGGCCGATGCCTGCAGGCAGACTAGGCTTCTCCTCTCTGAGTAAACTGCCATGATGACTCTAGTCAGCAAACGCACTGAGAGCCTTTCCCCATCTTCCCCCACCACCAAGTGTGGGCCCCTGTCGTTTCGTCTCCACGTGATCCCACTCTGCGGAGCTGCAGTCGTCTCCCACAAACACGCTCTTCCCTTTTCTGCGGCACACGGCCGCCCAGCTACAGATGACCTTGTCCGGCCTCCCTAGCAGCCAAGTGTGACCCTGGGACTAAGTCCTTGCCTATGGCCCAAAGCAGCCAAAAGGAGGCTGGCTGCCCCGGCTTTCCCCTCTCTGGGCACACAGGTGTGGCAGTGGCAGCTCCACACGTCTTGGCAAGGACACACCCTGGGGCAGTGAGTTTTCAGCACGTGATCTCTGCACCAGCAGCATAAGCATCACCCGGAAACTTGTGGGAAATGCAAATTCGCAGGTCCTACCCCGGAACCGCTAGATCAGAAACAGGGGCGCAGCAACCTGTGTTTTAACAAGTTCTCCGGGTGATTCTGCTGCTTGGGCACCGTGGAGCCACCAGAAGGAAGGAACTTGGGAACTCGCGTGACCCCATGGGAGCAGAACTGGCAAGAGCTGTTTAAGCCACTGTATTTTGGAGCCCCCCTAACTGTGAGCCTGAGGCGCCATCTCCATCCCCTCCAACACCCCAGCAGCTACATCCGTCCAGGCACCCTGACCCCTGACCAAAGCTGATGGGGCCATCCTGGACCCTGATCTACACTGGGCCAAATCGCTCCTCAGCCCCAACCTTGCCCCGGGAACAAAGGCTTGTGACGAGTCAGCAAGGTTGGCTTGCTCTGCTCGTGCACTTGACATCAGGGGCACGTGGCTGCCCAGCTAACGATGACAGCAGCGGCCGTATGCTATTGAGAGCCAGTCTGCAGGGAGAGAGAAGAAACAGCTGCAAACCAGAAACCCAAACAGGAGGGAGCACCTGCCCAGCTTCCTGAAGCTTCTGGTTCCAGTCCTGAGCTGGCCCAGCTCTCTGTTCTTCTTTCACTGGGTGGATTTAGCCCATTTCCATCACTTGAGATTCCATACACGTTTAGTCTTTGTTCTGTCATAATATCTTATGGTATATTTTTTGTATTTATAATTTTTGAAGCCTTCCACTATGTTTGCAGTTATGTTTACTTTGGCTTTGGGGTGTATATTTCTTATAACATTTAGGAAATTTTGATCTGGGTCCTAATGATTACCTTTATGATTATATGCCCTTAAATGTCTAGTTCTTTAAACAGTAGCTCTTAAACCCGAGTAAGAATAATCATACGATTATTTCCTTTCCCCCCATTCCCTACCATTCTTTTGCTATTCAATTTTAATCACTAGTATTATCTTTCTTAATGTTTGCCATTGTACAATTTAAAATGCTTACGTTTCTACTGTATTTTGTCAACTTTAAATGATATTCTTTGGTCCCCAGCTATTATTCACAAACAGCATGTTTGTTCTTTCTCCCACTTTTCCCTCATTCACCTTCCAAAGTTTTCTATTTGTGTCATTTCTATATTGTTAGGATATAAAACATGTCCCTTCTACTCTATTACTCCAATACTCACATTTGTTCGGTCTTAGTTCTTCAGTTAAACATATTCTTTGCATACGCCTGTCCCCTTTTGCCCTAGTTTTCCATTATTTCTTGGTTGACTGAAGTTAAAACTCCATAATTTTCTCAAGAAGTACTCATGGGTATAATAGTCTCTGGGTTCTTGCATGTTCAAAACTATTTTTCTATAGCATTCATACCTGAAAGAAAGTTTGGCAAGATATAAAATACTGCTCACAGTTTCTTTCTTGGAATAGCTTGTAGGTTCTGCTCCACAGTTTTCTAACATCAAATGATGCTGTGGAGAAATCTAAGATTAGACTGGCTTTTTACCCTGCCTAGGAGCCCTAAGAATTCTTTCCTTTCCTTCCCTTTTTTTTTTTTTTCATTTTTTCCCCAGCTTTACTGCGGTATAATTGACAAATAAAATTGTGTATATTTAAATTATTAAACATGATGATTTATGTATAGATTGTGAAATGATTACCACAATCAAGTTAGTTAACTCATTCATCACCTCACATAGAACTTTTTGTGTGTGTAGTGAGAATGTTTAAGATATACTCTCTTTGCAAATTTCAAGTATACAATACTAGCTAGTCACCATGCTGTACATTAGATCCTCAGATCTTATTCGTTTTATAGCTGAAAGTTTTTTGTTGTTTTTTTTAGATTCTACATACAAGTGATACTATACAGTATTTGTCTTTCTCTGTCTGGATTATTTCAGTTAGTATAATGTCCTCCAGGTTTATCCATGTTGTTGCAAATGGCAGATTTTCTTCTTTTTTATGGCTGAGTAATACTGCATTGTATACATGTATGCATTTTCTGTATCCATTCATCCATTGAAGGACATGTAGGTTATTTCCATGTCTTGGCTATTGGGCATAATGCTGCAATGAACATGGGAGTGCAGATATCTCTTCAAGATTTCTTTTCCTTCAGATAAATCCTCAGAAGGGCTCCTCCAATTTCTGTTTGGGGTTCCAGGGGCCCCCTCTCTATAGAGTAT
Organism: Pseudorca crassidens; assembly: GCF_039906515.1. Lineage (NCBI taxonomy): Eukaryota > Metazoa > Chordata > Mammalia > Artiodactyla > Delphinidae > Pseudorca > Pseudorca crassidens. The sequence continues at coordinate 60,758,090 of NC_090305.1, forward strand.
GCTTTTTGTACCCTCTGTTATGTTCCCCTGGGCCCCCGACTGATTCCAGCTGTCCCTACAGTGGACAATCCCTCTGTACACTGCCAGCTTCCCACCTCAAGCCCCGGAACCATTCCCTGCTTTCTTGCCCACTCTCAGGGAGGCACAGAGGAAATTAACACCTTTGGGGACAACCCTCAACACATAGGTGACAAAAGTCAGTGGGTAAATGCCCAGCCTCCGTCCTTCAAAGGGACCACTCTGAGAAGTATCCTATATGATGCCACAGGATATGCCCAGTGGGACTGAGCCTCTTTTCTATAAAACAGATGATCTTTGTCTCCCCCTAAGACACCTTTAGCTGATGATCCTTTTGAGGTGAGAGTCTAAATTTTTGTCTTTATTAGATATATTTTAATATGATCTTTATTACTATTTCACACACACACATACGTGTAATACATGCATAGATAAGCACTGTGAAAAACCCAGATAACACAGTTGGTCCTCCATAATCATGGGTTCTACATCCCCAGATTCAACCAACTGCAGACCCCATTATTGATGTTAACTTTTCAATTGTATATGAGTTATTATCTCCTTTAATCCTCACAACAACGTAGGGAAATGGGAATTATTCAATTTCCTATTTTACAGATGAGAAAACTGAAAGGTCCAGAGTGCTAATTTGCCCAGAGTCACACAGCTGGCAAGAATACCAGTATTTTTAATTAAAACTAAAAGTAGAAATGGCCATGGACAAAGAATCTGTTTGGTTTTGTTTTTGCCTTCTACAATAAAAAGAAAACTATGTTTTCAAGTTGGATTCACAATCTGGACTCTCAAAGTTCTGGATACCACTAGGGAAAAATAAATCATCTTTTAAAAATGTTTCAAGAAGACAGACTGTTTTGATCCTTCTCTAGGCCTCACTTGGCTTCAGACAACCTGGGGAAAGTTGGCAATTGTGCAGTTGCGCAGAGAAAAAGGTTCGAAACGGCCATGAGCAGATGTCCCTGTAGGGCCACACAAGCAAAGCTTTTGGGAAAAGAAAAGCTGCTTTGATTGAACTGTAAAAACATCCTCTGAAGAGAAATATTCAGCTGAATAATAAAGAGCACTTTAGAGAAAGTAGTAAAGGGAATGATGCATGATGTACTAGAAAGTTTGCTGGTGGAGCCCAACTGACCCCACTGCTACACACTGGCCAGTGGAACCCGCCCCCAATTCTGCCATCCAAAACACACGCACGGTCTCTTGCGACGCTGGTGGCAGTAGGGAAAGGAGAATGGTGTCTGGTTCTACAGTTTGCTCTGTTTCTCCTCCCTCCTCAAATCTCACCTTCCACCCTTTCACCAAGACTCCCCCCCTTAACTTCTCAGAAAAGATGCCCACTGGACCAGTAGTCACATCCACTCACAGCTGCAGAGGAAGCGGGGTGAAAAAAGCGAGTAGCCAGAAAAACTTTGGGGAAGACACATTTGAGTTCTAGATTAGCTTGTGCCCTTCTGGGTTGAGTTACAATGGGTGAGATACACAACCACTCTGCCCCATTTCCTCAGTTATAAAATGGGCGAGAATGAGATAATTCCTCCCTCCAGAGACTGACATGAGAAAAAAATGAGTCAAAATATAGAAAGGACCCACTACATAGTTTGGTACATTTACATGGTGGGATCAGGGTTTCTGTCCCCACTTTCCGAACCCCCTCTGTTTTTCTGGGATCTGAAAATTTTCCACCACCACCCCTTCCTGGGTTTTGGCATATTGCAATGGGGACGTTTGGGAGTACAGCTCAAGGCAGAGCCAGAAAGAGAAACTCTTTCATCATAAAACCACAAGCATAAATTAGGAGGAGGCCACCTGGGCAGTGAGAAGGGTCTTGCCCTGCAGAGGCTCCATCCAAAGATAATCCAGGATGGAACAGGAAGGAATCACTTGGCTTAAAAGTATATGGGAGGGCTTCCCTGGTGGCGCAGTGGTTAAGAATCTGCCTGCCAGTGCAGGGGACACGGGTTCAAGCCCTGGTCCGGGAAGATCCCACATGCCGCGGAGCAACTAAGCCCACGTGCCACAACTACTGAGCCTGCGCTCTAGAGCCCTTGAGCCACAACTACTGAGCCCACATGCCACAAGTACTGAAGCCTGCACACTTAGAACCCATGCTCCGCAACAAGAGAAGCCACTGCAATGAGAAGCCCGCGCACCGCAACAAAGAGTAGCCCCCACTCGCTGCAACTAGAGAAAGCCCGTTCGCAGCAACAAGATCCAATGCAGCCAAAAATAAATAAATTAAAAATTTTTTAAAAAGTATATGGGAAGTTGAGGAGAGAAAGGGTGGGAACCAAGAAGGACGTATGCACAAGGCCTAAAAGGAAAAGACTGAGATTTTGGCTTCCCTAATAACTGTAGGAAGGGGACCCAGGAGAGTAGTAAAGAGCCCGGTCCACTGAGAAGCTGTGGGCTGTGCTGGGCTGGACACAGGAGCCGCCACCAAACTCCCCATCATCGCCTCCCTCCATACAGGGTGCAGGCAGCTCTTAAACATGAAGTGAAAGACAGTGTCACTTTTGGAATCATGTGGACCATTTCTTTAAAGTCTCTATTGAATTTGTTACAATACTGCTTCTGGGTTTTGTTTTGGTCACGAGGCATGTGGGATCTTAGCTCCCTGACCAGGGTTCGAACCTGCACCCCTTGCATTGGAAGGAGAAGTCTTAACCACTGGACCGCCAGGGAAGTCCCCACTGATGGAATCATTTGTTCACTATTCCTTCCTCCTCACCCTGCCATGGCTTCACTGAAGATGGAATACACTTCCTCACCCACTGTCTTTGACGTCGGTCATGTGACTTGCTTTTGCCAATGGAATATAAGTGGACAAAACACAGGCCACGTCCTACTGGAGGCTTTAACTGTGCTTGTGTGGTGTTTGCCACCTTGCAAACTTGTCTTCCAACAAGACAGGAGCATGTCCCAGGCAAGGCACCTGGAGCAGACCTGAACCCAGTCCCCAGCCTGGACCTAACCCAGCCACCCACTACTGGGCCCAGCATACCCACAGCCCTGGAACCCAGATCAGGGTGTATATTGTTGTAAACCATTGTGATTGTGGGGCTGTTTGCTATGCAGCATGATCACAGCAAACCCTAACTAATACAGATCCTTTGGTGATTTCTTTTGGGCTCAATGTGTGCCCTTTGTCAGAAAACAGGAAGGCAGTTTAGTAATGTAGTGCCCTTCCCTTGACTAATAAGGGCATAGTGGTGTCACTACAGATGCATGACAGACTCTGACGACGATGATGGTGCAACCTGGTCACGGACACATCCCGTGAACCAGTTTCCCCCATGAGATGGGCAGATGGCATGGAGGATGCCTTCTGTCAAATGAAAACCAGAGCGGTCTTTTGAGAAGAACTTTTTGGAAAAATTCCAACATACACTGGTGGCCTTTGTACAGACACAGTTTGAGAAACTAGAACATTTAGAGAAAAGGGCTCGATTACAGTTAGTACTGTAACCACCAGCAGGAGACTTTTTCTTATTTCTAAAGGGCCACAGGAAAAGGAAAGCTCTTCTTCTTTGGGAAAATTAGTCAGGACTTGGCCTCACTTTGGGGCACCAGCTCTCCCTTTCCCAGACTACCTCCCAGAATGCCCTGCTGTAAACTCTGACATCCCAGGCTCATCAAATATGACTTTCACCAGCTGCTGCACAGGAACGAGCTGGCAGGGACAGAGGCAAAGCCATCTTTTCTCAACTCCCAGATATCAAAAAAAGACAACGAAAACCTGGTCCTCCACTGAACTGCCTTGGCAGGTGGGGTAACATGCAGGGCAGGGAAGGTGGGGAGAATACAGAGATCGCATGTTCCTCTCCCCATCACAACAGACAGAATCACAAAGCACTTGTACAGTGTTTCTTGGTGGGAGTTTCCTGGGTGGGAGAAGGGGCAGAGGAAAGCCACATGGGGGGCTGTGTGTGTGTGTGTGCGTGTGTGTGTGTGCATGTGTGTGCGTAATAAGAATCAAGTTTGGCTCTAGTTCTGGAGTCATCACGAAGGTGTGACAGCCCCTTCTGTTCCATCCCCCGACCTCTGCCCTCTACTTAGCAGCCCCCACTGGCTGATCACTGATTTATCACTACTCAGACTCTGGGTGAGACTGGCAGAGATTTTGCAATTTGGAATTTCTGTTCCATTTTTTAAAGACCAGTTAAATAATTTTCATAACAAAACCATGGCTCGGGTGAGAGGGAATACGTAAGCATATTTTCAGAGGGCTGGATTAAAACCACATGTTGGTCCTGTGAGTAACACTGCAGGCTAGACCTGCTCAAAGTCTGCTTCTCTTGGGTGAACCCAGAATCAGGCCCTAGGCAGGGGGAGCTGGGCTGGCCCAAGACTCTGGGGGCAAAGGCGACAGGCACAGCCAGTCGGACCCTCCAGGCACAAGGCGTCCCTCTCTCAGTCAGATCTCTGGGTCCTGGGAGGCCAGAATTGTTCGTGCTACTGTGGGCAGAACCCCAGGCTGCCTGTCTCCTAGGCCACCACCCAGCCAGGCCCCTTGCTCAGCTCCACTGGAGAGCTGTGATTTTCCTTCCACATCAGCAACTTCAAGACAAGAAAGGAAATTTTGCCCCTGTAATTTCTGGTCCAGCCAATCTCTAGGCAGGGGAAACCCAAAGGAATGATAATTAACATTTATTCAGTGTTCACTATGAGCCCGAGACTATTTGAAGAACTTTACTTCTATTAATTCATTTAATCTGTATGCCAGTCTTACAAGGTAGATATGAGGATTACTAACCCATTTTACAGGTAAGGAATACAAAGCATAGAGAAATGAGGCGACCCAAACTTCACAGAGGACAGCGTCATGACATGAACCCAGGCCATCTGGCTCCAGAGCCAGTGACCTAATAACTGGGTCACTCTAGAAAGGGGCTGCTACCCACAGCCCCTGCTCCAGCCCTGATTCCAGAGGACTGCACTGGGTCTCAGGGGTGGGCCCTGCTCTCAAAGGTTTAGCTCTTTGGGATTGGTCAGTTCATCTGTAAAATGAAGCTTGAGTGAGATCAGTGGTAGGTGACAGCCTTTTTGCACTGGGACAAGTTGAGGGAAAATAAAACGTTTTCAGGCTACATTTATTCTTCTTTAAAAATGAAAATAATTTATTGTGTTTCATGCTCTACTTTATTACATAGAAGAATATCAGTGAGAAAATGCCACCATTTGACCCACTCAACTCTGGGCGTACTTGAGAGGTAACATTAGAAGCGGGTTTCTAATAATCTGTTACCCTCAAATTAAACCTAGGGCTTGACTCAAAACCACGCAGGTTCTATGTCTCCTGCTCCGTCCAAAAGAAGATGGCGCCCAAGTTCCTTCCAGCTCAAGCACTCTCAAGACTGTAGCCAGGAAACTGAACATATCTGACATATACAGACATTTCTCCAAAGAAGACATACAGATGGCTAAAAAGCACATGAAAAGATGCTCAACATCACTAATCAGTATTAGAAAAATGCAGATCAAAACTCACACCTATCAGAATGGCCATCATCAAAAAGTCTACAAACGATGCTAGGGAGGGTGTGGTGAAAAGGAAACCCTCTTACACTGTTGGTGGGAATGTAAATTGGTACAGCCACTATGGAGAACAATATGGAGGTTCCTTAAAAGACTAAACACAAAGCTACCATATGATCCTGCAATCCCACTCCTGGGCATATATCCGCAGAAAAGTGTAACTCAGAAAGATACATGCACCCCAATGTTCATTGCAGCACTATTTACAATAGTCAAGACACGGAAGCAACCTAAATGTCCATTGACAGAGGAATGGATAAAGAAGATGTGGTACTTATATACAGTGGAATACTACTCAGCCATAGAAAAGAATGAAATAATGCCATTTGCAGCAACACAGATGGACCTAGAGATGATCATACTAAGCGAAGTAAGTCAGACAGAGAAAGACAAATATCATATGATATCACTTATATGTGGAATCTAAAGAAATTATACAAATGAACTTATTTACAAAACAGAAATAGACTCATAGACATAGAAAACAAACTTACAGTTACCAAAGGGGGAAGGGGTGGGAGGAGGAATAAATTAGGAGTTTGGGATTAACAGATAACACTACTACATTTAAAATAGATAAACAATGAGAAACTATATTCAATATCTTGTAATAACCTATAACAGAAAAGAATCTGAAAAAGTACATACAGATACACATATATATATATATATAAAACTGAATCACTTTGCTGTACACCTGAAACTAACACAACAGTGTAAGCAACTATACCTCAATTTTTTAAAAAAAATGAAAATCTCTTTTCATTACCTCTTCACCTTTCCTTAATCTGCCCAAGTAAATGCTCTCCTTGGCACACCTGAAATAAAGCATTTTGAACACATAAAGGCACTACAGGTATTCGGCCTTGGGGGATTTATGGCAGAGACGGGGTCTAAAGGTTCATGATGGGGGATAAATTGAAGCTCTCCTAAGGCTCAGATCTGAATCTCATTCACCCCAAGCAAATGAGTCCATGGCTCTCTGCCCAGGTTCTGCCGCTTAGCTTCCACAGCATAACTTCAGGCACATAGTAACCTTGTGATGTGATGGAAACTTCCTGGTTGAACAATGGCAATAGCTAGTGCTAGAGATAGAAAGGAAGACCAAATGAGGTCTCAGAAAGTGATGGTTCTCATTCCGGGGAAAGAAAAGAAACAGTGGGGAGAGCCCCAGAAAATACAAGCTCTAAAAACAATATAGAGAAGAATGTTACATTTCAAGATAGCAGACATCTATGAGCCAAATGAATTCGCCACACCCTCATGAAAATACGAAAAGCAATTCAAGAAATTGTTTCAGCAAAGGGTTCAGCCAAAATAAAACTTATTTTTCAAGAACTTTAACAGAAATTGAAATTTCAACTCTTTCCACCCACTTGGCTGCATTTTATTTAGGACATAAGGGGCTGTAAGGTGTTTTCAGATTTGGGGATTTAAGAAAGCCTAGGGGACTTCCCCGGTGGTGCAGTGGTTAAGAATCCGCCTGCCAGGGCTTCCCTGGTGGTGCAGTGGTTGAGAGTCCTCCTGCTGATGCAGGGGACACAGGTTTGTGCCCTGGTCCGGGAAGATCCCACCTGCCGTGGAGCGGCTAGGCCCGTGAGCCATGGCCGCTGAGCCTGCGCGTCCGGAGCCTGTGCTCCGCAACGGGAGAGGCCACAACAGTGAGAGGCCCACGAACCCCAAAAAACAAAAAAAGAATCCGCCTGCCAATGCAGGGGACACGGGTTTGAGCCCTGGTCCGGGAAGATCCCACATGCCGCGGAGCAACTAAGCCCATGCGCCACAACTACTGAACCTGCGCTCTAGAGCCCGTGAACCACAACTATTGAGCCCGTGTGCCACAACTACTGAAGCCCGCACACCTAGAGTCCGTGCTCTGCATGAGAACCCACTGCAATGAGAAGCTCCCGCACTGCAATGAAGAGTAGCCCCCACTTGCTGCAACTAGAGAAAGCCTGTGAGCAGCAATGAAGACCCAATGCAGCCAAAAATAAATAAATAAATTTATAAAAACTTAAAAAAAGAAAGCCTAGGAAGTGGCCCTTGCAAGCATTAGAGCTCTACTGGAGGACACCGCCCGTCAGGAGGGAGGCTCTGGCTGGGTAACACCTGAGCATGGGTTTGCCTTTTCAGTCTCCATCGTTCACTGTAGTGATTTCTGTCAGTGGCAATTGATCTGTTATCTACAACTGCCTGGAAACCAACACGTGACTAGAGCACCATGAAGTGGACGACACTGGGAGAGCCATGTGATGTCAGACACTTCTGAGACCCTCACGGCACAAGTGTGGGGATTCAAGGTACCTAGGGCAGGAGGCAGGCAACTTCCTCCAAAGGGACAGTGTAGGGCTGAGGCAAGGAAAAGTGTTGCTCCCCAAATTCTGCTACATCACAATCTTACCCTTTTATACTGCGTACCCCAATAGGGCAGGCACTGGATCAGGAAACAGGGACATGAGCATGAGGAAGGTTTGGCTCCGCCCTTAAGCAACTCACTGTCTCATCGTAAAAATGTGAATGATACAATCATTTGCCCCAAACCTGTTTTGGCCACCCCAAAGCCCCCCACAAAACTGGCCTTGCCTACATCCAGGGCATCTATCTTCCTAAAGTTGAAGGGGTGCAGATGGCAGAGTATGGAAAGCCAGGGAGCAGAACTGGGTGCCACTCCCCAAGGACTCCACCACAGTCAGATAACATCTCACATTTGTTTAGTGTTTTTCACTATATGGCTAGAAGGATGTTGTTTCCAGACATTCTCACAACAACCCTGGAAGGGAAGAAGGAATTCTCACCATGCCCATTTTACAGATGAAGGAATTGAGGCTCAGAGAGACCTAGCCATTTGCGCAAGGTGGCACACCAACTAAATAGAAGAGCTGGGATTCCAACTCAGGTCTTCAGCCTCCAGAGACCAACTGCTTTCCTGCACACAGGAGCCAGGCCTGGGGATTTGGGAACACACGCGGGAAGCATTAGCTAAGGCCCTTGGGTGCTCATCCAGAAGCATTTTCTTTTTTTTTTTTTTAACATCTTTATTGGAGTATAATTGCTTTACAATGTTGTGTTAGTTGCTGCTGTATAACAAAGTGAATCAGCTATACATATACATATATCCCCATATCCCCTCCCTCTTGCGTCTCCCTCCCACCCTCCCTATCCCACCCCTCTAGGTGGTCACAAAGCACCAAGCTGATCTCCCTGTGCTATGCAGCTGCTTCCCACTAGCAATTTTACATTTGGTAGTGTATGTATGTCCATGCCACTCTCTCACTTCGTCCCAGCTTACCCTTCCCCCTCCCCATGTCCTCAAGTCCATTCTCAACATCTGCATCTTTATTCCTGTCCTGTCCCTAGGTTCATCAGAACCATTTTTGTTTTTAGATTCCATATATATGTGTTAGCATACGGTATTTGTTTTTCTCTCAGAAGCATTTCTGATGCTCCCAGCTGACATGGGGGAGCCAGTGCCAGCAAAAGGCTTTAGAAGACCTGAGAAATTCCTACGTCTGTCTCTTCATTACATGAGCTGGGAACCTGATACCAGCCGAGACACGGGAGATGATGGGCTTCATTATCCTTCAGTAAATACTTAACCAAACATCCACTTCAGAAAGGCAGAATCCTAAAGGACACCCTGGAGGACACACATGAGCTAGACTCTCTAGGTCCAAACCCCAGCTCCACCACTACTGAGTGTGTCATATAACATCAGTTTTCTCACCTGGAAAATGGGTATGATAATGGTACCGACCTCAAAGAATTGTGGGGAGGATTCAATTAATTTTAATAAAGTGCTAAGAACAGGGCACTGCATGTATTTTTATCGTGATTACTCAGCACTATTATTTAATCCCAGGATTATTAAATCCCTGCAGAGCTTTGCGACTCCAGTACCTTCTTTAGGTTACTATCCTGTGCCTCACTCTCTCCAACTGTGAACAGCTGGTAACGGTTAAATCACAGCGCTCTGAGGACTGGTGAGTCATGGTTGAGAGGAAGGCGCATTGGGAAGTCTCAGGAACTGATGCTAAGATATATCCTCAGAGCCACCATTTGCTCAAGTGACCAAAAGAGCAGCCACTGACTCCAGCTTGGCCAGCCCAGTGCCCCAAACTTCTCTGGACATCGGCTGTGGAGCCCCAGAGAGGGTTAAATACTCTTGGAGAGAAGCTTGCCAGCAGGAGAGCAGGGCTCAGCCATGAAATGCCTTGAAGATTAGCCCTTGGGAGGGTTAAAACAAAGCTACCCTTGGAACCTGAGCAAGTTTATCAGATGGGCAGTATGTGGGCTGAAGGGGAAATAAAGGGACCCTCCTGTGGGAGGGCTCATGGGGCATTTCCTGACAACCATGGGGCATAGAACTCCTTCCAGCAGGAGGCCTGGGGCTCAAAAGGACTAGGGAGGAACTGGGCAGCCATGTCTAGGGGCACAGATGGAACCGTCTTGGAGGCACGGAGGTCCTCCCTCCAGGAAACTCCATGACGTCGGCTGTAGCCAGCATTGTGGAACACCTCCTGTGCCAGGCTCCATGCCAGGTACTTGACTCACAACAGCTCATTTACTGCCTGCAACCTCCCTCTAGGGAAGGCATCACTGTTCACAACAGGCATTGAGGAAACTGAGGCACAGGGAGCTCGCGTCTCGTCCTCACAGCCTCATAGCTAAGTGGCAGAGGTGGGATTCAAACCTGGGTCTGGCTGACTCCATCAGTGTATTAACTAGAATTCTGTCCCTGCTATTACAGAAGCCTCAAAGAACAAGAGTTGTTTCCCTCCCTGCCACCCTTCTGCAAGCAAGCAAGCAAACCTGGAAAGCTGGCCTCATCCTGCCCCAAGAGAGAATAAAAAGCCTTTGTTTTCAAAAGCCAAGGCTTCTAGAGGTGAATTAAGCTAGGCTTTCTGTCTGATATTGGGTTACCTAGGTGAGGGCTCGACTGGAGCCAAACAATTCAATTTAGAAAAAGCAATGCTGGTGTTCATCTAAAACTGGTGGATGAAATACATGCCATTCCTCTCTGCCCTCCTGAAACCTCATAAAAATGACAGTAAAGGGCTCTTATTTTTAAGGGACAAACCCACAAGGATAAAGAGAACTGGGCAGGAGGCAATGGAAGCAAAATTCAGGACGCTAGAAAATAGGTGAGTGAATGGCAATGGACTTAGCAGACCACGAAGGCTGGATTCTAAACAGGAAAGCGGAAGGGTAAGACTCACCACGATTTACCCTGCAGAAGCCACCCCAACATGTCCAGAGGTGCCACCAAGTACCTCCAGAGGAGGGGGTGAAGGTGAGTCAAAAACAAGAGGGCTGCTTGCAAGTCTACTTAAGAAGAAGCTAGCATGCTGCTTGGCCAGATAACGCACCCCTGCACCTGGCCAAGGACCTGGAGAGAGAAAGCCAGGGAATCTGTATACTGGGGAGCATCTGGCACAACTGAGGGCAGGGAACTACACTGCCCTAGAGTAGAGAAGAGAAGCTTTAAGAAAGCATTTACACACTGAACATTGAAATATTGCAGGGCCCCCCCCACCCCAAGTAGCCAAGAAAATGGCTGAAAAGAAGACCCAAGTAGTAGTGAACACAATTATTTGCATCCCACCACCACACACACACATTCACACATTTGCATGTTGATGGGTCAGCCCTAGCGATGGCCTGGCTTGTCCCCATAGTCATGGAGTCAGTTTGTTGCTGCAGCCATCCAACGCCAAAGCTTCCACAGCAGTGGCTACTTGAGGCTCTTTAAGCCACCACTAGGCACATCCTGACAGCCTAACCACAGTTGCTATGCCTCTCACCTGCCCCTCCCCTGGCCCCCATGACTAGCAGGTGGGTGGTACCCACGACTACACAACCTGGAAGCACAGCGAAATTCAGGTCGAGTGGAGCAAACCTTTGATCACTGGGAGAATGAACCCAGTGGATAAATTCAAGTGGTCCTGAATTCAATTTGTGCAGCATCTCGGTAGGGCCGTAAGATCCTGCAGTCCATTACACTTAGCGGCAGCCAGCTTAAAAACGGATCCTCTTAACTTCTCTCCCTGCGTCTCTGTGTGTTCCTTGAGCTGGCACTCACTCTCCAACAAAACAATAGCACACAAACTTTCTGCCTCAGGCTCAGCTACTGGAAACCCAGGTGAAGACAAACCAAGACACATCATCATTGTGAAAGTTCAGAACACTGGGGGAAATACCCTACAAGTTTCCAGAGAGAAAGAAAACAACTGAAACAGGTTTTATACAAAGTAATCAAGAATAAGAAAGGCTTTGGCCTCATTACTGCGACATGGAAGGCTAGAGCGCAACTGAGCAAATCCTTCAAAATCTGACAGAAAATGATTTCTGGCTTAGAGTTTTATATTCTGCCTTAGAATTTTATACTCAGCCAAACTATCAATCCCACTGTGAGGGTAAAATAAGAGCAGTTTCAGACATACAATGTTTCCTAATGGTTTACTCCTCAGCACCAGATCACTTGGACCAATGCAGCTGTCAACACAAACACAAAGGCAAGCATAAAATTTGCAGTGCGATGGGGTTCCAGCTGATGGGAGAGTTAGATTCTAATAGAGCAAATTAGGCAAAACTGAAGTCTAAATCAAAACTACCCTTGAAAATCCCTTAAGAAAGAAAGAAATTTATACACATCTAGTTTTCCTCCAACCTTAGAACAGAGGCTGAGTCTTTTGTCTCAAACAAATAAAACCACAGAGTTGGGAAATTCCAGTAGCACACTCAGCCTCTGAGACCATGTGTCTTGAGAAACACTTGGACCATCTACCAAGAGATTCTGGGGGAGGGAGGTCTGAATGCAGACCCACTTAGCTCCATTCACATTTGGAAGAAGACTAGCAATAATTAACACCAGATTTCTAATCAGCAGAGTTTCCATGTTGTGCAGTTTCTGGTAATAAGAAGAATCCAAAAAGGAGAGGGGGGGGTGTGTGACCTTGAAAAAGGTCAGGGAGCTGCCTCAAGGGCAGCTGGGGGCCTTGAGGAAACACAACCTCAGGTGGGAAAAAGGGTGCCTGAGGAGAGGGGCAGCAGCCTGCAGGATAAGAGAAAGAAGTGAGCCTAGGTTCCAGTTGGCAGGAAGCCTCTCTAGCCTGCAGAAATTCTTTCTCCAAAGCAAGCCTGACTGCCCTCTCACTGGTCGTGTAAATTTTTAAAAGTAATGTTGCCCCAGACACCCCCCAATGCCAGCTCTCTGATGACAACCCAAGGGGCCCACCTTCACCCTTACCTACGTTGTTTCCCTAATTTCTCACTGAAGCTCCTGGCAAAATCAGGTGTTTCTGGAAGTCAGGAGCTGTCGCCCCCGCCCCACCTTGAATCTCAGCTCTCCTCTTTGAAAGGGATAAAGTCAGTCGATGTTTCCCCCATCTGCAGCTTTGTATTCATGAATAAACAAGCAAACATGCCAGAGCCCTGGTCAGACAGAGTTCTGCCAAGGTGAAGATCTGGTGCTAGGTGTTCCCAACACTGGAGCATCTGGGATGTGTGTCCGGTGGACACACCGGGGGAGGGGCAGAGGTGGAAAAAGGGAAGAGGAACCAAGGAGAGAGCTCTCCTAGGCAGGAAAATGTGGCTGAACTCCATCTCCCTCCTGGGACAGGCATCCGCTGGGTACCTCATCAGTGTATGACAAAAGAATGAGATTTTTCCCCATCTGCAAGAAAATGTAAAATGTAGTTAGGGAGGTGTGTCCAGGGCAAGACTCTAAAAGGCAAAACTAGCAAGGAGGAGAAATTAGTCTTCAGTGTCCTCTATGCCCCCATTCTATCCCCAAATACATCGAAAATGAAATTGTCCATAACCTCAGCCACTTGTTAGATGATTATACAGTTCATCTCTTGGGAGTAGCACTCTAAAACAAGTGTAAGAAGGATAGTGTTTATAAAGTATTAATTCCTGTTTGCATTCCTGAGACCCTGAGGTGCATCTTATCCATCTATCTGGGAATGATATAGAAGAATGTTACAAAAAGGTACAAGGAGTTAGACCTTCTAACTTCTGACATGCAGAACAGAATTATGTGGAAATACACAGACTTGTAGATGAGGCTGTTGTCTTGAAAGACAATTTCCCAGATTCCTTCACCTCTCCTTAGCATCAAGTACCAAGCCTGGAGAATCTGGTTAATTTGGCCCAGGGGCCACCAGTTTGAGACCCCTGGTTTATACGCTCTCTAAGTTCCTTCTACTTCCGAGATTCTGCAGCTCCCTGTGTTTCCACAGACTCAAAAAAGAACTCGATTGAAGAGCTGTAAACCTAACTCTGGAAGTTATTTGTTAAATACCTAATTACTACTGATTTGGGAATTTGAAGTCACATTGGTCCCACAGGACCCCTAGGAGAGCACAGCCCAAGCCTGACCTCGCAGGGCCAGCTGATGAGGGGGGAGTAACTCATGATCCTCAAAGCAGAGGCTGGATGACTCCTATGGTAAACTGAATAAGGGCTCCCAAAGACATCCAGGACCTAATGCCTGGGACGCGTGAAAGTTACTTTATGTGCAAAGAGGGACGATGTGATTAAATTAAGGATCTTGAGACGGGGAAATTATCCTGGATTACTTGGGTGAGCCCTAAATGTAATGACAAGTGTCTTTATAAGAGGGAGGCGAAAGAAGACTTGACTACAGAAGAGGTAAAGGCAGTATGATGATGGAAGCAGAGATTGGAGTGGTTCCATTTGAAGATAGAAGATGGGGCCACAAGCCAAGGAATACAGGTGGCTACTAGAAGCTGGAAAAGACAAGGAAAAGGATTCTACCCTAGAGCCTCTAGAAGGAAGCATCCCTGCTAACACTTTAACCTCAGCCCAGTGAAACTGATTTCGGACTTCTGACCAGAACTGTAAGAGAACAAATTTGTGTTGTTTTAGCCCACGAAGTCTATGGTAATTTATGACAGCATCAAGGGGAAACTAATACAGTCCCTACCCTGGCTGCTGCAGGGATGGGCCACACAGTCTTTAAGATGTCTTCCCACCGCAGGGGCACAGCTGCCAGGTCTCTGCTCCAGGACAGAGTGACCTACTTGTCATCAGAAAGACAAACAGCCTCTTGGGGGGTTGTGCACACTCTCCAGGGAGCCCCCTGCCCTCAGGCTTAGTGAGGACGGCCCACAGCCCACTGAGCAAGGGGGTATAGGCTGAGCAAGGGACTGAACACCCACATCCAAATGTCCCCGGGGGCCCCACTCAGTCCCTGACCTCAGGACCAACCCCCAGGGCAAATCTGCTCACCACGACCTTCCCCCAGTCCCCAAGCTGTTTGGCAAGCTTCATCTCTGGTCCCAGAGGGATGCAGCAGCTCCCCAGGCTCACCTACCACCACCAGCCCCTTAATGACACATAGGTTCAGAGGCAGGCTGCCTGAATGTTGATTCCAGCTCCACTGCATCCTGGCTGTGTGAACTTGGGCCTCCATTTCCTCACCTGTACTGTGGCGATAAGAATGGCACCCCCCTCATAGAGTGGACCATTCACTAGCTCATTGAGCAGATATTCCTGAGCCAAGCACTGCTCCAGGCAGAAGTGAAACATCATGAAAACAGACAAAAGTCACTCCCCTTATGATGGTGACATTCTGGTGGGGAAAAAAATGTGACTTGTCACTCATAAAAATAAGATCACTCCACCAAGTACTGTGAAAGTTATATGAGCTGTTGTAGGTAAAACATGCAAAACAGAACCTGAAATATAGTTATGTTTACTCATAACTGATCATAATTTTCTAGCAGGACCCATGGGGTTACCTCCATGGCAGGGTTCCTGGCACCTGCGCTCACAACACATGCCCATCACGTGGGCCTGCGAAACCCCAACTCCCGAGATGGGAGGGGGCTAAACGACATGTCCTTTCTCTCCCCCTCCCTGCCAACTGGTTGCTCTGCTCCAATCTCTACGCTGATTATATGCTAGGGCTTTTCCAGCCCCGCTGGCTGCCCCAAGAGCCCTCTCCATACCCATAACTGAATTACCATTTTGTTCCAGCTCACAAGAGCACTAGTGTGGGAACACCGCAGGCCTGATGGAATATTTGAGACCCTGCCATTTGTTGGAAATTTTCTCTGGCTGCCTTGGTATTAACAGCCATACATTTTGGTCTCAGGCCTGGGAGTGGGGATTGAGGCTGAAAAACTAAAGTTTATCTCTGGGCCATTCTGTGCCAGCCTTCCAGAGATTTCTACTCTCTGGCTGCTCAGAGGCCAGGACACAGCCCCAGAGAAGAGTTGGTGGGTGGGGGGAGCAGGTCTGTTTCCTACATACACACTTCCCCCCAATTCCAACCAAACCCGTGACAACACGCGGCTGAGCCAATGAGGGACACTAAGGGGAAAATCCACCTCACTCTTTGCCTTAAATCCATCCCAGTCACAGCAGGTCATATGGACTTCTCCAGAATAAGGCCTAGAGGAGGGTTTGTAAACTGGGATCCTTGGGCCAAGTCTGGCCTGCAGATATGTTTTGTTTGGCTTGAAATGTTTTGAATAAATTCGAGCCAAAGTTGAAAAACCAGGATATTTCCCACAAAAATCCAGATTTCCGGCTTCCTCTGAAAAGGGGGAAGTTCTAGCCACAACTTGGGCCCACCTTCTCATATGGCCGGAGTCAAGTATGGCTCCCTCTCTCAATGATATGCTCTTCTGCCATTCACCACAGGCTCCACCACTCCCTATTGTCTGTCTCCCAAGAGAAGGAAGGACAGTTGCCTTTGGAATCTCACTTGCTTTATTGTTTTTCATAGGAGATAAACACTTCTCTGACCACAGCTCAAGACAATTTGAGAAAACAAAACATAGATTGTTTTTTTCTTCATTATACCCAGCCCACTTCTTTCACTTATGCCAGCAGCCCAGGCTCCATAAGCACTTCAGTTTATACTTCTTGGTCCAGAGCTGCACTGTCCAATATGAGAGCCATGAGCCACGTGTAACTATTTACATTAAATTAATTAAAATTAAAAATTTCCATTCCTGGTTGTTCTAACCACATTTCAAGTACTCAACAGTCACCTGGGAGTAGTGGCCACCGTGGTGGACAGCGCAGAGGAGAACATTTCCATTATCTCAGAAAGTCGTACTAGGCTGGACTCTGGGGAGATTTAAATATAAGATGTGGAGGCTACCATCCAGTGAAGATACCTGTTGAGTTCTACGTCTGTGCCACATTGGGAGCTCTGGGGAGAGCTGCTGCCTTCCAGCGGTTCACTATCTAACTAGGGAGAAAGCCATAGCCAGCGACAAGAGATGACAGGAAGTACCCCTTGGTGTCACAGTGACCCTCTCAGAGCCAGAGAAGGGGAGCAGGTCTCTGTTTTCATGATACAAAGAAAATGCTCTGCTTGCCCATTGCATGCCCTCTCGGCCCAGTCCAGGCAGTCTCCTCAGAGGCTTCCAGAGACTGGGACTCTCTCAGCCCCGTCATGGTGATGCTGCTTTGATGTCTGGCGTAAGTGTTAGAGGCTCCCCAAGCAAAACACACAAGGAGAGTCAAACTCCAACACAGCCCACTGCCTGTGTCTCCTGCCCTCATGCCCCTCGAGGCTGTCCTCTGTCCTCTCCATGAATCCAGATCTCGCCCACTCCCAGGGCTCCAACTCCAGCCACTGCCCTTCCCTCCCCTATGTCTAAACAAGACACTCCTGGGACCCAGACCCTCAGGGTAACGCTCTACATAAGAAACTAATTTCCAAGAATATTTACTTTCAACAGAAAATTTCCATAGATGCTACCAAAAGAAAACAGCTGCATCTAAGTGTGAGAATTTTCAGGTTGATCAAGTGGAAAGAGACTCAGATTTCTGGTTGTAGGGCCCACCTTAAAGTCCTTCATACTTATGAACTGCATGACTCAGCAATTACAGCATCATTGATCTCTAAGTTACTTTATTTATTGCTCTCTAAAATGGATCTAATGATACCAGCCTTAACACTTGAAGGATTAAAGACTCAATGAGATAATGGATAAGAAAGCTACAAAGCCCAACACAAGTATTTGTTGTTATTAGCTCTAAGGGGGAATGATCTTCCCTCAGCCAGCACAGAGGCCAGCACTCACTAGAAGTTTGTTGAAGATTATTTTTTAATGATCCCGGAGTAGAAGGTGAGGAAAGACATTTTTAGACAAAGGGGACTCTTGGCATATTCCAAGATCAGGTCACCCAGACAAACATCTACACAGAAGCAGGACTTCTGAATCTTTTTAGTACCAAAGACTACTTCAGCCGCCTGGTAAAGACATGGCTCTTTCTCAGGATGCTTTTTTTTTTTTTTTTTTTAATGTATAAATAAAAGGCATAGGGTTACAAAGGCAATCAATTATACTGAAACACAGTCATCAAAATATTCCAAAAAACAAATTTGTGATATAATAATGCATGTGCTTCTTTATTAACCCATTAAATAATGAGATCTGTCAGCACATCTAATAACCAATGCACTTTCAAAGTAGTGAGGAGTAAAGACTATATTTCAAAGGATCTGGTTCTACTCTCACGTTGTAAACTCTCTGATTCCTCTTGGTGACAAAGTCACAGGTCTTGCTAAGGCTACTGTGGTCAGTGCCTACATTCATTATTAAAGAAATGCTGAATTTCTGTTAGAGATCAGAGAAAATAAAGATGGAACTTTTCTTCATCCAAGTTTAGGGCTCCTCTGAATTCTAGGCATGGATCCCGGTCAAGAATCCTTGAACTGGTACCCTTGACCTGGTACCATCTGATTCTGCCTTTCTCTAGTTCACCGTTATAGGCATAGATCCATATGGCTTATATAAAGGCAGGCCCTTTATAGCACATATTTCCCTAATTCCCCCACTCCAGAATCTCTTCTACATGGGAGCTAGGGTCCAAGGATACCCCCCAACTCCTGCTCCCCTGATGCACTGAAGGATCCTACTAACAGTCCTAGTGGCCCAGGCCTTGCTGCATCTTCTATCTGTTGTCTAGGGACAAGGTAACCACAGCTCCCATTAATTGAGCACTTACTATGTGCTGATGACTACTGTATGAGGTGCTTTATGCTCATTACAGGTAGAACACACAACCCCACAAGGAGGCAGTGTTATCTTAGAGGAAACAGAGGCCGAGAGGTTAAAGGTTCACTGACTTGCCCCAGGTGATAAGCAGGGTTTGAATTCAATTCTGATTACATCTCACCTCTGAATCCTTCATGCTTTAAAACCATACCAAGTAAGGTATTGTGACAATTACAGTTTAAGCCCAGTCACCCTGGGCCACTGCCCAGGAGATGGGTGAATGTGAACAAGGACCAGGAGGCTTTCCTGACACCCAGAGAAGTGGCTGAACAGGGTGGCATTGCCCAGCCCTCCCTACGCCCTTCCCAAAGGGAAATGAGGAGATTTAAACTAGAGTTTCAAGAGAGAATGTTCTGATCTGAGGAAGGAATACAATAGCATCTTTGTATTTGCAACAGGATCTCTAGGGCATCAGGAGAAGTGGGGAGAGCAGGGGGGAGGAGGGGGAGACAGAACTGAAGGAGCTGACTCGGACTGGGGCCTGCAGACAGTGGCTGGGTGTGAGGGGAGGCCGGGAGGGAGTACTGTCCAGGAGGCCACCGCTGCCGGTGGCCAGTTCCCCAGCCGGGAACCAGGTCCCCCAACAGGTACACACTGAGCTTCTGTGTGAACAGACAACAGAGCCACTTTGTCCTGGAGAAAGAGGCCCGTGTGCCCTGCCCCCACTCTCCTCCCAGCACAGGGATGGGCATCCAAATGGCCTATTCACTGGCCATCCCAGCCTCAAACTGGCTGCAGCCTCCACCTCCACTGGGCCCAGGCATCCCAGGCAGCACAACTCAAAGCCCTCATCCCAGCCTGGGCACAGCGTGAGTCCGTTACTCCCCCTGCCTCTTCCATCCACCTGGCTGGAAACCAGTTATCACATTATCACTGGGGCTGGAGTTCCTTCATTTCCTTTGGAGAAAAGGATGAAGGGGGTTACGGATCCTGTACTTTCTGAAATTATGACCTTCTAAGGTTACAAGTTTAACTGTATGTGGGTCTTCCCTTCCCACCTCAAATAAGACCCCAAGCATTTAAAAGTACTAAAGCCAAGTTTTAAATCATGGCCAGAATGAAGAAGAAAGGCACGGCCTCTGCCTTTAGTTTACAGTCCAGATGAGAACATGACCATACACAACACTGCTGCGCTAATTACTTAGGCTGTAGAAATTACTGAGGGAGGTGTAAGTTGCCTGTGTGTGTATATGAAGGAAACTTGGAATGGAGGATTGGACTTTCATGGATAAACTCCTTTCAGGAAACGTGGAGACTGAGATATAAGAGACAGAATGTCTTGAGAATTCCCTGGTACCTAGTGCACTGGAAGGCAACTCATAGCATGGGTGCGAAACCAGTCTGGACAGAGGCAAGGCCAGCCGCTGGACGACCAAGTCTGTTCTGCTGATAAAGCTCCCGGGCAGGAGCACAGGGCAGACACGGGGACACAGGAAGCGCAGAGAGGCAGTGGCCGTCAGCCCTAGGCAGCCAGGCCAGCAGAGAGCATCACTGCTCTGCCAGAGGGCAGCGCGCTGCTGAAATCCAGCCCGGAGCACTGTGCCCAGCGCAGCCCCGATCCTGTGTCCCCCGACTGGCATGCTCAGACTTCGAGGGGCACCTGTGGGCTCCACACGCCTGCCGAGGGGTGAAAGGGCTCCCCGGGGCCGTCCTTTCTGTCTCTGAGCCTCAGTCTACTCGTCTCACATCCATACACCTCCAGCTGTTACTCTTCTCTTTTTTCTCTCCCTTTCTCTCTTCTAGCCCTAACCCCTCTGCTGTCTTTGACCAGCTCTTTGGCTGAGGGCATTTTTGTAAAAACCCCTACCCGACTTGGCTTCTGAACGTGGAACCACAACCATGCTGCCCAAGCCAAGATGGAAGGATCTGAAGTCTCCAGATGGTTCTGGAAGAAGCTGTTTGCTCACTGCAAGCAAATACCCTTGAAAGCCAAACAAAAACTGGCCGCAAGTAAACAGCATATGACATAGCCCTTCCTGCGGCCACTTAGCAGAAACCCAAGCCCAAGCCCATGGCAGGCAGGGAAGCTGGCCAGGAGAGATGGAGCAGCCGCAGCCCTGCCCACCCTCCAGCAGGGCCTGGAGGCCAGGAGGAAGGGGACCTCTGTGGCTGCGCTGCCTGGCAGAGGGCCTCAGGGGCTGCAGGCAAGGTGGCTGGAGCGGCATAAATAACACCGTACTCACTTACCATTGCCACTACCTCTAGCCTATTTTTATGATTATAATGGCAAAACCAATCCAGAGGATGAAGGGAGAAATGTCAGACACTTCACCGTGGCTCTTAAGAATATACCATAGTGATCCATTTTATACAGCTGAAATGGTTAGTATCATTTTTAAATAAGTACCTTCTATATCATGGTTACTTCTAAATGTGACTAGTTAAAGGACCCCATAAGATAAATAAAATAGAGATGAGGAGAGAGGAGAAAGGCACAGAAACCTCTGCACCCAGATGCCTGAGCAAGAAACAGAAGTTGCTCTTGACTTGCCCTCAGGTTGCCAAGGGTTGGAGGTTCTCCTGCCCAAATATCTCCCACCCCTGCTCCCTCTGGCCAGCCACAGGGCCATTCCTCCCTCTGGTCCACTGGGATCATAATCGTTCCCCAGACGCTCCCCCTCCACCCCACACCCCGGAGTCTCCCCTCCCTTGGAAACTGCTCTCTAAAATGCAAACACACGGGCTTCCCTGGTGGCGCAGTGGTTGAGAGTCCGCCTGCCGATGCAGGGGACGCGGGTTCGTGCCCCGGTCCGGGAAGATCCCACGTGCCGCGGAGCGGCTGGGCCCGTGAGCCATGGCCATTGAGCCTGCGCGTCCGGAGCCTGTGCTCCGCAACGGGAGAGGCCACAACAGTGAGAGGCTCACATACTGCAAAAAAATAAAATAAAATAAAATAAAATAAATAAAATAAAATGCAAACACAGTCCCACCTCTCCAAGCTCCAAAGTCCTTCCATTGCCCGCTCTGTCCTCAGAATAATAACACAAATTCCCTCCTGGCTACACCACTTGTGCCCCATTTCCAGGCTCTGCCTCCCCCATTTCCAGAAGGTTTCCCCCAACTCCCTCTCAGGCAACTTTGATAGCTCACCTTTGCCTTTAGGGCTTTGCTCACATCGTTCCTTCTGCTAGACTGCTTTTCCCTCTTCTTCTTCTTATTTTTTAACTATTTCTTCTATTATTTTTTCAGTAAAACTAAAATTTTTGTATACAGTTCTATAAGTCTGAACATGTGCATAGAACCACCGCCACAATCAGGACACAACAGTTCCATCACTCCAAAAACCTCCCTCAAGAATTCCAAAGCCGGGCTTCCCTGGTGGCACAGTGGTTAAGAATCTGCCTGCCAATTCAGGGGACACGGGTTCGAGCCCTGGTCCGGGAAGATCCCACATGCCGCGAGCAACTAAGCCCGTGCGCCACAACTACTGAGCCCACGTGCCACAGCTACTGAAGCCCGTGTGCCTAGGGCCCATGCTCCGCAAGAAGAGAAGCCACCGCAATGAGAAGCCCGTGCACCGCAACAAAGAGTAGCCCCCGCTCGCCGCAACTAGAGAAAGCCCGTGTGCAGCAACAAAGACACAATGCAGTCAAAAATAAATAAATTAAATAAATTAATTAAAAAAAAATTCCAAAGCCACAGGGAATACGACTCAGGCCCTAGCCAAAGGAGACCCATGTTGGTTCAGAACTAGTCAAGGCCTGGAGACCAGCGGAGGCCCTCTCCCCACCTTTCACTCCTACCCCCCTTCACCTCTGAGTTCACCGGCTGCTACCTTAAAGCACCTTCTGGCTCCCTCTCATAAGCAGTTCTGGAGCCCCAAGGCCACTTCCAAGAATATGTGCACATGGTGCGGGGGGGCAGGGGGGGACACACAGAGAAGGGCAGCCTGGGGGTCACCCACAAACCCCTGCTCCATCCTCACTCTCAGGCCAGGTGGCCCATCAGACGCAGGCCTATGTAGACACGTTCAGACAATACAGGGATTGCACCCCGAAGGCCCCAGATGGAAACACTTTAGCAGTCACATCAAAAAAACAATCCAAGCAAAGAAAGCCCAGGTGGCTCAGGCACCCAGGCCTCAAAGAAACCGGAAGCACCCTGCTTCTACGTCAGCACCCTGGTAGGGAGGGAGGGCTCGCCTCCCAGACCTCTTCTGAGGGGACTGTCAGCATCTTTGCGGCCCATCTGAAGCACATTTCTCTCCCTGGCCCCTGAAACTGCTAAGGCCTTTGCTCACTTCTTTGTGAGGCCTATCAGTTCCCGCACCCCCCTCCTACCCCTTCTAACCCCCTGTTTTTGGACCAACTCCTGCTTGGTCAGATTGGGATCAGTAGATTACTTAAACCCCTCTGCTCCCCCCCAGCCAGCCCTACAGAACCTGGCTTGTGTATGTATTAGGAGCTGCTCCATGAGGGAGGTGCCCACAAGAGAGGGTATCAAATTCCCTGCAGGCTCCAAGGGCTGGAAGTCCCGATTCCCAGTTCTGATTCCAAAACTGGGTTAACCTCTTCTCTTCTCCGGCTGAGCCCGAGAACCTGAGGGCTTCACCCAGACCTTCGGCAGGGTGATTTCCCAGGGCACCCCATCATTAGACCTCAGAGGCTGCGGCTGAGTGGGGCTGCCTTCTCACCCAGCCAGCATTCAGCAAGGAGGCCCAGGGCACACAGGGGGCAAACATCTCCTACGGGCTGGGTATTTCCTGCCTGGTGAGAAGAGAGATCTAAAGGAGCAAGAAAACTTCTTTAGGTTAGAATCTGTCTACACTTGGTCCACACTTAGAGTCCCAGAAGCACCCCCTAGTCAGGTACTGAATGAAATACATCGATGACTTCCTTACTGTTTGTTTTAGGTCCCGACAAAAAGAAAACTTATTTTTGTGGGTTCTTTGTCAAACCCCCATTCTTATACCACCTTTGGGGTACCAAGTGGTTTCACCTCCAAGATTCCTTTTGCTCCTCAGAGCAACCCCTTAGTATAAGCCCATTTTACACACGAGGGGCCTGGGCTTCAGAGCACTAGAGTGCTTACTCAAAGCTGCACGGTAGCTCGTCTGGCACAAACCTCGCTCTGATTTCAAACCCTGTGCCTTTGCTCCACCACTCCAAGCTGCACCAAAGGCCTCAAGAATATGAAGAAGCCACAGTGTCTGATGGAACCTGTAGGGTTGGGGTGGAGGAGTGAAGAACTAGGAGACCTGGGCTCTAGCCCGGCTCTGAGTGACCTTGAGAAGGTCACACCGCTTCTCTGGCCTTAGCCCCTTCACCTAGAGATTCCCCTCTGAGTCTTAACCTCCAGGGACTTGAGGTCTTGGTTCTTCCGAGGAGAACTGACCTACGTGTGGGCTCTCCTGGAACCCCCTTCTCTCCACGGCCTGCGTGATGACATGCTCATAGTAGAGTGAAGAGAGACAAGAGGAAACTCCTCCTACACCCACACTCTGGGCCCTCAAGCATGGCTGCAGTAAAATTTTTGACGAAGAGGCTGAAGGAATCTGTGCTTGTGCCACTTCACCAGGCACTCAGATCCCCATTTCCATTTCCATGGATGATCAGAAGCTGGCCCCATGCCACTGAAAACAGCCCCGAAGTGGAAATGACCTGAAGTCCACACGCAGGGAGATGATTATCAAAATCATGGTACTGAGCATTGAAAGTACAGCGATGAAGATCTTTTTAGAGATGCACACATGGAAACTTGCTTTGACAAAAAGTGAAGTAAAACACATCAGACTGCAAAACTGCATGTTTGGTATACAACTCTTTAAAATAATAATCAAAGAGAGTAGAAGATACACCAAAATGATAACCAAGGTTACCTGTAGAAGTTGGCAGTATGGCTGTTATATAAAATATATTATATTTCATATATTTTTTAATCATATATATTTTTTATCCCCCAAGGACCAGAAAGAAAACTTTTTTTAAGTTGGCAGTAATAGTCTTAACTTCTTCTATCAATATTTTTCATCCAAGTTCAAAGTGTTCAGCATACATCAAGTCTCCCACCATTATTGTAAGGAAAGGGACAAGTGTCCCACTCTTAGCTTTAGAAATACACACACCAAGCCCTGGCAGAGACTCACAGCCCCTTCATGATGATCAAAAATGCCCTTACAGGTCCCGCAGCTCAATGTTCACTTTTGCAAAAAAGACATTTAAGGATTCCAGACTTTTTATATTTCTAACTCAGGCTTTCCCATTTTAGGTACCTTGGATTGGTAATAAGATGGTGTTAAGGAATTACTGAATATTCAAACAAGCTGGGGAAGTTCACGTCTCAGTTTCAATGAATTAAAAGAAGTTTCTCTGTGGAAAGATCCTCCAAGAGGGGCATATAACATATATCATTTCCCAGCTGACGTTCACCAAAGCCTTCTATTTTAGGACTATCTCAAAGAGTAGCAGTTCCATAGATGCAGGGACATCTGGGTAGGCGCAGTTTCTGTTCCCTCAGCCCTCTAGCCCTGGTGGTTCTCAGTCCTGGCTGCATACTGCGATCATCTAGAGAGACTTCGTTTTTAAAAACTTCTTGGTCTGGGTCCCACCTTGGATTTGGTCTAGGGAGCACTGAGAGTCAGTGCTGAGAACCACTTCGCCCTCACACCCTCTTAGCTACCCATGAGAAGAAGAGGTCAACACCAGGGCTGGGGTCCAACCTCAGAATTATTCAGGCATCATCCATTTTTGGAGCTAAATGCCACCTCAAAGGACATCTAGTTTAATGTCTCATTTTACAGAGGAAGAAACTGAGGACTCCTGGTCCCCTGTCTCCTCCTATACTGGTTCCTGCCAATGCTGGGCCCCCAGGCCTCTGGACCACAACACCCTTCATTCAGAGGGTAAAGCAAAGGAAACCTTCAGATCTCCAAGGCCATTTTGCTGCCAGAGGTTGCCCATCAGGCCCCTCTCTCTGGCAAGTGGACCCAGACACAGTGAAATCCTGACTCAAGTCCTCTTCCTAACACACCCCAGAACTGAGGATGAGAAGCCAGGAGGCTGCTGGCTCACGGAAACAGGAAGCCCACTCTGGCAGTGGAGCAATCACTCCACTGGCGCCCAGAGGCTGCCCGAGCAGAAGGCAGGTATCTTCTCCCTCCTGCACCGGCCTCCACCGCAGGAGGCCTGAGAGGCTCTGCCATGGACAGAATACTCCTGTAGACAGCAGTAACAGCCCTGAGTGGGTGGCCTTAGCCCGTGCTCTCTTCTGCAAACACTCTGGCCACCAAATAGGGAATTTTGTGGTAAAAAAAATCTCCACACTTTTCACTTCCTGTACCTCTGATCACTCCCCTTTTCCAACCTTAAGATTCCATTATTAACTCCTCTTTAGCAGCCTTGAGGGGAAAAAACAAAAAACTCTGAGGATTGCGGAGAAGGTGTTATGCAGGGGTAAAGTGAAATACACACACACACCCAGCCTCATAGGCCCCGCTCCTGGTGACCAGGCTCCTGCCTTTGGTTCTGACACTGCCAGGACACCCTGGAACACAGGGAACTATTCTCCCAGAGACCATCCATCCTACAGGGGAATCTCTGGGCACCTTCTCAACTCCAGCCCCACAGCTAAGCTTCTTGAGGAGAATCTCCCCTGAGCTCCAATCTGCCCTCTATGAGCTTGGGGTGGGGAGGGGGAGGGCTGTCCATAGAAGCAGACAGGAGAGCCCCTCTGGGTTCCTTCAGAGTTCAAAGTCATCCTAGTAGCTGACACCAGCCCCTGCCCCCGGGGAAGGACGGTGAACTGCAGGAGGGGTGGGGGGCTGGCAGCTCCATGTAGCTTCTACCTGGAAGCAGAGCTGATCAGCAGCCAGTGCTGAGGGAAGCCCTTTTCCTGAGGCTGCACCTGTGCTTTAAGCTGCCCGGATCACATTCTCAAAGGGTCTATTTTTCCTGCTTGTTGGTGTTTGTGAGTTTTATCGATGGAAGGGCCACTGTTCACAAGGTCCCTGGCTTCATGAATGATGCCCCAGGCCATCCAGTGCTCCCATACCTGCCCTGTGGTCCCAGGAGGTGGTGGGAAATGGGGCACTGGGAGACAGGCATTTGAACTTTACCAGGGCCAAATTAATTCTATGGTAATAAGTGTAAGGCATTACTTCTCTTTTTTTTTTGTATGTGTTGGGTCTTTGTTGCTGTGCACGGGCTTTCTCTAGTTGCGGTGAACAGGGGCTACTCTTGGTTGCGGTGCGCGGGCTTCTCATTGTGGTGGCTTTTCTTGTTGCAGAGCACAGGCTCTAGGCGTGCTGGCTTCAGTAGTTGTGGCTCGCGGGCTCTAGAGCACAGGCTCAGTAGTTATGGTGCACGGGCTTAGTCGCTCTGCGGCATGTGGATTTTCCCGGACCAGGGATCGAACCCCCATCCCCTGCATTGGCAGGCAGATTCCTAACCACTGTGCCACCAGGAAAGTCCCAAGGCATTACTTCTTAATATTAAAACATGGCTAAGATACAAGCTAATACAGAATTCACACGCATTTTTCTGAGGAATAAAGTGACTCCAAAGGCTGTCTTGGGTGTCCCATGGAATCCTTTCCTCTCCCTGCGCTGTGGATTGGATGGAGTTTGTGCAGCGCTGCCAGAGGGCTACAGTGCAGGCAGGGTGTGCAGGTCCAGAAGGAAAGCCGCCTTATTACGGTCCTCCCCCCCACCCAAGGCAAGCAGAAAAGCCGATTGCCAGCGACCTAAGTACCCGCCCTCCTGCAACTTTCGGGGAACAATTCTGGCCCCAGGAGGCTGCGCAGGCTCAGCGCGCCCGGAGCGGGGGCGCTTCCCACGGTCACCTGTCTGGGTGCCCACCCCACACGCGCGTCCCCTCCCGTGGTTCCTACCATGTCCCCCTCGGTGGCTGGACCGGCTCCTCGGCGCGCTCAGCCTGCTCGCCAGCTCATCCCGCCGCCCCGGCCCGCCCGCGGCACCGTGGCTCTCCGGGCTTCCCGGGACGCGGGATCCGGACCGAGGGGCCACAGCTTTCTAGCGGCCAATTCCGGGGCAGGCGATGCGCGGCGGGATGCTCTGAGGTTAGGCTTCGTTAGAGGAGGTCTAGGAGAATGCACACGCGGGATCTGTCGTTCTGCGGTAGCCTTCCCGCAGCCTCGAGCCTCCTCAATCAGCTAGGGACGTTTGCAGAGTTTGCAAAGTCCTGGCGTCGAGTCCCGGCCCAGCCTCCCCACTTCCCCGAAAGCGCGGGAGGGGGGAGCTCCTTTCACAATAAAAGCCCTGCCCCGGGCTCGAGCAGCCGCAGCCGCCTGAAGCAGGGGCCCAGGTGCTAGGAAGGAATGGGCCCCGCCCGCCAGTCCGCTGGGTGATGAGCCGAGGCTGGGGGGCGAGGGGCGCTGCGCAAGGCCTGGGGACGTCGCCTCGATCTCTCCTCCAAGGGGTGCGGTGCACTGCGAGCCCCTGGCAACCCGGGGGTTCCTGCGGAGGGTCTCCCAAACTATCGCTTTCCCCTGCAAAGCCTCAGAAAGACAACTTTTCTGGCACCTCATAGCCTTGCTTGGGCCCAGTCCCCAAGGGCGATTTGGAAGGAAACACGGGAGGAGAATCCGTTGACCACTTAAGATCATTAACGATGAACAGGTTTTCTCCTTGAGAACTAATCAGTGTTTAAGTTGCTGCAGTAAGCCACTGATACCAACCTCTCTGCTAAGGATGCAAACGCAGGGCCCTGTGTCCCCGGGGTCTTCATGCTCCTTGTTGGAGAGAAGACTGGGCTTGGAGCCCATAGCCCTGGAATTGGGGGCTGGCCCCTCTGTAAACAGCTCAGTGACCTTCTACCAGTGCCTGGACCTCTTTGAGACCAGTGTCCCTAAGCAGCCCAACGTTGTATCTCAGGATTCTTAACAGCCTGCAGGCAAGAAGGTGGAGGTGGGGATAGTGTCAGCAGTAGGACTCAGAGAATCTGAAAACCAGGCTAAAATATTACCCTCCAAGATTGAAACTAGTACAAACCACATTAGATGGACAAAAACTGGTATGTTCCCAGAAGTTCCCTGCTACAGAATGCTTTGAGGTTGTCACTGATGACAGTGCTTCTTAAGAGGGTCTCCTTAAATTTGTGTGTGTGTGTGTGTGTGTGTGTGTGTGTGTGTGTGTGTGTGCTGGGGCTACAACAGATGGAAAGGAAAGTATTTTTTTCAGTCCTTATCTTGTTCCAGATGCTTTCCAGAGGTTATTTCATTTCATCATCACAAGCAATCCTAAGAGAGAAATTTTATTACCACCATTTTTCAAATAAGGAAACTGAGGATTAGGCAGTTGAAGTGACTTTCCTGAGGCCAGATAGTCAGTTAGTAGTTTAGTAAACCAAAGTCTATTTGCTAGAGCACGTGAGAAAGAGGAAGAAATCGATAAGCCAGGAACAGGAGGCAGGATGCGGTGCTGAAAACCAGAGCTTATTTGTGCATAGGGAGGACGGCGAGAACTGAGAATCTGAGTGCTGGCTGAGGAATGTAGAGGAAGGGGGAGAGGGACAGACAGTACAAACTTTTTTGTGTTCTCTCCAGATGTTTGGGGAGACGATGTGGTCTTTTGAGCCTCCTTTTCTGACTGCAACCCACATAAGATGTACATTCTTTGTCATGACCTTTTACACAAACATACACGTACAAACGTAACTAAAACAAAGTTTTATAAATCACTGTTACACGTAGTGCACTCCAATATGTTCTATTCTATTCCATCTTAATTATTATTATTTTTTTTTGTGTGTGTGTGTGGTACGCAGGCCTCTCACTGATGTGGCCTCTCCCGTTGTGGAGCACAGGCTCTGGACGCGCAGGCTCAGCGGCCATGGCTCACGGGCCCAGCCGCTCCGCGGCATATGAGATCCTCCCCGACCGGGGCACAAACCCGTGTCCCCTGCATCAGCAGGCAGACTCTCAACCACTGCACCACCAGGGAAGCCCCATCTTAATTATTTTTAACGGTGGTCTCTAATCACTCTATTTCCCTAACATCCACTACTGAGTATAGTTTGAAAAACACTGTACTTGAGAGTAGAACAGAGACATTTCTTTAATGTTTTCAAAGAGCTTTGTGGTCTTCTACAGAATGTATCTGTTATATAGAAAAGGAATTTTAAAGGCAGGGATTTTGTTGGTCAAGTTTGAGAACACTGAGCACAGTTTCTTTGCTTTTTGTTTTTGTTTTTGGCAATAGGACTTGCCAGAGCCTTTGATGCTAATATATGTTGAGGTTTTCTGAGACAGGAGGATAGTGCCCAGTTTTTCCCAGGTTTACTGGATGTAGAACTCTTTTTCAGAGGAGTCACCTCTCAGGACTCATGGGACACCCTTGGGAAAAGCTGTTCCAGGACCTGGTCCAGACAAGTGAAGGGTCGCATACGAACAGGGAGTGAAAACCCTACATTCTGAAGCCCGACTCCCAAGCTCAGCACCATTCTGTTCACCTGATACTCTGCTCAGAGAAGGATCAACTACCCAGATGGTGAATGTAGGAACTCCATTCGTAAATGAACAACTGCCACTTTTACAACCCAGAATGACCGTGAGCAGTGTCCAGGAATGACCACAGCTGAGGAAGCAGATAAGCTATCCAGCTGAGGACGCACGTGGGCTCTGCAATCATCCACCTGCCTTGCACAAGATCCTGCCTAGACTCCTGCCTTCCCTTTCTTCACTAACTCCTAATTGACACTGATTCCTTCCAGCTCTGAAATCCTATGAAGTTATATTAAATTTAGACAACCAATAAATCCCTCCTTTCTAGGAAACAGCACTCCAGGCAGTATTTACTTTCAGAACTTGGGCTGCTTGAGAGTTGGCTGCTCCCAGGATACTGGTAGGGCCTCTGGTTACACAGTGGAGCTTGCAAGTGAGAAACATTCAACTGAGACAGGTTGGTGCTAGTGAGGAATATTTTACTATTTCCACCAGAGAGAGCTTCCTACTTCATCGCGGAGTGAATCTATCTTCACCTTAACCGTTCCCGAGGAGTCAGACTTACAATTTGCTCTAATGACTTTTAGAGCTCCTTATAAATTGGTACTGCAGACAGCTGCCCAACTGGCTACTATTTTTTTTTTTGCTGTGCCCTGCGCTTGCGGGATCTCAGTTCCCTGACCAGGTATGGAACCCGTGCCCGCTGCAGCGGAAGCGAGGAGTCCTAATCACTGGACCACCAGGGAATTCCCACAACTGGCCCACTCCTTGGTATGGTTCCATGTCTCATTCCAACTCAGACTTACTAAATCAAAATTTCCAAGGCTTGAGAATCTATCCATTTTTTTAAGCACCATAATTAATGCTAAAGCACAGCCAGGCTGAGAACTGCTGAGCTAAGCAACTCCTCTTTCTTGGCTCCCACGTCTAAATGGCCATTCTAAATGATTCTGGAATCTCTCTCCTATCCATTCTCACTGCCACTTCTTTGACCCAAACTCTTGTCTCACTCACAGAACTCTTGGAGGGACTCCCAGGCCCTGCTTTTGCTCCTTCCAATCCATCCTGCACATCACTACAAAAATGTAAATGTGGACCTGCCACTGGCCTGCTCCCCATAACTCTTGGGATTAAATGCAAATTCCTCAGCATAGCTTTCAAGGTCCTTCAGCGTTTGACTTCTGATGACCTCTCAGGCCTCTTACACATTTCTAAACCTTCTTAAGTGCAGTTCCCTGCATCTCAAAGCCTTTTTTTTTTTTTAATTAATTTATTTTTGGCTGCGTTGGGTCTTCGATGCTGTGCATGGGCTTTCTCTAGTTGTGGCGAGCAGGGGCGGCTCTTCATTGTGGTGCGCGGGCTTCTCATTGTGGTGGCTTCTCTTGTTGCAGAGCACAGGCTCTAGGCGCGCAGGCTTCAGTAGTTGTGGCACGTGGGCTCAGTAGTTGTGGCACGTGGGCTCTAGAGTGCAGGCTCATTAGTTGTGGCACGTGGGCTCTAGAGTGCAGGCTCAGTAGTTGTGGCACACAGGCTTAGCTGCTCCGCAGCATGTGGGATCTTCCCGGACCAGGGCTCAAACCTGTGTCCCCTGCATTGGCAGGCGGATTCTTAACCACTGCGCCACCAGGGAAGTCCCTCAAAGCCTTTTCTTGATACACTCATTTCTAACCGGACACACCTCCACCGCCATTCACCCCCACCCCCAAATCCTCTCTATTCTGAAGACCCAGCACAGCATGTTCCCTGAAGTTATTACCTTGTTGGTCTCTCTCATGGACCTTGGACTCCCTAGAGGAAGGGACCATTCTGGGCCTTCTGTGTCCACTTGCCTAGCACCAAGTAACTGCTCAGTAAATGCTTTTGAATAAAGGAATAAGAGAGAAGACTGGGGTTCAATAATGAATCTGCCGCTCACCAATTATGGGTACTCAGTAAAGCAACTCTGCTCCAATGGCTTCACGTTCCTCGCCTGACAAATAAGAACCATCATCCCTGCCCAGCCCACCTCCCTGGATTCCTACAACCACATAATGGGTTCATATAAATTACATCATCCAGAACAAAGCCTGTGTCATGACAAACTTTCAAAAACATTTGTTGAATCCATGAATGAAGGAATGAATGAATAAGAAAGAAGCTTCCTTTGTGGCTAACATCCAGTTTACATTTTCTCTTTTTATCTTCACTCACTGAACCCCTGTATTTTAGAGGGCAGCAGTGTATTCAGCCAAAAGAATTACGTATTTCACAGCCCCACTTGCAAAAAGGGACAGTCGATGGGCAGTAAATAGAAGTCATTGAGTGGGGCCCACAGGAAGCTCTTCCCAGGGGGCTGGCATTGCTTTGATTATCGCTCAGCAAATATTCACTCCCCTTCGCCCTGCTGTGAGCAGAGCATGTGTCTGTGCCACTGTCGTTTGGCTTGGCCATGGACTCACCATAACCGTTAGAATGTGAGCAAGTAGAGGCATTATATCTGCTTGTGCAGCATCACTTGGCTTTCATTCTGGGGGTTCACCATGTAAAGAACAAGCCCTGGGTAGCCACTACCCTCTAGTCTGAGCCCTAGAATGAGACACGTGGGACAGACTTGAGCCCAACTCACTGCTTGGAGTCACACCCAGCCGCCCCAGAGGCATGAGGATAAACGCTGCGATTGGAAATCACTGAGTCTTAGAGAAGTTTGTTCCATGACATTATTATAGTAAAAGTTGAGGCATACAGGTAGGAGGGCCAAGCGCTTAGAGAGTCGATCTAGGACAAAAGGGCTCCCAGGTCAAAAAAAGAGGCCTATCAGGGCTTCCCTGGTGGCACAGTGGTTGAGAGTCCACCTACCAATGCAAGGGACACGAGTTCGTGCCCCGGTCCAGGAAGATCCCACATGCCGCGGAGCGGCTGAGCCCGTGAGCCATGGCCGCTGAGCCTGCACATCCGGAGCCTGTGCTCCACAACTGGAGAGGCCACAGCAGTGGGAGGCCCGCATAGCAAAAAAAAAAAAACAAAACAAAAAAGAGCTCTATCATACCAAAAAGTCTCATAATAACATAATATATAACAAATTATTATACATATATGTGCTATTACTTCAACATAAAAATATATAAACAGATGTCATATTAAATTATCTATTATTCTATATTATTTATTTTTGTTTCATAAAGTCTATTATTTAAACAAAACAAAAATAGGACTACTTAGCAATAGTAATTAGTAGCAATGAAAAATATGTGAGAAAAATATAACAAAATTTTGGTTTCTTTCTCTCCTCTCATATAGTAATTTATTTAAACTCTTTATTGGATATTTATATAAACTATATCATTGCATATTCTTAAGCTATATAAATGTAAGATTGCTTAAAAAGATAACAGAAGTGTAATAGGACTACTTAAACAGATATTACCTAGATTTAATTTAAAAATAATAATATGGGGCTTCCCTGGTGGCGCAGTGGTTGAGAGTCCGCCTGCCGATGCAGGGGACACGGGTTCGTGCCCCGGTCTGGGAAGATCCCACATGCCGTGGAGCGGCTGGGCCCGTGAGCCATGGCCGCTGAGCCCGTGCGTCCAGAGCCTGTGCTCCGCAATGGGAGAGGCCACAACAGTGAGAGGCCCGCGTACCGCAAAAAAAAAAATGGGACCTAATCAAACTTACAAGCTTTTGCACAACAAAGGAAACCAATGAAAAGACAACATATGGAATAGGAGAAAATATTTGCAACTGATGCAACTGACAAGAGCTTAATCTCCAAAATATACAAACAGCTCATACAACTCAAAAAAAAAGCCGAAAAAACCAACCCAACCGAAAAATGGGCAGAAGCCATTAATAGACATTTCTCCAAAGAAGACATACAGATGGCCAGCGGACACATGAAAAGATGCTCCACATCACTAATTATTCAAAAGTCTACAAATAACAAATGCTGGAGAGGGTGTGGAGAAAAGGGAACCCTCCTACACTGTTGGTGGGAATGTAAGTTGGTGCAGTCACTATGAAAAACAGTATGGAGGTTCCTCGGAAAACTCAAAATGGAATTACCATATGATCCAGCAATCCCACTCCTGGGCATATACCTGGACAAAACTATAATTCGAAAAGATACATGCCTCCCTATGTTCATAGCAGCACTATTCATAATAGCCCAGACATGGAACCAACCTAAATGTCCATCAACAGATGAATGGATAAAGAAGATGTGGTACATATATACAATGGAATACTACTCAGCCATAAAAAAGGAAGAAATAATGCCATTTGCAGCAAAATGGATACAACTAGATATTATCAAATACCATATGATATCACTTATATGTGGAATCTAAAATATGCCACAAATGAACCTATCTACAAAATAGAAATAGACTCACAGACATAGAGAACAGACTTGTAGTTGCCAAGGGGGAAGAGGAGAGGGAGAGGGATGGACTGGGAGTTTGTGGTTAGTAGATGCAAACTATTACATTTAGAATGGAAAAACAACAAGGTCCTACCGTATAGCATAGGGAACTATATCCAATCTACTGGGATAAACCATAATGGGAAAGAATATAAAAAAAAGAATGTATGTATGTGTATAACTGAGTCACTTTGCTGTACAGCAGAGACTGGCACAACATCGTAAATCAACTATATTTCAATAAAAAAATAAGTCATTTAGCCTTCTTTTTCAGTGATGTCTGTGTCATACTGGCATGGGTAGGATAATCACTCTTGCTTTCATTATCTGAACTCTTAGAAAACATGGTCATGATATTCAGTGCCAAAAATTAAACTAGCACTATCTCAATACAAAGTCCAATAGTTAATTCACAAGCAAAATGTAAAATAGACTGTTAGTGCTCCTGATTACAACACACTTAAGGTGGACGTTTAAGTCACATCATTTGGAGTGATGTTACAATGAATGCTCCATTTTTGTGAACCATAAATCATGGTTGCCTGCATCAATGGTAAGGGGAAAAAATAAGCAACAGTAACTACAGAAGGCAGATAATCTACGCCGTATCCAACTGACACTAAAAATAGCATTGCTTTCAGCCCCTATTTTTCATGTAGCCCTGTGGGGTTCTATATTCTCCCCCAGACATCTACATCCATCACCAAAAACTGGGACTTTTTGTGTCCTGAGGAGGGGTTTCCTGGGATGCTAAACTTTCAGTGCTAAAGCTGGGACAGTACGGAGCAAGCCAGGGGGTTAGTCACCCTTGCCTAAAGGAAGCTCGGAGTCTATATCAGTTATATCAACTTCCAGAATGGATGAATTCAATGAGTAATTAGCTATACTTACCGAGCACCCACAATGATCAGGTGTATAGTGCAAGGTTTTCTCATGTGCATTTAATTTTTTAAAAAATATTTATAATAGCCCCACAAGTAGCTGTTATAGTCTCCATTTTATAGATGGAAAAAGTAAGCCTCAAAATCTAGGCTCTACCACTCATGGAATTGGGGAAAAGTGTAAAATGGATTTTCGTCCTTGCCTTGGCTAGAGAGGAACCATATCTGAGTAAACTAGGGGTCAGACACACTGTCAAAGAGGAGAAAATTCAGTAACTCTCAGGGAAAGACAACAAATTATAGAGGGGCGAGTTAGGGTCTGCCAGTCCCACTGCCCTTTGCGCCCTCCAGGTGGCTCCTTTTGTTTCTGGAACATTAGGACCTTGTTTTATTAAGAGTTGCATCCCTTATGCAGTAATTCTTAAACTTTGTCTCTAATGGCAGGTCAGAGAAAATTTAGACTCAAGGCACATGACCAGGGATGAGGCTGTAAACCACCTTATGGTCAGCATGTACTTTAATGTTAAAATGATGAAATCATTATTAAAACGTTTAAATACACTTTGACCTCGTATTTCAAAATCCTTGTCTGAAATTACTGCTCCAGAAAGCAGTAACTACGGGCGAGCTAATTCACATTTATATTCCTTATAAAAGCAAATATAAAATGATGCCTTCCCTCCCTATTCCACAGTCTCTGTGAGAATTGAGAAGAAATAACTTACATAAGACATATTCTTTAAGCTTAGTACTATCTGAGGAGTCAAGGATCCATGCTTATGTCACGACTGTATGTTTTTTCCTGAAATTCTACCACTAGTTCTCACCTGTAAAACAGTCACAGCTCAGCCAAGGAGGACACACCACATTTAAAGGCTAGTTCCCTGGCCCAGACCAAAGGGTTAAGATAACCAGTATCTCATTTTCATACTTATTTGTCTTGTGTTCCAAATGTAGGCAACGAGGTGAGTATTGGCTATTTCAGATTTATTATCTTATCACCACAGATCTGAGCAACATTGTAATAAAGAGTTTAACTTCATTATTGATATTTGATCACTAACAGCTTTCAAGCCTCTTTCCTCCCTCTTCTCCTATTGCTCCACACCTCGATGGGCCTGTAAGAAACCCTGGGGGCTCCCTCTCCTGGTGCCAGTGGAAGTTCAAACCATGCCAGCCCCTGCAGGCACAGTTAGAACCCTCACCCCAATGCTACTACCTACACAAAAAGAATAGCCAAATGGCCAAAAAGGATATGAAAAAGGTACTCAACATAATTAGTCATTAGGGAAATATAATTAAAACCACAATATGTTACATCTATACTAACAGCAGAATGGCTAATATTAAAAAGACTACCCAGGGGCTTCCCTGGTGGTCCAGTGATGAAGACCTCGTGCTTCCAATGCA
This sequence comes from Pseudorca crassidens, assembly GCF_039906515.1. Taxonomy (NCBI): domain Eukaryota; kingdom Metazoa; phylum Chordata; class Mammalia; order Artiodactyla; family Delphinidae; genus Pseudorca; species Pseudorca crassidens. The sequence goes on from NC_090305.1 coordinate 60,794,794, forward strand.
GAGGGCATGGGTTCGATCCGTGTTCGGGGAACTAGAAAAGACTATGAAGAGGAGGCTGCAGAGCATCTAAGACTCTCATACACTGCTGGAAGCAGGATACATTATTACAACTATTTTGTAAAACTTTTGGCAGTATCTGTCAAAGCCAAGCATATGCCTAATCTGTATGATGCAACAATCCCACTCATATAATAATTAATATAAAATTATATAAATGTATCTATCTACCTATAGATATTCAAGAGATATTCATGAATAGGTCAGTTAAAAGGCATGTAAAAGAACGTTCATAGTGTCTACAAAAGCCCCAAATCTGAAGCCACCCAAATATCCATCAACCAGTGGTATATTCAGGCAACGGACTAGTACTCAGCAATTTTAAAAAGCCTCTGCTACACGTAACAACATGGATAAACCTCACAGACAAAAGGTGGTAAAAGCATCTAAACATAAAAGAGCAGATACTGAATTATTTTGTTTGTCATCTACACTAACCTATAGTAAGAGAAATCATTACAGTGGTTGACCCTTGGGAAGAGGCTGACAGGCAGAAGACGTGAGGAAGCCATCTGGGCTATCTTGATCCGGGTAGGGGGCACGATACACCTCACTGTTTGCCTCCACTGGAGCCTACCTTGCTATTCTCAAGCTTGCTTTTTCTTACTTAGCAATATATTGTGACCGTTCCCATGTCAATAAAAGTAGCTCTCTTTCATCAAGTTTAAGTTGCTGTCACCTTTTTTTGTTAAACATACTTTCAGGAATCTTGTCTCCCTAAGCAAGTTACAAATGCTACAAGGGCAGGGGCTCTATCTTGCAAATCACATGAAGAAAGAGAATTTGGAGCTGTGGAGATAGTCACACCTGGTTTTAAAACTGAATTTCACCACTTTGGGCTGTATAACCTTGGACAAATAATGTACCCATCCAGCCTCAGTTTCCTCATCTATAAAATGGGGATATAATGCCTACCTCGTGAAGTTTATTAGAAAGTTTTAAATAGACAATGAACGCAAGGAACGTAATACCTAATGGGTGCTCATCAAATGACAGCTGTCTTCTCTTCCAGCCTCATCAAGGCCTTGCTCACAGAGCCCTCAGAAAAGCTATGATGATTCTCTTACCTTGTTCCTGGAGCCAAGCAGCAGTCTAGAGAATAAGTGAAGGGCAGCATCAGCTCATCGTGCTTCCTAATGCCAATCGCTCCTTCTCAAGGTCAGGAGACACTGTCTAGCTGATCACACCATTTAAGACCTGAGGATGAATTCCGAGAACGCATAGTAATGGGTATCTTGAATTGCTCTCCCCAGTCACAAACAGCAATCCCCTCAGAAGGCATAAAAATGAGGAAGTGCACTGAACTTCAAGGCTGGCAGGTGCGGTTCGACAGAGACCACCTAGGCTAGTCCCAGAATCAGGAGCATAAGAGAAATGTTTTAAATAATGAGGATTTCAAGAAGTAAATAGCACCCCTGCGTGGCCAACATTCCATATGGAAGCTGTTCTGTGCTTTGATTCAGCCTGGGGTTTTGCCTAACTGCTGTATCATGTCCTGGCTTCACAAGGGTGGAGAGAGAACTAAGACACACTCAGGAAAATGAGTACAGTTGTTCCCATAATCTGTTCCTCACCAAGAAGATCTGTGGCTCTGAGCCCACTGTGCCTCTAGGGCCTCCTAGCTTCATAACAGGCATTAATTCAACAACCTCTTGCCATAGGCATGGGACAGACCTTAACCTGAGCAAGCCCCACCTCACTTCTTTTTGTTGTTGTTGTTGTTGTTGTTTTGTGGTACGCGGGCCTCTCACTGTTGTGGCCTCTCCCGTTGCGGAGCACAGGCTCCGGACGCGCAGGCTCAGCAGCCATGGCTCACGGGCCCAGCCGCTCCACGGCATGTGGGATCTTCCCAGACCAGGACACTAACCCATGTCCCCTGCATCGGCAGGCAGACTCTCAACCACTGCACCACCAGGGAAGTCTCTTTTTTTAAAAAAATAAATAAATTTATTTATTTATTTTTGGCTGCGTTGGGTCTTTGCTGCTGCACACGGGCTTTCTCTAGTTGCGGCGAGCGGGGGCTACTCTTCGTTGTGGTGCGCGGGCTTCTCACTACAGTGGCCTCTCTTGTTGTGGATCACAGGCTCTAGGCGCGCAGGCTTCAGTAGTTGTGGCACACAGGCTCAGTAGTTGTGGCTGCGGGCTCTAGAGCACAGGCTCAGTAGTTGTGGCGCACGGACTTAGTTGCTCCGTGGCATGTGGGATCTTCCTGGACCAGGGCTCGAACCCATGTCCCCTGCAATGGCAGGCGGATTCTGAACCACTGCACCACCAGGGAAGTACTCCACCCCAATTCTATATTCTGCCCTCTGATCTTTCAATGTGGGTGGGATTCATGAAAGTGTATTTCTTGCCAGACTCCTGCCTTCCACTGCATATGGCTGTCTATCTTCTTGTAGGTTTCCTAAGCACTATGAGGACAGATGCCATGACTAACTTATTCACAAATGTAATCTTGGCACCTATCACGATGGTTGGCACAAAGAATGAGCTTAATAAATGCCTGCCAAATAAATGAATGTTGACGCGCTTGAACTGTCCAATATTTGCTGTAACTACTGATTGCAGAAATCATTTCACTCACTTCTTGATCCAAGATTTATTAAGTATCTCCTACGTGCCATGAACTATGTAAGGGGCCAGGGTGACAAAGATGACTAGAACCTTATCCTCTGCCCACAAGGATCTCCAGGTGGGAGAGAGAAGGTGTGGAAATGAATAATATGACTAGAGCTATCATAAAGGAATGAGCAGGCTGCTTCGACACCTGCCTGAAGAGGTGGGCTAAGGCTTCTGAGCCAGCTGACTGTTTGGGATGAGTAGCAGCTCTCTAAGTAGGCAACTCGGGAAGGGGAGGCATTCTACTCAAAGGGAACGGGATGCTGTGCATGAGGCTGGGTCAGGGTCACTTTGCACTGGACAAAACAAGTCTCATGGCCAAGCCTGGCTTCAACAGAGTGTGAAGAATAACCCTCCTGCAGAGAGAATAAGTGACTCTTTGGTGAATGGCAATATGAGCTCATTGCCCGTGTGAGCGGTCCTCCCCGCAGACAGTAAGCTCCAGGACTGTTTGATACGAGTCAACGTTCCCATTCGAAGATCGACCAGAATTCAGGAATTGAGGGGAACCTACAGAGTGTCTCTCACATTTGATGATGCCAATCCACCAGGTACTGGCTTTATCAGTTTTATCTTTGACCGAGAAGCCCTGTGATCCGGCCATGTTGTGTGTACCTTCCTTCTTTGTCCTATTCTTCAGAATAGGATAGTTAGAGAGAAGACCCATCCATCTTTGGCTTTGTTTAATGTTTAATAGAGTTTCTATTACTACTGAGCTATTGCAACAAATACTGACATTCTCATCTGGTCCCTCAACAGTCACTCAGCATGCCCTCCTAGCTCCTCCAAACTCAGGGACATTAATAAAACCTTGCTCAAATCTCCTCTACTTGCTGCCTAAGAAACAGAAACTTTCTCAGAAAAGGCTTTGAGTCATCCCTCAGGATCAATTCAGATCCATCTACACAAGTCCTTAAGAATGAAGAAAAGTCCTTAAGAACTGAGGCAAAAGGTAGTATATTGCTATTTGTTCTCTTCTCTTTTGTATTCTTTTCAGGACAAGATCAGTCACAAGGATGGGGAATTAGAGAGTTGGATGTCTGTGCTCAAATCATCATATGAAGTTAAACATTTCTGAGTGGTATTTTAAAATATAAAATTTAAATTGGTTGTACCATATCCCTATCGCCTACAAGTTGGTAGATGCAGTGAAATTTAGAAGGACATAACCCACTTTCCAGCAATGTTAACAAATTTTGCTGTGTCGGTTCCCACTGTACTACAACACTCAATAAAGAAAAAATAAACTTCTAATTTTGTTATAATTACACACGCTTTTCTGAGGTATCAATATGCCTGGAGCAAAAACTTTATTAAAGTCAAATCCAGCAACATGGTGCTCTCAGGACATTGTTTCAGGTATTATCTCAATAACCCTCCACCTTATAGTGTCCATTTGAGGGCTTCTCCTCCATTCCAGTTGCTGGACTGGTGGTTGGTTCTCCTGGCACGGATGGCATGCAGTGCAGATTCTATCACAGGGTGGCACAAGACTCAGGTGCCTACTTAGGTACCAGCATATTCTTGGCATTGGAAATATACTGAGGCACAGCCACTTCTCACTAAACACTGTATTGCTTAAAATTAATTCAATTTTTAGCAAGTCCAAGCAGCTATCAGCTTCTTGTCATACATGCCTATCTCAACAGTTGGCTCTGCTACATAAACGATCAGATCTTCACATACATATTCATTTATGTAACATCGACTGCCAGCCAACATGGTTCTCTAGCCTCCTTCCCCATCGCCAGGCTGTGATAAACTCTATAGTTGCTTTCCCCAACTTTTCTGTCTTTTGTTCCTATTATTTTCTGTGAGCGTCTGACTCCTCACCAGTAAGGCCTCTGAGTAAGATCTTCAGTTCTGAGTATGGAAGGGAAGACAGAGGCTGCGACTGGCCCTTCCACAGGCTCCGTGTACGGGAGCCAGGTCACGGGAGGTCTTTCAGCAGCAGGGCCAGGAGTAGTGAAGAGAGAGAAGCCTGGGATACCTACCTCAAGAACCTAGAGTGGGGCACAAAGCAGCAATAGGGGTAGATGAAAAACGAAAGTGGTGCAACCACGGTCACACGTGGAGACATACTCACTGAATATGAATTCAAACCTCTCAGTAAACCCCCATGTATTCATTCGTAAAATTCTGACAATAGGACTTCCCTGGTGGTGCAGTGGTTAAGAATCCGCCTGCCAATGCAGGGGACACGGCAAGATCCCACATGCTCCAGAGCAACTAAGCCTGTGTGCCACGACTACTGAGTCTGAGCTCTAGAGCCCGTGAGCCACAACTACTGAGCCCTCGGGCCACAACTACTGAAGCCTGTGCACCTAGAGCCTGTGCTCCGCAGCAAGAGAAGCCACCACAGTGAGAAGCCTGTGCACCGCAACGAGGAGTAGGCCCCGCTCGCTGCAACTAGAGAAAGCGCACGTGCAGGAACGAAGACCCAACACAGGCTAAATAAATAAATAAATTTATTTATGGGAAAAAAAATTGTGACAATAATAACCCCTAACTGCACAGAGCTATTATACCATTGAGATAAAGAATATAAACTCCACACAATAATACTTGGCTCACGTTAGGTGCTCAATAAAGAAGATGTGGTATACATATATATGAAATATGATGCAGCCATTAAAAAAATGAAATAATGCCATCTGCAACAAAATGGATGGACGTAGAGGTGATCAAACTAAGTGAACACAGTCAGACAAAGACAAATATCATAGGATAACACTTATAGGTGGAATGTAAAAATTGATACAAATGACAACTTGACAAAACAGAAACAGACTCGCAGACTTCAAAAAGACATTTATGGTTACCAAAGGGGAAAGGTGGGCAGGGAGGATAAATTAGGAGGTTGGCATTAACATACATACACACACACACACACACACACATATATAAAATAGATCATCAACAGGGACCTACTATACAGAACAGGGAACTCTACTCAGCACTCTGTAATAACCTAAATGGGGAAAGAATTCGAAAAACAATAGACATATGGATATATATAACGAATCAATTCACTGTACACCTAAAACAAAAACAACATTGTAAATCAACTCAACTCCAATTTAAAGTAAAAGTTAAATGAAAAACAAAACAAAAAAAATAAGGAAAGAAATGCCTACTCTATTCCCCTCAGGCCTAGTGACCTGGGCTGGTGTCACATCCCTGGAGCCTGAGCAGCCTTGGGTCCCCTGGCTGGAGTACGCTGGTGCGGAGGGAGCCGGGGAGAGGATGTGCCAGCAAATGAGCCCCGCCCGGACTCAGAGTGCCCCGTCCCCTCGAGGTGGGACTACAATCACCAGATCCAGGCAGGCCCTCCTACACCTAAGCGAAGCCTACTGCACCCAAAAGATGGTGGACCCTCTGGGCTCAAAGAGCGTTGACAAGGGACCTGGTCACCAGGTCCCCTAGTGGTAAGGTCCCCACCTCCAGCCTCCTTCCTTAGAGTAGCCCCATGTACGGACGACAGCACCCTCTGCAGAGTGGTTATGCAGGGGTTGCCATCTGCCAGGGTAAGGGGGAAGAAGGAATGAGGCACAAGCCCTTGAGTCTTTGTGCTGGCACACTCCCCTCTCATTTACAAGCCAGGAACACAACCTTCCCTAAGGCTCTGGCTGCCTGAGTCACCGCACTGGAGCATGAAGAAATCCTGCCGCCTTGTGGCCGCTTCCTGTAACAACAGCTATAAACCCGGTGCTGCTGGGCACTTAATGTTCACAAGGCCTGAGGGGCGTTAAGTGATACCTGCCCTCAAGTAATGTCCTGGGGTAGGTCATCGAAGAAGAATTCAAAAACGGGAAGACTTTCCAGAAGCCCATTTCAAGAGATAACTTTTACTCACACTGTTTAAGGGAAAAAGAAAATAAAAGCACATGTAAAGATGCTCAACGTGTCTAATTATCAGAGAAATGAAAATGAAAATGACAACGAGCTATCACATCGCACCAGTCAGAATGGCCATCATCAAAATGTCTACAAACAATAAATGCTGGAGAGGGTGTGGAGAAAAGGGAACCGTCCTCCCTGTTGGTGAGAATGGAAATTGGTTAAGAGCCACTGTGAAGAACAGTATGGAGGTTCCTTAAAAAACTAAAACTAGAGCTACCAAATGATCCGGCAGTCCCATTCCTGGGAGTATATCCGCAGAAAATCCTATTTCAAAAAGACACTTGGGGCTTCTCTGGTGGCGCAGTGGTTGAGAGTCCGCCTGCCGATGCAGGGGACACGGGTTCGTGCCCCGGTCTAGGAAGATCCTACATGCCGCGGAGAGGCTGGGCCCATGAGCCATGGCCGCTGAGCCTGTGCATCCGGAGCCTGTGCTCCGCAACGGGAGAGGCCACGGCAGTGAGAGGCCCGCGTACTGCAAAAAAAAAAAAAAAAAAAAAAAAAAAAAAGACACATGCACGCCAACATTCATTGCCCTATTGAAAATGGCCAAGACATGAAAGCAACCAAAATGTCCATCAACATATGAATGGATAAAGCAGATGTGGTTGATATACACAATGGAGTATCCATCAGACATTAAAAAAAAAAAAAGAATGAAATAATGCCATCTGCAGCAATATGGATGGACATAGAAGTGATCATTCTAAGTGAACTCAGTCAGACAGAGAATGACAAATATCATAGGATATCACTTACATGTGGAATTTAAAAATTGATACAAATGAACTACTTCACAAGCCTGAAACAGACTCGCAGACTTCAAAAAGAAATTTATGGTTACCAAAGGGGAAGGGTGAGCAGGAGGGATAAATTAGGAAGTTGGCATTAACATACACACACTCATATATATAGAAAATATATCATCAACAAGGACCCACACTATAGCACAGGAAAGTCTACTCAGCACTCTGTAATAACATAAATGGGGAAAGAATTCGAAAAAGAATTTATATATTGATATGTATAACTGAATCAAGTTGCTCTACACCTAAAATAAACACAACATTGTAAATCAGCTCTACTCCAATATAACCTAAAAGTTAAATTAGAAACAAACAAACAAAAAGAAGAAGGAAAGAAATGCCTACTATATTCCCCTCAGGCCTGGTAACCTGAGCTAATGTCACATCCCTGGAGCCTGCGCAGGCTTGGGTCCCAAGGATGGAGGGTCCTGGGGCTGAGGGAGCTGGGGAGGATGTACCAGCAAATGCGCTCCCGCTGGCCCTGTAGTGCCTGGTCCCCTCTGCTTGGGACCACCATCACCAGATCCAGGCGGGCCCCCCTACAGCTTAACCAAGCCTAGTGCACCCAAAGGATGGTGGACCCGCTGGCCTCGAAGAGCTTTGACAAGTCACCTAGTCTCCAAGTCTCCTAGCAGTAAGGTCCCCACCTCCAGCCTCCTTCCTTAGAGTCTCCCCACGTACGGATGACGAACCCTCAGCAGAGCGGTTTTGCAGGAGTTGCCATCTGCCTGGGTAGGTGAAGCGTAAGGGGGAATCTAATAATTGGTACAAATGAACTACCTGACAAGCCCCAAACAGACTACAGATTTAAAAAAGAAACGTGTGGTTACCAAAGCAGAAAGGTGGGCAGGTGGGATATATTAGGAGGTTTGGATTAACATATACACATTAATATACATATAAAATAGATCATTAACAAGGACCCACTGTACATCACAGGGAACTCTACTCAATATTCTGTAATAACCTATATGGAAAAGAACCTGAAAAAGAATCGGTATATGGATACGTATAACTAAATCACTTAGTTGTACCCCTGAAAGTAACACAGCATTGTAAATTAACTGTACTCCAAAATAAAATAAGAATCAAATTTTTAAAAATGTTTAACTTATTAATAACCATGAAAAGCAAAAATAATTTTTTCTATTTGTTTTGTTGATTAGTTGACAAGATAATACTTGCACTGAGTTTATCATTTTTGTAAAACTGGGAGAAACTGGTAAATGGTTATCACACATAACCAGTAAAGTACTTCGAAAAATCATTCCACATATCCCCAGGGATAAAATCATCCTAGTATGTAAGACACTGAAGCACGGTGTTGCATATTCCATTTAAATAGATGAAAAACAGACCAATCAGAAACAGTGTGATTAAGGATCCCAAACACTCCATGATGCTGGGCAGAGAGAACACACTTAATCATTTTAATCAAATAAAAACAAAGGGCATTCCGTGTTTAACTCACCCGTAGAACCTGCTCTCCTCTTCCTCCCGCTTAGGGGTCCCTGGGGCTGGGTGAAACGTGACACTTTCCCTTGCTCAAGATGAGAGATCAGAGCTAGTTTGGAAGTGGACGATGCTGCTTGAAGGGAAGAAGAAACAACACAATGAAGAGCAGAGTCACACGGGTCAGTCTCGGTGGGGAGAGTAACCCTGGGGGAACTGAGCAAGAGGTACCCTAAACAGGTACAGGACAGGTTCTGGGAGGAGATCTTGGACAGTGCTTCCAAGGAAGCCTGAGACACTCTGGGAGGCGAATTTCTATTTAAAGGAAAACAAAATGTTTTACCTTCCTTGTTAAAGAACGGAAAATTCTCTAACTGTGGAAAACGGATGTATGGCTCCTAGGAGCAACTCCGACATGGAGACAAAGGGGCTGGGTTCTCTCAAGATAATCTGGAGGTTCAATACTAGTGTGAGGGTACCAAGAGATTGCTCGAGCCCTGGTGTACCCAGAGAATCACCTCTAAGGCAGGTACAGAGGGGGGACAGCTTTTATGATGGAAAAAGAAGGAAAGCCTTCTTGGAAGTCAAATAGACTCCAGGGCTCTGTGTACCTGGAAACTCTTAACATCGCCATTTGGGGTCAGTTAATAGTTGTAAGAGAAGCTTTAGCTTCTTAGGGCCCAGAGAGAACAGCAGCAGAGAGGCCATACATAGGAAGGCCTTACATAGAGTTCTCCAGCATCACACTCCTGTACAAGGCCCTCTGAGCAGGTATCAAGCTGGCCCATTCCTTTTCAGTGAAGTACACAGCCACATCCTCAAAAGCCACTGATTCCTGAAACGACAAGTTCCTCCTATCCCAGGCCTCAGGACTTTGGTGATGGTCAAAACTGTCAATGAGAGGCTGAGAACAGCATCTACAAGGACGTATATTTAGTACTGGGTCCCTCACGTGCCTGAGAAGTTTTTCTGTAAAAGTTGGAAGGTGTAGAGGAAGAGGACAAAAATTAAAGGTAGACAGCCAGCCAGAGTTCCACATACTTTCCCAGTTAGAACAAAATACACCTTCACTATGAGCTTCCAAACATATACGACCTCCAAATAGACTATAATATAGAAGCTAGGCTTGGGCCTGAGCATGAATGTATATATATATATAAAAGAAAAACTAACATATAATGGGATATGGCTGCTGCCTTAGCTCTGAGCCCCTTCCCACTTTGTATATTTGGCTGATTTTTTGGGCTGCTCACATTCCTGTCATTTCTCAATTGTGCTTTCATCCAAGTTCTTCCTCCTTCTTGTCTCCTTTCTCACGACCCCAGGCACAATGCTCTCACATTTGTCCATGACTCCCCATCCCCATGTAGAGGGAGTGAGGTTAGAGAAGCATAGGAAAGTACCGCTTACTTGAGATGGGCTAGAGAAGAGTCTGTTTATCAAACGACAACATGAAGAGAGTGAAAAAGTGGGAATTCCCTTGCTTTCCAGTGGTTAGGACTCTGCGCTTCCACTGCAGGGGGCCCGGGTTCCATCCCTGATTGGGGAACTAAGATCCTGCAAGCCTCGAGGCAGGGCCAAAAAAATAAATTAATAAGAGAGTGAAAAAGCAAGCCACAGACTGGGAAAAGGAATTTCATAATACATACATCTGACATAGGACTCATATCCATAATTACTACAACTTGGAGGAAAAAAATGACACACAATGTAAGAAACAATGGGAACGTATCTCAACAGCGACTTCACATAAGTGGACATCCACGTATGCAATAAACATAGGAAGTGGTGCTCTGTATCACTCCTTAGTGGAGAAAAGGCAATTAAAAAAACCTAACATGATATCAAGAATGAATGAGAAGTATTTGCAAGGATGTGGAGCAACTGGAACTCTCTTGTACTGCTGGTAAAAGTATAAATTGGAACAACCATTTCAGAAGATTGTTGGGCAGCATCTACTAAAACCAACCAAATGTATAGCCTATGACCTAGCAATTTGACTCCTAAAGATACACCCCAGAGAAAAGAGTGCATGTGTTCATCAAAAGGCATAAGCAAGAATGTTCGCTGCCTTCTTATTCATAGTAGTCGAAAACTGGAAACAATCAAAATGTCCATCCACGGTAGAATGAATAAATAAAATGTGGTATAATCATATAATGGAAAACTATTCAGCAATGAAAAAGTACAAACTACTGCTATGTGCAACCACACGGGTGAAGTTCACAGACATAAAACTGAGCAAAAGAAGGCAGATACAAAAAAGTAAATTTTGAATGATTCCATTTACATGAAATTTAAGAACAAATAAAACTAATATATTGTCATAGCAGTCAAAATAATGGTCATCTTTTTTTGTTTTGTTTTGTTTTGGCCACGCGGCTTGTGGGATCTTAGTCCCCTGACCAGGGACTGAACCCAGGCCCTTGGCAGTGAGGGCAGTCCTAACCACTGGACCGCCAGGGAAGTCCCATAAAGGTCAACTTTGGGGTGGACTGATTGGGATGGTGCATGAGGGAGTCTGTTGAGGTACTGATAATGCTCTATGTCTCAATATGAATGATGGTCTTACAGGTGTGTATATTTTTAAAAAGTGAGCTATACAGTGAGTTATATTTATTATAAGTTATACCTCAATGAGAAAGCAAATTTACATATTTATATATATAAAAGTATGTTACATATATTTTATATATGCATATGTAACATATATAAACTTATATTTATATACACTTGTATACTTTAATATGTGCATATATAAATATTTCTGTACATATGCACATGCATACATGCAGGGGCAGAGGGAACCCAGCTCACCTGGGGCCAGGTTGTTAAGGACACTGTTGTCGTCATCTGACCGCTTTTATTCCTGTCTCAGGGAAAGGTAACACTCTCAGGAACTGAAAGTAAAGAAAGAAGCATTAGTGACAATAATTCTACTGACCCTAATTCTTACATATAGCATCTGACCCATTCTTTTTAGGGGCTACATGAACTATCAATACTATTCATTAGTTATTGCCTTGTATCAGTGGCAATTCTCAAGTCACAGAGGTGAGACAGCAGGCATAAGAGGGAACACAGAAACAGAAATCGTGTGGAGAATATAATTAGTATACAATTTCCCAGGTACATATTCAGCTGACTGGTTCAGCGAACAGATGCGAAGGTGGACTGACAAAACTAATTTTCAGTACTCCAAAGAAGACATCTTAGGAAAGAGGACAGAAAAGGAAACTAGCGCATACAGTGGTACAGTGGAGAGAATGTTATGGGTTGAAAAGAAAACTGGAGTTCCAATTAAGATCCCTAGAGTCAGGACTTCCCTGCTGGTCCAGTGGTTAAGACTCTATGCTTCCACTGCATGAGGGTGTGAGTTTGATCCCTGGTCTGGGAACGAAGATCCTGCCTGCCACACGATGCAGCCAAAAAAAATAAAATCCCAAGAATCCACACAGTCAGACAGTAGTAAAAGTCAAAATGGAATTTGAAAATAGTTTATTAGGAACATCTTTTTTTTTTAAAGATTTGATGTGGGACCTCTTTTTTTTTTTGGCTGTGTTGGGTCTTCGTTGCTGTGTGCAGGCTTTTCTCTAGTTGCGGTGAGCGGGGGCTACTCTTCGATGCGGTGTGCAGGCTTCTCATTGCAGTGGCTTCTCTTGTTGCAGAGCAAGGGCTCTAGGCACGCGGACTTCAGTAGTTGTGGCTTGCAGGCTCTAGAGTGCCGGCTCAGTAGTTGCGGTTCACAGGGCTTAGTTGCTCCACAGCATGGGGAATCTTCCCGAACCAGGGCTCGAACCTGTGTCCCCTACACTGGCAGGCAGATTCTTAACCACTGTGCCACCAGGGAAGCCCTGATATGGGACCATTTTTAAAGTCTCTATTGAATTTGTTACAATATTGCTTTTGTTTTATGTTTTGGTTTTTTGGCCACAGGCATGTGGGATCTTAGCTCCCGGACCAGGGACCAAACCTTCACTCCCTGCACTGGGAGGCGAAGTCTTAACCACTGGACCACCAGGGAAGTCTTAACCACTGGACTGCCAGGGAAATCCCATATTAGGAACACCTTGATGTCTCTCTACTACTATTTTTTCCTCTAAATACAGATTGATTATAAGATGATCATTCAATTTTATAAGAGTGTTGGGGATAGGTGGTGAGAAGAAAAACACTACCATATTAAATGATCCATCAACTTCATGACATGTCTCAAATACTCCAAGTTCTAAATATTGTTGCATCAGGGAAGCCAAGCAATTTTATTTGTAAACTAATAGTTCTAACTCCCTTTCTAGGTCAGTTAACCAGTTCATCATTAGGAAATAAGCCTTCTGCCATCCTACAGAATGAATCAGGAAGGTTTACACATTAAAGGCGACACCTGAAATACAAATAGCCACCATTAGTTAGATTGGAAATCGTTAATAAGCATAAAAGTGCATGCACTCGTAGACTTAAAAACAACTTCCATTTCAACTCCTTATCTGCAGTTTGCTATTAAGTCTCAGGGTCCATCAGACAAAAGACTTTATACAGTCAGCACATAGCCCTTTCCTCCACTGACCCTACTTAGTGAATCCAGAAAGTTATCCAGGAAGGTAGAGGAAGCTGAGGCTGTCAGGGAAAGAGCTGTCAGGGGAGGCTAAAAACCACATCTTGATAGTTGCAGGGATTCCAGGGGCGGGGTTGGGGGGGCGGGGAATGGATGGGGAAGAGTAGCTATAAGTGTAAACAAAAGAACTTTAAAAGAAAACACAATGTGGTAATTCCCTGGTGGTCCAGTGGTTAGGACTCTAAGCTGCCAATGCTGGGGGCCTGGGTTCGATCCCTGGTCTGGGAACGAAGATCCCACAAGCCCTGTGGCACTGTCAAAAACAAAAACAAATAAAACAACACAATGCAAACCTACACAGGTAATGCTGCTAAACTCATGGATGGTTTTGTCCAAAGGTAACAAAAGCAGGGATTCATACTGAGTAACTGGGTACCCCTTGTAGTTGTGTATTTTAATTCTCTTAAATCATGATACTGTCATCGTATCTTTGTAATAAACATCCCTTACAGTGGATACTTAATATTATTGACATATTAAACAAATGGCCTTAAGCAAAAAGATGTGATCTGTACAGTTGACACTATGAAAAGCAAAGCATCTGGAAGTAGAACAGCAGCAGAGGCCACCCTTACAAAGTACAAAACACTCCTGTGTTTTTCCTGTGGGGAAAACCATAGCTGTGGAATTGAAGCATAAACAACAAGTCCAGGTGGGAAACAAATCACAACACACTTCACTATTGGCAGGGACCATATGTTTTATCTGATTGATTGTGAACCTTAACAATTATGTTATGACAATTACGTTAAGAGAATGTAATGAGGAGTGAAATAAAGGATGGGAAGAGAACTAAATCAAGAAATGCTGGGCTTCCCTGTTGGCGCAGTGGTTAAGAATTCACCTGCCAATACAGGGGATACGGGTTCGAGCCCTGGTTCGGGAAGATCCCACATGCCACGGAGCAACTAAGCCCGTGTGCCACAACTACTGAGCCTGTGCTCTAGAGCCCACAAGCCACAACTACTGAGCCCGCGTGCTGCAACTACTGAAGCCCACATGCCTAGAGCCCGTGCTCCGCAACAAGAGAAGCCACCGCAATGAGAAGCCTGCGCAGTGAAACGAAGAGTAGCCCCCACTCACCGCAACTAGAGAAAGCCCACGTGCAGCAATGAAGACCCACCGCAGCCAAAAATAAAATTAAATAAAATTTAAAAATAATAATAAATAAATAATGTTTCCATAGCCCCAATACTGTGCATAGGATATTATATGCTAAACATTAGACACATATTAGGTGCTTGATAGATATAACCCCTCAAGAGAGTTTTATTTATTTATTTATGTTGCACTGCACAGCACGAGGCATTTTAGTTCCCCAACCAGGGATGGAACCCTGTGCCCCCTGCAGTGGAAGCCCCAAGTCTTAACCACTGGATCGCCAGGGAACTTCCAAGATTTTAGATTAAACATTCATATGAGCCAAACCAAATCCAGGGCTCCACATTCTCCAATTCTGTGAAGGAAGTATCCTCCATGGGGGTGGGGGGAGAAAACCATTTCAGTCCTCTCAAAACTTTGGGTACTCTACGAATCGCTTCCAGATTGGGTTTAAACCTGGCCAGGCGAGTAAGGCGAATAAAGTGATCACAGACTGATTTCCTGAGACCACCTGAAAAGGGAAAGAGCGTTAAGTAATTGTGCACAGACCTAGGGGTAGGGCTGGGGTCTCCGCAGCTTGGACAAGATGGGGCTGGAGCGACCGAGGGGAGTGTTCTCTGCTGACAGCGCGTCCTGGAGCGCAGACAAAAAAATTTGAGAACCTCGGTGTCAATACTTGAATTTGTGTCAGTATCCAAGTCTGAATAGGCCACGGGCTGTCCTGGGGACGAGAAACTAGGCGTCAGGAGCCTGCGGCCGGCGTCCCCGGCCCGCCAGCGCCTCCTCTCCATGCGAACGAGTCGAGCATGGGCGTTGGGGTGAGGACCACGGGAGCAGCAGTAGCCGCGCCGGTCTCCCCCAGGGTCCTTCCCGTCGTGCTCAGACCAAGCCAGACCCGCTCACTGTGGGCTCTGAGGGCCTCTGCCCCTTTCCAGTGAACAGAGCTTTGAGGAACCACTCGCGGGTCTTCAAAAACCGAACCCTCACGCGCTAACAGCAATGGCTGAGCCGGAAGTACGTCATCACAGTGACCTGTCAACCTATAATTTACCTTAAATTCTCTCTAGTGATTTTAGAGGACCCCACATCTCGGTGGTTCCTCCTTCTAGTTCCCACCAGACGAGCCTGAGGAAAAAAAGGCGAGGTAGTGTCTTCCTCTCAGGCTCCGTGTTCTTTTTTATTTTTTTGGCCGCGCCACACGGCTTGCGGGATTTCATTTCCCTGACCAGGGATCAAACCCTGGCCCTCGGCAGTCAAAGTGCAGAGTCCTAACCACTGGACCACTAGGGAATCCATGAGACTCCGCGTTCTGAGTCAAGGCAGAGGACTTGGCTTGTCCTAACCTTAAGACCGGAGAAGGAAGCAGGGCCTTCATTCCATTGGATATTGGGTGAAGGGGCGGGGCCCAGCTGAGCCAATGAGCAGTGGAGCCTGTGAGGTCATCCTTCCTCTTGGAGGCAGGAGCCTCTTCCCCGCCGGGACAGGCCCGGCCCCTGCCTGGCAGATTTTCCACCTACTGGTGAGTCCCTCCCTTCAGGGCCTAGAGGAGAAATCAGGGACCTGGAGAGACAGCTGAACTGGGCTGAGGGCCTGACCTGGACGGGGTGGAGACCTCAAGACAGAGGAGGCACCGAAACGTTTGCTGAATGAATGAAAGTCGAGGAACAGAGTAGCGATCTTAATATATACCCAGAAGACCCTTAGAAGTCAAAAAGGAGGTGCTTTTCTGTCCTGCATAGGGAGAGCCACCATGAATGAGTGAGGGAGGGTGAGAAGTGAATCCGGGCCCCAGTTAGAAGCCTACACACAGTCCTGCAACCTTTCTTAGCCTTGTCCGCCACTTCATTTGTCCACCACTGCCAAATGTCCTCATGTGTCTAGTTCCTACCCCGGCCACTGTGATGCCCCACATGGGGCTCACAGTTTACAAGTCTTTTCATCTCACGCTGCCAAGAAGGCTGTGTCCAGAGAAGCATCCAGCCCTCAGCCATATCCTACTGAGGCCGACACTTCCCCGGGATCGGATCCACGAGGCCCTTGTGTGGAATCCAGGTCACATCTTTTCAAGATAACCTCAAGTCCTCAATCGTCTGCATAACCTGAGAGCTTTATAGGAGTGTCTGTGGTCACCTCCAAAAGACCTTTAAATATGCGAGAGCAGGGGTTAGGATCTCCCTGCTCAAAAGAACCTGGAATTTAAAGCATTACTGATAACATTATTACCAAAGAGTGTCAGCTTACTTCAGGGCACTTCGGTATTCCTGAGGAGTAAACATGATTTCTCTTTCCCTCCCACTGGGGTGTTCTCAGATGTAAGTCACTGCTCCTACTCTTTGACATATTTTCCATGTAGAAGATATGGAGCCTGGAAATCATGCTGACAGTTGGAGTAGGCCATTCCCAATTCCCATCAACCAAAGATACTTGGTTAGGTAGGTTTGCCAAGGCAAAATCAAAACAACCTATGCCAGGGAATTCCCTGGTGGTCCAGTGGTTAGGACTGTGAGCTTTCACTGCTGAGGGCCTGGGTCTGATCCCTGGTTGGGGAACTAAGAGCCCACTAGCTGTGCAGTGAGGCCAAACAAACAAAAAACCCTATAGCATAATACTCAGAACAGCAATCTAGTTTTAGCAAAACATCACTGTTCCTAATATTAAATTAATGCAATTTGAATATTATCGAATTTGAATGTTCAGTTGTAATTGTGTAATAACCTATAAACATAGGAAATTTATATCAAGCTTGAAGGGTACAATATTTACAAGCTTTAAGGGTACAATATTTTTTTACACATTTTACAAATTCTTACTCATCCAATTGCTTTAAACATAACCCACATTAGCATAATTTTAGCCATTTAGAGCCTGCCTGCTTTGCATAATTCGTGAAACTGCACCTAACATCGGCCAGCCATGGATAAGACAAACTCTGTGGCCGTAAAAGACCCCAAACTGCTGCTGCCCTTCAACGCTCTCTGAACGGCAGAGACTCCCACCTTGCTGTTGAGCAACACTGCCTAGACAAGTAAGCCTCCTTTCCAATTCGCCTCTCCACCCCACCCCCTCCCCAGGATTCCCTCACCTTCTTCCCCTGCTGGGTTATCCCTTCAGTAAGGGACTTCCCCTGTCCTGCGATCTGTACAGAGGCCGCTCAATGTAGTTTGTTGTACAACAGTGCCATCTAGTGGTCTTATCTTTTTCTTTTTCTTTAAAAAATTTTTTTGGATTGAGGTATAGTTGATGTACAATATTATATGTTTCAGGTCTTGTCTTTTCTTGATCATCCCTCAAATCCTTGAACGCACCACAGAATTGAAACAATATAGATATTCTTGCCTCTTCAGTTCTTTAATACCATTTATTGAATGCTGGTTAGATCATTACTAACGGCATTGAATCATCATGCCACCCATGAATATTGGCTTCCAATGACATCCTCAAAGGTTATTACAATAAGTGCAAATACAAGTCTTATGCAGAATATTCAGGAAAATATTAACTGTAATAGGTTTCCTGGTCATGTTAAATTTACCATTTGGAATGTTATAGTCTAATCACTGAATCACATATTTTACAACCACAACTGCTCTTAAACTGCTGTCTTAGTCCATTCAGGCTGCTAGACAAAACACTATAGCCTGGGTAGCTTATAAAGAACAGAAGTTTATTTCTTACAGTTCTGGGTGCTGGGAGGTTCAACATCAAGGCACCAGCATGTTCGACTTCTGGTGAGGGCCCTCTTCCTGGTTCATAGACAGGGCCTTCTTGCGGTGCCCTCACATGGAAGGGAGCTAAGGAGCTCTGTGCGATCTCTTTTGTAAGAACGCTAATCCCATTCATGAGAGCACCTACCAAAAGCCCTGCCTCCTAATACCATCACATCAGGATTAGGATTTCAACGTATGAATTTTGAAGGGGACACAAACATTGAGACCATAGCAACTGCTATAATCTTTGCGTTCCTGGAATGTGATGTCTTTCAATGTCGGTTATCCTTCTCCCTTCCATACCACCACCACCAACGGGGAGGATAAGCAATGGGCCAATGCGAAGAGTAAGAAGAGCAGTTCAATTCACCCAAGAAATAAATGTCCCCTTCCAGCGCAGCTTAAGACTGACCCAGGACAGCATGCCGTCACTGCAACAGTGGGGGGTAAGAGAGGACATCTATCAGAAAGCCCTCAGAGGAGAGAGGTGTGGCCACCCCCAGAGAACTGCCTGACATGTTGTGCGGGGAAGAGTGACCACCCTCATGGCCAAGAGTGGGGAATGCACAAGATAAAGGATATTTGCTGCCACCTCTCTTGTCGTCGGGTATTGTAGCCCATAAGCAGCACTGCAGTAGGAACACAGAAGAGCAAGAGCTGACACAGGGGCCCACACATGCAGCCCACCCCAAGGGTTGACAGCAGACCCACAGTAGCCCAGAGCCTTGCATTCAAACCTGTGCCTAAGATGAATGAGCTACCCTGAATCAGTCAGCATCATTCTGATGGCCCAGTGTCATGTGATCCTGTGGGAAAAACCCACGCTGGCCGCCCTCCTAGAAATGAGGTCCAGCCATAGGGCCCTGGCACAACCCTACAGGTGTGCATTCTGGAGCTCTTTAGGACACCTGGTCAGCCCACACACGGAGTAAATGCTCAGAGAGCACCCCAAATGGGACAAACAGAGCACAGGGCCCATAGAGATCACAATCTACTCTCGGAGCACCCCATCTGACAGTCCTATTTGACCTAGCCACACCCAGGCAACAGTAGATGACTTTAAAAATGTAGAGGAAGGGGGGACTTCCCTGATGGTCCAGTGGGTAAGACTCCACGCTCCCAATGGAGGGGCCCAGGTTCGATCCCTGGTCAGGGAACTAGATCCCACATGCATGTCGCAACTAAGAGTTTGCATGCCGCAACTAAGAGTTCACATGTCGCAACTAGGAGTTCACATGCCTCAACTAAGAAGTCCACATGCCGCAACTAAGACCCGGTGCAGCCAAAATAAATAAATAAATAAAAGGATAAAAATAAACCAATAAAAAAAAATGTAGAGGAAGGACCTCCTAAGTGCAGGACCCCCTGAACACCCTGGGCACATGCCCTGGGGTGGGACCCTGTTTTCCTTGGTCTAATGGTGGTGCTGGGCATGGATTTAAGTGCATGGCCAGAGAGTTGCACGTACCATTTCACAATGGCCAGAGGTTGGTCACATGGCCAAATACACCTGCTGAAAAAACTGGAAATTTTAGCAATTTCTATGGAAGCAGGAGAGAATGGAGACTAGGTGACGAGTAACAGTCATTACCATGTCCACTGCACAATAGAATGCAAGATAGACTGGAAATGTGAATATCTAGCTTTCCTATACTCTAGACAGCAACAGAGAAAAATGCTGGGAAAGGCCAGAATAGCCCATAAGGCACATCAGTACCTATTAGGAAACAGTAGGAAACAGTAGCCCCTAAAAAGATACAATCCCATAGGTGCGTGACATGGCAAATGGAACAAGGGCAGGATTTCAACTCCCATCTGTCCCTTAGGCCAGTTCCTCTTTGCACGATGATCACAACCACAAAGGATAGACCTGGAAATGGCTCTAGATTCAGCCACTGGTAATGTCACACACTCCTCCCCTTTGTCAACTACTTGGTGCTTTTTCAACACATTTCTCCATATTTATACAATACGTTAAAATAAGAAAAACATATAGCAGGTCTGATCTCTATCTCCTCCACACACTGAGAAAGGCTGCCACCCGCAAGGCAGAAATAGTAAGGGAGCTTAGCCCCATTGGCCTGAATACCCTTTGAGCCTCCTAGGAAAATAATAAAATAAATTTGGGGCCTGGTAGTTAGATCCCTTGCACTCAGAGTTAATATTTTCTCAAAGAGAAGGGGTCAGAGTGAAAAGCCTACGTCGAGTTTTCTACCGGGTGCTCTTGTGGGAACAGAAATCTGTAGTGTGAGACACAACCCAAGACACCAGCTGATTGTCTGCCAGACAAATGTACTGTTTGGCTTCTTCTTTCACATCAGTTCTTTCCCATTTCTCTTGATATTATCAACAGAATAAAGTTTATGTTATATACTTGACAATGAATAAGTTTTTATCGACTTTAGGGGGTAAAATACAGTGGAAATCAGAAGACATCGGGTTTCCAGCTGCATTCATGCTAAGCACACTTTAGCCTGGACTACGTATGCTGGAAATGGGGGTAGAGGCTGAACAATTCAGTTGCTTAACTCCAATATCTATATCACTTCCACCAGACAAATATAGTCCTTCTTTCGGAGAAAAAAAATGGTTAAAGGCCAGTTCTTTTTGTTTTCTCTTTCTGCTAAAGTAAGGAAGCAATTTTCCATTCTATAAAGTAATTTACATCTCAGTCACTGGGCAGAGGAATTGTCTTTCAACATCAAAGAATCTTCTCTAGGTCTGAACTCTGCCCCTCTCAATAGGTATTGGAACATTGTCCTACCTCTGAACTTTTCAGTTATGTGAGCCTATAAACAACTTTTATTAGTTAGATTTGGGTTTTCTGTCATTTGCAAATTAATTATACTGATCCTGGCTTATATTTGAAAGCACTGTTTCCTTGTATAGCACCTTAATATCATATTTTCTCTTAGTGGTCACACAAGCTCCTCATTTGTATTTCATCTCAGTTGCTTGGAGGTTAAGTGTCTAAATAGGTACCTTTCATGCCCTAACCTTAACTTCGTGATCCCACCGGACTAATGTTTGTCATACCGCAACATACCTTCCAAATTTGATGAAAATATACTCTCAGTTCCAGATTCTCCAGTGGATAATTTCCAATCTCTTTGAGGTATCTTCCAGATTCCCCTACCCTACCTATGTGAATTTTGGGTTTGCCACATCACCAGTGTTTTAAGTCAGATCATGTGGAATGTCCAGGATATTTTCATATCTGCTAGAGACCCTTACTGGACATCCATTTCCACGTGCTATTTCTTAATCTTCCTAGACCACCTATCTTTTGCCATGTTTTGCTAATTCTCTCATTGTGATACTTCTAAAATTTGTCTTGCCATTCCACCACTCTGCCTACAAACATTTCCATCTTTGAAAGAGAATTCCTAGGGTTGATCAACTCCCATGATCCTCTTCTGTAAGTCTAAACTGTTTCTTCTCTTTCATAGTTCCATTTCCATGGGTTCTTATTCTTATTCATTCTCTCTCTCTCTCCCATTTTAAAATACTGAACTCATCTAACGTATATGTCACCTTCACTCTGGAAGCTTTTGAATATTTAGGATTTTAATGATCACCTCCTTACATTCCCAATTGGAAAGTCAACCCTATTTCAACTGCTGCCTGCATAACGTTGCCACTGGTAGTGTAGTGTTGCCAATCTCTCACTGATGCTCTTTCTTAGCATTTCTTCTTGGTGTGTCCCCCTGTCCAATTCCCTAAGTAGAGTTGGTATTCCAGAAGACTTCACCCTGGGCCCTCGTATTTGCCTGTACTGTCTCTGGGAGCAGTACTGTCCAATAGACCCTTCTGCATCAATGAAAATGTTCTACGCCTACACCATCCAATAAGGTAGTCAACTACCACATATAGTTACTGTGTGCTTGGAATCTGGCCAGTGTGGCTAAGGACATACACTTTAAATTTAATTTTAATACCCACACGTGGCTAGTGGCTACTGTATTGGATAGTGCAGCTCTAGATTACATTCATTTCTTCCCATGGCTTTAAATACCTTCTGTTCGTTTGACCACTCTCAAATGTACAGCTCCAGGTATCACTAACCCAGAGGTCCAGCCCATATATAAAACCACCTACTTGAAATTTCTAATTGTACATCTCACACTTATTGCAAATGTTAATCCAAAGTAGAGTTCTAGACTTTTCCATCTCCAAACCTATTCCCATTCCAGTCTTATTCATTCCAGTAAATGGCACCACTGTCTAACTCAGCTGCTCAAGTCAGAAGCCAGAAAGCTATCCCTGATTCCTCCCTGTCCATTATCCTTGCATCTAATCCACTGGCAGCAGCTCACTGATTTTATTTCCAAAATATATCTTAAATCCACCTTCTCTTCATTTCCATTACCACCACCCTCTCCAGGCCACCGTCATCCCCAACTTGGACGGCTAGCAGTCTCCAACATGATCTCTACTTTCACTTTTGTCCCCTTACAACCCATTTTCTATTAGCAGCCAGAGTGCTCATCATCATCTTATAATCAGAATCAAACACGTCATTCCTCCACTGAATACTCTTCAATGACTTCTTTTCACTTAGTGTGGAATTGAATGATCTGGCCCATGGAGCTGTATAATCCCAGCTGGTGCCACACATGCCCTGTTCGTCTTGCTAAAACCTGTTTTCTTGAACGCGCCAAACTCTTCACACATCAGGGAGTCTGCACAGCTGTTCCCTCTGCCTGCGGTTCTTCCTGTTCTTGGTACAAGAGGCTCTTTCTCATCCTCTGAGTCATACCTTTAATGTTACCTCTTAGGATAGGCCTCCTGTGAGCATCTACAGAAAGAGGGTCCCACTTTCTGTACCTTGTTCATTCCCTTCAGAGCACTTAGCAATCTTTAATAATCTTGTTCACTTGATTTTTTTTGGTTGGTCTCTTTAATCTTCACTAGATTAATGTTCCAGGAAGGCAGGGAGCAGGTCTGACTTATCATTTCTTTACAGCACCTGGCACAGTGCTTTGCATACAAGCAGGTGCTCGGTAATATTTGCGTAATAAACAACTTCCTCAAAACACGTGTTCACATCACTCATTTCCATTTCCTGGGTCTGTGTAGTAACAAAATAAAATTTTTCCTGCTTATTAGAGGTACTCTAGCTGGACTACACCAGACCAAGTTCTCCTTACTACATGGCCTTTGGCTTCAGCAGTCAGAAACTCCAGAGTTATCAGTATGTTTGTACTTTTCAGGAAGCAGAAGTTTGGTCCAAGCAGGCCTCTGGCTTCTCCTCCTTGCTCCTTTATCAACCATTATACTCACTGGCTGGGAGCTTATAAAGTGGGATGCCTAAATAGCAATGGAGCAAACTGCAGTCTGGAAAATGGCTCTAAAGGTGGAGAGTCTGGAATGGATGTTTCATCTGTTTTGGCCAGCGTTCTTCTCTGAATAGGGCCTTTGGTTCTCTGACTCTTTAAGATGGTTCATACCATTCATTAATATCCTGTATTTCTTCATAATTAATATTTTAACAGCCTGTATCCCCTTTTAAAAAATATTTTATTTTACAGACTTGATTTCAAGTCTGTAATCAAGTTAATTTTGGAATTCTTCACCTTCCCCTTACTTGCTGCGTAGAATCTATGAGTGCCTAGCATTTATGTTTGATCATGGACCTATGCAGGGCATTTGTGACCCTGACACCAAGACACTGGATTATATTGCCACTGCTGATTGAGGATACCCAAAGGAGCATGAAGTGACCACTTCTCCCTCCTTTGGTGATAGCCCCACAGCTTACTTTGGGACGTAGGTATTATGGTGATGAGAAGGGGACAGACTAGGAGAGAATTTAGGATAGTGGTGCTATGAGAGGGGTTGTAGCTCTACAAATTTTTATGAAAAAAATTCCGTTGGTTTACATTTTCCCAGTCCCAGAGTACTCTCTTATAACACAAGGGCAATCAGGTCTCCCAAGACTGCACAACCCAGACTGTCTCCATTGCTTTCCTTAAGTTACCTTAGTGACCTAAAGGAGGCCAACAACTTCTGAGGAAGAGAAGGTCCTGGAGTTGGCAAAGTAATAGCAATATCACTATATCAAATATGGTTTTAAGTGGGGTAGACTTATGGAAAGTAGTATTAATAAATACTTGTGCGGGCATGTACCCAGAAAGACACAGAAACAATGCATTGTCTCTGAGAAGGACTGGAAGACAGGAGTGACAAGGAAATTTACTTTTCACTGAACACATTTTTGAACTATTTCAATTTTTTTTTATCATGAGTATGTTATAGCTAGTCAAAAATAAATACGTTTCAAAATTTGAAAAACATAAAGAAATGCAGTGTTGGTCCTCAAAGGGTCATTTAGCGGGACTAACAGGCATGAGACTGTTAGAAAAAATAGAAGATAGCACATAATTAAATACCAACTTGGGTGGTACTGACTACAATTAGAAAACGAAGAGAGGTCTGTTCACCTGAAGGAGCTGAGTCTTAGATGAGGAAAGGAGACTTTTAGCCCAGGGAAATTTGAGCAAATAAAAACAGGCAGAAGCAGAAATGTGCACAGATAAAGAACAATAGATTCGGGAGTCAGATAGGCCTGGTTCCAATCTTAACTCTAAACTTTACTACCTAAGTGAACTTGAATGAGTTTATAACCTCTTTCAACCTCAGATTTCTCATTTGTAAAATGAGGATAAGAGTACCTACCTTATAGGATTAAGAAAAGTTAAGGAATGTATGTAAAATGGTTAGCACAGTACCTGAAATAGAGTAGGTGCTCAACTAAATGTTGCCTAGTATGAGTATGGCTGAACAGAGAGACCAGTCTTGCTAGAGGACAGGGTATCCACTCAGGAGAAGGGGCAAGACAATACTGGCTATTACAGTTACAGCAAACTGTGGGCAGTCATCTCATCTTGTGGCTGGGGTTCCTGTAGCATAAGAATTATAAACAAGTATCACCATTATGCATTCTCTAATGTTCAAGAAAGTGAGAAGTCTGACAGTTATAGGGTTTCTCTCTAGCATGGCGCCTCTGGTGCATAATCAAAACAGAATTCTGACTGAAGGCCTTCCCACAGTCATTACATTTATAGGGTCTTTCCCCAGTATGGATTCTCTGATGACGAGTAAGGTGTGCCTTGCAAATGAAGCTTTTCCCACAGTCAATACATTCATGAGGCTTCTCTCCAGTGTGGACCCATTGGTGCTGAGCAAGATCCAACTTCCACATGAAGCCTTTCCCACAGTCCTTACATTCATAAGCTTTCTCCCCGGTGTGGATTCTCTGATGTCGAAGAAGGACTGGGTTCTGAGTAAAACTTTTCCCACATTCCTTACATGTATATGGTTTCTCCCCGGTGTGGATTCGCTGATGTTGTGTACGGCTTGTGTTCTGACTAAAGCCCTTCCCACATTCCTTACATTCAAAGGGTTTCTCTCCAGTGTGAATTCTCTGGTGCCCAATCATGTTTGACTTCTAAATGAAGGCTTTAGCACATTCTTGACAAACGTAGGGTTTCACCCCAGTGTGAGTCCTCTGATGTACAATGCAGTGTTATCTGAAACTGAGAGTCTTCCCGCATTCCTTACATCCACAGACTTTCTTCCCAATATGAATTCTCTGATGTTGATCAAAGTCTTCATTTTGAACAAAACACTTGCCACATTCTTCACATATATAGAATACCTGCTCATGTAGACTTTTCTGAGGTACAAGGTGGGTATAAACATCAGCATCTTTCAAATGCTCTTCTACTGAGGTCATCTCATCCTTGACAATCACTTCTATAATGTCACATGTAGTGTTCTCCACACTTTCCCTATTGGGGTAGGCAGGCCATCTCATTAACCTGCTTTTCTCCTCTTCGCAGGTTTTTCCAAACCAGAATTCCTGGGAACCACAGCACTGGGGTCCACCTGATAGCACCATGTGGTCCTGTGCCTCTTCAAAAGTATCCTCCTTCAGAATAAAACCTTCTTTCTCACTCTTGGACACAGACACTGAAAGAAGAAACCAGAGCTGCAAATGTCATCATTACCCATGACAGAGTGACTGAGGTCACCAAGTGGTATTAATATGTCCATTTTTCTCCAAGTGCCACCCCTGTGTCTAAGTGGCCCTGACCTAGCTGAAAATGGTGAAACAGAGCTAACACACAGAAAGCAACCAAAATCAAAAGGCAGAAATTAGGCAGACAGTCCCTGAGGGCTGAGGGCTCTGATTTCCAGCACCAGAGCAAGCATGGGGCCGGCAGGTGGGGAGTTGGGGGCGGGGGATGCTCTTGGGAAATAGTTGAATTGAATTCTAAGGGAGATAAGTCAAAATTCCTTCTAGGTAGTTCAGTTTATAACATGAGAAGAACTAGCCAGGATTCAGACCAGAGGACCTGTTCAGAAATAAAGAATATCTGTGGTATACCTGGGGACCCTGAGCTTATCACACACGGTGGGGAGCACAAAGAAGACTCTCTCATACTTTTCAACACTGAATGGAAATAAAGTCTTCTCATTCAATCCAAACACCAGGTCCACCATGAAAAGTGCTTCCCTGAATTACTTTAGGCAGTGTTGGCCAAAGTGTCTCTTTGTTCCATAGTGTCTTATTCAAATTTCTGTTACAGCATCACATTTTGTTATAATTATACATTTTTGTATAATGTCTCATCAGACTGTGAGCCTTTCCGGGATAGGAGCCATATATTACTTGATTTCTGATCCCTAGCAATGAACACAATGAGAAAAATACAGCATTTACCTTTTAACATATTGATTGACCACTGCAGCCAGATAGGTAAGCCCTCTGTTCAGTTTGAGCCTAAGATGAAAGATCCATCCAAATTTAATTATCTGCACTTGTCCAAATAAAAGTTGGAAGTTTAGAGTTTACATTTCCTCTGATTAATTAGTTGATCTGGGGATTTTTAGAGGGTCTTTTATTTAGAACATAAATGGAATGGAATTTTAACACTTTACAAAGGAAAGACAGGAGAAAAATGTGTGACTGGGAGAAAAGTGCTCATTTCCCTCTCACTTACCGGTACAAATTAGGCTTGGACCCTCTCATTGCAGTTTCGGTTTCAATGGCTCTTCTACCTGCTCAAGATGGGAGATCCCAGCAGGCTTTAGAAATGGATATTCTGCCAGGATCAAGATATAAATAAGGCTGACTCAGCTGGAGGAGTGGGGCCCATTAGGAAAGGAGCTGAGACAGAAGTAGTAGGGGAGAATGAAGGTTGGGGGAAAGACTGGTAAAACAGTGACCTGAAACTTGAGAGTAATAAGAATATAAAGGACAGGAAATAGAGGTTCAGGGAAGTTGTGATTCTATCAGTTCACCAATATACAAAAAGTTATCACTCATTTTAAAATGTCAAGAAGAAACAGGAAAGACTAAGGTCTCTTCTACACCTGCCCCTAGGAGCTGAAAGCCAATTCACATAGCAAAGTATCTGGATAGGAAAGAACTGCAAGGAGCTGTTCCTGAGGCTATGTTGGGAAAGCATCACCTCTTACTTTCCTTCCTTCCTATCTATTTATCTACTGCCTTCTCTTTTCACAAAGGATCAGCAATGGGTCTCTCATTTCTTATGGCATCCATAAGAAATGGCCTCATAGCCTCATTCAGCCATTCCCAGAAGTCACTTCTTGCTCTAATAATAAACACCCCTATTTACAAAGGTCCACTCTAATAAATTCTTCAGACTTAGCTAAGATTGGTCTCTTTGTAACTCCCAACCAAATCCTCCTAAGAAACAGATCAATTCTGCAATTTCCAAATGATGACCTTTCAGTGTGATGAATTGGGAGATTGGGACTGACATATATACACTAATATGTATAAAATGGATAACTAATAAGAACCTGCTGTATAAAAAAATTAAATAAATAAATATATATATATATGGAGAGGACTTAAAAAAAAAATGATGACCTTTCATGCTGCTGAGGCAAAGGACTATATGCCTCGTGAGTACTCTCTTCTTTAAGACTTTGAGTAGGGACATGAGCTCCAAGGAGGGCTGCTGCAAGTCAGGGAGTTAGGGTTTTGCTCAAGGAATAACTTAGCTGTTAGCTTTCTGCCTAAAGCAGAGATGAGAATGCCCTTGAGTGGCAGGGACAGTAGGTACTGAGATCCTGAGAGAATGTAGAGGACACTGTAGGTGCCTCCCTACATCCATTCTACCCCTCCCCCACTAGGGAGTAGCCAGGCCCTTTGGGTGGGAGTGATCCCAAGTCCAGCTCCTGGTACAGGCCCTCACTGAGCTAAGCCAAACAGGTTATCCCATCCCACTCACTACATGAGAGATCCTTTCAGGGACCAGCAATCCAGGCCAAGTCAATCAGTGCAGAGCTTTTCCCTGGCTGTAGAGACCAATTTAGAGCCAGCATAAGACTTAAGATGGTGCAGCAGAGCAATACTTGGGACTGTGATTCACAATGGTTAAAGCCTAAGGAAGGCCTGCTCTGTTCCTCTCCATCGGTGTGAAGAAGCACAGTCCTGGTTACAACTACCAATCACCTTACAACCACGAGAGGAGCCAGACTGTAGACAAAACCAACATACGAGGAGACAGAGAAGAGCAGAGACTGAAATTCTGATCCAAATATACCTGCAGCCCATTCTACCTATGGACTTGCCAATTACACAAAACAATAAATTCCTCTTTTTTATTTAAGCCAGTTTGAATTGGGTTGTTACTTGCAATCAACGGTATCCTAACATGGAAAGACTTCCAGACACAGCAAGGAACTGTGTGA
This sequence comes from Pseudorca crassidens, assembly GCF_039906515.1. Classification (NCBI taxonomy): domain Eukaryota; kingdom Metazoa; phylum Chordata; class Mammalia; order Artiodactyla; family Delphinidae; genus Pseudorca; species Pseudorca crassidens. Next base: position 60,823,782 of record NC_090305.1, read on the forward strand.
ATGGGGAAGTTGAGGGCACAGCTCAAGTCACCTGTGCCCACAGAAGAGCCTCTGTGGGAAGAAGATGAAATGGGGCCAGGGGGCAATAAGAGGACACAGTTCTCAGTAGGAAATTAGGAGCAGGGAAGCCCTGTGTTGGGCCTAAACAAATGCCAGGGCTTTCCCACCAGAAATCCCTGAGGAACAGGAAGTATTTGGCTCAGGGTTATTTAGACTTCTTGATTTCTAATGATAAAAATGGCCATGATAAGGGCTTCCCTGTGGCGCAGTGGTTGAGAGTCCGCCTGCCGATGCAGGGGACACGGGTTCGTGCCCCAGTCTGGGAAGATCCCACATGCTGCAGAGCGGCTGGGCCTGTGAGCCATAGACGCTGAGCCTGCGCGTCTGGAGCCTGTGCTCCGCAGTGGGAGAGGCCACAACAGTGAGAGGCCCGCGTACCGCAAAAAAAAAAAAAAAAATTGGCCATGATACCCCAAAGGGCAGTCCGAATCTTCTGCTGGAAGATTATAAGCAGGCCAGGAAAGTAGAAAGGCCACCTCAGATCAGAAAGGAAACAGAAAAGTCAGGGAGTAAAGATACATAACGGCTCTGAAAAGAACAGTGGAGATGGGGAAGAGGAAAAACAGGTACATGAAGATGGCAGATAGAAGAGCCCAGATGAATACAGCAAGGACTCAAGAAGATGGAAAACCATGGGAACACAGAGGAAAACAAGGAATCCCACTGGTGTCTACAGCACTAGGTTAAGAGAACACACCCATGACAATTTAAAGATTAAGACAAGGGAACTGGTCAGATGACTGGCACATGTATCCTCACTCACCTGAGGAGAGGCCCCTCAGGCCCTCTCCATCCAGAGCTCCCTGAGGAGCCAAGCTCCATGTGCTTCGTTCCAGCTGGAAAATCAGAGCCGGCTTGGGAAATGGAAATGCTGCTTGACAGGAAGGAAATGGGACAGGTGGGTGAGTAGGGTGACACAGAGCAACCCCAGGGCTCCTCCCAGGCCTGTGTCTTCAGGGGTGGGAGGGGAAAGAAGGGAAATTACTAGGGAGAACAAGAAAAAGAAGTCCGGGGAAAGGGACAGGAGACCCAGGGGAGAGGGGCCTGGAGGCTCACAAAGGTCAGGAAACAGAGAGGAAGGGGCGCTCAATAACAGCGTGAGTGAGCAAACAGATGACTTCACTCTTTGAGGAACTGAGCTTTCTTGTGCTCTCCCTCTCCGAGAGCTCTCAAGCTCAGACGTCTGCATGAGGATGGTTGGTATTGGGCTGGGTCTCCCAAACTGAGGTGGTGGGAACTGAGGGCTCAGAGGGGCACCAGGAATCTTCTCTCCTCCCACTGTATCCACAGCACATGAGTCAGGAGAACACCAGCTCTCAGCCGGGGGTAAGGAAGTCCTATGTGAGGCCTGAATTGATACCAGGACTTCCTACTTCCCAGCAACCACTAAGGTTGGGTCATTAAGAATACAAGAGCCTGAAGCTGCCACTCAACTGAGGTTATCAAAGACTCCTGAGCCTTTGAGGAAGAAGGAGCCAAGAAATTCCAAAGGGTAGAGGCAGAGTCCAGAGGGAAAGACCCTTACCCAAGGAAGCCACGGCCCCATAATCCTCCGGCATCACATCCCTGTACAGGGCCCTCTGAGCAGGGGTCAGGCCGGTCCATTCATTCTCAGAGAAGTAGATGGCTACATCCTCGAAGGTCACTGACTCCTGAAACAACATGTGTTTAAATGCCCTAGGACAATCCCAGGACCCAGGCCTGGAGTCTGGGTAGACCCAGGCACTAAGAGGTACTGGAGGGGATGCCCACTGAGGTTCTGGATTCTGAATGTCTAAGGGAACTCGCAACAGATTTTTGCCCCCTACTTACAAAGATATAAGGGATCAGCTACCAATCTTCTCATGTCTCTTCATTTTTACTTCAGCAAACATCCTCTCATCTTTTTCATGAGTCTCTGCAAGTTTTCCCTTTTCGTTCCCATATGTGCTCTAAGTGCCAACCTTTCTCCACAGTGTATCCTCCTTCAGAGGTCACCAACCCTTGATAACAAGAGCAACTGACATTTATTGAGCCTGTGCCAAGCACTTTACATATATTACTCTGGGCACGCCTCACAGAATGTGAGAAGGACATTAGACCCATTTTACAGAAGGGAAACTGAGGCTCAGAGATTAACATCCCCCGAGTTAAAGAGCTGAGACAGAACTCAGGCCTGTGGGACTCTCTGGCTCTTACCTACTATGGCACACTGTCTTCTATCCTCACTCCTGCCACCCCTGCTGCCCCTATCTAGGACTCTTGCTCTTCTCTCCCTCCCAGTCACTGCCACCAGCCAAAGAGGCAGCTAAGGGCCCCTCAGAACACTCAGGCTGCTCGAGAGGCTGTACTCAACAGGGCAGAGCCCAACTCTGACTACTCCCTAACGCACCTACCCTACTCTCTTCCCCACATCCCAGTCTCAGTGTTCCTTTTTCTGTATTTCTCGGAGCCCTAGCTCCTGCACCTTTTCTTTTCTTTCCTTTCTCTCTCACTCTCTTCCTTGAGAAACACAAACAGTGCTAACTTGGAGCCATCAAGACTTCTTATAATTCCCAGCCACTGCCTCATTCAGGGTCTCAATCTCAATACTATGGAGGGGCCAGTTCTGGTCCATTCCCATCAGTCCTTGCCCGGCAATGTTCTCACAGCAACTTCCCCAGCATTCCAAGGCTCAAAGACTTTGGCTGGCTCACTTTTGCCTGCCTAAAAAAGTCCAACTCTCTGAACTGCAGACAACTCCAGTCACATTCAGGGACCCAGCTTACTTCCCAAGGATCATCCCCTGCAAGACCACCCTCATGCCCTATACTGTCACGGTTCCGTTATGAACCCAAACCCTTTCCTTGCCCAGATCTGTATCCTTGGACCTACAGCCCCCTCCGTCCCCACCCCTCCTCCACCCCCGGCCTGAAGATCCAGATCCTTCCTCCTACTCCTGCAAGCTCATGTTCTTCTCAAGACCCACCTCAAACAAAACCAGCTCTGTAAAACCAGTCGTGGAAATTCTGGCCATTCGTCGCCGCACACAGCGCTCTGTGCTGGGACACCTCTGCCCCAGAATTGGCTCATGCCTGTGCATCTGCACGTGTGCTTCCCCTGCCGCCGCAAGCCTGGGGGATGTCGAAGCCACTCTGCCCCTACCTGTTCCTCTGGGCCCTCCACTCTGGGCTGTACCCCGGTTTATCGGTAGCCGCACTGCCTCCTCTCCGCCCCTCATGTGGGCCTAGAGCCCCGGGCAGAGCCGAGCCAGCTTCGTGGCGCCGGCTCAGCGCTCACCGGGCCCGACCAGGGACTACCCGGGGTCAGGGAGGGACGCTCCAGACCCGGGCGGGCCTGACATAGCGGCCCCCGCCCCCCCGCGCCCGGGAGCCGCCCGAACAAGAGCCAGGCTCCAAGCCCCTACCAGCCCCATGCCCAGCTCCCCACTTTCTGCGTGGGCCAGGTCTCTGCATGCGAAAGGCGGAGGCTGCAGCACTTTTGCCGTTCCGGCTTCTCTAGGACGGTGGAGGGCTCCGCGTCTCCATGGTACTCCCTTCTCGCCACGCAAAGTCGGGACGGGAGAGTGGTCCAGCTCTCCCAGAGACACAGAGCGCTCCGGGCCCTGCAGAAATCAAGGAGAACGGTAGCGGGGTGGGGGTGGGGGGAGGCTGGGGAGGAGGCTTCCTCTGGGAATCCTTTCCCGGCCCTTTTCTTCCCACTGACCACTCTTCTCCACCTCATTGAACCTTTGTAGGATGGATGCCGGTATAAGCATCCATAGCATTCACTTGACTGTGCCTGTTCACATATGTGCCTCCTTCTACTAAGTTCTACATTCCCAGAGAGCAGACTATGTCCTTGATATGTTCATCTTTGTGCCTCTAACATCCGCCCAACGTCTCGCACCTCTTAGGGCCCAATTTCTTTAAGTGGCATAGAATGTTTGTTGAATCAAAGCATGATTAAATGTTGAACCAGTTTTTCAGTTGAACAGTGAGGCCCAAAGAGAGGAAACGACTTACCTAACATCACACAGCATGTCAGGAAGCTATGCTTTTAAAGAAAGTTGTGGAAATAAAGGAAGACCTCCCAACTGAGAACAAGCAACGGCTATTTATTCAGAGCTTATTATAGCAAGGAAGTCAGCCACCATACTTGCATTTGGCAGAGAAGTGGGAAAGCTCTGTAGTAGGAAAAAAGGAAGGCTTCAGGTATGCTCTGATTAAAGATTGTAGGCATGAGGGCTTACTAGATGCAAAGCATCTGATGTGATTGGTTGGGAAGCATTATTCAAATTCTGGCTGTTTGAGGCTGGTTACTACAGGAGTTATTTTGGCTTCCGGGACTGGTTGCTACAGATAGTAGTTTGAACTCTTGGACTGGTTATTGCAGATAGTGGGTTGGTTTCCTGGACGGGCTGCTGCAGATTGTGGGTCAGAGTTCTATTTTTCTATATGGTTTGGCCATTGTTCATTTGTATATTCAGTCTCCTGGGTGAACAAGGAAGGAAGATGATGTCTGCTTCACAGGAATTCAAGTCTACAGGTTCAGATGCGTTATAGCTACCCAGGTACTGAGAGTTTACAGATACCATACCTATGAAAAGTCACAGAGCAAAGGAGACCTCAGATGAACTCCCAGGCTTGTTGGTTGGTTGGTTGGTTTCTAAGAGGATACTGGAATAACTCATAAAGGGACACTAGCTGATAGTCTGTGAGTGCTGAGAAGGAAGCAGAGACTCAACTTGGGAAAGATCACTAGGAAGGTTGAGCATACAAAAAAATGTTCCCATGATTTTCTTTGGGACCAGATGGAGAAAACTGAACTGGTGACAAAACAATTATGGGAGTTTTAGCTCAGAACAAGGAGCCCTCAGATAACTGATGACTAAGTCATCATCCACCTGAAAAAAGGTCTCTTATGACTATGATCAGCGTTTGGTTCAAAATTTTTTAGAAAACGAAAGAGGAGAGGAATAGTCTGTCATAATTAACCATATATTTTTACTCTCTCTATTGTTCTTCTGTCAAACATACAGCAGCAGGCAAGGCCAAGGCCAAGGCTAACTCCCAACTGATTTGACCAGTAAAGATACAATATGCCATTTTTAGATTCATATAATGTATTACTTACATAAACAGCAAAAGGAAGAGTAGCCAAATATCCCAATTCCCCAAGTCCTTGTCCCACACACCAAAAACAATGATACGGAAACGAAAGGGGGCTGGATGACTGCAACGTGGGTTGTGGCATACGCCTTGCTGAGGAGACAATTTTAGACTGCAGCTAAACAGTGTTATAGTCTGCAGTTATAACCTGAGGAGAGTGGGGCAGAAAGCCTCATGCCTCATCAGAATCTGGGAGGCAATGACAAATTGTCTCATGGCAGCCTCCCATGGGGATAGGGACAGAAGTGAAAGATGGCCTCAAAATCTTGTAAAGTTCCTCTCATCCTCTCATGTTCTGGAATGCTCACAGGATGATCTGCCAAGACTCAAATTAGCTATAGTTCAAGCCTTTGCCTGCACGGCCTATAGAGATATGCGTGAAATTGCCAGGGCACCATGGTAGACACACTCCCCTACAACTTTACCTCCTAACTTCTAACACGGGAAGAATTCTCGGGAGCATAAATCACCACATAGGTCATCAGATACTCTAATTAATTGTACAGATAGAGGATTGGGCCAAATGTGTTCATTTGTCTTAGGTAGCATTGGACAAGAGTGACCATGATTACGACTCACAGTGGTATAACCAGGCTCACTGGAGGAAAGACCATGTCAGGCTCCACATCCAGAGCGAAGCCAGCTAAATGTGTCATTAATCCAGGTGAGACAAGAAAAACTAGCAATGGCACATATCCCAGCTAAACTGGCTAGCAAAAAATCCAGGGCAATACAATTGTCCATTACCATTCATGCTAGAGAATTTAGAAAAGTCACTGATCTGTGAAAAATGTACAAGAGAGTCCAGCATAACAGTATGAGGCTAAAGGGAATCACATCAATGTCCATAAAGTTAATACTGTTCTATTGTTTCTTTTTTTTTTTTTTTTTTTTTTGCGGTACGCAGGCCTCTCACTGTTGTGGCCTCTCCCGTCGTGGAGCACAGGCTCCGACGCACAGGCTCAGCGGCCATGGCTCACGGGCTTAGCCGCTGCGCGGCATGTGGGATCTTCCCGGGCCGGGGCACGAACCCGTGTCCCCTGCATCGGCAGGCGGACTCTCAGCCACTGCACCACCAGGGAAGCCCTCTATTGTTTCTTGACGAGGCTGTTCCTTTCTGGAGTCAATGGCTGTTGGGAGGATTCTGAGGGTTTTTAAACTAAGATCATTTGCTGGCCAGTAGTCAAACTGAAGTTAGTGGCAAAAGCCTGGGTTAAATCTGCCAGATATCCCACAGACAAAACCTAAGATAGGTTAACGATCCCTCCCTCTGCCCCTGACTTCAGAGTCTAAGGTGTTTTCTTCTTCCCAACCAAGGTTGTTCCTCTCCTTCCACAGCCACGTGATCATTACGACCAGACTCTGCAACAATTACTTCACCTTTTCCTCAATCCTCCCCATGTCTTCCCACACTATACGCATCATCTCATCCCTAGTTAGCTCAGAAGTTCCTATTTATAAAACGTGTAACACCCTAGACCATCTCCCACCCTCTGACATGTAAGTCATGCCAATATCACCTTAGGAGTTATCACCTCATAATTCATGATCATTATAATCATTTTCTATAATTGCCTAAATCCAGTTACAACTATAATTTCCCATCTGAGTACTGATTTCACTATATGCCGTAAGTTTTGGTTTTCATTTTCGTTCACGTCAAGGTATTTTCTAATATCTCTCGTAAATGCTTCAAGAAATCATTAGGAAGCTTGTACAGGGATTCTTGCAGACTCCATGTGTGTCTTTTTGCCTTACGATTTGGTTATGTATCCTTAGTACACCACTGTAATAAATCTTAGTCGTGAGTAAAACTATATGCTGAGTCCTGTGAGTTCTTCTAGGGAATCTCTGAATGTGAAGGTGGTCCTGGAGATCCCTGATATGGGTTATGAGAACTAGATTGCATGAAACATGTAAAGCATTTGGCGTAATTCTTGGCTCATGGTAAATTCTCAAAATAAGAATGGTAAAATTCTTAAATGGTAAAAAATAAGTGGTCACAGTGGCAATGGGGATGACCAGCACAGGGCCATGAACAGAATAGGCACCCAATGTCAATTATTCCAATCCCCATCCTATTCCTTCATTCACTTCCACCATATGCCCTCATATCTCTTAGCCTCTTAGTGAATGAACAGCCCAGTACCTTTATAATGGCATCTCACTGCCGGCAAGTACCTCAAGTTCAGCCTCCTGTTTGATATAGCAGAACAGCAGGGCCCAGAAAGGTGAAATGAAATGTCCCATATCATGTCGTGAGTTGGTGACAGAGTTGAGACAAGAATCCAATTTGCCCTTTAAGTCCTACACTGGCTTCAATGTCACCTGGTACATGAGATGCAGACTAGGAGTAAGGTAATTAACCTGGGGCCAGGCTGTCAAGAACCCAGGTGCTGTGGATGGGTTTCCTTCTCTTCCTGGAAAAAAGAAAACTTGAAAGCTAGGGAGGAAGAGGAGCCATAAATAAGCCCAGCTCTAAGTTAAATGAGACTATTTCTGATCTAAAGGTAGAGTGAAATAATTTTTTTCCCTGCAACTCCATTTCAAAGGTACTGCTGTTGACTCCTAGGGGTTAGGCAGTGGGCAGGAAGTGGCTAGCACTGGGGGAGAAGTCAATATCACTCAGAATTGGAACAAAGGGCAAACAAGACTCAAGGGATAGCCAGTGTAGCCGGTCTAGAGCATGCCCAGAGGAACCACAGCAGGTAAACAAATTCTTTCGCCGGTGCACAGTTGCTTAAAGTTCTGGGCCATGTATGGAATGAAAAGACATGAGATCTGACGGCACCTGAAACCCACCTGAGCCCTGTGGGTCAACCCAGCGACTTCTCTGGTGGTCCAGTGCTTAAGACTCCGCGCATCCCTGGTGGGGGAACTAAGGCCCCACATCCCACATACTGTGCAGAGCGGCCAAAAAAACAAAAAAGAACTCATCCCACCCTCCAGCCCACCACGTAATGTGCAAATGAGGTGAGCCTTAAGTGGTGGCTTCTCTCAGCGCGCACGCATTGGAAACAGCAGCGGTCTAAGCAGATAGGTTAGGGGGTCCCCCGAGAAAGAGAACAAAGAATGACTTTCTTGAGAACCCATTCTGGCCTAACCCATTTTGTGATCTAAGCCCGGCTGCAACGCTTGCCCTTGAACAGGTCTCAGTAATTAATGATCTTAAAGGAGGGAATGCAGAAACACCGGAGGACCAGTCAAGAAACCATAGGGCAGCCTTGGGGCAGCCTCCTGGTTCCTCAAGGGATATACGTAATAACATATCTTTGAGTTCTGCAGGAACTAAGCCCCCCCCCCCCCCAGGTGGAGGATGGAATTAAGATGTCAACCCTCCTGAATTCCATCAACTAAAGCTTGGACTCTGTCAACCTTTGCCCGGATTCTATGCTAAATTCTGCTCCCCTCAAGCCCCCTCATGAATATGCATGATATGCATGTATCATTAGCTTAAACCTTCCCCAACTTTGCTGTTCAGGGTGACACTGCTTTGGGTAAGAGCTCTGGTGTTCTCCTTACTTGCTGCAAGCAATAATAAAGCCTTCCTTCTCCCGATCACAGTGGGCGGGAAGGAGTCAGCCCTCTCCGACACGTCTTCCCCCCCTCAGCCCCACTCCCTTACTGATTGCTCCGCAGACGAAATGAGAGACACACAACCGTCTGCGCAAAGCTCCGCCGACTTACGGAGAGAGGGCGCCTCAGGACTGAGAACTGCCTGCGGCGCCTACCTAAAGACGCCTTTACGGAGGCGGCGGGGAGCGGAAGTACGTCACCGCCTTTCCGGCCCTCAGGCCCCAAGGCCTCTCTAGCAGGCCCGGAGGTCGCCCTTGCTGATTGTTGATCCTCCTCGACTGCCCCGCCCACCATCCCACCATGGTGACTCCACCCCCACCCTCACCCGGAGGTGCGGCTGGAGTGGGGAAGGCTGAGACTTGACGCAGGCCTGTGGTCCTCACTCTGCCCTGCTGGGCCCCGGCCATTCCGGAGGACTGGGAGGGCAGCCTCGTGGGCCGATTTCCCAGGGGCAGGCCAGCCTCCACCTGCTGGTATATCTGGCCACCCTTCAGTGGCCCGGACCCAGACGAACGGGTGGCTGGACCTGCTGTCATGGGAAGGGCTCAGTGCCGCGTGATGGGTCAAAGACGGAAACCGCACTGAGCTGGAGACTCTTCCCCCTCCTCTGAGCACTCCGGCCACATAGGCTCCCTTGGGACGACCCTGCCACATGCCTTAGAAGCATGTCCCCTACACCCTTACACACAGCACACATTGGCCTGGCCTTGTCCTCCAGGTCTCCACTTAATTACCACCTGATCAGTGTGGCCTCCCTGACTCCCCACCCTCCTTCCCGCTCTGCCCCCCCCCCACTTTTTTAAAATTTATTTAATTAATTAATTTAGTTTTGGCTGCGTTGGGTCTTGTTGCTGTGCGCAGGCTTATTCTAGTTGCGACGAGCGAGCGGGTGCTACTCTTCATTGCAGTGCGCGGGCTTCTCATTGCAGTGGCTTCTCTTGTTGCGGAGCACGGGCTCTAGGCGTGCAGGCTTCAGTCGTTGGGGCACGTGGGCTCAGTAGTTGTGGCTCGCGGGCTCTGGAGTGCAGGCTCAGTAGTTGTCGCACACGGGCTTTGTTGCTCCGCGGCACGTGGGGTCTTCCCGGGCCAGGGCTGAAACCTGTGTGCCCTGCATTGGCAGGCGGATTCTTAACCACTGCGCCACCAGGGAAGCCTTCCACTCTGCCCTTCTTTGCAGCACTTAACACAATTGTGATGATATGCTTCTTTGGTCAAGGCCATAAACTCCAACAAGGCAGGGACAAGGTCTATCTCATTTAGGGTTGTAGCAAAATTTCTGGCAATTGAGTGCACAGTAAACATCTGTTGAATGGATAGAAGGTGCTGTTCCAAGAAAGGGGGAAATGAATGGATGAGTGGGTGTGAGTGAATGAATAAATGAAGGTGAGAATGAATGTAAGATGGTGCTGCCATCCATTAAAAACTGAGGGACAAAGTTCAGCTTTTTGGATTTGACCCACAGTTTCTGATTTTATATATATATATATATATATATATATATTTTTTTTTTTTTTCGCCACACATCTTGCAGAATCTTAGTTCCCTGACCAGGGATTGAACCTGGGACAACGCAGTGAAAGCACCAAGTCCTAACAACTGTATCACCAGAGAATTCCCCTTTTTTATTTTTTTAAAATTTTATTTATTTATTTATATTTTTGGCTCCGTTGGGTCTTCGTTGCTGCGCGCGGGCTTTCTCTAGTTGGGGCTACTCTTTGTTGCGGTGCACGGGCTTCTCATTGCAGTGGCTTCTCTTGTTGTGAAGCACAGGCTGTAGTCTAGGCGCGCCGGCTTCAGTAGTTGTGGCTCGCAGGCTCTAGAGCGCAGGCTCAGTAGTTGTGGCGCATGGGCTTAGTTGCTCCACGGCATGTGGGAATCTTCCCAGACCAGGGATAGAACCCGTGTGCCCTGCATTGGCAGGTGGATTCTTAAGCACTGCACCACCAGGGAAGTCCTGGGAATTCCCTTTCTGAACATATTCTAAGGCTAAGGAGAGTTGGTGGAGCTGAGTACTTGCTGTGGTTGCCATGAGCAATCAGAGAGGACTTCATGGAGGCAGAGTGTGGATGTTTTCAGCTCCCTGCTGGGAGGAGCTGCACAAGGCAAAGGGAGCTCCCTCAAGAGGGGATGTAGGAATCTTATGGTCATCTGAGGAGACAAAGTCCCTGTTTGCAGGTCATTTAGGAAGTTAAAGAGTAACTTGGGGGTTATCAGAACTGGTTGAATCGAGTCTGAACCTCATCACCTATTGCAACAATGAGCTAGGTTGCTTGACTAAACCCTTAGAGTCAACGGTACAGCTTTCCCCTTCTTGGGCCTACTGGCAGGGACCTGGCCTGACATCTCACAGAAGGTCCCCAGTAAACTGTCAACTCACCTCACCCAAGCTAGAGCAGGTATCAGAAAAAGTCCCCACTACACTCTGAACCTAGATCCTTATTGTAAAATAGAACAGTTTGTTTGAAGTCCCTATCATCTCTGACATTTCATAATTCCAAGATTCCCAGTCTGTATTTCTTTTTTTTTTTTTGCGGTACGCGGGCCTCTCACCATTGTGGCCTCTCCCGTCGCGGAGCACAGGCTCCGGGCGCGCAGGCTCAGCGGCCACGGCTCACGGACCCAGCCGCTCCGTGGCATGTGGGATCCTCCTGGACCGGGGCACGAACCCGTGTCCCCTGCATCGGCAGGCGGACTCCCAACCACTGTGCCACCAGGGAAGCCCCCCACTCTGTATTTCTTGCTAGAGAAGTATGCAAGCCAGTTGGCGAGAGGCTTGGAGACTGAAGTCTGAGCCTGTGCTTGAAGGGTCCTCTGTCTGGGAGGTTCTGTGGGTCTTTTAAAGATAAGGAAGGGGTGGATGTGAAACTTAGTAAGTGCTCGGTGCATTTCTGCTGAATGAACTAGCAAATTAATGAATACATGAATTCATGAGTAAATAAAGGAGTGAATAATCAGTAAGTCACGGGGGTGAGGATGGAGTCAAGGAAGGCTTGGCAGAGAAGCTGCTGGAGCTGGGTCTGAAAAGGTCAGAACAAAGCCTGAAGCTGGTGAGGGGGCTGTGACCATAGCTAGAGGTTTCCTTCTGGGCTTTTTCCTAGTCCCGCCTCCTCCTCCCACATGACAAGGTCCTAACAAAATCCAGGGGAACGTTTTGCTCCCAGGTACTGTCTCGCCGGGGTTATTTACTGTAACTTGCCGTCACCAGGCAAGGTCCAAGTGGACAGATTTTTCTACCCTCAACTTGTCAAGACCTCCCAAACTCTCTGGCACCCAGAGAACAACGTGTCCAGAGCTCAACCTGGAAGAGCACAGCCATGGTGCTCTGGGGTCTGGTGCTGGGAGCTCTGATTGTGGCCACTGTGGGGTACCTGTGCCTGCAGGAGCTGCTCCGGCAACAGAGCCCCAAGGAGCCCCCTCTGGATAAGGGCTCCGTGCCCTGGCTGGGCCATGCTTTAGCTTTCCGGAAGAATATGTTTGAATTTCTGAAGCACATGCGGGCTAAACACGGGGACATATTCACGGTGCAGCTAGGGGGCCAGTACTTCACCTTTGTCATGGACCCTCTCTCCTTTGGCCCCATCCTCAAGGATACGCAGAGAAGACTGGACTTCGTGGAGTATGCGGAAAGCCTGGTGCTAAAGGTATTTGGATACCGCTCCTTGCAGGGAGACTACCAGATGATACGCTCAGCCAGCACCAAGCACCTCATGGGGAATGGCTTGGAGGAGCTCAACAAAGCCATGCTGGACAGCCTGTCCTTGGTTATGCTGGGGCCCACGGGCCCCAGTCTGGATGCCAGTAGCTGGCGTGAGGATGGCCTCTTTCACTTCTGCTACAACATCTTGTTCAAGGCCGGCTACCTGGGCTTGTTTGGCTACACAAAGGACAAGGAACAGGACCTGCTACAGGCAGAGGAATTATTCGTGCAGTTCCGCAAGTTCGACCGCCTGTTCCCCAGGTTTGTCTACTCCCTACTGGGACCCCGGGAGTGGCTGGAAGTGGGCCGGCTCCAGCGTCTCTTCCATAAGACGCTCTCTGTGGAACACAACATGGAGAAGTACGGCATAAGCAACTGGATCACCTATATGCTTCAGTTTCTGAGGGAGCAGGGAGTCGCCCCAGCCATGCAGGACAAGTTCAACTTCATGATGCTCTGGGCCTCCCAGGGTAACACAGGGCCTACCTCTTTCTGGGTCCTCCTGTTCCTCCTGAAGCATCCAGAAGCCATGCGGGCTGTGAGGGAGGAGGCCACCCAGGTCCTGGGAGAGGCCAGGCTGGAGGCCAAGCAGTCCTTCAACTTTAATGTCGGTGCCCTGCACCGCATGCCGGTGCTGGACAGCGTGATGGAGGAGACACTGCGGCTGAGGGCCGCGCCGACCCTCCTCAGGGTGGTGCACAGTGACCACAGCCTGAAGATGGCCAATGGGCAGGAGTACCTGCTCCGCAATGGAGACATCCTGGCCCTCTTCCCTTATCTCTCAGTGCACATGGACCCCGACATCCACTCGGAGCCCACCACCTTCAAGTACGATCGCTTCCTCACCCCCAGCGGCAGCCGAAAAGTAGACTTCTACAAGGCAGGCAAGAAGATCCACCACTACACCATGCCATGGGGCTCGGGTGTCTCCATCTGCCCTGGGAGGTTCTTGGCCCTCAGCGAGATGAAGCTCTTTGTCCTGCTCGTGGTCACACACTTTGACCTGGAGCTGGTGGACCCTGACACACCTGTGCCACCCGTGGACCCCCAGCGCTGGGGCTTTGGCACCACACAGCCCAGCCACGAGGTGCGATTCCGCTACCGCCTGCGCCTGTGGAGTGAGCTCTGCCCAGGTGGCCGCAAGCCTGGCTAGGGGCTTCCCTTGGGGTCTCCAGCTCCGCTCAGCCCTCTGAAGCCCCAGACCAGCCCTTCCTCTGACCTGCTTGCCCTCTCTGCTCTTTGGCCTCCTTCTAGGCGCCTCACAGGCTTCTTCTTCTCTCTTTAAAACACTGTCTCTCACAGTGGATTCTGCAGAAACTGCCTCTCACAGGAAGTCCAGGGAAGGGGAAATATCTGTGGGCAACTCAGTTTGGGGGCTAATACATGCCTTGACAAGTCCTGCAGTATAGACACTGGTTACGGTGGGCAATGCAGCATCTTGCAAACGTTAGTCTCCACCCTCCCACTCTGCTTTTGTTGTTTTTCCTCAACACTTATTCCACATCCTGTGGAATTCAGGGTTTAGAACAGTGTCATCCTATAGCAGTATGAGGCAAGCCACGCGCATAATTCTTAATTTCCTAGTTGACACATTTTTTTTAAAGTAAAAAGAAAGAGGTGAAATTCATTTTTATACTATATTTTACTCGACCTGATATATCTAAAATATTAGCATTTCAACAGGGAGTCAATATAAAGGTATTAATGAAATATTTTTACATCTCTTTTTCCCTTCAAAATCTGGTATGTACTTTTTAACCCTTGATACTGAGCACATCTCAGTTCAGACTAGCCCCATCCTAAGTGCTCAATAGCTACGTGGGGCTAGTGGCTTCTGTATTGGATAGAGCAGCTCTAGAGAAGGGCTGCCTTTCACATAGGAGTTGTTCAGGGTCCCTCCTCCGTGCCCCCCTCTCCCCTCTGCACCCCTACCTTGGGGTGATCTCAACCCCTCACTTGGTTTCCACAACCATCGCTGGGCTCAGAGCTCTCTGCTACCTCCAGACCCCCAATCTCCCCACAGGGGTCTCACAGCACCTCTGACTCAGTTCGGCCCACGCAGAACTCAGCATCTGTCCCCCCAGCCTCTGCCCTGAACCACCTGCTTCTCCCGATTTCCCTGCCTCTCTTTGCGCGGGACACCACCATCCACCTCTTCCCCCGAGGCAGATACAGAGGAGACACACTGGCTCCTCCCTTTCTCTCCCCCATAGGGAGAGAGTTCTGTCAGCCTGACCCCTGTGGTGCCACTGAACCTTGTCCCCCCGCTTCCCCCCGCATCCCCCGCTGCCCTTCTCAGAGCTCAGAACTCGACATTTCTCTCCACGTGGGGCCTGTGGGCCCTCCATTTACCCTGCTGCCAGAGACTTTCTTTTCCAAAAGCACCTCTGGGTGTCCCCCTTTTACTTTTCTGGCTCCCCATCACCTCCACACACCTGACATTTAAGTTTTGCCACAGTTGGTCCCCAAATTTTCAATCCAGTGCAATTCAACTCTGGCAACTTTCTCCAATGGAACTGTCCGTAAAGTACAGGGCTCGCTTTCACTGTTAACCCTGGTGCGAGCTACTCCCGGAAGCCTTCTTGAACCTCGCCCATCCCATCCTCTGACCAGAAATGGTCTCCACCCCCTGGATCTCCCCTGCCACCGAGTGTATCACAGCACATCTGTTATGTCATTGCTTTCCGTGTCCTGGTTTCTGCCTCCTGCCCCCTGCTCCAGACTGGAACCCATAGGGCTTGGTATCTTATTCCTTCATCTCTGACCCCAATTCCCTAAATGTAGATTAAATTACAGAAACATGACTTCCAGACTCGGCTAATTTACTTCATGTCCTCAAATAATTTCCTTCCCCTCCCACCTTCACTCAGCTTTTCGGCCTGTGAAATGGAGACAATCCCTGTTGCCAGGCGTGCTTACCAGGGCTGGGAGAGAGTGAGAGGGTGCTACTGCCAGAGCTGCAGCGGGCTGACGGCAGGGCCCTGGCTGGGGCTGGGACAGGAAGGGTAGTGACTGTGGGAGCTGATAGAGGGTCCTGGAGAAGGGAGGCCCAGGCAGCATGGACCCCCTGCAGGGACCACCCAGGGGGCTTCTCTCTGCTACCCCAACCCTACACCTCTGACTGGCCTCTTCCTTTGTCTTAAGGTTGCCTGTTTTGCCCCGAGTTTGGCCAGGATAACAGGCTGTTAAGAGTGGGCAGGGGCCGGGCCGGGGACAGGAGTCTGTCCTCACTAGCTGGGTGACTCTGGGCTGGGGCCTGCCTTCTTCTGGGTCTAGCTGCCCCCAAATGGTGACATCTGCCTGGAGCCTGATAGAGCTCTGACTGGCTAGGAGAAGCCAGGCATCTGACCCCCTTCCACAAGGGCCAGGGGCGCAAGGAGAAGAGCCCCATGGGGCACACAGGAGAGGGAGAAGGGGCCTTGGAGGCCAGGAGGTGTCTCTGGGTAGCTTACCAGCAACCTCCTCCACGCAGCCAGGCCCTATGCCAGAGCAGGTGAGGGAACAGGGATAAAGACACAGGGCTTCCCTACACCTCCTTGGCCCTGCCCGGACCTGGGTGCTGCATCCCTTCATTTTCCACACACCCAGAGGACTGTGGACCAGGAGCCAGGCCTGTGGACAGGTTGGGATGGGGCTGTGGGCCCAAGCCCACTAAGTCAGGACAAAGAGGGCTCAGCTGAGAGTGACCACGTGCAGATGTCCCAGGAACTTCATGGATCCTGTGATCGGTTTGAGGGTCTGCCTGGGACCGAGGGAAGCCTCAGGGGGGGTCAGATGTGAGGTGAAGACGAGTGTACCATCCCACAGTCAGGGATGCCCACCATAACAACAGCCCCTCCCCCCAGGAAGTGGCGAGCAGCCAGGATTAGCCTGTGCACGTGGAGGCCCATGCCCACCTGCTGGCAGGGGAGGGGCCCGTGGCACCTGTAGTTGTATTCCCCCTGGCCTGGGGACTGCTGGACACACGCTCCACAAGGGCACCCTTCCTGCCCCGGCAGAGGGGGCAGTGAAAAGACTGAGGCCCACAAGGACGCATCTAGTCGCTGCCTGTCCTCACCCAGCAGTTCTGTCTGCGAAGCCCTCATTTCTGCACCAAATTTTCTCTCCCTCTGTGTATCCTCTCTGAGGACAGCTTATAACAAAGCAAGATCAGGAATGACGTGCCGGTGGTGGAATTGCAGGCCCCTAGGAAAATAAAGGGATATTTTTCTATAGGCAGTAACTGCTGTGAACGCTCACACCACACTTCACAAGGTGGAGGGTGGGCAGTCCTGTTCCCAAGCAGAGCCATGCCCACCCTTCTCCCTGGCTCAGCCAGGCGGGAGAGTCTCCCTTGCCTCAGAGCCTGAGAGCCAAGAGAATCCTGGGGGCTTTCCTCAGACCTCAGGTAGGAAATACAGGTATGTTGGGCAGTGCAGACGGGAAGCCAAGCCTCGGGGTGGACAGAGAGTGGCAGGAGGAACCAAGGTCCAGGCTGGGAAGGCAGGTCAGGATGGAGAGGGCACTGTCCCGGCCCTCTCCATCCTGACCTGTGTATGAGAGCCAACCTCCAATTCACTCCCTGACCAGTGCCAGCGAGCCTTCTCGCAAACTGCACTCAGAGCCCTCACCGTGGTCAGCTGCGGTGTATGGCAACTGGACAGTGGGAGGGACCAATGGGCCACCTATAGCCAGGCCTTCTCCTCCCCTTTAGGCACAGGCTTCAGGGCACTACATCTTATACACCTGTTATTTACAGAGAGCACACACCCACATTTACGCAGCCGGAGAAAGGCACATAGGAACACACGGAAAACCCACGGGCACATACTCAGACGCACGTGGACACAGCGACACATTCACGCTAGATCCATATACACAGCCATATGTGCTCCACACGGCCCCAACAGCAACACAGACACACGCACACAGACCACCCACGTGCACACACGCAAATCCACCAATGCTGGTGACAAGCCCTGCTGGGTGTCCCTTGCCTGGCATACCTTGTCCCATCCCATCTGTGTGTCACGGGCACCCAAGTCAGAGACTCTGGGAACTTAGATCCTACCAGTACGGCTCAGGCTGTATCTCACCAGTCAGGCTGCCGTGTGGGCAGGACTGAGGTCCCCTGTCGGGCAAGATTTCAAGAGCTCTAAAATAGAACATCACCACCACATCCTCAAACAAACCACCACCTTCATATCCAGAGGATCTTCATTTCCCAGGGGACTGAGTGGGCTCACAGTCCTTCCTGACAGTGGGGAATCTGGGGCGTTGGGGAGAGAGAACCAGAGGCACCAGAGCTGAGACACAGTGGGAAAAATCAGCCAGGTCAACTCAGGCAACATCCAGGGACAGCCCTGCTCATGACACATGTGCTGTGACCAGACCATCCAAGCTCAGGGGAAGAGAAGAAAGAGTGGGCAGGATACTGACCACCTGCTCAATTCTCTATCCATCCAGCTATTCATTCAAAAAAAAAAAAAAAAAAAAAAGGTAGTGAGCACCTGCTACATTCCCAGCACTGACTGAAGCACGGGGGACGCAGATTTTACACCAGGCAGAGTCCCTGTTCCCCGGAGCTTACGTTCACCCAGCCGTATGTCCTCCTGGTCTCCATCTATCCATCTAAAGGTTTCCCTCTGAGCACTACTGTCTGCCAGGCTCTGTGCTGGGTTTTGCAGGACAGACACAGCAGGACATGGCAGGTTGTGCCACGTGGCTCTGGGAGGTAGGAGAAAGCAGTGATGCTTCAGAAGCTCAGGAAAGAGAGATGGCACTGTAGGCCAGGGGCTCCCTGGTGAAAGGCTTCTCAGTGGACGTGTCAGCGGGCAGGAAGGATGCTGACCGTGGGAGACATGAAGCACCCAGGCAGGGCATATCCGTCGGGAATCCTTAGATCGCAAGTAACAAAACACCACCACCCCAAACTGGAAAAGAATTTATTGGTTCGTGTCACTGTCAAGTCCAGGCTTGGGATGAGCTTCAGCCGTGCCTTGATTCTAGGGCTCGAGCGCTGCCCCCAGGATCTGCTCACTCACTGCTGTCACCTCACCTTCTGAAGTTCGAGCCAATGAAGGAGCAGCTCCAGACCTCACATCCCCTTGGCTTCAGTTTCATGCCTCTGTTCTAGCATGCTCTAGTCACGTAACATTTCACAAGCTCTGCCTGGGTCATGTGTCCATCCATAAATGAATCACTGTGCCAGGGAAACATAAGGTCATCACTGATCAAAGACCCATGCTCTACCCAACCTCCACCCTAAGCACAGGGCAGAGTGACCCCGGAGTGGTTTCCCAGAGCAAGTAGGATTCAGTTACACGACAAGGGTGAGGGGATACCTGGCTGGAAAATGATCCCTGTTCCATAAGGGAGCCAGAAAGCGCAAAAGCAAAGACTGGAACCTGCAGGAAAGAACAATGGGCGTGGCAACCAGGAAATGAAAAGGGAGGTGAAGGAGTACAAGCGTGAAACGGTGTATGGGATTCTAATTGTGAAAGCTCCAGGCTTAAATTGGACAAACGTTCTGGACTTGATAGTGCAGGGTCTAGGGAGCCCTGAGGCCTCCTGAGAGGGGGCGTGGGAGGCAGAGGGAGGCAGATGCTCCTGGACCACCAGGAACACGTGTTCACTCTGCCTCCCACCCGCAGACTCCCATGTGTGGAGCACCTCCAGCCCCTCCTGACTGCCAGACCCTGGATCCACCTTCAAGGCTGTGATAGCAAACAGTCTTGCAGTAATATTCCCCCAGCTGAGCCACAGAGAAGGCGGAAGTCTGGTGGGTGGCAGGCCTCGGGCTACTCTGAGGGGGATGGGAGAGATGGCTGAGGGTGTTGTGGTTACTCTGGTTGCTGGGTGTAGATTGGATGAGAGCACGAGGATAGGAAGCACAGAGGTCAGCTGGAAAACTACGGCAGCCATTCAGGCCAGCGAGTATGGAGTCCTGGAAGGCAGTGGAGAAAGAGGAGGGAGAAGACAGGAGACAGTGAACGCTGCTGATGGCTGAGGACCAAGAACTGACTGGTTTAGCAACATGGTCACTGAGACCTCTGAAGGGAGGACTTTGGTGGACGCACAGCTGAGCTGGGTCCCATTTGCTCTCATGGACTGTGGTGTGGCCACTCAGGCTGAATTTTTCCTTGTGTCCCCCTTGTTGGGGGAGTCCTCAGCCTGCCTCTCCCCGAGGTCATTCATGCCAGTTATATCTTCTTGGCCACTGAGCCTACTACTCTCAGAATAGCTGGATGGTGGGGTCTGGGCAAGGTAAGGAGCCTGGTGTCGTCTGAGCACAGTGGCCAGGAAAGCCTTGAGGTACTGGCGGAAGCGGCGGCTGGAAAACGCATAGAGGACGGGGGTGAAGCAGCAGTGGAGGAAGGCGATGCTCTCTGTCACCTGCAGCGCATAGTCCAGGTACTGGCTGACCTTGCAGTCCCCAAAGACTTGCAGGTCCAGCAGCGAGTGCAGAAACAAGGTGACGTTGTACGGGAACCACAGCACAAAGAAGGCCACCACCAGGCCTATGGCCATCCTCAGAGCCCGGCTCTGGCCTGGGGGCCTCAGCCTGGCCAAGACGGAGCCAATGCGGGAATAGAAGAAGATCATGGCAAGCAGGGGGAGGAGAAACCCCAGGAGGTTCTGCTGGAAGCGGAGGAAGAGCTTCCAGATGGTCCCGTGCCCCCCAAAATCCGCAAAGCAGTCCCACACGCCTGGGGCGTTTTCCTGCGTCCTCACAAAGACCATGTCGGGGATGGAGACAGCCAGGGCCACAGCCCACACGACAGCTGCGAGGAGCAGGCTCTTGGCCCGGGTCCTCAGCCGGTGGTGGGGCTGAGCGTGAACAATCTCCAGGTACTTGTCGAGGCTCATGCAGCTAATGAAGAAGATGCCGCTGTAGAAGTTAATGGTGTAGAGGGTGCTCACCACCTTGCATAAGAAACTCCCAAAGACCCAATGCCAGGCCACAGAGATGCCCCAAAAGGGCAGCGTCACCAGAAACAGGAGGTTGGAGATGGCCAGGTTCAGCAGATAGATCTCGGTCATCCGCCTTCGAGGCACATACCGGAGCAAGACCACTAGGAGAAGGAGGTTCCCGCTCAGGCCCAGCACAAAGATCAGGCCATAGAAGAGTGGCAGAAAGACTCTGCCAAACGACAGCACCTCGTCCTTCCTGCAGAGCATGAAGGCCACGTCGCCCAGGAAGTACTCATAGTCATAGAAGGAGCTGCTGTTCTCAGAACTGGCCACCTTGGTGCTGGGTGGCAGAGGAGAGGCGGTGGCGGCCATGGCGGGAGGACACATCCAGTGCTGGAGCTCTGTGGGCCAGAGAGCAGTGTGAGCAACAGGAGACAAATCCACCCTCTCTCCAAACCCACTTTAGCCAGTGCTCTGGGGTGTCCAATAGACTCTTCGCATTCACGCCAGTAACCCATAGACTAGCAAGTACGGGAACAAGGATGAGGAGCCCAAGGCTACCACTGAATAGTTATGTCACCTTGGGTAGCTGACTTAACCTCAGATGTTCTCACAGTACTCACTTCTTTTTTTTTATTTTTATTTTTTGGTACGCGGGCCTCTCACTGTTGCGGCCTCTCCCGTTGTGGAGCACAGGCTCCGGACGCGCAGGCTCAGCGGCCATGGCTCACGGGCCCAGCCGCTCCACGGCATGTGGGATCCTCCCGGACCAGGGCACAAACCCGTGTCCCCTGCATCGGCAGGCGGACTCTCAACCACTGCACCACCAGGGAAACCCAGTACTCACTTCTTTCATGATGGTTTCTCTTATTTTCCCCCTCATCATTTATAAAGACTGATAATGTCTTTCATGTTTTTCTTTATTATTTAGGGAGACCAATTCACTTATTTATTGTGTACATACTCTTCCTCACGTGTGGCTTGAAATTATTCTTCTTTGTGTGGCTTATAATTTTTTCTTTTTAATGAGAGCTTCTCTTCAGTGGGGCTTGCTTTTTCTATAAATACCTAGTGTGCCTACTCTGGCTTTGAACTCTCTTTACTTCTCTCACTTGAGGATTTCCCTTCCTTTGGTTATTTTAAAAATATTTTATTTATACATATTTAGTTTTATGTCAATATCTTCATTTATAAATATTTAATATTTTAAAAATATTTTATCCACTATTTCTAGGTTTGCAGCAGAAAGGTGTGAACCAGCATGTCGACAGACTCAGAACTAAACCTACTAATCCCTCAGTTTCCCCATCTTTAACATGATATTAATTATAGTGCCTTTCCGTGGGGTTCTTGTGAGGCTTAAATGTTATAATTCAGGCAGAGCATTTCGAGCTCTATGAAGAATGCCCAGAACATAGGAGGCACTCAATAAACATTTGCTTAAATTATTGCTTTGCCCAGAGCTGAGTTCATCATCTTCCAAACCAGCCTCTTCTCCTCTCCCTTGTCTATCTAACTGAAGAGCTCCACCAGCTATTCGGTCACCTAAGACTGAAACGTGGGAGACATCACAGACCCCTTCCCCCCAACCCTCATCATCACCCTGTGTGTCTCTACCTCTTTACTGCTATCTCCAGGTTCCATAAAAATACATACATGATAAAAATATTTACATGATACTCTTTTTAATAAAATTAAGACAAATGAAACATATATATATATATATATATATATATATATATAAAACAACCACCACCTCAGGAAGTATATGAATATATGCTGTGAAGGAGCTCAAAGAGATAAAAGACAGGGGAAAGATAGGCACAAGACTGAAGATGGTGGCTGCCTGGGCAGGAGAAGCCAGAGACATGGGATGGGGCAGGTCACTGTCCATGGTCAAGTTCTCTCTGGGCAGCAGTTTCCCAGGTTTTAATTGTATTATTAAACATAATTTTAAAAAGAGAGCCTCACATGAACCAGTGAGAAACGTGTCATGAACCAAGGATTATGCTCAATCCTGTTCTGTGTTCTAAAAGGAGAGAGATTTCATGTTCAGCCCACTAGATTGTTCACCAATGGGGAAGAGGGTTTGGGGAGGAGAGAGGAAAGAGATAAAAAAAAGAATTTGTGGCCCGAGCAGGCAATCATGCACAGCCACCAGAATAAGACCTGTTGGCTGGTGATGATAATGGGCCACAAACCCAGAAATACAAACCAACTCCACCTTGTGCCTCTGTATTTTAGTTTTTACTCCTTGATTCAAATGAGGTTGAACTCTTAATACAGTGAATGTATTATTTTGTATGTGTGTCTTCTGTGCATGATTTACTGTTTTAATGGGTGGGATTCTCATTTTATAAGAGGTTTTATATAGTAAGGATTTTAGCTTTTTACATATATATTGCAAACATTTTCCCCAGTCCTTTCCCTCTCAGTAGAAGTTTAGTCTGTTTTTTTTTTCCAGGTAGAATTTTGAAAGAAATGTTGACTCAGGTCCTCAGCTGATCCTTCTAGTATCCATGACACCGTGACCCTGTGATGGAAATATGCAATTCTGCTGAGGCAGAACCTCTCTCAGGAGAGCCCTGGAGTCCTCCTACTCCTTGAGCCTCTGCCCCACCCTTGGGCTCCTGTCAACTGGCTTCTGGGCCAGATGTTGGGGAAACACAGATGTCCTAACCCCACCCCAAGACCTCAGCCTGGGAGGTTTTAACTAGGGCTGGGCTCTGCTCCTGACTGGCCTTGAGAACTTGGCCCTGTGCCTTCCTTTCTCCGTCCTTCACTCCCCTCCTGTGCATCTGGGCTCTCCTGTCCCTGAGCCCCTCTTTCCTGGGCACCAGTATAGGCACCCACCCCCACCCCCAGCACATGGCTGGTTTGGGAGTCCATGAGCTGCTGGCATTGGGAGGAGGGAGTGCCCTTCTGCACTTGGGCCTGATTAGGGCTTATTAGTCAGGAGTTACCACTAATTAAATACCAGCTCTTCTAGTCTGTTAGCACTGACCTTTATCCTGACCTGGCTTCTGAAAGTCTCTGGCTTTTGCTTTAGCAAACAACCAAGTCTGATAATTGCTTTGGTCAAAGCCAGAAGTCAGGGTCAGCAGGCCCCGGGCTGGACCAGGTCACCTTTACAAGGCTCCCTTCACCTGGAACACTCCGTTCTTTTCCCTCTCGGGGCCTTGGCCTCCTGATCGTTCACCTTGGGAATCTTTCCACATTCTCTGGACCTCTGGGGCCACCAGCCCCTCCCATCACTTTCATCAATAATACCAACAACGATGACAACAGCAACCAACATGTCATATGCACGTGACAATTGGCCAGGCACTTTCATGTCAACTCTGGCAGTCCTGGAAGGCAAACCAGGAAGGAACGGTCAGCCCCACTTAACCCAGGAGCAAAGTAACTTCTCCACAATCACGCAGGAAGTCACTGGCTGAGCGCATCTGAGCCCCAGGTCTTCAGACTCAGAAACAGTGCCTTGTCCCTGGTCTCATCTCATTCTCGGCCTCTGTTCTGCCCTGTCTAGCAGTTTTCAAAAGGGGCCACCTGAGAGAAGTGTGATTTGAGCTCAGGAGGTCTTGCTTGCCCAGGTTTTGCCCTCATTGGCTGGTCCAGCCTTGGTAGATTCCACCATTAATGCCCCCAAGGCTTTATGGAGCCTCCTTGGGAAACGTAGTCTCCCTACAGGTCAACAGAGTAGCCTCCCCAAAATATCCAGATCCTAATCCCTGAAGCCTGTGGATATGTTACCTTACATATCAAAAGGGACTTGACAGAAGTAATTAAGGATCCTGAGCTAGGGAGGGTACCCTGGATGATCCCGGTGGGGCCACTGTACTCACAAGGTCCTTTATAAGGGAGGCAGGAGTATCTGAATCAGAGAAGGAAATGTGACGGTGGAGACAGAGGTCAGAGGGATGTGGTTGCAGGACAATGGATGCAGGCAGCCTCTAAAAGCTAGAAGAGGCAGGGAACTAATCCTCCCCTGAGCCTCCGGAAGGAATGCAGCTGGGCTGACCCATTTTAGACTTTTGATCTCTAGAATTTTAAGCTAATAAATTTGTGTTGCCTTAAGCCACTGAATTTGTGGTAATTTGACACAGTGGCAATAGGGTCACTCCCTGTGACCCTTTGTGCCCTCCGCATCTCACACTGAGGGAGTGAGAGTGCATGGTGTCCACCTCCTCCAACTTACAGGTGGGGAAACAGAGACTCAAAGAAAGAGAACTACTTGCGCAAAGCATACAGTGAGTCATCTCTGTACGGCTGCACTGAGCCACAAACCCCATGTTTGACTGCCCTTCCGGTCTCTGTTACCCCACCCCTAATAGTCCATCTAGCCCTGTTCTGTTTTCCCTTTTTTTGTTTTTTCACTTTTCCTTAATACCGGAATTCATTTATTTGGCTTACCCAGAAACACCTTGAGAGGAATGGATTGCAGTGTCAGTTATTCACATCTTCACAGATAGTAAGGCAATCCCGAATGAAGCTCTGGAGTAGAACCCCTGGGGAATCCGGACAACTAGATAGAGAGGAGGCTGAAAGGAGCAGGGACAGCAAGGGCAAGGTCAGCTGAGCTTCCCGTACAATGAAGCCAAGGGCACAAGGGCAAACTACAGCTTGTCTCTGGGGCAGTAACATCATCCTGAGGCTGCTGGCCTGGGCTGGCTCCAGCTTTAACTTAGCAAGAATCTGGCTGGAGATTAATGTCTTCTCCTGAGGATCCAGGCCTCCCCTCCCCAGGCCTCTCAGAGAAGTCAAAGTTAAGGCAATAAGAGAGAGGATACTGCTATGTCCATCTAGATAGGAAGGTAGCTATGTTAGTTGAGCTCCTTCTCATTTAATCTTCACCATAGTTCTGATAAGCAGTACCATTATGATCCCCATTTTCCAGATAAGGAAACTGAGGCTTGGAGAGGTGAAGCCCAATTGCCCACAGCTTAAGATCAGCAAATGATGGGCCCAGGATTGGATGGCCCTAACAATACAAGGTAGAACTGCAACAGAGAAGAACAAACCTGACTCCACATTGGCTCTGTTGCCTGGGCTTAGCCATGCAGGCTCTGTACCTTTGTCTCATCCAACAGTAAAAGAATGATGCTTACAGCCTGAAATATACATAATAACCCTTTCTCAAGACTCTGCCTCCCAAGCTTGACCATTAAAGGTGTAACACTTTTCATTCACATAGAGATAAAAATTTGCAGAACAAAAAATAACATTTGTCTGTTGAAGGTTTATAGGAACATCTGATCAGTCCCACGTGGTCAGCTGCAGGAACAAAGGATCATCACATCCCCACCGAGGTCTGGCTGGTACCAAGAGGTCTGCAACAACCAGCCACACCCCGCTTCCCTTTTAGTAGAAAAGAAGCCTGAATTCTAATAACTCAGGTAAGATGATTCTTTGGGACACGGGTCCCCCATCTTCTCGGCCTGCTGGCTTTCTGAATAAAGTCGCTATTCCTTGCCCAACGCCTCGTCCCCTGTCGTGCAGGGGAGCGGTACAAGCTTGGACTCAGTAACAGAACTGGCCCTTTTCCCCCAGCTCCCCTTTTCAACATGAACCAAACTTGAATTTGAAGGATGAGCCTCTGATAGTGGGACTTCTGGCCTCATCAATGGGTGGCAGAGAAGACTCAAAGTCAGCCATATGCTGAGGCTGTCTCGTACCGGCTGGCGAGAGCCAGTAATGCAACATCCGGGAGGCATTCAACAAGCCATCATGGGATTAACCAATTCCACATTCAGTGATAAATCAGTAGCCTGAAACTGATCACGGTGGGAATATTTACACCAAGGCAAATGCTATAAACGGGAGCTTCCCTTCCCTCACCCACCGTTGCTGAGAATCGGCTGTTAAACCTTTAGCAGCATACCTCCGATCAGGATCCCATGGAGCATGACCAAACCTGCCTGTCTTGCTGTCACCCACCACCTTCCCTTTTACACCTTTCACATCAACCCCACAGCTGCCCTCCTCCCCAGCCAAGAGGCCTTGAGGACAGGGTCACGTGTAGGTCCCCTCCCAGTTGACCACAGCACCCCCATGTTGAGTGTGCTGCCCACAGTGCAGCTGAGACCAGTGAATAAACAAGATCAAACATGACCCTAAGAGGCCACACCGGCTTTTGTAATATAAAACAAAGAATAACATTTGAGATCACTTTCAGTGGACGATAATTTTGCTGGCTTCCTTGGAAAAAGATTTATATCCTTTAAAATGCAATCTCAATCCTTCCCTCCCAGGAAGCTACCTGGGCCACTGGCCTGGTGAACCCCCTGCCCCAGCCCCCCAAGCACTCACGGAAGGTCACTCCTGGGCTTCCCTGGGCTTCCCTGGTGGCGCAGTGGTTGAGAGTCCGCCTGCCGATGCAGGGGACACGGGTTCGTGCCCCAGTCTGGGAAGATCCCACATGCCGCGGAGCGGCTAGGCCTGCGAGCCGTGGCCGCTGGGCCTGCACGTCCGGAGTCTGTGCTCCGCAGCGGGAGAGGCCACAACAGTGAGAGGCCCGCGTACCGCAAAAAAAAAAAAAAGGTCACTCCTCAGCCTCAAATCCACCTCCCAGAAACAGAGTCACCTTTTGAGGATCACTTGCCTCCTCTGCTAGACTGGGGATTCCCAGGCGTTGGAACTCCCCGGCACAGGGCTGACATCTGAGAGGCATTCAACAAATGACCATGCAATTAATCAGCACAATCACCCTCTCCCTCCCTTCTTCTCTCGCCTCCTTTTTCCCTGGCCTGATTTTCTCCCTCCCACACTGGTGCCCTGCACACAGCTGAGCCAAGACCCTCCTTCTGTGAGTTATTTCCTCAGCTTGGGCAAGCTCTGCCTCAGCAGTCTTGGGAGCCCATGACCATGGAGTGTGACCGGCCCAGAGCCCCCACTGTTTCCACTTGAGCCAAGTTCAAGGCCACTTCCAGCTGGCGCAAGCCTCCCTGTGGCCACCCCCTGCTCCTTCCCTCAGAAGGCTCCCCTGACTGCTTTGGGAGGATTAGGGTGGAGACAGAGTCCCAAGGCCTGGACTCCAACCTGGCTCAGCTAGTGATGGGCCCCCCTCTCTGCCTATAATTCTAGCATTCCCATCCTGTATTCCTGGCCCAGCTGTGGCTGGAAAAGTTGAGGCAGGAGTTGTGAAGTGACTGACACTCCGACCACAGTGTCGGGCTGTGGAAAGTGCTCTGTTGGGGCACAGGTGGGGGACCTGGTAACAGCATTGGGATCTCTCTTTTCTTCCTGCTGGGTTTGGGAAAACACAAGATATTAAACTCTACTGTATGTATAACAATAACAACAACAATACCCACCACTTACATAGCACTTCCTATGGGCCAGGCTCTGTTCTCAGAACCTTACATGCATTAATTCATTTCATCTTTGCAATAACACTCTGAGGCGGATAGTTATTACCTCTATTTTACCTGTGAGGAAACTGAGTCATAGAGGGGCTAGGGAACATGCCCAAGGGCACATAGCTAGTAAGTAGCAGAGCTGGGATTTGAACCTAGGCCCAGAGTCTAGGCTAGCTCATTAAAAGATAGGGGTGAAGGGCTTCCCAGGTGGCGCAGTGGTTGAGAGTCCACCTGCCAATTCAGGGGACAGGGGTTCGTGCCCCGGTCCGGGAAGATCCCACATGCCGCGGAGCGGCTGGGCCTGTGAGCCATGGCCGCTGAGCCTGCGTGTCCGGAGCCTGTGCTCCACAATGGGAGAGGCCACAACAGTGAGAGGCCCGCGTACAGCAAAAAAAAAAAAAAAAAAGATAGGGGTGAAGGTTGGGGACTAGAGATGGAGAGTGACAGGAGACCAGGCTGCCATTGCTCAGGATGCTTGAATGGAAGGCTGGTTGTGGGACTGACGGTATGTGAATAGAAAACAGGAAAAGGAACGGGAGCCACACAAGGACAGGAGGAAAGAGGTCCAGGGCCATGGGAATGGCATGCAGGGAGAGAATTCAGGAATGACCAACTCAGGGGGCAGAGGTGGGTCTCTGCTCCACTGCTCAGTTTGGGATGCTCTTGGGCTTAAACCTTCATGCAGCCCCAAGACAAAGTCAGGGCTTCCATCCTAAACCCTTGAATTCCACGAGGCTGTTTTCTCATCATAAAATAAATAATACTACAGCAAAGGATTTCGTGGGATTAAATGTGGTGCAGTTATTATAATGGCTAACACCATGGAGCCCTGACAGTGTGCTGGGTGCAGGGACAAGGAGCTTCACATATATTATTTAATCCTCATATTTACCTTATAGAAATTAAACATATCATTAGTCCCATTTTCTAGCTGAGAACACTGAGGCACAGAGATTAGGGAACTGGCCCAAGAGCAAGTGAGTAGTAGACCAGGAACTATAACCCAGAGTCCATTTCCTTTTTTCCACCATGCAGCATGGCTTAGTTCCCTAACCAGGAGTTAAAACCATGCCCTCAGCAGTGAAAGCACAGAGTCTTAACCACTGGACCGCCAGAGAATTCCCCCGAGTCCATGCTTTTAAACACTAAATTACATTGCCTCTCAAAGAAAATAACAAGTGAGTTGTGGTCCCTCCCCCCACCGCTCCCCCACTTGCCCGCCAAGCTTTATATGTGTTAAGGTACTTACTGCTCTCACAATGACCTTTTGAGACAAGCACTACTGTTATTCCCATTTTACAAGTGAGGAACTGAGGCTAACAGAGGGGGAGTAACATGCCCAAGGACACACAGCAAGTGTACTGCAGGATTAGAAATCAAGTCCCACCAGTCGGCTCTAGATCTGGAGCCTTGAACCACACACTGCGAGCTGCTGTGAGCCCTCGCAGACTCACAGGACTGACATCTGCCCCCTGCACCGTCCCCCTTGGGAAGCATGGCATTTGGATTCCTTGTGATGATAAAACACAATGCAAACAATACAAACCAGTCCTGACATTTACATGAGGCTCTTTTATACCCTGGTCCTTGCAAGTCTTCCTGGCTTCCCTGTGAGGAGAGTAGCAGGTGTCCCCTCCCCGGTTTCACAGGAAGCTCAGGGCCTCACCACAAACCAGGCAGAGCTGACCCTAGAGCCCTGATCACTGAGTCCTGGACCACTGCACACACTCTCCCTTTTTACTTTTTTTTTTTTTTTGCGGTACACGGGCCTCTCACTGCTGTGTCCTCTCCCGTTGCGGAGCACAGGCTCAGCGGCCATGGCTCACAGGCCCAGCCGCTCCGCGGCATGTGGGATCTTCCCAGACCGGGGCACGAACCCGTATCCCCTGCACTGGCAGGCGGACTCTCAACCACTGCGCCACCAGGGAAGCCCCCTTTTTACTTTTTTAACATGTATTTTTCCTGATTACAAAAGTAATATATGCTCAATGTAAAATGTGAAAATACAAGAAAAAAAATAGAAAAGAGGCTAAAAATCTCCCCATAATCTTACCTCCCTCCAAAATAACCCTTGGGAACATATTGGTGTATCTTGCCTTTTTCATGCCCAGAGCCCCCATCTCCTGCACTAACCTTCCCTAGGTTTGTGGAGTCACAGAGCCTGGCTGGAAGAAAGTGGCCTTGTCCGGTCCCCACCAGGCAGGGGGCCCCTTGCAGCCTCCTGATGGACATGCTGCCTCCTACTCCCTGGGATCCGTAAGGCCCACCCACTCCCCGGGACCCCACACTACTCTATGTTTCCTGGCTCTTACCAGGAAACAGAGATGCTTGTGACATTGATGAAATCATAAGAGCAACCCCTCCTCCCAAAGTTTGTTTCAATTAATAAAAACTAAGCAATTTTAGAGCCCGACTCTTCAAGGAGCTGCTGCTGAAGATTTTCACATCTTTCCTGAACTATTTTTGCCTTTTTTGGGGCCTCTCTCGTTGTTGCCCAAAATTTCGCTACTCAAGCTCCTCGCGTTTGCATTTCAGCATTATGCTGGGGTCAAAATGAAATACCCGCTCCACCGCCACCACCCCCAGGGAGGGTGGTACACTCAGCATGGCGCAGCATGGAAGAATAGACTATAGATTGGTCCAATTCTTAATGGCTGAGTAACCCTGGGCAAATTACTTAACCTCTCTGAGCCTTAGTTTTCTCACCTATAAAATGCTTCCTGGTGGCATTTTTATAATAATGAAATAAGTGCCTAGCACATAACTATTGGTTCCCCTCCAGACCCTAAAATGACACTTGGCTCAAGCTGGGATGAATAAGAGGGGATCCTGGGACTGTTTGGGGCAGATGGAGGGACTGAGAACTTGGCAGGAGTTGGGGGTAAAAAGAGAGGATGGGGGTGCATAAAGAGTGAGTGTGGATGGGTGCTGGGAACCTCAGCCCTGGGAGGGGGACCCTTAAAGGCCATCTCATCTGTCCCCATCACAGTACAGCTCAGAGAGGAAAGGGAATGCCTGAGGTCACCCAGCCATGTCGGTAGCAACTCTCAGGGATTTCCAGAATCCACGAAGCAGATTCTGAGCTGGAATCAAGGGGGCAAGGGGCCAGCAGACCACCTTACTCCCCAGCTGCTGGGGCAACTGCTCCAACAGCTGCCCTAGAGACAGAGCTCCACACTCACCCCGCTTAGCACCTGCCTCTCCCCACACAGTCCACACTCTCCGGGCCACTAGATCCTGTCTCAACCTGTGGCCCCTGTGTAGGGCCCACCCCATTCTGAGAGTTTCAGAAACCTACCAGAGCCAGCTCCACTTGCCTAGGGATGTCCACCTCGCACCCAGGAGGAGAGCAGTAGCGCCTGGGTCCTTCTTCCTCAGTGAAGTGCAGAGGGAGTGATCCTTCATAAGCTCTTCCCCTCCCTGGACAGCTTCCTGCACACATCCTGCCTTCCGGCTGGAACAAAGTACCTCTTTGCGCCTGCCCCAGACCCACCTCAGCTGCACAGCCACAAGCTGTTTCCCTCACTGAAGATGAGTCAAGCTCAAATGACTGCCCCCATGAAAGAACATCTCCCCCAAAGAGAGGTTCTAATTACTTTGGAAAACATGTGTCCCCAACCATACTTCTCTGGAACGATTCCCCTGCAGCTGGGCCAAGAACATGAACTGTCTCAGTCCAGACTTCCAGGCTTTCGCTTACCCTGTCCCCTATCTAGGTGGCCTTCCCAGCCTCCAGCTTCATTGGTCCTGGATACCTCCCCAGCAGGATTCTACCCACTCCCTCATTCACCCCCAACCCTCCTTCTCTGACCCTAACTCCCTCCAAGCAGTGCTGTGTCTGTTCCACCCACAGTGTCAGGGATATTCTCATCTCCTAGACTTTCTAGACCATATTCCCTCTTTCCCTTTCCCTACTCCCCCTGCCATTCCCATCATGGCATGAATCTCCGCATAGCTAGCTGTCTGTTCACTTGTCTGCTCCGCTACTGGGTCATGAGCTCCCAGGGCAAGGACCATATTTGACCCACCAGCCTGAGTCCAGGGCCAGGCAAGAGCAGACTGAATGAACGAATATGTGTGTGCGACACACTGCCTGCCATATGCTTGGCAGTATGAGGGTTCCTCTCCGCCAGGATGGCACCTGTGGTCCAGGGTCAATGTCTCAGCCACCTTCACCTCCAGCCCCACTGCCAGCCTGACACACAGTAGTTGCTTGGTGAATGCTCGTTGCCCCTACCTGAACTGAGCAGTAATAGAATAATGTCAGGTGGTTACAGACACTGGCAATTGGGTTACACAGAGCTGGGCTTGAATCTGGCTATGTACCTGCTGTGTGACCTAGAGATGGTGGCTTCACCTCTCTGAGCCGTGGTTTTCAGATCTTTTGGGGGTGTGGGGATGGTGCCTCCCTCAGACAGGCATGAGAACTGAAGGTCCCCAGAGAGGTGGACAAAGGCAGACATTTGCCTTTCTCTGGCATCGACAGGCCACAGGAGGCCAAGCCTGTGATGGGTTCTCACTCTCACAGAGGGAAGCAGGGGACCTTCCTAGTGGGTGGGTCTCCAAGTCTCTCCAGGCCAAATGCTGGTTACCAATAGGGAGAATAAGGCAAAGAGTCCTGCTTCCATCTTGGGGAACAACTAAGTTCTAGAACCTGGGCTCCTTCCTCACTCCCTTTTTAAAATTTTTTAATTTAAAAATAATTTTTAGACTTGAAAAAAATTGTGCACAGAATTCCCGTTAACATCTTACAAAACCACAATACAACGATCTGAACCATGACACAACACAGTTAACTAATCTGCAGACCTTATTCGAATGTCACCAATTGTCCCACTAATGTCCCTTCTCTGGTCCAGGATCTGAAGCAGAACCCCACCCTGCATTTTGTTGTTGTGTCTCCTTGGTCTCTCCATTCTGAGACAGTTCCTCAGTCTTGCTTTATCTTTCATGACCTGACAGTTCTGAAGAGAACTGTAGAATGCCCCTAAATTTTGGTCTGATGCTTCTTCATGATTAGATTGAGGCTATGCATTTTGGGCAGGAACACCAGAGAAGTGATGTGTCCCTCTCAGCGCATGATACCAGATGTACCTCATTTTAATATGGCTCATTACTGGCAATGTTAACTTTGATCACTTGGTAAGGTAGTGTCTGCCAGGTTTTTCCACCATGAAATTACTATTTATTCCTTTGTAATAAGCATCTTGTGGGGAGGTACTTTGAAACTATGCAAATATCCTGCTTCTTATCATACTTTTACCACTAATTTTAGCATCTACCGATGATGCTTTCTGACAACGACTATTACTGTGGTGTTTGCCAAATGGTCACTTTCTATTTCCATCATTCTTTCTATATATATATATATATATATATATATATATTTTTTTTTTTTTTTTTTTTGCGGTACGCGGGCCTCTCACTGCTGTGGCCTCTCCCGTTGCAGAGCAACAGGCTCCAGACGCGCAGGCTCAGCGGCCATGGCTCACGGGCCCAGCCGCTCCGAGGCATGTGGGATCTTCCCGGACCGGGGCACAAACCCGTGTCCCCTGCATCAGCAGGCGGACTCTCAACCACTGCGCCACCAGGGAAGCCCCTTTCTATATTTTTTAATTGGAATTTTACTGTAAGAAAGTTAGCCTTTCTTCCTATTTATTTATTTATATCAGTATAGACTCATGAGTATTAATTTTATTTCATTATTATCATTATTTCTTTTGCTGTTCAAATTGTCTCATCCTCTTTTGAAATATCTCAAACCATCTGCTTCCTGCTGACTTGACTTCCCAGCCACAGCACATCAAACACTCCCTGGTGGGCAGGGCAGGTTATGGGGGCAGCTCAGAGTCTTTGCATGAGTGGTCATGTTTCCCTGGAACCCACTGAGGCATCTTTCCAGCAAGAGCTGGGCCTTTTCCTGGAACAGGCATGTTCCAGTCAGGGGAAGTCAGTCATGGCTCCAGTGCCAGGGAGTTCCAGGAAGGGCTGGCCAGGTAGGCCCAGGTCTTTCCATTCCTCTCCAGTCTGTCATCCTGCTCTCCACCCCAATCCTGACCCGGCCCATAGCTGCACCGGCCAACCTCATGCCCTGAGCTTTTCGTTCTTGACTTCCCCTTCTCTGCTCTGCTGCAGTGACAGTTGCTGAGAAGCCCGGGTGGCAGACAGTTGGGCAACACTTACTCAAATTCATACAGAGGAACTGCTCTCCACCCAAGAGAGAGCTACCAGCTGTCTTCCACTGGCTCCAAGGGCAGCCAAAACAGTGACTGCAGTGCACTGCAGCAAGAGAAACTAGTCAGGGGGCAGCAGGACTTTCCCATGTGGGCTGCAGGGAGAGGGCTCTGAACTCATCTTCTCTGCTCTCTTTAAGATGTGCAAAGATTATCTTCCCTGGGAAGGGAGTAGACGCAGCCTCTGACGCCACTCAGCCAGGATACACAGGCCTCTCCCACAGGACACAATGCCCTTAAACTATAGGGTAGGGACCTTAAAATCTTTACTATACTGGCATACTCCTAACTCACAGGGCACATTTACTAATTACAGTGAAAAGTGGCATCACGTTTTCAAAACACCTGCTTCTCTCTTCAGTCAAGGACTGTGAATCTGTCAAGCTTTTGCCTGTAGTCTGTCCTCCATGAGCCAGCTCCAGGCCTGTCTCCCCACAGAAGCCTCCCCAAGTCTCTCCAGGCCTCCCTGATGCCCTGCTCTGAGCTTCCCGAGTGTGTAGGGGAATTATTATTCAGGGGCACATCTGTCTCTCCATCATTCTGCAAATTCTCCAAGGTCAAGGGCCTTGTTCCTCTGCACACAGAGTATCCAGTGCTACCCACACAGAACAGGAGCTTGAGAGGCGGCCAGTTGATTTGCTGATGGAGCCCAGCCAGCACTTGACAAAGTGGCTTTTAGATGAAAGAGCCCCGGGTTGGCCCTGCCTCAGCCTCTGTCTCACTTGCTGTCTCTTTCTTTCTATTTCTCTGTATTCCTTGAGCAAAGTTCACCCGATTCTGGGCTGAGCCCACAAGAGGGTCAGTCTGGTCCATCTCCAGGGTCTTAAGTTGGAATTCCTAAATCACAAACTTGTCCCACAGTTTAGAAGTTCTGTTAGCACCTGTGTCTAGTCACTTTGATTAGATGTTGTGTCAAAATCTCAGACCAGTTTCTTCCTATTATTCTCCATTGACAGCACAGCAGGAAGGAAATGTTCATCTCACCTCTTCCATTACCTCTTTCTGCGCCGCCTCCGCCAGCTGGCCCCCTCCAGCTACCCCAGACGTGTTGCCTCCCCTTTTGTACATCTGCCCAGGGTCTTGAGCTCAGGGCCTTGGGAGGGGGCTGCTTTCAGCTAAGGTAGGAGGCAGTATGTAATCTTTTCGCCACTTACCAGTCCCTTGCTGTGGTAAAAACGTATCTGTTTGAAATCAACATATTTATTCATTTATCAAAATACCTTCAACCATATATTACATGAGCTAATGTAGTGGTTCTCCAGATGCCTTCTCTGTGGGTTAGGCCAAGCTGAGGTTATCACACCCATTTTGTAGACAGGATTGCCATGGGTCAGAGAGGGAAAGTCACTTGCCCAGAAACCCACAGTTGATAGTAGCCCCTGGACTTTCTGATTCCCATGCCAGTGCTCTCTTGCCCATAACGTATGTGAATATTCTGTTTAATTCTCTGCTCCTTCCTTCTCCCTTCCCTCCAACTCAGATCTAGTTAGCTATTCTAGGACAGAAATTATTTCTTACTCATCTGCGAATCCCTCACGGAAAAGCCCAGCCAGGGCTTGACATGCAGCAGACACGCAATACAAGTGTACTGGGTGAACGTATGCTTCAACATTGAAAACTCCGCAGAATTACTTACTTTTACCTAAGACTGCTCCCAGTGCTGCTGGACACAAAGACTTTACTCCCTGGGGCTTCTCTGGAGAGCAGTTGTAGAGGATCGGACCCGATGACGTCCGTACTCCATCAGCTGGAACACTGTTATTGGCTCTGGGACTTTGCCCATGAGGACATGACTGAAGCCAGGATGCCTGGCCAGCCCGAGGTCAGGGACGGCAAACAGCAGCAGCTTGCACGCACCCTCAGGCTCCAAGCAAAGACGACATCGTGTAGGGCTTGGAAACCGGTGCTCACAACAGAGCCTGGAAGTAGGTGGGAGGCATGGATGAGCTGAGCAGCCAGCTTTCTGTGGCCAATTTTGTTTCTGTGGAATTATTTTCTTTTAAACACTTTTAAGGTCTTGGAAACTGAGGACGCTGACTGTTAATCAACAGTTGAGAACTGCAAGGCTTGCCGACCACTCCTTCACCTTTTCACCCCATCTGCCCATCCAGGAGGTCCTCCCCACATGTGTGTCCCAGGCCCAGGCAGCCTGACTCCTGCACTCCCACTCACGGCCCCCAGCCAGCTGGCTGATTGCACCTTCCTTCCAAATCCAGATGTTTTCTCCTCACCACATATGTTTTATAGTTTTATTAAGTATTTTTATTATGGCAATTTTCAAACATACACTTCGAGAAAGTGCCAGAATAGTATAAAATAATTCCCATGTATCCAGCATCCAGCTTCAACGATTATCAACTAGTGCTCAATCTTTTTACTTACACTCCCATCCACTTACCCCTTCCTGTGTTATTTTGAAGCAAATACCAGACATCATATCATGTAAGCTGTAAATATTTCAGTATGTGTCCTTAAAAGATAAGGGCTTTGACCACTGTCACACCTTAAAAAGTTAACACTAATTCCTTAATATCAAATATCCAGTCACTGGTCTCACAAATTTTTCCCATCACCGTTTGTTTCTTTGATTCAGGATCCAAATAAGGTCCACGCACCGTTAGTGGTTGATATATATATTTAAGTATTTTTAGATCTGTAGGTTCCCTCTCCACCTCTATCGTTTTGCTTTTCCTTGCAACTTGGTTGTTTATCCTGTACGTAAATTTCCCGGCATCTGGACTGTGCTGGTTGCATCCTCACGGTGCTGTTTAACACGTTTCTCTGCTCTCTGTATTTCCTGTGAATTGGAAGTGGGAGGTTTGATCAGATTCAGGTTTGCAACTTCACAGGCGGTTCTGTTCTTCCCTCAGGAGGCACGCACTGTGTGGTCCTCTGCCCTTCTTGCGAGGTGAGCGGCACTAATGCTCAGTGCCCAGCCCCATTCATTCTTTAGCACTTGTATAATGGTGCTGGCGCACCTTCGACGACTTACAGTCTCCTCCTGCACTCCTGCGCAGCCCTGACCTTGCTCAAGCGTCTTCCTCCTGAATGGCTTCTTAGCTCCTGGCATTCCTTGGCCCTTGGCCACCAGACTCCTGTCAAGGACACACAGTATCACACGGAGCTGGGCATAATAAGCAGGGGACAGCACAAATTCCACCTGAAACATCCCAGGTAGGGGGATGTTCTTGGGGGACGGGAGGCCGAGCTATCATCACAATGTGAACCCTGACTCCTCCAACTAAAATAAGAAAATTCTCAGAGGGCGGACAGCAGAAGCAAGAAGAATCACAATCCTGCAGCCTGTGGAACAAAAACCACATTCACAGAAAGACAGATAAGATGAAAAGGCAGAGGGCTATGTACCAGATGAAGGAACAAGATAAAACCCCAGAAAAACAACTAAATGAAGTGGAGACAGGCAAGCTTCCAGAAAAAGAATTCAGAATGATAGCGAAGATGATCCAGGACTTTGGAAAAAGAATGGAGGCAAAGACTGAGAAGATGCAAGAAAGGTTTAACAAAGACCTAGAAGAATTAAAGAACAAACAAACAGAGATGAACAATACAATAACTGAAATGAAAACTACACTAGAAGGAATCAATAGCAGAATAACTGAGGCAGAAGAACGGATAAGTGACCTGGAAGGCAGAATGGTGGAATTCACTGCTGCAGAACAGAATAAAGAAAAAAGAATGAAAAGAAATGAAGACAGCCTAATGTTGTCCCTCTGGGACAACATTAAACGCAACAACATTCGCATTATAGGGGTCCCAGAAGGAGAAGAGAGAGAGAAAGGACCAGAGAAAACATTTGAAGAGATTAGAGTCGAAAACTTCCCTAACACGGGAAAGGAAGTAGCCACCCAAGTCCAGGAAGCGCAGAGAGTCCCATACGTGATAAACCCAAGGAGAAACACGCCAAGAAACATAATAATCAAATTGGCAAAAATTAAAGACAAAGAAAAATTATTGAAAGCTGCAAGGGAAAAACGACAAATAACATACAAGGGAACTCCCATAAGGTTAACAGCTGATTTCTCAGCAGAAACTCTACAAGCCAGAAGGGAGTGGCATGGTATACTTAAAGAGATGAAAGGGAAGAACCTACAACCAAGATTACTCTACCCGGCAAGGATTTCATTCAGATTCGATGGAGAAAACAAAAGCTTTACAGACAAGCAAAAGCTAAGAGAATTCAGCACCACCACAACAGCTCTACAACAAATGCTAAAGGAACTTCTCTAAGCGGGAAACAGAAGAGAAGAAAAGAACCTACAAAAACAAACCCAAAACAATTAAGAAAATGGTCATAGGAACATACATATCGATAATTACCTTAAACGTGAAAGGATTAAATGCTCCAACCAAAAGACACAGGCTTGCTGAATGGGTACAAAAACAAGACCCATATATATGCTGTCTACAAGAGACCCACTTCAGACCTAGGGACACATACAGACTGAAAGTGAGGGGATGGAAAAAGATATTCTATGCAAATGGAAATCAAAAGAAAGCTGGAGTAGCAACACTCATATCAGATAAAATAGACTTTAAAATAAAGAATGTTACAAGAGACAAGGAAGGACACTACACAATGCCCAAGGGATCAATCCCAGAAGAAGATATAACAATTATAAATATATATGCACCCAACATAGGAGCACCTCAATACATAAGGCAACTGCTAACAGCTATAAAAGAGGAAATCGACAGTAACACAATAATAGTGGGGGACTTCAACACCTCACTTACACCAATGGACAGATCATCCAAACAGAAAATTAATAAGGAAACACAAGCTTTAAATGGCACAATAGACCAGATAGATTTAATTGATATTTATAGGATATTCCATCCAAAACCAGTAGATTACATTTTCTTCTCAAGTGCACACAGAACATTTTCCAGGATAGATCACATCTTGGGTCACAAATTAAGCCTCAGTAAATTTAAGAAAATTGAAATCATATCAAGCATGTTTTCTGACCACAATGCTATGAGATTAGAAATCAATTACAGGGGAAAAAAACGTAAAAAACACAAACATATGGAGGCTAAACAATACGTTACTAAATAACCAAGAGATACTGAAGAAATCAAAGAGGAAATCAAAAAATACCTAGAGACAAATAACAATGAAAACACGATGATCCAAAACCTATGGGATGGGGCTTCCCTGGTGGCGCAGTGGTTGAGAGTCCACCTGCCGATGCAGGGGACACGGGTTCATGCCCCGGTCCGGGAAGATCCCACATGCCGCGGAGTGGCTGGGCCCGTGAGCCATGGCCGCTGAGCCTGCGCATCCGGAGCCTGTGCTCCGCAACAGGAGAGGCCACAACAGTGAGAGGCCCATGTACCACAAAAACAAACAAACAAACAAACAAAAAAAACAAAACCTATGGGATGCAGCAAAAGCAGTTCTAACAGGGAAGTTTATAGCTATACAAGCGTACCTCAAAAAACAAGAAAAATCTCAAATAAACAATCTAACCTTACACCTAAAGGAACTAGAGAAAGAAGAACAAACAAGACCCAAAGTTAGCAGAAAAAAAGAAATCATAAAGATTAGATCAGAAATAAATGAAACAGAAACAAAGAAAACAATAGCAAAGATGAATAAAACTAAAAGCTGGTTGTTTGAGAAGATAAACAAAATTGATAAACCATTAGCCAGACTCATCAAGAAAAAGAGGGAGAAGACTCAAATCAATAAAATTAGGAATGAAAACCTAGAAGTTACAACAGACACCACAGAAATACAAAGCATCCTGAGAGACTACTACAAGCAACTCTATGCCAATAAAATGGACAACCTGGAAGAAATGGACAAATTCTTAGAAAGATATAACCTTCCCAAGACTGAACCAGGAAGAAATAGAAAATATGAACAGACTGATCACAAGCAATGAAATTGAAACTGTGATTAAAAATCTTCCAATAAACAAAAAGTCCAGGACAGATGGCTTCACAGGTGAATTGTATCAAACAATTAGAGAAAAGCTAACACCCATCCTTCTCAAACTCTTCCCAAAAATTGCAGAGGAAGGAACACTCCCAAACTCATTCTATGAGGCCAAAATCACCCTGATACCAAAACTAGACAAAGACTATGAAGAAAAGAAAATTACAGACCAATATCACTGATGAATATAGATGCAAAAATCCTCAACAAAATACTAGCAAACAAAATCCAACAACACATTAAAAGGATCATACACCATGATCAAGTGGGATTTATCCCAGGGATGCAAGCATTCTTCAATATACGCAACTCAATCAATGTGATTCACCATATTAACAAATTGAAGAATAAAAACCATATGATCATCTCAATAGATGCAGAAAAAGCTTTTGACAAAATTCAACACCCATTTATGATAAAAACCCTCCAGAAAGTAGGCACAGAGGGAACTTACCTCAACATGATAAAGGCCATATATGACAAACCCACAGCCAATGTCATTCTCAATGGTGAAAACTAAAACCTTTTCCGCTAAGATCAGGAACAAGACAAGGATGTCCACTCTCACCACTATTATTGAACATAATTTTGGAAGTCCTAGCCATGGCAATCAGAGAAGAAAAAGAAATAAAAGGAATACAAATTGGAAAAGAAGAAGTAAAACTGTCACTGTTTGCAGATGACATGATACTATATAGAGAGAATCCTAAAGATGCCACCGGAAAACTACTAGAGCTAATCAATGAATTTGGTAAAGTTGCAGGATACAAAATTAATGTACAGAAACCTCTTGCATTCCTATACACTAATGATGAAAAATCTGAACAAGAAATTAAGGAAACACTCCCATTTCCCATTGCAACAAAAAGAATAAAATATCTAGGAAGAAACCTACCTAAGGAGACAAAAGACCTGTATGCAGAAAACTATAAGATACTGATGAAAGAAATTAAAGATGATATCAACAGATGGAGAGATATACCATGTTCTTGGATTGGAAGAATCAATATTGTGAAAATGACTATACTACCCAAAGCAATCTACAAATTCAATGCAATCCCTATCAAATTACCAATGGCATTTTTTATGGAACTAGAACAAAAAATCTGAAAATCTGTATGGAGACACAAAAGACCCCAAATAGCCAAAGCAGTCTTGAGGGAAAAAAAC
The DNA here is from genome assembly GCF_039906515.1 of Pseudorca crassidens. NCBI lineage: Eukaryota > Metazoa > Chordata > Mammalia > Artiodactyla > Delphinidae > Pseudorca > Pseudorca crassidens. The sequence goes on from NC_090305.1 coordinate 60,864,863, forward strand.
GGAGCTGGAGGAATCAGACTCCCTGACTTCAGACTATACTACAAAGCTACAGTAATCAAGACAATATGGTACTGGCACAAAAACAGAAATATAGATCAATGGAACAACATAGAAAGCCCAGAAATAAACCCACACACCTATGGTCAACTAATCTATGAGAAAGGAGGCAAGGATATAGAATGGAGAAAAGACAGTCTCTTCAATAAGTGGTGCTGGGAAAGCTGGACAGCTACATGTAAAAGAATGAAATTAGAACACTCCCTAACACCATACACAAAAATAAACTCAAAATGGATTAGAGACCTAAATGTAAGACCGGACACTATAAAACTCTTAGAGGAAAACACAGGAAGAACACTCTTTGACATAAATCACAGCAAGATCTTTTTTGACCCACCTCCTAGAGAAATGGAAATAAAAACAAAAATAAACAAATGGGACCTAATGAAACTTCAAAGCTTGTGCACAGCAAAGGAAACCATAAACAAGACGAAAAGAGAACCCTCAGAATTGGAGAAAATATTTGCAAACGAAACAACGGACAAAGGATTAATCTCCAAAATATATAAACAGCTCATGCAGCTCAATATTAAAAAAAAAAAAACCCAATCCAAAAATGGGCAGAAGACCTAAATAGACATTTCTCCAAAGAAGACATACAGATGGCCAAGAAGCACATGAAAAGCTGCTCAACATCACTAATTATTAGAGAAATGCAAATCAAAACTACAATGAGGTATCATCTCACACCAGTTAGAATGGGCATCATCAGAAAATCTACAAACAACAAATGCTGGAGAGGGTGTGGAGAAAAGAGAACCCTCTTGCACTGTTGGTGGGAATGTACATTGATACAGCCACTATGGAAAACACTATGGGGGTTCCTTAAAAAACTAAAAATAGAACTACCATATGACCCAGCAATCTCACTATTGGGAATATATCCAGAGAAAGCCATAATTCAAAAAGACCCATGCACCCCAATGTTCACTGCAGCACTATTTACAATAGCCAGGTCATGGAAGCAACCGAAATGCCCATCGACAGACGAATGGATAAAGAAGATGTGGTACATATATACAATGGAATATTACTCAGCCATAAAAAGGAACGAAATTGGGTCATTTATAGAGACATGGATGGATCTAGAGGTTGTCATACAGAATGAAGTAAGTCAGAAAGAGAAAAACAAATATCGTATATTAAAGCATGTATGTGGAACCCAGAAAAATGGTACCGATGAACCAGTTTGCAGGGCAGAAATTGAGACACAGATGTAGAGAACAAACGTATGGACATCAAGGGGGGAAAGCGGTGGGGGGGTGGGGGGTGTGTGTTGAACTGGGCGATTGGGATTGACATGTATACACTGATGTGTATAAAATGGATGACTATGAAGAACCTGCTGTATAAAAATAATTAAATTGAATTAAAAAAAATTTTTTTAAGAGATTTGAAAAGCAGAGGAAAAAATAAATAAAAAATAAAAGAAGAAAATTCTCAACCAGTGAGGTCAAGTGTAACTCAGAGTCAGCTGAGATCACACTGTCCTTTGAAATGGAATGAAATGGGCTTGCCTCCAGCAGGGAACTGCCCCTGCTAAAATTCCTGGGAGCTTATGTTGTCATGGTCACTTCGAGCTCTGAGTCTTTGTATCCTTGAACTCCCCAGCCCACTCACAGGTCACCTCCCACAGCTATTCCCTGCCCCAGCAGATCCAGGAGTGGGACTCACCCCCGTCACTCGACTTTGTCTCCTCAAAATCACTCACATGACTCATTTGTGAGCATGACAGATATTCCCTAGGTTTGGGGCAATGGTTGGGTTTCAAGTTGCCGTGTGCCTGGGCCACTCTTCATCCTCTGACTCCCCTCCCCACAGACACACTCCCCTCATTAGTGAAGATCAGCCTCTGTAGTGCCTCAGTTCTCACACAACAGCACAGAAGACCTGGCAGAGGCTCTGAGATGCCACCCTACTCTGTCCCCATTCTCATCCAGTCCCTAGGGGTAGAAGGGAATAATGTGGCGATACATATTCCTCCCCCTTAGAACTTCATTTTTTGTGACGACAGATTTGTGGGCAATGTGGCAAAGCCTTGGACTCCCTCTCAGAATAATGTTTTTAAAAACACAAAACAAAATATGTTAAAAATGAATTGTAGCCCAGAACTGGAAACAATCCTAATTGCCCTTCAGCAGGCAAATGGTTCAACTAATTGCTAATGTGTCTACCATGGAATACTTCTCAAGGACAAAAAGGAACAAACTATTATCTACACAATTTGGATACATCTCAAGGGAATTATACATAATTAAAACAAGGCAATCTCAAAAGGTTACACACTTCTACAAACGTGAAAATATGTAAACCTCAGAAGGGTAGAGACTTCATTATATAACATTCTTGAAATGACAAAATTGTAGAGATGGGGAACAGAATAGTGGATGCCAGGGCTTGGGAAGGGAGAGGGAGGCAAGAGTCTGCCTATGAAAGAACAGCATGAGGGGTCTTTGTGGTGATGGAGTTGTCTGAGGGCACACATATCTACACATGTGATAAACTGCATATAAAACTGGTGAAATCTGAATAAGCTATGTGGGTGGATATAGCAATGTCAATTTGCTGGTTGTGACAATGTACTATAATTTTGCAACAGGTTATACTGGGAGAAACTAGGTGAAAGGTATACAGGATCTTTCTGCATTATTTTTTGTAAATGCAAGTCTACAATTATGCTAAGATAATTTTTTTTAAATGTAAAAAATTATTCTGAAATGCAGTTCTTAAAGTATTTTTAAAACACATTTATGATACAGTAATATATGCATTTCATTATTGACACATTTAAAAAGATCTAGCAACAAATCTTACAACTACCATGACAGTGATGAATACAAATGATATTTTAAGATACCTGTGACAAGGTCCTGCTAATACTACTGTTTTGTTGCTTACATTCACAATCAAAGATGTTAATTTTGCCAGAGGTTAATGAAAATAAAAATGTAAATTTTCTTCCTATCCAAATTCAGGTTTCCCTGAGTCATATCATGGGCCCCCAAGTTAAGAACTCCTGCCTTGTTTAAAATGGCAACTTGCCTCCTCTGTTTTACAAGCTATAATGAACACAGAGGGGAAAGAGTAGTAGAGGGAGCATCTCTGGAAGAGGCGGTGGTCACAGTGCATTGGTCACGGCAGGGTGGGGCATTTTTGAAATGTTAATTGATGTTTCCCCCTATTGACTTTCCCTCCACTCAAATAGCCAGAACTTAGGAAAGATCTTTCAATTTTCCTTGTCCTTAGGGTACAGGAGTTTGAGGAAATTAAGGTTCTCTTTCTATCCTACATCAAACTAAAATATTATTCCCCAGGCGGGGGAGAAGATGAGAGGCCTGAGGGAAGCACGTCAATCTAGACGCTAGACTGACCCTGTGCCCTGCCTCCCGGTCAGAGACCTGGGGTTTGTGCAACCCAGGGGAAGAGAGACGTGGTACACGGTGAGTCCAAGGTGAGTACAGCCATAGGCAGCCCCAATCCATTCCCTAGCTTGGCACAGAAGCAACAAAATGAACTGCCAGGCCTGAAGGTGCTGGTGGACCATACTGAGTGTGGATGTATAGGGCTGGTGACCAACAAGGAGGCAGGAAATGATGTCTAAGTGGAGGCCCATGTGGACAGCTTCCACCAAGAACCATGTGGCACAGTGCTTGCCTGGGCCTTGGCACTGACTGAATCTCTTAGACCTGATGCAGTTCTGGGCAAAGGGTGACCCTCACACTGACTGCTATTTATTTTCCATTATCCTGTGGATCGGAGTCTCAAAACAGAAAATAAGTTGTTCTAGAAAATATAATCCTATTTTCTTATATACTTGAGTTTGTGGTCAAGAGCTAGTGGCATAGCTTCTGCAGCAGGTGCTGTTGCTGGTGCTCCTATACTCCACCCTCACTTATACCTACTTAGTATACACTGGCTGACTCCCTACTGGAAACACCCACGCTGCTTTGTCTGAGGGCTTGCTCTGTCTAACAAAGCCTGTTTCACCCCTGTCCACCAGTGCTGCACACCAGAAGTTTCAGGGAAGTAATGCCTCTTGCTGCCTCAAGAGCCCTCAACCAATGGCTGTGGTGAGTTGTTACAAATATAGCCCACATCCCTTGCCCTTTGGGTGAAATAACTCTCAGGTGTATGGTCCATACTGTTTCTTGAATTCCTCCAATGGGATTACACTCCAGCTACCCACAGATGTAACTGGGTTGGTAACACATCCTTTAGGTGACCTTCCCTCCCCTGCCTCACTTCCCCACTATCCTGTCTGTGTCTCCATCTCCCAAATAAACTACTACTTGAACCACATGACATTGCCAATGGCTGACCTTCTTTGCCTTATTAAAAAGAAAAAGGCAACTTTATATAGTTCAAACTAAAATTTAGCTCAAATCTCTGTCTCTGGGTCTGCTACGACATTTATCTACACACTCCATCCAAGAATTGTCCCCTTGAGTTGCCACCCAGCCACCTCTGTGGTGGATCAGTGGGAGGAAACTGCTGAACCAAATCCAGATCTAGATCCTAAGATCTAGAGAGGACCAGTCTGCCTCCTCAGGTTCCACAGGACAGTGGGTCTCAGGAGAGGTGAGGCAAAACAACACAGAGGCTGCTTCAGGTTGAGGATATGCTCCATCCAGATATTACATACCACAGTGGGAAGTGTAGCCATAAAATGAGGAAACCATGAGATAATAAAATGCTGTAATTGGAAATGTGATGAAGTGTTTGGAAGCAGAAGCCCTGGGTGTGGGCTGAAAATCTGCAAAAAGGAACATTTGTATGATCCCAGGAAGGCAACTGTGAAAAGTACCAGGACCCTATTTGGCCTGATTCCAGGCCTCCCTCCTAGAGAACTCAGTCCCTTGGAGGTGGAGGGCTCTGGGCATATAAATGGTCTGGAGAACACTTTGGCTAAATCAGAACCCCGAACATAGGGACTTCCCTGGTGGCACAATGGTTAAGAAACTAAGCCCGTGCACCACAACTGCTGAGCCTGAGAGCCACAACTACTGAAGTCTGCGTGCCTAGAGCCCATGTTCCACAACAGGAGAAGCCACCGCAATGAGAAGCCCGCGCACCACAACGAAGAGTAGCCCCAACTAGAGAAAGCCCGTGTGTAGCAATGAAGACCCAACGCAGACAAAAATTAATAAACAAACAAACAAACAAATAAATAAGAGCCCCGAACAAAACAGCACGTTAACCACCCAGCAAAATTAATCTGCCTCCATGGCTCAGAGGGTGTGGAGACCACACCACTAGGCAGCAGGACAGGAGCAGAACTTGGACCAGAAGCCAGGCCTGTTTCCACCTGAGCAGATGCTTTTGCCTTAACCCACAGGAGGAAAAGCATTTTACCTAGCAGTCCACTGCACAACTTACACAAAACAATAATTACCCCGACTACCCATAATGTGCTTGGATAGTTTCAATTTTATTGTTTCACATTTCTTAAATGCTGGACATGACACATTAACTGATTTCACAACTCACTTCTGGGTGGTGACCCACAGTTTGAAATACTGCCCTTGAATGTATCCAGAAATGAAAGGATGTGGACAGTAATGCTAGACTTCTCCTAAATACTGTGTATTTACCATCAGCCTCCATGTCCCATTCAAGGCTGCAGGGAATGCTGGGCTGGGCCACGAGAGCCTCTAAAATTCTATAAAGTGGACATAGAGAACAGACTTGTGGTTGCCAAGAGGGAAGGGGGGGTTGGATTGGGAGTTTGGGATTAGCAGATGCAAACTATTATAGATAAACAACGAGAACCTACTGTATAGCACAGGGAACTATATTCAATATCCTGTGATAAACCATAAAAGGAAAAGAATAGGAAAAAGAATTGTATATATATGTATATATACATACATATATGTGTATATATATGTATGTATATACAGCTAATCACTTTGCTGTACGGCAGAAATTAACACATTGTAAATCAACTATACTTCGATAAATTACAAAAAATAAAATCCCGTAAAGTGAAGGTGGTTCCTATTTCCTAATCCAGTGATTCAAACCAGGCATTGCCACTACTTCCACATTCTTTGCCACATCCCATACCACCTGCACTATGTATTATTGTGTGAATATTCTAAATCAGCTCATCACTTTTTAAAACTTAAATACTCACACTAGCCTTGTCTTATGGAGTACTACTGGTGAAATCAAAGGTTTGAAGTTATTCCCTGATGCAAAGTAAAACAAAAACACAGTGATGAAAATAAAACATGCCTTCTGTGTTCCACGTTACATCATAGAGCTAGAGGCCCTCCCTCCCCTGCTCTTTTCACAAGAAAATAATCCAGCCTCTGTATAGTTCAAGCTGTCCTTAACCCCTAGAAAGGCTTTGTCCTTCTGTCTGTCCACCTCTCCAATGATAATCAGCGCTATTATCATGGCTAATGACATTTAAACTCATTTAATCTTCACACCAGCCCTATGAATTTCTCGGGTCACTCCACTTTACAGATGAGGAAGCAGGTATGGAGAGATCAGGCAGACTTGCCCATAGCTAGGAAGTGATGGAGCCAGGTTTTGAACACAGGTCGTCTGACAGCAGAGCCTATGTGCCTAACTACTACACTGTACTGCCCCCCTCTGAAGATGCCCATCCCTAATGTCAGCCCTAGTGTTGCCTCTTACAGGAGAGCTTCCTGGACTACCCGTCCCATAATATTGCTCTTCCTCTATTCCCAAAGCACTCACTTCTTGCCTGTTTAATTCATTTGAAGGTTAATCATAAACTACTTGGAGACACTGCCTCTACCAGGCTGAGAGCCTTGAAAGGATGGCTACATGTTATTCTTCTGTGTATCTCTGCGTCCAACAGCCTGTCTGAGGCATTGGAGGCCTTCAGTGTCTCTTGGGCCCTGTGATCTCTCCTTGTTATTTAACAAATGCCCAGCACTCTTTGCAAGTCTCCAGCTCACAGGCTGGTTTCCAGTAAACCCTGGGAACAGTCAAAGGGTAGAGAAGATGAGTCAGAGACAATAGAATCAAGGGGTCTTAACCCGGTCCACAGATTCCCAATGGACCCACGCCTAGTATGCAGGAGGTCTCTGAACTTAAATGGGAACAAGATTACATCCTTATTTTCACTGGCCTCTGATGGAAATTCAGCATTTCCTTCAAATGGAATTCGACCTGTGACTTTGTCACCAGTAAAGTCACTGATAGTTTCATTTCACGTCACTATTATAGCAGACAATCTCAAAATATTTATACTCATCATTTCCTGGAAATTCTGATCGTTTTCAGACTCACTGCTATATCTTGTATTTAAGATATCAGTAAAGAAACACATATATACCATGCCACAGTAGGAAAAAATAGCTTAGATCTGTATTTTAATAGGATTGGCATTTCTTGGCAATTTCAATAGGATCAGTAATCTTACGTGTTTTATTTTAGACTTTTAAAAACATTATTTTGAGATGGGCCCATAGGCTTCACCACACTGCCAGCGGAAGCCACGGTACAAGAAAAAGGTTAAGAGCTGGGTTTGGAGCAAGACAGATCTGAGTTCAAACCTTAATTCTGCCATTTACAAACCAAGTTACCTGGGTCTCAGTTCCCTCATCTGTATAATGGCGATCGCTACCTACCTTACTGAGCTAGCATCTAGCATCTGAATAAAGGTGATATCCAAACCCAGCCTAGACTGCCTCGTGAGGCAGACAAAGCCCGGGGATAGTGGAGCCCTCAGCTTCCCACCTCTCCTGTCAGAGAAGTCATTTGTCCCCCTCAGTGTGGCTGAGACCAGCTCCCTGTGGCAGGACAGAAAGGCTAACTTCAGCCCCTTCTTAGATACTCTATCCCATTTCTGAGCCCAGAATCTGCACCCCACTCCCCAAACTGGCTGACTTTATGAGTCTCACAGGAGGGGCCAGTCAGCCTCCTTTAAGCACTGACATGCATTTCCACACTTTTCCACTGGGTGGAGCTGGTTCACACTCTTAATCTGTCAGCAGGACCAGGAGCAGAGCCAGAACATTTCAGAGTTGGGACCATCCCCCAACCCAGCCCCTGCTTCCTGACGCTCCCCCCTCCCCCACCCCCAACCACCCTAATTGAGCCTGACGTGCAGAAAAGTGCCCCCTCTGTGCTCCTTTCCAGTAACCCACCACTCTTGGAATGGTGGTGACTATCCTGACTTTTAATATCATAGATTAGTTTTGCCTGTTTTTAAACTTTATTTAAACATACTCATATCGCACATATTCTTTTGTGTTTGATTTCTTTTGCTCAACATTATGTTTGTGAGAGTACATGCCACTGTAGCTCATTTATTCTCATTGCCCTATAGGTTCCATTGGGTGAATATTCAGTAATTTATTTGTCTGTTTATTGTTGAGTCAGCATCTGAAGAGAGTCCAGTTTAGGGTTCGCTTTGTGGTTGCTCCCTGGAGGATGGTATCCATGCCTCCACCCAGCCAAAACTGGTTTGGACCTGGAGACTAATGATACAATACACTCACAAGAGGATTTGAAAGATTGGTCACATAGCAAAGCTTTCTGGGGAGAGCAAGGCCCACATTCAAACCAGCCTGCTTGGCTTAAGCAGAAGGGGCAGTGGCTCTAGTTTTTACAGTGGTTGGGGAGAAGACTCCCTCTCCCACTGGCTGAAGTTTGAGTGGTCTTAATATCCTACTCATGTCAAGGAAGCAAGTACCCGGGTTTTCTTATTGGCATGTCCAGGAGTGGGACAAAAAAAGGAAAAGGGGAGTGATGGGGCTTGCAGGCTATCATGATCAAACATCAAAAATAGAATCAGAGGGCTTCCCTGGTGGTGCAGTGGTTAAGAATCCGCCTGCCAATACAGGGGATACGGGTTCGAGCCCTGGTCTAGGAAGATCCCACATGCCGTGGAGCAACTAAGCCCGTGTGCCACAACTAACTGAGCCTGCGCTCTAGAGCCCGTGATTCACAACTACTGAAGTCCGTGAGCCACAACTACTGAAGCCCGCTCGCCTAGAGCCCGTGCTCTGCAACAAGAGAAGCCACCACAATGAGAAGCCCATGCACCGCAACAAAGAGTAGCCCCCGCTCGCCGCAACTAGAGAAAGCCCGCGCACAGCAACGAAGACCCAACACAGCCATAAAAAAATAAATAAATAATAAAGTAAAATAAGGTACTAAAAAAAAAATAGAATCAGATTCTTTATTACACCATTACTACAAGTAGTACTGCTATGAACATCCTTGTATAAGCCTTTTGGCAAATATTACTCATTTCTTATGTGTGTCTCTAGGAGTGCAATTGCTGGGGAATGTGTTTGTCTTGGCCAAATAGTTTTTCAAAGTGATTGTACCAAATTCCATTCCATTCAACATGCCAGTTTGTCTATCCACTCTGCAGCTGAGGGACATTTGGTTTGTTCCCAGTTTTCTGTGATTACAAATAAAGCTGCTTTAAACATTCATATGCAGGTTTTGGGGGTGAATATAAGTTTTCAATTCTCTTGGGTAAAAACTAGGAAAGAAACAGCCAGGTTGTATGGTAAGTATATGTTTAGCGGTGTAAGGAACCAGGCAAATCGTCTTCCAAGGTGGCTGCACCATTTTGCATCTCCACCAGCAAAATATGTGAGTTCTAATTGCTCCACAATCCCCTAAGTACTTGGATTGGTCAGTCTTTACTTTTAGTCATTCTACGAAGTGTGAAGTAGTATTTCATTGTGGTATTTATTTGCATTTCCTTAAGAACTAATGACATTGAATATATACGGATGCCAACTTACTATCCATATATCTTCTTTGGTGAAGTGTCTTTTCAAATCTTTTGTCCATTAAAAAAAAAAAGGCTGTTTTCTTACTACTGAGTATAGAGGGCTCTCTGTTTATCTTGGATATAAGTTCTTTATCAGGTATATGGTTTGCAAATATTTTCTCCTAGTTTGTGACTTGTGTTTTCATTATTGTAACAGTGTCTTTTGAAGAGCAGTTCTTAATTTCAGTGGAGTACAAACAATTTTTTTCTTTTACGGGTTGTGCTTTTCGTGTCTTATCTAAGAAATCTTTGCTTACCCTCAGGTCACAAAGATTTCCTCCTATGCTTTCTTCTAGAAATTTTATAATTTCAGGTTTTACATTTAGGCCTGTGATTAATGAACCTATATTACCAAAACTTCAGAAGGTATTATTTGAAAGGGGGTTCTGATAATGGACATATTGAAAGAGGTCAGAGTTTATATCCAGCAAAACATTGAAGATATATAAGGAGGGCCATAGTTTCTGTGCAGAGAGTCAAAAGTTAAGGATTTCTGCTAATCTAGAGTTTAGCTTTCAGAAGAAATGGCATGAAGTTCTAGGGATGATGGGGGCTGCTTTCCTCCCTGTATCCTCCCTTTGACAGATGTAGCATCTACATATAGTACATATTTGGTAGCCTACAAATATGCCCTTTCAGGCTATAAATAATTTCACAGTCTTGGCTTTGTTTCTTTGCTCCTCAGAGAACCATCTGTTTGGCCTTTCAAAAAGTTAAGAGTTGGGAGGGAGACTTGTTTAATGTAACATGACAAGCAAACCCTAAGTAGCATAACAAATACATAGAAAGTTCATCTTGCAATCAGGATAATTCCTTTTTTTTTTTCAGTTTTTGGCTGCATTGGGTCTTCGTTGCTGTGTGTGGACTTTCTCTAGTTGCGGCAAGTGGGGGCTACTCTTCGCTGCGGTGCACGGGCTTCTCATTGTGGTGGCTTCTCATTGCAGAGCACAGGCTCTAGGCACGCGGGCTTCAGTAGTTGCAGCACACGGGCTCCATAGTTGCCTCATGCAGGCTCAGTAGTTGTGGCGCACGGGCTTAGTTGCTCTGGGGCATGTGGGATCTTCCCAGACCAGGAATCCAACCCATGTCCCCTGCATTGGCAGGCGGATTCTTAACCACTGCGCCACCAGGGAAGTCCCAGGATAATTTGTAATGAATAACTTTTAACAATTGTCCACCAATGTCCACGATCTACCTGAACCAATAGAAGTATTATTCCTCTTATGGAGTGAAGAACCTGGGATACTTCTTTAATTTTAGAGGTTATTTTTTTCTATCTACCTTGAGCCACAGTTAAAGTTCATGAGCTATTTTATTCTTCCTTTACAGAGGCAAAAGACAACTTGGTTTGTGAAGCCCCAATGGCATTAGTTGCATTAGGCCTTGTTCTAGAATTCCCACAGGTTTTACAATGGGCCTTGCAAGTTAAAAAAAAAAAAAAAACCAGTTCCAAGGATTAGCACTAGAAAAAGGACATAAAACCAAATGTTCCTATAGGTGAGTAGTTCTCTATATTACAAAGTAGCTAACCAGCAAACATGCTATGTCAGGGAGGATCCATGCCTTTAGGTGAGGAAGATTTTTATAGCATTTAGCACACTGTGTCCCAAAGGTGGAATAAGCAGCAATCAGAGAACTTTAGAGACAGTGCTAAAGTCTGTTGTGCACCAACTACCGGGTGGTCATGGGTCACCACTGAAAAAGACATTTGAAGGACAAGCTATGATGGAAAGGGGCAGGGAAGAGGGACCCTCCTGATATGCAGCAGTAAACTATGGTGGCAAGCAAGGTGAGGACTTAAGAATCCTACAGTACTAGCCCGGCAGTCTTCTCTTTCACACACTGGACCTGAGGGTATTTATCTGGCATCTCCACACAGTCCCACACTTTGTGGTCTTCACTCAGTGCATCTTGAATGCCACAAAGTAACCGCCTTTTCTTTCTAGGCTAAAGCTTCCCAGGGCCTTGGTGGTCTCTATGAATTGTATCCAGATTTACCTTGTTTGCTATCAGTTTTGATGTAGTTGTGGCTGGTCACCCTTGCACCCTTGATGGTCTACAGCCTCACAGAGCCATAGGGATGGCCAAGAGAACATCATAGGGCTCTTTCCATCTAGGTTCTTTATTGAAATTCCTTTTCACAGACCCTGTATCCTGCTGGAACATGCGTGCTATATGGATTCTAGGGTGGCCTGGGCTGCAAAGGAACCCACGACATAACTGAGTACTTGACAAAAAGAATGCAAAAGACAAGTAAGAAAGCTCTCAGGGTTGGAGTGATACTACTGGAAAACCAGCTAGATAACAATGTTGATATGGCTTGAGTCCCGAGATCTGGTAGATTGAAAACTGCAGCGTCAGAGTTCATCTTGATCTTGGAAGGGTTTCAGGCCATGTAAAGCCCCCTTGTTGCTGTTTTATTTAGTTTTGCTTAGTGCCATAATTTTGCTTCTAGCTCACCAGAGCTTTGGAAGTTGGAAGGGATGTGTGGTTTGTAATGTATACACGTTTGAAAAGTTGTCCCATAAAATGAGAACATTAGTCTGAGTTTAAATACAAGTCTATCTTTTCCCAGACAGGAATGCATTTTTCGAGTTCTTCTGACTGTGGTAACGTCTGCCTTCCACTAGGGGTCGCCTCACACTACCCAGATAATAAGCCTAACAACTCAGATCCAGTGGACAACTCCTAACGATTGGATCATCTTTTTTGGGTGCTTTCCCCCAATACCAGTGACAGATGAAAGGCAGTGTACATAAGAAAAAAACCAGTAAATTGGAAAACCCAAGTCAAACCTAGCATTTTTTATTCTATCATGCTCTTCATTTGATAGGCAGGGAGGAGAAGGACGGACTTGCGGCCACAGGTTGCCCATCTTGGTGGAGGCTATAAATAGGTAGCACAGGATAGGAACCTGCTAGTGTGTGGTCAGCCTTTTCTGTATCAGGGCCCCATGTAGAGGCTCTTCGGTGGTTCTTACATTGGAAAGTGACAAGGGGCTAGAGATCAGAACAGGGAGCTTATAAATGTATTCACACAATGGCCTGCTTCATCTCAAGCATTTCCCTTTATGTACTTCAACTGCTTTAAATAATAAACAAAGCTTTCCTGGGGAGAAATTCATACTTATAAATCCAATACACTAAACTTTAAATGTTAGGAATCTAAAGGTCTCTTAAATGTCTCAATATTAAGAATAATTTAGTAAGATTTCACCTTAGAAAAATGTGTATTGCTCAAACATTTCAAACCAGTTACAAAGCTGTCATTCTACCAGACCAAACCCACCCTTACTGTGACAATATATAAAGCATCAAATATGTAAAGCCACTTACTTACTTCACACACAAAAAATATTAATGCTAATGGGTCTCTTCCCTTAAATATTTCGATGTTTTATTCTGAAGCTTCCCAGGTTAAAAGATGTTTACCCACCTAACGAAGGAAGTTACTATACCAGTGTCTGCTAGCAGACTGTTGGGCTGGGAGGCTGAGAATCTTATTGAGAACCCATGGGCAACACTAAACTCTATATATGATTATGTTAATGACTCCAAAATGTCAAAGTGGTAATAATTGGGTGAAATAATATAATATAATATAATATAAATATAATATACAATATCTTGGATTTTCTTTAAAATACCCTAGGAAAAAAAAGAAAACGTTGGGACTTCCCTGGTGGCGCAGTTGTTAAGAATCTGCCTGCCAACGCAGGGGACACAGGTTTGAGCCCTGGTTCGGGAAGATCCCACATGCCGTGGAGCAACTAAGCCCCTGCGCCACAACTACTGAGCCTGCGCTCTAGAGCCTACAAGCCACAACTACTGAGCCCACGCACCACAATGAAGAGTAGCTCCTGTGTGCCGCAACTAGAGAAAGCCCGTGCACAGCAACAAAGACCCAATGCAGCCTAAAATTAATTAATAAATAAATAAAAGAAAAAGTTAATACATAAATATATACCTAAATACATAAATAGGGGATTGATCATCTAGTCCACTTCCCTGGGTTCAAGTTTTATGTTACACATTTTTCTCCCTAAAAGTCCACAGCTCTTAGCCATGTTGATTTTTTGACTCAGTTTCAAAACCTTAAGATACATAAATGTATATATGTTAAGATATGTAAATACCTTTACATAAATATCTCTAGAGACCCTTGAACTTGAAGACCTGATGAAACTGTGCATTCTTTCATATTCATAGGACTATGTAACTCTTGAGGATCTTTAAAATTAGATCCAATTGGATTTTGGATATTTTATATATATACATATATATATGTGGTTTTTTTTGGCCGCGCCACGCGGCATGCAGGATCTTAGTTCCTCAACCAGGGATCAAACCTGTGGCCCCTGTAGTTAGAGCGTGGAGTCCTAACCACTGGACTGCCAGGGAAGTCCTGGATTTTGGGTATTTCACATGGTTTTCTTCTGACTCAAGGGCAGAACGTATAGGTTCATGCTACTAATATTCCCATATTCAGAAAATGTCTCCTGCTATTTTTAACAGTTTCTGTATTCTTCATGACACCAATAAATGAGTTAATAACATGATTGAGTAGCAAACTCAACAGTAATGCTCAACAGTGTTTCTACTTAAATTCTTGATTCTGTGATTGTACTTCCTTTTCTTTTATACTGAAAATCTTGATTCCTAAAATAATACACACAGTCACTAGTATGTTCATTCTAATACAAGAAAATGGTTTTAAAATACCATATTAATATGATCAATAAAGCTACGGAATAAAGTCTAAGATTTTTTATGCAGTTTCTTTTTTAAACGGTCTCCGAAAGTGTCACTCCCATTAAGTATGTGTGGGTACACCATGTTCTAGAGGTGTGCTGTCCAATACAGTAGCCACTGGCCACATGTGGCTATTGAGCACATGAATGTCCAAATTGAGAAGTGGTGCAAGTATAAAGCACACGCTAGATTTCAAAGACTTAGCACAATGAAAGAATGTAAATATCTCATTAATAATTTAATATTGATTACATCTTGACAATATTTTCAATATTTGGGCCTTGACTGGCAAGCAGGACTGCCCCACAACTGGAGTGTGGCAGAAGATAAAGAAACCACCCACTCATGCAGATGAAATTTGCCCTCCAGCACCCCCTACTGACAGACTTTACCCTGAGCCTGCTGACAGGAAGAAATGTTCTAATGTCACAGGCAAAGCAATGAAGGGTGGATTTGGAATAAGGAGGCATTAAGTGACAACTGGGACACCTCTAAAGGTAGGAGGGCTTGATCTTTTGCTATCAAGGGCTTTTTACAGGTACATAAAAGACTTCCCAGAAAAGAATTTCACCAATAGCCTTAATGAGGTTTTGCCACTTCTACTGCATGGAAATTTCCTTGTTTTCTCACAGATCTCTGACTCGGTCTGGCAATGATGAGCGTTTGTTTGTTTTGCCTTAAACATTTGGGGAAATTATGGTCCCAGGATCCGTCTTGGAACTTCTGGGCCATGTCTGGTATAACCAATTCCAAATTATACAAAAAAGGGACCAAAATGTTTCAAAGTAACTGACTGGAGGGATGCTGGAGTTTCCTTCCTGACCCAGACAGCAGCATCCATAGAACACTTATCTAACCTAAGGGGAAAGAGAGTACACCTGATTTTGAGGGGTCTGAGAGGAGAGGGTTACAACACAGGTCAAACAGATAGACCAACAGGTTTCACTTATGATGCTTGCCGGAAGCTACAAAACCTTTCTGAAAAGTAAACCAGCCCAGGGACAGACCTTAGGTACAGCATCACCAGGAGTGGAAGGCAAGGGAGGAGAACATAAAAGTAAGACATTCAGGGATCTCATGAGCTGGGCACCTGCTGCTTCATCCTACATCATACCTCTGCTCTTCTGCTGTGTTGCTCTATATCCTGTTGACTATGCCAAATCGTCAGGGGTGGCCGAGTCACAGACAAAATTTCAAAGCAAGATGTTGTCACTTGTAGGGACTACATTGCAGAAGAAACGAAGGGAGAATAGGGTCATGGTAGATGGGCCTCTGCCCCAGACTCCTCCTGCCTCTCCTTATGTTCCCTGGGGCACCTTATGGTTGAGGGACACCACTTCAAGTTTCTGCCATGTCCTGTTCTGTATCCCTTTTGCCTCTCAGTTGACACAATGGGGAGATGACTCAAAGAGGAAAGCCACGTGGTGAAAGGACAAAGTGCAGAGGGGCTGGTAGTCAAGAGGTCTTTCTAGTTCCAACTCTGAAATTGGCGTTTTGTAGGAATAAGCCCTCTCTGGGCTTCAGGGCCTTTATCTGTAAAGTTAGAGCTGTTTCAACTCCAGGGCCCTATCAGAAAAGTCAAAGGATGAAAGAGCTGACAGAGCTAGGATTTGGGGAAAAGGTGAAGAGAATAAACAGCAGAGACAAAAGCCCTTGGCCTGATCTTCTGGTGTTAGCATTGGGGAAGGTGACTCACTCTGGCCCACCCAGAATTGCCCATTACTCCTGGCTCACCACTCCCGTTTTCTCCCCTGACCTCCTTGGGAAGAGAATTTCTGGTAAGTCATAGACAGAACGCCTTAGTCATCAACTCAATAGGTGCTATTGCCTAGAGCACAGTCACATGGATGACTTATGTGCACGTAGTAAGCTAATCTAGTTCAAAAGCTGTAAGACTCTTGACACACCTATGTGGACACGAAGATAGCAATTTTGCTGTGCCTTGCCTCTACCAAAGCCCAGGTTTACAACCTCCTAGGTACTCTGCACTGGTCAAATAACATGTCTTATACATCCAACCTCTGTGGCCCTCTCACCAACCCTCATCTCTTCTCTCGTTCTGTCCACCCAAAGCTTGCCCATTCTTCCACCCTGCTCAAGTCTGTTATTCCCCAGACCGGCTCTGTCCCTTCTGTAATTCTCCAATATCAGGTGGCTTGATGTTCCCCTCCCCCAGGAGTGTTCTGCCCAGCAGTGTTCTGACTAGCTGTCATAAATGGGACCATGAAGACTGTAACAAAGATATTACTCATTTGGTCAACTATTACACACAACTATGGGCCAGCCCTTATATCATCCTCCTGTTTTATTTAGTGTGCACCACCAAAATTGTAGGTACTTCATAATATAATTTTATTTTCTAATATAATTCTATTTTCAGAGGTTTCTAGAGAAAACAGTTTATATTCTGGCTTGAAAACCTTCCTTACTACACTGTATTCCTGACAAGAAGACTCCAGAAATACCCTAATTAGCCCCTGAAATCATTGGTCTTTAATCCTAAATTAGACAGAATAAAATATCTAACTGGTCTGTGGGATGAATTCACCTCTCCAAATCTCGTAGCCTCAGACCTTCCCAGAACATTCATATATAGGTGGGCTCTGGGAAAATAATAGGCCTCAGAAAATAATTTATTTTGGTTCCATCAGAAGTGACCCTTCTCAGGATGAACTTGATCTGATTTTCTTTCCCTGACGTCAAAATGTAATTTAAGTATCCTGTGACCTACCCCACTGAGATTAAAGCTTCTGACTAGAGCTCTTTCCCTTCCTTATTGACTTTACACATATTTTTTCAGGCTTATAGTTTCTTTTATGGGGACGATTGAAGGCTGTTTGGTAGCTAAAAAGCAATTCAATTCCCCCTTGCCACCCAAAATTGGCAAACAACCATCATCAAGTCCTTAGTGGGCCTTCTCCCCGTGGGTGAGGCTGTCCAAGCGGAAGCTGGGTGATCAGCTGCCAGAGGATTCCACACTGATCGACAACTGGGAATCAGGAGTCCTGAGGGTTGTTCCAACCTCACAGCTCTGTAAGTCTCTTTCCCATGCAGAGAGAGAGACAGAGACAAAGTGGACAAGCCCAACTCCTAGAGCCCTTGTATTGGCACTTGGTCAGATCCTGTGTTAAAGGTTTCTCATGCAGATATACTGTCTTCTTAACTAAGCTGTAGGTTCCCCAGAGGCAGAGTGCTCTGCCTTTCTTTTCCTGTTCTACTCTCTACAGTACACAGCCTAGGGTTCAATATTTAAAAGGTATTCAATAACCCCCAAATTCTCTCATCCTTTTAATGGCATGCTTTAAAGTCACTAATGAATACTCCATATTCAGGGATATGGAGATACAGTTAAGACTTGGTCCCTGCACAAAAGAAACCCATAACATCAGCGTGTAGAAAGACTGACTTGTAATAAAGGCTATATCACAGTTATGGGTGTTGGCATATCTATATATCATAGTTATGGGTGACAGAAGTTCAAATGAGGAAATTGTACATTTTTGCTGGTGAGATGGATGAAGAAAGACTTGACAGATGAAATCCTTTGGACCTGGGACTCAAAGGATGAACAGTGTTTTACCAGGTGAAAGTGAATACCTAAAAACTTGGATAGAACACTCCACTCAATGATAGCAGGATACACATTCTTCTCAAGTGCACATGGAGCATTCTTCAGGATAGACCATATGTTAGGCCGTAAAACAAGTCTCAATAAATTTAAAAGAACTGAAATCATACAAAGTATGTTCTCTGACCACAATGGAATTAAATTAAATCAACAACAGAAGGAAATTTAGGGGATTCACAACTATGTGGAAATTAAACAACATACTCCTAAGTAACCAATGAGTCAAAGAAGAAATCACAAGGGAAACTAAAAAATACTTTGAGATGAAAGAAACCAAAAACAAAATACAAAAAACTTATAGGATACAGTGAAAGCAATGCTTAGAAGGAAATGTATAGCTGTAAATGCCTATGTTAAAAAAGAAAAAAGACCTCAAATAAAGGAATTAACCTGCCACCTTAAGACCCTAGAAAAAGTAGAGCAAACTAAACTCAAAGCAAGCGTAATGAAAGACAAAACAAATACTAGAGCAGAAATAAATGAAAGAGAACAAAAATACAACAGAGAAAAAAAAAATTTTAAGTTGTTCTTTGAAAAGATCAATAAAATTGAAAAAACTGAAAAAAAATAGGAAGAAGGAATAAAAGGGAGAAGACTCAAATCACTAAAATAAGGAATAAAAGAGGGATTAAGAAAGGAATAAAAAGGATTGTAAGGGAATACTATGAACAACTGTATGCCAACAAATTAGATAATTTAGAAGAAATGGACAAATTTCTAGAAAAATACAAAACTACCAAAACTGTCTTAGAAGGAAACAAAAAATCTGAATAGACCTATAATAAAGGATTGAATTAGTAATCAAAAAACTTCCCACAAAGAAAAGCCCATGATCCGATGGTTTCACTGGAGACTTCTAACAAACATTTAAAGAACTACCACCAATCCTTTCAAAATCTATCAAAAAACAGAAGAAGGAACACTTCCCAACTCATTCTATGAACCATTATTACTCTGATACCAAAATCCAACAGACATTACAAGAAGAGAAAACTGCAGACCAATATCCCTTGTGGATATAGTCACACACACACACACACACACACACGCACACAAACAATTCAACAAAATACCAGCAAACCAAATCTAACAACATACACTACACACCATGATAAGTTGGAATTTTTTCCACAAATGCAAGGTTGGCCCAACATATTAAAATCAACCAATGTAATATACCATATTACTAGAATAAAAGACAAAAACCACATGATCATCTCAGTAGATGCAGAAAAAAGCATTTGACAATCTTCAACACCCTATGATATGATAAAAGCATGCAATAAACTGGATAGACACTTTTCCAAAGAAACATCAAATGGCCAATGAGCACATAAAAACATACTAAACATTATTAGCATCAGGGAAATGAAAATCAAAACCACAATGAAATACCTCTTTACACCCACTGGGATAGCTATAATCAAAAAAGATGAACAATAATATGTGTGGATGAGGATGTGGAGAAATTGAAAACCTCATTAATTGCTGCTGGGAATGTAAAACGGTACTGCTCCTCTGGAAAACAATTTGCCAGTTCCTTAGAAAGTTAAACATGGGGGAATTCCCTGGCTGTCCAATGGTTAGAACTCTGTGCTTTCAGTGCCTAGGGCGTGGGTTCAATCCCTTGTCAGGGAACTAAGATCCCACAGCCAAGTGCCATGGCCAAAAAAAAAAAAGTTAAACATAAAAGTTACCATATGATCCACCTAGGTATAGGTATACACCCATGAAAATTGAAATTATATATATGTCCACAGAAAAAACATGTACATGACTGTTCCCAATAATTTTATTCATAATAGCCAAAAAGTAGAAACAATCCAAATGTCCATCAATTGATGAATGGATAAACAAAATGTGGTGTGTGTGTGTGTACATATATATGTGTGTACACACACACACACACACACACACACACACACACACACACACACACACACACACATATATATCCGTGCCTTGGAATATTATTTAGCCATCAAAAAGGAACGAAACACCTATACATGCTAAAACATGGATGAACCTTGAAAGCACTGTGCTAAGTGAAAGAAACCAGATACAAAAGTCCACATATGATTCCATTTTTATGACATATCCAGAATAGGGAAATCCATAGACAAAGAAAATAGATTAGTGATTGCTTGCCTGGGCGGGGTCGGGGGGAGGTTGCGGGGAGACAGAGGGCGACTGGGCGTGATAGTTAATGGGCATCACCCAGATTTGGCATGATAAAAATGCTGGTCTGGAATTAAAGCTGACAGTTATACAACTTTGTGAATATATTAAAAACCACTGAATTGTACACCCTAAAGGGGTGAATTTTATGGTATGTGAATTACATCTCAATGTTTTAAAACTCAGATAAGTGATGGAATCGGAATCAGTGTGATATACTTAGCATAGAACAAAGTGGAACTAAACTTTGACTTTTATTTGATCATTTGTTGCAATAATGTTAAGGAAGAAAAGCAGAGCACAAGATTCAATGGATTGTAGTAATTCATTCTGCAAAAGTTTAATGGAGTTCTTGCCATCCTATGTAACTATGCTAGTTGCTTCAGAGTGTACAAACGTGAATGGTGCTCAGCTCCTCTCCATGTGTCTTAGAAGTTAATGGAAAGGCTAGAAGAGGATACAATGGACTGATAGCCCAAAGAGGGCTGGTTCTGCTTGTCTACTCACGCATTGCGTATGTCAGAGCAGTCCACCAGGCTTCCATTTCTGGGAGCCCCAGAATAGGCCTCCCTGGAAAGACAATGACTGGTGAGATGAAGGCTAACAGGCTGCCCCAGAGACACTTGATTAAGTTACAGAATGAAATCACACCTTGATCTCTCAGATGAGAGAGAGAGAGAGAGAGAGAGACAGAGACAGAGAGAGAGACAGAGACAGAGAGAGAGAGAGAGAGACAGAGACAGAGACAGAGAGAGAGAGAGAGAGAGAGAGAGAGAGAACGGGAGGAGGGAGCACAAAAGCACAGCTGTGGGCCCTTCTGTCCGGGGCCCTTGACTGAGAACAGGGAAGGATTGGGTCAGATTACTCTGACCCCTGACTTAGCTTAGTACAAGTTCCTCTAGACAAGAGGGGAGGGGAGGGGTGCTGTAAGACAGAAAAACTCAAACATAAGAGTTGTCACACAACAGGTTTTATCAGAGATTAAGAAAACAAGGGGAATGGGTAACTTGTATGGGTTGTACTTGAAAAAGTACAACCTGGGTGGGAAGAGATGTCCTTCCTCAACTTCAACAAAGTGAAAAAGAACAGAGGCACAGCCTGAACTGTATGGGGCCTGATAGAATAATGGGGCGTAGCTTAGCACCAAGTGATAGGAGACGGGACAGCATCGTGCATAAACACCAGAGTGAGCATGACAGTTGACTCATGTCATGGGAACAGCAATGTGGAGACACAGCTAAGATCATAGGGATGAAAAGAGATGTAAGACTGGCATATAGTGGATATAGCAGGAAGATCCTAGCTTTCTTGATGGGAGCAGATTGGGGTAATAACTCTTCTGTTACCATTTCTATTATTAGGTGTGCTTCCCTGACTCTTCATATCTGAGTGGGGCCCCGAGAAACTTAGGTTACACAGAATACAAAGCAAAATGCTAAAAATGACTCAACAAAATATAAAGTGCTAGGGAAAGGGAGTGTGTTTCAAAAGAAAAATGGGTAGCATCAGGGAATTCCCTGGTGGTCCAGTGATTAGGACTTGGCACTTTCACTGCTGTGGCCCAGGCTCAATCCTTGGTTGGGGAACTAAGATCTTGCAAGCTGCACGGCCCGGGCAAAAAAAAAAAAAGAAAGAAATAGAAAAAGGGGCAGCATCAGCTTGAAGATCAGGAAAGATTTTATTTACAAAGGTAGTAGCATATGAAGTTGAAAGGATATAAAAGATTTTAAAAAGTGTTTTCTGATCACAATAAATTTGGTTTGATAAATACAGAAAAGAAAAACACAGAGAAAAAAATGAAAATCCCAAATTATTATTCTATACTCAGATAAAACCAGCATTAACATTTGAGGGGGGACTTCACTGGTGGTGCAGTAGTTAAGAATCCACCTGCCAATGCAGGGGACACAAGTTCGATCCCTGGTCTGGGAAAATCCCACATGCCACAGAGCAACTAAGCCCTTGCGCCACAACCACTGAGCCTGCGCTCCAGAGCCCATGAGCCACAAATACTGAGCCCATGTGCCACAACTACTGAAGCCCGCGCGCCTAGAGCCCATGCTCCGCAACAAGAAGCCACCGCAATGAGAAGGCCGCGCACCGCAACAAAGAGTAGCCCCTGCTCACCGCAACTAGAGGAAGCCCGAGCGCAGCAACGAAGACCCAACACAGCCAAAAATAAATAAATAAAATAAATAAATTTATTTTAAAAATAAATAAATTACATTCCCCTTTAAAAAAAAACACATTTGAGGGGTACACCTTTCCTCATTTTATTTATTTATACCTCTATTTATAAATATCTGTAATATCTATAAATATAGATATACAGATATGAAAGTGCATGTGTTTGTGAATATATACATACATATATAGATATACCTACATACACACACACACACACACACACATATTTCAAAACAAAAGTTGTGATTGATAAGGATTCTAACAGGAGAAATGGAAGGTAAGAGAAAGACCAGGCACAGGCAAGGAAAAGAAAGCACAGAGGCAATGGAACCTTCCAGAAAGAGTATGAGCTAAACGGGACTGGATTCAAATCCTGCCTCTGCTTCCATGGAAACATAAGCAAGTTACTTAACCATGCTGAACCTCAGTTTCCTCATGTGTAAAATGGGGATAATAATATTTACTCGATGGAGCTGTTTTAATGATCACTTGAGTACATTAAGTACGTAGCAGTGTGCCCAGAGAATGGGAGGCGCTGAGCGTGTGCTGGTGTTGTACAGCAGGCTGTTTGGGTAGCTGCATGTGGTGCTGCTTGTTTCTGATGTAAGATACTTGCAGGTAAGAGGGAGGCCAGGGACACTCTCACTATAGCTCAGGGATCACAAGGATTCCAGACCCCAGCTAAAGGAAAGAGCGAACTGCCCTTAAGCAACAACTCTCCCAATTTCAGGAGAAATCATGATCTGTGCGGGGCACTTAATGCTTAGCCATCTCATGGCCTGTCATTTCCCTCTAATCAGACATACTGTACTAGGCGACAGGCCAAGGTTATGAGGTCACTTTTTCTACAGTTATTTTAATACTCATCATTCTAGAAACTCTTCTGACTCTCATAAAACAAAGTAGCAGAAGGACTTTGATGGCTAGCACTTGTCTGCTGATTCACTGAGTGAACTTGGGTCAGGCACATAATCTTCCTTTTCCGGGTTTTCCAGAAACAGGATAGGCGGGTTCCTGTCCCCGAGCAAAAGCATCAGCACAGGGACGGTAATTCAGGGCCACCAATTTGGGTGAAGTGTCTGTCTGCATAATCCATTTTTCTCTCAGAGTTATAGAAGTAATTGTCCATCCATCTCTGGCAAAGGAGACCATTATCCTGTCCTTACTGAGATATGGATCTCATTTAGATGTCAGCTACGTTTATGAGCCCTCAATTCATTAAGCCATCAAGACAAACAGATGGTGCCTCACAATCAGTGTCACGGCAAAATGACGTGGAGGGCTTGGAGATGTCAACAGAAACCTATTTGCAGTGCCATTGAGTATGGCAGTGCCTTCCATAAGAGGCACCTCATTCTCAGAGAATTAGCAGGCTGTAAAAATAGCCCTAAATCATTGTTGGGAGAGACAGAGTGGGGGGAAGCAGAGAGGCCATCAGTATCCAAGGCAGTGGGGGAGAGGAGAGGAGGATTCTGAAAGGGAGACTGTCAATGGTGGGTGATCACGAGAATTAAGAAGCCACAGGAGCCCACAGTCCCTGCCCAGCTACTGCAGCCCCAGTAGCTGAAATGCAGCTAAAGTCCCTGAACTCAGGTACTCACCTCTGCAGGTGGAGCCCAGGTGGAAAATCGTGTTTATCCTGTCTGGTGGAAAGAGCTGTTCACCTGTGGTGAACAGAAAGCTTTTGCTTCCAGTGATCAATTCTTTCTTTGCGTAATCTAGTCAAATTACCTGTACAAATACAGATTATAAAAATAAGTCAATCTTTTCAGTTATATAGCTTATATAAGATTACAAATTTTCTAATTTTTAAAATCAGTATATAAAGTACATAAAACTAAAAGACCAAGACCATCAAGGATTTACCCAATTCTGCTTACTCATTCTCTACTAAAAGGCACATTTAATAAATTATATAGGATATAAAATTATATAAATTTTTTGGTCATTGTATGATTTGCATTACCTTTTTCTTTTTTTAATTTTTACTGGAGTATAGTTGATTTACAATGTTGTGTTAGTTTCAGGTATACATAAAATTATATAAATTTTTAAGACGAGATGGTTGTGTTGTTAATTCCAAATCCAATTATCTCCAAAGCAAGGGAATGAGGCAGGAGGGCTTCAGCTCAGTTAGAGAAGTTCCGTGCCCACCCCCCGCAACCAAATAACTAACAGGAAGAAGAAAAAGGAATTCTGAGGAGCTTCAGTGAATCCAAGATCCATTTTTTAGTGACAACCGCACAGTTTTTTGTTGGAAAATATTATCAGTGAAAACAGTCTTGCATCAAGGGTAAAATGATGCAAATGTATTTCCTTATTTAATCTGTTTAAGTGCTTTCCTGTATAAATGATCCTCTCAACATCACTGGGCCAGTTTGGTCAGAGCACAGTACTATGAGAGGGAAGGCACAGTCTCACCTCTGCCACCGATCTTCAGAAGGCTTGCCCCTTGTCATTCAGTTATCTGCCCACATGTCACTGGCTACATGTGCACAAAAGTAGGAGTAGCATCAAGGATTTACCCAGGTTTCATGTTCAGTTAGTGGGATGGAAAGCAGTTCTACCAACCAAGTCAGGGAATTTAAAGAGAAAGTACAGGATTATGAGGAAGGGGTGTCCAGAGCAGGGGGAAGGAGAAGAGAGAGATAATTATGTTCAGTTACGGACGTGCTATGGAGTCTGAAATTTTATGATAGCCCGGACCCTAGTCAATTCTCCCTGGAGACTCGACTGTATGGACTATTGCTACTTTAAAGCAGCAGGCCTTGTCAAGGTGGTAGAGGGGTGACACTACAGCATGTAGCAGCCTTCCCTATCCTTAAGACCCAGGATATGGCTTCAATATAAAGAATATAAGCTACATACTGAATAGTCTTGTTTTCTGGCAGAGAAATGCTAATAGTCCTTTTCTAATGCATTCAACTTCACTACCAAGTACCTCAAATTCACTCAGCTCTTGAAACATCCTGCTCCAAAACCTTCAAGGGCCACCTAATATAATATTGTCCAAGTTCTTTGATTAGCGTTTAAGGTCCTCCCCAGTAAGCTTAGGCCTACTTTCCATTATTCTCTGACTCTGCTTTAGTCACAGATTTTTGCCTTTTCCCCACTCACTGTCCTCCGTGCCAGAGCTACAATCCCATAGTCTACCTCTATTCCTCTGCCCACTGTTTCCTTTTTCTGGAATATTCTTTCAACTTATTTACATGCTAGTCATCCTTCAAAGCCCACTCATTCAAGCCCCTGTCCCAAGAAGCCTTCTTTGAAACTGCTCGCTCCCTATGATATCTGCCTGGATTTCCATTCAAAGCACTTATCACAGACTGTTTTTGATACTTTTCTATACCTGTTCCTTTGACCTAATCAGATGATAAATTATTTCAGGGAAGGAACTGAGTCTAATTTCTGAGTCCTGTACAGGGCACAATATACATGTCCAGTATTTGCTGACTGTGACTCTCAACTGTAGTTTGAAAATAGTCATAGATATTACCAATTTTCTCAAAAGTTTTAATATTTGTTTTAGACAAAATTCCACAAAGATCACACAGTATTTTTTTAAGGATGTCAAAAAACAGATAGTGTAGCTTTAAGCTGAGCCTTAGCCCAAATCTGAGTTTAGAAGCCCATTTCTCTTATAGTGCATATGATCATGTGCGGACAGCTACTTGGAGCATGAGAAGTTACAGAGGCTCCCTAAAGAGGGGAAATTAGCAAAGCTGTCAGAGACTTCTTGTGCTGCCTTCCTATAAATTACAGGTGGATTAATTTAATACATGAGAACCCAAATAATTTTTTAAAGTTTTTTGCATCAATATTATACTTTGAAATAACACAAAGTAAGAAGAATGGAATAATATATGTTGTACATTTGTCACCAATGTCTTATGAAAAATTATTATGAAAATTTTAATAGTTTCATCAGCTGTCACTGTTGTTTTCTTTTAACATGACACTGAATAAAGTAGCGAACAATCTTTAAAAAAAACTTCTGCATCATCTGATACAGATAGGCATCATCACCATTTACCAAGATTTTTGTTTCTACATATGATGAGATCATTTCTTAAACAAATAGGGCAGGGTCTGCATCTTTCTGGACAATGCATGGCATAGGAATTTTTAAACTAATAGCTAACACTCTACATTTATTTCCCCATTAACCACCACTACTTTTATTCCCCACTTTACAAAGGAAGGAAGTGAAGCCCAAGGTCATGGCTAGTATGTGGCTAAATTGGGACCAGCACTGGTCTGCCTGACCCCAAATCTCATTCTCTGGAAATTAGCAAATTAGCGAACATTATTTTGATTCATATAAATCCTCTTCAGGAATGAACATGCTGTGGTCACTGCTGCAGTTAGCCTTTGTTTTTCCAGAATCAAAGGACTTGACTTCTACTTTACTTTTTTAAAAATTTAATTAATTAATTTATTTATTTTTGGCTGCGTTGGATCTTCGTTGCTGTGCTCGGGCTTTCTCTAGCTTTGGGGAGCGGGGGCTACTCTTCCTTGTGGTGCCTGGGCTTCTCATTGAGATGGCTTCTCTTTGTTTTGGACCACAGGCTCTAGGTGCGCGGGCTTCAACAGCTGTGGCACGCGGGCTCAGTAGGTGTGGCGCACGGGCTTAGTTGCTCTGTGGCATGTGGGATCTTCCCAGACCAGGGCTCAAACCCATATCCCCTGCATTGGCAGGAGGATTCTTAACCACTGCGCCACCAGGGAAGCCCTTGCTTTACTTATGCATGACTTTCATATTCAAATCTGTCAAGCTCTTTTATCACTTTAATTACCCTAAATGAGTTCCTTATCTTCCTACTTCCTTTTTTTTTTCCAAAAATTTTTTTGGCTGCACTGCCCGGCATGCAGGCATGCAGGATCTTAGCTCCCCGACCAGGGATCGACCCGTGCCCCCTGAAATGGAAGCGTGGAGTCCTAACCACTGAACCGCCAAGGAATTGCCCCCTACTTATCTTTTAAGCCATCCAGCTACTGCATTAGTTGTCACTTCTTTTTTTTTTAATAAATTCATTTATTTTGTTTATTTATTTTATTTTTGGCTGCGTTGGGTCTTCGTTGCGGTGCGCGGGCTTCTCATTGCGGTGGCTTCTCTTGTGGAGCACGGACTCTAGGAGCACGGGCTCAGTAGTTGTGGCTCGCGGGCTCTAGAGCACAGGCTCAGCAGTTATGGCGCACGGGCTTAGTTGCTCTGCGGCATGTGGGATCTTCCCGGACCAGGGCTCAAACCCGTGTCCCCTGCACTGGCAAGCGGATTCTTAACCGCTGTGCCACCAGGGAAGCCCCTGTCACTTCTTCTTTTAACACTATTGAGGCCCTACTGAGCTCAAAGACAGTGTTCAAGGAGATGCCTGCATGAACCAGACAAAATATGTGCCCTCAAGCAGCTGAAAGTACTCCACATGACTAAAGTAAAGGGTTTTTAATTTATCGTACTCAGCATGAATGTTTCCTACCAGTGTTTTAACTCAATTATGAGACAAAAGATTTTCAAAATCCTGAGCCTAAAACACTGAGCTTCTACCTGTGGGATAAAGCACTTGGCAGTCTGCCTCGTTTCGCGGTTACATCCAGAGATTCTAGTTTAGTTAGAGTCCCCACGGTAGCGCTTGATGCCCTGCACTAATTCGCCAGGTAGCTATCGATTGCTCTACGAACAAATTTGGGGCTCTGTCCCGGGAAGTTCACTGCCACAAGGGGCCTCTGACACTTCTTTCCTCAGGTAAACCACCCCGATCTAGGTGGAGTCACCCGTACTTGCAATGAGTGGCTTCCTCCCACTACCGTGTAAGCGCCAAGCCGGAGGCCGACAGCGCACGTTCGTGGCGGATAACCGCCAGGGCTTGGGAGCGGCTCCAGCGCCCCACCGCCGCCGGCGCCCCCGAAGGCAGGAACATGCTCCCTCCTCACCCGCAGCACCCCAAGGACCTGCCGCGGTTGAACTCCCTGATCCGCGGCCCCGCCCAGCCGGCGCTCGGGACACCGCCTTCGCGGTGCTCGCTGCCGCCGCCGCGACCCGAGAGAAAGAGGGCGAGAGTAATCTCAAGTACCGCCGGGCCAAGGGCCAAGAGTCCTCCAGCGTCCTCAGCGGAATCCCGGTCGCCGACCTCTCACCTCTGACGCGATCGCTACGTGACAGCCGGGGATGCGGAGTCACCGCCCGCGCACGTCGCCCCAGCCAATCCGGAGCTCGCTCCGGGCCGCCCCACCCACTGCGTACAGGCCCGCACTCACCCGCCGGCACCGACACTGGCGTACCAGCCACTGGCTTCTGATTGGCTGAGGCCAGCTGTGGGCGGAACTGGGAAAAGCCGGGCAGACTGCTGGTGCGCGAGGTGGGTCAGCAGCTGGTAGGAGCCGGTAGGAACCTGCGACGTCGTGCAGTTGTAAGTGATGCATGCCGGGGTTTTGGGAGCGGGGGACGCCGGGCAGTGGGATGGGAAGAAGTGAGGCCGCGCTGGGCCAGGCTGAGAGCACCTTGGGAGGGTTGGGGATCGCAGGACTGGGAGTGGGGGCGATGCCTGGGCT
Source organism: Pseudorca crassidens (assembly GCF_039906515.1). Classification (NCBI taxonomy): domain Eukaryota; kingdom Metazoa; phylum Chordata; class Mammalia; order Artiodactyla; family Delphinidae; genus Pseudorca; species Pseudorca crassidens. Next base: position 60,893,991 of record NC_090305.1, read on the forward strand.
GAAGGAGGCGAAGTCTGGTTGGCGGGGCTCAGGTCCCACCTCGCGGTGCAGGGGAGGCTGGTGAGGGCGTACGGAGCCTATGAGGGGATGCAGCAAAGGCTTGAGGAGCGAAGCCTCGCGGATGGAGCTGGGGAGGGACGGGGCTGGGGCCGACTTCGGGGAACTCGTAGAGCGGGGTGGGTGAGGAGGGATTGAGAGGGCGGGCGCTCAGGCTATGGAGTCCTGACAAGGTCACAAGAAGAGAGAGGGGAGGAAAGTTGAAGGATTGAGAGGAGGGCGTAAAACCAAACGACCTTCCTGCCATCGGCTTCATCTTCTCCCCGGGCCGCTATTCCGTTCGACGTTTGGCGACCCTCTTCGGCCCTAGGAAGGTTAACAAGGACCCGGGCATGTATCAAGCATCTCTGCCGTAATTTACATTTCTCCTGGAAAAGTAAACCTGCCAGATTAGAAATTACAAAACATAGCAGGGGATTAGTATTGGAAGCAGCCGAAATGATTCGGCAGGTTTATTCGCCTCTTTTGTTTTACCTGTGCGGGAAGCAGTTATTTCCTTCTTCGGGGTAATCCCTATGGAAGGAATCTCTGCTTTCGGAAGTACCCAGACCAGTTTGGATGAAAAGTTATGATGGATTGAAGCGGTACCACGCCCCAGCATGATAATCGTATTTGAGTTCTGTATACCAGGGGTTCTCTTGCTTCCCTGTGCACCAGAATCTCTTGAAGGGGTCTTCTTAAGATACAGATTCCTTGGGCCCTGCCCCAGACCATCTGAATCAGAATCTTCCGGGGTGGCGCCTTGCAGCCATTTTAAACAGGCTGACAGGTAACGGATGCAAAATCAAAATTTGAAACCATGGTTGTTAGATAGTAGTTCCAGTGACCAAAATGACAGGCTGTGAAGATCCTTAAGTCTTTACATCACGTGATGCTGGGCAGCTCCAGTTCCCTTATGCCTCTTCTAGGTTCCCATGCATTTGGAAAGGTCTTCAGTAGTATCTTACCAAGTTTACAGACTACTTCGTGTTTTCCAAACTGGCTTTGAGTATCTGGTTATAGGTTCCTCTTTTTGTACCTGTTCAACTTTCCGACAGAGATCTGGGTCAGCTGCTGCAGGTGGATGAGAAAATTATAATAAAGGAAAATTCAGAAGTGGCGCTAGGGAAAAAAAAAAATCTTCAAATCACACTTGAAATCGTTAGATGAATTAAGTCACTGGGAAAGAAGGTTCCATTTAATTTTAGGCATGACTGACATTTTTTACAATTCAAAGAAAGAGATGTGGGCTCCTGTTAAGGAGTGGATTTTAAATGTTTTTCAGATTAAATACATACCAGCATTATAAGACAGATGATTTGGCAATATATTGTCAATCAAAAGAACCCACAACTGTGTATCAGGAGAGCTGGGTTCTAATCCTACTGCCAGAGATGTATTCCTGTTGTTGAGCAGTTCATTTTACCCTTCATAACCTTTTTTTTTTTTTTTGCTTCTGTAAAATAAGCCTATTGGCATGGATTAATAATCTGGGTTTTTTTTTTTTTTCTTTTTTTGGCGGTACGCGGGCCTCTCACTGCTGTGGCCTCTCCCGTTGCGGAGCACGGGCTCCAGACGCGCAGGCTCAGCGGCCATGGCTCACGGGCCCAGCCGCTCCGCGGCACGTGGGATCTTCCCAGACCGGGGCACGAACCCGTGTCCCCTGCATCGGCAGGCGGACTCTCAACCACTGCGCCACCACGGAAGCCCAATAATCTGGGTTTTTACTCTCAAGTTATATGATCTGTACTTACCCTGATATTTTAAAAGTGAACCATTTTGTATTTAGGTGGCTATAAATCATGAATACTTGGGAAACTTCTAGGTGGTCATTAGGAAGAGAATTATCAAAATCTTTTACTCAGGGAGTGTTACAGATATATATTATGCTAGATATATAATTTGAACCACAGAGTAACAAATAACTTTGTGATATATTGGACTTCTAATATTCCCCTTTATTTTATCCTGAAATGTGCACACAAGGTGTTCTGGATCAGAGACAGATTATCATTAGTCACTTGAGACATAATGACCACATGGTTCCCTCACACCCTGATTCTTTCCCCAGGGACTACTTTCTGAAAGCCAGATCTAATGTCCTGTTCGTACAAACTGCTGAAAGGTGATCCGCCTCCCTCCTGAAAGGAAGGAGAAGGGAACTTTTGCACCATTGACCTGTTGGACAGTTAAAGTTATCCAGATGTGAGAGATTAAAGGAAAAACTACCAACTTTCTTGCTTTTAAAGACAATTCCCAAATGACTTCTTAGTTTAGGAATAATTAAGGCAGAGGAAGAAAACATGCTTTTATATATGTAAAAGAAGGTGCTAGTTTTTAAAAGTGGATTGTGGTATATAATGGTTTTGTCTCTTGTGGTTGCAAGGCTCCAAGACCTACTCAGGTTATCATGTGTTCTTTCATAGATACAATATAAGAATTAAAAGAAAAATAAGCACTTATGTACATACAGCTTGACATTTTTATTACTGACTCTACAAATGTGTATAATTGTTAGTTTTCACTAAATTTTCCTAATTACCTGAGAATAATTTTAATTGTTGAAAATATTACTTTACAATTTATTCAACAAACATTTTGTGGTCTACTTTATGTAATAAGCATCATGCCAGGCTATGGTATAGACACAAGCAGGACAGGTGTAACCTCCTGACTTCAAGGATTCTAGTGAGAAAAACAGTTAAACTTCCATTTATAAGAAAGAGTTATTATAGAGAAAGCATCGGGTCCTATGGGACTGCGTAACCAAAGCACTTATCATAAACTGGGAGAGTCAGAGAAGACTTTCCAGAGCAGGTCAGTTAAGGCAAGAAACCGAAAAATGGGAGGTCTTAGCCCAGAAAGAGTACCTGAAGGAAATGAAAAGGGAAGAAACGTTTTAGGCAGAGGAAGTAGCTTGTGCAAAGGCTCAGAGGTTTAGAGAGCATCTATAAGAAGTTTAATGTGATTAGAATGTGGGGTTGGTGAGGGAGGTTGAAGGAGGATTTGTGATAAAAACAGAAAAGTTTTTGAAACTATTGCCTTTGGGAAGTTTAGATTGGTTATGAAGGAAACTAATAAACATACTGGCCTAAAATAAATACAGTATTTAATCTTACCATCTAGTACATTTATATAGTATCTCGTTGATGGTTTGTTTTGTTTTGTTTTGTTTACCGCACAGCGTAGAGGATCTTAGTTCCCTGGCGGGGGATTGAACTCATGCCCCCTGCAGTGGAAGTGTAGAGACTTAACCACTGGACCGCCAGGGAAGTCACCATTTATGTAGTATCTTGAAAGCCAATCTCAAATATTTCTCTGAAACTTCCCAAACTTTTTTATCCAAAAGACATCACACTCTAAATTCTCATTGTCTCTGTTGGCAAAGTGATCACACTCTGGCATGTCTATTTTAAAGAAACTAATTTGTGAAACATTATTTCAGTGTTTACATTCTATCTCTTCAAATATAGTGAGCATCCTGAACCTTGAGCTTGTTGAACCTTGTATATAATAAAAGCTCAGAGAAAGTAAGGGTTTATTCAACTAGCAGGTAATGAAGCACAAAAAAGAAGAGAAAGTCTAGTCCTAATTTCTTCTATCTAGCTGTGTGATACTGTACAACTCATTGGGATTAAGGTTTTCTTCTCTGTCAGATGACAGAATTGGACTCTTCCCAATGAGGATGGGGGCTTGGAGGGACAATCTCACTTTTCAAACTAAGCACTAAGCCTCCCCTCTAGAGTTGGATTTTCTTTGAGGACCTTGACTACTACTAAACCCCTTGAATAGCAGAGTGTTGAATGAGAGCTGTTATTACTGAAGGGAGTGTTATGCACATGAAAAACCCAGAAGCTAAGGTAAGACTATATGGGTAATGGCAGTTCACTTTTGAGTTTATTGTAATTGACGTCAATCAGAGTCTTGTGCAGTTATATACTATGTTTGACTCCCTTTTTTATCTATGGGTAAAGTTTATAGTCTGTTCAGCTCAGTCAGAAGGAAGTATGTACATAGTTACTGTGACTAAGGTGAAATTGAATTTGTTATTACTTTATTGTGATGAAATGCCTACTAGCGTCCTGTGTAAAAAAACTGACCAAAAAAGGAGAATGGAGCCTTGGTCCCTTTGTGATAGAAATGAATCTTTTTTTCTGCCCTCTAGTTCATATAATCAGGCCAGTATCTTGCCTTTTTTGGTACCACTTAAAGGAATAGTCTTATAAAAGAAGTATGCTTTTAACTGCAGAACCTCATGGAAATTCTATTTCAGGAAGATTCTTCAATCACCATGTCAAGTGACACAGATGTTTCTCTTTCTTCATATGATGAAGGTCAGGGATCTAAACTTATCCGAAAAGCTAGAGAGGCACCATTTGTCCCCATTGGTAAGTTTGAGTTTGATGGTCTAATAAGCTATTGTAAGCTTTAACACAGTAGAAGTGTGGTAAACTTGTTTGGTTCATCAAGAATTTCCTGAAAGCATTTATTTTTGAATATTTTTTCATATCTTGAAATATGCTTAGATTGGTATGATGTAGCTCTTATTATAAAAATTCTTCTCTGTGTAGTCAGACTTCTTGTTTTAGTGACTTATTTCAGTGAATGTGTTGGGACCTCAAGACTACCATCAGTCTCAATGATTTGCTGGAAGGACTCACAAGACTAAGAGTTGTTATACTCACAGTTGTGGTTCATTACAGTCTCTACTATATTAACTGATTGCCTTTGGGGATGGAAGTAAGACAGAGAAGAGTTCCCCTGGCACTCTTAAAGGAATTTATTTACTGGCTTCACAAGCCCACATTTTAAAGATGATCTTAACTTTCTGGATCTGCTACTGTTTGCTTCCAATTGTGGATTTTTAGTTCTGAGGGGGGAAAATTAAAAATTCAATTTGTATGTTAGCTGGTTAATGGTCTCCTAAAGCATCCTTATAAAAAAAATAGAACGTTGATTGATGATAAAATCATCTTGATTCCCTGCCCGCATGCATCTGACATACTTGTGACTGTCTGTTTTACAGGAATGGCAGGTTTTGCAGCAATCGTTGCATATGGATTATATAAATTGAAGAGCAGGGGCAATACTAAAATGTCTGTTCACCTGATCCACATGCGCGTGGCAGCCCAAGGCTTTGTTGTGGGAGCAATGACTCTTGGTAGGTTCCTACAGGACATTTCAAATTTGTGGCTCCCCATTAATGGATTTCTTTGTAAATAAAACAAGGTAGATACTTTTAGCTGACTTTGAAGCAGTTTGCAAATATCACTTATATTCATTTTGACATAAAAACTGAATTAATAGAAATAGTTCAAGTAGTGACATAGTTTTACTGTCTATGATATAATCTTACTAAGGTTTTAAAGAAAGAAAGAAAAGATAGTACTGCCCATCACTGAGTTTATAATTTCTTTGAAGAGTCTAGATATGCAAATAGGGTTGGTAATAAGATCCATCATCTGGGAGAGACATGATTGCTGTTTTATTGAGTTTTTGAAGGTGGAAAAGATATTACATGCTTTTATAGGCTTTATAATTAATTGACTTTATCTGGTATTATATAGCAAGAGTAACTCCTTTTAAGGTTGCCAGATAAATATTGATATTTTAACAGTCTGAGCTAGTCACACTGGCCTTGAGATACTTGGGAACTTGTGTAAAAAGAATTTTAGAAATTTGAATTGTTTAAGAAAGCAAGAATGTAAGCAGCCTGGTGCCTGGTTCCCCTTGTAAATATTGTATGCTAGCAAGGGTGCTACTTTTAGCTATTTTATGAACTGTTTTTAACTTTTTAACACTGAAGAAAATATTTAAATGCTTAACTAGCATTCTTTTTCTTTAGGTATGGGCTATTCCATGTATCAAGAATTCTGGGCAAAACCTAAACCTTAGAAGAGGAGATGCTGTCTTGGTCTCGGTGGTGCTTGCTTTAGTTAGACATCTCATATTGAGGTTATATGTTTATGTTGAAAATAAATTCTGTGGGTCAGACAATAACTTTGTAATTTGAATATTGGCTTCCTTTCTTGCAGGCTTGATTTGCCTGGTGACTAGTTCACTAGCTAAGTCATTCAGGGGAGTCAGATGAGCACAAAAACATGTCACTTTTAAATGCACTCGATATTGGTACAGTGTCCACCTTCTTAAACCCTTCTGATAAAATTAGTTGTAAAGAGGACAACATGCCAAACCTGAAAATGCTCCCAGTTGCTGCAGAATATCATACGCTTTTGATGTAATGTAGGAATCCTATTTACCCCAGTTAATTTAACTCTTTCTGACTGCCTTGTGGACTGAGTACTGTTTTTAAGGTCTGGCTGGCTCTTGAAGAACCCTTTCAGAACAGTGCACGGAATACAACATTATAAACCTCCCAGCAACTATGTGTGTGTTTTTAAACCAAACCTAAAGAGCTGGTAACAGCTGCTTTGAAGTAGTATCTGTTTCAGAATCATAGTTGTAAACATGAGAATAACTTAACTGTAGATCCCCGTTTAGCTGTTTTGTAATTGCAGAACTATAGTTTGCTGCTGTTATATTAGAATAATTTTTAAATGGCATTTTGAAATAGAAGTGTGTATTTTAAGTGCTAATGCAAAGGTAAATGAAAAATACTTTTTAAATGTGTGCAGTCTGTTTATTTCCTCTGAAAGAATCATAAATGTTAAACTAAATAAATCGCCTGTAATGGAAGAGATTTGTGAGCAAGCTGGTTTGGTCAGACATTATACAAACTTTGGTATACTACAGAATGCTTTGTTGTACTTGTGAAATTCTCTTGTCTAACCTGAATTTACCTTCCATGGTGATAACATGGTAAATGTAATGTTATTAAAGTAAGTGAACACATCAAATGTCTTGTATTTATTTCAATTTGGAAAAAACTATCATTCTTCAAAGTAGCACAAGTAGTTCCAAGAAAAGAGGGAGAACATTTTATGCCTTTTGTAGGAGCCATAGTTAAAGACTATTTAACGAACAGGAATAATAGCTAACGTTTATTGAGCATTTACTGCGTGCCACACACTGCTCTAAGCACTTTTCATGTAAAATGTCATTTAAGTTTCCTAACAACCCTAAGAAGTAGGAGCTATAATCCTCATTTCATGGAGGAGGAGACTGAGGTATGAATAGTTTTAAGTAATTAACCCAAGGTCACATAAGCTAGAGAAGGTTGTAGGTTTGGGACTGGAACCTGGGCAGTCAAGCAGTAGATGCCAACAGAGACTTGAAATGTTGGCCTTTGTGAAGTTAATGCTGCGTGGCAGTGGTTACCATAAATTAGTACTGTTAGACAAGAGGGTACGGCATGGTCTTGGCTCACTGCTCCACTGACTATATAACCTGGACCAACCAAGGTTTTCTCAGTTTTCTGCTAGTTAGAAATGAGAGACTGGACTATGTAATTTCTATAGTCCTATCTAGTTTATAGATCATTACATGGGTCTATGGGAAATGTGCTTTAAAAATATAAGCTATTACAAGGAACTCTTCTCAGCCTCCAGTAGACATTATAGGAGTTGCTTGTAGCCAGTCCTAACAATTATTTCATGAAGGATAAGCCTATAGAAGAACAAATTTGTGAACAAGTTTCAGAAACTTTCTAATGGATGAGTACATTATTGATTTTGTTAAATAAATACTAATTGAGAGAAGCTGATCTAGACAAATGCCAGAGGATAGAAGAACAGGAGCAAAATGTTGAGACTGTAGTGAGCATATTAAGTGATCAGGAGACAATAAGTAAGGGTGCTTGCCTGAAGAAGACAGTGGTAAATTAGGGTGGATGAATAGGCTGGCATCAGATTATGGAAGTTCTTAAAAGTGGCTCAAGTGGATGTAACACTACTTTTTACTGAGTCAGACCTGGGTTCATGGTTTTGCCACTTAGGAGCCGAGCAGCCATGGTTTCCTCATCTGTAAAGTGGGGACAATGTCAGTGGCCTAGGGTTGCTGGGAAGATAAAATGCAATGGTGAACATAACAGGGCTTAGCATAGCACCTGATGCATTAGTAATCTCTGAATGGCTGCTGTTACCATTGTTACTGTTAGGCTTGGGAATGTGGCAGCACAGAAGGTGTGTGGGCCCTCCACTCACAACTTACAGTCTAGCACAGAAGGCTGGCATTAGATCAGTGATTTCAAAAACCATGATAAATACTAGGTACAGGATGCAGCAGACTGGGGGACCTAACCCAGGGCTGGAGTCAGAGAAGGTATCCCCAAGGAAGTGGTGTTCTAACTTAAGATGATTTTTCGTCTTAAGTTAGAACATCACCTTAAGACACTGATGAAAGAAATTAAAGATGATACAAACATGGAGAGATATACCATGTTCTTGGATTGGAATAATCAACATTGTGAAAATGACTATACCACCCATAGCAATCTACAGATTCAATGCAATCCCTATCAAATTACCAATGGCAGTTTTTACAGAACTAGAACAAAAAATCTTAAAATTTGTATGGAGACACAAAAGACCCCGAATAGCCAAAGCAGTCTCGAGGGAAAAAAATGGAGCTGGAAGAATCAGACTCCCTGACTTCAGACTATACTACAAAGCTACAGTAATCAAGACAATATGGTACTGGCACAAAAACAGAAATACAGATCAGTGGAACAGGATAGAAAGCCCAGAGACAAACCCAGGCACCTATGGTCAACTAATCTATGAAAAAGGAGGCAAGGATATACAATGGAGAAGACAGTCTCTTTAATAAGTGGTGCTGGGAAGGCTGGACAGCTACATGTAAAAGAATGAAATTAGAACACTCCCTAACACCATACACAAAAATAAACTCAAAATGGATTAGAAACCTAAATGTAAGACCGGACACTATAAAACTCTTAGAGGAAAACATAGGAAGAACACTCTTTGCCATAAATCACAGCAAGATCTTTTATGATCCACCTCCTAGAGTAATGGAAATAACAAAAATAAACAAATGGGACCTAATGAAACTTCAAAGCTTTTGCACAGCAAAGGAAACTACAACCAAAACGAAAAGAGAACCCTCAGAATGGGAGAAAATGTTTGCAAATGAATCAATGGACAGAGGATTAATCTCCAAAATATATAAACAGCTCATGCAGCTCAATATTAAAAAAAGAAACAACCCAATCTAAAACTGGGCAGAAGACCTAAATAGACATTTCTCCAAAGAAGACAAACAGATGGTGAAGAAGCACATGAAAAGCTGCTCAACATCACTAATTATTAAAGAAATGCAAATCAAAACTACAATGAGGTATCACCTCACACCAGTTAGAATGGGCATCAGAAAATCTACAAACAACAAATGCTGGAGAGGGTGTGGAGAAAAGGGAACCCTCTTGCACTGTTGGTGGGAATGTAAATTGATACAGCCACTATGGAGAACAGTATGGAGGTTCCTTAAAAAACTAAGAATTACCATATGATCCAGCAGTCCCACTACTGGGCATATACCCAGAGAAAACCATAATTCAAAAAAACACATGCATCCCAATGTTCATTGCAGCACTATTTACAATAGCCAGGACATGGAAGCAACCTAAATGCCCATCGACAGACGAATGGATAAAGAAGATGTGGTACATATACACAATGGAATATTAGCCATAAAAAGGAACGAAATTAGGTCATTTGTAGAGACATGGATGGATCTAGAGGCTGTCATACAGAGTGAATTAAGTCAGAAAGAGAAAAACAAATATCGTATATTAAGGCATATATGTGGAACCTAGAAAAATGGTACAGATGAACCGGTTTGCAGAGCAGAAACTAAGACACAGATGTAGAGAACAAACGTATGGACACCAAGGGGGGAAAGCGGCTGGGGGTGATGGGATGAATTGGGAGATTGGGATTGACATGTATACACTAACATGTATAAAATGGATAACTAATAAGAACCTGATGTATAAAAAATAAATAAAATTCAAAACTTCAAAATAAAAAAAGTAAGTAGGTTTTTGTATTTTTATATTCAGGATCCTGCTATTCCGGGCAAAAAGTTATCAGCCTATTTCTAGTTAACGAGCAATAGTGACATCTGGTGGTGACAGCTGGAATTTGACTCCACACAGAAATCCCCAATGTAGCCTCTGCTTCTGTACCACGGAGTCAGAACTTTGGAGTAGAGGACTGGTCATGCAGACCACACCTCTTGCCTCACCGATGAGGAAACACTGCTCAGAGTTTCAGGAACTTGAAATTTAGGCTCTACCCCCATTAAATTTACAGCCCATCAAAACAAAGGCCAGAACAAAGCTGAATGAACAAAGTATTTTAAAGTTCTCATGTGTCAAATAGTGGAACTGCCAATTATTTATATACCTAATCCTGTTTGAAAGCTCTTCAAATTGAACGGGAAGTTGGAGAAAGGAAACCAAACATGCACCAACCATGACTTGATTGCCACTTTCTTAGTGAGTGATTTACCTGCTGTAAGTTCATGTAAGAGCCACTACTACTCATGTGTCCTGGCTTTATTCTTAGATAAAGAGAGCTTACTTTCCCCTTAGTCACTGAAATGGGGCAAAATAATTTGTTTTTAGCAAGACAAAAGTTAGGAAATTTTCTCCTAAATTCAGCAGTGATAAATAGTTCCAGAGTGGAGGCCAGCATCCAGTTGGTCCCCGCACAGGAACCCAGGAACAGGTCCCCTCTGTAGTATCCTGAGCTGCTTATAACATTGGTGTTAGGTCTTTTTCCTGTCCCCAGTGTAACTCTGAAGTGTCACACAGAGTAACTAAAAGTTTACAACGTGAGGTAGAAATGCCATCATCGTACCTTTCAGCTAGAGCCCTATGACCTAAACTCAGCTTATCTGCAGCTATACTTACTGCCTTCCCTACTGGTGCTCCTGAGATCACCCGTTCCTGTCAGGGATCTCCATCTCACACTGTCACACCCTGGGCTCAAACTCAGAAGTGTCTTTCCTTCCTCCTGTTCATTTATCACTATAAAGCCAGTCACCAAGTTCTGCCATTTTTCATAAGCAGAGTCCTTCATCACTCGGATTTGTTCTTTTCTTTTCCTTGTTGCCTAGGCCCTTCATCTCCTGTCCTGCCACCTAGCTCCAGCAGAGCCACTGATGCAAAAGCCCTGTGCTCACCACTGCCCCTGACACCTCTGCTTGGACTCTAGTCCTTTCCTGAATGTTCCCCCTTCCTGACAATTCAGTGCACTCCTTAAAGACCCAACCCAATTCTACTTTTGGTAAACTCTGAACCCTCCCAGGCCATGGTGAACTTTACCTTTTTACAAATCTTGCTATATTTGAGTTTAAAACACAATGCGTGTTCCACTATGGTAACACTTTGTATAGTGCTTTGCTGTACATAAAGTGCTTTACTACTCGTTAAAGTCCCTCACAAAAAATGAAGTATGTATTATCCTGACTTTTTCCATGTGGAAAGCTGTAATTTACTCAAGTCCACACAACTGAAAAGTGAGAGAGCTGGGACCCAAATCCAGAACTTGAGACCCCTGGTCTCATGGAAAGACTGCATGATGGAACAGAAGGCAGGTACATAAAATAATGCCTGTCCAAGAAATACTTGTTCTTCCCTTCCCTTCATTTCCACCTTCCACTGCACACACATGCACACTTACTCCCCACTGAGGTCCCAAACCCAATACTTTTTTCCAATATACCGTAGCTGCTTTATCCTCAGGTGTTTTCATATATAAAAATCCTCAGTCAGTATTTGTTTTGGTCTTTATATAAGAAGGAAGCTGAGTGGAAGCAACTAGAGATTATCATACTAAGTAAAGTCAGAAAGAGAAAGACAAATACCATATGATATCACTTATATGTGGAATCTAAGATATGACACAAATGAACCTATGAAACAGAAACAGACTCACAGAGAGAACAGACTGGTGGTTGCCAAGGAGAAGGGGTTTGAGGGAGGGATAGAGTGGGAGGTTGGGGTCAGCAGATGTAAACCTTTGTATATAGAATGGATAAACAACAAGGTCATATTGTATAGCACAGAGAACTATATGCAATATCCTATGATAAACCATTAATGGAAAAGAATATTTAAAAAAATGTATATATAAATGAATCACTTTTCTGTACAGCAGTAATTAACAGAACATTGTAAATCAACTATACTTCAACTAAAAAAAAAAAAAGGAAGCTGCGGAGATTCCCACATAAGATTCCACTTACTGTGGAATAAGATAAGATTCCACTTACTGTGGAGGCAGTAAATTAAAAACTAGTAAGTACACAAGGCATTGGAGACCTAATCACCAGGGGAGAAACCAGGTATCACTGAGACAAGATGACTTTCATCCAAGTGTTTTGAAAGACGATGATGTGAACCAAGAGTGAAACTGAGAAATCTGGGGGGGAAATAGAAAATATATTACAAATCCATTATGCTTGGAGGAGAGCCACGGTAGATCTCAGCCATCAGAGAGGTCCCTTGGAACTAAGGACTAATGAATCTTGGCAGAACATTGAGTCTTCTAATAAAGTCAACATATGATGAATGACATCACCATATATACAAACACATCTTAGACAAAATTGCTCCATGGATAAAATAGGACTTGACTATAGCCAAAATGGTATTAAGTTAAAAGGCAGAGTGTGCGGGGAGCAGGGGACTCTGAGAGGCTGGCAGCCAAAAAAGAAACCCCAAATTCATGGGGAGATGAAGAGGCAGAACTGGCAGTGTGTATCCAGCACCTTTTAGCGAGAAGGAACTTGAACCTGGAGACCATGGACAATTTTTATCTATGGGTGCTTCTGACGGTGAAGTAAAATGTTTAATAAGGCTTAACCCTGGGTCAGAAATATTTCAACGCAGTTGGCTTCTGTTTGCTCTGAATCGCTCACAGTATCTTTCTGATGACTCTTGGCTTCATGGGTGTCTGATTCTGGGAAAGGAGCAGCTCTGGATATGGGTGACAAATCCTCTAGTGTAAACTAGTGCCTCAGTGTTCTTGTTTACACGTTAATCACTTAATACCATGGCTGGCATAAGTCTGGTCCCAAGAGACACTCCTGGTTTAATGACCAAATTAGATGTTGGACCTGCAAAGCTGAGGTCCATTAAGAGGAGAGCCCTGAAATGGGGAGAGCCAAATGGAGCCTTGGTTTTAAGCTGCAGCAAAGCTTACTTCCATTCTGAGGCAAAACAGCTAAGTCTGTATAACGCATGACAGCTGAAGAGCATTTCAGTTTACAAAGCACTTTCGTGACCTATTTGTTATCACAGGAATAAATTTACTATTGCTATTTTAAGAAGAAAGTTGGGACTTGGGACTTGACTAATGTCAGAGAGCTAAAGCCTAGGTATTCTTACTTCTGACAGACTTTAGTCAATTCAATTTTGCTTCTCATAGTAAGAGGAGAATCACTAACTGCTTATGTTATATTTACTTATCTGTGGGAGAGAAAATATTATTTCAGTGAAGGGAAATCTATTTGGTGATCTTATCATCTAAAAAAAGATAAAGATCCCAGTTTAAAGTTGGAGCTACATTGAACTGTGGGAAGGACGTAATTTAGCGATTAGGAAAAAGAGCACTTAGACCCAAACAAATATGCTCAACTGATTTAAAAAAAATTTTTACTATAAAACATACATAGCAATTTACTATTTTAAGCATTTTTAAGTGTACAGTTCAGTGGCACTAAGTATATTTAAAATGCTATGCAGAGTCCACCCTCGGGGCCCCGCGCTTGTCTGAGCCGTGTGGATGACAGGCTCTTGGTGCTCCAGCCAGGAGTCAGTGCTGTGCCTCTGAGGTGGGAGAGCGAATTTCAGGACATTGGTCCACCAGAGACCTCCCAGCTCCACGTAATATCAAACGGCAAAAATCTCCCACAGATCTCCATCTGAATGCCAAGACCCAGCTCCACTCAACGACCAGCAAGCTACAGTGCTGGACACCCCATGCCAAACAACTAGCAAGACAGGAACACAACCCCACCCATTAACAGAGAGGCTGCCTAAAATCTTAATAAGGTCACAGACACCCCAAAACACACCAGCAGACGCGGTCCTGCCCACCAGAAAGACAAGATCCAGCCTCATCCACCAGAACACAGACACTAGTCCCCTCCACCAGGAAGCCTACACAACCCAATGAACCAACTGTAGCCACTGGGGGAGACACCAAAAACAATGGGAACTACGAACCTGCTGCCTGCGAAAAGGAGACCCCAAACACAGTAAGATAAGCAAAATGAGAGGACAGAAAAACACACAGCAGATGAAGGAGCAAGGTAAAAACCCACCAGACCTAACAAATGAAGAGGAAATAGGCAGTCTACCTGAAAAAGAATTCAGAATAATGATAATAAAGATGATCCAAAATCTTGGAAATAGAATGGAGAAAATAAACGAAACGTTTAACAAGGACCTAGAAGAACCAGACAGCAAACAAACAATCATGAACAACACAATAAATGAAATTAAAAATTCTCTAGAAGGGATGAATAGCAGAATAACTGAGGCAGAAGAACAGATAAGTGACCTAGAAGATAAAATAGTGCAAATAACTACTGCAGAGCAGAATAAAGGAAAAAGAATGAAAAGAATTGAGGACAGAATCAGAGACCTCTGGGACAATATTAAACGCACCAACATTCGAATTATAGGGGTCCCAAAAGAAGAGAAAAAGAAAGGGACTGAGAAAATATTTGAAGACATTATAGTTGAAAACTTCCCTAATATGGGTAAGGAAATAGTTAATCAAGTCCAGGAAGCACAGAGACTCCCGTACAGGATAAATCCAAGGAGAAACACACCAAGACACATTTAATCAAACTATCAAAAATTAAATACAAAGAAAACATATTAAAAGCAGCAAGGGAGGGCTTCCCTGGTGGCGCAGTGGCTGAGAGTCCGCCTGCCAATGCAGGGGACACGGGTTTGTGCCCCAGTCCGGGAAGATCCCACATGCCGCAGAGCGGCGGGGCCCGTGAGCCATGGCCACTGAGCCTGGGCGTCCGGAGCCTGTGCTCCACAAGGGGAAAGGCCACAACAGTGAGAGGCCCGCGTACCACACACACACAAAAAAGCAGCAAGGGAAAAACAACAAATAACATACAAGGGAATCCCCATAAGGTTAACAGCTGATCTTTCAGCAGAAACTCTGCAAGCCATAAGGGAGAGGCAGTACATATTTAAAGTGATGAAGGAGAAAAACCTACAACCAAGATTACTCTACCCAGCAAGGATCTCATTCAGATTTGATGGAGAAATTAAAACCTTTACAGACAAGCAAAAGCTAAGAGAATTCAGCACAACCAAACCAGCTTTACAACAAATGCTAAAGGAACTTCTCTAGGCAGGAAACACAAAGAAGGGAAAGACAATAACAAGCCCAAAACAATTAAGAAAATGGTAATAGGAACATACATATCGATAATTACCTTGAATGTAAATGGATTAAATTCTCCAACCAAAAGACATAGACTGGCTGAATGGATACAAAAACAAAACCCGTATATATGCTGTCTACAAGAGACCCAGTTCAGACCTAGGGACACATACAGACTGAAAGTGAGGGGATGGAAAAGATATTCCATGCAAATGGAAATCAAAAGGAAGCTGGAGTAGCAATTGTCGTATCAGACAAAATTAGACTTTAAAATAAAGACTAATACAAGAGACAAAGAAGGACACTACATAATGATCAAGGGATCAATCCAAGAAGAAGATATAACAATTGTAAATATTTATGCACCCAACATAGGAGCACATCAATATATAAGGCAAATACTAACAGCCATAAAAGGGGAAATCGACAGTAACAATCATAGTAGGGGACTTTAACACCCCACTTTCACCAATGGACAGATCATCCAAAAAGAAAATAAATAAGGAAACACAAGCTTTAAATGACACATTAAACAAGAGGGACTTAATTGATATTTATAGGACATTCCATCCAAAACCAACAGAATACACTTTCTTATCAAGTGCTCATAGAACATTCTCCAGGATAGATCATATCTCGGGTCACAAGTCAAACCTTGGTAAATTTAAGAAAATTGAAATCGTATCAAGTATCTTTTCTGACCACAATGCTATGAGACTAGATATCAGTTACAGAAAAAAATCTGTAAAAAATACAAACACATGGAGGCTAAACAATACACTACTTAATAACCAAGAGATCACTGAAGAAATCAAAGAGGAAATCAAAAAATACCTAGAAACAAATGACAATGGAGACAGGATGACCCAAAACCTATGGGATGTAGCAAAAGCAGTTCTAAGAGGGAAGTTTATAGCAATACAATCCTACCTTAAGAAACTGGAAACATCTCGAATAAACAACCTAACCTTGCACCTAAAGCAATTAGAGAAAGAAGAACAAAAAAACCCCAAAGTTAGCAGAAGGAAAGAAATCATAAAGATCAGATCAGAAATAAATGAAAAAGAAATGAAGGAAACGATAGCAAAGATCAGTAAAACTAAAAGCTGGTTCTTTGAAAAGATAAACAAAGCAGGAACCACCTTACAGCAAAAAAACACATTACAAAGGGATGAACAACCCAGCAGGAACAAACTCACACCAAGGGCCCACATCACAAAGGGGATGAGGAACCCATCAGGAACCACCTCACACCAAAAGCCCACATCAGAAAGGGGATAAGGAACCCAGCAGGAACCACCTCGCATCAACGGGCCCACATCACAAATGGGACGAGGAACCAAGCAGGAACCACATCACACCAAAATCCCATATTACAAAGGGGATGAGGAACCCAGCAGTGACCACCTCACACCAAAGGGTCCACATCACAAAGGGGATGAAGAACCCAGCAGGAACCACATCACACCAAAGGCCCACATCACAACGGGATGCGGAACCCAGCAGGAACCACATCACACCAAAAGCTCACATCACAAAGGGGATGAACAACCCAGCAGGAACAAACTCACACCAAAGGGCCCATATCACAAAGGAAATGAGGAACCCAGCAGGAACCACCTCACACCAAGGGTCCCACAACACAAAGGGGATGAGGAACCAAGCAGGAACCACCTCAAACCAAAATCCCATATCACAAAGGTCATGAGGAAACCAGGACAAACCACCTCACACAAAAGGGCCCACATCACAAGGGGATGACGAACCCAGCAGGAACCACCTCAAACCAGAAGCCCACATCAAAAAAGGGATGAGGGGCTTCCCCGGCGGCGCAGTGGTTGAGAGTCCGCCTGCCGATGCAGGGGACGTGGGTTCGTGCCCAGTTCCAGGAAGATCCCACGTGCTGCGGAGCGGCTGGCCCGTGAGCCGTGGCCACTGAGTCTGCGGGTCCGGAGCCTGAGCTCCGCAAACGGAGAGGCCACAACAGTGGGAGGCCTGCGTACCACAAAAAAAAAAAAAATGGATGAGGAACCAAGCAGGAACCATCTCACACCAAAGGTCCCACATCACAAAGGGGATGAGGAACCCAGCAGGAACAACCTCACAACGAAGGGCCAACATAACAAAGGGGGTGAAGAACCCAGCAGGAACCACCTCACACCAAAGGGCCCACATCACAAAGGGGATGCGGAACCCAGCAGGAACCACTTCAAACCAAAGGGCCAACAGAAAGAGGATGAGGAACCAAACAAGAACAACCTCACACCAAAGGGCCCACATCACAAATGGGATGATTAACCAAGCAGGAACCAGCTCACACATAAGGCCCCACATAGAGGAGTTGAGGAAAATGGCAGAAGCGTAAGGCGTGGAGATCACCTTCCTCCCCACAGATACATCCGAAATACATCTACTTGTGGAACTGCTCCTACAGAACACCCACTGAACGCTGGCAGAAGACCTCAGACCTCCCAATAGGCAAGAAATTCCCCACGTACCTGGGTAGGGGAAAAGTAAAAAGGATAAACAGAGACAAAAGAATAGGGCCAGGACCTGCACCAGTGGGAGGGAGCTGTGAAGGAGGAAAGCTTTCCACACACTAGGAAGCCCCTTCGTGGGCGGAGACTGCGGGTGGCAGAGGAGAGCACAGCAACAGGGATGCGGAGGGCAAAGCGGGGAGATTCCCGCACAGAGAATCGGTGCCGACCGGCACTCACCGGCCCGAGAGGCTTGTCTGCTCACCCACCGGGGCGGCGGGGGCTGGGAGCTGAGGCTCGGGCTTCGGTCAGATCCCAGGGAGAGGACTGGCGGCGTGAACACAGCCTGAAGGGGTTAGTGCACCATGGCTACCCTGGAGGGCGTCCGGGGAAACGTCTGGAGCTGGCAAAGAGACAAGAGACGTTTTCTTACCTCTTTGTTTCCTGGTGCGCGAGGAGAGGGGATTAAGAGCGCTGCTTAAAGAAGCTCCAGAGACGGGCGCGAGCTGCGACTAAGAGCGCGGACCCCAGAGACGGGCATGAGATGCTAAGGCTGCTGCTGCTGCCGCCAACAAGAAGCCTGTGTGCGAGCCTAGGTCACTGTCCACATCGCCCCTCCTGGGAGCCTGTGCAGCCCGCCACTGCCAGGGTCCCGTGATCCAGGGACAACTTCCCCGGGAGAACGCACGGCGTGCCTCAGGCTGGTGCAACGTCACGCAGGCCTCTGCCGCCGAAGGCTCGCCCCGCACTCCGTGCCCATCCCTCACCCGGCCTGAGTGAGCCAGAGTCCCCGAAGCAGCTGCTCCGTTAACCCCATCCTGTCTGAGCGAAGAACAGACGCCCTCAGGCGACCTACACGCAGAGGCGGAACCAAACCCAAAGCTGAACCCCAGGAGCTGTGCGAACAAAGAAGAGAAACGGAAATTTCTCCCAACAGCCTCAGATGAAGCGGATTAAATCTCCACAATCAACTTGATATACCCTGCATCTGTGGAATAACTGAATAGACAATGAATCATTCCAAATTGAGGAGGTGGACTTTGAGAGCAAGATATATTATTTTTTCCCCTTTTCCTCTTTTTGTGAGTGTGTATGTGTATGCTTCTGTGAGAGATTTTGTCTGTATAGCTTTTCTTCCACCATGTGTCCTAGGGTTCTGTCCGTCCGTTTTTAAATTATTTTTGTTTTTTAAATCTTTTTCTTAATAACTATTTTTTATTTTAATAACTTTATTTTATTTTATCTTACTTTATTTTATTTTATCTTTTATCTTTCTTTCTTTCTACTTTTTCTCCCTTTTATTCTGAGCCATGTTGATGAAAGGCTCTTGGTGCTCCAGCCAGGAGTCAGTGCTGTGCCTCTGAGGTGGGAGAGACAACTTCAGGACACTGGTCCACAAGAGACCTCCCAGCTCTACGTAATATCAAACGGCAAAAATCTCCCAGAGGTCTCCATCTCAACACCAAGACCCAGCTTCACTCAACGACCAGTAAGCTACAGTGCTGGACACCCTATGCCAAACAACTAGCAAGACAGGAACACAGCCCCACCCATTAGCACAGAGGCTGCCTAAAATCGTAAAAAGGCCACAGAAACCCCAAAACACACCACCAGATGTGGACCTGCCCACCAGAAACACAAGATCCAGCCTCATCCACCAAAACACAGACACTACTCCCCTCCACCAGGAAGCCTACACAACCCACTGAACCAACTGTAGCCACAGGGGACAGACACCAAAAACAACGGGAACTATGAACCTGCAGCCTGCAAAAAGGAGACGCCAAACACAGTAAGATAAGCAAAATGAGAAGACAGAAAAACACACAGCAGATGAAGGAGCAAGGTAAAAACCCACCAGACCTAACAAATGAAGAGGAAATAGGCAGTCTACCTGAAAAAGAATTCAGAATAATGATAGTAAAGATGATCCAAAATCTTGGAAATAGAATAGAGAAAATGCAGGAAACATTTAACAAGGACCTACAAGAACTAAAGAGGAAACAAGCAATGATGAAAAACACAATAAATGAAATTTAAAATACTCTAGAAGGGATTAATAGCAGAATAACTGAGGCAGAAGAACGGATAAGTGACCTGGAAGATAAAATAGTGGAAATAACTACTGCAGAGCAGAATAAAGAAAAAAGAATGAAAAGAACTGAGGAGAGTCTCAGAGACCTCTGGGACAATATTAAACTCACCAACATTTGAATTAAATTGTTCCCAGAAGAAGAAGAGTAAAAGAAAGGGACTGAGAAAATATTTGAAGAGATTATAGTTGAAAACTTCCCTTATATGGGAAAGGAAATAGTTAATCAAGTCCAGGAAGCACAGAGACTCCCATACAGGATAAATCCAAGAAGAAACACGCCAAGACACATATTAATCAAACTATCAAAAATTAAATACAAAGAAAACATATTAAAAGCAGCAAGGGAAAAATAACACACAAGGGAATCCCCATAAGGTGATCTTTCAGCAGAAACTGCAAGCCAGAAGGGAGTGGCAGCACATATTTAAAGTGATGAAGGAGAAAAACCTACAACCAAGATTACCCAGCAAGGATCTCATTCAGATTTGTTGGAGAATTAAAAATCTTTACAGAGAAGCAAAAGCTGCGAGAGTTCAGCACCACCAAACCAGCTTTACAACAAATGCTAAAGGAACTTCTCTAGGCAAGAAACACAAGAGAAGGAAAAGACCTACAATAACAAGCCCAAAACAATTAAGAAAATGGGAATGGGAAGATACATATCGATAATTACCTTAAATGTAAATGGATTAAATGCTCCCACTAAAAGATACAGACTGGCTGAATGGATACAAAAACAAGACCCATATATGTGCTGTCTACAAGAGACACACTTCAGACCTAGGGACACATACAGACTGAAAGTGAGGGGATGGAAAAAGATATTCCATGCAAGTGGAAATCAAAAGAAAGCTGGAGTAACAATTCTCATATCAGACAAAATAGACTTTAAAATAAAGATTATTACAAGAGACAAAGAAGGACACTATATAATGATCAAGGGATCAATCCAAGAAGATATAACAACTGTAAATATTTATGCACCCAACATAGGAGCACCTCAATACATAAGGCAAATACTAACAGCCATAAAAGGAGAAATTGGCAGTAACACATTCATAGTAGGGGACTTTAACACCCCACTTTCACCAATGGACACATCATCCAAAATGAAATTAAATAAGGAAACACAAGCTTTAAATGATACATTAAACAAGATGGACTTAATTGATATTTATAGGATATGCCATCCAAAAACAACAGAATACAAATTTTTCTCAAGTGCTCATGGAACGTTCTCCAGGATAGATCCTATCTTGGGTCACAAATCAAGCCTTTGTAAATTTAAGAAAATTGAAATTGTATCAAGTATCTTTTCTGACCACAAGGCTATGAGACTAGATATCAATTACAGGAAAAGATCAGTAAAAAAATACAAACACATGGAGGCTAAACAATACACTACTTAATAACAAAGTGATCACTGAAGAAATCAAAGAGGAAATCAAAAAATACCTAGGAACAAATGACAATGAAAACACGACAACCTAAAACCTATGTGATGCAGCAAAAGCAGTTCTAAGAAGGAAGTTTATAGCAATACAATCCTACCTTAAGAAACAATAAACATCTCAAATAAACAACCTAACCTTACACCTAAAGCAATTAGAGAAAGAAGAACAAAAAAACCCCAAAGTTAGCAGAAGGAAAGAAATCATAAAGATCAGATCAGAAATAAATGAAAAAGAAATGAAGGAAACGATAGCAAAGATCAGTAAAACTAAAAGCTGGTTCTTTGAAAAGATAAACCATTAGACAGACTCATCAAGAAAAAAAGGGAGAAGACTCAAATCAATAGAATTAGAAATGAAAAAGGGGAAGTAACAACTGACACTGCAGAAATACAAAAGTTCATCGACATTACTACAAGCAGCTCTATGCCAATAAAATGGACAACCTGGAAGAAATGGACAAATTCTTAGAAATGTACAACCTGCCAAGACTGAATCAGGAAGAAATAGAAAATATGAACAGACCAATCACAAGCACTGAAATTGGAACTGTGATTAAAAATCTTCCAACAAACCAAAGCCCAGGACCAGATGGCTTCACAGGCGAATTCTATCAACATTTAGAGAAGAGATAACACCTATCCTTCTCAAACTCTTCCAAAATACAGCAGAGGGAGGAACACTTCCAAATTCATTCTACGAGGCCACCATCACCCTAATACCAAAACCAGACAAAGATGTCACAAAAAAAGAAAACTATAGACCAATATCACTGATGAACATAGATGCAAAAATCCTCAACAAAATACTAGCAAACGGAATCCAACAGCACATTAAAAGGATCATACACCATGATCAAGTGGGGTTTATCCCAGGAATGCAAGGATTCTTCAATATACGCAAGTCAATCAATGTGATACACCATATTAACAAATTGAAGGAGAAAAACCATATGATCATCTCAACAGATGCGGAGAAAGCTTTTGACAAAATTCAGCACCCATTTATGATAAAAACCCTCCAGTAAGTAGGCATAGAGGGAACTTACCTCAACATAATAAAGGCCATATATGACAAACCCACAGCCAACATCGTCCTCAATGGTGAAAAACTGAAACCATTTCCACTAAGATCAGGAACAAGACAAGGTTGTGCACTCTCACCACTCTTATTCAACATCGTTTTGGAAGTTTTAGCCACAGAAATCAGAGAAGAAAAAGAAATAAAAGGAATCCAAACCGGAAAAGAAGTAAAGCTGTCACTGTTTGCAGATGACATGATACTATACATAAAGAATCCTAAAGATGCTACCAGAAAACGACTAGAGCTAATCAATGAATTTGGTAAAGTAGCAGGATACAAAATTAATGCACAGAAGTCTCTTGCATTCCTATACACTAATGATGAAAAATCTGAAAGTGAAATTAAGAAAACACTCCCATTTACCATTGCAACAAAAAGAATAAAATACCTAGGAATAAACCTACCTAAGGAGACAAAAGACCTGTATGCAGAGAATTATAAGACACTAATGAAAGAAATTAAAGATGAGACAAATAGATGGAGAGATATACCATGTTCTTGGATTGGAAGAATAAACATTGTGAAAATGACTATACTAACCAAAGCAATCTACAGATTCAATGCAATCCCTATCAAACTACCACTGGGATTTTTCACAGAACTAGAACAAAAAATTTCACAATTTGTGTGCAAACACAAAAACCCTGAATAGCCAAAGCAATCTTGAGAAAGAAAAACGGAGCTGGGGGAATCAGGCTCCTGGACTTCAGACTATACTACAAAGCTACAGTAATCAAGACAATATGGTACTGGCACAAAAACGGAAACATAGATCAATGGAACAGGATAGAAAGCCCAGAGATAAATGCACGCCCATATCGTCACCTTATCTTTGATAAAGGAGGCAAGAATATACAATGGAGAAAAGAGAGACTCTTCAATAAGTAGTGCTGGGAAAACTGGACAGCTACATGTAAAAGAATGAAATTAGAACACTCCATAACACCATACACAAAAATAAACTCAAAATGGATTAAAGACCTAAATGTAAGGCCAGACACTATAAAACTCTCAGAGGAAAACATAGGCAGAACTCTCTATGACATAAATCACAGCAAGATCCTTTTTGACCCACCTCCTAGAGAAATGGAAATAAAAACAAAAATAAACAAATGGGACCTAATGAAACTTAAAAGCTTTTGCACAGCAATGGAAACCATAAACAAGATGAAAAGACAACCGTCAGAATGGGAGAAAATATTTGCAAATGAAGCAACTGACAAAGGATTAATCTCCAAAATTTACCAGCAGCTCATGCAGCTCAATATCAAAAAAACAAACAACCCAATCCAAAAATGGGCAGAAAACTTAGCCATTTCTCCGAAGAAGATATACAGATTGCCACAAACACATGAAAGGTTGGTCAACATCATTAATCATTAGAGAAATGCAAATCAAACTACAGTGCGATATCATCTCACACCGGTCAGAATGGCCATCATCAAAAAATCTTCAAACAATAAATGCTGGAGAGGGTGTGGAGAAAAGGGAACCCTCATACACTGTTGGCAGGAATGTAAATTGATACAGTCACTATGGAGAACAGTATGGAGGTTCCTTAAAAATCTAAAAATAGGGCTTCCGTGTTGGCGCAGTGGTTGAGAGTCAGCCTGACGACGCAGGGGACACGGGCTCGTGCCCCGGTCCAGGAAGATCCCACATGCCATGGAGCGGCTGGGCCCGTGAGCCATGGCTGCTGAGCCTGCGCGTCTGGAGCCTGTGCTCCACAACGGGAGAGGCCACAACAGTGAGAGGCCCACGTACCGCAAAAAAAAACCCCAAAAAACAACAAAAAAACCCAAAAATGCTATGCAACCATTACCATCATCTGCCTCTAGAACCTTTTCATCATTCCAAACAGAAACTTCATAGTCTTTAATAATAACTACCCATTTCCCTCTTCTCCTGCTCCCTGGCAATCTCTATTCTAGGAACCTAATATAAGTGGAATCATACAATAGTTGTCCTTTTGTGTCTGGCTTATTTCACTTGGCATAATGTTTTCAAGGTTCATCCATGTTGTAGCATGTATCGGTACTTCATTCCTTTTTATGGCTGAATAATATTCCATTTAATGGATAATACCACATTTTGTTTATCCATTCATCTACAGATGGACATTTGGATTGTTTCCACCTTTTGGCTATTGTAAATAGTGCTACTATGGACATTGGTGTACAAGTATCTGTTTGCTTCCATATTTTGGGAATATACTCAGAAGTGAATTTCTGGATCGTACTCTATGTTTAAATTTTTGAGGAACTGCCAAACTTTTCTACAGCAGCTGCACCATTTTACACTCTCACCAGCAATGCATAAGGGTTCCAATTTTTCTACATCTTGGACAACACTTTTTATTTTCCATTTTTTTAATAACAGCCATCCTAATGGGTATGGAGTGTTATCCCACTGTGGCTTTGATTTGCATTTCCTTAATGGCTAGTAATGTTGAGCCTCTTTACATGTGCTTATTAGCTATATGTATATCTTCTTTGGAGGAATCTCTTCAAGTCCTTTGCCCATTTTTGAATTGGGTTGTTTTTTGTTGCTGTTTCTGAATTTACACAACTGATTTTTGACAAACGTTCAAAAGCAATTCAGTTGAGGAAGGATACCTTTCAATAACTACTGCTGAAGCAATTGGACAGCCATAGGTCAAAAAAAAAAAGAATCTCAATCTAAACCTCACATCTTACATAAAAATTATGCCAAAATAAATCATGAACATAAAACTCTAATGCTTTTAGAATATCACAGGGGGAAATCTTTGGGATCGAGGGCTAGGCAAGGAGTTCTTATACTTGACACCGAAAGAAAGGAATTGGTAAATTGGACCTAGTCAAAATTTAAAATTTTTGTTCGGTGAAAACCCATGTGAAGAGAAAAGGCAAGCTACAGAATGGGAGAAAATATTTGCAAACTACAGTCCAACAAACGATTAATATCTAGAATGTATAAAGAATTCTCAAAAGTCAACAGGTAGAAATTGGGCAAAAGACATAAACAGACACTGCACCAAAGAGGATACACAGATTGCAAATAAGCACCTGAAAAAAATGTTCAATATCATTATCCATCACGCACATTATAACCACAATTAGAAGTCACTACACACCTATTAGAATGGCTAAAATAAAAAATAGTGACATCAAACACTGGCAAAGATATGGAGAAAGTAGATAACTCATACACTGCTGGTAGAAATGTAAAATCGTACAGCCACTCTACAAAATAGGTTGACGGTTTCTTACAAAGCTAAGCATGTTATTATCATACAACTGGACTCTTGGGCATCTATCCCAGAAAAATGAAAAGTTAAGTTCCCACAAAAACCTGTACATGAATGTTTATATCAGCTTTATCTGTAATAACCCCAAACTAGAAACAGCCCTGATGTCCTTTGACCGGCAAATGGTTAAACAATTTGTGGTACATCCATACCATAGAAAACTACTCAGCAATAAAAAGGAACAAACTGACACATACAACAACTTGGATGAAGCTCTGGAAAATTATTCTGAGTAAAAAAGTCAGTCCCCAAAGGTTATATATTATATGATTCCATTTATATAACATTTCTGACATGACAAAATTTTAGAAATGGAGAACAGATTGGTGGTCACAGGGATTAGGGCCTTTGGGGGTGGGGAGGGAGGGAAGTGGGTGTGGCTACAAAAGCCCAAGAAGAAGAATCCTTGTGGCGATTTAAGTGTTCAATATCTGAGGATGGTGGTGAATATGCAAGCCTAAGCATGATAAAACTGTATAGAACTAAACACACACACAAATGAATACAAGTAAAATTACCAACGTCAATATTCTGGTTGTGATATTGCATTAGAGTTCTGCAAAATGTGAACTGGTGCCCCACCTTCATGCACGTCTGTGGGTGGATGCCTTATGAGGAAAAAAAGAAAGAAAAACAACCGTGATATATCTGAAGACTTTCTAATTATAAAGACCTGGATATAGCAGTGACTTAAATTGGTAAGTGTCTTTTTAAAAAACCCAAACATACAAGTGTTTTCCACTTTGAAAATAAACCATGTTCACTATATTTTAAATCCTCTAAAATGCAAAAATAAAAACACAGCACTGCAATTCCAGCATACGAATACAACCATTTTTAACTTTAACATTTCTATGCATTCCTCCGCAGTCTTGTTTCTGTTTCTAGAGGTTTTTAATTTTGTTTTTTGTTTGTTTTGGTCGCACCATGCAGGGCATGCGGGATCTTAGTTCCCCGACTGGGGATCGAACTCGTGCCCTGCAGTGGAAGCGCGGAGCCTTAACCATTGGACCGCCAGGGAATTCCCTCCGTTCTTAGTTTTTAAAAACACAACTTCATTTACTTAGCAATTACTATTTCGTGTCCTGCCTTTTTCACTCACCGTCACAAAATAACCTTTCCCCCCACACTTCCACATTTTCCAAAGACATTCTGAATGGCTACGTTAAATTTCTTGGTAGGATCATTCACCTTAATTTCTCCCAGCAGGACTGCGGGATGCGTATCTCTGCGCAGAACGTTTGGCCCACAAAACTTTTAAAATATGTTCCAGAAGCGGACCACTGGGCCAACTTTCAAGTTTCATACACAAGACGCCCTCATCCGTCAGCCCACCTCGCCTATTTACTTACCGCCTCAACCCGGACCATCTGCGCCTCTGTCCCTTTCCGAACTCCCGGCGACCTCTTGGTTGCCGTAGACTCGTGAGGACGTCACGCAGCGGCGTGGCTGGTTTCCCTGGTGACGGTTGCCGGGGCAGCGCAAGAAGGCGTCTGATAGAGGTGCCCGAGCTGCTGCAGCCCAAGAAAGCAGCAGCGGAGTGACCACTGTAAGTGCGGGGGTGGGGGGTGGGGAAGTACAGAAGGGCCCGGGCTGGAGCTGGGGGAGCCGGCAGCCACCGGGACCCTGGCCGGAGCCAGGGCTGCATACCTGTGTAAAGATTTATTGAGCTGTACACTCAGGACTTACGCACTTTACTATGTGTAAATTATAATTCAACCTAAAATTATACCTTAGTTAAAAACAGTAATGATGTCTGAGCCCCATTCCTAGGAATTAAGATTTTAAATGGTCCAGGGATGTGCCCCAGCATTGCTATATTTTAGGAACTCCTAGAAGATTCTAATGGTCAGCCAGAGTTGAGAGCCACTGTTTTTAGGGACAGGAAGGAGTCAACTGTTGAATCTGAGTGATGGGGGTGGGGGGAGTATTCTGATGCCATTCGAGGTCTGGTGGCACATTCAGGCATGGGAGGGTGTGTAGAGAGCTGACGCTTAGCTCGGCTCAGCTTTGGCTTTCAGGGGACCTGAAGTGAGGGTGGGTCTTCCAAGCTTCCTCATGGACACATGCAAAGATAAGGAGCCAACTCCAGGCTTGGGGGTTGTAGACAGGGCTGATATGTGCTGAGCACTCTTGGGAAAGGAGCAGTTTGTGGAGTTTGCTTAGGCTCGGGCTTCTTTTCCTACTCCAAGGGCAAGATGGCAGAGGATGAAGGCTCACAGGACACCTTGAGGCTCCAGTTCAGGGCCATGCAGGAGATGCAGCACAGAAGGTTACAGAAGCAGATGGAGAAACGGAAGGAAAAAGAACTTAGCTTCCAAAGCAGAGCTGATGACCAAAAAGAGCCCGTGGAGATCTCTGATGGCCTCAGCGTCCTCCAAGCCGGGGAGCAGAACTCAAAAACCAGCTTTGAGCAGAGGTAAATGCAAGTTTGGACCCTCCCAGGAGCACTACAGGGAGGTAGGGAAGGTGGGGGAGAATGATTGCAGACAGTTCGACAGGCAGGTTGACCAGATGTGTGTTTATCAGCTGAGACCCAGAAGTTTTGACACAGAGATTGTTATTGAAGACTCCTGCATCGGATAAAGGGACATAATTTGACATGAAGTGTATTCAAAAACCACTTAAAGTCAAATGGAAATTTTGAAACTCATCAAGGTGTAGTTTATTCACTTGAATTTTCTTACGTAGTCTCTCTTTCATGAAAAATGTGTTTTGGTTTTTGAGGAGCTGGTTGGCTGGTTCTGATGATTCACAGCTGATCGCTACTCCAAACCTCATCGGTGACTGTTCTGTGTCAATTTCCCTTCCCTGACACATAAAGACACATAAACATACCCGTCCTAAAGAAGCAGTTTATGGATTCCTTGCTTTTATATGGTTGGTGAAACAGTTGAAAGGAGTCCAGAATCTTCTCATTTTGCTTTAAATTTGCCAATGTCACACAGATGCATTGATTTATATTGGTTGTTAGAAGCAGGAGTCTGGATTGGAACAAAATTGTTTTCTAGTCATTTTGCAAAAAAAAAAAAAAAAAAATCACAGCAGTTGTTGAGCTATCTCTTTGCTTCTGGTTTCACCCAGAATCTATCTTCTCCATCTGCAAATTCTACTTTTCATAGTTTCTCGATTTTCACAATGTTCTACTGAAAAATGCTAATTAGGAAAAGATAAAGATTTCTCAATAAAAATTGAAAAAATTCATACGGCTCCTAAATATTAGCTCTAAGTTAACCCCAGACCTATTCCCAAATGATCTTTCCCCAAGTCAGAGAAACTGGAATTTGTGGAGACTTGAGCTGTTGGTAGAATAACACCAACAATAATAATAGCTAATAATAATTACTGTTATCTATAATTTCCGTAACTTATTTACTACCTGAGCAACTGCCTCTATGGAGCTGGCTCCATGCCTAATGGTAGAAGTGATCACAGACCCACCAGTCACATGTTCCTCATGTTTTAAAGTTCTAAAAAAATGACTTGCAAGACAATTGTAATATACAAAACTAGCCACCTATTCTGATCTCCTATTGGGTTTACCTGAGAGACCCAGAGACCTGGTCTCAACTTAAGGCTTAGACAATTCCTCTTTCGTCTTCTAATATACATATGCAATTAAGGCTATAAATTTCCTTCTAAGTATCACTTTAGCTGCTGTTCCCAAGTTTTCATACATATTGCTTCTACAGTCAATCCGTTCTAAATGCTTCATAATACACATTATGATTTCTTCTTAACCCATAAATAATTTAGGAGTGTGTGTATGTGTGTGGTTTTTTTTTTTTCAGTTCCAAGCATATGATGGGTTTGGAGTTCTGTGTTTTATTTTATTTTTGTTCTCTGTTTAGTATCGATTTCTAATTTTAGTCAATTGCCATTAAGAAAATGGTCTGTATAATGTCCATTATTTGGAATTTGCTAAGGTTGCCTTTGAAGCCTAAATTATAATACATCTTTATGCATGTTCCATGGATGCTGGAAAGGAGTATGAATTCTCTGGGTGGGGTTTTATATAGCTCTGTTGAATCCGTAGTAAACCATGTTATTGAAAACTTCTTTCTTGGGCTTCCCTGGTGGCGCAGTGGTTGGGAGTCCGCCTGCCGATGCAGGGGACACGGGTTCGTGCCCCGGTCCGGGAAGATCCCACATGCCGCGGAGCGGCTGGGCCCGTAAGCCATGGCCGCTGAGCCTGCGCATCCAGAGCCTGTGCTCCGCACAGGAGAGGCCACAACAGTGAGAGGCCCGCGTACCGCAAAAAATAAATAAATAAATAAAAAATAAAATAAAATAAAAATTGGCACATTAAAAAAAAAAAACTTTTCTCCTTTCACTTGTGTGTGTCCTTAATCGTTCAGTTTTGAGAACAGTGTGTTAAAAATCTGCTCACTGAGATTCCCTTAATTTCTCATTCCTATTTTGTACAGACCAGTTCTTATCTCCACCCAGTGCCCAACCAGGTACGATAAACCTGGGCTGTGGAGGCCTGACCCCCGCCCATCGGTTCCTGTGATTCTGCCTTTGCCTTGCAGGATGCTTGAAGACGAGATCGAACGGCTTCGGGATCAACTCAGGGAAACAGTGGATGAGAACGGGCGATTGTATAAGTTGCTGAAGGAGAGGGACTTTGAAATCAAACACCTCAAAAAGAAAATAGAAGAGGACAGATTTGCCTTCACAGGTAGCTCCACCGCTGTTGCGACAGTTTCTGCTCTGAAGTCCAGGTGGGCTGGCCCAGCTGCCATGGAGGCCACGTGGGTGACCCCGCTGGGACTCATGACAAGAGTTCTCCGTGATGCTCGCTACACGTTCGGTGAGCCAACGGCACCCATTGTACCTGGATGCTCTGGCTCAAACACTGTATCATGGACGCGAAAAAGCCCCAGTGGAAGTAGGCATTTACTCTACACCACTCGCTGTTGCTGCTCGAGAAGGGTGGACAAGACAGGGGAGTTCGCTGTTCGGGGAGGATTTCCTGGGATCCAGCAGCATGTACAGTGGATCTTGGCCCTTCAGGTCGGAGTCGGACCTTGGTTCTGTTGCTGGAGACCTTGACCCTGTGGGTCTGTTAGGGACCTTGGCTTTGTGGGCCTAGAGATGACCTTAGCCCTGTGGGTGTGGGCTGGACATTGACCACTGACCCTGTGGTTATGAGCTAGACCTTGTTCTTACAGATCTGGTGGGGACCTTGGCCCTGACTGTCCTCTGCTCGATGTATGCCCGTTGAGCAATTCCCAGGTGGCTGACTGAGAAAGCACAAAGTCAGTGTCAGCAATCACAGAGGGCACGATGCCTCACCTGGCCTCTGCCAGAGCGTCTCTCTCTGCCTTTGCTAGGAAATGACTTTAAGAGTAGGTGCACCCAGAGGACCAGTGCTGAATTGAAAAGCAAGGGGAATCTGGCATCTTAAAGGCCCTTGATAGCCTGTTGTGCTTCCCTCCATTCTTTGGCCTCTTCTGTCTAAAACAAAACCACACTGAACAGATGATAACACCTAACCTGGCTCGGGGTTCAGATGCGAAGGGGCAGCTTTTGCAAGGGTGTTGAGAAGTTGATGGGCTCCGGGGAGAGCAGGAGATGCCTCCTCACCCCAGGAGACCTGGGAGACAGGGCCTGCTCCCTCTTCTCCAGCCTGCCCCACATCCTGTCTTCTGCCGCTTCTGCTGGTGTGCTCATGGCCTCATCCGATTGCCGGCCCCAGCCTCCCTCAAGACCTCTTAAATCCAGTCCTCACTCAGAAGTCCGCATTTCTGATTTCCAACTTCACATTTTGAAGAGAAAAGTCTGACAGTCTCAGTTCATGTTTTTAAACCAGGCCACAGTGACAGGCTGCTGACAGCTGAAGAACTGGTTTTCCTTTGGGTGGACTTTTAGTGTTTGCTTTAGTTTAGTTTTTCTATTTCTTTGTACAATTTTTTTAGTGATTGCGCTAGTGCTTACAACACACATAACTTTTCACGGTCTACTTAGAATTAACATTTCACCACTTCAAGTGGAATGAAGAAACTTGACCACCATATAAGTCCCTGTACCCTCCCCCCTTATATTACAGCTTTTATATGTATTATGTCTGTATATGTTGAACATCCCGTCAGACTATGCTATCATATTTGCTTTCAACCATTATACCTTTTAAAAAACTGAAGGTTGCAAGATAGTCTATTATATTTACCCAGATATTTGAGCATTTCTGTGCTTGCCCATTCGCTGATGCCCCCATTATCATGGGGTTGCAGCTTCAAGAGTGAGGCCTGTCTGGAGACAGAGTTGGGAGAGAGCCCTGGCTTGCTCTCAGCCCCACTTCCTGCCCTTCGGACTAGAGAGGGCTTCTCGTAGACTTCTTTCTGATGTCTAGTTCCAGGATTTGTAATGCTTTGGGGTCCTGGGAGGAAAACATAACCAGAAAACTCACCACTGGACCATTTGTATTTCTAGGTTTGGTTTCCTTCCCCAGGTTCTTCCTCCTTTTCTCCTGATGTGTCCTAATCCTCTTCAACAGACACGAGGTGGCCGAGGGCAGCTACTCATTGTTGCCCAAGTCGCTGCTGGCCCAGGCCAGCAGCAGCAAGGCTGTTCGATGTGTGGGCCTGTGTTTTTAATTGACCTTACCGTTTCCCTTCATTTTAGGGACGGCTGGTGTGGTTGGGGATGTGACTGCCACCAAGATCGTTGAGCTGTCCAAAAAGAACCGGGTGCTGATGGCAGAGTCCGAGGGTGCGAAGACCAGAGCAAGGCAGCTGAGCAACCGCATCCGGGAGCTGGAGCAAGAGGTGAGGGGCCTCAGGCGCCCCTGCCCCGGGTTCCCTGTACCCTGCGCCACTCCTCCAGAGAGGGAGCACACTTAGATGCTGTAGGTCCTTCCCAAGGACTGGTGAGTCAGTGTTTGCAATGAGTCCCTCAGTCTCTGTCATATCCTGAGAGGGGAGAGTGTCGGGAAGCAAGGAGGACGCAGGCGGTGGAGAGATAGCCCGACATAGCAAGGAGGACGCAAGCTTGGAGCCTGACCACCTGGGTGTGAATCTCAGCTCCACTACTGACTTGTGTTGTGACTTGGAGCCAGGTATAAGCTCTCCGTGCCTCAGTTTCTTCCACCTGTCACGTGGCAGTTATAACGGCACTCACCCCAAGGTTTTCTGAGGCTTAAATGACTTAACACTGTAAAATGCTTAGAACAGTGCCTAGCAGGTAGTTAGCACCAGAAAGGCATTGTTGAATAAATTAACAGGGATCCTTGCTAATCTGAAGCTAGAGCAAGGAGCGTTCCACCAGTTCGTCTCACTTTTGTCCACCTTCCTCTTTCTGCTGCCCCTACCTTCCCACAGCTGATGACAAACCCCTCCAGTCAAGAGAGGGCACAAGACCCAGCGGTTCAGGGTCCCTCAGGAGCTAGAGTGAACCTACGCAGCTTCTCCTTATGTGGCTGGAGGAGCAGAGGCTGGCAGATGTTAAGAGGTTTTCTCAAGTCACACAGCA
Organism: Pseudorca crassidens; assembly: GCF_039906515.1. Taxonomy (NCBI): domain Eukaryota; kingdom Metazoa; phylum Chordata; class Mammalia; order Artiodactyla; family Delphinidae; genus Pseudorca; species Pseudorca crassidens. The sequence continues at coordinate 60,927,236 of NC_090305.1, forward strand.
CGTGGTGGTGCCGGATTTCAAATCCAGTTCTGTTGCTCTCCAAAGTCCTCCACAGTCACTACACTTGGCATTGAATTAGACCTTCTTTATTCTATAACGTATTTTTTGAGAACCATCGCAGGCTCTGGGCCAGGCCCTGGGGAGACTGTGGGGAGCAAAATAGGCCTGGTCCTTGCCCTCCTGGAGACAGACCAGCATCGAGGGCCCCTTAGAGGGGGGAGTATGCACAGTGGGTCCCTGGAGGATGAGAAGGGGCCAGACTCGGAGGGGTGGGGGAGAGGCCTTCATGCAGAGGACCCAGCAGGTACAAAGGCCCTGAATAGGAATAAAGGCCTGAAAGGGGACCAATGTGGCCAAGCTTGGAACAGGATGAGGTCAGAGAGGTGGGAGGGTGGGTGGTGCCCAGCCTTGTCGGACAGGGATGGTCTTTGTGTGAAGGACAATTGGGAAACCCTTAAAGGGTTGGTTGGCTGTCTGTATACGGCAGTGGTCTTGGCCACCAGGCCATGAGCCTGAGTGGCGGGTTTCTCAGTGTCTCTGACCTTGTCTCCTCAACTGTGATGTGAAGTCCGTAGTTCCTTTTCTCTCCGCCTCCCAAGGCTGTTGTTAGATGCAGACCATGGTTGCAGAATCATTATTTACTAAGCTGTTCGTGAATCCTAGGCTGCGACTGGGGAGTGGGGCAGACGATCAGTTAAACCCTCTCCCATCGCAGAGTGCCTTGTGAAGGAGAGTTCTTCCATTCATGGGCCTTAAAATGAGCTGAAGGGACGGACTGCTGAGATCCGTGAGCACACATCCGACGGCAGCACCGGAGCCCTTCACTCAGGCGCCGCAACTGCTGAGCAGAATTAAATATTAAGTGCCAGGTTTGCTTTTTCAGCTGCAGATGGCCCTGGCCAGGCTGCCAGCCAAGGGGGCCACCGACGCAGGAGCCAAGCTGCTGAAGGCCCAGATGGGAGACAGAGCCTTGGTATGAATTCTCTTCTGTGCTGGGGGGTGTGTGAAGCAGTCATGGGCTTGGGCCTCCCCTCTTCCATGGGGGCGTAGGTGCGTCTGTCCGGCATCCACCCCATTGCTGAGCCAGTGCCACCATTGCAGCATCCTCAGAATAGCCATCAGGGGACAGTGACCAAGTCTACTGTCTGAGGCCAAGAATGCCCCAGTGAAGGCTGGCGAGGGGTTAACTCTGATTTAGTCCCCAGAGAGGGAGGTCAGGAGGGGCCTGAGGACACAGAATCCTAGAATTTCATGACCAGGAGGGAAGGAAGACCTGATCCAATTAGCCTCCTGCTCTCAGCCCAGCTGTAAAGGATGTCCGTTACAGCATCCTTACTGGAGAGACATCCAGCCTCTCTACCTTAACCCGGGGACGGGGAGCTCACTCCTCAACGGAACCCTGGCTTTTGCTGGGGCAATCCATATTGTAAGAAGTCTCCCCTTTGTGGAACTCCAAATCTACAGCGTAAAAGTGACTCTTGGGAATGGGGCTGTTCCCAAGATTCCAGTTTTTCTGAGCCAATGAGCCTCCATGAAACTCAGGGCGTGGGAATTGCAGCTCCGTGAAAGGTGGCACCAGTGGGCCACCGGGGAGGAGCACGAAGCCCAAGCCAGACAATAAATAGCTCAGAGTCTCAAGAACATCCCAGGAGGCCTCCCCTTGGTCTTCTTTTCTTTTCTTTTTTTTTTGGCCACACCTCACAGCTTATGGGATTTTAGTTCCCCGACCAGGGATTGAACCTGGGGCCTCGGCAGTGAGAGCACCAAGTCCTAACCACTGGACCACCAAGGAATTCCCCCCATGGTTTTCTTAAGAAGCCAAATGAGTGGGTGGAACGGAATCCAAGCCTCAGGACTCCTAGTTCAGTGCCCCTTTTCCACCCAATCTTCGCTGTTGTCTATGACTCAAGATCAAGCCGCCTCATGCCTGTCTTGAGGAGAATACTGCCCTCGAGGGATGGGCCCCTCAGCTTCCAGGTCAGGGGTGAACATGTCTCCTGAAGGCTAGTCTTGTGTAGATCTGTCTCATTGCTGGGGAGGCAATGGAGGGGCTCCGCCCTCAGCAGACGCTAGACTGAGTGTCATTCAGTGCCTTTCCCAGCTCTGAGGGACGCTTCTAAGCTGCCCCTTGTTTATCCATACCTCTGACTGGGGCTGTCCTAAATGGGAAACTACTTGTTCAGTCACTTGTTGAGCCTGACAGAATGTTCTGAGCCCTGGAACACAGAGAATCAAAGACAGGCCCACTGTCTACAGGGGGTTCAAGAGGGGAGATGAGTAGGCATATTAAAGGAAGGAGGGGGACAGGGCCTTCAGAGAAAGCCCCTAGGCCCTGAGTTCACAGAGGGAGCACACGCTCCACCTGAGGCAGCCAGGAGGTGGGATGGATGAGGGCTTCCTCAGGTGGCCTTGCTGGAGCAGGAAGATGGGGGTGGCCCTTCCAGCAGAAGCAGTACAAGCTCAGAGCAGGAAAGCATCAATATTCCTATTCTGTTTGTTAGCTGGGCATCAGCTGGATAACGTCTGGCTGCAGCCCAGGGGCCCTGACGAGGAAAAGGGGAACATATCAAAACAAAACAAAGTCACCTGTGGATGGAGGCCTTGACGGTAGCTGGAGTAGGAATTCCAACTTCATTCTGTGGCTGCAGGGAGCCTGGGAGGTTTCTGACGGAAGAGTGCATGGTGGGTTGCAGTCTCCATTCCTCAGGACACGTGTTTTCCCGGGCATCTTCTGATCAGAGAGGGGACAATAGCCATGTCCCCCTCGTTAGACTGTTCAGGGCGACCCAAGCCTGGGCCATACTCCGGAGCCTGCAGGCTCACCCCAACATCCCAGTCCAGAGCTCCGAGCACATTCCAGAGTGGAGCTGAACGCCCTCACTCTGCGTGGGGCCTCGCGAAGCTGTGGTGTGAGTGGCCTTGGCGCTATCTGCTCCCATGGACACCATTTCCGGTATCGCCTGAGAGGAAACAGCCCGGGGTGGGGGAGGGGCGTGCCCAGGCCCAAGACACCCACAAAGCCTGTGAAATCTCACTCTGGGCAGAAACAGCTCTGAAATGTCAGGAAGGTAGGGTTGGCTCAGTTTCCTGGGAGGGGAGGTCTGGGGCCTGGCAGAGCAGAAGGGGTGATGCCTTCACCAGAACACCATATGGCCCTCAGCCGCCTTTGCCGGCTGCCCACCCAAGCCAGGCTATGACCCCCAGCATCGACCCCCGTCAGAATCTGCCCCAGAGGGCACCCTTTACGTGCGTTATCCCATCAACACTCACATGTACCCCGGAGGCTGGCACGACGTGCCTCCATTTCACACAAGAGGAAACGAGGCTCGGAGACAGTCGTTGCCGCCCGGGTCTCAGATCCGGATCCAGCCGGTGTGCGCTTCCGTGCCCTCATGCTCCCAAATGCTCTCACGGCTCCTGCACCGCCAACCACCAGAGCCAGCAGGGGGCTCATGGCACGGAAGATCTGACAGGCAGGGAATGTTGCTTCCCAACCCAGGGCAGATTCAAAGCAGCACCTTAGCAGGGGAGCAGACAGGTTCCCAACAGCAGTGGAGAGGAATGGCATACAGCCAGGCGGCGGAAGGATATGCAAAAATATAGATGAGAGATGCGGCTTCCCTGATGGTGCAGTGGTTGAGAGTCCGCCTGCCGATGCAGGGGATACGGGTTCGTGCCCCGGGCGGGGAAGATCCCATCATGGCGGGGAAGATCCCATCATGCCGCGGAGCGGCTGGGCCCGTGAGCCATGGCCGCTGAGCCTGCGCGTCCGGAGCCTGTGCTCCGCTGAGCCTGCTCTCCGCAATGGGAGAGGCCACAACAGTGAGAGGCCCGTACCGCAAAAAAAAATAGAAAGAAAGATGCGTGTATGTTTTATGTAAATTCCCAATTTGCAAATTCTGCTCACACTGGTTACTCTGTTTAGCCTCCTGGGGGTGCTGTGAAGAAGTAGCCATTTCCTAGATGAGAAAACCGGATGAGTCCAGGTCTTCTGGGGCCTGTGTGCAGGTCTAGTTTCCTCGACCAGTGGTTTTCAGTGGGGCTGCCCAGAGCCTCTGGGGTCCATGGAACTCCCCAGACCCAGTCTTCTGGGATCTTTCACACTAGCGTTCACAGGAGGTTTTGTCTTTGGCTACTAAGGAAAGTTCAGAAAGCCATGCAGTACCCATCCTGTTTCCCAGAAGTCTAGTCCACCTGATCTGTTGGGACAGGAGCAGATGGTCTTAGTGTCATTGCCTGATGGGACACACAACCCACCAACCAATGTTTCTGTCACCACGATGCCCTGGCATCAGCAAAAGCTTATATTGGGAGAATCAGCCAGTGCAAAGGAAGGACCAGGCCTCTAATCCCACTTCTGTCACCCCAACCAGCTGTGTGCCTGTGAGGCCATGTTATTTCCCTTCTCTGGACCTTATCTGCGTCACCTATGGAAAGGGTTTGAATGGGCTGAACTTGGAGTCCCTTTAATGCCAAAGTTCTGAGGGTTTCAGGAACTTCTATTTAAGTCATAAATGGGGAACACATTTGAGAAAAGTTTCATCCAAATAGTTTAAATGAAATATGGTTTTAAAAAAAGACTTTGCTAAGAGTTCCAGCAGGCAGAGTTTTCATGGTTCCTGCAGTTCTTCAAGCCACAGAAATGGAGCATTTGGGGATTAAACTGGGTCCGTATTTCTATTCAGTGAGCTCATTGCCAGGAAAGGGAGCCCAAGGCCCAGTCTGACAATTCTAGGAGAGGAAGGCCCCAAGTTGGGATGGTCATGGCCCTCCTGCCAAGCTGGGGCCGCCTTCGCTAAAGGAGCCAGCGCCCCTCTTCATCCTGAGTGAGGATGGATTTGCTATGATGCCAGTCTCTGAGCACAGCAGGGCCCACAGCCTGGGAGTGTCTGGGAGTTGGGAAGCAGCTTCATCCAGATGCTCCCTGTCTGCGGTCACCACCCACGTCCACCCGTGTGCGCCACCCTCGGGGCACAGGGCTCAGCCCCCAAAGCTGGGCTGCCGGGATCCACATCCACGCTCCCCCTTACCTACCAGGTCCCCCAAGCCGAGGGGTCACCCCCCTCCAGCCTCTGCTCTGCATCGGTAACGGAACCTGCCTCAAAGGGGTCATGAGGATGAAATGAGTTCCTTCTTGTCAAGCACTTCGTGTGGTACCTGCACATACCTGGATAAACGGGGGCTGTGATTATTGTTACTATCTAGGCCTCAAATGACTGCTCTCCCTCCTGTCTTTCCCAACTAGCAGGACAGCCCAGAGGTGAAGTTCTTGCAGGACAGGCTGGCGGCCACAAACCTGAAGATGAGTGACCTCCGCAACCAGATCCGGGCTGTGAAGCAGGAGCTCCGGGTGGCCCAGAAGGTATTTCCCGGCCAGGGTTCGGGTCCTCGTGGGTGGGCCTGGGACTGGGAAGGTCATGGCTGGGACAATGGCTTCCATTCAGGAGCTGGGCCCCGTGAACATCACGCTGCTTATTCTGGGTCAGGCTCAGATCCAGTAACTTCCTTCCAGCCCTTGAAACAGACCCATCAGGTGAGGGTGGTTGCCGGCTGCCTGCATGACCCTGCATAGAGGCCCTTGTGGTGCCCGCCCAGCCCTGGATGGAGGAGGACAGTGCTGTCCACCCTGGAGAGGCCCTTCCACCTTCCCTGTGCTACGTGCACCCCAATAGATCCTGGGCATCTCCTTAATAAGCCACCTTGGACTTGGAAGCCTACCGAGACCCGTCTCCTGCCCTCTGCTGTCTATAATATGAGAAAATGTTAAGGTTGTTTGTGTGTTAAAGGCCCCTTTCAAAGGAAAACGCTCGGACTTGGGAGGCAGGCCCAGCTGGTTCATTATTTATTTTTATTTACATAGTGAATTCTCTGGCATTTGTACCACCAGCAGCGGTTCCTGCTGGAACCACTCAGACCAGCCAAGATTTCCAAAACAGAGTTCTATTGTGGAAACAAGCACCAGAGACTTGGTACGCTAGATGGGTTTCCGTGACAGGCTGCAGAGGGGCCCAGGGCACAAGCTGGGGTATACTGTTTCCACCTCAAAGCCTCGAAGTTGGGTCTGAACACCTCTCTGCAACAGCCACAAAGCTGGGCCCTTCTGGAACCAAACATCCCCAAGTGACATTCGGTAGCCCCCCACTCCTTGCTGCACTCAGACATGGCCCCTTGTCAATGGCTTTGCACGGAGGGCGAGGCCCTGTGGCCGTGTCCTCCCTGGAGCCATCCAGAATGATGTCCGTTCTGGGTGACAGGTGAACAAATTTGGAGCAGGTCTTGGTCAACTTTGTGGTCCACTCATCCCAGAATGTGTCAAGGGCAAGGGGCCCCACCTGGGCATGGACAGCAGTTCCTTGTCTGCCCTAAGCATCACCAAGAAGTGCTGGGAATGATGGGTTCAATGCTTTCCCAGGGAGAGCTGCTCGTGGAGCGTGGTCAATTGGCCTTTGAGGCGGGGAGCGGGGGAAGGGGGAAGGTTGTGCAGGTGGAGGCCGGGCCTTCGGGGAGCCCCACGCACCCAGCACTGTTTCTGCACGTGCAGCAGCTTTAGGGCTGTGGCAGAGCCCTCTCTCCCGGCCATACCGAAGGCCTCACCTTTCTCAGGTTTTAACCAATGAGATTGGGGAAGATGTGAACATCCAGCAGCTCCTGTCCTCACCTGGGACGTGGAGGGGTCGAGCTCAACAAATTCTCGTCTTGCAGAGCAAGGTGAGTGAGTCATCAGACTTCTCCTGGCCCTGACCGTAAGGCTTGAAATGCCCCAGAAAGACCCACGCTGACCCACATTAAAGACACAGAACCCGAAAATGGCCTTTAGGTTCTGCAGAGCGCACTTGCAGGGCTGTTGTTCTACGTTCTCCCCAGCCAGCCTGATTTTCATTTGTCATTAAGTGAACAAGCATTTATATAACACTACATACCAGGCACTGGCGCTCAACAAATACCAGAGCCTCTGATTTATTTTACTCCAGGCAGATTTTTTTCCCCGGTTCATGTAAATTTGCGTGACTGTTGTAGGCTTTTTCCAGTTTTGTCCAGATGCCTGTAGGCTTTTGAAGGTTTTAATTACCATCCCCCCCCCAAAAAAAACTTAGCCTGTCTCCCTCTTTACGCTCCTAGAGGCTAGGAACAGGGGCTCCGCAGCTGGACTGCTTGGCTTCAAATCTCAGCCCACCACCCACCAACTGTGTGGCCTTGGGCAAGTTGCTTCGCCTCTCTGTGCCTCAGTTTCCTCCTGTGTGTACTGTGGATAATGACAGTGCCTACCCCGCATCGTTGTTGGGAGGACTGAATGAGTACAGATGTGTAAATTGCTTACCACAGGGCCTGGCATGGAGGAAACACCGTCCGAAGGTTCGCTGTCCCAAGAAACCAAGAGTCACACAAATAACTGTGTCGTTTCCACTATTTGCCAAGTGCATTGCCTTCATTCCCAGGTTCCCAGGTGGCTTTTCCCCTCAGGGTCTCCTGTGGGATCCCTGAAGCCAACATGAAGGGGGAGAGGTCTCTGAAAAACTGTGGTTAACGACCAGTGTGTGGCCTTGTGGTTCAAGAGACCTGAGTCTGAGTCTGGCCTCAGTCACTTGTCTCTAAGTTTGGTGTCTTTGGGCAAATCTCTTCATCTCTCTGTGTCGCAGTCTCCTCGCCTGTAAAATGGAAATAATAATGCCTTCCTTGTAGGGTTGTTGTGGGTTAAATGAAATATCGTTTGGGAAGTGCCCAGCACAGTGCCTGGCCATAGTAAACACTCAACACATTAGTTATCATTGTGAGTGTTGTTAAGCTGTGAACAAACGGTTCAAAGTAATAGTACTGTGTTCTTTAACGTTTAAATGGAATTACCACACAGTGCCACACGGGGGCACTGAAATGTGCCTTCAAAGCCATACTGAGGCCCTTGACCAGGGATCCTAGTGAATTTTGCCCCTGGCTCAGGTTTACCCAACTTTGTTCCATCATTTATGTTGCGTTGACATGGAAATCAGGGTTAGAAGGACCCTAGGAGTTATCCACTTTAAACCCAGTGTGATCAAGCCGTGGTTCTGTCGGATGACATCCACCTCCCCTGTGCCGAGGGCTTCACCCAGGCCATTTTGGGGTTTCTCGAAGTTGCCTAATCCTAGAAATCACCCGTAGCCCTTGTTTAAAATGCAGATCCCCGCGTTCTTCCCCTGGAGCTCTGACTTGTTGGTGTGGAGTGGGCCCCAAGATCTGTCATCCCAAGAAGCATCTTGGGGACTCCCAGGCTCAGACAACTTCAGGGTACGGAATTCTCATAACAACATGATGCAGCGTGTTACTCACAGGCCTCTCCACAGATGAGGGACCTGAGATTCAGAGACGTTAAGTAATCTGTGCACAGTCACACAGCCGGCGAGGCTTTGAGCTGGTCTCCCCGCTTCCAAACCCTGCCCGCCCTCTGCAGCACCTCCTCCAAGTGGCCAGGAGCCCGTAGCCTCCCGAGGAGCCCGCCCGGGCTTGGGTGGCCTGTCAGTTCTTCCTGGTACTAAGACCTGCTATCCTTTCCCTCCCAAGTTCCTGGGGCTACACATCTGCTTCTTGGCCTCAGAGATAGGGTGATTTTTCTCATTTACTTTGAAGTCTCTCTTTTCCAAGCGAAACCTCCCCAGTGTCTCCCCTTGTTTTGCTCAGGATGCCACCGCAGGTCCCTCCCATCCGTCCCCCACCCCAGTCCCTCTCCTAGGGACCTCCACGTCCATCTGGAACCGTGTTGTCCTCTGTCTGGTGGGGTCTCCTGTCACATCACAGGGCGGCCCCTCTGAGGGTCGAGTCTGACTGCAGACCTGTTGTGGAACCACCCTCAGGTTCGAGAGCTTGAGAAACAGCTGGGACAGACTCGGAGCCGGTCGGTAGAAACGGCCAGTGATGAGCTGTCTATCTATCCCGATCCAAGGAAGCTGTCGGCACAGGAGAAAAATCTGCGGAGGATCCACAACCTGGAGAGGGAAAAACAGGAAAGCTGGGAGGTAACGTGTGCCTGGCAGGGGGTCAGGGGCGCCTGGGGCCAGGAGACCACGACCACCCCTGTGAGGACTTGGAGGCTCTGAGGTTCGGGGTCACCTCTGTGCATGTTCCTCACGTCCTGTCCCTCCACCTTGAGCTGCCTGACGGGTTCCTCACCCAGAGCCCATTTCATGGACGTCGGGTGGCCGCATTCTGGCTGTTTTGGAGATGCTGGACCTGAAACCAGCTCTTGGTGGAATGAGGCACTTCGGTTTGAACCCTAGGCTTGGCGCTGTCCACCAAAGCATGGCTTTTCTCTTTTTGCCTCTCAGGCAGGGATTGAGGGTCCTCGGGAGGACACACCCAGCGTTGGCCAGTGGGTTTCCTCTCGTGTCCGAGTCTGGCCCCTGTGTTCTCGGGCTGTCATCCATCTGGGTCACGTCCATCATGTGCTTGGGCTGCCTGACACCCCGGGAGGCCGAGGCTGGGAGTCAGGGCTCAGGCCCCACTGACTTGCCCTGTGACCTCAACAAGTCCCCTCCCAGCTCTGGCCTCACCAGCGAGTGAGAGCGAGGGCTCAGCCGTGGCCCGAGTCCCACTCAGCCCTGCAGCCCGTGACCGTGCCCTCTGGTTACAGAAACTTGCAGCGGAGCGGGATGCCCTCCAGAGAGAGCTCGAGGAGCTGAAAAAGAAGTTTGAGGGCGTGAGGTCCCGGAACAAGGTGCTGTCGAGCGAACTGAAGACCCTCAGGAGTCAGATGGGGACCCTCGTGGAGAAGGGCCGGCATGACGACGAGCTCATCGACGCCCTCATGGTACAGCCACCTCTGGGACCCCTGCCCCACCCAGAGGCCTGTGACCCAGCCCCAGCTCCCCCGGAGCCCTCCCTCACCCCAAAATGCCACCTGCATAACCCGGGAGCTCATTGCCTCCACTGGGCCCAGCCCCGAAGCTTGGCTGCAAGTACGGGAGCAACTCAGAGGCTGCCCGAGGGCCAGTACAGGTCGCGTTATGTGAGGTTGATGCCGGGCACAAGGCACTGCACCTGTGGACCCCAAAGGAGAAAGAAGAGGATGAGGGGGCAGCAGATGGGATTACACCCTGGGATATTTCTCATGGAGGAACGGAAGGGACGACGGAGCGGGGCGCTGGTGCATATCCTTGTCTGTGTGACAGCATACAGCACCCCCGCTTCTGGGCACGTGGGGTGTGGTTTATAATGGTTAGTCACCAAGATAACCCTTAGGGACACATAATCCCATTGCACGGATGGGGAAACCAAGGCTCTAATTGGCTAGATAAGTCATCCAAGGCCACACAACTGAATTCAAACCTCCTTTGATTAACAAAGCCGCACTGCTTTCCTGACCCTAGCCTGGCCTTTTCCCTCTGGGGCCTGAGCCACCCCAGGGTTTTGGTCTCTGAATTCCTAGCTGTGCCCACAGGCCCCTAGGGTGGTCATGACTGGCTTGACGGTGGTGCAAGGGGGAACTGATGCTGGCTTAGGCATGCCTTGGTCCATAATAATTCACCAGGCAGTGTGGTGGGCAGGGCACAAAAGACCTGAAATCTGGGCCCCCTCTGTTCATACCTCACTGTGTGATTCTAGGCTAATTGCATCTCCTCTCTGAGCCTCAGGTCTCAGTTTTTATTTTATTTTTATAAATTTATTTATTTCATTTGTTTATTTTTGGCTGTGTTGGCTCTTCGTTGCTGTGCGCGGGCTTCTCATTGTGGTGGCTTCTCTTGTTGCGGAGCACGGGCTCTAGGCTCACGGGCTTCAGTAGTTGTGGCACTCAGGTTCAGTAGTTGTGGCTCGCAGGCTCAGTAGTTGTGGCGCACGGGCTTAGTTGCTCCGCAGCATGTGGGATCTTCCCGGACCAAGGCTCAAATCCATGTCCCCTGCATTGGCAGGCGGATTCTCAACCACTGCGCCACCAGGGAAGCCTCAGCTCCCAGTTTTTAAATAAGGTGTGGCCTGGATGTCCATTGAGGTCCCTAGGGCCACTATTCTTTGTCACTGAAGGTGCATGGTGAGAGCTGCAAACAAGCCCTAGCCCTGCCATTCACCAGCAGTGTGTCCTGGGCTCTCTGGGCCTCCATTTCCTCCACAAAGAGGTGAAGACAACGCCCTCACCTGTTCCAGGTCGCCAATATGGTCCTTCCCAGCCCCCAGGCAGAAAGCCTCCACCCCAGAGGTCTCCTTGGGAGCATCTCCAGGGAGGGGGCCTCCATCAGGTGCTGAAGGATCCGTGGTGAGGGGTCCAGGTACTGCCTTCAAAGGTGGTCTTCCAGCACAGTGGGATAGGGCTTCTTTTTACCCACTGGCTGAGGGGCCACCATCTGAGCTGTTTTCTGTTGTCCCGAGAGCCGCTTAGATGTCCTTCTTAGCCTCGATCTCAGGGAGAAAGAAGTTGAGGACAGGAAAACCTGGTTGAACCCCGCCCTGAGGACAGGCAAGGTGTTCCTCCTGCTTCTCAGGGAAACACTAGCGTCCCACTGTTAGGTTCCCGAGGGAGCAGGGAAGGGGTGGGAGCTGCGGGTGGGAGGAGGCGGTCTTCTCTCGTGTCCTTCTTTACTCAGGGCCGTGGCTGACCCTCACCCACCCACCCACTTGGCCCCGCAGGACCAGTTGAAGCAGCTACAGGAGATTCTGGGCAGCCTGAGTCTGCAGGAGGAGAAGACGCGAGCGTCCAAGCACCACTTGCACCAGCAGCTCAACAATGAGGCTCAGCAGAGCAGCAGCCTCGTGGCCCAGCTGCGGGCCACGGTGGCTGAGCGGGAGGCCAAGGTGCGGCAGCTGGAGGTGGAGATCGGGCAACTCAGTATGCAGGTGAGTAGGGCGCTGGCTCAGCCCAGCATCCATTCCCAGTCCTGGCAAGTCCATCCAGTATCCAGAGAAACCTCAACCACCTCCCCTTCTCCCCACCTGCCTTCACTTGGGCTGCGCCACGTCCTACCTGGTCCCACTTTGGCCCCCTGCTTCCATCTGGCTCCCCGGCCCATTGTGCACACACCTTTCCTCTCGAAGGGACACACCAGATTGTCTCCCTGCTCCACATAAAACCTGTCTGTGGCTCCCCATCACTCTCCGCCTCACCCAGTCCTCAAGGGTTCGGGCTCCTGCCAGCTCACCCTCTCCCTCCCCAGCTGTGGCCTTCATCCTCATGGTCCAAGATGGTGGCCACAGTGCCAGCCTTTACGTCCACATTCCAGGCAGTGGGATGGCAGAAGGGAAGCCACGCTCCTTCGTCCAGTTTGCAGGGCGCCATGTGACTAGCTCCTGCTGCCCCCCCAACCCTGAATCTTCTCTTCACTCCCCACTTTCCACAACTCTGGCCATGTGAATGCCATTTAGCTCCTCCATGGCCTTACTTTCTCCCTACCCTGGGCCTGTGAACATACCTGAAGCACACACCTGAAGCACACACCTTCCCTTTCCTCCCCCTCAGCCTTTAGATCTTATTAGTCAAGAGCTCCTCCAGGAAGTTCCAGGGCTCCCATTCTGGGTTACGTGCCCCTCCTGGGCACTCTCCTAACTCCCTGTACATTCCCAAGCCAAAATTTGGTCGTGCTGTGTGATCAATTTCCTATTTTCTCCCACAACCTCTCCTTGAGGGGGAAAAGACCATGGTGCCTGGCCCAAGACTGAGCCCACAGTAGTTGCTCAGTCAATGCTCGTCTAAGGAGTGAGCTCCCGAAGATGTTTTCCCTCGGCCGAGGCCTGGAAGGGACAGCATCTTCACCTCACCGCTGTCCTGGCTCCAGGCACACAAAAGAAGACTGATTCTCACCTCAGAGGCCCCCGGACAGCTGGGGCCAAGCGCTACCCACCAGACAAGCTGGCACACACTGAGAGTTTTCTCAGGATGGGCAGGGCTTGGGGGACAGGCCAGGTTGTTTGGGGCTCACGCCAACTGGTCCACCGTTGATGGCAGCCTGACCTCCTGCTGGGGGTCCTGCAGTGCTCCTCCTTCAGCCGGCCCCACCAGCCATCCGGAAGAGGGAGGGATGGGGGAAGGTCTGAGTGTCTCCAGCTGACAAAGGCCAGGGGCCTCAAGTCACACCTGGCATTCATCCATGTGGGTGGGGCTACCTAGAGAGGTGGGCCTGTCCCCATACTTCCCCCTGGGACCTGAATGTGGAACAACTTCCTGGCCCGGTCACCCTCCTTTGGCCATGAAGCTCCCTTTCTGAAGAGAGGCATTATTAGCTGTCATTATAATGCAAGGAGCGTCTTCACCAAACAGGCCTCGCTTTGCACTCCTGCAAAGAAGCCTCTTTCATATCTCCCGAAAGCCCCAAAATCCAGCCAAGGCCCCCTCCTGCCTTCTCCAGGCCTCTGAGCCAAAGCCCTGAGAAGGGAACCCACATCTGTTCCCTGCAGTATCTTCGGAATAAAGGAGTAGGCGAGGGGTCCAGTGGGCCCGAGGTCAGCCCGGCCTCCGCCAAGTTCCCCGAGGACCCGGGCCTGACCAATTCCCCGGCCTCAGCAGGCGATCACGCTGGCAGGCTTGGATCTTCTCGGTAAGAAAAAGTGGGAGGGGTTGGAAAGTGAATAGTAATTATTCAGAAGAAAGGATGGGAAGCCACGGGTGCAATTTTACGATGCCTGTGGTGTTGTCCTCCCAAAGTGGGGCGGGGTTGCGGGGGGCTTCCGTCAGCCCTGCCTCTGCATGAAGGAGCCAGTTAGGTCCAGATAGTATCACTTCAAGAGCGTTTGGTTGTAGCTCCCTGTAAATTCCTCTCCCAGCTGGCCTCGAATCTCACCTGCTTCTAGGATTCTCAAACACACCTGTGTTGGGTTGTTCGCGGCTCTGATGTCCCCTGCTCCTGTCTTGTTTTAAGCAAGCAAGGGTCCTGGAAAGGAGGGCAGCAGATCCACAGGGCTGCTGCAAGGGCCAGTGCTGGCCCCCTCCTCTGGCTCCCCAGTGCCCTGCTGGCCCCTGCTCCCCTCCCAGCTGGGCCCAGCCTGCCTGCCCGTGGTGATGTGCCCGTTCCGCCTTCGCACAGCTCCGTGACCAGCCTGGGCCACACACTGGTGGAATCTGCTCTCACATGGCCTTCCCTGCACAGTCCTCACGGGCCCTCACCCAGGTAGGAACCCAGGCCCCCCACCCCGGGCCCTCACAGGCCTTCCCATCCTTGACTGCTCAGTCAGTATTGCCATCCCATGACAAGGATGGGAAACCGAGGCCAGGCCAAGTCCAGGGACTCTTCCAAGGTTCCATAAGGACATAGAGGGTCAGGGAGGTCCAGTGCCTTATCCAACGTGATAGGGCAAGCGGCTTCAGAACTAGAGTCTCGGTCTAGTGTTCCTTCCTGCTACCACAGAGTTAACACGAGGAATCTTCCAGGGCCTGGAGCCCAGCACCTTCCCTTGCCTCCCCTTGCGCGTTGAGAGTCCATCTCTAGGGGAAGAATTTCACGTCATATGGGTTCCCACTTTAAGCCACTGATATCCCCTCAGCTCTCTGGCCCCCTCTTTGTTGACAGAATCAAGCCTTAGGGCTTAAATGGGCCCTTGTTCTTCCTGCCAGCTCACAGACAAAGGGTGGCTTTGTCCTGCCTCGGAGCCCTGTCCCGAGCCCCACCCACTGTCCACTGGAGCTGCGCTCCGGCTGTCAGCTGCTTCTCCCACCCCTCGGGCAGGTCAGTTCAGGTTCCGGTCGAGCCTCTGAAGGGCCTTCATCTCATGTTTGACTTGCTGTGTGGCTCCGGCAGATGGGTCCTCCTTGGGCTGCTATTCCCCAGGAAGTGCTTGGGATACTTCTGGCCTGACACTTGGTAGCACAGGTACCCGTGGGCCAAGGCCACCCCTGCAGATGCCCCAGCCAGCAGCCTGGGGTCACAAGGGCACTGGGAGAGAGGGGCCCAACTCTGAGCCTCAAGGGCCCATGCCACACTCTTCCAACACCACAAGGAAAACAGACAGGCTCTGTCACTCTGAGGTGGTTGTCACAGTAGTAGAGGCAAGAAGATGGACAAGATGCCCCCAAGGTCCCTTCCAGGCTTATGTGGCCATGACCTTTGCACTCCACAGGGATACAGGAGCCGATGTGCCCTGGGCTGCCCAGACTGCTGGTTCTTAAGCTTGTTTCTTCCACCACACACAAATATTTACTGAACCCAACCGTGTGCGGGCCCCTGCCCTCACGGAGCCTACAGTGCTCTCCCGTCAGCGACAGGACAGACGTTCACGGGGTGGGAGTGACCCCAGAGAGTGTGTCTGTCAGGGCTGGCGTGGCGGCTCTGATGGGGTGCCTGGGAGGCAGGCGGGGCAAGGGGATCAGCTCCTCCCCCAACACGTGAGGTCACAGGGGTGACTGGCGTAGGGATGCCCACTGCGCTGTGCACGCGAATCAGCTGAGGATCTGCCGGGTTAGATGCAGGTTCTGATTCCGCAGGTCAGATCCTGCAGGAAGTGGGATCCTGCAGTTCCAACAAGCTCCCAGGTGATGCCACAGTCGCTGGCTCAAAGACCACACTGAGCGGCAGGGCCTTAGAGTGTATTTAGGAGCCGGAAAATGGAGGAGCCTGTAGTCCTCAGAGCCCATCTCAACCAATCCCTGTTTAGAGGGAGGACTGCGGCCCCGCCCTCCCCATGTCCTGTGATTCTGGAAGAGCGAGTCAGCATCACCAGGGTCTCCCTGGGAAGGGCGAGGGCAGAGCAGAAAGCAGCTTGGCACTCGCACATGGGCTCTGGGGGCTTGGGGTGGGGGGCAGAGCTCACCTTGGGTCCCAACCCCAGCCAGCAGGTAAGGCCCAGTGGTGAGGAGGGAACCGGTGATGGGCTGGATCAGGGCTGGAGAAAACTGACCAAATTACAAAGCAAGTGTCCAGGGTCCAGGAAAGTGGACTGGGCTTGGAGCCATGCCAGGAGATACAGGAGAGCCAGGACAGGCTGACAGGGAGACAGAGGCTGGGCCTACCTGACACTGAGAAGGGTGGTCAGGTCCCAGGCCACACAGGTTCCCAGGGCACCCCCAGGTCCCCAAGAGCCAACTTCCATAGCCACCAGACTAACTCCAGGCCCCTACAGGGATTGGATGGACAAAGGTGCTGATGAAACTACAGCCCTGCTGGGGTCTGGCTCTGGAGCCAGCTAAGTGAGGTCTAGAGACTTCAGCAGGCCCAGGAACAGTAAACTGAGAAGAAGCCAATGGAAGAGGCCGGGAGGGGCTGGATTGGCTTCTTCTCTCTGGCACCCTCTGAGGACCCCTGAATGTCCTTCCAGCCCCTCCCACCACCATAGGGATAAGCATCTCTTCAGGTAACCCTTAAATGACCTCTGCCCGCACCTTGGTCCCCAGGTTCTCGGACTCCCCAGAACAAAAAGCCTGGCAGACACAGGTGACAGAGTTCAAAGCCCTGTGGCAGGCCGCTGAGGTGGAGCGTGACCGGCTCACCGAGTTCGTCACCGTTCTGCAGAAACGGTAACACCTGGCGCCAGGGATGCACTCTCACGGGCCTAGGTGGGCTAAGGGTGGGCAGCCTGGCCCAAGGGCATCCCTCTTGGACAGAGGCCAGGCCGTGTCCATGACTGGGTCCACCTCACTGGTGAGTCTGGCTCCCACAGTGTTGGCCCCGGGCATTCCCAGCCACATCTCACGTGACCCTCAAGTGCCCCTCTGTCTCGGGGACCCGTTGTCACACTTGTGGTTTGCCCTGTCCTACGTGCCCCCGTAGGACAGTTGCATGCAGGTGGCTGTGAGGTGGGCATCTCAAGGGAGGGACTCTCTGCAGTGGTAAATCTCTCTGCAGTCGGCTCAACTCACCAGTAATGAAGATCTTGCACGAGCATGGCACGGCACTCGGTGTCACTGGCGGCTTTGGTGGGAAGAAGTCCCAGGCTAGACTGAGGTCTGGAATTACAAAGAGGAAGAGAGCCACTGATAGATGGGGAGCTGAGACTTCCCTGGTTGGGGGAGGAAAGTATGTGGCCCAAGGCAGTGGACCAGGGGGTTTGGTTTCCTCCAAGGGGTTGCTGACAGATTTCTATTCAGATAAATCAGTGTTCCTTGCTCAAGTGACCCTTTTGGCAAGAACTGTAGGTGCCCAGGCCAACACATGGCCCGACCATGTGACCTCCGCACTGAAAAATATAAAGGACCACACTGAATGTCTGACTGAACAGGCCGTGTCACATGTCAGTCAGGGCTCTTTGGTGACAGACGATAGAAACCAATTCTGGCTAAATTAAGGGAAAGGAGAGTGTGGGAAGGTGCTGGCCGACTCCAAAGTACTGCCCTCCTTTGCAGGGCGGAAGAGGAGCCCAAGAAGATCCAGGGACCTTGGTAGCAGGAACCCTTGAGTGGTCTCTCCTGGACCACTGGAACGATGTAGGCCCAGTGGCTTTCAGTTCTTGTGCCAGTGGTTTCTAGGAGAGAAGGTCTAGCTGGCCTGGGGTGGCTCACACGTCCAACCCTGGACACAGGCCAGGCACCCTGACTGGAAGGACCTCCAGGTGCTGACATAATGGAAGAGGGGTGGGAATTCCCTGGCTGTCCAGTGGTTAAGGCTCCGCACTTCCACTGCAGTGGGTGTGGGTTCGATCCCTGGTCAGGGAACTAAGATCCTGCATGCCGTGCAGCGCGGCCAAAAAAAAAAAATGAAATGGAGGAGGGGCAGCTTGCCAAAGGGAACGATGGAGTACAGCCACCAAAGGAGCTGGGGTGTGCTGGGATGGCCACTCCCTAAGCAGTGAGGAGTGGTCAGCTTTGTTTTCTTTTCAGTAGAAAAGAGAGGATATGAATTGCAGACACGCTAAAGCAAATGAGAAAAAGTAACATTAATTCTTTTTCTGTCATTGAAATATAATGGAGGGCTTCCCTCCATTATATTATATGGTGCAGTGGTTAAGAATCTGCCTGCTAATGCAGGGGACACGGGTTCGAGCCCTGGTCTGGGAAGATCCCACATGCCGCAGAGCAACTAAGCCTGTGCACAACTACTGAGCCCGCATGCCACAACTACTGAACCCCGTGTGCCTAGAGCCCATGCTCCGCAACAAGAGAAGCCACCGCAATGAGAAGCCCGTGCACCGCAACGAAGAGTGGGCCCCGCTCGCTGCAGCTAGAGAAAGCCTGTGCGCAGCAATGAAGACCCAATGCAGCTAAAAATAAATAAATAAATTTATTTAAAAAAAATAAATTAAATAAATAAAATTTTAAAAAATATATATAGTGGATAATACAAGCCTCTAACCTATCCAATGGAAGAAATATACCCAATTATGACTTTCTCTCTCAATTCCTTTGAGTTTCTTTTTTTTTTTAATTTAACTTATTTAATTATTTATTTTGGCTGTGCTGGGTCTTCGTTGCGGTGCGGGGCTTCTCCAGTTGCGGTGCAGGCTTAGTTGCGGTATGTAGGATCTTAGTTCCCTGACCAGGTATCGAACCCCGGCCCCCTGCCTTGGGAGTGCGGAGTCTTAACCACTGGATCACCAGGGAAGTCCCTCCTTTGAGTTACACCTGAGTTTTGGGGCGGTGGATTTGTGCATCCAGGTGACTTGGTTATCTACTGCTGCACCATCCCAAACCCAGTGGCCTCAAACACGATGGTTTATTCTTTCTTACCATTCTGTGGGTGGCCTAGGTAATTCTGTTTCACGTCATGCCACCTGGATCACTCACATGCCCCGTTCAGCCAGCTCAGCGGGGGCACCTCCATTCTCCTGTACGTGGCCTCTCTCTCCGTGTGGTGCCTCATCTTCCAGGGCCTCTGGGATGAGGGTGGGGCAAGCAAGGCGCCTAGAACACAAAATTAAAGAGACACTCACTCTCAGAGTCATGCGTGTGTGATTCTCTCTCAGCTGATACCTAGAGCTTTGGGGGAACTGAATTTTATTTAATTTTCATTAGTTTTTAGTTTTTTTCATTAGTTTTTGATGGACCGTTAGGTTATTTTAGTCTTTTGCTTTTGCAAATAAGTTTCAAGGAACACGCTTGAACAGGTTGTGTTAGTGGCTGTATACTATGCTGGCATACAGTTTTGTGTTGGTAGTTGTATTCTTTTCAAAATTGTTACCATTCTGTTCCTTCTTGACTCTTCACCAAGGTGGGAAGAACACTTCCTCCAACACTGCACGTACGTATCCAGGCTTCCGCTCTGATTTGCATGTGTGTATGTACGTATGTAATCCTTTGCTTGGGTGAGATCTCTTGGGACAGTCCTGGCCTTCTAGCTGAGCCTTCAGTATCACAGAAGTCTGAAATGCCATACCTAACCACAAGAAGGACCTTAGCCCCAGCCTCAGTGAAAGTAATCAGACCCTTTAGTAAAATAACCAAATAACAAGTTCTTCAAGGCCCATGAATTCATGACAGGCATATAGAGAATAATAATAATAATAACAAACAGAAAGCAATCACTAAATCCAGGAAAAGCAAGCAAATAAGAAACTGTAATCATGAGTATACTGCCTGTCTGAATAATCTTCCTAACGTAACCCCTTGTGGTAGACAGGATTTTGTCCTCAGTGCCCTTCACCCCACTCTTGTGCCTGTGAATACTTTATGTTATATGGTAAAAGAGACTCTGCAGATGTGATGATCGTTATGGACCCTGAAATAGGAAGATTATCCTGGATTACCAGGTGGGCCCAATCTAATCACTTGAGCCCTTAAAAGCAGAGAAATTTCTCCAGCCCGGGCCAGAGAGATGCTTCAGAAGAAGTTAGAGTCAAAGCATGAAAAGGGTATCTGGCTGGCTTTGAAGATGGAGGGGGCCAAGTAGCCTCTAAAAGATGAAAGTCACCCAGCTAACAACCAGCGGGAAACAGGGATTTCAGTCCTTCAGTTGGAACTGAATCCTTCCAACAACTTGGACGAGCCTAGAAGCAGATGCTCCCCTGGAAACTCCAGGTAAGAGCCCAGGTCAGCCAACACCTTGATTTTGGCTTGTGAAACCTGGAGCAGAGAAACCAACAGAACCTGCTGAACTTCTGACTTACAGAACCACGGAGCGATAAATCTGTGTTGTTTTAAGCTAAGTTTGTGGTAATTTGTTACAGCAGCAATAGAAAACGAATACACCACCTAACACTAATTGAGCCAAAAAATGGTAATATAACTACATCGGGAGGTGAAGAGGCGATTCTGTTTGGCAAGGAGAGAGTACTAAAATAAAACTAAGTTCTCATGTTGCCTGACAGGAAGTCAAAAGATTATATTTAAGACTTAAAAAATTAGCAGCATAAGCATCTGTAGAAATATGGCAGTAGTGGAAGAAACAGCTCAAAGCGGTAGAAGTGGTTGCTTCTGGAGAGCAGAAATTGGGAGTGAGGAGGGGTGGGGAGAGGCTGTGTGTTGTTTTGTTTTTGTTTTTTTTCATTTTAAGCCTTGGAGAGAACGATATGATTTTAAATGCACATTCCTATATTACTGCAATAAAAATCAGGAAGAACGAGTCCCATGCCCACTGGTGTAAGCTGTGCCCACCTCTCTGACAGCCTGAGCAGGTGGGGTGCCAGGGCTTATGGCAGACCCTGCTCTCTCATCACCAGGGTGGAGGAGAGCAACAGCAAGCTTCTGGAGTCAGAGAGGAAGCTGCAGGAGGAGCGGCACCGCACCGCGGTGCTGGAGCAGCACCTGGAGAAGATGCGCCTGGAGCCTGGGAGGACGTCAGCTTCTCAGAGAGCAGCCCCCAGGAGCAAAACAGGTGGGGCTGAGGTGGGGCCGGCCCGGGGTCACATTGGGCCCACGGTGCTCTGGGGCTCCTGGTTCTGACTCGGGGGCCAGGGGGGAGAGGACACACAGCAGCAGGGGCAGGCAAAGCTCCACCCTGACGGAGGGGCTGACCGGTGCTGCTGACTGGCTCCTCCCTCTTTCCTGAGCTCCTTACCTTTCAAGGGCAGGACCCTAAGGTTGCTTGTGTCACTTATGCTTTCATCCCATTGGCCAGATCCTAATCACATGACCACACCAGCTCCAGAGGACGGTTTAGTTGTCCTAAATCAAAAGGTTAGTTCTAGGGCTTCCCTGGTGGCGCAGTGGTTGAGAGTCCGCCTGCCGATGCAGGGGACGGGGGTTCGTGCCCTGGTCCGGGAAGATCCCCTATGCAGCGGAGCGGCTGGGCCCGTGAGCCATGGCCACTGAGCCTGCATGTCCGGAACCTGTGCTCCACAACAGGAGAGGCCACAACAGTGAGAGGCCCATGTACCTCAAAAAAAAAAAAAAATAGGTTAGTTCTACTGCTCTAACACAGTGGTTCTTAAGGTACAGTCTCCAGACCAGAAGTGGCAGCGTCTTGTGGGGCTGGGGAAGTGAGGGTGTGGGATGCCAGAATCAGAAGCCATTCCTGGGGAGGAAGAACCTTCGGTGTGAAGAGGATGAGCCTGCCTCTCTCCAACATCCCCATCCCAACCCCTCCAGGCTCAGGAGTAGAGGTGTTGCCCCCCAACTTCCCTGCCTCTCAACACCCCAGTACTCCCCCGCCCCCAGCCAAGGACACTCAGATTTTTTCCCAGCGCAGAGATCAGAACGTTTCAGGAGGACATTCCAGAAGTAGGACACAGAGTGGGAGTGGTGTCATTCTCCCACCAGCAGGGCCAGGGCTCCAGGGGCCTTCCAGGAGCTGCTGAGAGTCCAGGCTGGGGAAGGTCCTGGGGACTTAGCCCTGCTGGGCTTGCAGAAACAGGTCCCTTAGGAATGTAGTGTCTCCAGGCCATGGACTCACCTCCTGCCACGTGGCGGGGCTCCCAACTAGGGACGGCTAAGCCACAGCAGGGAAAACCACTTTGGTCCTGCCTGGACAGGGACGGGCAACTGCCTGGGGAGAAAGTGACCATGTGGCTTCTGTCCATGCTGGCCTGTGACATGGGAAGAGCACCGCCCCTCTTGGGGGCATAGCACACCCCTCCGCCTGTACAATAGGGAGCCTGACTGTGCAATGTGGTCCCCCGTGGCAGTTCCATGCCAGTGGGGAAGAGAACAATAAACCAGTAAAAGATGGTAGGTCAGATGGAGGTGAGCGCTGTGGCTTACAGCTGAGTATAAGGGGACAGGAGGTACAGAGAGCAGCTGTCTTCTACGGGGCGGCCACCCTAACTGATGAGCTGATGTCTGAGCAGAGGTGGTGGAAGGGGGTGAGGATGTGGCATAGATAACAGAGGGAAGAAGAAGTGCAAGGGCCCTGAGGTGGGCGCACGGCTGGAGGCTTGGAGGTAGTGAGACTGGGTCATGGGGAGGGGAATATGTGGTGAGGTAGGGAAGTCACGAGGTGCTGAGGAGGTGGTCCCATCACACAGGCCTTGAGGGCCAAATGTGTATTCACTGTGGCCTCACAGAGCTCTAGAGGCAAGAACTATTATCCTCACGTTACAGGTGAGGAAACCAGCTCAGAGAGGTTGATGATTTACCCGGGGCCACACAACAGGAAGTAAAAGCCAGGTCTGCTGGTGCCAAGTGATTTCCCCTGCGCCATGCCACCACTGAGGGCCTGTTCAGCACAGACGTTTTCTGATGCTGTGACAGTGCTTGAGTTCCCCACCAGGTGGGCTTTGGTTTCTTTTTCTGAGCACTCTTTGTCCCCTGGCCCCAGCCACCGTGGATTCCCTGTACGTATGGATGGAGACTGGAGGTGGGGGACCCAGTGGTAAGAGGTCATCAGATGTGGTGACAGCCTAGACTCAGACTCGACCTGCAGGCCAGGCCTCAGGCCCAGCTGCCTTCCAGAAACTTATAGAGTGCAAATATGGAGAGAGTAGTGAGAGGAACCTCCTTGGTACAAAGCGGGCAGTCAGGGCCTGGAGGAAGGCAGCCCTTGTCCTGCACCTTGAAGGAGGTCTAATGTTTCAACAAGTGGAGAAGCAGGAAGTGGACAGTTGCGGGTGGGAGAAGGAAGTGTTAACACAGGGCCATGGCCTCACCACAGAAAGTGGCTGCTGCTGCCCCACAGGTGTGCCCACCTCTAACACCAGGCACAACCCAAAGGAGAGTGAGAGGAAGGACCCGTCTTCTGCACAGATCTCCAATGTGCCCGTGGAATCCCAGATGGAGGAGCTGATCACCAGGTGCTCCCTGCCCTGTCTTCCTGAAAGGGTGGTGGTGTCTGGGTGGAGGTGTTTTGATAGGCAGAGGGATCACGTCCCTCCCCCTTTGACTTCTATTTGCCCAGAAGGCTGGTCCTGCTGGGTCCTGGGTTCTAGGCCTGTAATTCAGTAACTGGCCATCAGAGGGCAGAGAAACCCAGCCATAACCCTAAAGAGCCCATGCTTCCCAAGAGAAGTTTTATCAAGTGTGGGTCACTGAACCCACTTTTCTTATTCAATTAAACCTTTTAAGGTCAAATGCAGTGGTGGGAAAGGGGGAACCTCTATAAATTAGTACTCATGCCTGAGGCAGCCAACATTTGGGGGAACGACTGGGTACCAGGCCCAGTAGCTGTGGCTGGGCCCAGACAGGAATCCCACATGGTATTCTCCCAAGGGTCCCTGAGAGGAGTTCAGAGAGTACCCTGAGTCTGAAGAGCTGGCAGCGTTTCCCAGGGCCCTCTACACGCATGCACACACACTCACGTGTGCCAGCTCAGCCGCGCTGAGCCCTCTTCTCTGTGTGGTCTAGGCTGGCCATCCAGGTGGAGGAGAACGAAATGCTGAAGGCTGCCCTAAGCAGTGCCCTCCGGGGAAAGGAGGAGGACTTCCGAATGTACCATGAGACCCTGGGCCAGGTGAAAGGGGTCTTCCTGCAGGCCCTGCGGCAGCAGAAGGCAGACAAGCGCTAGGATGGCGGCCCAGTGTCAGCCTGGCTGGACGGGGCAGCCTTAGGCCTTGAGAGGACGAGGCTCTATCTGAGGACTCCATCTGCTCCTGGAAGCCAACCTGGGGCAGCCAGCTGGGCCCCTTCTCCTAGAAGAGGCTCTCCAAGGGCAACAAGAGCCAACATCCCATGGCAGGAGGGCAAAGGAGAAGCCCTGGGCACGCTTAGCGATGGCAAGCGAGGAGGCCAGTAGCCTGTCGGCATCAGCAAGAGCTCTGGGATGAGAAGCCGGCTGTGAACGGACAGATGCAGTCCCTTGGGCAGGTGCTCACTGCCCTTGTCCTAGAGCCTAGCGGGGGACCCTGCATGCCCACAGGGCTCCACATGTGCAGGAGAGCCCAGAGGGCTCCAGGCTGGGAGCATCCCCTAGGCCGCCCAGCCCCGCCCCACCTCCCTCACCAGAGCATCCTCACACCCCACTCCTACCTCCATTGCTCTATCTGTGGGCATCCCCACCCTCTACAGACTTGGGGGCACCGTGCTCCTAGCCACCTTGTCGGCCCACCCCTTAGGGTCCTTCCTTAGGTGCAGACCCTCAGGCTTGTAATAATAATGATGATTTTCATGATCACCACAGCTCCCAGTGAGTGGGCACCTACTGTGGAAACCCGATCCCATCTAGACCTCTAGTAACCCAGGGGGTTGTCACCCTGTTTTACAGATGGAGAAACTGAGGCTCACAGAAAGACACGGAGCTAATATTTAACCCTGGCCTGCATGCCTGCAAAAGCCAGGGTCCTCCGGCAGATCCGAATACCCAGGGTGGGCGTGCCTAGCCAGTGCTGGGCAGCTCTGTCCCCCTGCCAGCTGCTCCAAGAGGCACCTCTTTTTGCTTCCAAAAGGCTGCAGCTGGTGGGTGCTGGTGGCAGAGGGCAGAGGTGGGGCCGGCTTGGAGCTCTGGGCAGGGGCATTTTGAGGCAGTGGGTCCAGGCGAAGGCATAGTGTACCTGCCTCACCACAGCACAGGGGTGAACTGGGAGGGCTGCTGCAGGAGAGCCCCCAGGCCCCTCTGTGACTGCCGCAGTGTCACCCCTCTCAACTGCAGTTACTGCCATGGGGAGGGGTGGCTCCACGGAGGGTAGCCACACACCCCGACCCCAGACACCCTGGTCATACCTGGGCACACAGGGGCCCACACAAAGACACAGGTGCACACAAATACCTAGACTCAGAAGCATGAGTCATATGTGGACACACATGTTCCAGCAGACAGTGCTGACTCCACACTCACGGGCCCTGCCTAGCCATTTCCCTTCACGTGGGATCAGAGAAAACTTCCTTCACAGGGAAACTGAGCACCCTTTCATCCTCATGGCCTTCACTACACTTGCTGGGGGTCTCTAGACCTGTCACCCCATGCAGGGTTGGGGCTCCGAGTAGCGGGGCCAGCATGGAGTCACTCCTCAGCCCCATCCCCGAGGAAGGGCTCGAGCAGACAGGGTCCCAGAAGCCCCAGGTAGCTTCCCCCATGGAGGGGGTTCGCGGTACGTATGCCGCATATGTGAGTCACTGCACAAGTGACACAAGTGACCGGTCTTCACGAGCGGGAATGTGCGTCTAACACACACACACACACACACACACACACACACACACACACGTGTGTGCTTAGAGCAGGTCTGCTCCATTCCCCCAGCAGAATCCCTCTTCAGGACTCACTGAGTTAAAAGGTGCCAAGTGCTAGTGCAGCGGCTGGCACATAGTAGGCGCTCAATAAACGCCAGCCCACAGTATTACGTCTATTAGTTCCACAAATACTTGTTGAGCAATTACTCTGCCCTAGGCAAGGGGGTGCCAGGTGAGGCAGACTCAGTCCCCAAGCTCCTGGAAGCCCCAGATCAGCTGGGGAGACAGATTCCCAGGCCACCATCTACCGAGCCAGCTGGCCATCAAGCAGTCATCGAGTGCCAACTGCATACCAGCCTCTCCAGGCCTGTGAGGGACCCGGAGGCGAATCTGACTTGCTGCTGCGGCCTTCAGGGAGCTGCCTGTCCAGTCAGAGAGGCGTGGGAAATAGAGCGCCGCGACGGGGCGGGATGGGTTGGGGGTATGCAGAGACAAAGCCGCATCTCAGAGCCTCCCACCTTTCCTGTTGGCTTCCGGGCTCAATGCCCAAGTCTGGGTGGGGTGAGGCTGTCCTTCCAATCTCCCTGGGGTGTGGGTGGGTAAGGGGGTGGGGAGGGGAAGGCCCAGGAGAAGAAAGGGTTGTCAGAAGGACCAAGGGCTGGGGCCCTGAAGGTGGGCCAGGCACGGAGCGCGGCAACCTGGTCTGTCCAGGTTAGTGCCTGTGGTCCCTCCTGAGCAGCACCGCCTGTCCCTGCGGCCCCGAGGAGGACCTCCCAGCCCTCAGGCAGGTGGGCAGCAGGTGGGCTGGACCTGCCTTTCACAGATGGGAACGCTGAGGTCCCTACCCGGAGCCACAAGGTGGTGGGAACGGGAGACGGGTGCCTGGAGGGTGGACGAACAGCAAGCAGTGAGGCCGGGGGTGGAGACGCCTCACGTGAGGACTCTCCCTGGCCACACGCCAGGCTGTGGGCCTGGGCGCTCAGGTTCCGACACTGACAGCTGAGACCCGGCTGAGCCATGGGTGTGGCTTGGCCACTGTCCCCTTGGGGGCCTTTGGGGCACCACAGCCCAATTGGACAAGGCTGCAGTCTGGCTCAGGCTGATTCAAGCCCCAAACACGTCCCCATGTCCCTGGGCCCTCCCCTGCTCTCAGGAGGCCAGGTCAGGGGGGCCTGCAGCAAGAGGACTCCTCTGGGCCCTCGCATCCGGTGGCCAGAACTAGCCTCCCCATCCCCTCCTCCAGCGAGCTCACGGCCACCCCACAAGGAAGTCTCTGCCCACGCACCCCCTCTCCTGCACACACACCGTATCTCCTATAGTCCCTGAGCCTTACACACACACACACACACACACACACACACACACACACACACACACACACGCCATAAACAACATACCACACACACACACTTTCCCCGACTTTTTACTTTGAGCGACAACAAGAAACAAATGAAAAGGACTTTGAGACTTGAGAGAACTGGCCCCCTGCCCATCTTTCCCAGTAGCCCTTGCTGGTCTTAGCCCAGTCACTTCCTGCCCCTCGTTTTGTGGGCACCAGGTGCCCTCCCCTCACCACCCCTCACTCGGGGGAAGCTGGCCTCAGGCTGTCCAGCCCCAGGTCCAAAGGGCCTCCCTAGCCCTCTACCCGCCTGCCATCCCCACAAGCCAAGCTCCCTACAGACCCCACCGCACGCGGTGGCCCGGTGGACCCCTCCTCCTGCTGTGTGTGAGCGCTGCCCGTCTTGGCCTCTGGAGCGAGGGGTCTCAGCCTCTCTAACAGCCTCTCTTTATGAGCAGTTCAGTGAGCCAGGCCCTGGCCACGGAGTGAGCCATCGAATCCCCCCAGGAGCCCAGTGAGGTCAGGGCCGGCAGTGTGCCCATTTCCAGATGAGTATCTGAGGCGCAGAGAAGTGGGTTGCCAGCAAGGCGGAGCTCAGGCTCGAGTCAGCTGGCTGTACCTGCGCTCCTAACGGTGAAGCCAGACCACCCGGTCTGCCTCCCAGAGCCATTCTCCTGGAGCCTCACGAGGGCACCAGCTGCACGGCCGGCTCAGGCTGCTCTCAGCCAGCACCAGGTGTGGGTGAGCTGGGTTCTTGCCCCCGCAGGGCAATCAACTCCAGAAGCTCCTGCGGCTGAGCCAGTGACTTAATCTAACCTCCTGTTCGTCAGTTTCCCCTTCTATCAACTGGGGAAAATGGTAACAACCACTTCCCTAGAGGTTGTGGTGACATTAAAAAGAGTTAATCCAGGTACAGCCTCAGAACTGTGATTAACTTGTTTCTCCTCTAACAACCACTGACTCTACCTCAGGACTCTACTCGGGTGCCCCACCTCCTCCAGGAAGCCCTCCTTAACGCCCACAGTCTGGCTCAGGCACACCCCCTCCCCGACGCTGGCCTCCTCTAGCACCCACGATCCATGACTGCAGCCCACACGCAGCCCCTCCAGTGCAGTAATCACCGTTCATGCTTCTCAGGGTCAGGGACCCGCCGTGCAGGCCTCCGTGTCACTCTGTGGGGAGTGTGTGCTGAGAGGAAGCTTGGCGCCTCCGGGTATTGTGGGAAGGGAGGGCACTCTCCCTCCCAGGCCTTGCTCAGGCCCTGGAAGTGCCCCTGCTGAGGGTCGGGGTAGGAGAACACTCCTTCCTCCTCCAGTCTCCGCTGAGCCTGTGACTGGGCTCAGAGGGTCAGCACGGGCTCCAGGACCTGTCTTGTGACTCATGATAGTCCCACAGCTCCTTCCACCCTCCAGACCCTGTCCCCCACGCACATGCATAAACAGGCCCTCACAGGCTCTGAGATCCTCATCCCAAAGGACCCCAGAGTAGCTGGATCCCTGGGTGGCACTGGCCTTGGGGAGGTCGTGAGGGACCCTGGCACACTGCCCACCATGGAGCTCCAAGGTCCTGCGTCCAACCATGCATCCGTCCAACCAGCTGGGCTCTGAGGCCACGGTGGGGTGGCCTTCAGGATACCCCCTCTGCGTCAGGTAGGCTGCGCTGACGCCTCAGCTGCCCCTTCCCCCCACTCCCCTCCCCCAGAGGAGTCCTGCTTGCTTAGGAACAGTGCTGTCCGCCTCCACCCTGCCGTGGAGAGGATGTCAGCCACTCCAAGGACCCACTCAAGTGACCCTGCTAGCTCCCCTCCACCTGGTCAGCTCCCTATGGGACAGGGCTGGGGTATGGGGCCCACATGTCTCTTGCCAGTTACAATTCCACTAGGCAAGTCAGTCCACCCCCAGGCACTGATGCCTGGCCAGCCAGGATTCTCTGCATGATGAAATGGACCAGGGCAGGGGGCTAGGTGGGTGTGCCATGGGACAGCCGTTGGGAATTCACATGTAAAGGTGTGCGCTGGAATTCATGGAGCTGCACGTGAAAGTGTGTGCATGGTATGAGCATGTGTCTGCATGGTGGGGGCGTAGCTCACAAGCCTAGAGAGGCCAGCGGGGGCCACCTGGAAGGCTTCCTGGAAGAGGAGAGTCCTGGCCAGCAGTGAGAAGGAGACACAGGCTGTACGGACCAGGGGAGGGAGGTCGAAGTGAGGTCCAGGTGTCCCTGTCTGAGCCTGTGCCAATGGCCACCCCTTCTGCCCCTCCCCAATCCTCCCTGCAGCTCCCTGTGGCCAGCAGCTCTGCAGCACTCAGCTCTGCTCCACTTCGCGCAGCTCCGCTCCAGAAAGGCCACCTCCTCCCTGCCCTCCTCCTCCCCCACCCCTCCTGCTGTCACCACTCACCGTTCACAGCCTCGAGGGCGTGGGGACCCCAGAGCTGGACAACCGCACCGGGGCCCCAGAGCCCAGCTGGTCGGACGGTCGCACGGTCGGACGCAGGACCCCAGAGCCCCGAGGTGGGCAGTGTGCCAGGGTCCCTCACAGCTTCCTCAAGGTCAGTGCCAGCCAGGGATGTAGCCACTACGGGGTCCTTGAGACCTGTAGAGCCCACCCCAGGCCCCTCATCGCAAACCTCAGGCCCCAAAGTGGGCTTTACTCCAGGTATACCTCAGGCGGGCAGGTCAGTGGGCAGGGGGCACTCCTCTGTCCACAGGCTGGCCCAGGTCTGGGGTCTATCAGGAGAGGTCCCAGGCTGGGGGCCAGCCCTGGCCTTGCTCACAGAGGCCTCACAGGGGACACCCGGCACCGGCCACGGAGAGCTAAAATTGGAAAGTGGAGAGTGGGAGGCAGCTGACAAAGCTATTTCGCAGGCTCTTCACCGTGCTCCAGTTTCAAGCTTCTGCTCCCTTAACCCGATCCTCAGGGCCTCCCTACCCCCACCCGGCCCGTGGGGAGGTGCGTCAGCCCTCAGGCCGGCGGTGTAGAAGTCAGGTCCGGCAGGCCGCCGGTAGGGGCAGGAGCAGCGGACGGTCTTCTCCGATCAGAGACTGCAGGGGGGCTCACTGAGAACACTCAATCCTGTCCCTGGTCCGCTGTGTGACCTTGACAGGTCCCTGCCCCTCTCTGGTCCATGAGCCCTCCATCTGTGTAATGGGGAGAATGCCGACTGTGGCGGCCCAGGAGAGCCGGTTTCGGAATTGGTGAGGGAGATATAGAGGATGTGGGGCGGGAGAGAGGGCCATGCCAGCCACCTCGCTCGGCCCAGCCTGAAAGGATGGCCACGGGTCAGGCCGGAGCAGCATAGAGAGGGCACAGGTGCTAGCTTGGGTCCCAGGGATGACCCAGGAGGACTCCTGGGGATGAGCTAGGCCCTGGCAGGAGGGAGTGGCCAGGCTCACCCCAAGCCCAATGCTGGTCAGCACCTTGGGCAGCGGCCAGCACACTCCCGGGTGTCTGCCTGGCCCAGCCTAGCCCCACACCCACTACCCCAGGGCTCTTCCTCAAATAGCACAGCCTCCAGCCGGCATCCCGGGCCTGGATACACAGAGCACTGAGAGAGTGGGCAGGTGTGGCCACAGACACAGGCAGGAACCAGGGATGTGGCAGGCTGGGGCTCAGGGGCTGGTTGGCGTAATGGGGGTCAATGAGAAGCTATAGGCTAGACCTCCCTCCTCCCGTGGGGAGGTCACAGGAAGTAAAGGCAGCTCAGGAGGGTATGGAATCAGAGAAAGGGGCCCGGAGGAGGGGTGGATTTGTCAGGAGTTGAGAGAGACTTCCTGAGGGGAGTGGGAACCCTAGGGGCCAGAAATATGACTGCGGTGATGCAGAGGGAGTTTCTCCACAAGAAAGTCATCTGAGACCTTGGAGGAGCAGTTTGAGCAGAGGGTGGGGACCAGTCCACCTGAAAGGTATGGAGGAGTGGATGAAGGTGTGGAAGGCCGCCTGAGCGAAGACAATGCTTTCGAGAGCCTTCAGTGGGAAGGGGGAGGGGCCGAGAGTAGCGGCTAGGAGGGGGCACCAAATGGCAGGGGGCCTGGGAGGAGTGGGAGATGCGCGGGGAGAATGGTGGCATGAGATGCCCAAGGGGCTGTCTCTCTTCAGAATGGGGACCGCTTCACCTCAGTGGGGACCATGAACTGGGCTAGGCAGGGCCGGGGGGCAGCGGTGCCCTCACCCAATCTGTCTCCCTCAGCCCCACCCAGGCTATGGGCGTCAAGACAGCCTTGCCCGCGGCAGAGCTGGGCCTGTACTCCCTGGTGCTGAGCGGGGCCCTAGGCTATGCTGGCCGGGGCCTCTTTGAGGCTTCACAAGGTAACAGCTGGGCCCCGGGACAGAGGGGTGGGACCGTTCTTCTGCTGGGGGTCTCAGGGCTCCACCCAGCAAGGCCAGAAACTTAGAGCTCCAGACTCAAGGGCAGTCCCTAGGCCTTGGGGCCAGGGGGTCGAGTCAGATGCAGCCACAGGGAGACTCAAATGCAGAAGCACTGACAGAGACCTGGGCAGAGCCAGAGGAAGAGAGAGAGTGTGTCTCAGACACTCAGGGATACAGAGACCTGGCCCCACACACACAGTGAGACCCAGAGAGAAGCAGAGGCGGAGAGAGACCCAGACCCTCTCCCGTCCCCCGAGGGTGGCATCAGCCTTGCTGTAGAGGCAGGTGTGGGCGTGAAGCGCCCTGAGACGAGACTCTGTTCTCAGGTGGGGCCCACAGGAAAGCCTTCCGGGAGTCTGTGCGACCTGGCTGGGAGTACATTGGCCGGAAGATGGTAGGTCCCCCACAGCGCAGGGTCCCTGACCGGGGTCTCTGATCTCTGGCCCATCTCTCCTGTCCCAAACCCTTCCCCGCGCTCCCCTGTTCCCAATGGTCCCACATAACAGAGGGCTGGCAATGGGGAAGGTCTCTGGCTTGAATTTTCAGCATCTTCAGTTTCTCCACTGGCCCCTCCTCTGTCCTCCTGGGGCCAGATCAAGCCTGCCTCAGACCCTGCTCATTTAGGAAACAAACCGAGACGGGCTTCCGCAGGGCCTCCAGCACCATCCTCCCCAGGAACAACGCAGTAATGGTGGAATGTCAGGCAATGTGCTGGACAGAGGGGGAGCCCGGAGCAGCAGGGCAGCCCACGTGGTGCCCCTCATTCCTCTCTACCTACCTTCCTGGTACTTCCCTCAGAGGGGAAGGCAGGGACCTCAGCCGTTGCTCTCCTCTAATGCACAAGAAGACTCTGGGGGCAGGGAAGGGGTTGAGACTCTGAGCAGCCCAAGCGCCAGCCCACTCTGCCCCCGCCCCACCTTAACCTGCCTGGGCCCGCCCCAGGACGTGGCTGACTTCGAGTGGGTGATGTGGTTCACCTCCTTCCGCAACGCCATCTTCCTCGCTCTCTCCGGACACGTGCTGTTTGCGAAACTCTGCACTATGGTTGCCCCCCAGGTGAGCTGGACCTGAGCCCCCCCCGCCTCCCCCTCCCCCTCAGCCACAAGGGTTGCGGGGAAGCCGTCCTGGGCTCCCACCTCTGTCCACATGGAGAGATAGACGAAGCCTCCTCCCTGTCCACAGCTCCGCTCCTGGATGTATGCTGTGTACGGGGCCCTGGCGGTGGTGGGCACGATGGGCCCTTGGTACCTGCTGCTGCTGCTTGGCCACTGCGTGGGCCTCTATGTTGTCTCACTCTTGCACCAGCCCTGGCTCTGTCTCGGCCTCGGCCTGGCCAGCCTCGCCTCTTTCAAGCTGGACCCCCTCATCTCCTGGCAGGTGTGTGCTGGGGCGGGGCAGGGGTGGAGGGTGCAGGGTTAGGACCCCAAACCTCTCACCCCATCCAAAACGTTTGCCTCCCAAGTCTCCCCAAGCATTTCCTTCACTTTCCCACCCGTCTTCAAGCCTCTGACCATGGAGCAAGCCCTGCCCACAAGGCGGTCGCCTCCACCGCAGCAGAGACACGTCCAGCTCCTTCCCTGCTCTGCCCCAGCACTTATGAAATTGGCCCTCGGTGGCCAGTGTTGACGGGCGCTGGCAGAGAGAGTGACGGCAGGACCAGGCTGGGCCCCTGCAGGAGGCTGGGTGGGCTTCCCGGAGGCAAGGGGCCCCCTGGTGAGCTGGCGGCCTGTTCTCTCCCATCCAGAGCGGGTTTGTAACAGGGACTTTTGATCTTCAAGAGGTGCTGTTTCACGGGGGCAGTGGTTTCACGGTGCTGCGTTGTACCAGCTTTGCGCTGGAGAGCTGTGCCCACCCTGACCGCCGCTACTCCCTAGCTGACCTGCTCAAGTACAATTTCTACCTGCCCTTCTTCTTCTTCGGGCCCATTATGACCTTTGATCGCTTCCACGCTCAGGTGAGGGGACACCCTGTGGGCT
This sequence comes from Pseudorca crassidens, assembly GCF_039906515.1. Lineage (NCBI taxonomy): Eukaryota > Metazoa > Chordata > Mammalia > Artiodactyla > Delphinidae > Pseudorca > Pseudorca crassidens. Next base: position 60,960,205 of record NC_090305.1, read on the forward strand.
CCCAAGACAGGACTGCGCCCCCCCCGGGCGGAAGTGAACGCCCCTCAGACCCCAGAGGGGCTCGTGTCTCCACTCTCAGCGTTGCCAGGATGAAGCCACGTCTCCCCTCACCCTTGCATCCCCAGACAGCTAGCTCGTGACTCACCGCTCAGACAGGGCTCCTCGCGCAGGGCTTACCTCCCCCACTCAGACCCTAGCCGTCCCTCAGGTGAGCCAGGTGGAGCCGTTGCGGCGAGAGGGCGAGCTGTGGCGCATCCGGGCCCAGGCGGGCCTCAGCGTGGTAGCCATCGTGGCCGTGGACATCTTCTTCCACTTCTTCTACATCCTCACCATCCCCAATGACCTCAAGTTCGCCAGCCGCCTCCCAGACAGCGCCCTCGGTGGGTGCGCGCCGGGCCCAGAACAGGGATGGGGTCGGGGCCGCCACTTCAGAAGGACGGACCCTCTGCGCCCCAATGGCGGCGGAGTCACAGCTGGGGAAGCTGGCGCCCCGGGGGACAGCACCTATCGCAGGGTGGGGGAGCGGGGATTTAGCCTTTGAAACGCGTGGGACTTGGAGGTAGGTTTGCCCCGTGACGCCGGGCAGCGGTACCAGACAGAGGCCGCCCACCTCGCCGGGGCCTGGGGCTGATTTCCCCAGCCGGATAGGGTCTCCCTGGGGCCAGCTCCTCCCCCCAGGACGTGGGGGCGGGGCCTCCGTGGGGGCGGCCGGGCCGCAAGGACACCCCCACCCCCACCCCGAGCTGGGGAGAGAGTGTCCGTAGGGGAGGGCAGGGCTCCGCGCCTCCCCTGGATTTGGGAAGACCCGGGGTGGGATGGGGGACGGGGGGGGGGGGGGGGAAGGTCGGTGTGATGCCCCCCGGGCCGTGACGACCCCTTGTCCCCAGCTGGCCTAGCCTACTCAAACCTGGTGTACGACTGGGTGAAGGCGGCCGTCCTCTTCGGCGTCGTCAACACCGTGGCGCGCCTCGACCACTTGGACCCGCCCCGGCCTCCCAAGTGCATCACAGCGCTCTACGTCTTCTCCGAGACGTGAGTGCGAGGTCCAGGGACTCGCCTCCGGGATCCCCACCTCCCCTTCGCCTTTTGCCCCAAGCCCCGGAGCTCATCTCCTGGCTGATTCCCACCCGTATGCTCTCCTCCCACAGGCACTTTGACCGTGGCATCAACGACTGGCTTTGCAGGTGAGTTGGGGTGGGGTGGGATGTCACAGCCATCCCCCAGGTGGCTGAGCAGGGCCGTGGCCAGGTGGGTCCACGTCTTCAAAGATCACCTCTGGGCCAGAGGAAGCAGGGACGGAGGGAGGAGGTCATGGCAGAGGTCGAAGTGAAAGACAGAGGTTTGGACTTGGGTGGGGCCCCTGGAGGTGAGAGAAATGGAGTGGAGACACACAGCAGGCAGCCTGGACAGCACCTGGCCGTGGATTGAGGGCATCAGGAAGGAGAGGGCGATGACTCCCAGGAAGTCGTGTGCCCGGAAGGACTCTGGTTGAAGGAGCCGGCAGAAGGGCCTGAAAGGAGCGGTCAGAGGAGCAGGAGAAAAGGCAGGACCGTGGGACACCCTGGAAGCTAAGGGAAGACCATCCTGGCATGGTAGGGGCAACTGGGTCAGATGCTGCTGGTGTCAAGGAAGCCAGAGACTGAGCGTGAGCGTGGGTGGCATGGAGGTTCTCAGCCTTTCCCCGGAGAGGCAGGGGCGGGGAGGAGTCGGGGCTGGGGACGTGGAGGACAGAGGAACCGCAGGGTAGTTCCCGTGTGGACAGCTCCTGGAAGAAGCCTGGTACTGAAGGGGGACACACAGAAGTGGCCGAAGGGAGAAGTGGGTGTTTTAAAGACGGGAAATAATGGGACATGCTTGGGTGCCGAGGGGAATTATTCAATAGAAAGGAGGAAGTTGGCAGCGCAGGATAGAGGGGTGATTGATGGAGTGAGCTCCCTGAGAAGGGGAGGAGGCGATGAAACCAGGCAGAGCTCTGGCTTCGGCCACCGAGGAGGAAGAAAGGCCAGTGTGGATGCAGAAGAATGGCAGGTGAGTGTGGAAAGGTGAGGGATTCCTCCTGAAAGCTTCGGTTTTCTCCATGAAGTAGGAGGCAGGGTCATCAGCTGAGAGATGCAGGGTTGGGGATGGAGGGAGGCACACAGATGCTGCCTCTCTCCTCCTGCCTAGATCACCACACCCATTCACGCGTGCAGGAGAGATGAGGTGGAGTAGCCACGGCAGAGCCTGAGAGAAGATGCTGGCCAGAGAAACCGTGGCACTGACAGCTCAAGTGGGGTTGGCGGTAGTGGGTTTACAGATTCTAATATGTGAAGGTGTGGGGTTTTTCCCATCAGGGCTTCGCTTCCTGGGTGCAGGTGAGGAGAAAGTGGGTGATTGGGCTTTCCCAGATGGGTGAGAAGGAAGAAGTGAGGGAGAAGGGTTTTTAGGTTATTTGTAATGATGACTCATTGAATACAGTTAAGAAGGGTGGTAAAAATAGGAGGGGGTCACAAGATGAGGAAGGTGGGGGGGAGGTCAATGAGATTGAAGAAGTGGAGCTAGGGACTCAGGTCAGGTGGGGGGGGCAGGGTGAAGGATGGGAATTAGGAAGGAATCAAACAAGTGGTGCAAAAGTTGGGGTGTGGCCATGGGAGTGGGTGACTGAGGTGGAGTGGAAAAGAAACCATTGGTGAAACGAGGAGGTCAAGGAACAGAGAGGCTGGTTATGCAATAGGTCTTCTATTGAATTTATTTAACAGATATTTATTGAGTATCTACTACGTGCCAGGCACTGTTCTAGGCACTGGGGATACAGCAGTGAACATGACAAAGGCTGTGAACTCATGGAACTTACAGCCTAGTGGAGAGAAACAGACCATAAACAGGTTAAAAAAAAAAGATAATTTTAGAGAGTGGTAAGCGTTATGAAGAAAATAAAAGAGTGTAATGGGGTAGAAGCTTCTTTAGTTGGGGTTTGGGTAGGCCTCTGTGAGATAAGCTGAGACTTGAGTGATAACGAAATTTGGAGAAGAGAATTCCAGGCAGAGGGAACAACAGGTGCAAAGGTCTTGAGACAGGAGCCAGCTGTGTGTGTCTGAGTATCAGAAAGACCAGTAAGGGGACAGCATAGTGAATGAAGGGGAGAGTGGTGGGTGATAGGTCAGGGTGGGAGGCAGAAACCAGATGACATGGGATCTTCTAGCCACAGGAAGGTGGTTGAGTTTATTCTAACTGTAATGAGGAGCTGTCGCGGGAGGGTGCGATTGTGGAAGTGAGGCGAGCTGGGTTACACTGTTAAAAGATGCCTCTAGCTGCTGTGTGGACAACGGACAGTAGGGGGCAGAGGCAGAAGCAGGGAGATGACTTAAGAGGCTCTTGCAGTGATCTGTGTGACAGGAGATGATCCCCTGGACTAGGGTGGTGTTAGTGGAGGTGATAAGCAGTGCTCAGGACCGAGTGGAGCCCGTATAGCATTTGCTGGTCTGGATGTGAGTGGAGAGGGGAATTGAGAATCCAAGATGGTACCAAGGCTTCTGGCCAGCAACTGAATGGATGGTGGTATCATTAGCTGAGATGGGAATGAAGTAGGTTTGGGCAGGGATGGGGGAGTTGGTCCTTCATGTGTGATGTCTGGTAACAGTTGGATATATGAGTCAGGAGAGAGACTAGAGAGACAGATTTGGGGCCTGTCAGCATAGAGACAGTATTCAGAGTCTGAATGAGATCGCTTGGAGAAATGAAGGCAGCTAGAGAAGACAGGAAGTTCAAGGCTGAGCCCTCCACATTTTGAAGTTGGGTAGAGGAGAGGCAGCCACCTGAGGCCCAGGGTGTTGAATGTGCCCAGGATGATAGCGTTGAGGAAGCTGCCCCCGTGGTGTATCCTTTGCCCGTCTCCCACCTGCCTTTCCCCACACTCCCAGCGGCCCCTTTTCCCGCCTTGCCTGCAGGTACGTGTATGACCACATCGGTGGGGAGCACTCTGAGGTGATCCCAGAGCTGGTGGCCACTGTGGCCACGTTTGCCGTCACCACTCTGTGGCTCGGACCTTGTGATACTGTCTACTTGTGGTCATGCCTAAACTGCTTTGGCCTCAACTTTGAGCTCTGGGTACAGAAGCTGGCAGAGTGGGGGCCCCTGGCACGAATTGAGGTGAGCAAGGAAGGTCTGGGGCTGGGTTGTCTGGGGCACTGGAGGGGGTGGCACTACTGCTCTCTGGAGTCTTCCAGCCACACTTGGCTGCCAGGCCAGGACTTTCTCACTACCACCCCCCTCCGGGTCGTCGGGGCAATGGCCCCCTCTGTGGGTACCTGGCCCTCCCTTCCCTCCTGCAGGGTCGGGGTCACCCAGGCCTGGCTGCGTTGTTCAGGCCCTGCCCTCTCTCCAGAGTTCAGTTTCCCATCTTTTAACAATGAGGGAGAGCTGACCGGGGACTCTCAGGGACACAGGCATATCCCCAGGACCCAGGTGGCCACCTAGGCAAGGCCTCTGACCCGCCACGTCCTCTTTCCCCTGGGCCTCTTACCTCACTGCCTATGTTGTCCTGGACCCAGCAGGCCTCTCTGTCAGAGCAGATGTCCCGCAGGGTCCGAGCCATCTTTGGGGCCATGAACTTCTGGGCCATCATCATGTACAACCTCGTAAGCCTGAACAGCTTTGAGTTCACAGAGCTGGTCGCCAAGCGCCTGCTACTCACAGGTGAGGGACGGGGGATACGGAATATGCCAGGTATCGACCTCAAGGACTGTGACCTCCTGAAATGTCCCCACCCCACCGCAATTCCCCAGGGACTCAGCAGGGAGGCACAGTCAAGCGGGGAGAGAGAAGAGTCACTGGGGGAAAGGGGAGCTGCTTCCAGGCGCGCATGACCTCTTCCCCACACAGGGTTCCCCCAGACCACGCTGGCCGTCCTGTTTGTCACCTACTGTGGTGTCCAGCTGGTGAAGGAGCGAGAGCGAACCCTGATGCTGGAGGAGGAGCAGAAGCAGGACAAAGAGAAGTCGGAGTAGGGGAGAGGGGGAGACGGATGGGCTCTGCTCAGCTGTTCCTGGGAGGGGCCCGACTGATACAATAAAAGACTTTTTACCGCGCTTTGGCTCTCCCCTGCCCCTTCCTCCAGCAGTCTCCTGGCTCCCCGTCCAGGCTGGATGAGGAGCTGGAGGTTCAGGGAGGGGGCTCAAGCTCTTGGCGCAAACAGAACGTGTAGGAGACACACGTGGAGGGCAGAGACCACCGACCTTGGCAGCCCAGCCGCTGAACACGGAAGCCCCAGGTCTTCAAACCACCTGGTCGCTGACGCTTGGAGCACCTGACCCCAGACCCCGAGCTGCTGGCTCGGAAGGCACTTTATTCTTCTTACAGGAGACTTACCCAGGCTGCAAGGTGCACTCGATGGGGAACCACCCCCCCATCTGACGGGCGAGGAGACTGAGTTCTGTGGGGAGTTTACGGGCACACACAGCCAGGCTGGGGCTGGGCCAGGATGCAGCCTGACCACCCCCCCGAGGTTCTGCCTCATGGACCAGGAACACGCGGGATATGGAGACACCGGAGTTTCTCGTCCCTGCCCGAAAGGCTAGCTCCAGGCAGCGAATTCCCTTTCCTGGCTGAAGCGGCCCCTCGGGCACTGTGACGGGATGGGATACAGGTGGGCTTTGCCTCTCCCAGACTCCTCCCTGGAGCCCGCATCCCAGAAGGCCGGGCCTGTGTGGGCTGCAGCATGGGGGGCGCGCAGTCAGGTCCTCTGGGCGGGTCACAGCTTGGTCAGGCGCAGCACGTTGAGCCGTACAGGTAGGAAGGTCGCGCCAGCGGCATAGGCGATCTCCCGCAGGACCCCCTCCCACTTCTTCTCATCCTCATTGTACCTGGGGTGGGAGGAGTGCAGACACGGACGAGGAGCTCAGTCAGCCAAGTCCTGGGTGGGACCCAGCAGGGAGGGGTGGCTGGGTGCAGTAGGCCACCCCTGGGGAGTGCCGCCCCCCAGCCTCAGGCCCATCTCCAGGAAGGCCAGCTCTTGGAGAGCGCCCACGCTCTGGGAAAAGGGTCCCACCCCCAAAGAACACCTGCCCTACCTTCCAGGAAGAGCCCCCTCTCAGGAAGCCCACACTCCTTGAAGTCCACCTCCCTCCAGGAAGGTCTGCACCTCCCCAAACCCCTCCTCTTGAGAATTTCTGTACTCAACTCTCCGAGAAGTGCCCCCGGGGTCCTGCCCTCCCAGCAGCACTGCCCTCTAGAGGCTGCCTGCAGCACTGAGCATCACTGAAGGTTCAGAAGCTGCCCCAGGCTGCCGAAACCTCTCCCCTCCACCCCCAGCTAGGAACAGCCATAGAAGCAATGGCTCTGAGAAGCTGGGATCCAGCTACTTCTCAATCCCGACCCAGCTCTCCCCGTCAGGAGGGAGGGGAGAGGGAAGAACTGGCTGCCTCTCAGGGCCTGCTCTGCTCCCTGGGGCCCGGTTCTGTGGGTCTGGGCCCTAACCTTGGCACCAGGTCCTGACTGACACTGTCGATGCCCCACAGGGGGGTGTGGTACCATGTGTGCAAACCCAGACTTTCCCAACAAACTGGAGAGACCCTGGGCTGAGCGAGGCATGTCTGCTGCCCTGTGCCCACAGGATTTCCTGGAAGAGGGATCAGCTCTGCCCACAGATGAGCCTGCTGGGCGCTGCCTCGGTGCCCAGCTGGCCTTGCTCACGATTCCCCTCACCTCCCTAGGGCCAGGCTCACCTCCAGATGTCGTTGAGCTCTGTGGGAACCAGCTCCCCGGACTCAGTCTCCAGTGTGGCAAAGCCGCCGATGGCATAGAGCGTGCCCGCCAGGCTGACCAGGCTGAGCGAGCTGCGCTCTTGTGGGAAGGCCTCAAAGGGCGCCCACCTGGCAGGAAGGAGGGGGCGTGAGGAGGTGCCTCACCCGCCCCCGGGGGGCCGCAGCGAGCCCAGTGACTGTCGCCCGCCAGCACTCACGGCTTCAGCTGCACCCTGCAAAATCCGACTCCCAGGCACCCGTGCTCCCAGCCCAACCTGCTTCCTGACCTCTCGGGAATGCCCTCTGGTCTTCACTTCTTCCCCATTCTCTTGCCCCTCCCGTTTCCCTCCACTGTCCCCTTGTCATTCCATCTAACCTGCCCCATGAAACCCACCAGGGCTCTCCCCAGTGTCCCGCCTTTGCTCCTGAACCAACTCCAGCTTGCTACCTCAGTGACCATTGAGACCGTCCCTTGCACTCCTGCCCCGTCCCTTTTCTCCCCTTCACGGCCCAGTGACTCTCAAGGTGCCTTCACTCCCCTCCCCTGGCTCCCGAAGTTGGGTCTTCATCCCTCCAAAACTGCTCTCGGGTCCCCAGCCACCACAGGGCTCTGGAATCCAGGGTCCACATATGCACTTCTGCTGATGTGACTTTCTTCATTTCCCACCTCCCAGCCTCACCTCTTGGGATTCCTTGCTGAATAATGCATCTGCCCCTGCTGCCCCCAGGGCTTGGGCCTCGGCTTCTCCCACTAACATCCTCTCCCTGAGGGAGCTTGTCCCCTCCGAGTACTGTCCCCCCTCCCCAGATCTCACCCTCGAGCTCTCTCTTTGCCCTAGTGGGCTCCTCCTGGACACCCAGGCACCTCAAATCCACATGTTTTAACTCGACCCTCACTTTTCCTACCTAACTTCAACAGTTCTTCGATAAATGACCTCCTTGGGACGTCCCTGGTGGCACAGTGGTTAAGAATCCGTCTGCCAATGCAGGGGACACGGGTTTGAGCCCTGTTCTGGGAAGATACCACATGCTGCAGAGCAGCTAAGCCCGTGCGCCACAACTACTGAGCCCGCGTGCCACAACTACTGAAGCCTGCACGCCTAGAGCCCGTGCTCCTCAACAAGAGAAGCCACCACGATGAGAAGCCTGCGCACCACAACGAATAGTAGCCCCCGTTCGCCGCAGCTAGAGAAAGCCTGCGCGCAGCAACGAAGACCTAACACAGCCAAAAATAAATGAATAAATTAATTAATTTAAAAAAAATGACCTCTCACCCTCACTCAAAAGCATCCACCTCTCCCTCTCACCCCCACCATCCAATCAATTGCTACATCCTGTTTCTTCTGTCTACTAAGCTCTTGCTACTGAGTATGGTCCATGGACTGGCAGCGTCAGCATCACCAGGGAGTTTATTAGAAATATACTCTGAGGTCCCTCCCCATACCTGAGAATCAGAATCTGCATTCAGAGCGTGATCCCCAGGGATTCATGGGCACATGAAAAGCGCTGGCCTAAGTCTTTCTCCAGTGCATCCTCTCTGCCCCATCCCTGCTGTACCCCCAGCTCCAGACCACCATCACTTCTTGCTATACAGCTGTACCCCTGCCTCCTAGGAAATCCCTAATCTCTACATGAGCTGCCATGAGGCATCTTAGGAAAACACAGAAGGGAGCTTAAAACCCATCAGAGGCATTTCATTACTCTCAGGATAAAGTCCCTCAGCCCGACTGCCCCCTCTCCAGCCCCAGTACCCACAATCCCCACCTCCCTTCACCCACCACACTCCATCCAACCTGACCAATGCCCTCTCCTCCAGTGAGCCTGCCTTTTTTCTCCTAAATGCCTTGGCACCAGCCTTCCTTTGCCTTTGGGCATCCTTCTCCCACCACCTCTTTAGCTAGCTGAGTCCAACTGGTCTGCCAGCTCAGTTTTCTTCCCAATCTCCCAGGGCAGGGCAGCTTCTGTCTCAGTCACTGCTGTATCCCTAGCACCAGGCCAGTGCCTGGTACGAGTCTCTGAATGAGGAAACTGGCATCTCCGGGGAGCTCTCTCCTGCAGACCAGGCTGGCCACAACCCTTGTGGGGGAAGCCCACCTCACTGCTGATCAGAGTAGAGGGGCTAGTTCTGTGCTGATGTCCAAGCTGCACGGTGGAGACTCAAGACAGAGGCTATGTTTCCTGCCAGGGCAGACACAGAGAGGTCTGACATAGGCCCAAAGCCACACAGCCGGGCTGGTACAGTGGGGCCCTTCGTCCCTGGCTGTCCAGTGGAATGGGGGCAGGGAGGGGGGAAGCAGCCATACTTGCCGTCCACGATGTTGTACACCTCAGCTGAACTGGTCAGCCCTGTGTCTGTGACCCCAGCAGCCACAAAAATGCGGCCGTCATGGATGGTGGCCCCGAAGAGTGAGCGGGCAGTCTTCATGGGGGCCAGCTCCCTCCACTCGAACTTCTTAGGGTCATAGACGCACATCTTGTTCAGGCACTTCCTGTGGCGGGGCGGGGCGGGGTGGGCGCGCAGTGAGTGAGAAGCAGGAGGCGGGAGCAGAGCCGCCTCTTCCCTTGGCCCAGTCCCTCCAGTTGCCTCGCAAGGCAGTCAGGACAGACCCCTGACAGCCTCGGGGAGACTCTGCTTCCGTTCTACCCGCCGACCCGGCTGCTGCACTCCTTCCTGGCCCGCGCCTCACCTGTCGCTACCTTTGCCGCCAATGACGTAGACAAGGTCCATATACGAGAGCACCGAGTGGCCGTACACGGCATAAGGCAGCGGGTCCGATTCGCCCCATTTGAACGACCTAGAGGGGAGGGGAGTAGGGCGCTCTCAGCCCCCGTCTCTGCATCCACCCACCACCCAACACATATTGGGACGCCCCCGATTCGTTACCGGAACTCCCAGACCTCTTAGCTCCTCGCTCCCACCCCACCTGCCAACCGCGCCCAGCCCCTACCCAAGCCCGCCTCCGCCCCTAGCCCTGGGCTCTCGCTCCCCCGCCACGCCCCGCCGCCGTCCCGGACCAGCCCCCAGGCTCCTCGGCCCCGCCCCCAGGCCGCGCTCACAGCCTATCGTAGCACATGACCGAGTCCAGGCTGCGCTCGTCGTCCTTGAGCTCTCGGCCGCCGACCACGTAGATGGAGTTAAGAGCCTCTCCCAGGCCGAAGAGGCAGCGCGGCGAGGGCAGCGGCGGCATCCCCAGCCACTCTGAGTCCAGGTGGTCAAACTGCGGGCCAGGTGGCCAGTCAGCGACCGCCCCCCACGTCCCCCACCAACCCACCGCCCCAGTCCCAGCCCGGCCCCACCGCGGCCCCGTCTGGCCACCCCCAGGTCACAGAGGAGTCCGGGTCTCCAGGTAGGGCCAGCGCAGACTGGAGGCGGTGCCTGGAGACAGTGCCTCTCCTCCTATCTGGCTGAGAACAGCCGACCGTCCCACCCCGCGTAGGTGCCGGGAGACCACCGTTATAGCACCGTGATGGGGCATCCCATACAGAGCTGAGAAGGGGCCTCTGAGAGGGAGGCCCAGCTGCCGTCCTGGCCTTCCCCAGTACAACTCTTGAACTGAGGTCTGCCTGCTCCCTGTTTTCCACTCCATCCCACTGTACAGGAAACATCCAAATACAGCCACTCACCCCTTAAAATCTACAGTGTAAGTCTGCGACCCTGTGTACCCCAACAGGTTTTTTTTTTTCCTTTACTGGCGCACCCCTGCGGCTTGTGGGATCTCAGTTTCCCCACCAGGGGTTGAACCTGGGCCCCCGGCAGTGAGTGGAGTCCTAACGACTGGACCGCCAGGAAATTTCCCCCAACAGTCTTTTAATAACCATACTAGGGGCTCATCTTTTGGGAGAGTTTTCTGAGGGCTGAGCACTGTGCTGTTGAACACTTTATAACCTTCAAACAACCTTATCAAGCAAGGAAGAGTAATATCCCCATTTACGAACAGAGGCCCAGAGAGAATAAACAATGTGCCCATGATGTGCCTCGGCTGGTAGAGACGCCCCCCCTCCCACCCGCCCCAGCTTAACCCTGGCACCACAGGGCCCCTCACCCTTCTCAAACCTGGTCAGGCCTCACTCAGCACACCACTCACTGCAGGCTCCTTCCCATCTCCGTCCCCTGCTCACTGGTTCCCAGCCTGAAGCACTGCACCCTCCCCTCCATGTCTCCAAATTCACCCAACTAGCAAGGCTCACACCTGCATGGCCAGTCACCAGAAAACCATTCCTGCCCTCTGAGATCCCACTGTCACATTATAACTTGGACTGGGCACCCCACTCTCCTGGTCCTTCCTAGGCCTCAGTTTCCCCATCTGTGCAATGGGAAAGCAAGGGAGGATGGTCCCTTTGTTTGAGACACTCCGTTCCACATTCCAGTCCCAGCCTCATGCATAGTTGTTGGCCAGGACCCCTACACTGACCTTGTTCTTCCTTCTCACTGTCCCTGACCCCACCTGCTGTGCAGAGCTAGGGCCTCCAACATATCAGACCATCCTGAGGCTGACATCTCCCTGAAACTGAGACACCAAAGTTGTGCATCTTATTGTCAACTGCCTGTAACTATCTTCAGCCTTCAGGCAAGCGGCTGTCAGTCATCCTCCCCGGTCTACATCTCAGCCTAGACCCAATGACATTCCCCAACAAGTAGACACGGGCCTCTCCTGGGCCCCAGGGCTGCCCAGAAATCAGAACTGGCCACGACCCTCCCAAGGCTGGCCAGGCACCTGCAAGAAGTAAGCACTCATGGGGTCCTCTTTGTTATCCTCATTGTAGAAAAGGCCCCCAGCCACGAAGACCTGGTTCTCCTTGGTCACTAGACTGACGTGGTTCTTGGGGATCTGGGTGGAGAGGGAGGCACAGTAGCACTCGTTGGCTGCCGGGTCATAGGCCACGGCGCCCTCCTCACTGATCATGAAGATGAGGTCCTGTAGGAACATGCCAAAGCGCAGGGTGTCATTGAGGATCCCGGGTAGGACGCGCTCGGCCTCCTCTTCATCCTCCTCCGCCTTGGCTTCGGCTGTGCCCTTGTCAGTGGCCTTGGCCCCCGCTGCCTCTTTCCCCTTCTGCTTCTTCTTGCGCAGCACGGTGATGCGGCCCTCGTGTGCATCCTTCACCATCTGCACCTTGCGCAGCAGCTCAGGCTGGGCACGCACGAGAGGGTGGCGCTCCACGCGGCTCTCTAGGAAGGCGCGCGGCAGCAGGCGGCAGCGCACGCTCTCGAAGACGGTGGGCAGCGAGCGCTGGCGCTCGGCCTGCCCCTTGGCGTCGCCGCTGCTCGCCCATCTCATCACCGCCTCAAACACGGCCTCCTCCTTCTCCACGTTGAGGCCATCGCTGGAGATGATGGCGATGAGCTCGTCAGCCGAGAGCCCGAGGAAGTCGGCGTCGCGGGCCACCAGCGAGAAGCGCGCGCAGATGAAGTCGCGGGCGGCCACGGCAAGGCGCGCGCAGTCGAGCAGGAGGCCTAGGCGGAAGACCGCCAGGCAGTTGGCGAGGCACAGGCGCTTCTGGAGGAAGGACACGCAGATGGTGAAGATGGATGGGATCTGGAAGCGGTGCGCCGTGGCGAACAGGTCCTGCACGCTTGCCTCGTCCAGCGCGATCTCTGACGTGTACAGGTAGTGTAGCACCTGGGCCACCACGTCAGGGGACACCTCCTCCAGGCGCAGCTCGCCCGCGCGCTCGGGCTCGGCCAGGAAGCGCGCCCGGAAGTAGGGGCTGCAGGCAGCCAGCACCAGGCGGTGGCATGGGAACTCGCGCTCACCCACCCGCACCACGCAGTCGAGGAACTTGCCGTGGTCCAGCATGTCCTTGAGCCCGTCCTGCAGGAGCGTCTGCTGGTACAGCCGCTGCTCCTCCGCCTGCTCCAAGCCCGACGCCATGGTGGGTGGCCTTCTCTCCGCACTCCCTGCCTTCTTGCTGGGTCGCGCACAGTCTACGCAGCTGTCGGAGCCGGACTATATATAGAGGTGGACTGGGCCCTGTAAGGCGAGCTGCCTGGCCTCCTGCACATGACGCAGAGGGGACAGCTGGGCTGAGGCCCCCTCCCAGAGCAGTCTTGACTCAGCCCAGGGGCTCATGGGATAGGGGTGGGGTGTCTCTGTCCTCCCTGAAAGATGAGGGCCTCGCTGTCTCATTTCTAAACAGAGCACAGAGAGGCTTTGACGGCTTTCCTTGGTTGGGTGATACCCCTCAGGGGAGGGGATGACCCAAGCTCCGCCCCTCACTCCAAGGAGAGGGAAGCCTTTGAGCCCCTCTTCCAGGGTCTCCCTTCCTCCATGCCTTCTCCGCCTTTCTACCCAGGTGCCTCTAGCCTCCTCCTTGGAGTGTATCTTGCTCCAGCCACCCCTGGACGCAGTGTGCTTGGGTTTCCTGCTCAATGAACTTGGGCATGGGGACCCTGTTGCCTCAACTTTAAAGTGGGAAGACTTTTCCCCTTTCTGCCCCAGCTCTGAGAGCCTCCTTGGACTGTGCAAGAAAGCAAGAAGGTACTTAAATAAACAAGGTCACCACTTTCCTGTGGGTCCTGGGAAAGCCAGATCCTCTGTTGAGCCTCAGTTTCCCTTCCTACATGGCGAAGAGATGGGCAAGTTCAATTTTAAGGGCCTCAGTTCTTCTGAGATTCCCAAGCACTGAGGTTCTGTGTCCCTGCGAGTACACTGGCACAGGGTTTAACCCTGTAAGTCGTCAGACATGCCAGAAGATTTAATTTCATAGGGTTCAACTATTCTAGGTGTTTAAACCCCCAGGGCTCAAAAAACAAACATAACACTCAGTTTAATATTCCAGGAAATCTGTCTATGCTCGGTTCTTGGTCCATACTAAGCTTGGCCTGAGCCTGCGCAGCCTTGGGGCCCCTGCACCCTGGCTAGCATGTATGGACTCGGGGTAGAGGTCTGGGACAGCCGGTCCCGATGCCCACCCTGCTGTGGACCTCTGACCACCCTCCCCCTCCCCCACACATGCACACACACATCAGCCTCAGCTGCCGCCTCAGCCGCCAAGACTAACTTGTTCCCAAAGTGCCAGAGGGTGCAGCTGTGGGTTAAATTTAGCCCCTGAGACACTGGTGTGAACCGCTATGGGGCATTCTCCCACCATTCTTCTGAGTCACTTGTTTATAACCTCAGGCTTGCGGGGGGCAGGGGGGATTGGGAGGGGGCCTCAGCCTGGGCCAGGACTGAGTCACCTCCCCGTTCTGTGATCTCAGTGATGTCACTGCCTGTCCCTCTGATCAGTGCTTTCAACCTGCTTGCTCACCCCACCAGCAGCTCCCAGAGGGGCACAGCACCCAGGCAGTTCCTGGAGGTGGTCCTGTCTGTCTTTCAGAAAGGGCAAAGGCTCACCCAGGGGCCTCCAGCCCGGCCCTGGACTGCAGGGCACTTCCAGTAAGAAGCATCAGTGAGGAGACCAGGCTCCGAGAGGCTCAGCAGCTTGGCCAAGTCACACAGCTGGCAGGTGGCTGAGCCAGGATTCGAAGCAGATCTGCCTACCTCCAAAGACCGTGGGAATCCCTTTCTACCTTGCTGCTTCCTGCAAATAACAAAAAATGTCTGTTAGGGCTTCCCTGGTGGCGCGGTGGTTGGGAGTCCGCCTGCCGATGCAGGGGACGCGGGTTCGTGCCCCGGTCCGGGAGGATCCCGCATGCCGCAGAGCGGCTGGGCCCGTGAGCCATGGCCGCTGAGCCTGCGCGTCCGGAGCCTGCGTGTCCGGAGCCTGTGCTCCACAACAGGAGAGGCCACAGCAGTGAGAGGCCTGCGTACCGCCAAAAAAAAAAAAAAAAAAAAAAAAAAATGTCTGTTAGTCAGAGTCTCATTTACCAAAGACCAGGACAGAAGGTACTGACTGAACAATTAACTTATATTTATCAGATGACTCAATGACATATTTTTAGATTATGATGAATTCCATGGTGCTCATTTCCTACCAGGCATTCTACTAGAATGTTTACAAGTGGCACATCCATTCATTGAGAACCTACTGTGCACTCTTCTAAATGTTGAGGATTCAGCAGTGAACACATCAGGCAAGAATTCCTGTCTTTATGGAGCCTACCGTCAGTTGAGGGAGGGGGCAACAAATAAATACATAAATACATACAGGGTGTCAGATGAGAACTGCTACGGTGACAGGTAGCTGGGAAGGGGGCATGGGAAATGACAGGTGGAGGTGGTCACAATTTTAAGTGGAACAGTCAGGATGGACTCACTGAGAGGCCTACACCTGAGCAGGTTCAAGCCAATGCAGAGGAGCTTTCCAAGCAGGGGAACAGCTTGAGCAAAGGCCCTGAGGCAGGAGTGCACCCCTCATGTTCCAGGAACAGCAAGGAGGCCAGTGAACAATGAACGAGGAGGTGAGTAGGAGATAAGGGCAGAGAGGTTGTGGTGGGGTATCATGTCTGGCCAGTGTACAGACTTCAGTTTTTCCCCTCGGTGAAATGGGGAATCAGTTTATTTTTAAATTATAATTATGGGAAATGCATGTATTTCCAGAGAGAGAATGATATACTGATCTCCCATGTACCCAGCATCCCATTTCAACAACTATCAAGTCATTAAGTCATGGCCAATCCTGTGTCATCTCTGCCCCACCCACTCTGTTCTCACCCAAGGACAGGCCCAGGGATCGGATGTGGGAGGGAGGAAGCAGGACTCCAGGGCTTGTAGTTGAATCAAAGGAAACTGTCATCTCACTTCATCCTTTTAAACGTTACGGCGCTGGGCTTCTCAACAGAAACACGCCAGCATCTAAAATTCTGAGGGCGATGATTTCCAGCCTGAATTCTAGACCCAGGCAAACTCATTCCTGTGTCAGGGTGAAAGAAAGAGTCAAGCTCTTTGGAATTTAATCCCCTGAAGTGGTCCTGAGGAGAAGGTAAATTTCAGGGTTAGGAAAAAGGAGCCCACCAAGACATAAACCTTCTAGAAGTTAAAGATCTCTGCAATGAGCTGAAAGGGATACAGTCTCGGCAAAGTGGGACAGGGAACCACTGGCTGGGGGATGTTGTTAGGCATTCTCAAGTCTTCTCACGGGAGCTGGTTGCAGTGTGTGCACCCCAGGGTTATCTTGCTGCACGGCTCCCTGGTTACAAGAGTGATGAAATCGATGGAACACCCGCCGTGTTTGCACATATTGGAAGGAAAACTGAATTTATAGCAAAGGGTTTGGGAACACAGCAGTGATAAGCACATAGAAACCGAAGCAAATCACGCTTAAGAGAGACAAAAGTAAAACGTTGTGCAAGAAAGGAAATGGAATCATATTCTATTATATGGCTTGGTTGAGATCAGTGTTTACACACTCATAATAATGCACACACTAAATATTACTCTAACCCCAAATAATAATATAACCATGCTGGGAGGAAGGAGGAAGGGAAAGTGTGTGCGTAGCGTTTGTGCGTGTCATGGGAGTGATGAAGAAATACATCAATAGCTAATGCCTAAAACTGAAAAAAATCAGGAAAGTAGCATTGGAGGTGTGCTTTCTGTGGGCACGAGAACACCAAAAATACCAACTGAATTGGAGCCGCTCGCCTACCGGGAGTTGGAGAGGAGCAGGTGCAGGGGACTGCAGGTTTTTGTTAAAAAACGAATGTTCTAGAAGTATCAATATTTGGCTTCTTCAACTATGCCCAGGTAAAACGTTAATTTTAAAAAAATAGATATTTTCCCAGGGATTCTATAGAAAATAATGCTTGTGGCATCAGGCCGTTGCTCACAGCACGGTGGGGTTGAAGGGAGGAGGCCATGGGGAGAGGCAGCAGACAGACCACCGATGGACGGGTAGAAGAGGGGAAACAGAGAGGAGCTGAATCCCCACAAGACACTGCAGGAGCAGCCAGGCCCGCAGGCCTGACAGCAAGCTTCAGTTTTAGGGTGACTTGAGGGAGCCCCTGTTCCCTTCAGAGAAGTGGGACTGTGTGGAAGGCAATGTCCCCATCCTGGGGATGGGTACCCCCTCTCTGGCTGGTTAGTGAACCCACCCACCAGCCTCCTCTCCTAGCCCTTCCCGGTTATCCCCCTCTCCAGGTATCTGGGACCAAGTGCCACATACATGGTGGCCTCAGTCACCACGTGTCACCACAGCCTAGAGTCCTATCCCGCACAGAGCCAGCGCTCCAGTGCAATAATTCTTGGAGGTCCGCAGGGAGAGCTGCCTGCTCCCTCCTCGGAGTCCGCTACCTGTCTTCCACCTGCGATGTCCTCCCAGGTGCTGACATCTGGCTCCTTCAGACCTCAGCTCCTGACTCTGGATGTTCCCCAGGAGCCCAGCCCACCCTCAAGGGAGGGAGACGGGGTGTGCAGATGCTCGGGGCACGGGTGTCCACGTGGTCTTCGGCCAAGCTGTCAGGTTCCGCGCTACCCTTGCTCTGGTCCAAGTCTCTTCAGCCAGTAGTCAGGGCGGAAACGTGTAAAGAAGAGGCTGGGCCAAGGGACAGTTGTACTGCCTTTATTCCCCTTCACTCTTCTCCTCACCCTCCTGCTGTCGCCCGCACACTCTGGGGCTGTGGGGTGGCCACATAGGGCCAGACATCAAGGGTCCACATGCCTGGGCACAGCTGTTCTGCCACCGAGCCCCCCGAGGGGTGCTGTGTTGGCCGTGGTGGAACGCATCAGGATCGGAGGCTCAGGTTCTGCTCCCGGCCTGGGTTCCTAGGGCTTGAGGCCCACCTCATCTCTCTGGCCACTCACCTCCAGCTGGCCCAAGACCGGGGAGTACAAGGGGAGCCGGGGAGAGGGCAGGCCCAGGTTCTGGGCTTGAGGTCTTGGCCAAATGGGCTGAGAAGTCCAACTGGACAGAGGGACGCCCTGGCAGATCTCCAGTGGGAGGTGATGATCCCAAGCCCCCTCCCCCCCACCAGCCCTGGGAAGCGGGTATGATGCCCAGTCCCCTCACTCCAATACCCAGGTGCTTGTTAATTTGTTTTAACAATTAAAAAGGAAATGTAAAAGCTGGTAAAACGAGAACCCCTATCCATACTGGCACTGCTGAGGTACCATTATTGCTTCAGACCCTTGTGGTCTGGCCAGAAAGGAGCTCCCACCAACACTGGCCCAAGGGGAAGAGAGCATTAGCACCAGGGACACAGGGTTCCTGTCCCCGCTGGGGTAGGGGTCTCCCAGGAGAGGGGTTGGCCGTGCCCACCTACAGCTACAATGACCATCTGACCAGTGCCCAGCCTGCTGTCTGGACCCCTCTTGTGTCCTGAGAGGGGAAGTGTATAAGAACAGGAGACCCAAGTCCTGGGACAGGGTCTTGCTACCAGCTCCCCACACCCATCTCCAGCCTCTGCTTGTCAAAGTCTGGCCTCATGGACCAGAGGCCCAGCCTGACCAGGGCCCCCTAGGCTCACTAAGGCTGCAGGGAGGGTAGCAGGTGACAGGGCCACCAGCCCCTATGGGAGAGCCCAGCGTCAGCAACAGGGGGTGGAAAACTCATTGGAGTCCCAGCCTACAGCCCATTCGGGGAGATCAGACTTTTCTTAGGAAAATGTGGGCCAGCTCTGAAGCTGTCAGGCACTGGGACCAGAGGTTAGAAATAGCAAAGGGAAGGGGGAAGCAGGGAGGGGAGGACCCTGAGGACGTCATGGAAGCCCAGAGATCACAGGGTGCAGGAGAGGAAAAGAGCTACAGTAAAGCAGGAGCCTGAGAGACATGGCGCTGACCCCATAAGAGGCTGGAATTCCCAGCCTTGGCGTGGGAGGAGCCTCAGTACTGGGAGCCAGACAGGGAGCTTTCCCCTCTTGCGGAGGGGACCACTTTTTCTCCCCAGAGGACAGCAGGGGCGTCAGAGGGTGCGTACATAGACTCTGGCTGGCACTGTTCCTGCTACAGCCCGAAACTCAACCGGGCCAGGGCACTGCCCCCTCTAAGCCCGGAGAACCATCTGGGCTGTGTGGCTTGGATTCTAAATCCTCAAATCACTCGGGCTCCTTGGGCTTGCCCACATCTGTACATAATAAAGTGCTTCGTTTATTGATGATTAAAATGTCCCCAGCCCCCTGCCCCAGTGCCATGGGCCTTACAAGGAAGTCAGAGGGGTCCTGACCCCCTCAGCCCTTGGGCTGATGGGGCCAGTCCCCCCACAACCCGCCCCCTGGGCTCAGGCCTCGTCCCACTCCAGCCATGCTGGGAAGGTGGTGATGCGGGGGCAGTCGAGGGGTTTAAGGTGCAAAGAGTATAACAGACAAAACTGTATAAACACAATAGGAAAGAGCTTAACTAGGAAACAGGTAGCTTATGGAACCTTCCTCCCCATTTCAAAGGCAGGAATGGAGACGTTAAATGACAACAAAAAAGGATGTCCTATTAGTGCTGGCCTCGTGAGGGCAAGCGTTGGGCACAGGCTGGGTGGGGCTCTCCCGGTACCCCCGACCCCGACCCCCAGGGCCTGATCGTGCAGGCTCCTCGCTCCACCCGTGAGCACAGAGGCGCAGGAGGGACGAGGCCGCTGGACACCAGCCAGGGGCAGGCTGTGGCCAGGCCCAGGGAGTGGCTGAGGCCTGTGCTGCCTTCCAGGAGCAGAGACAGACACAGACACAGACGTCTGTAGCGTGGGAGATTCGGCTGGGGCAGCTGCTGAGGGATGGGCTGCTCCGTGAACAGCTGCCCTGCCCCCTGCCCCACTGATAGCACCTTGAAACCTCAGAACATCTGCCCGGGCCTGCTCCTTAGGGCCCTGGTCCCTGGGGTCCACCCATGTGCAGGGGCTCCTGGGCTGCAGTGCCTGTGGGAGCCAGCCCGTCTGCCCACCCAGGGCCTGGCCCACCACACCCTGAGGCCCGGCAGCTCTTGGGGACACCTTCCCCAGGGCCCTCGGTGCAGCCGGGGGCAGGTCGGGGATGCCGTGGGGAAAGCAAATGCCTGGGGTCCAGCCCCCGCCCGCCCCCCCTCCCCACGGTGCACAGCTGTGGTCGTCGCACCTCGCCACGCACGCCCACCCCACACAACCCCCGGCGTCCGGGCCCAAGTCCCCGCCTCAGCATCCGCAGCCCTCACAGTGGGCCCACAAGTCCTCCAAAGGGGGACGGCACCCCAACTTTTCCCCAAACCCTCCGGGATGAGGGGCGAGCGAGGGGGCCCAGGACGGGCGGGGATGAGCAGCTGAAGGTGACCTGGGCTGGGCCTGGTCGCCCCCCTCTGGCTGAGGCCTCAGCGGAGCAACCAGTCACACCTGCTCCCCAGGTCCCTCTACACCCGTACCTGCTGCCTCCAGCGCCCCCCTCACCTGGAGGGGGGTGCCGTCAAGAGTTTCCTCTCTTTTCGTTTTCCTTCACTTCCAAAAAACAAACAGACAAAAAGTAAAGGCTTCAAGGAGCCGCTGAAAGGGGGCACTTGGGAGTGAGGTGTCCTCCGCCAGCTCTGGGGGCTGCCAGCCTGCACAGCCCCCAGGGTCAGAGGCCCCGGGCAGAGCGTGTCCAGCCAACTCTGGAGGTGTTGCTCCCCCCCGCCCCGCCCCACGAGGACGAGTGGAGGGTCCTGGGCCCGTGCAGCAGGCAGGCGGTTAGTTGTTGGTGTTCAGCCTCCCGCCGGGGCTGGCAGCGGTGGGGAAGAGCGGCGGCGGGGGAGGCAGGGTCTGGGGCAGCCCGGGCAGCAGGGGGAGGGCCTGGGGCGGGGCGGGGGGCAGGCCCGGGGCTGCGGGGGCGCTGTCGCCGGCCAGGGGGTGGCTAATGCGGAAGCACTTCTCCTTGTGCGCCTTGAGCATGTTGGAGAAGCGGAAGCGCTGGCCGCACACGTCACAGGGGTAGGGCTTCTCGCCGGTGTGCGTGCGCCGGTGCCGCTTCATGTTGGGCCGGCTGGTGAAGCTCTTGCCGCAGATCTCGCAGATGTACGGCTTCTCCCCTGCGGGGTGGGTGGTGATGGGCCGTGGGGAGTCGCTGGCGGGCCGCTACGCCCCCACCCCCACCCCCGCCCTGGGCCAGCCTCCGGGCGTCCACGGAACCATCCCGGCCCGGCCCTGGCACTCTCGGATCCTTGCCAGCCTGTACCAGCCTCGCCCGACCTGGGGAGGCAAGGAGGCCGGCGCTGGGCCTCCTAGCGGAGAAGGGGGCCCGGCCCGGTGCGGAGCCCCTCCCCGTGGGGCGGCCGTACCTGTGTGGGTCTTCATGTGCTCATCGAAGTACTGCTTCATGTTGAAGTCCTTGCCGCACCACTGGCACATGAATTGCTTGTGGCCGATGTGGATGCTCATGTGCGACCGCAGCTGGTACTTGTACTGGAAACGCTCGTTGCAGTTCTGAGGGCGGGGTGGAGGGTGAGGGGGTGAGACCCGGCGCAGAGCAGGGGAACAGCCTTCAGGGAGGGAAGTGCTGGCCCGAGACCACAGGGCTGTGGGAAGGACTCACATGGGGAGGGGCTCCTGGGCAAGGAGGTGTGGATGCAAAGGCCAGCCGAGGTGCTCCTGGGGTGGGGCAGTGCACGGGCACAGGTGGAGAGGCCGTGGGCATGCAGGGCCCAGGCAGGAATGGGGGTCAGGAAGTGGGAAGAGGCCACAGAGTGGAGGGAGCCCTCATGCTTAAGGCCCTCCATCCTTCCTCCTGGTCCAAAGGCGCCCCACCTCATCCCCACCTGCAGCTCCATCTCTGATCTCTCTGCCTAAGATGCTCCGTTCTCCACCTCTCCAGAAAGCCTGCCCCATGGTTCCAGCCCATGCAGACTTCCCACCCTGGACCTTCGGGGGTTGGGTTAGGGTGGGGTGGCAGGGGTGTGGGGGGAGGTGCAGGTGGGCAACCAGGTAAGGATGGAGTGGGAGGCAGACATCAAGGAGGGGCCCCTTTCTTTCTGCATCCTATTCTCCAGTACCCCAACCCCTGGTTTTCAAGCAGCTGCTCTGATCCCCGCCCCCGTCCAGGATGGCTCCTGGGGCAGGAGGAGAAGGGAGCTCACCTCGCATCTGAACGGCTTCTCCCCGGAGTGCTGCAGTGAGTGCACCTTGAGAGACATGCTGCGTTTGAAGGACTTCCCACAGGTCTCGCAGGTGAAGGGCATGTCCTTGGTGTGGGCTACAGGGCAGGCACCATGGCCATGACATCTCGGGGGGACCCATCTGGCTCCTCCCAGGGGACCCCTGCCTGACCACCCCCGAGATCCGGCCCAGATCCCGCCTCCCAGGACACCACCTACCCTGGGGCCTGCCCCACAGCCTCTGTCCCCCAGGCAAGGCCCCTTCCCTCCCGGCTAGGTCTCTCTGTTTGGTCAGACAGGCATGGAGGCCCTCTTGGTTCTTTCGCGTCTGGCCTCACTCCCAAAGCTTCGGGGAAAGATAGAAGGATTTCAAGTGGGACTGGCCTCGGCTCAAATCCTGGCTCAGCCACCGGCTCCCTGCATGGCCAATGTGTGCCTCAGCGAGCCTCAGCACCCTCTTCTATAAAAAGAGGGTAGAGTGGTCTTGGGCCTCCAGGGTGGCTGGGTTTTACAGACGGTGGCACCTGTAAAGGCCTCAGCCTTGGGTCCCATGCCATCCAGAGGGAGTTAGTTACCTGCGCCCCTCCCAGAACAAACTCCAAGGAAGATCTGGGAGGAAGCAACTGGAGACACGGAGGGCCCCCCTCAGAGTTCAGAGCTGGGGAATCCAAGCCCAGGAAGGACCACCAATCCTGGGTTAGCCAGCATGCTTCTGGCCGATACCTAGACCCCGGGGTCCCAGCTCCCAGTCAGTTCATGCTGGAGGCCTCTAGCACTGTCTGGTAGACAACGGGGGTAAGGCCTGGCCAGGGCACACTGCTCCTCCTTGGCTACCCCTCTCTAGAGCACCAGGCCCCAAGCGGGCAAAGAAGGGAGGGCCACCTGGACACCAGACTCCCAGGCAAGCCCACCTAGAGCGGAGGGAGAGCCATGCCCAAGGCAATGAAGTGGCCCAAAACACACTTCGGGGCCTCCTTACCGTGTCCAGGTATGACCCCTGGGGGAGGGTTGCATTCAGAGAAGCCTGAAGCCCTATCAGAGGCACAGCTGTCCTCAAACTGAGACTGGGCCTGTGTCAGCCCCTATGGCACTTCATGTAATTTAGAAAAAGGTGCTCTGGTGGACACAGCCCCATGTCAGGATGCACAGCCTGGTTGGCAGTGTGCTAGCTGGATTCTGGTCCCCACCTGCCATCTTGTCCAGGAGTCCTTGTGCCATGTGCAACCTGCCCAACTCTGCATGGCAGCCCTGGCCCCAGAGGCTGTCCAGGACACACCTGCCACTGCAAGCAGCCCCCCACCCCCTACCTCCCAGCTACGAGGGGCCTTCTCACCCCTTCATATTGCCCTTGGATTGTGAAGTGTTTCCCAGAACACCCAGCAGCTGGCCCGCATGGACCTCAGGCTCCATCCCTCACCAGCCTGGACTTACCGACCATGTGCTTGCGCACGTGAGCCATGGTGTAGAACTTCTTCTCGCAAATCTCACAGGAGAACTTCTTTTCTGCGTAGCCGTGCACAATCTTATTGTGCTCGTGGAGGGACCAGAGCTTCTTAAAAGCTTTGCCACACGTCACACACTGTGGGGTGAGAAGACTTTAGGCTCTGGGTCAGGACCATGTGACCTAGGACTAGTCACTGCCCCTCTCTGGGCCTCAGTTTCCCCACCTGAACTGTGCTGGAGAGAGAGGCCTTGATGTCCAAGGACCAGCCAGATGTGATGTGCTGAGAGTTGGGGGTGGTAACTCCCTAAATACTTACCCACCTACCCACCCACCCAGGGTGGGTCCCTCATCCTGAACTCACTAGGGTCAGGGGCCACCTCTTCCAGGAAGTCCCTCCTCTGTGCTCATTTCAACAAGGCATCTTTCTACAAAGAAGAGACACATAACTGGCTGAAGGACCACAGTGGGTGAGGAGGCTACTCAGTTCATGGAGAAGTCCCTCAGATAACAGGTCCTGGCAGAGCTGGGCCATTTTCTCTGCTGCCTCCCCCTGCTGGGACCCATGCCCTGACACCATGGAGATCCCCAAGGAGACAGATTCCAAAGGACTGGGGACTGTAGGAGGTACAAGGGCCTATCAGGCAATAGACGGTGGCGGGAAACTTGAGGGCCACACTCCCCTCCTCCTCTTCTCCTGGGCCCTTGTCCTACCCATCCCTGCAGCAGGCCAGGGCTCGGGCAGAAACTGGGTCAGGGTGCCCAGGACAGAAGAGGTACAAGCGTCTTTCCCCTTCAGGAGGGAAGCTCAGGTGTGTGCACACGGAGAGTCAAAGGGCAGCCCAGCAGGCCGGCAAGTGGGAACGTGGGCACGAGGGTGGGGCAGGCATCCAGGTAACCCCAGATAACACTTTCTCCACAGGGCACTGCAATTAGCAATTAGTTCAGGCAATTAGCACCCGCCTACCTACTGCCCCCCAACCTCACTGCCAGTCAGAAAAGGCAAAAACCAGCCTGGCTGGCCCTGTGCTGCCTGCACCCTGAAAGGCCGGGCTGGCCCAGACTCAGGCTGGCTCAAGGCTTGGCAGCCAGCCCAACTCCCCTGTTTGGCCCCGGCAGCCCCTGTGCTTCCCAAACTGCTCATCTGGTCCCTTTTCCCAGGCCCAGGCCAGCTGGTACCTCCAAAGAGCTGAATGCAGGGGTTTCTTCCTGCTCTGCTGCCCCTTGCTCCTTTCGGCCTTTGCAGGAAGTGGGAAATGGCGCCCCCTTCTGGGCAAACCCTTCCTCCCCTCACCTGTGCTTTCGTGTAGTGCACAGTCTGAGAAACTATACATGGTGGCCCTGTTGGCCTTGCGGCAGCCCAGAGATTTACCAAAACACTGACTCATCCCTCCTCAGAGCTGGCTGTCCCCCAGCCTCACGTGCTCAGACAACTCTCATCCTCCCGAGTCCGGGCTCCCCTCTGCCCCTCTGGCCAAGGGTACTGTTTGTTCTACCCCTATCTGCACGTCTCTGCACGTGCTGAAGCTCAGCTCTATCCACCTCCTCCAGGAAGCTCTCCCTGACGTTATCCCTTGAGCTCTCGCCACCCTGGGCTCACCCTTGGGCCTGGGCTGGTCCCACTGTCCAGGGGGCCAAGCCTGGTCTCTGCAGACTGTGTGGGCAACGCAGGTAGCAGGACACTGGGTGCCCGGGGCCCAGTTCCAGCCTGGCCCAGCCTGGATGGCTGCCGCTGTGGGCCCCGTGAACCCACCCCGAGGCCCACCTGGATGTTGCGCTCGCAGTCTGTCTGCCGGTGTAGCAGCAGTTCACTCTCTAGCAGGAAGCGCTTGCCGCACTGGTCGCAGATCTGCATGCGGCTGTGGGTCACGTTCATGTGCTTCTCCAGGTACCAGCGGTTGTTGAAAACACGCGGGCACTTCTGGCACGGATGGTGCTGCTTCTCCTCCAGCTTCACCTTGGCCCCCAGACCGTCAGCGGCCTGTGGCCCTCGGGCTGGGGCAGGAGACCCTCCTGCAGGTGGCTTTGGCCGCTTCCCACCTTGCCGTCCAGCCTCCTCAGGCTCAGGGAGGCCCCGGCGCCGGGCAGACCGCGTTGCCATGCGACTGTGGGGAGGGGCGTCTGCCCCGCTACCGCGGCACCCCGGCCCCTGCCTGCCCCCCGCCTCCCCATCCTCCTCCCCCTCCTCCCCCTCCTCCTCCTCCTCCGAACTCTCCTGACCCTGCTCGCTGTGCCCCTCCCCCTCCTCCTCCTCCTCCTGCTCGCTGTGCTCCTCCCCCTCCTCCTCCTCGTCCTCCTCCCCCTGACTGCCGCCCTCCTCCTCCTCCTCCTCCTCCTCCTCCTCCTCCTCCTCCTCCCCCCCTCCACTGCCACCGCCCTCCTCTTCCTCCTCCTCCTCTTCCTCCTCCTCCTCCTCGTCGGCCTCCTCATCCTCCGAGTGTCTCTGCAGCCCGTCCTCCCCGCGCAGCACCATGGTGGCCGGGCCTGTGGCGGCGCCCGGCTTCCCCTCGGGCCCTGTGGACACGTGCAGCGTCTGGTTGTTGAGGTTCACCTCCACGATGATCTGGGACTGCTCCCGGTGACTGTAGGTGCCAGAACCCCCAAGCTCCTCCTCCAGCTCCTCCCCGCCCTCCAGCTTGCACAAGCTCGCGGGGGGCCGGCCGGCCTCCTCGACGCCACCCTCCTTCTCCTCCTTGAAGAAGGGCTGAGCCGGCCCGATGGTGGCAGGCACCGTGCCACCTGTGGCCCCAGCCCCGTCCTCAACGCGCACCGAGTAGGGGTCAGGGCCCTCACGGGCGTAGATCTTGGGCAGGCCCGGGGCGTCGGCCTCCTGCTTGATGTCACAGTAGTAGGGCGGTGCGGCCGGGGTGCAGCTGGCGGCCGGCTGGGCGAGGGCCACGGCGCCGGGGCCCGGGGTACCGAGGGAGCGGGCGTCCAGCAGCTCCTGGCAGGATGCGGCGATGTCGGCCATCTGCAGCAGCGAGGCGGCGCTGAGCACCTCGTGGACGTTGGCTGCGTTGACCAGCAGCTTGGACGTGTAGATGAAGTTGAGGATCTGCTGCAGGCCGCCGGGTGCCAGCGCCTCCAGGGACAGCTCCACGCGCTGCAGCTGCTTGTTCTGGGTGAAGAGTGAGTGGAAGAACTGGCTGTAGGCGGCCAGCACGCCCTTGTGGGCCGGGAAGACGCTGCGCTGGGGCACCAGCACCAGGTCCACGTCGCACAGGTCAGGCTGGAAGAGGCGCTGCTCGTTCAGGCGGCCCATCAAGCAGGCGAAGTGCAGCGCCACGTCCTCCACCAGCGAGAACTCGGCCGCCGGTGAGTCCGTCGTCTTCTCAACCAGCAACTGGGGGGCAGAGGGCACAGGTCAGGTCAAGGCCATCTGGGAGGTGGCCACCCACCCATCACTCCTGGTTCCATGTTACAGGGAAGGTGCCAAAGCCCGAGCAAGGACGAGGGGGAACCAGGATTCAAGCCCGAGTCTGCTGTTCCTCAGAGCTCAAACTCGGGTCATGACCTTCTGAGGCTGCATGTCAGCCCCTGGGTCAGTGGTTAACTTTTCCTGGCCTCCAGCTCTTCCGCTGTGAAATGGGAGAAGTCATCCCAGAAAGGGGAGGGGAAGAGGAAGAAAGGGGAAGGAAAAGGTTCAAGGGTGGGCCAGGAACCTAGGGGTTTCCTGGGATGCGGGACTTTTGATGCTAAAGCCAGGGCTGACCCCAGCAAACCAGGACTGGGTTGTCTCCCCAGAGGCATCCCTTCACCATTTCTGGGCCCCATGGATCCTCTCTTCCACACTCACTCACATACGAATAAAGCCAAGCCTGCCTAAGCCCAGACGGCTCAAGAACACGTCGGGCTCACTGCTCTGCCTCTGGCCACTGCACCCCTGGGGCAGCACCCGAGGGAACCCCTCAGCTCACCCGCAGCAGCCCTCAAGGTCTAGGCCTGAGGCCTTGCAGAGGCAGAGACTTTTGTGAAGAAATCCAGGCCCACGGCCCCACTGCCCTGTCGGAGGAGGCTGGTGAGGTCCAGCCGTCCCCTCCTTCCTCGGCCGGAGCTCGGGCCAGGCTGCTGCCTGTGGCCTCAGGCCTGGCGGCAGCAGCTCCCCACCACACCACAAAGGACACAGCTGTGTTACCTGTCCACCGTGCTTGAGGCAGGAGGCCCCTAAGGCTTGTCCCAAACCCTTTTCTCTCTAGGTCCCCAGACCCCAGGGTCAGGTGTGACCCAGGCCCAGAGGTTCCGAGATGGCCTCCTCATGGAGGTCACACCACTGGGGGCTTCTGGAGCCTGAGGGAGGCCCTTGGATCTGGTGGGTCAGATTCCTAGACCCTTGGGCCGCATCCAGTACCTGTGAATTGCCCAAAGTAATTATTCCTGTTTGCACCACAGTGGCTTCCCCAAAAGGTGGGCAGCACAGACAGGCAGGCTGCCCAGTCCCTTGCACGGGTCCAGCGCACAGCAGATGTTCAATTAACATCTGTCGACTACCTGCCTGGCTGGACCAGCCCCACAGGTTCCAGGTTCTGGCCCTCCTCAGGCCCTGTCCAGCTAAGTCAGAGCCTCCTACATTTGAGGGTACCTTGCTGCACTGCAAAGACATCAGCTCCCCGACGCCGTGCACCTCTCTGGAAGCCTTCGGATGAAACCCCAGTCCTGTGCATCCACAGCCCACCCCTCCCCTTCATGCCAGTCCTTCCGGTCACCTGAATGAGAGGATCTACCCTGGGCCTTGGGATGAGCCTCAGGGAGCCTCCAGGGGCAACCTGCTGACAGATATGCCCTGGGTTTCACCCTTCACATCCAGCAGCCCAGGACAGCACCCATGCTCCCCCCACCGCCTCTTTCACCACCGCCTCTCTTGAGTTCTCCCCAACACCTCCTTCCCCCCAGCCAAGCAGCCACCCATCTGCTCGTCTGTCTCGGGGCTGCTGGCCCGTCCAGGCCTGATCAATCTAATGGGGATAAGATGCCAACCCCCTCCCATCTCCATCCACTGACTCATTGTGATTCATCTTCTGGGACCAACCCCTATTACATAGATGGGGAAACTGAGGCTCAGAATGGGAGGGTCCCACAGCAAGCAAGAGCAGAGCCCCTAGACTCTTAGCTCTGCTAAAGCCACCCAATCTGTGCTGGACTAGACACTATTCCACGTGGAACTATTTCTTGGCCTTTAATGACTTAAAAAGCAGGATGAGGCATGTGGGGACCCTCCCACCCAGGGGACCAGCTGTGCTTCCCCAGACCCCATCACCACCTCTGGCGACCTGCACCCTCCTTCCCAGAGCTGCTGCCACCTGCGAGTCGGTGAGGGGTCAGGGTGCAATTGGCTGTAACGGGTTCCTCAGGGCCTCCAGGGGCCAGGCAGTGGTGGGGAAGTGGCTTGGATAAGGACCTGGCAATGTCGGACCTGTTGTGGGGTACCCACCCTAGGGCACAGGGTTCTGGTCCACTGTTCCCCCTTCACAGAATGCCCTCCAGTGCCTGCCTGCCATGGGGCAAGGGCAATGGCTGACACTTCCCTTGTGCAGATCTGGTCCCAGGATCCAGTGAGGACCCCTCTGGCCTCAGCAGGGGAAGAAGGGTTAACCTAGGGGGTAGTGCTGCCCCAAAGACTCCATTTCCAAGGCAATACTCCCAGCCCAGCCAGCACCATCCTTGGCCCTTGAGGGGCCCAAGAACCTTACAACCAGGCAGCCTGACTGGACTTCCTTGACCGGGCACATAGATGCTGCCTAAGTCCATAACTGGCAGCCCCTCAGCAGGGCGCAGCTACCCCCTAGCCTAGTACCTCCCACACAGGGCCACCAGCTGTGTCTGCCTCTCCAGCCAGATGTGCTGGCTCCCTGAAGCTGCAGATGCCCCTCCCCATCTGGTTGTGCCAGCTGCAGCCACACACCCCACCCCCAAGTCCAGGCCAGCCCAGCTAAGATACAAGACCAGGGGAGTGGTCAGGCACTTGCGTTGCCAGGGCGTTTCATGCCCTCAATCCTCCCCCCAAGCCAGGCTGGGGGAAGACCAGGTGCCAGGGACACCTGCCGAGGCTGCCTTACCATGGTCAGACCCTTCCACTCCTAAGGGGCACTCTGCCTCACTGTCACGAAACCACCAGATTCCTACCCTGCCCTGCCATCTCCCTGGAGGCCCTAGGATGAAACCTGGACGTCCATCTGCACACCCTACTCCTATGTCAATCCTTCCATCGCTGGGCAGCAGTGGGTGGGCCCAGACTGAGCAAGGGGGCACAGGCTCATGACTTCCAGCCTCCTCCTTTTAGGGAGGAGGTGTCTATGCCAGCCTTCTCTCAACTCAGGCCATCCGTCCTTCCGGAGAAACAGGCCCAGAGAGGGCGGGAGACCGGCCCAAGGTCACACAGGAGTTTGGACCGGAGCTGCAGGCGTCCCCCACATTCCGCTCGGCCCAGGAGCCCCGAATCCCCAGGCAGGGCGTCTCCAGCGCCCACGTGGCCCAAGGCCCAGGCGGGAATCCGACCTCCTCCCTCCCCCCATCACCCAGTCCGAGGGCGGTGCCGTCCGGGCTCAGAGAAGCGCCCCCCTCCGCCAGTGCCTAGCAGGACCTCAGCCTCTCGTGCCCGGGCCCCAACCCCAGGAATTTAACCCCTTCCCCGCCGACGGCCGCGTCAGAGCGCCGCATTCCCAGACCGCAAGGACCCAGAGAAGGGGTCGGGGAGACCCGGAGAGGGGTAAGATCCCTCACATCCCTCCACCCCGAGCCGGCCGGCCGTGCGCTCCAGAGGGCAGAGCGCGCAGGTGGGCGGATAAGCGGGGGGACAGGCAGGGCCTTGCGTACCATGGTGCCGTGGCGCTGGGGGCTCACAGGGCCCCGCGGGATCGCGCTGCCCCCGGCGGCCAGGCCGGGGCCGCTCCATGAAGAGCCGCGCTGGGGGCCGCCCCCGCGCAGGGCCCCGCGACCATGGCCCCCGGGGGCGCGGCCGGGCGGGCTGAGGCGCAGGGCCGCGGCGAGTCCAGCCGCCGAGCAGCTGCGGCCCCAGAGCCTCGGGCGCGGCGGGCGGGGGGCGCGGGGCGCCGATTGGAGCCCGCGCGTCAGCTGGGGCCGCCGTCTGGACGCTTAAAGGGCCAGGCCGCCCTGCGCGCCGGCGGGGGCCGCGGACACGCGTGGTGCGCGCCGTCCCGGTGCAGCCCGCCCCTCCTCGGGCCTCCGGGGCCCCTGGCCAGGACCCGCCGCTCCTATCCTAGCGGACGGACCCTGGCCTCACCTCTCCCGCGCCGAGCCCCCTTTCCTCCGGGAAGTTCGTCCCGGAGTCTAACCTCGGTGTCCTCCAGCTGCGCCACAGAGGCGGGGTCGGAGTAGGAGGCGGCCCTGAAATCGGTAGGCTGGGCTCCCCCCCGGCCCCCACAATCAGCTGCGGGAAAGGCTTACCCCTGCTCCCCTGAGCGACCTCACACTGAGGGACCGAGTCCCCGTATTCTAGCCGCGTCACCATCCCCACCCTCCGGCCTGGGCTGCTCAGACTTTAGGGTGAGCCTAAGATCGACAATTAGCCTGGCCGCCCCCCGGCCCCCCCCCCCCCCAGGACAGCTCAGGGTTTGTTTTGGTCTGTGCCTCCAGGACTTGGTTCTGGTCGACCCCTATGACCCCTACCTGGTGGCTGCCTCTGGCTGCCCAGGGCCGCCCAGGGCAGGAGATGCAAGAACCCGTACCGCAGCTGCATTGATGAAATCCTTTAATGTGACAGGCCCAGAGGCCTAGGTCCCACTGTGTCCCCCAGCCATGTGGCCTGATGGCTGCTGAGAGGCCGCCCTGCTCCGTCTTTGCTGGGGAGATGCAGCCAGGCTTGCAGAATGCTGCTCTGGCATGGACACCAGTGGGGGCTGGGGGCTGGCTGTGCTGGCAGGAGGCTGCAAAGGAACACTGGCAGGCTGAGCAGGCAGAAGGGTGGGGACCACAGGGTGCTGGGCCGGTCAAGGTCTAGGTGGTGTCTGGGCCGCCATTGTGGCGAGGGGGCCTCTCGTACGGCCCATGTCATCATTCAGATGCCTTTCTGTGCCCCCAACTCCAAGCTGATGGCTGCCCCATCTTTGGTCACTCTCACATTGCCCCCATCCTGCAGTACCACAGAGTATCCCCCTACCCCTCCGCTCACATGTGCACTTGTGCTTACACACCCACCCATGCCTGGCTGTAGCAGTGTCCCCTGAGTATGCCACCTTACTCATGAGGAGGCAGGAACTCTGGGGCCTGTTCAGAGTGACTTGGTTCTGGGTGCCAGGGGAAGGAAATGGAGCAGAGGCCAAGATCCCCGGCAGGCGCCATCCTGTAGTTTGATGTCTGTCCTGTGAAACTGCAAGGGCCTCCCCTGAGGCCAGGATGGGTAGGCCCTTACGACAGGGCCATCCCAGCGTCAGGGAGAACACATCTCACGGGCCCAGATGGGGGTGACCAGAGAGCGCCAAGAGAAAGAGGAGGAAAACACATAGCCACATGGAGGGTGAGGAGAGACCCTGGTGGGAAAAGAGATGGGAAGAGAGGAAGGGGCACAGATGGGGACATGCCCCCAGAGAAGGCCACTGCAGACATCCCGCACTTCTGTGGCCGCGGTGGGTGCAGAGACAGCTGGCTCAGCTGCCGAAGACCTCAAGCTGAGGCCAGGCCAGAGCAGCCTGCATGCCTGACCAGCCCATCGCCTCAGGGCTGCCTTCCACTTCTTCCTCCATCCCAACCCACTTCCTCTTCTGACTCAGTGGATCCTTGCACAGGCCTGGGAGGTGGTAAGAGAGGAACTGTGTACCCACTGGTGGGATAAGGACAGTGAAGGTACAGCAGGACAGATCACACAGCAAGACACCAGCGTCAGAAGCCAAGAAAAGGGAGGCTGGAGCAGTCTCCCCCGCAGGGTGGGAGGAGCCTGGCCGAGAGGGCTGCACAGGACACTCCTGGGCCCACTTCCCAGCCAAGGTTTGGCAGGGGGTGTGGCTAGTGTGACCAAGGACTGAAAGCTGAGTAACACTAGGGCAAAAGGAGAGGAAGGGTACTCCAGGCAGAGAGAATAGCACCTGCACAGGCCGGAAGGGAGGATATAGTTAAACATCTGCAGGGAACTAGAGGATTTGATGTAGCAGAATCCAGATTCTCGTCTGGTGGGAGTGGCCGGAGGGCGATAGGCAGAATTGTTCTCTTGGCCTTTGAAAGAGTCATGCCACAGGATCTTCCCCCTCAGGGTTGGTCAAGGCAGGCTTTCTGGAGGGCGTAGGGTGGGACCAGCTATCGGGGAGGGGGATCCCAGGCCAGAATCGCGTGCCACAGCGGCAAGCCAGGAGTCTGTGGAGACAAGGGCAGGGCTGGGTGACCCTCAGACACTTGGGACTGGGTGCTGGCAAGGTCAGCAGAGCCACACCCCTGCCTCCAGAGGCCAGCTCATGGGTTTTCTCACAACTTCCCTAAGCTTCTAGACCAAACTCCTCTCCCATGTCGGAGAGGAGGAAGAGATTCAAACCATGCTGGGGGGCAGCACATGTGTGCGTGTGCGCAGAGCAGGGCTCAGCCTCCCTAGGTGGGGCATGGAGCTGGGTAACTGTGATGGGGGAGGGAGCGCAGAGTGGGCAGGGCCAGAAAACAGAAAGGGACACCGCAGCATGGGGTTGGCGGGGTGGCAGGGAAGTTCCACCTTCCTACTAGGTGCTGACCCAGGGCTCTGCCGGTCTCTGGGCGTGGGGTTGGAGGGGGTGCGGATTGCTCCTGTCCTGAGCTCAGCACTAACAGGCTACAGCTGTAGGGGGGTGGGGGCCTAATTCAAACCAGCAGGTTGCCCAGTTCCCTCCCAGAGCGTAAACGTCATGGCCTAGGCATTCAGGGCCTCCCTAGCATCTACCAGGATCCTCTCCCACCCTGCTGCTTCAAGGGGCCCTGGGCCTCTCACTAGTGATTAAGCCTGGCCCTCCCTGTCCCTGTAAAACTTGTGGGACAAGCACTCCGCTCTTGGAGGCAAGCCCAGGGGCTAGTGTCCCTGAACAATGTGTGTTTAGTTCCAAGCATTTAATACTCACCACTCCTAAGATAGAGGAGTCCTTAGTACTGAGGAGTTGTATTATAAAGTCAAGCAATTTACCTAGCTATCCACCTAGAAGTGTCAGAGTGGAACTTGAACCCAGGCAGTCTGACTCAGGCCCCAAACCCTTAAGGGCTGTGCCACAGAACAGTTGCTCATCGAGATCTTTTATTTCTTCAAAATAAAATCAAATTGGGCCACTGGGATCCTTCTCGGTCTTTCTCTGGGAATCTGGCCTGGTGGTAGAGGTTTTAGTTGCAGGAGACCCTGGGTGACCTGAGACTGGGAAGTTCCAGCCCAGAGCCCTATCCCATGGGCTCTCTGGGAGGCTGATTCATCTCCAGACCGGCCCAGGAAAGGACGAGCACCCCGGTTCCCATGTCTGGTTGCACCCTCTTTCGGGGTTTATGAGCCGAGAGACTGGCAGTCTAAGGACCATTAGCCTCATGTTACAGAGGAGTCAGGCCTCCAGATGCAGAACGCAGACGTCTGTCCTGAGAGCTTGGGTCACATTTTCTACCCCGATGTCCTCAAGACTCTAGGCTGGCGGAAGAGACGCAACTGTCCCCAGGCTAGTCTGGGTCCTGCCGACCATGAAACTCGGCTCATGAAACCCAGTCTCTGGAGCTGGAGTTCGATAGCTGTAGGTGGTGAACGGTGGGTCTGGGGTCTCCAAGAGGCAGAAGTGCTTGGCCCAAGCTCCGTGTAGCCCCACTGGAGGCCTTCTGATTCACGGGGAGCAGAGCAGGCAGGGGCGATGGAGCACTGCCCCTACCTTCTACTGAAATCTTTAAAGAAAACCGTCCATGAGAGCCTCTTGGTCCTGTGTGTGTGTTGCCCAGGTGGGATTTCCTTGCCTCACGCTCGTCAGGCGCTGACTAGAGCTGCCGAGGGTCTGTCTGCAAGAGGTGCAGTCTTCTTCCAGGGTGCCAGCTCTTCTTCCTGACCTTTACAGCATCAAAGAACTTCTCCCTGCTGAGCAGGAGTCCTCTTGGCACTCTGCCCAGTTCATTCTATCACCAGTGCCTCATGGGATTCACCTCTCGCTCTGGGCAGTGACAGAGTGCATTCCCTCTCCCAAAGACCAGCCGTCTGAGCCCAGGCTCTTCCCACGTGAGCCGTGGCTTCCAGCCCCTCACCTGGCCAGTTTGTGTCACTCACTCTGCACTGGCAGAGCCTCCTTTCGCTTCCCAACACTGATGCCTAGCCAGTCAGTGTTCATGGTCACTCGTGAGAGGGGCATTTCCCTTGAATTCTCTTGCCAGCTAATTCAGAATAGAAAAAACCAAAGTCTTTGACACATTTCCTCCCAATACTGCCCAGCTGATCAAGAAGATCACTATCAGAATTTGATTAAAGAGCCTTGTGTTCTCTAAAAAATAAGACCTTAATGGAACCTCACTTGGGGATTTCCCTACAGCAAACAGACTCTACACTTTTATTTAAATTTTAAGGCAACATATCCAGATTTGCCTGTTTTCAGGAACTGCCTGACTTGGGGGTTTACTGTTAACTTTGAAAACTGAACCTCTGCCAATCTTACTGTGTGAGGTTATGTTGTATTCACTAAGAAAGTACAAATCCCTTTGAGTTCTGAGGAGAATAAAGTTAATTGTACTTATCCTGCAAATTCTCATGTGGATGCTAAAAATATCACCATGAATGTTTTCTCCAGGAGAAAGTGCTATGTGCCTGCCTGGTGAACCACTGTTAGGGAGGGAAGGTGGAGGCTGCAGGTGGCGTAGCAGGGAAACATGCTGTCCCTAGGCAGCATCTCACAGATGGGGGGACGTAGTCCCTCCTCAGCAAAGGCATCTGTTATATGCAGGTCACCTCAGCTGGATGACAACAGAGCCTGGAAGAAACGTGGAGTTGGCAGGGGAAGCAAGACCAAGCACCATCACTGGTTCTCTGCGTAGGTGAACATTTCTGCCTGACGTTCTCTCTAGCTCCACCTCGTGCCCTACCTACCACTAATACTCGGCCAGAAGACGAAAACAAGCCACAGACGGATGAGATGAGGTCTCTTCACTGGCTGGGTCAGCAAGGAGACTCAGTGTCTCCTTTTCCATTTCAGAAAGACTATTTGAAGTCTGCATGAATAAAGAAGGATGAAACATGCACAGACTCAAACTTAGACTAAGTATATATTTTAATGTCTACAAGGCCCCCCTTTCCAGTTTTAGGGAAATTTAAATGAAGTGTATACAAATCAGACATTACCAATATGTACAAAAGTATTTTCTACAGTTTTTGAACAATACCAGCTATATCATGTTTCATTTGCAGTAAACAGGACATTACAAAACCAGTCCAATAATGCCTTGTCTATTAAGAAGCACAATACACATAATTCAATTTTATTTAAAAAGTAACTTAAAATACAGAACAATCCCCTTTATGAAGAAAAGCTATTTCTGTAGTCCATTCAGTAAACACACAAGTTGAATGCTGCAGCTGAGGGCTGTCCTTTTCCATGGAGAAAACAAACGAGGCTTCTAGGGCCCACCTTTTCAGGGTAAAATTCTACCCACAGCACAACAGGCGAAGTTATTGCCTGTGGGAGGCAGAATTCTAAAATGCCCCTCCTCCTATTTCATGCCCCAATCCCAGGAACCTGTAAATGTGATACCACTTCTGTGATTATGTTCTGTGGCACAGCTGACCTTAACACAGGGAGACTATCTCAGTGGGCTTGATCTAATCACACAAACCTTAAAACAGAGGAGGAAGGCAGAGAGACCTGAAGCATGAGAAGAAGCCCTCGATGGGCCATTGCTGGTTTGAAGATGGAGGGAAGCACACAAGAAGGAATGTGAGCAGCCTTAAGGAGCCGAGAAAGAGGACCCCGGCTGACAGCCAGCAAGGAACTGAATACTGCTAACAATCTGAATGAACTTGGAAGCAGATTCTTCCCCAGAGCCTCCATAAAGGAATGCTGCCCTGCTGACCCTTGATTTCAGCCTTGTGAGACCCTGAGCAGAGAATCCAGCCATACTGTGCTGGACTCATGAGCTACAGAACTGTAAGCTAAGAAATGAGTGCTGCTTTAAGCTGCAAAGTTTGGGGTCATTTGTTACACAGCAATAGAAAACTAATACACTGCCCAAAGGTAACTCTTCTTAACGTAATTAGATTTGGCAGTTTTTGTTTGGGTTCTAAATGCAGTTTCTTTCCACTGCATATTATTAAAGCAATATTCTCCTCTGTAGGCAACTTCTGAAAACCCTTCATATGATCGCACATTGTTTTGTATTCACTATCAAGTATGTTTGTTTGACTTAGGTCCTATTTTCTAATGTATTCTCATCTATCAACTTGGCAAACAACTGGCCACAACCCTGTTTATGAACCTTTTATGGGTGATGGTTTTAATATATCCAAGGTCACCCCTCCATCCATCAGGGGTGGTCAGATCCCTCCAACTGAGGGCTCTTTCCCACTTCCCAAGTACACCAGGCAAGCCCTGGGGTAGGATGGCACAGAGTTCTGCATCAAACATCCAATATGAATTTCTTCTGCATAACTGGATTAAACTGGCACTAAGGTGATTAAGTACACTTGGGGAAAAAACTCAAACTAAAGGTTAAAAAAAATCTCACCAGGGCTTCCCTGGTGGCACAGTGGTTGAGAGTCCGCCTGCCGATGCAGGGGACGCGGGTTTGTGCCTCGGTCTGGGAAGATCCCACATGCCGCAGAGCGGCTGGGCCCGTGAGCCATGGCCGCTGAGCCTGCCTGCGTGTCCAGAGCCTGTGCTCCACAATGGGAGAGGCCACAACAGTGAGAGGCCCGCGTACCGCAAAAAAAAAAAATCTCACCAGTTTTTACAGGTCAAATCATTTTTGCAGGAACCACCCAAGACTGTGAAAGTGTGTAATCTATGCAGTACTGCACACCCCGATTCCCTGTCTGTTGTCGTAGGTTTACCATCTCACACAAGGCTTCACTGAGTCAGTGCAGGCCACTGAAACAGGGAAACATGCTGGCGGGTGCTGAGAACAGTTCAACTGCTCTTGCATCTGCCTCTTACTTGAAAGACTTAAAAGTAAAGCCCTGCAAAATGTGCCCAGGATGGTGGCAGGGAGATGTTGGTGTTACTTTTGAAGTCCACTCTCCAATCAACTCCTCCAGGGACACACGCATCAGTTCTGTGCAGCAGACCCCAGTGGCCACACAACCCCATGCCAATCCTGCCTGCTCCACGGCCTCCAGCCCACACCTGTGCTTGAGAGAGGCCCTCCAAATATTTAAAGTGAATAGAGCTTAGAAGGACCCATGTTTGGTGCCAATGAATTTTTAAAAATTCATTTCTCTCTCTGACGGAATTCTAATGTATAGTATGTAAGAATAATGCACCAAAAGGTACCAAGCACCAAAGCATGAACTGGAATAGAATTGTCTTTTTACAAACCGAACTTCATAGTATTTATTAGAAAGCACATAAAACATTAGGGCTTTAGAGACAGTGCAGGTATTTATAGTTAAGGCTGATTTACTCTTCTTAACCTCACCCGCCAGCCTGAAATAATACACTGGGCTGTATGGTGACTACTTTTCTGATCCTCTGAGACAACAAAGAAGTAAGGAATGAATTAAGAACCCCAGAGCCACTGCCTTATACTCCTGGCTACCATCAGTATCAGTTCTGGGCAGTTTGTTTTTAAGAGCACACATGTATAAGGTTCTGTGTAATTGGTATACAAGTATTTGGTCACCTTTCACAGTTCTCCTTCACAGTTCTATGCTTGGCAGCATACATGCTAAAACCTTAAAAACGGGCAAAAAGAATCTGTATTCTAAGAAATACATGAGATGGAGAGAAATAATCTAGCTAAAATAATATTGCAAATTATATTTAAATTTCATGATTTCTTGATTCAAGAAAATGAAATTCATTTCCATAGTTGGCTACTGTAAAATGTGGCATACAACTATTTTTAGGAGACATATCTGTATTTTAAATTCTACGCACATGTAAATGAACAAATAACAATTATAAGTGTCTATTTTTCAACTTCATCTCTAATATTGAAACAGAACAACAGACTGCCATTAAGTTTCTTAAACTTTTAAGTTACCAGATATTTACAAATAAGATCCAATTTGTATCAAAAAAAGGGGACACTTTCAACTATATCTGCTGCTTTCACTGGGACTCCGATGATGAGAGTAACTTCGGTCACTTTCACTGTCAGAGCCATAAGATCTACAACTCCTGTATAACAAAACAAAAACAGAAATACCTTTTAATTGTCAGCCCTTTGAATTCCTCTTGTAGCTTCTTTTTTGATATGAGTGGCCTGAAAGCAAGTGGCTTGAAGAGGCACAGCATAGTGGGTTGGCGAGTGGGGTACTGACTGTGGCAATACTGCAGACTTTTCAAAGATGTCAATGACAGATGGTGGTAATATCAGGTTAAGATAAAATAAAGAAACTTCTTGGGGAATTACTTGAAATCCACTCATATGTGTGAGAATAATTTTCCATGTTACCCAAAATGAACATCAATATTTAATTAGACTGAGGAAGTAAGGGAAAAAAGGCCCACAAAGAGAGTTTCATTAAAAGGCAAGGAAATCAAAATCAAATCAAAATGGGAGGCCAATGAGGGGTGAGGGTGAGGTGGGACAGGGACAGGACCACTGGGAGAGTGAGTCAAGAAGACTTGGTTATGGTCACCATTCAGTTATTTCGAAAAATATTCACAGAGAGCCAGTCACTTTACTAGATGCAAAGGGCACACACAGAGTAGACTATGTAGAGTTTCCTGGGGCTCAAGGATAGTATAGAATAGGGGGCAAGATAAATAAAGCACATGCGGCGAGAGGGCAACAGATCTCAGAGTGAGCAGCAGGAAGGGCTTCCCTGGGGCAGTGAGTGGGCTGCAGTGGAGACCTGCAGAGTAGTTGAGAATTGGCTATTTCAATTGGCTATTTCATGTCAAGGGGACATGGTGAAGTGGGCATGTGACTCTCTAGGCAGAAAAAGAAAAAGGTTCCAGGATGTTAGTGCAGGGAAGACAGAAAAGCCCAAGCTGGAGTTGGTAGGCGGAGAGGCCTCCATGCAATGCTGAGGAGCATGGACCTGCCCCTGAAGGCAGTAGGGCATCCTTGAAGAGTTTCAAACAAGGGAGTGTCCAGATCACACTGATACCCTACAAGCACGACTGACTGTAGTTGTAAGGTATGGGGGAAGGGTAAGACCAGAAGCCACCAGGAAAGGGACATTACAAAAAGCAACCCACAGTATGAGCCATATGTTACATAAAACATACCTATAAATACATATAATATATAAACATTTTTAACCGTACAAACTGCAATCCTAAGTATTATATTTTATTATGTTACAGTTTTTAAAATATTACCTTTTTAAAATTCAAAACACTGACAAATCGGCTGTTAGTTCTAGCAAGCAACCCTATTTAAAGAATGGGCCATGGTTTGAGTTGCCTTCTCTCCTTATTCCTTCCAAAAGAAATGTTTGTCCAAGGATATGTGAATATTTAAAAATCCATTTTAGATTCAAACATTAACAACCACCAGTAAATACTACCCAGCAACTCTTAATACAAAGGCCACTTTCAGTAACTGCCTTTGGGTTGATGAAGTTCAGGCAGAGAAAGAAGTATTTCTGTCCTCAGAAGATGGTGCTTTCTCTTCTACAGCAGTCTCTCACCCCACACCCTAAGTGCCCACAGTAACTTACAGTGCTTGAAAGAACAGACCCACCTGGACCGCCTATTGTAGCTTCTGCCTCGGTGATAACTGTCGCTCCTCTGGCTTCTACTTCGACTCCGACTCCTGCTATAGTAGCTATCGTAGGTGTAGGACCTGCTTTAAACAGCAATAACAAACACTAAATCTTCCCGTTCAAATACTCATATATTCCCATTTCTTTTTAGCTTCTTAAGTGTCCTCTTAGAACATGGGCACTATATGACAGTATGAAGACACATCTGCAGAACAAGTACTGGAAACATTTAACAACTGCCCCAAATCAGACTTACCGTATTAAACAGAAAAATGTTATAGTTTCTTTTCTGCATTGAAAAATATCACAAAATTAACACTGAGTTAGTTCAATTGAATCTCATGGATCTTATTAGACAATTATAGTCAATAAATCCCTGCCATTACAATTCGACATCAATTATCACTTTTGACATTAGAGCACAATGGGCCAACAGATTAAAAACTGTTCAAAAAGACAAACATATGTTTTTCAATAACATACAACACCTTTTAAAAGGGAATTAAGGGCTTTATAAAACAAGGCCCTTTTAATTCTGCCCCCACAGGTGGTTTCCCAACCCCTGTCCATACCTGGACCGACTGTGGGGATCGTACGAGCTGCTCCTGGATCTGCTCCTGCTGGACGTCCTAATAGGAATCACATGAGGGGCTATCAACTTGTGGATCAGGACAGGCTACATCAAAAATCTAGACATTTATTTGCCCATCAAGGAGAAAACACACAATGAAATCCAGCAGCTATATTTATTTCATTTTCATATCAAAAGTATATTGGAATTTTTTTAAAAAGCATGTTGGATTTTGCAAGAAACGTTAGAAGTTTTACACAATTCTTCTATGAGGTGCACATCAAGAAAGTCGCTGGGGAGGAACTGGGTGGGGAAGGGGAAGACACAGGTGGAACACTTGAAAGTAAAATGAAGCTGCAGCAGTGGTAAATACCTGAGAGGCAAAAAGGGGCTGGAAGAAGCTGGGAAAACCAGAAACTTGGGGTCACCCACCACACACACACTTCTTCCTTTGTCCTCGTGTAATAGTCCTCCTCTCCCAATATCTAACCCGAGTCAAGAGATGACTGCAGATGGAAACTTAGGTTAACGAGGATGTACTGGGGGTTCAGGTGGTAGTCAGGGCCTCTTTTAAATATTTCTACTGCTTCTCTTTCCTCACTCTGATAAGATCCCATCTTGAGATCAGCCAGTAAGAATCCAATAGCTCTTTGAAAGAAAGAACTAGGTGAGTAAGTAGGCCTGTCTGATAGTCAGCAATGACAAGACCCTTTTCAACAGCTACCCCACTCTGCCTGTGCAGGGCAGGCCTTCAAAAGAAGACAGATGGAGACCCCACAGTAGGACAGGATTCACAAGCTCACCTATGGCTTTTGTAACTGCGGTAGGAACTGCTCCGGCTTCTTGTGCGGCCTCTGCTGTACCACCCTCTGCTCCGACTTCTGGAGTAGCTTCTTGATCTACAAGTGAGAGTGGAAAATATATAAATCATATTAACTCATTATGCTGTTAAAACTAATTACAAGTAGGGCAGGAGGGGGAAAACCCAACAAGAGGAAAGGTCTCTGGAAAGGTCTCTCACGAACTCCTCACAGCGGGTATCACAGAGACGGCTAATGAGGGTTTAAACTGAACAGAATAAAATAAAGAGAAAACAGAAAAGGCTGATACAGGTATGTTCATAGGAGCCCTACCTGTAATACCAGAAGAGGAAACAATCCAAATCTCCATTAACAGTAGAATGGGTTAAAAAAAAATTAACACAGATATATACTGAAATATTCTAAAGTAGGAAAATGAACTACAGCTGCCATGTATCAACAGAGGTAACTCTTGGGAACATAATGTTGAGTGAAAAAGGCAAACGTAGAATATCTATACATATAAAAAAGGATTTTGTTTGAAAACAAGCAAAAGCAACATTATATATAGATAGAAACATTTATAGTAAAACTACAAAGAGAAACAACAAAATTATAATAGAAGTTTAGAATAACATTTAACTCTAGGAGAGAAGAGAGAAAGTAGGGTAGCATCGGGTAGGACTACATTAGGTATATCAAAGCTCTATTTTTAAAGCTAGATACCATTTAAAATTATTTTTTATACCTTAATCATTAAAAAAATTTATACCTATTTAATATTTAATAAAACAAACAAGAAACTTAATGCAATTTTGCCCCACCCTGCTTCCCCTAGTTTATGCTTGCCATTCAGGAACTGAACAATACCCCTGTGTATGTGCTACTCAGGTAATATCTTCATAGGTTTTATTCAGTATGTACTTATGTTTTGGAAGACAGATGCAGTTTATTGGCAAAGACACATTCTGTTCTCATAAGATCCTAGTCATTTACTCAACGAACAATTATAGAGCGACTCTGTTAGGTGAATGAAAGATGAGTAGCAAACAGCCCCTGACTTTACTGAGTTTGCAGGCCAGAAGGGAAGTCAGGCCCACGTAAGTAACCGAAACAGGGAGGGCAAAGTTTAGCTATCTCAGTCTACTACCTGTGAGCTGCCCAACTTAAGAGCAAATTTCTTAGCGTTTCCATGCCTCACTGTCTTCATGTATGAAATGAGACACCACCCACTCCAAAGGCAGGGGCAGGAAGGTAGATGAGAATGGCCAGCGTCACCAACAGCTCAGAGCTGTCTGAGTGTAAACGGTAAGTACACACCGAGCGGACAGGAGGCTGGAGTAGCTCAACAGGCACCTTCATCTAGAATATGAACCCGGAGACAAAAGGCCAGGATTCACCAGCTCTCTGGGCCTTGTTGGGAGTCAGAGCAGGAGGAGGTAGAGACGCCAACAACTCAAGCATGGAATGGTCTGAGAGGGAATGAGGAGAGCTAGCAGAGGGCTTCTAGAAGGACTGAAGGGACTGAAAACATGCCCTGGCACTGGCCATGCGGAAGTACCTGAAAATCTTAGTCAGCTGAGTGAGATGGGGGAGGGAAGGCACAGAATACAAACTGCAAGCAACTGAAGAGTAAATGGGAGATGCTTATTGTAGATGGTAAATGTCGGCTCCTATTTTTAAAGAAATCTGGGTAAGGGAAGAAAATGACTGATAGAAAACTAGGAAGAAAAAAAGTTAAAGATTCTTACTGCATTTTAAGTTCAAGTGATGAAAATCAAGCACAGCGTAATAAAGGATATGAGTCAGAGGCAGTGAGGCAAAACCATGAAACATTTACAAGGAAAAGAAAAGAATACAAATTACTTGTTAACTTCATACCACCATCACCAATTTTTTTAGTTTTAAAAATGCTCATTCTCTGCATTAGCCAGTCTATGCTGATGACAATAGTTAGACGTAACTTGAACCAAAAATCAACCAATCAATCTTAAGATGATCATTTTTACCATTTCCTGCCCCTTGAATAAAGATCAACTAGATGCAAGTCCTTGGCAGGTAACTTTGCCTCTCTGGCCCTCACCCTCCACTTGTATAAAATGGAGGGTTAGATTACTGATCTCGAAATCCTACATATTCTGTAAATGCAAGATTCCCTTCTAAGGCATCACTAACAGTAGAGAGAGCGGCCTCACTCCTTTAAAAATGGAGAACTTGCCACCTATCACGGCAACTCACTGCAGTTGCCATGGAGCTT
The DNA here is from genome assembly GCF_039906515.1 of Pseudorca crassidens. NCBI lineage: Eukaryota > Metazoa > Chordata > Mammalia > Artiodactyla > Delphinidae > Pseudorca > Pseudorca crassidens. Next base: position 61,003,670 of record NC_090305.1, read on the forward strand.
TAATTGACAGCAATAGTTTTTTTACCCTGAGCCCAAATCTCTTCCCCTGAAATCTCTGCTCCCTGTGTCTTCAGTCTGCTCTGTGAGTCACACAGCACAAGCTTTCTCCTTATTCCCTCCCAGATATTGGGAAACAGTGATCTTGTCCCTAACTCTGATGTTCTTCCAAGCAAAACAGTAACAGACTCTCCTTGGGAGAAAAAAAGGAAAAGAGAGTAATGCTCACCGATAAGATGATGTGGAACTTCTCGATCGACTCCTTGAGTGACTGTAGGAGACAGACCTTGTTCTGTGCCTTGACTTGGTCTCAGATTTACTTCGAGATCTGCTTGGACTCCTGGACTGGCTATCGCCATCCCGACTAGGCGTCTGCTCATCACTCGAACTCTCCTGATTTCTTGGCCTCCGGTTTAAGCGTGCTGTCTTTCTTACTTCATCAAAGAGAGACCCAGGCCGAACTTTATTTTTGCTTTTAATTTCTATTCTCAAGCCTTGTGGTTTCATTTCAGGCACAGTAGTCAGTGCCTTAACTTCCACAGCACTTGATGTAGTAGCAGACGGTGCTGCCAGGTTCCCCACACCTTGCAGGGGCTTCCATTTATTATCCATGAGGCTGGTCTGGCTTTTCTCAGCCACCTCTCTCTTCACAGTGCTTTCTACAGCAGTGGCCAAGCTGGCGGAGCTGCTGTCCTGCTTTCCCACCTCACCCACCATTTTGCTTTCTGACATGCTGCTTTCCTGTTTTCCCAACTCTGCCTCAGGATGCTCTGTTGGCATATCCTGCTTTAGAACAATGCTTATATCCGGGGTGTCAAGCCTTGAATTTCCTAGAGGGGAAGCCCCCTCGGCCTTTGCTGGGGAACTCCTATCAGGAGTGCAAATCTCCATGTTGTCATCTGTTTGAAGCAGATCCTCCACTCCGCTTGGGATGCTCTCTTCAATATGCTGAATGTTCGGGGGAGAACTGACCACGTTTTCCTCAGCGTTTAAAGCTGCGGGAGACACACTGAGTTTACTATCATCTTTAGTAGGCTGATCAGTATCTGATGAAACCGTTATTGGATTATGTTTACCTGAAAGACTGCCATCTTCACAGGGCTTCTCAGTTTGGGGAATATTTTCTTTTACGGCTTCCCTGTTTTCAGAAAGTTGTTTTTTCTCTTTTGCTTCCTGAGTAACTTGCTTTTCGTTAATCTCCTCCTCCTCCTCTTCACCAAATTCTAGTGGAGGCTGCCAGTGGAACGCTTGTTTTCGTTTTGGAGCCTTGTGTTTTTTCTCTTTTTTCCCTTTCAATTTCTCTTTTGCTTTTTTGGTATGTTCCCTTTTAAGATGCTCCTTAGAGCTGTGTTTATGCTTGTGGGGTTTTCCTCTACTGTTTTCTGAATTGGAATAGAACCCCTCAGAATCAGAGGTTGATGACCGCTGTTTGCTTGATTTCCAGGCACTATTACCATCAGGCAGTAAAGTACCTGCTGAAGACTTAGTTGCTGGTTTGGTTTTGATGTGAATTTCACCCAACTCTGACTCAGAATCTGAAGTGGCTTCACCTTCCTCCTTATCAGAAGATGGCCGGGAATTATTTTTACTGTTTTTAGTTACATCTTGTTCAGAATTTGACTCAGAGTCCCATTTACTCCCAGCATAATTCTTCCTTTTGGGCTTACTGCCACTTCTAAAGTGATCAGAAGGACTTTCTTTCAAAGTTCTTTTTTTTGAATGAGGGCATTCCCGTTCAGGCTTAGATTTCTCTTCACCTCTGTTTTTCTCCTGTTTATTATTCATGTCCATTTGGACTTGCTTCTCTTTTTCCTGGGCTGACTGTGTAACCCGAACACTTGACTGTTCACTGTCTGAAGAATAATCTAAAGATGACCTGCTTTCACTGTACTTTCTATGACATGAAGACTTGTCTCTGCCTCTGACATATTTATTACGAAGTGTCTTTTCAGAGCTGCTGCTGTGCCTTTTATTGGAGGTGTTATTTTTTTTCCCATTGGATCTAAATTTTCTCTTGGCTCGTCTTCCATCATCACTGCTAACAGAAGAGTATGAAAATGATCTACTACACCGTGAGTGGTCACTGTATTTATTTCGTGAATGAGATCTAGATGAGGGAGACCTAGACCTTGAATGTGAACTAGCTAAACTTCGAGATCTTGTGTATGACCTGGAATAAGATCTACTCCTAGAAGATCTACTCCTTGACCTCGGTGAACTTTCTGAACTTCTATCACTGTATTTTGAATAAGCGCTCCGATCACTTTCTGAATTTTTTTCTCTTTTATGGTAGGATGATGAACTACCAGTCTCTTTAACATTTGCTAAACCATAAGTGCTTTGGATGGGCAGCAAATGGGTTGTTTTAACTTTCATTTCCTGGATTCGTTCATAAGAGGGCTTCCAGGGCTTCTGTCCAGGCTTCCACCTTGAAGGAGGGGGGCTGTCACTCAGTGGTATTACAGGAATATTTTCCGCCACCACTGGTTGTACTAAAACATTTTCATTTTGTGTCACTGTTGCTCTTAAAGGTTCTGTTTTAACAGGTTTATTTTCACTTAACTGAGAGGCTGTTCCTCTTGGTGATTTTGATGCTGTTCTTTGGTGCCCTGACTTAGAACTAGATCTGGACTTTGATCTACTTCGAGAATGTGATGAGGATTTTGACGGAGTCCTTGATCTTGAGCTTCCTCTAGAATAAGACTGTGAGTGAGATTTTGATCTGTATGAGTCTCTGCTGGAATGGGTTGAAGAGCTGTGGTCATCCTTATCAGATTTAGACCAGTCCCTCTTGGATGAGTGATGAGATGACAACGAGGAAGAACGAGATCTCCTTTCTCTATCACATGAGGATTTCACTCTTCGGGTGGAAGATTTTAAGGATTCTATGTCAGATGGTACAATAATCCTTCTCTTCTTAGTCTGTTTGTGCCTTCTGCAATGTTTCTGCTTTTTAGCTTTCTTTTTATGCTTAACCTTTTTCTCTTTTCTGCGTTTTTTATGGTGACCATCAGAGTGTCTTGCTGTGCTTAGATCTGAATAATATCCATTATAGGACCACGATCGGGATCTCTGGGACAAGCTTCTTTCATCCCATCGGCTTGAACAGGGGTCACTTAACCTATAGAAAAGGACATAATATGCATGCAATTATTTACAAGCATGTTTTCTATGCTTTAAAATTAAAACACATTTGTTGTCAATACAAATGCATCAGCAAAAGCTTAGTTAACAACCAAGTACTGACTCTGTCAACACTTTAAGCACACATAGGAAGGATAAACCAACAGCTGATAGGCCTGGTCCCGACCTTGTAATTTCAAAGAGATCATTACTATCAGATCACTACTATCAGACTTACAAAAGGATTTTTTTCAGAGCCAAGCCAAGAATTTTCAACTTCGATAGGAAAATAGTTTTGAAAAGCAAAGCAACTACAGCAATCACAAAAGCACTGCTGCCCTACTGAGTTCCTGGCTATCATCCACTCAATAACACTCTGCCTCCAGGAATAATTTCTGAGGGAGAATCAAATCAAGTTCCCAAACAATTCTGTTAATTCTCTGCAGATACAGGATAACTGCCTGAACTTTAGGCGAAGCCTCTTTTTCTTTTTTGGCTGCACGGCTTGTGGGATCTTAGTTCCCTGACCAGGGATCGAACCCGAGCACCAGCAGGGAAAACTCCCGAGTCCTAACCACTGGACCACCAGGGAATTCCTTAAAAACATGACTACTGTTTTTATCTCAGCCTCATACAGGTAATCAACAACTTTCCCCTACGGTTTTAGTTAAACTACTTAGTACAGAAATTAGGGGAAAAGTACATTAAATAGATGCAGACTTTACAATATCTCAGTGGCAATATCAGGGCTCAAAACTCAGAGTTCTCAGTGCCACTGTGTCTACACCACTTCCACACAGCAGACGCACACCTTTTCCTCCCTCTTCTAACTTCGAACCATTCTGCTGGATGCCCATAGAGAAAAACAGAATTCTACCATGAACAATTACACAGGGTCCCATTGGTATATTTTGCACTAGCTATTCTGGGGCCAGCCCCATTTCTAAAATAGATACTGCACTGTGGAGTGTCAATGAAGACAGGACATGGATACACTTCTGAAGAAACAAAAGTCCCTGGGGTCAGAAGTTAACACACACACTGGGTACAGATTTCCCTATCTACCCATTTATTCATTAGTGACTATGAGAACAGGCTAGGAAAGAATCTGCTATATAATTTTTTTTAAGTCCTGATTATTTCTAAAATTGAACAAGAAATCTTTAAGAAATTCAGGAGGGTTATAGTCTTGCGAGGGAAAACAGAATTTTGATTTAAAAGCACCCAAAGTCAAGCAGCCCTCCTCCCATTTCACCAAGCATTCCCAAATATATTCTCTTTGGTCATAGTCTAATTTTAAAGGTAAATATTTAGTGAAAAGTCCAGAAATATGTCTCTATCCCCTTAAGACTTAAAATATAGAGGACACAGGATTGTACTTATACTTACTTATCTCCTTTACTCCACTTTTCTCCACTAGGTGGTCTATATGCTCTTAATCTCTGCATTTCTTCTTTCCAGTGAGGAGGAGTTTCACTGCTATCATCATCATCTGATTCGGAACAGGATCTTGATCTTGGAGGTGTGTGATAGCGCTTTAAAAACAAAGTTAGGAATAACTACCTTCAAAATATCTCTTAATTGTAATCTGCTATAGGACAGAGGTAGGTATAAGACCCAATCTCTGACGCCATTCAAAGGCAATAACGACTAAGTACCAAGAAGATGGTATGAAGTTGTGTCAAACTAAAAAAAATGGGAAAGCTGGAGATTCACCTGTAATCACACACAACAATTTCCTCTTTGAAGTCCTAATGGTTATATTCATTAGCCTAGATTATTCAATATACTAACATTTCTCAGCATACTGATTATTTCACATTCATTTCATATTCAAACACAGCAGTAAACACTAATCTAACAGCAGTGCCTTCCCATAACTATACAGAATACAACTAGCTCCTTGGACAGATTTTGGACTATACCTAAGATTAAAGCTAGGATTTTGCCTAGAGGTAAAAACATTTTACCGCTTAAGATAAGTAATTTGAAAAAAGTCCAGTTTTAACACACATACAATTGTGCCCCTTCCTTTAATCTTCCGTCCAGACTTTGATACAGATGGTTTCTGATCATTTACGGTGGGTGTAATATCAGGAATCTTCCTGGAAAAGAAGATTGAAAATTTATAAAAAGCAAATGCTAGGCAGTTTTCTCAGTGTTTAAATGCAGAATTTATGTTCCTATCATACAAAAACACTTCATTTAGATTCAACACTTTTGTAGAATGAGGCACTCCACATAACCCAATTTTCTAAGCAAATCCTTTAAATACAAAAACTAAAAAAAAAAAAGTAACCAGGGGTTCCCTGGTGGCGCAGTGGTTGAGAGTCCGCCTGCCAATGTGGGCAACGTGGGTTTGTGCCCCGGTCCGGGAGGATCCCACATGCCGCGGAGTGGCTGGGCCCATGAGCCATGGCCGCTGGGCCTGCGCGTCCGGAGCCTGTACTCCACAACGGGAGAGGCCATAGCAGTGAGAGGCCCGCGTACCGCAAAAAAAAAAAAAAAAAAAAAAAGTAACCCAACTGAGTAGAAATACACGATACTAGTATCAATCTTTTAAAGTACAGAACTACTTTCAAAAAAATCCTTTTTTAGATGTCTCTTGTCAAAACAGTAATGTTCTTAGGGAATCCTGAGGTATTGTTGACTCTAATGCTCAAGTGTTTTTAACAGTTTTAAATTTTATTTTATATATGTATTTTTAAATATTTATTTATTTATTTTATTTATCTCGGCTGTGCTGGGTCTCAGTTGTGGCACGCGGATCTTTACTTGCAGCATGGGGGATCTTTTAGTTGTGGCATGCGGGCTCTTTACTTGCCGCATGCGGGCTCCCAGTTGCGGCATGCATGTGGGATCTAGCTCCCTGACCAGGAATTGAACCCGGGCCCCCTGCACTGGGAGCACAGAGTCCTACCCACTGGACCACATTTATTTTATATTTTTAATAGTCTGTTTGTCTACCCCACTTTACTATAAGCTGCCCCTCCTTCAATGCTCTGAATCTGCTACTTTATCTTATGGGTGATTATGGCAGCTACAGTCCTCCATGCCTGAGAAGTCTTTTCATACTTGAGTTTGTTTTGTACCTGTTATGATTAACATAATGGCTAGCTTTTATTGAGGACTTACTATGTGTCAGGCGTTATATTAATAAACATTTTAAACATACTTATTTATTGGGTAAAAATACATAACATAAAATTGGCCATTTTAACCATTTTTAAATGTACAATTCAGTGGCATTAATTATACTCAAAACGTTGTGCAACCATCACTACTATCTTTCCAAAACTTCTTCATCACTTCATCCTGAAACTCTACCTATTAAGCAATACCTCTCCACTTCCCTCATTCCCTTAGCCTCTGGTAACCTCTAATTTAGCTGAATAACATTCCATTGTATATATATATACACCACATTTTGTTTATCCATTCATCTGTTGGTGGACGCGTGAGTTGTCTCCATGTTTTTGCTACTGTGAATAATGCTGCAATGAACCCTGGAGTACATGTATCTGTTTGAATCTATTTTCAATACTTTTGGATATGTACCTAGGAGTAGACATGCTGAGTTACATGGTAAATCCATATTTAACTTTTTGAGGAACCACCAAACTGTTTTCCACAGCAGCTGCATCATTTTAGACTCCTCCTAGCAATGTATGAGGATTCCAATTTTCTCCACATCCTCACCGACACTAGTTTTTTGGGGTTTTGTTTTAAATTACAGCCGTCCTAGTAGGTGAGACACGGTATCTCACTGTGGGTCTGATTTGCATTTTCCTAACGACTAATGATATTAAATATCTTTTCACATGTTTGTTCCCCATTTGTACATCTTCTTCGGAGAAGTGTCTACTCAAGTGCTTTGCCCATTTTTAAAATGAGTTGTCTTTTTGTTGCTATTGCTCATGCTTTTGGTGTCAACTATAAGAATCCACTGCTGAACCTAAGGTCATGAAGGTTTACCCCTATGTTTCCTTCTAAGAGTTTTATGGTTTTAGTTCTTATATTTAGGTCATTGACCCATTTTGAGTTAATGTTTGCATATGATGTGAGGTAGGGTCCAACCTCATTCTTTTGCATGTGGAAATCCAGGTGTCTCAGCACCATTTATTGAAGAGACTATTCTTTCTCCATGGAATGGACTTTGCACCCTTATCTAAAATATAATGGCCATGCAAAGTTTGAATCTCAGCATCAAAAATCAGAATTTTTATCATCTTGGGCCAGTTATTTAGCTCTTTGAGCTTCAGCTTTCACACTTGTAAAACAGAGATAACACTTCAACTTATTTATACGAATTAAAGAGATAATGTATGAAAAACTGTTAGTTCAGTGCTTTGCATATAGTAAGGGCTTCCCCCCAGAGCAGGGTTCTCAAACTCAAATGCTGACAGGCAGGTAATGTAAATCTGTGAAGTGGACACAATAGAATAGTTCACTTTCCACTTGATTATTCTTCCACTTGAAGAATAACAGTTCAAGCCCAGTGATATACTTCAACTTCTCTTGGTCAGGAGACAGCAGAGATTGGTATGAATAGGGACAGCACTCTGAGTAGCCACTAATTTTTGCCTTGCAGTGTAACAGAACCAATGTTTTGGAGGATTCTTCAATTTCTCAAGAGAAGAAAAAATCTGAATTTTTGTATGAGTCAACAATGTTTGAGCCAGTGTATGAGCCAATGGTGACACTGTCATGAGAGGTGTCATGAACCTAAGGAATATAATGAATCCAATTCTGGACACCTGGGAGCCAATTTTTTAAAATAAAACAATAATATGAAGGACAAATAACATAGGTCTATCCTCCAATGTTTTCATGATCCACCAGTTTTCTCTTCTGCTACAGAGGCTCTCAGACCATGAGTAGGTCCCATATTTCAGGGTCTGAACCTCAATCATGGGGGACCAGATATTGGATGTTCTCAGGGTCCACTATGCCCATCCTCTCGGAGACTCACACTGCTCACCTAATCCACACGCCACTGAGGTACTAACCAGAGGTCAATATAATAAATGACACTGGGGAAAAAAAAATCTAATGGCCATAGATGTATGGGTTTATTTCTGGACTCTCAATTCTATTCCATTGGTCTCTATGTCTATCCTTATGCCAGTACCACACTATTTTTTTTTGAATTTTATTTTATTTTTTTACACAGCAGGTTCTTATTAGATACCACACTATTTTGATGACTGCAGCTTTGTAGTAAATTTTGAAATCAGGACATATGAGTCCTCCAACTTTGTCTTTCTCCCTCAAGATTGTTTCGGCTATTTGGGACACCTTGCAATTCTATACAAACTTGGACATTGACTTTTCCATTTCTGCAAAGTCTACTGGAATTTGACTGAACCCATAGCTCATTCTGAGTAGTACTGACATCTTAATATTAAGCCTTCCAATCCATGAACATAGAATGTCTTTCCACTTATTTAGGTTTTAATTTCTTTCAGCAGTATTTTAGATATATACCTATAGTTTTGATCGTACAAGTCTTTCACCTCCTTGATTTAATTTATTCCTAGGTATTTTATTCTTTTAGATGTTATTTCATGGAATTACTTTCTCAATTTCCTTTTCAGATTGTTCATTGCTGGTTGTTAATAAGTGTTTTAGAGGCATTAGTTCATTTAATTCTCATAACAACACTATGAGGTAGGTACTATTATCATCTCCATTTTAAAGACAAAGAATTTTAAGATTAAGAGGTTAAAAATGTTGCCCAAGGTCACGGAAAGAAATTAAACTTGACTCTTATAACCATTTTATAGGGTTTTCCCAACCAGGAATCTGGCTCCAGATAAACACACAATATTACTATAAGAAAACCTTGACTAAAAAGTATATTATAGTCTTTTCAGTCATTTCATATTCATGACATCATTTGATTCTCACAATGAGAGATGTAACAGGGACTCTTGGCAGGCAATTGTTAACCTCGTTTTCCTCATGAAGAACAAAGCACTGAACCAAATGACTTGCCTATTAAGTGTTCGGCACAAATTAATGTTCACCTGGGAACCTTTTAGATGCTGATCCAATGCTGCCACCCTCTACCTCCTCCCCACAACATTCTGATTTAATCTGCTGTATGGCCCAGAAACTGGTATTTTTAAAAGCTTGCCAAATTACTCTGAAGTGCAGCTGAAGATGAGAACAAATGAATTAGAGCAAGTGTGGAACCCAGCTTTCGCTAAGTGAATTATAAGTGATAATGAGCTTAACTGCTGGTAAATTCAGTAAGGTGGCAAGCTCACTAAGGCTGACAGCCCGTTTCTTATCCTTGCATACCTTGCATTCTTAGCACACAATTCTAGCTCCCAAACAACTGATCAAATCTCAAACATTCTAATGAAATAGATCTACTTGCTATCTTTGTATGACACAACTACCTGCCAATTATGATTTAAAATAATTCTGCAGAATATAACTTCCAAAGATGTTACGTAACCAAAGAAGAGTGATGACCAAATAAACTTACTAGCAATATTCAACCATAAATACAAGACAGTGGTATAAACTACTTTAAAAATACCAGATAACAGGGGTTGGCAAACTTTTTCTTAAGAAAAGAGTCCAAGAGTAAATATTTTAGGATTTTTAGGCCAAGAAGAAAATTAAGATAACTATGTAACAAAAAGAAAACAAGTCTTCACAAATGTTTTATCAATGAAATTAGAAAGTATCATTTTTTGTGACACAGATCTACTAAGGAGAGTGGAATTCTTTTTCAGGGAGAATAACATTTCACTTCATTTAACTAGGGTTCAGTATCCCCTATCAAAGCAGATAGTGTTAATACTGTTCTTCTGGTAATGCGGATCTGTAATGAGAGTTTTACATACTCCATCTCTGAAAATATCTTTCCACACAGATGGATTTTATGTGTAGCACCTGAAATACTGGAGAGTTATAACTGCATCACCGTGAGGTGTAGTGCACTGAATAGCATATAAAGCGATGAGAGCACCACATACAAACTCTCTGCAACTCTTTGATTCTGCTGCTGTATCACAAAAACAGCCCAAGAAAAACAGTGAACAAACGGATGTGGCTGTGTTCCAGTAAAACTTTATTTATGGACACTGAAATTTGAATTTCATGTAATTTTCACATGTCACAAAATATTATTCTTCTTTTGATTTTTTCCACAAACATTTAAAAACATAAAAACCACATTTAGCTCATGGGCTGTACAAAACCAGGCAATAGGCCGAATTTAGCCCATGGACGACTATAGTTTGCCAACCCCCACTAGATGACACTAAAACTGACCTTTCAAGTTTCCTACTTTCTGAAAACCAAATGGATTGGATCAATGAATGGTGTCTTATATTTTCAGAAAGAAGGATCCCACTAAAATTTGTTCACAATATATTATGTTATATTATATATAATAATATAATTAACAGCAAAACTACTGATACCTTACAAAGCTCACTAAAAAGGTTTACAGAACTGTCATAAAGAGAATATTCAATTTTTAAAAATGAAAACATCAGTATGTTAAGCTATTAGTTCAAAGATACATCCCATTTCATAATAGCTTTTTAAAATGAGAAAATACAGAATTTTAAAATTTCTAATGAACTAAATAACCACAATCAAGAGACTTGATTGTGAACAGGGACATGTGCATAACTTCTCAGGCTTCAATATTAACTCTTCATAGGAAACGTGTCAATTACACCAAGCACTTTATGGTATTTCTATTCATATATTTCCCTTAACAATTCTAAACTTGAGTCTAACACACAAAATACACTAATTACTATTTTTTGAGACCAAATCTAAAGCTACATGTTAGCTTTTCCAGGATAGAGGATTTATCACTGAGCAAGTTAACAACAGTAACATATGGGACTAAATTTTATCCCCAGTCATCACGCAATAATTTTGCACTATAAACTGGAGTATGTTTTATCACTCGATTGGATCCAAAGAGTTCAACTAACCCTGTTTTGACAACCAAAATCTCACCCCTAATGAAAGGCCAAGTAAATGAGATTGGTAATGAAATCTTTCCAGATCTCCACTAAGAACTTCTCCCCGATCAACTTGCCAAACCCCCTCTCTCTACTAGCAGAATATGAATTTTGAAAGGTAGGGTACATGTCATTTACGAATTCAATATCTCCCCCAGTATAATTCAAAGTGCTCTGACTATGGGTCATGCTCAATAAATGAGTGTGGACCTGCAATGAGCTAACAGAATCACCAGTCAGAGAAACGAAAACATGTAGGTTAATCATCCTTACGGTTCAGGCTCCACTGTGACAAGAGGCATATCTCTTCTTAGTAAAAATCGGTTCTCGGGCACCGGAGGAATCTCTTCTGGGCGCACCACAGGCTTTTCCCTTTTAGCATTTGAATCGATACACCTTTTTTCATTGGTATCACTCCTCTCAGAGTGACTTAGAGAGAACAAACCGAATCACCAATTAAGATGTGTAATGTCTGCATTTTATAATAATATTAAATAATATAATAATATAATTAGCAGCAAAACTACTGATACCTTACAAAGCTCACTAAAAAGGTTTACACAACTGTCATAAAGAGAAAATATAAAACACAATGCAGTGAAAAAGCCACAGCACTAAAATTCTGATAAGAATTGCCAAATGATCCTTTTTTCTTTTCTCACCTGCAAACGCGTAAATCTTTGATATGAAACATCTGTGCTACCCTTGATTTGTTAGATTTCAATTTGAAGTCCACAGAATGCTATCCTTTTCAACAATAGGTAACAAAGCTAAGTTTACAGAATCACACATACTTTCCCCATTCCAGGGTGCTTGTTTCTTAGGTAAGACTACCTTGGTGTTTCGCACTTACCCTTTTGGGCTTATTATATGTTTATTCCTTGGCTCTTCTGAACTGCTTGCTTCCTTTCGTCTCTTTTTAGAATGTTTAACTTTTGGCCTCCTCTTATGTTTCCTTCTTCTGCTTCTCTCATGTTCAATTTCACTTTCTGAGGATGATTCTGAAGAGGAAGAGGAATTGGAAGAGGAATCCGAGACTTCTGAATGAGTTGGTTTCTTCCTTTTTTTCTCAAAAACTTTTAAGAAATATTAACAAAAATATTAGTACTGGATTTCAGTGCCTATGTTTCAGAGTAAAAAACATGATTACCAGGTATTGTAAAACATGTTTTGTATAAAGAAAACTAAAAACAAAATTTATTTATTCTTTTTTTAATTTTAATATTTTTTAACATCTTTATTAGAGTATAATTGCTTTACAATGAATGGTGTGTCAGTTTCTGCTTTATAACAAAGTGAATCAGTTATACATATACATATGTCCCCATATCTCTTCCCTCTTGCATCTCCCTCCCTCCCACCCTCCCTATCCCAACCCTCTACGTGGTCACAAAGCACCAAGCTGATGTCCCTGTGCTATGCGGCTGCTTCCCACTAGCTATCTATTTTACGTAAAAACAAAATTTAAATAAACTTTTTTTTTCAAGTTGATAATACAATTTGCTGGTGAGATTGTAAGGTAACAAAGCCCTCATGAAGTCTATATTCTAGTTGGGTCAGAGAAGAAAATAAGCAACTACATAATATGACAAATGATAAATGCTAAAAGAAGGGGGAAGTAAAGGCAAGGTAAAGGGAACAGGGAAAGTTGAGGTAATTTAAGATAACATTTGAGCACAGGCCTGAAGGAAGTGAGGGAGGGGGTCATGCAGGTATCTGAACGAAGAGTATTCCAGAGAGAAGGAACAGCCAGCACAAAGTCCCTGAGTGCTTGACATGTCCGAATAAAGGTCAACGTGCTGGCAAGACCATGAATGAGGGGAAAGAGAGATTAGAGAAACAGCAGAAGGCCAGAATTCCTTACAGACCGTTGTAAAGACTTTAGCTTTGGCCGATGGAGAGGGAGCCCTTGGAGAAGATGGCTCTGGGTGCTGCTGAGGACTGTAGAGGGTCAAGAGTGTAAGCAAGGAGACCAGTCAGGAAGCTATCGTTGCTGAGAAAAGATTACAGAGGAGCAAGGACAGAGGCAAAGTGAACAGTAATGAGGCTATTGCTATCTTGTAAAAGATACCTGGGTTTGGACCACGCTGATAGCAGGGGAAGTAAAAAGAAGAGGTCAGATTTGAAAAGATTCCCTGATGGGTTGGATACAGGGTATGATATAGAGGCATCAGGGCTATTGCTATACTACTCGTAGGAGTTTCTTCCACTACTGAAATCTAGGAGGTATCTTTAAGTTACAGTCTTCAACATGTGTTACCTGCATCCTAGCTCCCTCTACCCCCAAAACACTCTTACCGTCTTTTGTTGACTTCGTGGCAAGCACCCCACAGTCAATAACTCGCACATCGGCATAAGGTCTACTTGCAGCATCAGTTTTCAGATTTTCAATTTGTTCGATTACTTCAAAACCGGAAATAACTAGTCCAAAGACAACATGCACCCTGTTGCAATACAAATTCAAGAAAAAATTGTTTTGAGGGTAATTAAGCCATGAGCAGTAATCAAGACAACTGTTATCAATGACATATCCACAGACCTGAAAATAAGAGCGAAGTGTTTGATGTATGAAGCAACTAGAAGGAAATTAGAACTACTGCTTCATAAAAGGAAAAAAAAAAAATCTCAAACTGGGCCTTAGTTTTCTGCCTTAAAAACAATGGTTCTTAACTATTTTATAGTAAAGAGTCTGATAACAATCAGATTGGACTTGATACTCAGACACCATCCTTACAGGGTCACTCAAGAGCACATGCCTGAGAAGTTCACCCATGAGCCCACGCAAAGACCCCTTCAGTGACATGAGAGGTCTCAAGACTACTGCACCCTGTGATCCTTAGGAAGAGCTCAGCTATGAGATTAACCCAGAGATCAAGAGCGCCCCCTTGAGGGTTCACCCATGGTCTAATGTGTCTTGAACTGGCCACCCAAACACCTCTCCAAGATAAAAAGAACATAACTCTTACCCATCCAGGTGTGGAGCAGGTTTTGTGGTACTGTGTAACAAACATCAACATAAAGAAGATGGCAAAAACCAGGTGTTCAGGTGAACAGAGCAGAAGGGTTTAAATCACAGCATGTAGAGGACAAAGAGGTAAAGATAAAAAGATAGGGGAAAAAGTTAAACATGATACACACCTGAACTTAATAAGCTTAAAAACAGCAACAGTAGTCATTTTACTGATTTAAAAAAACCCTCAAGATTATAATGAATTACAAACTCATATCTCTCTCCAACATGAAGACTATATATGTATACATATATGTGATATAGGTTTGAAATACACAGCATAAATATACATTAAAATTAAAGTTATTCTCAAATCCAAAACAATGACAACAACAAACTCAAAATTTATCAAGATAATTAAACAAGAATAAAAAACACTTAGCCATTTGCTTATGGAAAGAAGTGTGATCAACACTTAACACTTGCCCCACATACTTAAATGAATTTTTCTATCCATTATTTTTCATACTGAGTCAGTCTGCATCTTTTAAGCAGGCAGATGGAGGTAGGCCTCAGGAGTCCTGTTTTCAGAACTTCCTGCCCCTCTTCCTTCACCTAAGGTGACCCTCTGCCACTCACAGCAACTCTGAAAATGCAGTAGGGAGCAAACCTTCAATCTGCTAACACTCTGACAGGAAACTAAGTAATCATGACATTATAGACACTTTAAATTTCCATGGCCCAGAAAACACCCAACCGCTGCTTCTATAGTCACAAACTGGCAGTCACTCTTGGGAAGTCTTATGGGGTATATTTGGTTAAGATGTTTTGAACCCAAGCTAGTTTTCCCATAACACTTTCACAGATCTTCAGACTATGTGAATTTCAGTGGGAAAAAATTCAAAAGCAGATAACTAGACTCAGAAGTATCTATCACAAACATCTTAGTTTATAAGAAAGAGAAATAATATTTGAGAGAAAGGTCACTGGATTATCAGGCCATGTTAAGGCAGTCAATTGTACTAGAAGCTCCCTTACCAATTTTTATACTCATTTTAAGGCAATTCTATGAAACGTTAAGTCAGTAAAACACAATTTTAACCTTCACAACGTTAAAAATCATTCTACCAGGAAATGTAACACTTATACTTACATTAAGAATATTCAGTTCTGTAAAAGCACTACAGAATTTAGTTTTAAAAAATTAAAGTATCAACTCAAGAGGTGCCAGAATTTTAAAGGGAATCTTGAGTTTTAAAACCACTGTCTCAAATTTTCCTTAGAAGATTGAGAAGTGGTAGTTTAAGCCAATGTAACAATAAAAATGAATAAAAACAGGCAGAAGAAAGAAAGAAGAAGAAAATCTCGCGAACTGGTGAGTCACTGATGCTTAAATCATGAAACTAGCAACCCGAAATTACCCTGGACAAGAACTTTAAGATAGAGTTGTGCTTCCCATAATTAAAAAACTTTACCAAGCACAGTAAACATAGTAAGAAGTTAGTACATACGCTAGACAGTGATTCCACTGTATGAAAGATGGAAAGAGGTAAAAATTTTAAAGGTAAACATGTTCTACAATATAAGGGATCAGTCTCAAACATGCAGTAGTGAAAACAATGATTTATTGATTAGATATATTCCTCTCCCTTGGACCTTTCTCTCACAATTCTCAGATATTCTGGTAATGGGGAAAAGCCTACAGATAGTCTTAAAACACAAACAACCCAATTCAATTTGCATCCTGGCTAACAGGAGTGCTATGAAAACCACCTTAGAGCAAACCTTTGGAGCAAATAGTGAGATTAAAACATCTGAGCTAACTGCAGTGATGCAGCAACATAATACTTGAAACTCAATTTGAGGATAGAACCTTTATGGACAGACCCAAGTTTTGTTTTTAATTCAAATGAAAACTGAAGACAAACTTGGTCCTTTAGCGCAGTAGTGAAGAAAACAAATGAAGACAAGAGCAATTATTTCAAGGACAAATTTCAACTGGCCGACTGTGCCTAAACTGGTGGGAATAATTAAGTCCATTACTTGCATCTGCAATTCAGGATGCAGAAGTACAAATTTATGCTTTAGTTGGGTTAGACTACATAATAAGAATACTGAAAGTATCTTAACAAAAGCCCCCTGGGGTTCTCAGCCCACACTCTAAGAGTAGAAATTCCAATGTAAAGCAAGCTTGCTGGCACTGGGCTGATGGGCCGGGGGGAATGATATGCTCGGTCCAAGCCATTCAATTCTACTAAAATGGGCAAAGAGATCTCACCCCACCAACTCTTAATTGTATTGATGTTTCAAAACTATACAGCTGTAAAGACCCAGGCAGTGGTAACATATGCTCAGTAAGTTAAGACCTTAAGGCCAGAGACTATCATAAATATGTAATTTATACATGCTTATGAAAACATACCTAAAGGAGAAACAACCACAAGAACATTTCAAATTAGAAAAGCTTTCAATATTTTCACATTTCCATTTTCTCCTGTCACTCAAACACTGATTTTCTAGTTTCCCTCACCTATGAATCTGCTTTAAAAATATATGCACATTTAAACCTTGTAAATCTTAGAAACTGAAAAGTATCACTGTTACTCCAAAAAACAATCTATATATATATTTTTACCATTATCAAAGCAGCTTTTGGCCTTATACAGAAATTAACAGTTCTGTACTGAAATGAGATCTAAACCATTATATACAATATAACCCACCCCCCAAGATGTGTGGGAACTAGGTGGTAACAAGCCACTGAAATTAAAATTATACTTCCCAGGATTAACCATGAACAATAAAACACACTTGTTTTACATGTACTGCTGCCACAGATCAAGCAGAAAGTTTTTTTTCTTAAAATGGTTCAATGCACATAACAACAGGATTAAAGAGATAAAGGCAAAGAAAGAAAAAGAGAGAGCCTTAGAGTAATGAGACATTACCTTTGGAGCGCACGGTGTAACACTCTTTCTGTAAATTTTACACAAAAATGGCAAGAAATAAATTGTAATACACTTTTAAGACAAGACTGAATCTATGTTTTAATATCAATATAACTTTGAAATTAAATACTTTCAAGTTTTATGCAAAGCAAGAAAGCTTTTTAAAAAGGAGGGCTCTAAATTTTCTTTCACATAGGATATGTATGTAGAGATGAATTATGTTTAAGAAAAGCATTGTAGTTGAAGTGGGAATCTGCTCAGGTCCCTAATATTGTAACACCAGAGTGTGAATAATAGCTAGAAACAAAACATTATATATTGCTTTACAAATCACAGAAACTGGCTAAGTCATCAACTAACATCCTTCTCAGAAAGAGAATAATGTATCCTGAATACATACATTAGTAAAAAATCTGAATGCCCAGGAGCAGTTACTAGCAGTAGAAATCAAAAATTTCAATGGAAAGAACTGAGTTAAGAGACTTAAAACAAAATTTCAGGGAACTTTTTTTACTAATTCACTTCAAACAATTAAAGTACCTTTCATGTTTCTACATTTGAAAGCTTTTTTGGTCACACATCAAAACAGATTACCATCAGGAGTTAATGACCAAATGTTTGGACTGTAGCTTCTGTTCACTGCACTGCCATTGCATACACTCTTATAGTTGTTAAGGAACTGAAAATAATAATAATAATAAAATAATAAGGCAGCATACCTAGAGTTTTAAGGATCTTCTCAAAGGATAAAAAGGCAAGAGAGATATAAGAAAAAGTATGCTGTCAAATCTTGGCCACAGTACTTTCTTTTCCTGTCTAATCTGATTTTCTCCATTATGAAAATTTTTTGTTCAATGAATATACACTGTCTGACCAATTTTAATTCGATTAAACTTTAACCATATCTGTTACTATTCAGACCAAAACCTGTATTACATACAGTGGACAAAATTCTTTATAGAGGTTTTGGATATATTAAATCTTGAAATATTTAAAAATAGCTTTAATTTCTTATAAAGGCATTGATACATGAATTACTGTCAAAAAAAAGTTTTAAATAATGTGGTGTTTCCAATGAATGTTGAAAAAAAAAGTGACTCTAGTTGTAAAGTAGTATGAGAGAAGGAAACAAAGACAACCTATTTCTGTCTTAAGCAGGCTTTAACATGCAATTTTTCCCTTCAACTCCTGAAACTATCACACCTGTAAGAGGCACCAAATTGTACAGAGTGACAAAGCTCATGTAAGGGCAATGGAAACTAACCAAGCCACATTACAGTGCTCTACCTATTGTTCCATAAGTCACCAAAATAAAACAGCTTTAAAAAATTCAGCACTAACATTAACATAACACACACCAAACACCATGAGATACAAAATTCCTTCCAGGTTGCTAACACAAATGTCACACAAACACTAAGTAATATTAAGACTGGATGTTAGGGATGACACTTAATATCCAGAGACGATGGATTATGGTTAAGTGTCGTGAAATCTGTTCATGAAAAAATCTTGAAATTAACATATGAAGGTATTACCCCCAAAAAAGTAGGGAAAAAAGCCAGAACTTCTCAGGTTATTAACACTTACTAGCATTTCTTCTCACACAAATTCATGAATATGTGAAGGGAAAAAGATTCCTACCCCAAATCTACTTTTGCTACCCCAAAAATATCAATATAGCTTTATAAAGCCCTTAAAACCAAACCACCCCTCAACTTCCCTTGCTCTGCTACTCTGAAACAATCAGCACTTCTCTCCCATTCAGGTAAGTAGCCATTCTTAAATGACATAGAATATATCCTAGAACTTATGTTTTCCTCCCACAGTCCTATTTATGACTGTTAAAATTCAACACACACTTTTTGTTTAAAGTTCAAAGTTTGACTTTTCGACATTATCTTATTTTCTTGTATTTTTATAATTATCATGACCACTGACAGTGGCCAACGACAGAGCCTGTTCTCCAAGGCTCTATGGGTCTTCTCATTCCCTGGTTGTGATATGAGGCCTGCACAGACTAAGCCAAGGGAGACGACAGCAACCGCCACTCAAACATGTTCTAACAGCAGCCGATGAAGAGACTGCAGCCAATTTAGGCAAGATGAGCCAGAGTTTCTTTGCAGCACCTTTCAGACTGATGAAAATTAAGCAAGTACAACTATTTCCTTTAGGAGAGACAATATTTGCATATAAATCATTCCACATATTCAGAAACTTAGGATCAACCTACAAAACACTTTCTTCCTTTTATGTCTGCATTTTCACACCAAAATGTTTACTTTATATTTGAAAGTGGGGTAGATACTTTACAAACAGAAAAGGAAAAACAAAACTAACTCAAGGTATATAGCTAAGTAAGACTAGATACAAGGCTTCCTGATAGCTAGGTTAGTGCTCTAACCCAGGAGAATATTTAATACAAAGCTATAAATCACCTAACTAATCTTTTTAATGATTACTTTATGCAGTATCTTCTTTATCCTTTTGATGAATGAAAATAAAGACAATGAAAATCAGAGTCAGAATTAACAGACTGTCATGACTGACAGCCAAAGGAAAAGAAAAATCCTTTCCTATGTGTCATATTATTCTCCAGCAATGCTTGTGGTGTCTAAAACTTACTAAAATTAAAATAAATTCAGGGGAATTCCCCAATGGTCCAGTGGTTAGGACTCTGCGCTCTCACTGCCGAGCACGCGGGTTCAATCCCTGGTCAGGGAGCTAACTAAGATCCTACAAGCCGCGCAGCGAGGTAAATAAAATAAAATAAAATAAAATAAAATAAAATAAAAATAAAGTAGAGTAGAATGAAGTAAAATAAAATAAAATAAATAAATAAATTCAGAGCAGGCCGGTCAATAAACCTACATAGCTTACAGTGTGCAGCATTCTCTTTCTAGCTATCGATTTCTTTAGGATTATGAGTAAAACTCCTATAACCTGGGCTGCATATGTCTTTTCTTCCTTACTCACCATTATCTATAGAACAAAGGATCTCTAAATTCTTTTCTAGTCTAAAACTTTGTAATCCTATAGCTTCTGCTGTGACTTCTTCCTAGTCTTTGGCCTAAAAAATAAGTAACAAGGATCCAGTTAACCTGGTTACTACTCTAGTCCCAGTTCTTTGAATTCCTTCAAAAATAGCTCAGCATGAACAAACCATTACTTCCTCAGTGATTCATGGGGATAGTGCCATATTTCACTTCTTCACGTTTCTTGAGAAGTACTATTCCAAAAACAATTAGTTTTCTTCTATTTAGGCCCCTAAAAGCAAAATCACTATGACTAATATAGTAGTAGATAAAAGTAGTTACTGCAAAAATTACAAATAGCTTTATAGAAGATAATCTGTTTTTTATCACACACATAATTTTTCCACCCAAAGAAAGCAATAGATACAAAAATATGTTTAATAAGATGATGTATATGCCTTAGGAAGGGGAGGTTTTAAATGTTTTAAGTAATGAAGACAATAGTTATTGCACAAAGCACAATAGTTATTCTTGAGCACAACAGTTATTGCTCAAGAATTCTTGAGGAACATTTTGCTCAAGTACCCACACTAACTGCATCAAATTTACTCCTTAGAATTACAAGGTAACAGATGTATAGCATAAACTACAAATACAATTGTGCAAGGATATGTTAAAAGTCCTTATTAAGCCTATAAAACTGGAACTATAAAGGCAGTTCTTGGCATTTTATGATCCATTCTCACACTACCCTTTCTTTTTCAGACTGCAGAACTGCTGCTCAAGGTGCCACAGGAAGAGCTGTGGGAGGAGGATGAAACGCAGAAGCCACCCCTGGGAAGCCTTGAGACAGCTCAGTGACCATCAACCCTCAGAACCTCAACTTTTAGAGCGATTATCTGTGGTCATCTATACAATTTGAAGATAGTACATTATACTTTTTTACTACTTCCAATTCCAAAAGAATTTGGGCTTGTAAGACATAGACTTTCAAAGATATTTCTTTCATGGGCTACCATCTCCATTTTACCTATCCCTTCTATAAAAGCAAAGAAACATTTTGTTTAGCAAAGCGAACATTAGTTTTATTTTATCCTGCAACCCCTGAGGAATTGGTACTTTTAGCTCACATAAAAAAAAGCACACGCATAAAAACTTCTTAAAAAAAAAAAAGAGAGAGAGAAGGATTTTTTGTGAATGCAAAAATGTTTACTTCCAAGATTGCTTTTAACTGAAAACGCATTTCCAGAAGTAAATGTCAAACTAAAAGTAGAAAATTTTCTTTCAATCACAAGTTCACAGTGATTTTAGTGCCATCTACAATCAGTTAATTATGAAAACAAGGTTAAAAAATTTAATACTAATTTACAGATGTGAAAATTTTAATTTGGTATTCCTTGTCAAAAAATAGTCTAATGTAAAATTAAGCTATGTAGAAAACAGACACGGCTTTAATTTTATTTGATACTAAACATTTCTAGAAAAGGCTTAAGCAAGTACTAAATAACATAAAAACAAGATACTCTAAATTTTTTGAAGAGAGAATCTCATATACTGGATTTTAACTAATGTATGTAGGTGCACGGGTTTTAACTCTAACATTTTCTAAATAAGCTAATTAGTATATAACAATGGGAAGAAGCTGCTGCTACCTGATAAATAAAAATTTAAATGTACTGATATAAAAAAGGAAATCTAAAAGAAACTTTAGAGCCCTCAGATGGTAGCTTTTTGACCAATGAATCATTAGTTTATCATGTTCACAGTTCAGATAAGCTTAAAAATGGAAATGGGAAACCTCAATCAAAGAGTAAACAGCTTCTACATCAAGTTTTTCAAAATATTTCCCCCTACTTTTTTTTTGGCCCTCAAGGAGGTTAAGAATTGAAAAATACTCTAGTAAAGTAGGGTAATAACTAATACTCTATGGGATCAAAACAAGATACAGGAATAACTGTTTTAGGCCTTCCTTTTTTCCTGCACAACTCCAAGCATTACCATCTTCTATCAGCTTTCCATTTTTAGGACATTCTTAGGAACAGAATGCCCCTTATCTGAACTTTATCAGATCATGTTGGAATCTATTTTTCACACAAACTTAAAGTGTGAGATTTATTTTATATGAATAATTTACTCCTTTAAAGACAGGGAAGCGCCATTCATACTCATCCATTCAGAAAGATGACAAAAATTTTTTTCTGGCAAACCATGGAAAAATATTTCTCCAATATACATAGCATAACTGCAGAGATTTACTTCCAATCAAAAGCATTAAACTCCATGCTAGCCAATTATCTTTCATATCTTATATCATGGGATTATAATAAAAATAGGTTTTGGAGTAGCTTTAGATAAGAATATAACTAAAAGTATGCCAAAAGTCTTTCAGATGAGAAATAAGTAAGGTTTTGGTTGTGTATACACGTACACGTAAAGGTGTTTGTTTTTTAAATATCAAATTCAGCATTCTGAAGTTTTCTAAGTGATAATATCATAAACTTTGGTGGAAATGATAGCAACATTGGGTTAATTCAATTACGCATAGAGATCTCACAAAGTTTAAGATTGTTAACAATGCTGGCTGAACACCAAATCATTTATCTCTATACAATGTCAGAAAACAATGGCACCTCTCTCAAACTGGTTCAAAGAACAACAGTTAGAGAAAAAGCAACCACACTATGGTTTACTCAAACCAAATGCTTTCCATGCCAAGGGCACATCCAGTCCTAGTCATGGACAAGTTCTAAATGTTCATCAAGGGTTTATGTTCCAATCCAGATTTGGTAATCTGAGCCCCCAAATTTGTTAAAAGTCAAAGCCAATTTCTTTTCTTAAGATGACAACATATTTTGAAAATAGTTTACATCTTTAAGTTACGCCTTTTAAGTACCATTCTTCAAATCCAGGATATATGCTTACCGCTGAGGTGGCTGTTAGAGCTTACCAATTACTATAACATAATAAAACCCAAGTTGACAGAATCTAGCATTAAACTTGGTTTAACGATACCATCTTTCTCATGAACAGCGCTTCTCTGTTTAGAAAAAGCTCATCTCTGAATTATGCCTACTCACATGAAAAACTGGGAACCATTGGTATGTTTCCCTCGATTTGCCATTGACAAAAGGAACGCTCTGTCATGTTTGAGAATAAAGTTTTCATCTGTTTGAAGAAAACACAAATTTGTCAGTCTACAATTATAAGTCACTTTTAAAGTGCAATGTTCAAAGTAATAAATAGAAAGCAAAGGATGAAATTCCTCTTCTGGTCAGTACAGATACTTGATTGAATACTTTGAAAAAAATTCTTTTAACTAATCAAATAACAAAAGCATAAAACAAAAACAAAAACTGCTACTTATTTACTACTTAGCCTTGAGAAAAAAGAACATATATTTAACACTTTTATACAAACAGCCTTAGAACAGTCACTTTTAGTAGTAACATACTTTGGTTAAATGATGTTTAAACTATTAACTTTCAGGGAAAACCAGCAAGAAAATTTTAGAAAAATCTTTACAGTAAAGCTCATTTCCTCCAAATTTCCAATTAACCTGCATAATGCACTATACATGGGAGTTTAAAAATCCTCTTATGTGCTTAATTTCTATATGGTAAATTTATTACTCAATTCAATTGATGCTAGACTATGAAACCAAAAACCAAAATATTACAGTAAGTTAAGTTGTAGGGACATGCCTAAATTAAATTATGTAGATTCTTTCTAATCAATAGGATCAAAAACTAAGGAAGCAAGTCCTGTAAGTACAAAAATTTAAATGGCAAAATACAATTTTTTGATATACAAATATCTGCCACAGGGAACAACCACATTACAGTGGCCTACAGCATTAGTTTCAAATTGTTACATGCTAATAGAACCAGCTAAAGAGCTGTTTCCTACTAGCTCCAAGGGAAGACTCTGTCATAAAGATCACTTAGAGATGGATTTAATTCCAGCAGAAATACCCTGAAAACTAATTTAAATTTCCTGTTAACACTCATACAAACAAATCTTTCTTTAAAACAAACAGAAACATAGAAAACTTTAAAAAAAAAGATTACCTTGGGAACAGGCTTCTGAAAAAGTAGTAATCCATTTTCCCCCAAAAGAAATATAAAAGACTATTATAACACTGAAGCTATCATGGCATTAAAACCTGGTAATATTGGATCCCATTATAAATTTCCACAACTGACTTTTCTAAGGCTTTTTGGGGCAAGTGCAATAGTTAGATTTATGCAAATACTACTGTAGGAAAAAAACACAATCATACAGCTCTAGTATACAAAAGAAAACATACAAACCTTTGAGAAAGGAAGAAATACCAAATTTTATTCAAAGAAATTGCTTGGTTTAGAGAAAATAAACATTAACTAGATTCTTTTCCCTGACGTGGAAATAATAACCCATTGGGTAAAGAAAAGAAGATACAGATGCATGTATGAAACAGTATACAGAATTTTCCAAGTCTTCAAGCAATATAAGAAATCCAGCCACAACCTGACCCAGACTGTCCATAAATTTATTAGGAAGGGTGCAAGGGAACAGAGTTGGAGTTTGTGTTACTGAGCTTCGTTCTCTTACCTTTTCATTTTGCAAAAGACCACATTCTCTATAAACAAAAGAATATGTTGACAGTTTTAGGCAGGAAGATAGGAGTTTTCATGTATATAGTTGCCTAACCTCCATGCTGAAAGTCATGTTTAACCATAAAGTTAGCCTTAATTAATCTTGTCAATTAAGTTATATATTACAATGTAATTTATCCCCAAGTTCATGCAAATAAAGTATTTTCATGCAGCATTAGTTTCATGCAAAAAGTGAACTATAAGTAAACCTCTTCTCATTAAAAGTACATGATCAAACTTGCTTTAATATCAGAACTGAAACAAAAGACCATAAAATATTAAGCCTTACCTTTAAAATATCCACCATAAATTGATTCTCCACCTTTTCCATTACCTGAAAATAATGAGCTACATTAAACAATAATGAAAACTAAAAATATACTAATACACATAAATTACTTTTTATGGTTTCACTTTGCTGAAGGAGTAATTACTGCAGATGATAAAAATTCTAAGACTCCTCAATTAACCTCAGTTTTAAACTATAAATCCAATCCCATTATAATAAAAACTATTTTAAAAATTCTCTCCATGACCCACTTATTTCAAACAGCAATCACACCAACAAAATTCTAAAAGAATAAAAACAATTGAACAGTACTTTGGCACCAAGTAACTGTATTAAAACTGCGTAAAAACAAACAAAAAGAAGTCTTAGTATTTTGCTTTTTATACATTCTTGGCCTATAACAGTCATTCATCCAACAACTATTCACTGACCACCTAATATTTACATCATACTGTGACACTATATTTACAATTAAAAGTAATAATGAGATGCTTTAGAAACTGACAGAGTTATTAAGAGCATAACTTTTAGCTCTACCTTCACTGAAGTCCCCACCCTGAATCATAAAGTTTTTAACCACACGATGGAATGTAGAACCTTTATAACATAACTTCTTCCCAGTTGTTTTCCCAAGGCCTTTCTCCCCTGGAAAAAAAAAAGAAATGAAGTTTAGCTACAAACATATCCTTCCATGGAAAGCACCATCCAATTAATCCTTTGTCAAATCCCTCCCTTGTGTTGGGCACTGTAAGAGATAAGTAACATCATAAATGTTTTTCCTCCCTATTTTTTCTACTTTTTAAAAATATAAATCCAATTGCATGTAACAAAGAACAATCTCATTATGTTCTGCTTCTCTATCTTCTAATCCTAAATTTCTTGTGAAATCTGGAATGCTAAATTTGTTCAAAGTACTAAAATCTGTAAAATTCTACCAAAATAAGTCAGTTTTGAATATACTATTATTTTATAAACTACAATGGATAAAAATTTCATTACATATGGTGGTACTTCCTTTTTCATTTGAGACCCTTTCTTTCTCCTCTCTTCCCTTTAAGAAATGCTTCCCTAACATCATATCAGTGAAAATAATATTTTTTATTTGCTAAACTCATTTCACAGATCATTACTTTTTAAGGAAAATATCTACTCTGTTAAGCAAGGTAAAACTGTAAGCCAGAACTTCTCATTGGAAATAATTTAATAATTCATTTACCTGAGCATAGGCAAAGGAAGTTTTTGCAAGTTTTTGGACATATATCTGAAAAGAGCTGAAACATAATGCGACCAACTGAAATAAAAACACATGAAAAAAGGGTAAGCAAGTTGATTAAATATATCATATTTTATATGGGAGAAATAAACAGAATTAACGAATCAAAGGGTCCATTTTTGTAATTCATTTTAATTTTTTAAGAGATTCAACAGGAAAGAATTTACCTAGGCAATACCAACTAACAAGAACCCCATTCTATTAGCATTAGGATTCATATGCAACCAAACTGATTTCAGCCCTAAAACTGTAGGATTTTAAGTGTCTTTTAAAGGGACCTTATATTATTAGATTCCTTATAGTACATCTCCTACCTGAACTATTAATCTTCTTTAAAAATACTCTCGAAGGACTTCCCTGGTGGTCCAGCGGTAAAGAATCCGCCTTCCAATGCAGGGGACGCGGGTTCGATCCCTGGGAACTAAGATCCCACATGCCGTGGGGCAACTAAGCCCGCATGCTACAACTACTGAGCTCGCGCACCTCAACCAGAGAGCCCGCGTGCCGCAAACTACAGAGCCCATGAACTCTGGAGCCCGCACGTCACTAGAGAGAAAAAACCCGCACACCATAACTAGAGAGAAGCTCGAGAGCTGCAATGAAGACACTGTGCGCCGCAATGAAAGATCCCACGTGCCTCAACGAAGATCCCGAGGGCCACAACTAAGACCCGACGCAGCCAAGGAAAAGAAAATACTCTCGATAATAATTGTCTGATTTATGCTTGAACCCCTCCAGTGATGAGAACATCATATCATAAGATAGTCATTCTGGGCAGTACTGTTAGAAGAAAGTTCTGTCCTCTACATCAGCTTTTTACCTTTATGAAAAAACTGTTTACAGACAACTTCCTGAACTGCCACTCACAACTAAAACTCACGTTCTATTCCTGAGAGAGTATAAAGAGAATAGGTATGGCTCCTAAAAACTAACCAACAAACAAACAACCCTACAATAAACAGGAAATGAGAAGGAGCAAGTCTGAAAATTCAATTTAACTATGCCAATAGAGAAGTGTTTCACAAACCTTTTGGTCTCAAGACTCCTTTATACTATTTTTTCTTTCTGTTTTAAAACTTTTAATTTTTTTAGTTTATTTAGTTTTATTTTTCTTATTTTTATTTTTTTGGCTGCATTGGGTCTTCGTTGCTGCGCATGGGCTTTCGCTAGTTGCGGAGGGAGGGGGCTACGCTTTGTTGCAGCGCATGGACTTCTCACTGTGGTGGCTTCGCTTGTTGTGGAGCACGGGCTTTAGGCATGTGGGTTTCAGTTATTGTAGCACGCAGGCTCAGTAGTTGTGGCACATGGGCTTAGTTGCTCCACGGCATGTGGGAATTTCCTGGACCAGGGATCGAACCTCTGTTCCCTGCATTGACAGGCAGATTCTTAACCACTGCACCACCAGGGAAGTCCCTCCTTTAAACTCTTAAAAATGATTAAGCTTTTAAAATGTGGTTATATTTATTGCTATTTACTGTATTATAAATTAAAACTCAGAAACTTTCAAAAAACAAGAATACACAAGCACACATTCCATCAGCAGACATCATCACATATTGTGTAATCTCTGGAAAACTCGACTTGTGAATGACAGTGCAAGAGGCAAATTACATTATTCTAAAAACGGTTTTGACTTTGCATACCTCCTGAAAGTGTCTCAATAAAATAAGAAATGGAATTTTGATTTATAATCAGTTTCTTGAGTTCCCATTCCCTTTATTCTACAAAATATTTTCCATTATGAACATCTGTATATACTCAAGGAGACTTGTGGAATAAATCAAAATTAACTGTGGACCAAGCATAAGTCATTTTCAGTACAAACACAGAATGATCTACTGTGTATCACTATGATTTTAATTTATTCCTGGCCATGACAGTCAGTTCCTCTGAGGACAAAACAAAGCTACTGCGTAAGAGACAATCTTAAAGGATAAAAAGTGGGAGATGGAATCATATAAGGAGACTTTCCCAAGTCAACAGTGCCAAATGGAGTGCTGGAACCAAATTTTAAAGCAATTTCAAAACCTTCTAGCTGATCTTGATATCTAAAGGAATGAAGAAAAAGGTAAGAAAAGAAAGCAAAAAGGAGGACAGCAATGTATCTAAAATCATTTCAGAATTTTAAAAACTGCATGTAATATCAGTAATATTAAATACTACTCTTTCTATTTACATGGAAATATTTTACCAGTGTGATAAAAGTATTTCTATCACTCTTCATAAATCCCTAAGAAATGGCTGGCTAGGTGGGTGTCAAGTTCAAAATCATCTAGCTTTGAAAACTAGAACATACTTAGATCTTTGGAATTCCGTTAAGATAGTTAATTTTCAGAATAAAAGATGTAATCAAAACAACTAAAACTTCGCCTTTTCTTTTAGGACTATAGTAATAGTAACTTCAATATCAAGGTTTTTTTTTTAATTAATTAATTTATTATTTGGTTGCACCGGGTCTTAGTTGCAGCAGGCGGGCTCCTTAGTTGCAGCACGTGGGCTGCTTAGTTGTGGCATGTGAACTCTTAGTTGCATGTGGGATCTAGTTCCCTGACCAGGGATTGATCCCGGGCCCCCCGCATTGGGAGCACAGAGTCCTATCCACTGCGCCACCAGGGAAGTCCCTCAAGGGTTTTTAAAAAAAATCTTTAATGCCTCCAAGTGAAAACTGATGAAAGTTTCAAATATTTTTAGTTTCTCCTTTACAGATGATTAGTAGTTGAGAACACTCTAGTGGTACCATACATATGAAAACAGTTAAATGTGATTATATTTCCAGGTCTAATATTCAGAGAGGGATATCTAACTACAATGATTTTTAAAAAAAATGCTCACCTCTAATATCTTACCCTCTAACCTGATGAAGAAAAGAAATTTCTATTGACCTCTCATTCTCATGGGGCAGGGGTTAGAGCAGAGGTTTTGTCTTTTCCATCGCATTGTGTTTTTAAGAGCAAAAGAAAAAAACTGAACAAAACCAAATTGTTTTGGGCTCAATACCATGGTGCAAGGTTAAAAACACTGCTAAAGGCTCTAAAGTGAATGATGTACATATCAGAACTGTAAAATATCATACTGGACAGCTAGTTCATCCACCAACATCAGAATTTCCTTTGCAACAACACTGACAGATGAATACCAACAAAGGCAGAAAAATAACAGAAAAGCACTGGGACTCAAACAGGGGTAGGAGGTAAGAATTAGAAAAGGAACAGCCATCTTATGTTAAAGGTAGAAAAGGAAAAAAATCTTTGTATATTTCACTTGGCGTTTTGAGGCAAAGAAAGAAAAGGAAAAAGACGGTGCTAAGAAGTGAACTTTCTTCTCTCAAAGTCCCCATAAAAATCCACATGAATTTTCTTTCATGACCTTTCAACCAGGCCTGGTGTTATTACTGGGATTCTCTGGGCCCTACTTCTAATAAAATAAGGAGAAAAAGGGGTGGGGGAGAACACTCTTGCTTACAGAAATGGAAACAAGCCTTTTCCCTAAAATTGAACATGAGCTCAGTGCTCGAGCTCATGCTCATGCATGTGCACTAATTAAAGCAACTTAAAAAAAAGTGTGTCACATACTGTGCTAGGTTCTTTACAAATACAGGCAGCTCTGCAATAACGACAGAACTGAAATAAACATTGCATTATCCAAAAAATCACATATAAACACAACTGTTTCCATGGGACAACAGGGGTTGGGGACAAGGGAATTTCAGGTCATAGTAAAAATGATTTTTTTCCTTAAGAGTATCAATAATAAAGGCATGTTTTTAGTTATAAGAATATGTTATAAAACTTAAACATCATTGAGGAAATCCTACAATTGATCACACCTCACTCTGGCCTTTCTCAGCACTTTGATTAGCATAATCCTTCTTGTGGTCTTTCAAATTACTATTAGGACAACAAGAATAACTCAGAATAGCAGTGCTGTTTACAGTTCTTCTCTTCCACGTCACTAGTTCCCCACCTTGTTATCTAATTGTGTCACAACACAAACTGTATTGCTCCTTAATTAATCTAACCATTAGAATAAATTCATTTTACAAAAATACGATCTGTAAGACAAGTGGTTGTATTATTTAATTACTTTCCAAGAACCTTATTATGCAGGCACTATTGCACTGAAGTCCTATTAATTTATGAGTGTATAAAAAGGGGAGAAATCATTTAAATAGTGCAGACCACCGCATCCAGTCACTGTATTCATGAGCTTATGACCCAGGGTGTGCTTGAGATGGGAGATTCATTTCTCCTGTTCCCTCAGTACAAATCAGATCTCATATGCTCGTTCTATCTGAAAGTATAAGCTATCTTGAGTGTGAGTCTAAAGTTTAAAGGGTAATTTTGAATACAAGCAAATTTCACTGTACTGCTATCTTTAGAACCACAATAACAAAACTCTATAGTATTTCCATTTACAAAGAGGTCAAGTGGCTTGCCCAAGGTCATAAGCAGTACTCAAACATTTGTCTTCCTCTTTACTTAAAACTTATTTCTCGGTTTCAGTTCCAAATACTTTACAATGTTTACTAAGAATACTTTTTAAAAAAAATAAATTTATTTATTTAGTTTTGGCTGCGTTGGGTCTTTGTTGCTGCGTG
Source organism: Pseudorca crassidens (assembly GCF_039906515.1). Lineage (NCBI taxonomy): Eukaryota > Metazoa > Chordata > Mammalia > Artiodactyla > Delphinidae > Pseudorca > Pseudorca crassidens. Next base: position 61,034,456 of record NC_090305.1, read on the forward strand.
CGGGCTTTCTCTAGTTGCAGCCAGCAGTGGTTACTCTTTGTTGCAGTGCGCAGGCTTCTCATTGCAGTGGCTTCTCTTGTTGCAGAGCACGAGAGCACGGGCTCTAGGTGCGTGGACTTCAGTAGTTGTGGCTCGCAGGCTCAGCAGTTGTGTCTCACAGGCTTCAGTAGTTGAGGCACGCAGGCTGCAGTTGTGGCACACGGGCTTAGTTGCTCTGCAGCATGTGGGATCTTCCCGGACCAGGGCTTGAACCCATGTCCCCTGCATTGGCAGGTGGATTCTTAACCACTGCGCCACCAGGGAAGCCCTACTAAGAATACATTTTTTATTCAGTTTCTTCAATTCACGTGAACCTTGAGCAGTAAAGTTAAAACACCCATTTCAATGATATCCCCATTTTATCTATTTTGATAACTTGCCAGGGTTTTATAATATTGCTCTGAGGCCCACATAAAGCAAAATTCTATAGTCAAGCATTCCTTTAAAGAAACATTTTGGTTATCACTTTGGAAAACCAACTTTAAGCCTCTGACAAATACGAAATAAGTAATGTTGTATTTAAAAAGGGAAGGCGGGGGACTTCCCTGTTGGCACAGTGGTTAAGAATCCACCTGCCAATGCAGGGAACACGGGTTCAATCCCTGGTCCGGGAAGATCCCACCTGTCGCGGAGCAACTAAGCCCGTGCGCCACAACTACTGAGCCTGTGCTCTAGAGCCCATGAGCCACAACTACTGAAGCCCGTGCGCCTCAAGCCGGTGCTCCGCAACAAAAGAAGCCACCACAATAAGAAGCCCGTACACTGCAACGAAGAGTAGCCCCCGTTCGATGCAACTGGAGAAAGCCCGCCTGCAGCAACAAAGATCCAATGCAGTCAAAAGTAAATAAATAAATAAATTTTAAAAAATAAAAGGGGAAGGGGCTGTATTCCTCTAAAATGTCAATGTCATAGAGACCAAAAAAAAAAAAAAAAGGGGGGCTATGAAAAAGAAGGATAAAGAGACATGACAGCTGAATGTAATATCTGATGCCAGACTGGATTTTGTACTGGAGGGGAAAAATGTTATAATTGACTTTTTAGGCTAAAAATGGAATACAGAGACAGCAGATTAAAGTATTGTATCAATGTAAATTTATGAAGTTGGTAACTGCATTGTAGTTATGTAGGAGAATATCCCTATTCTTAAAAAATTTTTTAATGTTTCTTAAGACTCTTTTAATGAATATCCCTATTCTTAACAAATATACACAAGTATTTAGGAGTAAAGAGCCATGATGTGGGTGAACTGCAAATGGTTCAGAAAAAATTGTGTGTGTAGAGAGAGAGAAAGAAAGATTAATAAAGCAAATGGTATAAAATGTAAATAGGTGAATCTGGGTAAAGAATAGATGGGTATTCTTTTTCTTATTTTTATTTTTCAACTTCTTATAAATGTGAAATTATATCTAAACAAAAAGTTTAAAACATCTGCAGATAAAGCCCAATGCTTGAGTTCTATGAATGCATGTGTCTATAAGAGCAGTTCTCAAACTTTTTGGTCTCAGAATCTCTCTATACTCTAAACAATTCCTGAGAAACTTAAAGACTTTTTAATATGGATTATTTTAAATAATTTACATTTTCAAATATGAACAAAAAATTTAATGAGTGTCATTGTTTTACATTTTTGCAAATCTCATTAATGTCTAGTGTAATAGAAGATAGTTAGATTTTCCTATCTGCTTCTGCATTCAATCTGTTGTGTCATCATACGCCATGCAGCCTTTGGAAAACCCTACTGGATACAAACGGAATGGGAGTGAAAAAAATGGGGGTTTGACTCCTCCTGGCCTCATGACACCACCTCGCAGTTTGAAAACAAAAGGTCTACACCATTATACTACTATAATGTAGTATATTACAGCTATAATTTATTTTAAAATACCTTACATAGACATCCTCATGTAAAGTAATCAGATGAGTTTTAAAACTATACCTTAGGCCTCTAAGAAAGAAACACCCTTCAGGGATGATAAATCAAAGGCCGTACTCCAGAGTTGGCTTCTAATACTGCTTTTGCTATCTTTATTTCTAATCAAACAGAGGCCTTGTAATTAGCAAGATGAATGTTAGAAATGGGTTCTTATTGGTAAATTAGTGATGTTTGGAACATACAGACTGAATAAAAACATTTGGAGATAATCCATACCCTTCCATTAACAGGACATATAAATCTGGAGTCACCCTTTGGAGTGGAACCTAAGGCTGGGTCCACCAAAAAGGTCCTGGGTCTAGTCAAGATTTTGGAGGATTCCGGTGCAGAACACTAAAAGATTCGCATGACAATTTTCAAGACCAGAAATCTTTCACATAAAGAGTGCCTGGAGCACTGAAAAGGACAGAACTGGGACTTCATCAAACTTACAGAACTGGTTATATGACTTACTTGTGTGCATACTTGCTTGCCAACGTCTACATGCAGCAAATGAGACTTGCTTTCACTGTTCCCTGGTAGCAAGGTTGTGACAAAGGCAATCTATAGCCATCATCTAACTTATCGGTGACTCCCCGATATACTCTAAAAAGAACTTAATAGCCATTCTTAACTGAACTGGCTTAAATCAGTTTGCAATAGGTATCTAAAACCTGGTCCCCTGGGCTCCAGTACTCCATTTCTTGATACAAGATCTGAATAAGGCAAGTAAAAGGCAAGTTTCTGAGGCACCAAAGAAGGAAAAACAAGATTCCTATTTCATGTCTGCCCTGGAAGGTACTCAGTTTAACCAACCACTAACAACCACTGAGAGAAGTAACATTTAACCAAAGAAGGGTGGGCCTACCTGTCAGAAAAATAAAGTTGTCAATGAAAATTTCATATCTATACTTCCAAACTGGGTACCATATTTCACACAAAAAGCTACTACTTTCAGAAAATATGAATTTATTTGTAAAGATGATGAAAAAGGATTGGCTAATTTCTACCAGTTAGGACCTTTAAAAAATTTATAAGGAATTCTAGGTTCAGTCAAGATGGAGTAAATATACCCCACCCTATCTTTCTTATTGAATGCACCTAAACAACCTTGGACAGAAAGCATGGAACAATTACCTAAGGACTGAAAAATAATGGTAGTAGGCATTGGGGAAGGACATCAGAACACAAAACCCACCAAATTGGTAATGAATTTTGTTTTTGTTTTTCCTCCCATATCTCTTGGCCTGGAATCAAAAGCAATCTGAAACCTGGAACTGCCTCCTGGGTACAGAGAGAAAGAGCTCTAAGAAAAGCCCTCTATTTCTAGAAAGGGGGCCCCAACAGATCAGAGTGAATAGGGGATATCTCATTTTTTGGTGTATTTTTTCCACACTCTCTTGTCCCAGCTCCTAAGGAATTCTGCAGTGGCAGCAGCAGTGACAGCAGTGGTGACTGGGCAAGCATATAAAACTCCAAGGGAGGGGAACCCTTCTCTCTGACTAGAGGAACTGAGGTCCCAAGAGCTTAGGAAGAATTCCTGTTGCATTTTACTCTCTATCCTGTTGCCAATTACCCTCAGAGACAGACACAGTCATGGGAAGCACACGGCAGAACACGGAAACTAAAACTCTTGCTTTCTAGCCAGATGATCAAAAAAGGGAGTCCCTAAGGGCCAGAATGTGTTGGGGAGATCTCTTTAAAAAAGAGGGAGCTCAAAAAACAATCCCATTAAGTTGTACATGAATTTGTGGGCTTATCCATGAACTATGCCTGGATCCGACACTAAACAGCAGAAGGTGGGTGGGAACTTCCAGGCTGAACCTAACTGGGTTGACTGTTTGCTATAACATCATCATCATCAACAACACAAGTCCATATTCTCCCCAGGATTTAAACTAGATCCAGGGTCATATAACATAACATACAAAACGTCCAGGATACAATCCAGCATTTATCGACATTTAAAGAACCAAGAAAATCTCATATCTCATATGGGAAAAGAAGACAATCAAAGACAGCCACTCCGTGATGATACAGATGTTTAAATTATTAGACAAAGACTTTAAAGCAGCCATTACAACCATACTCCACTAAGTAAGGACAAACACTCTTAAAATGACTGGAAAAATAGAAAGCCACAAGCAAAACCAAAAGGAAATTTTAAAATGAAAAAGTATAATAACCAAAATTAAAGATTCACTGGGTGGGCTCAACAGGAGGACAGAGATGATAAAGGAAAAAGTGAACTCGGAAAAAAAAAAGTGAACTCGAAGACCAATTAACAGAAATTATCCAATCTGAAAAACAGAAAAAAGATGGAAAAAATAAATAAACAGAGTCTCAGGGACCTGTGGGGTAGTATCAAACCTCTGATATTTGTGTCATCAAAGTCGCAGAAAGAGAGGAAATAGTGTTGGACAGAAAACATATTTGAAGAAACAACAGCTGAAAATTCCCTAAATTTGGCAAAAGACAGACACAGATTCAAGAAGATAGGCAAACCCCAAAGAAAATAAACACAAAGAAATTCACACTACAATAAAACTGCTGAAATCTAAAGACAAGACAAATGTTGAAAGTAGCCAGACAAGAACAATACATTTACATTTGGGGGAGCAACAGTCCGAATCACTATAGATTTCTCATCAGAAACCATATAGACCAGAGGGGAGTGGAACATTTTTCAAGTGTTCAAAGAAAATAACTATTAATCCAAAATTCTATATATAGTGAAAATATTTTTTAAGAATAAAAGCAAAATAAAATTTGCAGTTGAAGGAAAACAGAGAATTTGCTGCCAGAAGTTCTGCTCTAAAGAAATACTTAAAGCAAATTCTTCATGTGGAAGGGAAATGTTACCAGAGGAACTTCAGACTTCAAAAAGGAACAAACAGTAACAGAAAGGGTAATGATAAGAGTATTTTTTTTTCTCCTCTTAAGTTCTTTAAAATATGTGTGACATTTGAAAGGAAGTTTTCAGTGTTTGTAGATGTAATACATAGGACAAGTACAACATAAGGTGAGAGGTAAAGGATGCTATATGTGGGATGGTTTTAACAGTTCTCTTGAAGTGGTAAAATATTATTTCTGAGTACACTGTAAAGAGCCAAGCATATATACTGTAATCTCTAGAGTAACCATTAAAAAAACTATACAGAGATATCTCTAAAAATTCAATAGAAAATTTAAAAAATACGAATTCAAATAATCTAAAAGGCAAAAAAGAGAACAGAATAAAAACAGAGGAAGTAAAAACAATTATTAAAGTGACAAATCCAAACATAACAATTATATTAAGTGTAAATAGTCTAAATATACTGATTAAAAGACAGAGAATGTGAAAATGGATTAAAACCCAAGACCCATCGATTTGCTATCTCCAAGAAACCCACTTTAAATATAACGATATAAGTAGGTTAAAAGTAGAAAATGGGGGCTTCCCTGGTGGTGCAGTGGTTGGGAGTCCGCCTGCCGATGCAGGGGACACGGGTTCGTTCCCCGGTCCGGGAGGATCCCACATGCCGCGGAGTGGCTGGGCCCGTGAGCCATGGCCGCTGAGCCTGCGTGTCCGGAGCCTGTGCTCCGCAACGGCAGAGGCCACAACAGTGAGAGGCCCGCGTACCACAAAAAAAAAAAAGTAGAAAATGATGGCTTCCCTGGTAGTGCAGCGGTTAAGAATCTGCCTACCAATGCAGCGGACACGGGTTCAAGCTCTGGTCCGGGAAGACCCCACATGCCACGGAGCAACTAAGCCTGTGCGCCACAACTACTAAGCCCGTGTGCCACAACCACTGAAGCCTATGCGCCTAGAGCCCATGCTCCACAACAAGAGAAGCCACCACAATGAGAAGCCTGCGCACTGCAACGAAGAGTAGCCCCAACTCGCTGCAACCAGAGAAAGCCCACGCCCAGCAACAAAGACCCAACTCAGCCATAAATAAATAAATAAATAAAGAGTAGAAAATGACATACCATGTAAACACTAATAAAAAGCTGCAGTAGTTGTATTCACATTGGACAAAGTAGACTGTGGAGCAAGGAAAATTACCAGGAATAAAAAGGGTCATTACATAATGATAAGTGAGTTAATTCATTAAGAAGACATAACAATCCTGGGACTTCCCTGGTGGCCCAGTGGGTAAGACTCTGTGCTCCCAATGCAGGGGACCCGGGTTCGATCCCTAATCAGGGAACTAGATCCCGCAGGCATGCTGCAACTAAGAGTTTGCCTGCTGCAACGAGGATCTCATGTGCCGCAAGTAAGACCCGGCACAGCCAAAATAAATGAATAAATAAATATTAAATTAAAAAAAAAAAGACATAATCCCAAATGTGTAAGCATCCACCTAATAAAAGAGCCTCAAAGTAAATGGAGCAAAACCTAACAGAACTGAAAGGAGAAATAAACTCACCATTACAACTAGAAATTTCAACACTCCTCTCTTGGTAATCAATAAAAGAAGACAGGAAATCAGCCAGGATATAGACGAACTGAACAACACTATTAGCCAACGTTATCTAAATGACATTTACAGAACACTCTACACAAAACCAGCACAATATATATTCTTTTCAAGTGTACCTGGGAAATTCACCAAAATAGAACATATCAAACCTTAATAAATTTTAAAAAGCTGAGATCATACGAAGTATGTTCCCTGACCATAATGCAATTAAACTAGAAATCATTATTAGAAAGACAACTGCAAAATATCCAAGTATTTAGAAAGTAAAACTTCTAAATAATTCATGAGTCAAAGACTAAGCTGCAAGGGAAATTAGAAAATATTTTGAACTGAAAGAGAATGAGCAATATATCAAAATTTGTGCGGTACACAAAATTAGTGGGGTCCTTCACAGAGGTAAATTTATAGCATTAAATACTAATACTTGACAAGAAAGGTCACAAGTCAACAATCCAAGTTTCTGCTTTAAGAAACTAGAAAAAGAGCAAAATAAAGCCAAAGCAAGCATCAGAAAAAAAGAGCAGAAATCAATGAAATTGAAAACAGAAAACAAAACAAAAAAATCAATGAAACGAAAATCTGGTTCTTTGAAATGACAGTAAAATTAATAAACATCTAGCCAAACTGGCCAAAGAAAAACAGACAACAGGCACAAATTATCAATATGAGGAATAAAGGCAATACCACTATAGATCCCACAGACACAAAATTAAGGAAGGATGTTGTTTGACAACTTAGATTAAATGGACCAATTGCTTAAAAGCTACCAACTACCAAAACTCACTCAAGGAGAAATAACAACATGAAGAGTTCTATAACTATACGCAAATAATTTAAAGACACTTCCTCTTTTAATATATATTTGCATTCATTTGGTGGCTTTACAATTCAAAAGTCTAATTCACATGTTTGCTAAAAAATATACAAATTTCCACTGATAGTAACGCAAAAGAACATACACTGTGTTGTATTCAACTCAATTTTTATCAGTACTTCTTGATATCTCATTAATGTGGATAGTATGTCCACTCTTCAAGGATCTCTGCTCATCAAAGTAAATCAAACATATTACTTTATATTGATATTTATATCAAGTGAATTATTAACTATAGCAGAAGAGTATTACTTGAATAAGTACTCAATGACATACATACTAATGTTTAAATCCTGCAAAGCAGGACAACTCATTTCAAACAACTGAGGTGATCCTTAAAAGTTGTGTAAAAATCAAGTATCTATTACTTACATAATATACTGAAAAGTACTGAAAAGTGCTAGAGAAGTATTATATATGAGACTGAACCAAATGAAATTGCCAATTATCAACTGGTTCAACCTAGAACAATGTAAGTAAGCATTCCTTGTTTTCTATATGATTCAGTGTTCTCAAGAGTTCTAGTCACTTCTACCAGAAAGGTTATTATAGCGTTGGGGACCGAAGTTCATTTTACATTTACCAAACGTATCCTGGAGATGTTTCATGACGAAAGTCATTTGCAAAACTAGGATATGAACATATATACGAGGAAAGGAGTACTGTACTTTACGTAGCTAGAGAACCTTTGTTTGACCTCCACTTTCCAGGAGTCTGCTATTATTAACTCTTAAAAAAAAAAAAAGCTCTGTTATTCAAAACGTGGAATCAGGGCTTCCCCGGTGGCGCAGTGGTTGAGAGTCCGCCCGCCGATGCGGGGAGACGCGGGTTCGTGCCCCGGTCCGGGGGGATCCCACATGCCGCCGAGCGGCTGGGCCCGTGCGCCATGGCCGCTGAGCCTGCGCGTCCGGAGCCTGTGCTCCGCAACGGGAGAGGCCACAACAGTGAGAGGCCCGCGTACCGCAAAAAAAACACGTGGATTCACTATAGAGTAAGGATTAAGATCCACAAGGCTCAAGTATGAAAAAGAGAGAATGCAACAAAATTACTAAGATCACATCATTCCTCTGCTCAAAACCCTTCAATATCTTATCTCACTGAATCTCACTATGGCCTTTACCCATTTCCTGCTACTCACCTGCCTCCTTTACTCCAGCCCCTGTCGGCTTTTCTTGCTGTTCCTAAAACTTGCAGGTACACTCTTCTCCTCAGGGCCTTTGTACTAACTACTCCCTCTACCAGGAATGCTCTTCTCAAAGATATCCACACAACTCACCTCCTCATCTCCTTCGGGTCTGCTTAAATGTCATCTTCTCAAAATCGCCTTTTCTGACCGACCTATTAAAACAGTATCCCTAGGGACTTCTCTGGTGGCGCTCCCAATGCAGGGGGCCGGGGTTCAATCCCTGGTCCGGGAACTAGATCCCCCATGCATGCCACAACTAAGAAGCCCACCTGCTGCAACTAAGATCTGATACAACCAAATAAATAAGTAAATAAAATAAATAAAACAGTATCCCTACTACAAGACAAAAAAAATTTTTTTTGGTTTATTGTCTGCCTTTCTCCGATAGAATATAAACTACAAGGAAGAGAGGCCTTTGTTTAATGCATTGCTATATCCTCAGAGTCTAGAACAGCAGCACCTAGAATCTGCTGAACAAGATTGGCACAAAGACTGTATATATGCCTCCAATTAAAACTTCCCTCACAGATACTAAAAAAGAGGTAAGAAAACAGTTTGGAACCCCGCGCGCTCTGTAACTTAGAACGAAACAACTACCCTCTAGAAGAAAATATTTTATTTTCAACAAAATATACTAACGAATGGCTGGATTCCCTAAAAACAAAACATTAATGCTAAGCGCACACATGCTGCAAGTCTGTTGGTACTGAATGCTTTGGTTTATCACCCAAGACTTGTGCTAAGTCATTTTCCTACGAACCAAGAAATTCTGGCTAAAGATACTTAAGGAAAAATAAAAGCGGAGTTAACCTATTAATGCTGTACAAGGATTAGGAAATACAGGATATACGAGTCCAAAGCTCACAGTACAGAGTGAGAGACCAGAAATCGAAATTGGGAGTGTTTGCCCCCTAGAGACACTGAGAGAGACAAAGTCCACAAAGGACTGCACCCCTTTTCTTGGCGCTAGGCATGGCATGAACACTCATTCCGGGGGTGCAGGGGGGCATGGAGTTTGGGACTGTGAGGCCTGTTTAGGATTGGAGTGGTGTATCCGGGCCACTCTCCTCTGCACAGACTTTCGCTCAGGAGAAAAGAGAGTGCCGACTGCGCCTACCGGCTCCCAAAAAGGCTTGGGGGAGGGGTGATGAAGGTAGACCCCTCCCCTTCCCCAAGGCAAGCCCAGGGCCCGCAGGGCTACCCAGTGTCCCGGCTCACCCGGCTCCCGGTTGATCTCGATGTCGAAGTGACACTGCGGCCGGTCCTGCGCCCCCATCGCGACCGAGGCGGCGGCAAGAGCTGGGAGAGACGGGGAGGAAAGCGGTCAGGGCGCGGGGCTAGGGCGGAGCCCGCGCCTCAGTTACCTCCCGCTGGCCTGGTGCGACAGCGCCCGAGGCCGAGACCAGCTCCCTCTCACCCCAGGCCTCCCGGCCCCCATGGAGCGCACACACACATGCAGACTAGCTCTTCACCTGGCTGGCCTCCAGCCTGAGCTGCTCCCCGTGAGCAGAGAAGAAACCGCTGCCACCACGGCCGAAGCCCAACGCCACTAACAGACCACCACCCCCGCCCCCTGGCCCGGCCTCCCAGTGCCACGCTAAACCCCGCGAGAGTCGGGACAAATACCGCGAGAGTACGGTCTCGAAGGCGGTGGGTAACCGAAGGGGGTGAGCTTACGTGGGCGTGCCTTGGAGCTCGAAGAGCCTCCAGCCTCGGCGCTCCTATTCCTGAGCTGGCCCTGTTTTGCCCCGCCCCTTTCCCCCCGTGTACGTTGGAATCGGTCGCCCAATCTGGGAGACCCGGACGCGGCTGTGCTCTCTACGTTCTGTGGTCCTTTCTCAAGGGCTGTGTCTATGTATTTGCAGATAGCGCGAGGCTTCCCTGTTTCCGAATCTGTGAAACAGTTGGGAGATTGAGGTTGTTGAGGTTTAGTAGAGCGACAGAGCTTTGGTTTTCTTTTTCTCAAGGAGTAGTTATGGCACTATCCCGTTAGACCATTTGTCTCACTTCAAAGGCCTATTGTGCGTTCGTCCGCGCTTTGGGGCCAGCGTCACTGGTACAGTTGTGTTCAAGGCCACTCTCCCTCTTTTGTGAAGTGTTAGTTCAAGACCTTTGCCCTTATTTTAATCGCGTTCTTCGTCTTATAGAATGCAAGGGTTCTGGATACTAACATGTTGTTAGATGATATATGTATGTTCTGAATACAACTCTCTTGTTAGGTTTATGTAAGTGCGAATATTTTCTCCCAATCTGCATCTTGTCTTTTGTTTTGAAAGTGGCTTGTGCAAAGCAGTTTTTAGTTTTTGATTAAATCACTTGATCAATTTTTTCTTTTATGGCTTGTGCTTCTTTGTGTAGGAAATCTCTGCCTACCCCAAGCTCGAGAAGGTTTTCTCCTATGTTTTCTTTTAGAAGTTTTGTAGCCCAACCTTACACCATAGGTGTAAGTCTATGATCTATTAGAATTTGTGGATGTGGGGTCAGGTAGAAGTTGTGGTTCATTTCTTTTCCCCGTAGGTCTATACAGTAGTTCCACCACTATTTGTTGAAAAGACTTTTATCCATTGAATTACCTTGGCTTTGTGACCACGTATGTGCGATTCTATTTCTGGACTCTATTTGTTACACTGATGTATCTTTAGGCTGGGGACACACTGTTGGGTTGTAGTTGTTGTTTTCCATTATTTTCTTAAAATTGTAAAATATACATAAAATTATCTTTTAACTGTTTTTAAGCTTACAGTTCAGAGGCTGTTAACTACATTCACATTGTTGTGCAACCATCACCACCATCTATCCATAAGACAATTTTCATCTTGTAAAACTAAAACTTTGGGGACTTCCCTGGTGGCGTGGTGGTTAAGAATCCGCCTGCCAATGCAGGGGACACAGGCTCGATCCCTGGTCCGGGAAGATCCCACGTGCCGCGGAGCAACTAAGCCCGTGCACCACACCTACTGAGCCTACGCTCTAGAGCCTGCGAGCCACAACTACTGAGCCTGCATGCCGCAACTCCTGAAGCCCGTGTGCCACAATTACTGGAGCTTGAGCACCTAGAGTCCGTGCTCCACAAGAGCAGCCACCGCAATGAGAAGCTGGCACACCGCAACGAAGAGTAGCCCCCGCTTGCGGCAACTAGAGAAAGCCCACGTGCAGCAACGAAGACCCAAAGCAGCCAAAAATAAATAAATAAATAAAAATTAAAAAAAAAACGAAACTAAAACTTGGTACCAATTAAACAATAACTCCTCATTTTCCCCTCTACCCAGGATCTTGTAGCCACTCTCTACTTTGTTTGTTTTTGTTTTACTTTATTGTGGTAAGAACACAACATGAGATCCACCCTCTTTTTTAAAAATTTTTTGGCCATGTCATGCAGCATGTGGGATCTTAGTTCCCCAACCAGGGATCGAACCCACACCCTGTGCAGTGGACGTGCAGAGTCTTAACCACTAGACGGCCAGGTAAGTCCCAAGATCCACCCTCTTTAACAGATTTTTAAGTGTTCAAGCTGTCTAATAAAGGGGGCAGCTGCCATCCCACTCCAGCTGATGGTTGCCACATGGATCTGTAACCCAGCATTGCTAGAAAGCCAGGCTTTTATAGGAAATCCTCTTGTTTTTTAAATATTAGCAACTAATTCAAAACTAAATACATTGCACAGCACCCACCATATCTGCTGATCAGATTAGGCCCATGAACAGCCTACTTGGCATGGAGTATGAGCACAAACCACATGAACAGTAGAGGAGGGAGGAGACCAATGATGAGTTAGAACCCTACAGATGGCAGAACGGGTGGGGGAGCAGGCTCCCTTCCAGACTTGAGAAGGCCTAGAAAGGGCCAGAGCCTTCAGCTAACACACAAAGCTAACACACTTGGTTGTTTACCATGTGCCCAGCTCTCAACTGCATTATCTCCATCTCACAACATCAGGAGGCGGATACTACTTCCATTATCCCCATTTTAGAGCTGAGGAAACAGAGCTTTCAGAGGTTGTGTTAGATCTGAGACTCAAAATGAGGTCTCTCTTCACTGTTTACATGTTACAGCCTCCCTGGGTTGCAACCCTTGACTCCAACAAAAGGTTTTAATTTGGGGTTCACAAGAATCTCTTTGCCTCATTTAACAGATAAGTCTCAAAGAGGGAAAGTTCTTTATAGAACAAAGCTAATAGAGGCAAAAAGAACAATAAAATAGAAAATCACCATTATGTAATCCCTGAGGAAGTAACAGATCAAAGCTGGGTAGATCATAATTTAAGTGAAGGGCTATCAGGAACTTGATAATAAATCAGATTAGGTTATTTCCTGATGTGATGTGAAAGCAAGCACTTCCTATGATGTATTCTTGCCAAAAATATTAGAACCTGAGTCTGAATGAGCCTCTACCAGTTTATAGGAAAAGTGGGCGATTAGTGGGACAGATATAATGACACCACAGGGATACAACAGAAATGTGAAAAATTTTAGAGCAAATGAGCTAGTTTTTCCAACAAATGGCAAAGAAAAGAAAAGGGAACTGTTAAGTATTTTTAGAGACTTAAGGGACATCAACAAAATGCAGGGTGTAAATCTTGTTTGGATCCTGATTCAGACACATCAACAAAAACACATTTTGTGGGAACAAAAGAAAATTGAACATCGTGGAATTCAGGGCATGCTACTCCAAAATATGGTACCTTGGCATATTGAATATTTCAAGCTGAAGGAATCTGAGAAATGGCAGATGCTGGAAGGACTCTCAGACCTTCTCCCATGAAAGAGGTCATGAGACCCTCATATTAGAAGTGTCCTCCCTACATCCAGAGGGACACAGATTTTGAAAAGGCCTTACTAAGTTCCCTCCAGTTTACTACACCTAGCTCATAACCTTATGTCCTATCACATTTTTCCATGACTTTCTACTTTTCATCAAACTTACTATAAAAATGCTCGGGTTTAACTGCTTCTTTGGGTCTTCATTTCCTTATGAAGGCTCCCATGTCATATAAAACTTATATTAAATAAATTTGTATGCTTTTATTAATCTGTCTTTTGTTATAGAGACCTAGCCAAGAACCTTAAAAGGATAGAAAGAAAAAGATACTCTTCCTCCCCTATCACATCTTCTATTAGATGATGTTAGATAATAATTAAGAATAACTATTAATTGTGTTAGCAATGATAATGGTGTTGTTACATATATTTTTAAGTCTTTACACTTTTTCTCAAAAACCAAATGGAAGACTTATTACATGAAAATTTCTATACCTCAATATCAGTCTTTTGTGGAAAGGCAAGCTTTATTTCAAAGCAACCTGAAAAGAGCAGTCAGGGGGTCCACAACCACAAACTGGTAGGAGGGCACACACAGTTACATGTCCATTGGCAGGGTCTCAGTCGGGAGTCTCGCCCAATACCTGCTCAGTTTCCTCTTCACGTTGAAACTGAAAAGGTAGACTCGAAGATGCCCCTGATGTCCGAACACACTTATTTCAGGAAGGAGGACACCTAGAGTCAACTTAATTGAGCGAATCCGCTTAATTATTAAAATAAATATTCTCTCTGAGAATACGGTTAATTTAGTAGCTTTCTTTGCATTTTCACATTTTTAAAAGAGCTACAGAGGTTCCATTCACCTTCAAAGCAGGTGAGTTGGTAAGAATCCTACCTCTATTTCCTAGGAAATAGATTACATTTGATTACTCCTCACAACAGCCAACTGGAAGATTATTCCATTGCTTTTGAAGCACTGGTTGGGTTGGCGTCTGCGATGGTGGCCAAATAAATGAGATTTCTGTGTAACACATGCTGGTACCTATGGGTAAAAAACAGGTAAAAATTAGACGTTTGCTTTTACTGAACATGAACAAAAAACTGGAAAAGAATTTATCCACCCTAGTGAATGGCTCATCCACTGACTGGATCACTCAGTGTTGTCAACCTTCTTATTTAACATATTGAAGGAAAATACATCCAGAATCTTACCTGTTCTCACTTCTCACTTCCATAGCTACCTCTCTAGGCCAAGCCACTATCACTTCTTGCTTGGACTGCTGGAGCAGTCTCCTAACCTGTCTCCCTGCTCTACCTTTGCACCCCGACTCTAATTATCCGCATAGCAGCCTGAGTGATCACTGTACAATTTAGGTCAAGACCATGTCATACCTCTGTTCAAAACCCTCCAAAGGCTCCCATCTCATTACGAGTAAAGCTGAGCCCTCATGGCCTATAAGGCCCTATATGATCAGGGCCTCTAGTTACCCTCTCTGATCTCATCTCCTACCACTTTCCCTTTACTCACCGAGTTCTAGCCAGAGTGGCCTCCTTGCTATGACTTGGAGATATCCAGCACGCTCTAGCCTGGGGGCTTTTCCACCTGATACTCTCTCTGATTCACGTATCTGCATAGCTGCTCCCCCACCTAAGGCATCTACTCAAATGTCACATCAAAGATACCTGGTATAAAGTAGTGCTCTTCCCCCCACTTACCCTGCTTTATTCTTATTCGAAGTGCTTATTAGTATGTGCCTAATTATATGACTCTACAGTCTAGAAGGTAAGTTCCATGAAAGCAGAGCTGGTATCTGTTTTGGTACTGATTCCCCAATGGCTGAAACAGTGCCTGGTACTCAGTATTACTTATAAAATATCTTGAACAGGGAATTCCCTGGCAGTCCGGTGGTTAGGACTTGACGCTTCCGATGCAGGGGGCACGGTTTTGATCCCTGGTCGGGGAACTGAGATCCCGCATGCCACACAGCACCCCCCCAAAAAAAAAATTTTTTTTGAACAAACTTAAAGAAGGGACAAGACACTTCCATGATCAATGCACACTTACTGTAATAGCGATTCTCAATCAGGGGGTAGAGCTCTCCACCTAGGAAGACAAATCAGGCTAGGGGGCAGGAAGCGTGGACGGTGCAGTGTGAAACGGTCCATTAGGAGATTTTGATAACTTTCTTACCCCATAGTTCGAGAATCACTGCACCAAATGGAGTGTTTTGCAACTATTTTCCATATAGAAAAATGAGAGTATTTACTATAAACTGTACAAAAGCAAAGTACCAAATGCCAGTGTCCAATGTAAAGACTTACTCAAAGATGGATATCTCTACTATTCCACTGAGCTGTTCAGTGAGGGATTGTAGGTTACTTTTTTAGGGGGTGGGAAAAGCATGGCTTCGGTAACAATGAAATAAATTTTTTTGTTTCTGTAATAAATGGGGCATAATTCCTGGAACGACATTTAGAAGAGGTTGTTTTCTCTCATTTTGGCATACAGCTAGAGGGCACGTTAAATTACTGTGCCAAATTTACCTCTGTCTTAACCTGGAAATCTTTTATTGGTCTTTGCATGTGTTACAAGAAAAGTATGAGCCAGGGTTCCACGACCAGAAAGCAGCCACTGCTCTCATCATCTCCGGACACTAGTTTTCCGAGCGCTTTCCTCCCCATCCCTGCTGTCATCGGCTGACATGGCTTCACGTGAAGCAGTCTTTGTAATGAGCATAATTCAAGTTTTGAAGAGGGAGCCACGTCTGACTCCAAGCTTCACAGTGCACTGTCCGTATGGTCTTGGGCAGGTAACCTCTCTGAGCCTCATCTGCGATCAATCACTCAAGACTCCTAGTTCAGGTCAGCTGCTGTATTCCTATAGTTTGGCTTCCCCGCCAAACTCATTAGTCAGGGGAATAGGGAGGGGACTTACTGGACGCATTCATTCGCCCGGCCTTTGTTCTGATATTCCACAATACAGCGGATCAACTGATCATTCTCCTCGAGGAGCTGAAAGATCAAAGGGTCAGTGCAGCACGACATCAGGCCGGCGGGGACAACTGCCTCCTTCCCCGCCCCCGCCCCAATGCCGGGATTTCCAGCCCCTGCGCCTCTGTTGACTTCATTCCCATCTGACGGCAAGTCACCCTACGCACACCAGTCTCAGCTGCTCACTCCAGGAAGCTTCCAGCACCCGTAGCACTTCGGGATCTCTGCTAAGATCGCTCTGCCCGCATTAGCGCTCACCCGCTGGATCGTCTCCTGATTGACTTCCGCCTTGCCTCTCAGCCAGTCCGGCACGAATGCCACCGACATCCCGGGAAGCCAGGTTGGAAGGCTGCCTCACGCTTGCAGACCCCTGCGCGTCTAGACCAGAGCTGACCAGCAGCCCTAGACGCCCTACAGCCGCAGCAAGGACCCAAGATAAGTGAGCATACGCTCTCGACGTTGATTGGGTCCTCCCACCTAGCGGGCGGGGAACAGGCGGAACGTCATTTGTGATTGGGCGCGCAAGAGCGATTCTCAGCGTCCTCCTCCGACTCTGCCCCTGGGGCTTCGGTGCTGTTTGTGGATCTTTTGAGTTTGCGCAAGCTAGCCACCAGGGGCGGGGCCCGGCGTCAGCTCCTTGCCTTTTAGGCTTTGGGCCCTGCTTGTCTGCGGCAGCGCCTTATCAAGGCTGGAATATGGATATCTGGCTCCAAATCCACACCTCTTTCAACACCACTCTGGTGCCTCCAGGCCTGCGTCTGGAGCCTGAACCCTGGGCATTGCCTTCTGCCAAGCCAAACCCTGCAGGGCCAAAGAAAACACCAGTGTCAGATTTACCCTTTGCTGAAGGAGAAACTCGCCTATAGGCCTCTTTTTCCTTTGGGCCCTTCTTTTTTTTTTTAAATCAGATTTACAACCCTAAAAAGCACTATTATTTTCCCCAATTTACAGATGAGAAAACAGAGGTTAAGTTACTTGCCCAAGATCTCATAGCTACTAAGGGCAAAGTCAGTATCTGAACAGAAGCAGTCTGGCTTTAGAATTTTTGATCTCAACCACTGCCCTGCACAGCCTATGCACCATACTGCGGAGGTGGTTTGCTGCAAGATAAAGGGAGGAAGCTGGGCCAACCTCTTGGGCCACCCTGTTACTGCTGGCAACCACTAAAACTCTGAATTGGTTGTCTTCTCTTTTGTCTAGTCCATCCATGGTAAACATGGGAGCAAGGTTGGTTTTCTCTGTAGCAGAGAGTGAGAAGCAGCCACTTAATTTAGGAGGCAGATCTTGGAAGACTTTACTCCTCAAAAAGGGTATCAGGGCATTTCTGACTTCTAGAGCTTCATTTTCCTGAGTGGTGGCCCTGATCCAGAGCAGGCTCATCTGCTTTGCTGCGCTCTCCCTCCACAATTCCCTTATTCATCCCTCGGAGGAGGTTTCATCCCATGTAACAGAGGGCTAAGTGTGAGTGATAAATTAGCTGTGGATGTGTACAGTTTGAGGTGATGTCTAATGGAGATGTTGAAGTTTGTGGCTGGCTGTTTGGCTGGAACTCAGGGCCAAGGACTGGGCTGGTGATGTAAACTTTGAGAAGGATCACTTGTGGAAACTGGCATCATCCTTGAAGCTACTTTGTCACCCTTTCACATCCAATTCATTACCAAGTCCTGTTGATCTTGCTCCTATATTTCTCTGCAGCCTGCCCAGTTCTCTTCCTTTTTACCACTGTTCCTGCCTAAGCTCCAGCTTCATCCTCTCTTGCCCAGTCAACTGCACTGGCATCCCAGCTGGTCCTACCACAGTTTCCATGAGCCTTCTCCACTTTGATCTTAACATCAGCAGCCAAAGTGATTTTTACAAAATGCAAATCCAATCAGTTTTCCCCTGTCCCAAACTCTACCATGGCCTCCAAGAGCCTATATGGTCTTACCTCTTCTTCTCTCTCTAGTGGCTCTCACTCTACTCCTTTACTCTCTAAACTCTGAGTTTCAGCCAAAGCAGTCTTGAGGAAAAAAGCAGAGCTGGAGGAATCAGACTCCCTGACTTCAGACTATACTACAAAGCTACAGTAATCAAGACAATATGGTACTGGCACAAAAACAGAAATATAGATCAATGGAACAGGATAGAAAGCCCAGAGATAAACCCACACACCTATGGTCAACTAATCTATGACAAAGGAGGCAAGGATATACAATGGAGAAAAGACAGCCTCTTCAATAAGTGGTGCTGGGAAAACTGGACAGCTACATGTAGAAGAATGAAGGTCTCTTCTTCCTGACACCATACACAGAAGTAAACTCAAAATGGATTAGAGACCTAAATGTAAGACCGGACACTATAAAACTCTTAGAGGAAAACATAGAGGAAAACATAGGAAGAACACTCTTTGACATAAATCACAGAAAGACCTTTTTGATCCACCTGCTAGAGTAATAGAAATAAAAACAAAAATAAACAAATGGGACCTAATGAAACTGCAAAGCTTTTGCAAAGCAAAGGAAACTACAAACAAAACGAAAAGACAACCCTCAGAATGGGAGAAAATATTTGCAAACGAATCAACGGACAAAGGATTAATCTCCAAAATATATAAACAGCTCATGCAGCTCAATATTAAAAAAACAAACAACCCAATCCAAAAGTGGGCAGAAGACCTAAATAGACATTTCTCCAAAGAAGACATACAGATGGCCAAGAAGCACATGAAAAGCTGCTCAACATCACTAATTATTAAAGAAATGCAAATCAAAACTACAATGAGGTATCACCTCACACCAGTTAGAATGGGCATCATCAGAAAATCTACAAACAACAAATGCTGGAGAGGGTGTGGAGAAAAGGGAACACTCTTGCGCTGTTGGTGGGAATGTCAATTGATACAGCCACTATGGAGAACAGTATGGAGGTTCCTTAAAAAACTAAAAATAGAATTACCATATGACCCAGCAATTCCACTACTGGGCATCTACCCAGAGAAAACCATAATTCAAAAAGACCCATGCACCCCAATGTTCACTGCAGCACTATTTACAATAGCCAGGTCATGGAAGCAACCTAAATGTCCATCGACAGACGAATGGATAAAGAAGATGTGGTACATATATACAATGGAATATTACTCAGCCATAAAAAGGAACGAAATTGGCTCATTTGTAGAGACACAAATGTGGATGGATCTAGAGACTGTCATACAGAGTGAAGTAAGTCAGAAAGAGAAAAACAAATATCGTATATTAACGCATATATGTGGAACCTAGAAAAATGGTACAGATGAACCGGTTTGCAGGGCAGAAATAGAGACACAGATGTAGAGAACAAACGTATGGACACCAAGGGGGGAAAGCAGTGGGGGAGGGGAGGGGTGGTGGTGTGATGAATTGGGCGATTGGGATTGACATGTATACACTGATGTGTATAAAACTGATGACTAATAAGAACCTGCTGTATAAAAAATAAATAAAATTTAAATGATAAAAAAATAAAAATAAACTCTGAGTTACTTCTCTTTCTTTCCTTTTTTTTTTGGTGGGAAAATATACATAACACAAAACTTACCGTTTTAACCATTTGTAAATGTACAGTTTTGTGACATTTAGTACATTACATTGTTGTGCAACCACCATCTATTTCCAGAACTTTTTCATCTTTCCCAACTGAAATTATGTGCCTATTAAATAACTCCCCATCCATCTCCCCTCCCCACACCCCCATCCAGTGTTGGTTTTCATCCTTCAAGGAGCCCTGCTGCAGTCCGCACGGAGCTCTTTATACATCTCTCTGTCTGAAACACTCTTCTTCCCTTTGCCTAGTTAGCTACTACTCGTCTAATGTCACGTTCTCAGAGAAGCCTCCTTGAACCCCCAAGTCCAGACCAGAAGCTCCTGTAAATTCTTTCAAAACCCGTGCTCCTCTCGGAAGAGCACATAGCTCGGTTTGTATTTAAACACGTGCTGTGTATTGTGGGATGGGTGCTCTCACTCTGCTCTGCTAGCATAGTTTTTACTGTCAGGAGTTACTCGCTGTGTCCACAGTGCCCGGCATAGTGTCTGGTTCGCAGCAGGTGCTCAAAAATTGTTGAATGAATAAATGGATGAACACTCCTTCCCAATCTCCCTTCAGCCGGTCATCTGTCTGTGAGTACGTCCACCCCCAGACTGGGGTGTGTTCCTGGGGGTCGGACTTTGGCATCTCAGCCAGGCTGGCAGGTGGCTGTGCTCTTTGGTTTGCCTATCTCGGGCCTCCCGCCAAGCAGACAACTGAACCCACGCCCCGGGCGTGTCGCGGCGTCACGCGGAACTTCCCTGCCTCCACGTCAGTCCGTTCGCTAACCCGGCAGGAACTGAGCTTAAACTGCAAAACTTCTCTCACCTCCGGACGTGGGAATTACAGGCTTGGAACTCAAATCCCCGCGGGTGAGAGCCAACAGATGTGAGGAAAGTTGGGAGGCGCGCCCCACACACGCCCCATCTAAATTTGGGTCGCAGTCCTTTAAGAACCGCTTCATTCAAGACTCCGCCGGGACCAGGCAGTGTGGGCGCACCAGGATTGGTAGGTTCGGGTGTGGGTGTTGCTCAGCAGCAGCGAATGAGGGCGTGGAGTGGTGTTTCAAGACTCGCGCATGCGCGCCGCCGGTGACCTGGGCCAGGTTCGCCGGGTGGGCTAAGGTTGCGGAGAAGGCTGAGGGTGGCGCGGCGGCGCGGCGGGAGGGCGCCGACTCCCGGAGGCCGCTGGCGGGGCGAGGTGAGGGCTGGCGGGCGGAGGCGGGCGCTGCGGTCTGTTAGTCAAGAGCTGGCGGCGTCGGGTGTGGCGCAGGGCGGGCCTGGAGGTGGAGGGCCGTCCCTCCCCCCCGGGCCCGCCCAGCCATCAGGCCCGGCTTAGCTCTCCAGGGCTTCGTCTGGCGTCCCGAAGTCTTCTGCCCCCCCTTTTCTGCCGCCGGCTGCTCTCCTGACAACAGGACGATCCGAGGTGCGCGCCTGCCAGGAACCCTCAGCGGCCGACGCGGGTAGAGCGTTGCCCCCAGTGGGAGGAGACGGGGTGTGTCCAAATGATAGAGGGGATGATTGTTTCCTTAATTATCCACGAAACTCAGGTAGCGTGTTTTAATAGCAAACTTCCCTTCGCGTGCCAATATTATAAGACTTGGTTTACCAAATACTGGGTGCACTAGACCAGCTTTTCTGAATATCAGATGTTCAGAGGTACTGTATATTTGTGTCTGTTACAGTATTACATCTAGACTTCCAGAGCCAGAAGGATTAAGCACCCCGGTGCTTAATTAGGTTTGTAGACATCAAAGCCACAAAAGAATATTCCCAGTGGTTAAAAGTAACTGGCACGGTCAGAAAAGTAATAAAGCTCAGACGGTGGATAGGGTAAATCTTCATTAAATTTTACAAAGAAGGGAATTAATTCTGATAGAGATAATTTTAGTAAAATAAAAATGTAAATAATTGAAAGTGCATTAATATTGCTAAACAGAATTAAATTGACATCACAGTTTGCTCTGGAAAATACATTTTAGACAATGTTGTTATAGCTCTAAGAGTTTGTGTTTACAACACAGAGGACATCTTGGGGTCCCAAAGCTTTTTATTCTTAAAAGGAGCCTCAGAGATCCACCGCATCCAAAGATGACCAATGCTCAGAGAGGAAAACCAACTTATCCAAAGTAATACAATGAGTAAGGAGAAGTTGTAACTAGTGTAATCCTAGGCCTTGGCTGCTTTTATTAACAGGTCTCTGATTAGTTCTAAGTATCAGTGCTCCAGGGGAAGGAATTGTTTTCGGGAAATAGAGTAGCTGTAATCCCAAAGATTGGATTTAGAGAAGCAGAGTGTAGTGGAAAGATCAGAGGCTTTCCAGTATTTTGTGTAAGGAGGTTTTGGATGGAATACTGGCTCTACCACTTAAGCCTTGGAGCTACAGTTTTCCCTTCTGTCCAGTGTAGATTATGCCTACCCCATAGATGGTTATGAGCATTAAATAACATTATCAGTGTAAAAGTTCCTAGCACAGTGCCTGGCATATAATATTAGTTGCTATCAAATTCAGCCCCCCACTCTTCTTAGCTCCTAACAAGTGACAGACTTGACCTCTACCCTCTCCCTACCCCATCCCCAAGCAATGCGGAACCAAGGCACTTTCTTGAACTACAAATGAGGTAACCAGTTCTCAAGTCCTGTGGCTGAAGGTGAATTCAGTAAGGGTGACATAACTCTATTTTGTCTTCTGTATTTTTTTTAAAATTTATTTTATTTTTGGCTGCATTGGGTTTTCATTGCTGCGTGCGCGGGCTTTCTCTAGTTGCGGCGAGAGGGGGCTACTCTTTGTTGCGGTGCGCAGGCTTCTCATTGCGGGGGCTTCTCTTGTTGCGGAGCACGGGCTCTAGGCACACAGGCTCGGTAGTTGTGGCTCACAGGCTCTAGAGCGCAGGCTCAGTAGTTGCGGCGCACGGGCTTAGTTGCTCCGCGACGTGTGGGATCTTCCCGGACCAGGGCTCGAACCCGTGTCCCCTGCATTGGCAGGTGGATTCTTAACTACTGCACCACTAGGGAAGCCCCTGTCTTCTGTATTTTGGATTTGAGGAGTGGGTAATGCCTTATGGTGAACGCTTGTGTTTGAATATTTGTGTGCCGAGTGAAACTTGTTTTGCTTCTTTAAATTACTATTTTGCAAGGCCTGGTCATTTAATGCTGTTTGTCTCTCCCCCTTTCTTTCTGTCTCTCTTTTGGAGGGAGGAGAAGTGTATGTGGCAGGGGTTTGAGAGAGGGTTAAGGATACAGGGACGAAAAGAAACCAGTTGGAACAAGGGGGCCCTCCAGCTAAGCACAGTCTTTTGCTGGTAGAATATGGATAATCTCTGACATGAGCAGTTTATAAATAGATGCTGAGAAAAGGATTTAGGAAATGGCAGAGACAGACTAAAATATAATTTTGATAAAACCTAATAGTAACTAGAGTGCTATATTTGATTACTATTTCAGTTTCTATTTTTTAAAACTTCATTTATGTAAACCTCTTTTTTCCTCTGCAAGTAGAGATTTATCGTGGAAAAATTTTTATTAGTTTTAAAACTTAACTTTTTTTTTTATAAGTTTTATTAGTTTAAAAGTTTTTATATTGGGCTTCCCTGGCGGCGCAGTGGTTGAAAGTCCGCCTGCCGATGCGGAGGGCGCGGGTTCGTGCCCCGGTCCGGGAGGATCCCACGTGCCGCGGAGCGGCTGGGCCCGTGAGCCATGGCCTCTGAGCCTGCGCGTCCGGAGCCTGTGCTCCGCAACGGGAGAGGCCACGGCGGTGAGAGGCCCGCGTACCGCAATAACAACAACAGCAACAAAAAAGTTTTTATTGAGGGCTTCCTAATATGTGCCAGACGTAGTGCCAGGTTACAGGGTCTGCTGGCCTGTAGAAGGAGCTAGTAAAGACAGATTTGTATGTCGGGGTGAGCACTCTTAGGCTGCCTTTGTCCTTGTGTAATTGATAATATTTTTTCTGTAACTGTGACATGATTTTCCAGATTCATGCCACTGCTTTCCTGTTTTAAACTGAATACTGGTTATCTGCAAGTGGCTTTTATTTTAATGAATTCAGAGATTATAATACCTACCAGTTTAGAAATGTCATGTAGGAATGGAGCTGCTCCCTATAAAACATGCCCTTCAACATGCATGCATAAATCATCAGAATTACAGTTAATTAGCATAAAAGATTATTGTTCTACTAGTAGAGATTTTTTAAAATGACATTTAAATGTAAAAAGCAAGTGTGAGCATACTTTAAGTGATATAAAAACCTTAAGGTAATATTTTTTTTTCTGTTTTTACTTTAAAGTAATTATACTGACAGGAAATTGCAGAGATAGTACAGAGTATGATTGATAGACTGTATGATAATTGCAAGCTTAGTTTTAAAATAAAGTATTTTCCAGAGTGACTGTACCATTTTACAGTCCTACCAGTAACGTGTGAGAGATCCAGTTCTCACACATTATGTGCACATCAAATGCTGTGCATGCTTGCCAGCATTTGATATTATCACTTAAAAAATTTTTACCTGTGCCAATAAGTATGTAGTATTATCTCATTGTGATCTTAAGTTGCATTTCCCTTAATAGCTAGTGATGCTAAACATCTTTTCATGTTCTTATTTGCCATTTCTGTATCCTCTGGTGAAATGTCTGTTCATGTACTTTGTCCCTTTTCTAACTGAATTATTTGTTTTATAACTGTTGAGTTTTGAGAGTTCTTTAAAAATTCTAGATATCTAGAGTCCTTTATTAGGTATGTGGTTTAAAAATATTTTTTTCCCAGTCTCTGGCTTTTCTTTTCATCCTCTTCACATGGACTTTTGCAGTGCAAAAGTTTTTAATTTTGATTAAATCCAATTTACTGTTTTTCTTTTATGGGTTATGCTTTTGGTGTCGTACATAAGAACTCTTCCCCTAAGTCCTGAAGATTTTCTCCTATGTTTTCTTCCACTTTTATAGTTTTACTTTTTACATTTAAATTTATGATATATTTTGATTATCATCAAAATAATGAGAGGTGTGAGATTAGGTCAAGATTCTCTTTTTTTCTTTCCTTCCTTCCTCCCTCCCTCCTTCCCTCCCTCCCTTCCTATAGATATATTCATTGCTCCAGCACCATTTGTTGAAAAGACTATCCTTCCTCCATTTAATTGCTTTTGCACCATTGTCAGAAATCATTTGGCTGTTCTTGTGTAGGTCTGTTTCTGGGTTCTGTATTCTGTTTCATTGATCTGTGTGTCTGTCCCCCTGCCAGTACTGCACAATCTTGATTACTGTAGCTATACAGTAAATCGTGAAATAGGATAGTGAGGTACAGTCCACTTTATTCTTTTTCAGAATTGTTTTAGCTATTTTAGCTTGTTTGCCCTTCCATATAAATTTTAGAATAATCTTATCTGTATCTACAAGCTATCTTGCTGATATTTTTACAGGAATTATATTGAACCTGTATATCACTTTGGGGGGAGAATTGATATCTTTACTATGTTGAGTCTTCCAATTAATAACATGATATATTTCCTTATTTATTTAGGACTTCTTTGATTTCTTTCAGCAATGTTTTGTAGTTTTCAGCATACAAGTCCTATACATGTTTTGTTAGATTAACACCTAAGTATTGCATTAAAGAAAGTATAGCTTTGGGCTTCCCTGGTGGCGCAGTGGTTGGGAGTCCGCCTGCCGATGCAGGGGACGCGGGTTCGTGCCCCGGTCCGGGAGGATCCCACATGCCGCGGAGCGGCTGGGCCGGTGAGCCATGGCCGCTGGGCCTGCGCGTCCGGAAGCCTGTGCTCCACAACGGGAAAGGCCACAGTAGTGGCCTCCGCAAAAAAAAAAAAAAGAAAGTATAGCTTTATTGAGATCATTTTTTTGGATGATTGTCAGTGGTATTTTATTTTTAATTTTGGTTTCTATGTGTTTATTGCTGGTACGTAGAAAAAGAATTGATTTTGTATATCGGTCTTATATTCTGCAACCTTGCTGAGCTCATTCATTTTAGGAGTTCTTTTTTAGTAGGCTCTTTGGCATTTTCCATGTAGACAATTGTGCCATCTGCAGATAGGAGTAGTTTTATTTCTTCCTTTTCTATCTCCTGAGACTTTTCACATTTTTACCCTTCAATGGAAAGTGTGGGGAGATGGGACAAATGGGCTGAGTATGGTCTGTTGCTTGGTAGACTGATTTTTCTTTTTGCCATCTCTTATTTTTATACACTGCCGTTTCTTCATGTATAAAATGGGAATAATTATCCATTCATCCATTACAGATGGAAAAGCTATAAAATATAGCTTTATTGAGATCATTTTTTGGATTTTAAATGGTATTTTACTTTTAATTTTGTATTGGAGACAGTCCTTGGTGTGGATTTGAATCTGGGGAGATCAGAGGAGTGTAGATATAGGCGAAGAGTGCACAGAGGCACAAAGGTGAAGAGAGTAGTGTACATCCTGGGGCTCCTGTTTCCTATAGCTCGTGGTAATTGAGATGCCAAATTACATCCCTAGCGTTCTTTGGGAGAAAAGTCCACCAGTGCCCATACCTGTTAATATCCTGTCCAGGTAGAGGATCTGACAACAGGATCTGTGAAACAGGATGTGTAGGTCCATAGGAAGATGCATCAAAGCTGTACTAGCCTCCTCACTAATCCCTGCTTGCAGGGCTGCCACATGCAGAGGTGCAATTTATGCCCTGTATGAGCACCTGCAGAGTTAATAGATGGGGGCTGACACCCACCTGCCAGCAGAGCTGGTCCAGGGTTGTTTCTACCTCGAGAAGCACCTTGTTCTAATTTGCCACAGGTGCCATGAGGCCTCAGAATCTGTCTCCTTTTGTTGCTTAATGGTGGTCACATATCATGGCTCAAAATTTAGTATCTTATTTGCTAAGTGACTTCCTTTAGCCATCTGTAGGAACTCTCATCATTTTGAACACTGGCTCTGTGTCAGATGTGCAGAAATTCAGTAGGTCATACTATCCTCTCTGTTTTATTTTTGCCTTCTGCTTTCCTTGCTGCCAGCTTTAGGTTAAATGCTCAGAAGCCCTCCACTTCAGGTGAGGATATGGCAAGTAAACTGCTCAGCACCTACGTCGCTGGATGACCTGAAATGCCCAGGTCCCTGGACCCCACCCCTGCTGCATCAGTGTCAGGCTCTTCCTGGCCCTTTGGGACCATCTTGCTGCCTTTGTCCTGCTCCCCACTGTCGCTGCTGTTGCTCCTGAGCCGTTCTGGTCTCTGTTCCCTCATCCCAGTTGGTTTAATTCTGCAAATGGAGAGATTCATTAGAGAGAAGGAAAAGGAGGATTACAAGTGAAGAAGAGACAGGGAGGCTAATGGAGGGAGGACAATTGGGAGTGACATAGCAGTAGAGGGCAGGGAAATAAAAATAAAAGCCACATTCATATTTGTGGTGGGGGTGAGGGTGAAACAACCCAGAGTGAACATTTCAAGGGCGGTGGTGTCCCTGGCTCATCACCCGGCCCTCAGTAACAAGGTGACCTTCCTTCCTCAGGTGTCCTCATGACTTCTCTTGTGGACCATGTCCATGATCCTTTTTGCCTGTGTGGTTAGGGTGAGGGATGGACTGCCCCTCTCGGCCTCCACTGACTTTTACCACAGCCAAGATTTTCTGGAATGCAGGAGACGGCTCAAGACTTTAGCCTTGCGACTGGCCCAGTATCCAGGTCGAGGTTCTGCAGAAGGACTTGACTTCAGTATCCAGTAAGCAAGCATGTTCACTGCTCAAGAACATCTTAACCACGTGCAGAGGTGACATTATGCTGATGACGCTGTGTGTTAAAAGCAGGTCTCACATCAGACAGCAGTCCAAGGTTGTGTGTATTTACAATAGAATCAAAGGGACTCAAGCACTGTTGCCCCAACTCCCACCTTTCTTTCTTTCTTTTTTTTCTTTTGTAATTAGTTTTTATTGGAGTATAGTTGCTTTACAATGTTCTGTTAGTTTCTGCCGTATGGCAAAGTGAATCAGCTGGCAGAGCGGCCGTGAGCATTGGCAGGCCCTGGTTACCCAGTCTTCATGCCTTTAGTTTGGTAGTTTTTTCTGCATTAGGTGCAGGGGTGGAAAAAAGGTGAGTCGAAAGGAGATACTAGATTAAAATGTCAGGAAAGGAAAAGGACGAGAGTGAGGAAGCCAAGAAAATCAGAGAAAAGACTTAGAGTTCCTGCCTTCAGTTTTTGCTTTTTTAATTTTTTCACTTTTTAAACATTTTAAAGTAAAAAATGTTTATATGACAGGAGCAGGGGAGTAAAAATGAGCGTAAGTAGGTCCCTCTTCTCAAGGAACTCCAGGTCTAATAAGGGGACAAGAGAAATATATAACTGAATATTACACAGTGGGGCAAATGCTCCAGTGGGAGTAGGAATCAAGTGGTTACAATAATCATGGTAATAAGAGCTAATATGATTGTTTTCCATGGGCCAGGTACTACTCTAAGTGCTGTATGGGCTTATGAGGTAGATAATGGTATTATACCTGTTTTACAGAGGAGGAAACTAAGGTTAAACAGCTTCTCTAAGGTTAGACTGGTAGTAAATGGTAGAGCCAGGATTTGAATGGAGGCAACCAGGCACCAAGGTCTGCTCCTCATGTGTTATGTCATTTCTTATTCTAGGGGTTAGAGTAAAAAGCCGTTCTACGGAGGGATGGGGCAAGGCAGGTTTCGAAATCTCAAAATGGCTTGTTATAGATTTTACACCATTGTTTTCCAGAATTTAGACCTTCACTTACCAAGTTCTTTTTGTTCCCCTTGAATAGTAAATTTTTGATTGACCTGAGAAGGTGGCATCGTTTCAGGGGAACTCAGTCTCAGAATTAGGAAAACAAAAGGAAAAGTCCAGGCCTAATTCCAGGCTTGGTGGTACTGTCAGGCGAGAAGGGTCGTGGCCCGAGGAGGGATCCAGATAGTAGGCATATGAAGCTGTCACCCTGTGGTATGGGCTCTGGGTGCAGAGGGGCAAAAGCTGAGCTGCATCTGCCCACATCTACAGCTCCTCTCTCTGGGTTCCTGAAACCACCTTCCTCGGTGGTCCCTTCCTCATTATGCTGTGATTATCTAACAGTCTATGCGAACTTTGTGCTGTACCTCAAATAGGAAACCTTTTCTCTGTTCAAACAAACAAACAAACAAAAAACCTATCACTTCAAATGAAGTTCTGGGTACTTCAGTCATTTTTTGAAAAGTAGAATGTAAAATGTTCTACTCATTTGTATTTTGACTTAAATATTCACCATTATTTTCGCAGAGGAAACTAAGGCTTTTGTTCCTTACAGGTGAGCGGTCCCATAGCTTAGTTAATAATAAATAAGTTAGAGGGATCACACATTGTCAGTGGCAAATGCCACTATACATTTTAGATGAAGTATAAGAAAGTCACGGTCCCCGGCAGGTCTAGCTGAAGAGATGCAACAGACAGCTCCAGGACTATTCAAGGCCCAGCAGATCCAGAGTTGAGGCAACGTGGCGTCTGGGTGCGGGATGCGAGTACATGGGTCTGTTCCCTGGTAACGCAGATGACGCTCTTTTGTTCCAGCTTTTCTTCTTCGAGGGATGTAGCCTGCATGGCTATCTGCTCCTGCCATTGTCCAGCAGCCATGGCCTTCTGCTTCCTGGAGACCCTGTGGTGGGAATTCACAGCTTCCTATGACACCACTTGCATTGGCCTAGCCTCCAGGCCATACGCCTTTCTCGAATTTGGTTCGTAACCCTCGTTCGTATTGATTGTTCTCTCTCGCGGCATTGTATGTGTAGAATTTCCAGTTTGGATTTGGCTTTGACCGTCAGGGAAAACCACTGGAGGTGCTGTAACGTGTCACTGGAGAGCAGCCTTATACCATGAGATTTCACAGCAGTGGAAGGGGCCTGCAAGCTTGGAGGTTGAACCCTCTGGCTTTTCATCTCTCCAGAGCCTGGGGCAGGGTGGAAGAATGGCGAAACCTGTATCTTATTCTGGAGCAGGTGTCGGCAAACTGTGGGCCAAGGGTCTGTTTTTTGTAAATAAAGTGGAACATAGCCATGCTTATTCTATTACTAACCGGTTGTCTGTGGCTGCTTTTGCCCTTCCCTAGCAGAGGTGAGCTGTTGTGATGGACCATCTAGGGCCCATAAGCCTAAAACATTGACTCTCTGGCACTCTGAGAACACTGCCAACCCCTGCTCTAGAGCAGCGCTGCTCAAGGGTGGTACCCGTTCTTCCAGCATGAGGGACGTACAGAGAGTGAGAATAAGAGTTTAGAAATTCTTACAGTAATTTGGCACTCCTGCGATATTTTCAGTTGTATTTTATCAAAGTATCTGTCTGCAACCATTTGGAAATAAGAAAAAACTGGTCCTTCATGCGGAGGTTTGAGGAGCACAGCTCTGCAAGAGGATACTCCTTTTCTAGGCCCTGCCAGAGAGGCCATGTGGAGGCTCAGGGCTTTGGAACACAGCAGGGTAATTATAGCGTATGCTATCAGTGTCTGTCAGCCGTGATTCAAGTCATTTTGAGATCCTGGAGAGGAGGAGTAGAGGTGGGAGTTGGGGGACATTCTCTGGTCTCAGTGTAAATCGCCATGGTCCCTGTGATGCTCTTGAACGAGGGGCTGGCAGCATTTGGTACTCAGGGTCAGGTGCAGGGCTGGCACCTGGAAGGGTTGCCACTTATGCTTCTGGCAGCTACTGCTCACATCCCCTCATGTGGTCTCTGGCTGGCCCATCAGTGATGGGGCCAGCACCCCCTTTTGGTGCTGGGGAGCTCCCTGATACTCGGGCCCCAGTCTGGTAGCCCTGTGACATAGACCATGAGTTCTGCCTGAGTCTCCCTGTGAGGATTGGTCCAGCTGCCGCTCTCAGCCCCACTTCTTCTTCTGAAGGGCGTGCTGTCCCCAGTCGGACCACAGCTGCAGCATCCCTTGGCTCTTATTTGATGGGCAGCTGGTAGACCTGTGTTCTTCTCTCCCCTCATCTCTGCATGCGCCTTCCTTCCAAAGCGGTGGGCTTGGTCTCACAGGAGACCCTTCCCTGCATCACGTTTATTCATTACTGAGTGCGAGTAGAATATAAGTAAAAGTATGTGGATATTAGAATTATACATGATTTTTTAGAATTATACATGATTTTGCTTTGCCAATATGTATGAAACTTCACTTCAAATACTTATTAAAACTTGGTAATGGTTAACACTAATGTAAATAAAGGAATTAAAACCAGTACCTTTCAGATATATAATCCTAGTTTGCACAACATACTCACAATGATTTGTAATTTTTTTTCACACGCCTTTTCTTGGGATAATCAGGTCAAAAATGACTGTCCCAGTTTTTCTATCTTAGAAATATTCTATGAATGGCCCAGGATTGTACGAGGAGTCGCGGCTGAGCTAAGACTCAAGCCTCTGTCCCCTGACTCCCTTGCCACTGAGGTTCCGATGGACAGACTGTCACGTTTTAATTATCCTGCTTTGAAGAGATTGATGAGACCAGTCCTGATACGTACTAATCATTTGACCTTCATGTAGAAGAGTGTAGTTGACACTCTTCAGAGTCTGGCTGACTTACTAGCTTGCTTAGAAGTGTAAACTTCATTGTGTACGTATTGTCTTATAACATCCATTGTAATGAAGACACTCAGCTTGGGTCGCTCTCTTTTCGCAGACAGCGTCATTCAGAAAGTGAAGTGGCATTTTAACTATGTAAGTTCCACCCAGATGGAGAGCAGCTTAGAAAAAATTCAGGAGGAACTCAAGTTCCAGCCTCCAGTGGTTCTCACTCTGGAGGACACAGATGTGGCTAACGGGGTGATGAACGGTCACCCACAGATGCACTTGGAGCCTGGTAAGTGGCCTGCTGCTCCCTGACGTTGATAAAGGTGAGGTGAGATTGTGTATTTCAAATGCACAATGACTGTTTTAGTAGGAAGTAGGAAGGTGTTTGGGTGGGGGGCAGTGTATAAAATACCTGGGGAGAAACATGGGCTGATCTTGTTCCAGGTGGCTGTTATAAAAAACTCAACTGTTGTGACCAGTGAGTCGATCTGAAGAGAGGCAACTCTTTTGACGAAATTCAGGAGAAGAGTGACTTGGCAGGTTGTTTTCTTAACCAGGGTGAAATCTGCACATTTAAATGGTGTAAAGGAGATTTTCACTCTCTTTTGCTGGAAGTCACGTATTGAACTGTACAGATTTGTACATTCTCTCTCTCTCTCTCTCTCTCTCTCTCTCTCCCCCTCTCCTTTTTTCCTTTGACAGTGAGTCCTTATCTCATCATTTAGTGAAACATTGGGAATCTCCACTGAGAAACCCCCGCTCCTTGATGGAGGGAGTGGAGGGCTGTGGGGTTGAGAGTGGGCAGGGGCCAGAGCCAGGGCTTCTAGACCTCTCACTCTCTGCTTCTCTGGGGGACCCGGGAACATCCCTCTATCCCTTTGGATTTCCGAGTCCTTATCTGAGGAATGAGGTGTTAATGAACGTGCTCACAGTGCCCTGGCGTCCGAGACTTAGTCTGGCATTAACACCAGTAGCCACTCAATGCCTAGCACATAGCAAAGCATGCTTTTTTGCATTCCTTGTTTACAGTTACACACAATTAAACCAATCTTTAATTAAAGTGGATATTTACATTCTAAGAATTCTGTAACGGTATAAAAGCTGAATCCTTCCCTGGAAGACAGAACCATCTACATTATAACAGTCTAATTACTTTGTTTTAACAGTTTTATACTAAATTCATTGCTTGAATTTTGAAAGTGGTGTATTAAAAATGTTCACAGTTTTGGCTTAACTTTGTGTTTCGATTTGATCTGTTTCAACCAGTAAATTCCTGGATTGGCTCTTATGCCATTCGATAAGTTGTTGTAATTTATATTGGGATTGAACTTAACTTTTGTGGAAGGAAGACTGGGTAATCAGACCCCAAGCTTCTCCTTTGCCGTGTCTGTAGACAGGGTAACTTTGTGATGTATGTTTTGTCTTATAAACACTTAGACAAGAGGAGAAAATCCAGAAAGTGTCAACTTGCCTGTCTTTCTAGGATGTTTTACTCTGGTTTGACTCCCCCTATTGTTCCAAGGCTAGAACCTTTACAGGTAGCATGCTCTGTTCTAACAGAAACTTTGAATTGCTCAGTGGAAACTCTAACACACTAACAGTAGGCGTCAGTTGGGTTGTGGCTAGATATCTGTGTGTGTGTATGCGTATGTGGGAAATGTAAGGACAAGAAAGGATGATTTAAAAGGAGCATAGCAAGGGAATGGGTGGGACACTATTTAATTGGGTGAACCAGAATCCGTTTCAGCAGTTACCTTTAAAGAGAGAATGATCATTTGTCCTAATTAGAGTTCCAGAAACAGCTTGTAGCTGAAATAATCAATGTTTCCCTCCTCTTCCCAATAATTTTGGAATTAAAAAAATTGCATTTGCTGTGAATTGCTCCAGAAGCACCCATGACACTGAATGTTGTCCTTGTGAGAAAAAGAATGGAACATTTTACAAGCTGAGGGTTGAGCTGTGTAATAGAAATGCTTCAGGATTTGACAACCAATTTACAGCTAAAGCCATAAACTGCTTTAAATCAGGATTTCTCAACCTTAGCCCTATTGACATTTTGTACTGGAAGTTCTTTGTTGTGAGGGCTGTCTTGTGCATTGTAGGATGTGTAGAAACATTCATGGCCTCCACACATGACAGATGCCAGTAGCAACCTGTCCCCAGTGGGGACAACCCAAAATGTCTCTAGACACTGATTGAGGGGCCATATCGTCTCTGGTTGGGAACCACTGTTTTAAATAGAAAGGAAATGAAGCACTTGAAAAATCTGTGCTTGCTCAGAGAAGTGGCCTCTTTCTGGAAGAAATTCACCTTGGATTCCCAGATCCATTCTGTCCTTCATTTCTTGCCTTTTCCCCCTCTAACTACAGCTGCTTTTTAAATTAATATGTTTGCAGTTGTGTGTTTAACATAATAAACCTTTTCATTAGCAGAAGTCTAGTTAATGTCTTTATTTTTCCTTCATACGGAAATTATTTTCACTAGACACTTCTCGTTTTTCATTGTGAAGCTCCTAATTTCCGAATGGAACCTGTGACAGCCCTGGGCATCCTCTCTCTTATTCTCAACATCATGTGCGCTGCTCTGAACCTCATTCGTGGAATTCACCTCGCAGAACATTCTTTACAGGTAACCTTTTATATACATTTTAAATCAAAAGACACATGATGGAAGAAACGGATGGGGATACATATTATTTATAAGGCTATTATGTACTACATTTTAAAATTTGAAGTAAAATTTTTACTTCTCGTTTCATTCTTTGTCGTAAGTTGAACAAATATGAAACTTGCTCTTTTGTATCTGTTTTCCTAAGACGCCAAAGGGCCCTGCTGGGATACTGGTGAGAATTGGAAAACTTGCTTCAAGGACATCAGGCCACCCCATGGCCCTGGGGACTCCAGGAGTCACTGCGGGGGCTGGATTGTTCATCCAGGGCAGAAGTTTGATGCTCAGACTTTAACGTTCAGGCCCTCTTTTCCCCTGGGGAGAGTGGCCTCTTAGTCTGATTGATATCATTCAGATACCAGCTTCCTGGTGTCTTTGTCAAAAGAACTGTGTCACCGCGAAGTTGATTCGCCAGCCTGCTCATCTCAAAGCACGTTTCTACTTCAGTGCTTTTTAAATATTATTTTTAAATTTGGAAGTATTTCCAACACTTTAAGAAAAAGTATGGAACCACTATGAACATGAACAGATAGATGTTACTATTAAAAACAGAGCCGTAACGCTCGCACCGAGGCACGTGGTGGCTAAAGTCTGAAGCGCAGCTTAGACTGAATCTCAGGTGGCTTATGGGGACCGAAGTGTTTGGGGAACAGCAGCAGGCCTGGGCTGTGAGTGGTGGCTGGCTGTTTCCACACCCCGTCTTTGGCCAATGTGTGGTGTGGTTCCCACTCCTATTGCTTATGACGACTCATAAGCAGATGCTTACCGAGTGTCTGTATGCACTAGAACAGGTGTTCGTTGGTCAAGACATAGTCCCTGAGTTGGGGCACATAGCAGAGTGCAACAACATCGCTAAGGAGGTGGCAGTACCGGGGGGTGGGAGGAGTTGGGGAAAGCTTAGCACTTACAGATGAGTTGGATTTTGAGAGGTGGCAGGGCTGGGGGTGGGGGCATTCCAGGTTGAGGGCTCAGCACACATGCATGGGGACTGGAGGGCGCTTGGTGTGTCCAGGCCATTCAGAAGGATTTCATGTCACCCCCCGGTGCGATGCGTGAACGGGGGCTTATTTCTCACCCAGCCGGGGATTTTGTACTGTCAACCATACCAGACCCAATGCGGAGTAAAGCACTTCACGTCATAATGTTTCGTGTCCTCTAAATATTCCTTTCCTTGTGTTCCTCTTATTTATCTTAGGTTGCACATGAAGAAATTGGAAATATTCTGGCTTTTCTTATTCCTTTTGTAGCCTGCATTTTCCAGGTGGGTGAAACGTTGATGTTTTAGTGAGTGGGTTAAACCCATGGCCTTATTTTGTTCTGTTGGAACCATCAGCAAGTTTCTAGATCCTGCTTTTGTTCCACCAAGGCCTTGGTTCAAATGATGGATATAGTACCAGCCCTTAGTGGAAGGACCCTCCACCCATCCTGCCCAATCTCATTTTACAGAGAAAAGACCTTTGGGCTCAGAAAGGGAAAGCCACTTGCCCTAGGCCTCAGGGCCTTTGACAGTGCAGGACAGAAACCAGGAATTTGAACTGGGCTCCCAAGAAGCAAGGGGTGAGACTGCAGTGGGGATTGGGTTGGGCCTGACCAGTATGAGGCAGGGTCCTGCCTCGTGCTTATTGTTGGGGCGTCCAAGTACAGAAATGTCCTTCTGCAGAAGTGACACCTATGTATCTGTGTTTCTTTTTTTTCTTTTTTGTAAGCAGATATTCATTTTTAGTTATTATTCATTTATTTATTTATTTTTGGCTGTGTTGGGTCTTCGTTTCTGTGCGAGGGCTTTCTCCAGTTGCGGCAAGCAGGGGCCACTCTTTATCACGGTGCGTGGGCCTCTCACTATCGTGGCCTCTCTTGTTGCGGAGCACAGGCTCCAGACGTGCAGGCTCAGTAGTTGTGGCTCACAGGCCTAGTTGCTCCGCGGCATGTGGGATCTTCCCAGACCAGGGCTCGAACCCGTGTCCCTTGCATCGGCAGGCAGATTCTCAACCACTGCGCCACCAGGGAAGCCCCCGTATATGTGTTTCTCTTCAAACACAGGACTAGGTTAAAAAATTTGTTGTTTTTAATAGTAATACCATCTGAGTCAAATCTGTCCTTAGGAAATGAAACAAAAATTATAACACTAACTAGAGCCCTTTGATTATTAGTTATTTTCAAATAAGCTGTGTACTTAAGGAGTCGGGTGAAAAGGAGCTTTTGAATCCCCTATAGGCAGAGTTAATTCTAGTAAAAACCTGACTCTCTTTCCTCATCCTCCACACGGACTAGGGTTTTAGTACCTTTTCTGCATGTTTAAGCTTCTTCTTCTTCTTCTTTTTTTTTAAAAAATGAAAAGTTCTGTTCTCAGGGCACTTCCTCTCTCTCCTGCATACATCCTAGATGGCCTGTTTTTAAGAATTACCTGATTGTGCAAAAAGAAATTTTCATCCCAAGATTGAAAATGCACTCATTTTTTTAGGAAACAAGTCTCTAAGACCTTGGGTGTTGCCAGGAGAAGTTTCCTGGAGCCTGCATTTCAGGGCTGCAGGTATCTTACAGTTCCACCTTCATCCCCTCAACTGCAGTCTTACTTGGATAGCTCTTTCGATGGGGAGCTCTCTCCCTCCCCGCCTGAGCTTTTGTCAGATTGTTCTGTGTTTTGAGAATGTGTCTTTTTAAAAAAACAAAAAACCCAACATTGAACCAAAACATGATTTCCACCTTTTGCAGAACAAGAATGGCCTCTTTCTGTGTGATAGCCCTACAGGAAGTATCAGTCACTCTCCCTGCTATAAGACCTTTCCCTGAGTCGGATATGCTTTTTTTTTTTTTTTTTTCCTCTCTTTTTTTTTTTTTAGGCTGTGCCACTTGGGCTGTGGGATCTTAGTTCCCCGACCAGGGATCAAACCCGTGCACCCTGCAGTGGAAGCATGGAGTCTTAACCACTGGACCGCCAGGGAAGTCCTCAGAGATGCTTTTGAAGACATAACAAGGAGGCTGTCTAGGGAACAGTGGTCCCCTATGCAGTTGTAACTCAGGAAACGCTAAAATAGTAAAAGCACAGCTTCTCTCAGCAGCTTTCTCACCTGTTATGACCCCCCTGAAGGAAAATTCATTTGGAGGCCTGTCGATCTTGTTAGGGTGTTCTGGCCTGGCTGTCTACCCCTGACTTGCATCTCTTCTTTCTCTGCAGCACAGCCTGGGCATTTCTGTCTGTCTTTCTTGAATTCTTTCAAAAGTGCTATGTTCTAGTTCCTCCTGTGATGTCTTTTTCACTTTTCTTACCTCTTCCAAATCCCCACTTTCATCCAGTGATTAACAGCAGCTGATCCAGTGAGTCCAAGCTCCATTGTAATGAATTCAGTTTAATAAGCTAATGTGTATGAAGTGACACTGCGTGGCAGGTACGATAAGTGAATCTTGCGTCTGACCTTGGCCATTTCATTATCTCTGATGGGACTTCCTCTTCTGGTGTCATTTCAGTGTTACTTGTACCTGTTCTACAGTCCAGCCAGGACCATGAAGGTGGTGCTGATGCTGCTCTTTATTTGCCTGGGCAACATGTACCTGCATGGGCTGAGGAACCTCTGGCAAATCCTCTTCCACATAGGAGTGGCTTTCCTGTCTTCATATCAGATACTGACGAGGCAGCTTCAGGAGAAGCAGTCTGACTGTGGAGTGTGAGGATGACATCACGGGATGAACGGATCCTTTGATTTTCTTGTGAGGGTCATCGGTGTTCCCCTGTTTGCTTCTCGACTTCACCTTAAGTTTCCACCCTTGAAGTTCCTTTCAACCAAAGCGGATTGATCCCGGGAGCTGAGATTTTTCATAGGTGCAGTTGAAAGCATAAGATTGCTTGACATCCAGTCCCAGGTTTGTGCCAAGGGTTACTGCAGCATCTCCAGTTCAGCACGATTACTTCGGACGGCAGAATCTGGGGGCTTATTCAGAAAGAGCATTATTGGAAGACCAAAATGGACTCATTTTGGTCTTTTAAATTGAGTGATGCAATAAACCACTAGATTCAATAACAGTAGTTTAAAGTAATTGGCAGTTGTCTCTGAGGAACCACTTAAAAATCTGTATCAGCTTTTCAGTCTAAATGTGACTTGGTTAGGTTTTTTTTTGAGGGCCAGTAGAGGGTGAATTAAAAACTTTAAAAAGTGGTTTATAACTATAAGATGGATAAATTTTGTTTACATTTTTTGATAACTTAGGTCTGATATGATACCTCTAGAATATTTAAATATAAGATGTAAGTTGAACATGGCTTCCCTTAGAGTAAGG
Organism: Pseudorca crassidens; assembly: GCF_039906515.1. NCBI lineage: Eukaryota > Metazoa > Chordata > Mammalia > Artiodactyla > Delphinidae > Pseudorca > Pseudorca crassidens. The sequence continues at coordinate 61,072,685 of NC_090305.1, forward strand.
ACAAACTTAAGCTGAGAAAGTGGTTAAGAAAGCTGAATTCATTAAATTTATGTATAACCTTTTATGGTAGTGGGATTGTAGGGATACAGAAATGTTTTGTATTTATTTGCAGGGTATATCTGAATATTTTTAAAATTGAGTAACCAGTGCTACCGGATCATTAACTTATAAGCATGAGCAGAAATGAGAATATCAGGATTCCTTGCAGTTGGCCACAAACTAGAGTAGGCGAGGCACATATTCATACGGTGGCACTTTGCAGTCCCAGGTGGGAGAGGCTGCTGTCATCAGCCTTTTAGGTGGCAGCCGAACACCTGTCACTTGAATCATGTCATTTGATACTTGACCCTGTGTACTTGTTCTCAGAAGATCTCCCAAATCAATTACTCCTCCGCACCTTTCCCAATCATCTTAATTAGATTAAGGGCCTCATTTTTTTATGAACAAGAGTTAAGTGTGTGTTAACTTTTTTAGAGCTTTATAGCTTATAAAGCTTTATAATTAACCCAGTGCTCTGAAAAGTTACTTTTCTTTCTCTCATTGTCAAAATATTGACTGATTATAGTTTTCCAAAATTTAGATCTGAATATGATCCCTGAGGTCTCTAGAAATTTCAGACTGGGTTGCCCAGTACCATTCAGGAGGCCGTTTTGGAAGTTTGCCCTTTAGATTGTTCTTCATAGAAGTCCGGAATCTGAATAGCTCCACCACAATTGCATAGAATACTTTGGGTTGAATTATGTGATCTTGATAAATTAAAAAATCCTATTTTGGTGGTTTTTAATAGTCAAAAACTGTTGCAAGAGTTATTGAGCAGATGGGGAAAGCAAGGATGTCATTTTAGGGAATTCAGTCGTACTTGGTCATTACTGGTAGTGAATTGTTATTGAGCTACCTTAGTGTCACTTAAAAGTCCATGTGACTACGAACTGTGTTGGGAAAATGTTGCCATGGTAATTTTATTTTCTTATAATAGAATTTCCTATTCTTAATCAAACAAAGTATCTGGATATGAAAGTTATGCTGGCAACATCCTCAGATGCAAACTTCAGAGTTGTCTCCACTGATTTTGCATCTGCAAAATTTTCTGGATAGCCAGCAGGTGAATTTTCAGGCTTTCCGGGACATAATTTTGAACAGATGGTGAAATAGGATGGGAAGCTAAGGAGGGGAGACAAATCTTTTTATATTAGAAGCACACACACAAAGCTTTAAACGTTGATTAGAACAACTTACCCAATGTATTGTTTTCTTTTTGAGCCCGTGTGCTATTGGTGTTGCCATGTAGCCCTGTACCCCAGATGGTCTGGGGTCTGAGCCTGTGATCCACATTCAGCAAGTAGTGAAGAACATTCCTTGCAGAGGAGACCCTCCTGGTGAATGCCTCCTGCCCTAGTGGAGAGGTTATTCACACCTGGTTGAATGTGGTCTGAATCCGTTAACATCTATATGGGGTTTGAGATTTACTTTTGCAAACAAAAGGGAAAAGATGCAGTCGACAAACGCTGCAAAATAATGACCACATAAACATTCTTTAACTGAAATCCAGCTAAGAGCAGTCTCAGTTCACTGGTGGTTGAAGCTAATGATAGGAAAGGCGTTCTGGAGGTTTTAGCCAGGGGGGATCCCAGGCTCAGGGGTTGACTTGGTTCAGGCCTGGAGTTTTGTAGCCCTGTGTCATCCTTGATGCTAGAAAGTTGACCCCCACGTTACCCTCACTCCGCCACACACCTTTGTTTTAGCTGTTCTAGCACCTTGATTTTCTCAGACGTTAACCGATCTCACAGGGCTGGATCCTGGGATAGATGAAATAATGTTGGAAAAACCTTAAAAGTGCCTTCGGGTGTCAGACGTGGCAAGATCTTGAGCATCAGTGTGTGAGGTGTCCCATGTGCTGTATCTGGGCGGGGATGTGGCTCAATGCTCTCTGGCAGGGGCCAAGTCCAAGGGTTCCCATTCCGCAAGTGTGCTAGTGTGGGAACCACGTAGACACTGCTTTTCTTTCCCCAGGCTAGCCTGACTGTGATGAGGACCATGCCTGGGTTTCCTGTCCTGCGGGGGGACAGTCAGGGGTATATTTGGGTGGGATTTCCTCTCGGTACTAGAGGCCTCACTGCCCTCAGCGGGAGGAAGGTGACCATAGGCTCCTGGTTTTGCTTCTCCAGCTGACACCCCTTTTATCTGTGAATCAAGGCCCAATGTTTTAAAGCTCTTCAAGGGGTAGGAAAAAAGGGTATTGGAAGGAGAGCTGAAATTAGAACGTTTAGCATCATTGCTACCAACCCCCCCTTGAGCTCCCTGTTCTTCTCCTAGGTGCCCCTGTTCAGGTCTCCCCTGCCTCTTTCCACTTCTGCCCCCCACATTCCAGTCCTGGGGACCGAGGCTGAAACTGGAATCTCTGGAGGGACGGGGACGCCACCTTTCATCGTAACGGATAGGGCGGGTTCAGGAGCTTCAGAGAGGGCACGGATGGCCCCAAAGCCCAGCCCTCTTCCCTGTGCACCCGCAGGCACACAGCAAGGCTGGCTGTTTGGGGCTCAGGAAGCAGGGCTAGACGAGAAGCGGAGCTGGGGGCTGGCTGGCTGCTGGAAGACAGCAGCTGCCCTTGGCACATGGGGGCTGCACGCCACACCTTCATCCAGGGCTGCCGTCTGTTGTTCCTTGAAGGAGTTGGCTGCTCATAACATGAAGGACAGGTGGCCCTCAGAAAACAGTGCAGTGCAGGTGAGGACCGGCGGGGAGGGAGGGTTTACGGTGACCAGATGAGCGCACAGACCCCTGCCCCGACGTCGCTCACATTCCAAGTGATTCTACATAGAATCCTGCCCAGGCACAGGGAAACCCTATCTGTGCACTGTGAGCGTTAATAATGGTGGAAGAAGAGAGAGTAGATGTGCCCCGGAGAGCTGAGGTGGGAAGGAGCGCCCTGTCAGCTGGCCCGAGGCCTGGAGGTCGGCGTGGCTCTCGCACTTGGTCTGGCCCTGCAGTGGTCGAGTCACAGCCCGCTGGCCGGGTATTCTCTGGAAAACGGTGGTAACGTCGGCCGGCTCCCCTGGCGAGCTGTCAGGAGGGTAGAAGCAGTAGTGGAGGGGACGCTGGGTGAATCCATTGTTCATGTGCAGGAGGAGAAAGGCTTTGAGTTGGTTCACCCAGCATGCGGAGGTTCTGCAGGCTTCAGGCAGTGCAGCTCAGCACAGCTGTGTCTTCTGGCCTTTACAAAAAAAGACCTCCTGCTTTCATTCCAGACAGGTAGCAGCCTCTCTTCCTCCCCCTGGACCTGCCTCCTGCCTTCCAGGCACGGAGCCTTTGGTTCCAGTGGCATTGGGTCCTCCAGGATCCAGGGAGGTTGGTTCTGTTGGTTGGACCAAACCTCATGGCCTGTCTGACCCAAACGAGGAGAGCTGATTCTCCCTTCTGGGAGCAGTGATGTCAAACTTCTGTTGCTGGGGAAACGTCATTGGCAGAGAACCTGTGGAAAAAGACTTGTCAGTAAAATCTGGGAATGGCCGGATATGGAAACATCTGCCCATGTGTACCGATGGCAGAGCTGTTGCCCACAAGCGCCTTTCATTTAGGGTAAAATTATCAAATCCAGTCTATTCCTCTGCCCTGTGCTTGGTACATATGACCTTCTTTAACCCTTATACTTACATGATTCTGGGTTGTTCCAGAAGTGTTATTTAATGAATGATTCATGTAATGTGGCCCCCAGGATTCCATTTTGTTTAGTGGACTTTTTTACTAAGAGCATTAAAGATTGAGGCTGATATAGCCAGAGAAAACCATTTCCTTCATGCGTTCATTTTGAATGCTTGCTGCCCGTGTTATACAAGCTTCTTACTGTTTTCATGTAATAACAAAGATCTATTTTGAGTAAACGATGAGTGCGTTTTAAGAAACTTTCACAGAGTAGTAAAGCCTAAACTTGTGTTAATGTTGGTAACAAATGTCGTATAGCCGTTTATATACTATGTATATATAAATTAAACGAGGTGGCTTCAGAAGTGGGAGGAGAGTAAATCTAAGGTGCTTATCAACTTGTGTGTTTGTATTTGTGTGAAAAATCCTGAGTTATGGGTCCATTTTCCTAGATGAGGTGACGTGGGCCTGGCATAATGGAGGGGGATGTGTTGAGAGAAGTGAAATTCAGGTCCTCGTGTCCAGTGAGGTCTAGACAGGTGCAAGGGCTCAAATAGTCTTCAGCACTAATCCCCAGACTCTGGAATGCAATCATGGGTCCAGGAAAGACCTTGGAAAAACCAAAATAGCAATTGCCGCACTGCCCTGGGGGCTGGAGGGGGCTGCCTTCCATGCAGGCTCTGCTTCTGCCCAGCCCTTTCCCTGCTCTGGGCTCTGAGCTCCAGTCTGTATGTACTCTGAGGGTGAAGTCGTTTTCATTTCCCAGGACGAGCTCTGTCAGGAAATGGCCACCAGGGGGCACATCATCAGGTTCCCAGCTCAGGGGACTGCGCTGTTTTGCAGGATCGTTCCTTTAGCAGCTGATGAAATTCCCAGAAGGGAAACAAATGCACCAGCCTCTCCTGACGGCACTGAGTTCTGGGATTCGGGCGTTGGCAGACCCTTTAGATACCACTGGGTTCACCCCCCTTGTTGCTCAGGTGAGGAAGTTGAGGTCTGTCCTAGGTAGCCAATGACAGTGTAGCCCAGAGCTCTGTCCTCTGAGCTGAGACCAAGGTGCCATCAGCGCACTTGGCAGCACCCACAAAGAATACAAAGGGATCTTGGCCCATGAAGGATGCCCTTTCTGTGCCAGGAAGGCTGGGTGCCGGGAAGGCTGATGAATTGCCTTCCTTTTTCTTGGACTCTAACCCCCTGTGGGGTCAGGTAGCAGAAGTGATGCCTGACAGCTGCCCGGCATCCTTGGGCAGTGCCAGCGGAGGAGTGAAGGGGCTCAGAGAGAAGGGGCCCACCTGAGTGCGCCTGGCTCTGCTGAGTCAGCTCTAAGACATCCCCGGATCGAATGTGCAGGGCAAAAACTATTAAGTTCACTGAAGAGCACGACGGAGAGTATCTGTGACCTGGGGTGAAAAAGTACTTCTTAAACAAAACGTCATAGGCACGACCCTTAAGCAAAATGATTGATGAATCTGATGACATACAAATAAGGATTTCATGGGCAAAGTGAAAAGAATGAGAGAAGATATTTACAATGTCTGAAACCAGTAAGGGATTAATATACAAGCAATTCCTTAAATCAGCAAGAAAGACGAGCCACTTCAATAGAAAAACGAGCAATTTGCAGAAGAGAAAACCCAGAAAGCTCGTAAGCCTATGAAGATGTTTAAAATCATTAGAAATACAGAGAAATACACATTAAAATAACCATAAGACATCACCTTACGCCTGTGAGTTTGGCAAATTTAGAAACCTGGATGGGACCAAGTATTGGAGCAAGTATGGGGATCTAGGACTTCGTGTGCAGCAAATCTGAAGAGCAGTGCTACTGTTATGAGCTGAACTGTGTTCTCCCCAAATTCATATGTCCAAGTCCTAATCCCCGGTACCTCAAAACGTGACTGTATTTGGAGATAGGGTCTTTAAAGAGGTAATTAAGGTTAAAAAAACAAGAGGTCATGTGGGTGGGCCCAAATCCAGTATGACTGCTGTCTTATAAGAAGAGATTAGGACACAGACCCATACAGAGGGGAGACCATAGGAAAGTACAGGGAGAAGGTGGCCGTCTGCAAGCCAAGAAGAAACCAGCCCCACTGACACCTTGATCTCCAACTGCTAGCCTTCAGAAATGTGAGAAAATAAATTTCTGTTCTTTCATCCACCCAGCCTGTGGTACTTTGTTCTGGTGGCCCTAGCAAACTAATACAGCTGCCTACTGAAATTTAGTGTACACACACCTTATGATGTGGAAACTTCACTTCTGGTTCTATGTCCCTGGGAACTTCTTACACAGATCTTTAAGGGGTCACGTATGAAGAGAAATGTTTACTGAAGCATCATGTGTGTTGGCAGAAAGCAATCTGTGTGTCTACCGTGGACAGATGAAGCGTGTAGGCTCACCATGGAGCAGCAGGCAGGAGGCAGAAGTACCAGATTTAGATGTAGTCACGTGGATGCATCTTCAAAACATAGAACTAAAAAAATAATAATAATAGAACTGAGTGAAAAATAATATTTATACGATTAGAAACATGTGTACAAAATGATCTAATATTTCCTAAGAATGTACTCCAAAGGATACATGTCAAATTCATTTGCATGGCTGCCTACGAGGGGCCAGGAGTTTGCGAGTTACATATAGAGATAATAAGGAATTTTTTTTTAAAAAAGGAGGGCTGGCTAAAGTCATCAGTCAGGTCTGAGAGCCCTGGGAGAACCAGGGGGCCCGCGTTGCCCCTGGAGAGCTTTCCCAGGGTGTCCAGCCCTGACTGGACTTGACGAGGCCGACAGGGCCTGCCCCTGGGGGCCCCCAAAGCCCCACGAGCTGCCAGAGTGTTTCGGCCTCCAGAGCTTCTTCAGTGGGCGACCAGGGTGGGGGGAGCTCGAGCCGAGTGCAGGGGCTGTAATGGGCAGAGAGGGTTTCTGGGACCCATGGGGGCAGGGGCGGAGGGGAGAAAGCAGGGAGGAGGGGGCTCCAGAGAGGGAATGCAGGCGGGTGGGAGCTGACTCTGGCCACCGGGACTCTCCTTCTCAGATTCAGGCCGTCTGACCAGTAGTTTCCTGACGGAAACTTTCTCCCACATGAGGCACTCAGCTGAAAGGCTCTCATGTGGACAAAAAGCACACAGCTGCTGGGCGACAGAGGTGCACCCGAGGCAAGATTTTCCTTCCACCCCAGGAATAGCCTGTTCTGGCCACGGAGCCAGCAGTGTGAGCCCGCGGAAGTGAAGCAGGAGGGGCCCGGGGCTGGGAGGCGTGAAGGTGACCAGGACCGTGACTGCCCTAAGGGGTGGTTCCAGACACATTGTCTGAGGCCGCAGGGATGAGAGCAAGGGCCATAAACAAGGAACACAGGGCCAGAGTGAGGATGCACTTTCTCACAGAGCTGTCCAACAGCGCTTGGAGAGGTCGTGAGCACTCCGCCATGAAGGTGTGCAAGCAGATGTGAGATGAATCAGATGGGACCTTGGAACATGCTGTCCCCATCTCAAAGACATCGTCTTGTCCGGGATGCTGGTGTCCGCGGGGACATCTGCCTATCTCCCGGAGTGCCTCCTGTTGTGTCCATCCCACGGGGTGAGCCAGACGCCAGTTGCAGGAAACAGCCTGTGCCAGCTCCCATTTGAAGAGCAAATATTAGTCTTTTCAAGAGCTGCCTGTTCTCTGTCACTTGGCACGGAGGACACTGAACCGGGGGTGGGAGGGTGCCACTTGGCCCCCCTGCCCAGATGGAGTCTCTGGACCCGGGTCACTGCCACAATGTAGCTCCAAGGAACAACCCTCCCCATGTCCAGGCAGGTATCGCCTCCTGGTGAGTGTGTGAGCAGTGGGCACTGGAGCCCCTACACAGGGGAGGCTTGGATGGCACTGAGGCCCCAAGTCCCAGTACATGGCTCTCACATACTGTCCGGGCTGCTGCTGCAGAGGCAGGGGAGTGGACCTTTTGACCTAGACCTCAAGGTCTCTGGGCCCCAGTTCTGACATATATATATATATATATATATATATATATATATATATATATATATATATATATGGTTTAAAAACCCTCTGATTACCAGGAAAGGGGAATGACCTATTGCTGCTCCACTATCTCCCTTTGGGGAGACCTCTTCCAACTACTCCAACCAACAGAGCACCCCTTAGCCAAGCCCCGCTTCTTGCCTTGTTTCTTCTGTAATTTTCCTCATTTATTATCGACTCCTCCACTGGAGGCTTAGCTCAGTGAGCACAGGGCCTCTGCCTTGGTCGCTGCTTGGAACTGTGCACACAGGACGTGCTCAGTAACTGTTTGCTGAGTGAATATGATGACGTTAATACTTTGAAAAATATTAAACCGATAGCATTCTCATCCGCTAAGCCCTGAAATCGTATTCCTCTGAAGCCCCTCCACCAGGATGACCGGGGCAGGGTGGGGTGGGTGAAGCCATCTCAAGGAGAAGGGAGGATGGAGGGGGAGGGAGGAAAGCCCAGCCTCAGCTGGTGAGTGGTGGAAACAGGAGGGGGTGCATCTCTCAGACGCGTGTCCTGGTATCATCCTCTGGGATGAAATCTTGAAGGGAAAGAAACTGAAAGCTGAAGATAGAGGGGGCGTGTGTCCCCCTCTGCATTGGAAGACGGCCCCCCAGGCAGCCTGTGGCCCTCAGGTGGCCCTGCTGGGTAAAAATGGTGGAGCTGCAGATCTGATGGCAAGAAGGTCAAAGCGGGTGTCTTCTCTCAAGCCTCCCTCCACTCCCAGAGGCCTGGAAGAGTGCAGAAGTTCCTGTGTGCTCCACAGGGCATGGGGAAGGTGGCTGAGCTGGGACTGGTGGGCCTGTCTCAGCACTGCCAGGGCCAGTGCTGAGGTGAGAGCAACTCATCCCCAGGGCTGGAGGCACGGCTGAGCCTGGAGGGGTCTGAGGAGCCAGAGTGAGCTGAGGTGGACCCCAGCCAAGAGAACAGACTGTGAGCTCACGAGCTATGAGCACCCGGCCCCCGTGAGTGTCCATCGAGACCCTAGCCCTAGCTTTGTGCCAGGCTCCGTTCTCCCCTGCCAGGAGGCCACCTGTATTGGACCCTGCCTTGTATCCTCTTCACCTACCTTTGCCAGCTCCTGCAGGAATAATGGGACCATCCCCCATCTCAGCTGTCCCACACAGCTCTCGCTTTCTGCCCCAGTCCCTCTGGAGTCACAGCGTAGGATGCCTGCAGGGACCCACTTACACTCAGGCCTGCCCAGCCTGGCAGTGTGAGGGCATTGCCGTGGGCAGACCTTGAGGTGTGTTCTGCCCACTCCTCCGAGGGTCCCAGTGGGACACGAGTTCCTGTTGGCAAAGCAGTGACCAGTTCAATAAACCACCTTGACTTTGGCTTTCTCTGTTTCCCTGCCTCACACTTCTCTGTTCCTTGTTCCTGTTTCCTGGTCACAGGTTCTGCTTTCTCGGGACTCAGGCTACAAGGCCACCTGAGCCTCTGTGCTAGAAATTGCCTATTGGCACTCGGCTTCCCTCTCTGGCCCCTTCCATATTTCCCTGTGTTGCAGGGGCTAGAAGACTAAAGACTACATTTCCCAGGCCGCCACGCTGCTGGAGATCTAGATGCAACTTGGAGGCAAGCGCTGTGGGAGAGAGTTGGAAGGCAGAAGGGAGATGGAGGCCTTTCTACCTGCAGTGCGGTGGCTGCCGGGTGGGATCTGGCAGACGTGAATTTTTGCAGCAGCAGGACACTTTGTTCCTTCTACTTCCTTGTCACCAGTTTAATGGATGTGCAAGTAGGACACTGACAATAATTTCCTACAAGGTGGCAGCTGGGGTGGTGTGACCATGAAGCTAGGTGTGCCCTATTTTCCATTTCTCCAAATCTTTAGACATTTAATTTCCTGCTTTTTTTTTTTTTGACATCTGTATTGGAGTGTAATTGCTTTACAGTGTTGTGTTAGTTTCTGCTGTGTAACAAAGTGAATCAGCTATATGTATACATATATCCCCATATCTCCTCCCTCTTGCGTCTCCTTCCCACCCTCCCTATCCCGCCCCTCTAGGTGGTCACAAAGCACTGAGCTGATCTCCCTGTGCTATTTTACATTTGGTAGTGTATATATGTCCATGTCACTCTCTCACTTCGTCCCAGCTTAACCTTCCCCCTCCCCATGTCCTCAAGTCCATTCTCTTCGTCTGTGTCTTTATTCCTGTCCTGCCCCTAGGTTCTTCAGAACCACTTTTTTTTTTTTTTAGATTCCATACATATGCATTAGCATACGGTATTTGTTTTTCCCTTTCTGACTTACTTCACTCTGTATGACAGACTCTAGGTCCATCCACCTCACTACAAACTACTCAATTTCGTTTCTTTTTATAGCTGAGTAATATTCCATTGTATATATGTGCCACATCTTCTTTGTCCATTCGTCTGTCGATGGACACTTAGGTTGCTTCCATGTCCTGGCTATTGTAAACAGAGCTGCAATGAACATTGTGGTTAACTTCCTACTTTAAATCTCTTTCTGCACGAAAGACCTAGAGTGTTTTCTCTTTCCTGCACTGACCCATGACTGGTTTGGCTTCCTCTCCTCCACCATCTACCACACCACCAGGCTCAGATGGAGGGACTCTGAAAGGCCACACACTTACCCAAAGAGACGTCCAAAAGGAGATTGAGAGTCAGACTCTTTTGGTTGCCTACTCAACAACCATCTTCCCTTATCAGATCAATCCTTCTTCCTTATCAGATCAACTTCCCTCTGGAAGCCTGGTCTCTCTTGCAGCCAGGGCTTGGGCGTGTGACCTAGTCCTGGCCAAGGAGCCTGAAGAGAGTATGTAGAAGGTGGGTTCTGGGATAGCTTATCTTCCTGACAAAAGGAGACACACAGGAAGCACTCTCCCTGCCAGTGGATGGAGTTCTGTGAGAACATGATGCTTGGGGCAGAAACCGTTGTCTTGGAATCAAGAGGGGATAAGTCTGCGGATGAAAGTCAACACATTGAGGATGGCAGAGTGGACAGGTAGAAAACATCTAGGTCTACGCTGACATTATTGAACCTCTGAATTAACCCTGGAGCCCTCTACTTCTCGTGGGCATCACCCTGGCAGGACCCCTTCCCTCTGGGCCACATAGAGGCTTGTTCAGAGCTCTTCAAAGTTTTTTCCATGCCAGTATGCTAGGCTCAGAGATGCTGGGATCTCTGGGAGCTGGGCTGGGACTAGGGTGAGGCAAGTGAGGCACTGTCCTTGGATGCAAAATTTAAGGAGGGTCACAAAAAAACTCAGTAGGTGATCAGGATAAATGATATTTTACAGGACCTTAACTCCCTGACCAGGGATCGAACCTGTGCCCCCTGCAGTGGAAGCACAGAGTGACTCCTAACCACTGGACCACCAGGGAATTCCCTTTAATGTAATTTTTTTTTATTTTTTGCGGTACGCGGGCCTCTCACTGTTGTGGCCTCTCCCGTTGCGGAGCACAGGCTCCAGACGCGCAGGCTCAGCAGCCATGGCTCACGGGGCCAGCCGCTCCGCGGCACGTGGGATCTTCCCGGACCAGGGCACGAACCCGTGTCCCCTGCATCGGCAGGCGGACTCAACCACTGCGCCACCAGGGAAGCCCTAATGAAATATTAAAAAAAAAATCAAAACTAATGTAAAAATACAAAGCGAACAAAAAAGGTCAAGATTTTTAAATAAAGACGATGAAGATTCAGGGTCACCAACCAGGTCTGCTTGTATGTTTCTACACAGGGCAATCCCAGTGAATGTCACCTATGACAATTCATACAATGAGGCAGGGTTCTGGGACTGTGAGAACTGGGTTCAAGGCCGGGCTGGACCAGTGACTTGCTGGTGATCCCAAGCAAGTCCCTTCCCTCCTCTCTGGACATAATCTGCCCTGCATGGGGGCTGGGGCGTTGCCAGGATGGCCTCCGGACACATCCTCCTCATCCCCATGACCTGCAGAGGTTCCTGTCCCTCTTTCTGGGAGGCTGTGTCCTGGCTATTAATATCTCGGCCATCCCTGGCCTGATCAGGGTGTTTAATGACTGCCAGCTGTGGCTCCGGCCGCTCCCCCGGGAGAAACAAGAGCAGTTGCTGTTCCCACATGGGAGTGGGGGGTGGGCCTTGCTCATTAAAACAGGCCCTGGGCAAGTGATGGGAACTGAGGCGCTGAGACCAACTCTTCACCCCACCTGGCCTTGCCCACCAGACAGAGGTGCCTGGGGATACAGACTCCCTGCACCCCAGCCCCCCGGGGGCTTCCCTGGTCTCCCTAAGTCCTGCCTGGGCCCTGTTGCCTTAGGTCAGTTTCCAACAGCCTTGGGACTTCTCCCCAGATGCCCCACAGACATTAGCTTCAGCCTGTCCCAAACCAGGTCCTCCCTCCCTCACCTGGATGAAGGACTGGCAGCTTTTCCTCGGCCTGTCCCTGGGGCCCTTCTCAGCAGCCCGAGTGGCCTGCCCCAAACCCACCCTCATCCCCTTGGCCTCATTTAAGAAGTCCCCCCCTGAATTCCTACTGCAAAGGGCTCCCCGCACCTGCTCACCTCGATTCAGGTGTCCCTGGCATCTCTCATGCTCCCTTGGGATCTGGAGACTACTGCCTAGTCCACAGGGACTACCCCTCACCTGGGAAGATGGTCCCTATCCATTCTACTGGCAGACTGGTCACCCTCCTTGGGCAGCCTGTCCCCTGGAGTGGCAGGAGTCATCCACATGGTGGCCGTCTGTGCCAGGATGGTGAGGGGCTACTTGTCTTTGTCTTCCCAGAGGGAGCCCACCTGAGCTAACTGGGCTTTGCCCTCAGGGTCTGGGGTCAGCCTTGGTCAAGGATCAGGGCCTAGCCTGTGGGGAACCAGAGGTCTGGTTCCACCTAGGGTCACAGCTGGGTCTGGGATGGGAATCACTGCCACAAGGTCAGGGGCCTTGATCTGAGGGCCAGGTCCTGGGTCTCCTTAATCCCAAACTGTCCCTGGGGTCATCAATCCTGTGTCCTCACCACTTCCTCTCTCTTGTATCTCGTTCTGAAATGGAGCTGAGGAGAGAGGCCTGCCCTCTGTGTCAACTGGCTTCCTGGGGAGGGGCCTGCACTCAGGTATTTGGGTCCTTGAGGCCAACTTTGGTGATGTCCTTGAGGCACCACCAGGTGGCAATAGAGATGAGCTTGTTGGTCTGTGCCGGGAAAGGCAGGAGAGGGACCGGGGAGCCGGAGGAAAGAGGGGCTGCAGGAGAAATTCTGCTCGTGGTCACCCCTATTCCACTCCCACTCCATAGGCAGCCTGGGATGTCTGCTCATGACCTCTGCTGGCCAGGGACAGTGTCTCACCTTCTCCCCATTCCTGAATGCTCCACTACCAGGGGGTGGGGGGTAGGGAGCTTTTCACCTCCTGCTACCTCCGAGGTGGGGCCCCACTTCTGTCCTCCCTTTTTTGTCCCTGTCTTGGGTCTCTCTCTGTTTTATTCACTTTTTACCCTCCTGGCTGATAACTCTGCTTCTCCCCAGACATGACTCACTAATGGTGGGATTTCAGGCACGGTGGTGGATGGGCCAGGTCCGGTCAGGACGTTTGCAGGAAGTGGAAGCCAGGGAGGTCAGCTGGAGCAGTGGCTTTGAATCCATTCCTTGCTGACCAGCGTCATCTTCTTCGCCCTGCAGCCTCTGTGTCTAAACCTTTCTATTCGCTGTATTGTCTCTGTTTTGGTGACATCTGCTCTGTCCTCTATCTGCCACTTCTTGGCAACATGGTCATCTCACACCCCATGTGCTCCTTGGGTGCAGGTACCCCCATGTAACCACTTTTGGGACCGAGGGCAGCTCTGTCAGCTGTTCTGTATAGATCCAAGAATAGAACTATCTCTTCTTGGTTGGATTCAGGGGGTGGAAGGACACTACGAGGACGGGGTATAACTTCACCACACTCAGAGGAGAGAGGGTACCACGCAACAAGATGTGAGTTGAAAGCCCTTAGAACTGTGTGTTCCTCACATGGAAGCCAGAGGGGTGGTGGCATCTGGCTTCAGTGATGTCTTGGACCAGCCCTCCTTCGAAGGGGGGTGGGGGGCATGGCCGCAAGTTGGAAGCTGGTCTCCATTTTAGCCCACATGGGAACACCAACCACCAGGAAAACCAAGCGAATCCAACCCAGTGTTTATTGTTGCACAAGCCTGTTTGCAGTCCCAAGGGGATCTTCTGGCTGGGGCGTGAGTAGGAAGCCGTGTGGCCACAGGGGTGCAGGGCGGACACAGGACATGACAGCCACCAGGCTCTTGTCCAGATGATACATGGGCTGGGGGACTCCTCAGCCACACTCCAGGGAGGGTGGGGTGGGAATGGGGTTTGCGGGATGGTGGTAATAACAATATCAGTGGTGATACAAATAAGCAAGAGGATCCAGCTTGCTACAATATATAAAAGGCAGCAGTTAAGAGTCTGTGCTTTCACTTTCCCATCAGCAAGATCTGAGTTCAAATGCTGTCTGTGTGACAAGATGAGGTACCTGCTCTCTGTGAGGCTCAGTGTGAAATAGGGACAGTAGTGCCCGCCTTGCTGGGTTGCTCTGAGGATTAAGGGGCCCAAGAGTGTACATCTCTGAGCCCGGTCCTAATAGTTGGCACATAGGTAGGAAGCCAGGGGCAGCTCCCACAGCCCATAAGGATTGGTAGGGCTGGTGGCAAGCTCCTGGAATTGTTCCAGCCATCCCGGGATGACTCCACTTTAGCGGGGACTATGAAGATAGCTGCCCTCCCCAAACCAAAACCCCTCGTTTACAACCGCATCTGCCGGAGGCAGAAAAACTCATTCACCTTGAAGAGCTGGCAGCTATGAGGAGGCACTGAGGGAGGGGACCGCGTCTTTGGAGAGATGCCTGAATGGTGATGCTTAACCCAAAGGAAACTGACAGCAATGGTGGAACTTCAGGCACTGTCGAGGTGGCGGTGGCAGGTGACCTTTTGGGGCAAGACCTTTGTCCCCTCAGATCACACCACGTTCCCACATGCATTGTCAGGGGATAGGCGGTGGCCCTCCTCGGATGGGTAGCGAGATCTACCAGGCCGTGGAATCAGGTGAGAGTATGCAGATTTCTTGCCCTTAACGGGCGGAGGGGGCCTTTGGGGGCGGAGTCTGAAGACTGAGCTCCACCCCTCATCTTCTAGGTAGGAGCTCCCAGCTCTCCCCCATCGTCTCCCCAGGCAGGCGCAAGGGCAGCGTTCTCCAGGGGCTTCCGGACAGTGAGCTGGGGGTGCCCGGGCAGCCTCCGAGCTCAGGGCTGGGGCTGACCTCGCCTGGCAGGCCTTTGCCCCCGCTGCCGCGCGGGGTGGGGGGCGGTGCCGACGGGAGGGGCCGCCCACCCGCCTGGGCACCTGGAGGTCAGACCAGGGAGACTTCGGCCTGGAAGCTGGAGGAGCGGCGCGCGCCGGGGCTGACGCGGGTCAGCATGGAGACCTGAGTGCTGCACGTGGCCCCGCTGCTGCCTGCTGACGGGTGCTGGTATTTGGGTTTCCAACCCAAGACGCCCTGCAGATGCCAGCGCCGCCACTTCCGCCGCAGCTCTGCCTGCACCTGGGAGAAAGGAGCGTGGTCAGGCGCGCCCCTATGAAGCCTCCTGCACTGCTGATTGGGCTGCACTCTGTCTAGGGTGCGTGAGCCAGACAGTCAGAGCCTCTTGCGGAATCTAACTTGAAAGGTCAGATGCTACCTTGGGCAGTGCAGAGATGGGACCTCCTAGGGGCCAGGTCAAATCAAGGGATTGGAGTGGGGGGAGGTGGGAGCCAGAGAGGATCAGAGAATTCAGACCAGGGAGGGAGAGGTATGCGGCCCAATCTCCTGATCCCTGCCCTCCAGCTCACCTTGAGCTCATCCCAATAGACCTCTGTGCTTTGGAACCAGGGCTCCACAGTGACTCAGGCTGCACTTCACCCATCCCCACCCACTCTGCACACAGCCACCTAACACAGCACTTCTAAAACTCTGATGTGCACATGAATCCCCTGAGGTTTTCTTAAAAGCAGATTCAGAGTCAGCAGGCCTGGGGTGGGCCCAGGAATCAGCATTTTAAACAAGGTCCTAGGTGCCGTCACTGATTTTCTAGTCTGAGGACCACACTTGGAGTAGCAAGGTTTGACTCTTCTTTGCTCTGCACATATCCCGTCAGGGGTTTTGGACCTTGGGGCTACCAGAGTTCTGTTCCTTGACCCCCAAGGTCTGAGAGGGGCTTACCTCGCCATTGAGGAAGCAGTAGAGGACGGCCACCACAAAACCCTGGGGAAGAAGGGAGCGGGAGAGGTGAGGTAGACAGACCCTGGGAGCCCCAAACCCTGCCCCACCCCTGTGTTCCCCTGGTGAAACAAAGGGCCAAACATACAGTTGGTGCTTAATAAATACTTATTGCAATGAAACGATTGGAATCTAGCGGCAAGAGGCCAAGGCCCCAGGTGAATTTCCTCCCTTAAAGCCCAGAGAAGAACGCAGCCTTAAGTCCACAGTTCATACCTGGAAAGACCCCACGACGAGCTCAAAGACCATTTTCACTTCAGCCTTAAAGTTGTCGGGGAAGAAGGCAAACATGATGTAGTGCACTCCAAACAGGGGGATCAGCAGAAGGGTGGACTTGGCCAGCCTCCTGGGGGCAGGGGAGGGGCAGGCAGTGGGTATGGGTGTCCACATGTGTACGCACATGGGGCACAGAAGACAGGGACAACGACCAGGATGTGTGAGGATAGACTGTTGGTTCCCATCAGTCCTACGTCCACAACTGTTTCTGTTCCATATCTGCAGTGCCTATGACCTCATGCCCCCTGGGCCTCCTCCCTCGGACTTCCAGCTCCAGTGAAGGAGGGACAAAGGGAAGAGGTGGCTTTACCAGAACCCAAGGACAGGGCTACCTGGAAAGGGTTGGGATCCTATGGTAGAGGCCTTACTAAGTAAGTGCTAAAATCAACATGGGAGGAGTCCCTTGAATGAGATGGAAACATGTTGAGAAGGGCTTCTTGAATGAGCTTGAGCCACAAAGTGGTATAGTCAATGCCAGAGACCATGCCAGAGTCAATGCTGGAGCCGTGAAAGAAAGTCTGTAGCTTCCCTCCCCTTTGTCCTATCTAATACCCTTCCAGAGCCTCCCACTGGTCAAATTTAACTACAAGTAAGTGGATAAAGAATCCTAGCAAATGTAGCTTGCGAGGAGAGAGAAACCCCTCTATTTCCACTTTCTGGAGGAGAGAGTATAAAGGAGGGCCAGGGCTCAATCCCAAGGATTACATGTAATAGTGGTATTTCAGGCTCTATGGCCGCTAATGGGGATAGTTTCTTGAGCAACAGGAGATCCTGGTTTCCCTTCCCCTGGTCTCAGTTTCTCCAATCTGTACAATGGGGCGAGTGTATGCTCAACATGGTCAAGGAATAGAAGTGGGGCCCACTGTAAACTCGGAAGCGCTTTGGGTACTATGAAATACAGTGCATTTATGAGAGACCAATACTCTACTGGAAATGAGGGCATTTGGGAAGGAAGTTTTTGTAATTGGGTTGCTGACCACAGATGCCCAAGGCCACTTGGGAGGATGATGGGTGCTCAAGTTTGTGCCTGTCACCAAGGATGACTCAGGGTCAACTAGTAAAGCCCTGTCTTTGGCTTCTCTGCTGTATCTACTTCCCCAGGAGTTGCCAACTTTTCTGGGATTACACCCCTTTCTGCCCCAGCCCCGCTCCCCACACCAATACACGCACCCCCAGAATTCTCTGGAGGACCAGCTCCTCCTTCACTGGCCATGTGTGTTCAGCAAGGTCCACAGTCACTCTAAATGACTTGCCCCTTTCCCATGGAGCAGAGCTTATCCTGTTTCAGGCCTCCCAGCCACTTGACCTCATAGCTGGTCCAGGCAGTGTAAACCCACAGTTCCCTGGCTGGGAGAGGTCTGAGGGGTGAGTGTGTCTCTGCCTCTGTGTCTCCTGCCTTGGCAGTCAGTCCAGGTAGGCCTAGCCCTGGGCCCGAGGACCCACAGCAAACTGGGGGCAGAGGAGCTGGCCTTGCCCCTCCACTCCTTCCTGGACCTGGTCCCCAGACACGCCAGTGTCCCGAGCACTGCCCACCGCTCCTTGACTGCAAACCTATCCCACGCGCCTGAGGCTGACAGATGGAGGCTTTCTTTAAATTGGAGGCTTGTGGGGAGGTGGAGAGTGGGAGCTGACAGTCCCTCCGCGGGGAGCTCCATCTCCTACTCCCCCCACCCCTTCTGCCTGCCAACAGCTGTTCAGTTTCCACCTCACCCACGTGGACCTGGTGATGACCGGTTCTCTTTGCCTCAGATTCAAGCCCTTTCGAGCAGTTGTATGTTGGGGAAAACAAGGCCCCACAGGGAAAGTAGAGGAGGAGGGGGCACAGGCCTGATGTGCTACCCCCTGGCAGACTGTAGACCCCTACAGGGCCTTCCTTTCTCAGACTGGAAGGGAAGCTCCACCTCCACACCCCGAGGGAGGAAGTGCTGTCACACCAGGAACGGGAGTCTTAGTCTCATCAGAGAGAATCACAGGATTCCAGAATAGAATCCTAAATCCAGCAGCTCGTGACATTCTAGCCAGGAATCTTAGAACCACAGCACAGATTCCCCAGAGAGAAGCCAGGCCCAAGAGAACATTCTGGATCACAGGACTGGAAGGCCGCTGTAGGACACCCCAGGTTTGTCTTGTCTGTGCAGTGCTGATAATCTCCTGTTCCCATCTGTGGGCACACAGACCGACTCACCCTCCCACAGCCACCCCATTCATGTTTCTGTAGCTCTGTCTTCCAGCCTTGTTGTCCTCATGAAAGCCTGCCTGTTCTCCAGGCCCCCCAGGCACAGGAAGAGCCCTCACACCTTTTCAAGCAAGGATATGACCCCTGTCCCACAGACACCGTGCCCTCCCCCTGCCAAGACGATGTGCTCCCAAACTCTAGAGGAGGAGGGAGTATGTGTCAGTTTCCTCATCTGTGAAATGGGGACAGTCTGGAGGAGACTGTACAGACGAAATGAGATGATGCTTGGAAACCCCGTTGCACACACCTGGCATGTAACCTGTGGATGCCGTTACTACTCTCAGGGAGGACTGAGTCCCGAATATGGCCATTTCCTTGGTAGACTGGGGGCTCCCCTGGGGCATGCATCTACTGTGCCCCTTTTCTGTGCCAGGCCCATGCCAGGGACTGGGCACACGGTGTGAACAGGACACAGGTTATCTACTGTGTTCTCGAGCTCCCTGGCTTGACAGTAAATACACAGCGGGGCCGATCACCTGTTAGGTAAGTCATGCAGGAGAAGCAGGCCTGGGACTCACGGGCCTGGTGAGGGTGGGACTGGGCAGGGGACACTCGTGCACTGAGCCAGGCCATGGGGGCAGAGGTGGGCAAGAGCAAGGTGGGTTTTTGATGATTCTGGAGGGGGGCTTCCAGGGGACGTAGGATGATTTGTGGACTGGGGCTGGGGATACCGGGAGAGCCGGGGCCCTGGGCCCATACTCACGAGTATGGGCTGCTGTCACTCTTCCCGACATCTGGGGCCCGCAGTTTGTGAACCAGGATTCTGATGATGCGAATAAAGAGGATGAAGTTCACCTGGTGGGTGGGGGCCAAGGTCGGGTGGTCAGAGAGGGGAGGCAGGGTGTCCAGCCCCCTGGGCTGATGGCCTGTCTTCTTCCCCAGGGCCCAGCTATCCATCCATCTTACCTCTCCCCTACCTCTTCCCACTTTGGGAAAGTCATCGGAACTCTCCCTCACATCCCTAAGGGCTGGGCCTCCCAATCTGCTTTCTCTACTCTAGAGGAAAAACTGGTGGGGAAAGGGCTGGGGACAGTCCTGCATTAGGCATTGGGAAGCCTAGGGTTCAGTTCTGACCTAGACACGAATTTCCTGTGGGACCTTGGTCAGTTGTCTACCCACTCCGGGCCTCAGTCTCCCCATCCCTAAGTGGTGGGAGGAGGCCTTACCAAGATGGAGGCGAGGATGGGAGCCTTTATGATCCACCACAGTGAGGAGATGATGGTGTCCCAGCATCTGGGCAGGGTACGGTGGGGGAGAATGAGAGATTGTCCTCGGCCAGAGAGAGTCAGCAGTCCTCCTGTTGTCCCCGGCTCTGCCCCAAACCCTTTAGAGACCACTGGTCCAGAGTCTGTTACTCCCCGGTCCCCCTCATCCCACCCGGGGGATCTGCCCCGAGTGACAGCAGCCAGGAGGAGGGAGTGGGGTGACAGCTCACCCGTAATCCTCAAAATGGATTCTGATGATGGTCCACACCATGGTGAATGTGCTGGGCACCCCTGTCAGGGCCAAAGGAGAGAGAAAGAGGAGAGAGTGTGGCAGGAAGAGGGGGAGATCGAGGAGGAAGAGCCAGGAAGAGGCAGGGAGAGAAAAGGGTGGGTTTCCAACGTGGCCACGGATGGTGGCATATATAGGTAGCTCAGTGCGCAAAGATGCCTCATTGAGGGGGTGAAGCTCTATGTCTGAGGGACTGTGTTTGCCTAAAGGGGACTTGTTTTCTCATTTGGGCAGAGGCACTGTATAGATTAGCAGCAGCCCTGTGTGTTTCAAGGACTGGAGGGGAAATGGAAGGATGCTCAGAGAACCTGTGTGTTCCACGGGTCAGCTCGAGGTGCAGCCGCAGCCAGAAGGCCCTTGCCCAGGGGTCAGACGACGGGAGGACTTTTATCAACCCACGGCCAAGTGCCTTGCAGGCAGGATCTGCAGCCCAGCAAGACCTAAGGCAGCAGGCTGGGTTGGTACCCACCCCCTAATGAGCTCCCCAGGCTTTGCCCCCTTGTTCCCAGCCTGGCAGCCCTCCCTGGTACCATACCCCAGCCGATGAATATGTACCCCCAGAAGTACTTCCTCTCGGAGAAGAAGGAGACGGCGAGCAGGGTGTGCAGGTAGAGGCCCTCCACCAGCAGCCAGAAGAAGTTGGCCATGACACAGTACTGGAATAACACCACGGCCGCCTTACAGCCCACCTGCAGGGGGAGGAGAAGAGGGGGGCCCAGTGGAGTTAGCAGGGGTCCCTGCCTGCCCACATCTCTGTCTGGGGTGACAAACAGGATTGCAGTACAGCCAACTTACTCTCTTACTTATTTCTGTATTATTCCCTTAGAAATATACTCAGTGGTTTTCCCATTATCCCTAATTTTACATCATCTGATGCTTTGGAATAAGCTTGCAATTTTAATTATCCACCCATCAATTTATCATCTATTCATCTTCCTATCTATATATCTATCCACCCACCTACCCATCCAACCATCCACCTACCCACCTATCTATTTATCCATTTATTTACCCATCCACCCACCAGACATCCACTGCCAACTCACCCATCTATCCATCTACCATCCATGCATCCAACCATTAACTATCTATCTGCATCCATCATCTTCCATCTATCAGTCCATCCACAGACTCACCTGTCTCTCTCTCCATTCATCTACTATCCACATACTAGACATCCACTACCAACCCACACACCTAGACATCTATCCATCCATTCATTTATCCACTTGTCCATCAATCTGCTCATCCATCCAACCACCAATATACCCCCACCCATGATCTATCCAATTTTTCTTACTTTATCCATCTATCCTTCCACTTAGTCATCCACACACTATTTACCCCATCATCCAGCTACCAACCCATCCACTTACCATCTCCGCTACTCATTTATCTTATTCCTATTACGATTGAAGGTAGCTGGAAGACGTATGAGGGAGAATTCTTGCTTGCATTAGCAACAATCCCTTGAAAGTGTAGGGATATGGGCTGTGGACTGTGGAGTGGGGTTTAGATGGAATTGTTGGGGGAAAGATGGGGATGGAGAAGAGGGAAGAGGAGAGTGAAGTAGAAGTTAGGAAAAAGAGGAGAGTGGAGGGATGATCCTTCCTCCTGGGGGCCAGAGGAGCTAGAGGAAGAAGGGGTTCCCCAGGCAGGTGAGGACAATGGAGGAGTTAGGGAGACCCCTGGGCAGGGAAATCAGGGGCTCTGGGCGGCCCAGCTCGCATGATTAGAAGGTCTTCTGGGCCATCTGTCCTCTCCCAGAAACTATCTGCCGTTTCAGATTGAGCCCAGATACCTGTAAGCCAGAGCTTAAAGCCACCCTCTTCCAGGAAGCCCCTCTGCTTTCATTCCTCCTTGTACCCAGAACACAGGTTCCCACCCTTTCCTCCTGTGCCGTCGGCTTTGAGGCACCCTCAGAGAGCAGCCTACCCTCCTCTCCCAATGGTTGGAAAGTCCTTCCTCAGGTCTTACTTCAGTCCCTCCTGTTACAGGCAGTCTGTTTCCCCCACCTTCCCTCATCTGCTTTACAGCAAGAATAACTCAGCTCTTTAACAGGACTATTAGCTGTGCTTCTCCTTGCCTTGGAAAAGCTTCACAGAGCTGCTAATGAATCGGGAAGCTCATTTCCACAATTATCCTCAACAAGTGCGCCGGCGGCTTCAGGCTGCTCCCCAGGCTCCGGGGCTCACACCGCACAGGTCTGAGCCCTACTCCCAGGCTGGATCATCTGAGGCGCCCTGGGAATGCCCAGGGTGGCTCCCCTCCCCCTTGTCGAGATGCCTGAGATACCACCATCACTCTCTGGAGAATTTTTTTTTTTTTTGGCCACACCTCGCGGCTTGTGGGATCTCAGTTCCCAGGTCAGGGATCAAACCTGGGGCCTTGGCAGTGAGAACGTGGATTCCTAACCACTGGACAGCCAGGGAACTCCCTGGGGAGATTCACTTTCAATTTCACTCTCTGGGGAGAAGGTACTTCTGACCCCTGAAATAATGCACTGTCTCTGAGGTCACTCATGAGGCAAAAAGTCACTGACCACAAGGGACGAATGGGAGCCAGGGCTGGTCTTGAGCTCCCTGTCTCAGCTCAGGGGGCACTCAGGGAGGAGGCCCTGAGCACAGAATCACCTGCAGATGGACCCCTTAGTGACGGGCCATGAATTCCTTAAATGCTCTCTTAACCTCCCTTGCCTAGGATGGTCCAGAGTGACTAAGGGCAGGGGAAGAATAGAAGAAGAGGAGGGCTGTGTGGGTTTGGACTGGCTCCAGAAGGCAACGGGGGGAGTAGGAAGGGGGGCACGGTGAGCAGAGCCATGGGTATGCAGATGGCAGAGAGGAGGGATGGAAGGAAGCTTGAATGTCCTTGCACGACGGGGAAACTGAGGAAGGGATTTCCCTAAGGTCACATAGGAAGTTAGCAGCAGAGGCGGGAAGGGGGCTGTGGGCTCTGGCACGAAGTGTACCACTTTGCACCCAGGAGAGGTGTTTTTCATTGGCAGGAGTAGGTGTGTGAACTCCCAGATGGCCAAGCAGCATCTCCTGCTGCTGGGAGGGAAGTGGGATCCAAGGAGCTGGCAGGCAGGGTCGGAGGGGGGCCATCTTTGGAGAGACAGAGAGAAAGAGAGAGGGAGAGAGAGAAAGGGAGAGAGAGAGAAAAAAAAGGGGAGACAGGAGGGAGGAGAGGGAGAAGAGGAGATTCAGGTGACAGATGGCAGAGGTGGGCCAGGGAGGTGGGCCTGGGCAGGTCCTCACCGAGCCCTTGGAGCAGTGGTCCGACTCCCCGCTGTCGAAGAGGGCCAAGTCTTTGATGAAGACAGCGGTGGCCCTCAGGATGAAGGATACGAAGAGATGGATGTGGATGTAGTTCCGCGTGCAGTGGAGCTTCCTGTGGGAGGTGGCCAGATCCAGGAGGCCGAAGGGGCCTCAGACCCCCACCCCAACCAACAAGTCCAGTGCTCTGAGGAAGGGTAGGGCTTGTAGCCTCTGGATGCAGACCCCACCCCGAAGGGGGGCCCTGTCCCCAGGTATCCTACCCATGTGTGCAGCCTGGCTTGCAGGTGCCTCCTTCCAGGGCACAGGCCCCGCCCTCTGGTGCCCTATCCCCAGGTACAGGGCATCCTGTGAGGGATGAGGCCGACACAGGTGAACACTTCGAGCACCCTGCTGTCTCTAGGGGAGGCTGGCCTGGCGGGGGCGCTGGGGAAGGACTGTGTGATGCCTGGGAGCTGACAGTGGAGGGGGCAGAGCATGCCTGGGTGAGGAGTGACCTGGCTGGTCTGCTTTGAGACCTGTTGCAGGAGCTGGTCCTCACCTGAACAGGCTCAGGATGGCAGTGGCGACAAGGAGGGTGGCGAGGGACAGGCTGTAGCCGACGGTGTAGCCAGTCTTCACAGAACTGTAGAACATTGTCTGCTGCTGCTAGAGGGAGGTGGGTGAGGATCTTGGGCGGGGGTGGGGGGACTCACCTAGGGGGTGTTGGCAGAGGCGGGGTGCCCTATACATCTTGCCTCCCATCCCTGCCTTGACAGATGAGGAGGCTGAGGCCCAGGGCTCCCAGGAGCAGCTGAGTGGCCCCTTCCAGTTCCCAGAGCCCCTTTCTCCCTGGTTTCCACGAATGAGACAGCACTGCTTCCCAGGGTCGGGTGGGGGTTGAATGCCCTTTCTCTGCTCCTTCACAGGGGAAATGTCAGTGGGGGAAGGGGCGAAGACCTCACACGATCCACTGGTCCATCCATTCATTCTTCAGTCACGTGTCCAACAGCCCTTCTGGGCCAGCTCTGGGCTTGGCATCCTCAAGCACAAGACTGCTTGCCCTTCAGACCCCCCACATGAGGCCCTCTCACCAAGTGGCGAGGAATGGACAATGGTAAAGAAGACGCTAGGGGGAGGGTAATTTCCCATTTGGGACTCTCAGAGGCTGGATTTAGCAGGAGGAGGGCAATCTGGCCTTTATGGGGAGGAGGGACAAAGCTGGACACCAAGGGCTTCCTGCTGGCCCCTCCCCATGGACACACATGCAGAGCCATGGTCACTGGGCCGCCCCTCCTTCCTCCCCACCTTCCACACCCTGCTGGAACAGAGGCCAGTGGTCAAGAAGGATCCTGCCCGAGGATCTGGTGGGCTTTTAAGGCCTCTGAGGAAATTGCTGCCCTTTTGGGAGGAGTGAAAGCCTTGTCTGTGAAGGGCTTTGGGGGTGGGACAGAGGTCATCACAGACAGACTACATTCACCCACCAAAGCAGCGAGGGGCTCCTAGCTCGGGACTTCAGTTATACACTAGCCTCCCCATCAATATCCTTCCCTGGCTCCTGGCCCCACATCCTTACAGAGACCACCTATGCTCCACCTGCTCCAGGGCAGATCCCCATCCTGGGACTGAGGACAATGGTCCTGTCCCTGTCCCTGCCCCTGATTGGCTCCTGGGTATCTGAGGCTGGTTCATTCCAGGATCCGCACCTCAGTTTCTCTTCTGCGTGTGACAGGTGGGATGGGCTCTGTCTGCCCTGCCAGGGCTGGATCAAGGCTCCCACAAGGGAGTGGAGTGGCCTAGCCTGGGAGTGCTGCTTCTGCTTTGATGCTGTGAGTCATCCTCCTGGAAGCCCCCTCCTGGACCCTGTCAGGGGAGCCAGGGGATGCGCCCCTGGGAATGCGGGCCTGGAGAGGGAGGAGGCTTGAGGAGGGCAGACCCTGGGAGTCCTGGCTCCGACATGGAAGGCAACTGTGCCCCTTGGTGGGAGAGAGTGGAAGGGGCTAGCAGGCCCAGGTACTCTAGCGTGTGTGTGTGGTGCACTGAGGCCCACCTCGTCCAAACTCGATGCGTTGTCATCCAAGCCACAGGCAATGGGGTAGGGACCAGGCTCCAGGGGCGTCCAGCCCTCGTCAGTGCAGCTGCGGCTCACGTTGCGGCCTGGGTGGAGGGCAGGGGCAGAGAGGAGAGAGGTTGAGGCAGGGAGTGGGTAGGTCGGAGGAGTAGGCATGGGGCCTGGCTGTCTCTCTGCTCAGCCCTACTCTCACCACCCCCTGCGGCATCAGGCTCCAGCTGTTCTGACCTGGACACCCAGGGCATCACGGGGCAGCCTGGGGCAGGGAGAAGCACCTCCAGGGTGGCCAGGGGACGCACCAACACAGATGACAGCCAAAGCAGACATTCCTGCCCCTTGTCGTGTCTGAACCTGACCCCAGGCGCAATTTAAACTCTGATCCTTGTCACGAGCAGCCTGGATCCTTGGCGTGGAACGATCCCTGACCCTTGTCATGAGCTGAATGCTGACCCCCGCCACAGGGCCATGGATGCTGGTGTGGCAGATGCTTCCCTTGTCTGTCCTGTAGGTACAGACAGCAGCCTTCTGGCTGCGGCAAGGGGCCCAGGCCTGCCCAGCCCTCCTGGGTCAGCCTGCCTGGGCCTACGGGCCTGGGTTTCCTCCCACGCCTGGGGGCTGGGGGTTCAGATGTGCTGCTGGAGAGGGACCAAAGGTGAGGCAGGAGGTGGGTGGGCGTCGGAGGACCTCTGATAAGGGCACAGGTGTGAAGTCCTCACACACGGAGAAGGGGCACACGCCCAGGCAAAGGCAAGTATGAGAATAATTGAGCTGCACACCATTGCAGAATCTCGGGGCTGAACCACTAAGGCTGGGGTTCCAGGACAGTGGCACTGTCCGCTGTCCCTGGAGGACCAGGGCTACAGCAAAGGGGCAGGACCACTGAGCGGCCATGTGAGGTGAGGGGTGACCCCAAGGCTCCCCACTCGCCAGGGAGGGGAGAGGCTGAAGAGAAAATGGGTGAGCCAGAGAGCTCTCTGCCCCCATCCCAGGACTCATTACAGAGGCCGGGACACAGCCTTCCTGCCAGACTTGTTGTGGGAGAGGAAAGGAGAAGGAGGAAGGGGGAGGGGAAGGAGGAAGAAGGAAAGGAGAGGGAGGGAGGGAGGATGAGGGGAGAGAGAACAGGTAGGAGGAGAAGGGGGTAAGAGGATGAGGAAGAAGGGGGAGGGGAGAGAAAAGCAGGGAAAGAGATAAGGTGAGGCGATGAAGAAGAGCTGAGAGAGAAGATGGGTCCTGACATCCTTGCCGTCTAGCTCCTTTCTCACCTGCACCACCACCATCAGCACCTCCATCAGCACCAGCATCACCATGACCATGACCGTCACCATCACCACGATGCACGTTTTGAGAACTTTTCCCAGGTACACGGTACAGAGCACTTCAGGCATATTGTCTTTTTGAAGCCCCTCAACCACCCAGTGGGAAAGTAATCCCATTTCACAGTTGAGAAGTAGGGCTCCAAGAGGCTGGTCACTTGCTCAAGGCCACGTACATAGGACAGGGTAGAGCAGGTGTGGTCCCATAGTCTTCCCAGGTAACCTTGGCCCTCATCTGCACTGAGGTGACTGAGAACTTGTTTCGGGTGTCCAGGTGCAGAGCTGTAGGAGGCGTCAAGCCATCCCGAGCTCAGGGAGGGTCACTGTGCATATGTTTAAAATTTCCAAACCTTGCCGTGTGCTCAGAACATCCCAGGTGATTCCCTATTCCCTATTTCTATAAATCCTCCTGGCCACCATTTGAAAGAGGTTCTTGTCACCCTACTTTATGGACGAGGAACTGAGGGACAACTAGGGGTAGGGGGATAACCAGGAAGGAGCAGCCCGTTGGGTCTCTTTCCACTGTGAGGTCCCAGGGGTGGCAGGAAGGACTTTGCTGAGGAAGGGACCCTAGGTTGGGCCCGTTTCTTGCCCTGGTGGCCCATTTCTGCACAGACCTCCCAACCGCACTGCCACAGGAGGCTCCCAGGGCATGAGAAAACTCTTCACACTGCCCCTCTGCACACCGCCCCTCCTCACCCCCTCAGCTTTCTCCCGTTGCAGCAGAGGGTGGGCCGGCCTGGAGGCTTCAAGCAGCCACTCATCAAACTGCAGGCCCCCATCAGCCCCAGATCTCAGGAGCTCACTGGGGCCCCGGAGGCCATGCCCCTCCCCAGGAGCTGATTCTTGGGGGACTGACCCTGCCAGACTGGGGCAAGTAGGAAAAAGGGGACAAGGCCAAACCAGCCAGCCTTAAAGCAGGGACACCAAAGCTCGGGCTTTGGGCTCCCCACTGGCCGGAGGGTCCAGGGCTCGACGAGGCCAGGCCCATGACATAGTGGACACCTGGGATTATCACGAATGAAGCTAGCGAGCCTGGGTGACCCAACAATGTCTACACAGCAGCATCACATGCCTTCTGTGGGAGCAGTGGGGAGCAAACATTAATGTGTTAAGGCTCGTGATCAGGAGTTACCAATAGTCCCATTAAAAAGGGGGACGCCAAGAGTGAGAGAGGTTGGGTGACTTGCCCATGGTCACACAGCAAAGAAGCAGCAGGCCTGGGATGCAGACCGAGGTCAGCCTGACTCCACATCTTTTTGGGCTCCCAGCAGCAGCTGAAGGGGGACTTTGTCCCTTGGAGCCCCGATTGCCCAGAGAGCAAGGGAGGGCAGGGGATAGCGGGGCATCTTCAGGGCTGGGTGGCCACTTTGAAGAGCCTGGGACTGAAGTCCAGGACTCCAAGGGAACTGCTCTTGAGATGATCTCAGTAGAAGTCACCATGGGACCCTGAGGATCAGTCAACAGTGTCTTCCCCAGTCTGGGCTGGGGAGCCGACAGACCCTGTGTGTGTAGAGGGGGCTACGGAGGGTACGAGAAAGGGCGAGGGACTTTAACCCTGTGCTGGGAGGGCCACTCCACATCCTCCCAGTCTCCTCCCGTTTGTCATGTCTCAAAAAAGAAGTCACGGCTGCCCTGCCCCCTTTCCTCCCTCAGTTCTCCACGTGAAAAGCCCTACTCGGTGTCTGGGGCTAGAAATCGGGGGTCATTTTCTCCCCACTCACCTCTCTCCTCCCCCATCAGTCACCAGTCCTGCCCCAGCTTCCCTTTCCTCGACACCAGCACTGACCGTCTCATCTCCCCTGGATTAGGTAGGAGCCTCCTGATGGTTCTCCCTGTTTTCCTGCCCCTCCAACCCACTCCGCACCCTGAATCCTGGAGGGTTGTTCTAAAATCTAGACCTGATCGTGGCACTCTCTTGCTGAAATCCTGTCAGTGGCGGCCCACCCCAGCCAACCAGGGCAGACGTCTTAGGTTGACAAGACCTCCTTATCTACGGTTTCATGTGATGCTGCGGGGAGGAGGTGTCCCACAGACCCCATAGACACAGGTAATATAGACTGTGGTGTCTTCTTATCAAAATAGCCCTCCTACTTTTTACTCTTAAAAAAAGTCTCTTCAAATATTTAATGGCAAAAACACCACAGGTGAAAGACGTGCAGACCACAAATAAAAGGACTAGACCTCCACAGTTGGGAGACTGGGATTGACATATATACACTACTATGTATAAAATAGATAACTAATGAGAACCGACTGTATAGCATGGGGAACTCTACTCAGTGCTCTGTGGTGACCTTAATGGGAAGGAAATCCAAAAAAGAGGGGATATGTGTACACATATAGCTGATTCACTGTGCTGTACAGCAGAAACTAACAACATTGTAAAGCAACAATACTCCAACAAAAAATAAATAAATTGAAAAAAAAAGGACTAGACCTCCACAAACATTTTGGTGCCTTGGTGAGCAATCTTTGCCTGGCCACCCCTCCTTCCCACGTTCTTTACCCAGCCTGGCCAAATGACGTCTTTTAACTCTCTTCAGCTTTCCCTGTAGAACCAGGTCCCTTCCAACCCTTCCAGAGAAGACACTCCTTCCCCAGTCCTGTTACCCAGAGGGGCAGGAGTTTGGGTTGCCATCCCTGCTATCCCACACTTCCCTTACATGCAAACTTTCCTCTTTGGAATTGAGGCTCACACCTTCTTCATCTAGTTGCCCAGGAAAACACAGTCTCTTTCCTTTACATATTCAGCCCCTAGCCCAGTTTCCTATTTCTTGCCATCATTTTCAGAGGCTAAGGCTGCCAAGTATAGCTCGACAGGTTGTTCACTGCACAACAAGGGCATCTGGCTGATGAACACTGGGGGCTAAAGCGTACTTCATATTCAGCTTGTCACTAGGTAGGTTCTGGTGAGATGTTGAATCCACCTGAGGAAGGCTGCCTTTCTCTCATCTGCCGAAAGGCTTGGTGTGGGCCCCCCTGAGGCTGGCAGCCTGGGGGTTAGCCAGATGGTGGGCTGGACTCCAGGTTCTCAAGTGAAGGATCTGCCTTTACAATTCCAGCAGGGACAGAAGGAAGAGCCTCAGGAGGAATGCAATTAGCAGGCGCTTCCAGGGATCCCAGGAAAGGCTGGTTGCCAGGCTCTGCAGAAGGAAGCATCATGAGAGCTGCCAGAGGAGCTCATCTCCTGTCTGCCCAGGTGCTGGGTCCCGCTGGAAGAGGGCTGGGCTAGGTGGGCGCTGGCCTGGAATACGGCACACCTGTGGCTGACCCTCAGGGAGGGCATCCGGATCTCTCCCTCACTGCTGAGGTCACAACACTGGGCACTGGCAAGCGAAACTGGCCTGCTCCAAAGAGACCATTTGGTCCATCTCCCATTCCCACTTTACAAATAGGGAAACAGGTCCAGAGGGGCAAAGGCCACCTGGAGTGAGAGACTTTCTGCTCATCCTCTGAGCCCTTATCTAGGTCCCATTCATCACCAACCCTTCCCACCCCAGCCCTGCTCCTCCCTCTGTCCTCCCCCAGCTCATCAAACCCATACCTGAGCGGGGCACACTCGAGTCCTATCCCCCCTCCACCGCACCTTCCTGCTTCCCTCCTCTGCCCTGCTCTCCACCCAAGTCCACACCATCATCATCTCTCGTCTGCCTTGGGGTTGGGTCTTCCCATTCGTACTCCTAGAATCCTGTCTTTGCACAGAAACCAGTTATCAGTTAAAAACCCGAACTGCACTGTTTCCGTCGCCTGCTTAACCCCTGCAGTGGCTTCTCAGTGAACTTAGGAAAAGCCCAAGTCCTGTCAGTCCTCAAGGCCTGCGTGGTCTGCCCTCTGCCCGCCTATCTCTTTCCTCTCCTCCCTCCCCTGGGCTCACTGCTCTAGCCACACTGGCCTCCACTGAGTTTCCTCAGGGCTCATCCCGTGGGCTGTTGATCCTCTGAGTGATTCCCCCCGCCAGGACCTTTGCGGCTCTTTCCCAGCCCAGGTCTTCAGACCGCAGCTGCAGTATCACCTCCTCGGAGAGGCCGCCATGACGCCCGCCTTAGGTGGTTTCCCTCTCTTCTCTCTCCCAGCACCGCTTATCATTTATAATACATGCATTTGTTTTCTTGCTACACGCCTCTCCAACTAGAACGTGAGCTCCCCGAGGACAGAGCATTTTACCCCTCTGCCCCTCACTGTGCTTGTCTAGCTCAGTGCCAGTCAACACAGTAGGTGTTTAATGAACATTCACTGAATGAAAGGATGACTTACTGTGTCATCTTTAATTACTGGTAGCAAGACAGCCCACTTCCTAAAGAGGTTCCTGCTTTTCCTTTCTGCCTTATATGTGAACATTCACTTAAGCAGAACTTGACAAGGTGTGTAAGAAAGGTCAGTTTCGTAAAGTCAGAAAGGTCATTGCCTCGGAGAAGTGAAAGACTCATTCGTGGCCAGCCCAAAACAATGGGAACATGGCAGCCATAACTATCAGTCAATCAGTTATCAATTGCTGAGCAAATATTTAGTGAGACCTTCCCACATGCTTATCTTTCTGTGAAGAGCTAATCAAATCCTATGAGTCCTTCAGAGAACTAATGTCAGTGCAACCTGTTCCAGGAAGCCACCCCTGATTGCTCCAGCCTCTTTGAGCACCTCCTTTGCCTTCTCACTTCCTTGAGAGGTGAGTCCCTACTCCAGCCGGCTCTACTCCTGCCACCAAGACCCTGCCCTTCAACCCAGGGTTCTTACCTTGAATGGGGGAGAAGAGTTTAAAGATGAGAGGGCAGGCCAAGACGACCACCTGGCCCCGAGGGGTGGCTGGCCAGCAGGTGAGGTTGTCCCACATCTTGCTGCAGCCTGTGGGGTGAAGGCAGAGGACACGTGGGTCAGCGTGGCCACCAGGTGCCTCCAGCCTTGGGGCCTGAGCCCACAGGCACCCACTCTTTTCCTCCTCCTCCAGGCTCCCACCTTGAGGAGCCTCCAGTCCGAGAGGGGAGGCACAGCCCTGCTCAGGCTGTACAGGGAAGGGGGAGAAGGAGGCATAAGTACAGCCCCATGGTCCTTGGTGAGAGACAGAGCGCCCCCCTGTGTGTTTCAAACAGTGGTGGGGTTTTGTTTGTTGCAGAGACTAGGGGGGCCTTCCCCGGCATTCAATGGGCAGGCGACAGGGTTGCCAGGCAGGTATCCTGCATGGTTGTGCACAGCGATGAATTGTGTAGTGTTTGGGACTTTCAAATGAGTTGCTGGGCGTTTGCATAGATGAAAACCTTTTGTAATGACCAGAGGCTATACTCTCACTCCATTTTACATATAAACACAAGGTACTTATTGTACGGGTCTGACAATACGAGTTTTCCAGGAATGCAACCGCCAAGTAAAGGAAGAGAAGACTGGGCTTCGTTGTGCTCTAAGAGTTGTTCTCACTAAGAGCTGTTCAATGTTTTGGAAAATCACCTACGACAATGCTGCCGTGAACCTGGGTCGGTGATGCAACCGGCATATATATCAATCTATGTTTAAAGCTTTCACATTCCCAGAATTTATATTTATAGGTACAACCTTTAGACTATGTCTTCTTATCTTTCGGTGTGATTGTGCTGGAATGTACACACAGTATTCCAGCACACATAGTATTTTATTATATGTGTCTTTATTTTTGTTTTACGTTATAACTAGAACATGATTAAAAAAAACCGTGTGTCCTAAATTTCATTTTATAATAGTAAGGGAGGCATTAGAAAATATTTCTTGTAAAAAGGAGCTGTTGGGTATGATAGGGTGATGGGTATATTGGGATTTAGCTAGTTCTTGAAGAGTCTTCATAAAACTCACATACAACACAGATGCCTCCAACCCTGTGAACTGTGACAGGGGCGGTGATTAGGGAGTGAGTTTGGAGAAAGCCCTGCATCGCAGGCTGAGCTCTCCGCTGTGTACCTATTAGCCTTGAAGGCCTGGCTGGTGACGGATGCACAGACCCCCTAGGGATCTCTAGGGGTCCACTTTAATAGGCAGATGCAAATGCCACGGTTTTGCCTGTTCAGGGTCTGGGTGGCCCTGAGGAACAAGGACTCCTCTGGATGCCGTCCCCGGAGGGAGGTTTAATTGTCTCTTTGCAACCCTGCCAGTCCCATAGATTTACTCAGGAAACCCAACCCCTGAGCTAAAGTCAACTCCAGCTGGGCCAAACCCAGCCCAGCCCAGGTCCGAAGGTTCACAAGTTCCCAAGAAGGGGGCCTGGGAAGAGGAGGTGGAGGGACATCCCCACCTGGGGAAGAGCCTCGGGCCTCTGAATGCTAAAGTGGGCCAACAGCGGGGAGGGGATGCCATCTGGGGCTGCGGTAGCCAGGTGGCACCTGCAGCTGAAGGCTGAGAATGCCTGGATCTCCGTGGCCTGGTCAGAGTGCACAGCCTCCCTGCCTTGGGGACCTCATCCGCTACCACTCATCCTATCCTGAGTCTTCTGTGGCCTCACTCTGGCTCCCAGTCTCTCCTCCATTCCTGTGCCAGCAGCTCTGGAGGCCATGTAGCTGCTCTTCAGGCCAGTCAAATCCTGCTAGTGATTTAAGACCCTGTTCATAATATCATCAGCAAACATTTATGTAGCCTTTATATATGGGAGACACTGTTCTACCCTCTTTACATAAATAACTTATTTAACCCCCTCCCATTTTACAGATGAGCAACTGAGGCACAGAGCAGTTATGTAACTAGCCCCACGTCACGTCGCTGGCGAGGGGGACAGCCTGTTCACACGCTCCATCTCCAGCAAACCTCTTGCACTCTGCCTGGTCTGAAGGGCTCAGTGCCATTTCCAGGAATCTTGCATGGCTGCAGTGTGTATAGCCCTGACAATGCTGGGCACACCCTGTCTTGCAGGCCAGCTATTGTGTTTGGGTACTTGCCAGGCTTCAGGCTTTCTGGATCTCCAGCGGCGGTCCAGATCAGGAGTGGATTCAGAGCTGGGTCTCTGGCCCTGAGTTCAGCTTCACCAGAAGAGGCACAGAGGGGAGGGAGGCTGGGCTCTGCCCTCAGGGCGGCCATGCTTGGCCTTAAGGAATCTCAGCACCACCAGGCCTGGGTTGTGAACTGTGCTGGGGTGCAGGCCAGCAGGCAGCGGGGGAGCCAGGGAAGAGGGGCTGGTAGGGGACACGTGGTCAGGGAGGCGTCCTGCTGGAGACAGCAGGGTCGGGAAGCTGAGATGGGGTGACAGGCAAGAAAATGCTGGGCTCCTGGAGGGCCTGTGGTTGTGAGCTGGGCCTGAGAGTATCCCCTGTGTGTCTGCCCCCGGGAGGCCACTCAGGTCCCACCGCACACGTCATCAGGCCCACAGAGGCCCAGGGCCCAGGCTGGCTGAACATGCCCACTGGGTGCTGCCACCTCAACAGGAAAGAAAGCCCAGCCTGGGGTGGGGGATGGCGAGGCAGGAGTGGGGGGCCTCTGCTTGTCGTTTTATAGACGTGTGTGCACAGAGAGACACGCACACTGACAAGCACTCCCAGGCACACAGACTCACAAACACACACGCACATATACATACATGTACACTTACTTGGACATGGAGAAACCAGACACAAGCAAACACAGGCACAGAGAGACACACACAACTCACAGACACACACGTACAGACATGACTGAGCGTGCCACAGACACACACACACACACACACACAGCACACCAGGCAGACACATCCAGGCAGGTCCAGGCTTACACAAACACATGCCTCCAACACACAAAGACACTCAGAGTGAGGCACGGAGCTATACACCCCAGAGGCACAGCCATAGCCCTAGACAGACAGGGGCCAGGAGCACACAGCTGGATGTGCGTGAACATGCGCAGAGCCTCACAGGGTCACGGGCAGACTCACCGCCCACAGACCCATACATGCCCTCCTCTGGATCTCGGGCCAGCTGCCTGGTGACAGGGTGTTGGCACCTGCCATGCACCCTGTGCCAGCAATGACCTCATTGGGATCACGAGGGTGGCCTGCCCTTGGGGCCTATAGTCTGGGGTCTGGGCCTCTCTGGGCTGCACATGCTCCCGGATCCCACTGTGGCGCCTTTCCGAGGCCTGTCTGCAGCCTGGTCCTGCCTCCCTGCCCTGGCAGGGGGGTGGGGCATAGGCAGCAGGCAGGTCCGGCCACCCCTCTACCCAGGCCGCAGTCTCAGGGCCCTGGGAGACAAAGGGCCGGCCCTCCTTGCGAGCTGGGAGAGGCAGAGGCCCTCCGTGATGCTATACACACGCTCACTGCCTCTACGGGAGGCAGAGAGCCTGGGCGGCAGGGCCCAAGAGGAGGGGCCCAGGACGGGGTGCATAACTGCCAGCCTCAGGGAGATGGGGGCACTGGGGAGCCAAGAAGAAAGATGCTCCCTGCTCCTGAGCCAGGCTGCTACGTAACTGTAAGCTCGGCCTCGGGGAGGTGACCTCTGGGAGGGAGGCCCAGAGCTGGTCTGGGCTCCCTACTGCTCCAGCCCTCCCCCTCCCTCACAGGGAGCCTTGAACGCCATAGCCGCTCCCCACCTGCCACGGGCAGTAGGCCTGGGCGCGTCCCAATTTCCCAGCCTCTCTGCTTCTCCCAATCCTGCCCACCCTTCTGAGTCTGGCTCGGGCTGCAACTTTTGAAGGAAGCCATCTACTTCCTTCCGTTCTCACCCCAGGGCTGCTGAGCCAAAGGCGGGGAGCACAGGATCGGGGAGTGAAGACCAGAAGGTGCTGCCATTTGATCTGATGGCCTCGACCTGAGAGTGGATCTGGGCTCACGGTGTGAGGGAGGGGGGCTCCTTGGGGGCTCCTTCTTGCCACTGGGGGCCTCACCTGTTGTTTCATTCTCCAGCTGGGCCTCCTTCAGGCACTGGTTGTGCTGTACCTTGATCATCTGCATATAGTCACACTCCTCCTGCTGCAGCCCGACTTCCCAGCCGCCCTGGGGAACAGAGACAGGGAGGGGGACCCGTCACCCTTATCCACAGCCTACTTGTCATCCGCGGACTCCAGGAGCACAGCGCCAAGCAAGGCCCAGTCACCAGACTGATCCAAGTTCCAGACTAAACCCCAATCCCAGCCCCAGAGTGAATTCGACCTTAAACGGAAGCCTGACCCTGACCTAGATCTGACCCCAAACTCTTGTCCATTGTCCCCAAAGCGGGGTCTGCCTTGAGGGCCCTGTCATGGTTTCCTGGTGGCCCTAGCAGTACCATGGCTGTAACAACACTGTCTCTTTGTGGGTGGTACGGCTATGGACAGAGGTTAGAGGGCCTCTCCTTAGAGCCCAGAGCTGGCCCACTGGACTTTCCAGTTTGGGTTGGGAGCCCTCAGTCACTGCTTCCGACTCCATGGATGAGTGGGGCCCAGGAGGTGTCACCTTGTTATGAGCTGGACCCTGGCTTCCTGTTCTTGGAGCCAGGCCTGGGAGGAATCCAGGAGTCTGGCTGCATCTTCCAGCCTCTGTCCCCATTCTAGGAGCCTGTGCTCAGTCCCCCTGGGTCACCAGGCTGGGAAGGGAATTCTGGGCCTCCTTGGCCAGACCCCCCCCCCCCCCACCTCCTTAGCTTCTGAATAATTCAAGCTCTGTCAGATCTAATGAGCGTGAGGGAGGTCTCAGGAAGTACAAGAGGCCCCTTTAGGATGGCTGGAGGTAAGGAAAAGGGATGGGAAAGCCCAAGCTTCTCCCCTCCCCTCCCCTGTGCCCTGGCCAGGGATTAGGGGTGAGATCTGACCTGTGTGCCAGGGAGACATTGGCATTGGGTCTGACATGTGAGTAGGGGTGATAGCTGCCCAGGAACAGCCAGAAAAAGCAGGTCTTGGGAGCCACTGGGTGAGGAAGGGGGGTAAAGCCCTCCGTGAAGGAACCACTGGGCTGGTGGCAGCTTCTGCCTGTCTCTTTGGCTTTAGGGAAGTGGCTGCCACCTCGCATCAGCTTCCTCATCTCTGCCCGGGGAGAAGAATGTCACAGTCCCAACAGGGCTGTGGGGAGAGGCCAGCAAGATTGCTCCAGAATCAGAGTTTATCAGCGTCTCTTCCACTTGTCCCCCCCCCCCCACCCCGGGACATGGTCTTCACCTCCCTGGACCTCAGTTTCCTGGTGGGCTAAATAGGCCTCAACCACCTCCCTTGCTGACCCAAAGTGGGGTTTCCCTTATTTCCTTCTTTTAAGGGGTCCCCATCTGGCGTTGTTCTAAACAAGTCAATCCCATTGTAAGCATGTGACCCCAAAGAGGGACCACCCTCTTAAATCTCATATCTTTTCTTTTTTTTTTTTTTTTTTTGCGGTATGCGGGCCTCTCATTGTTGTGGCCTCTCCCGTCGCGGAGCAGAGGCTCCGGACGCGCAGGCTCAGCGGCCATGGCTCACGGGCCCAGCCGCTCCGTGGCATGTGGGATCTTCCCGGACCGGGGCACAAACCCGCGTCCCCTGCATCGGCAGGCGGACTCTCAACCACTGTGCCACCAGGGAAGCCCCCTCATATCTTTTCTTTTAAACAGTTATATGAACAAGCGTATCCTGCTCCGTAATAGATCTGTGTTACTTTCCATATGCCACGTTTGAAATGACTTTCCAGCTAATATCTTTACCTTAATTGGCTGGTAGCGTTAATGGTCCAAGATGGAACCCACGTTCACTATGTGGCTTCCAGGCTCATGGCACACGGGCGAGTGAGGTCTGGGTGCTGGGGTCACATGCTTCCCCTCCTGCCCAGAAGGGACGGAAATACTCATGGTGCTTTGTCTTAAGGGATCTGTGTCTGGCTCATCCTGCTGGGGCATGGGAAGAGGGGTGGCCAGAGGGATCCCAGAGGTGGCCTCTGGGAGAGGAGCCCAGGGATTGGCCACCCCAGTTTGTGTCCCACCATTGGTCTCTCTTGCTTGCTTGGAGCATGTTTCTCCCCAAGGTAACTTCCCAGCTTGTTGTCCTCCAGCAACAGGGTTTGTTCCGCCTTCTGGTTCTCCCCTGGCCTGGCCTGCTTCTCCTGCCCATCACCCCACAACATGAAAGCAGAATGGGTAGTAGTAGACATCTGTGTTGCTGCCTTCTACCATCCTTCACCTTCCTCTGACGCCATGTCCTCACCTCTACCTGGAAAACCACGTCCTTCCTCACTCTTAGTCTATGGGGTTCTGATGAACCCTCTTCCAGGGGATCAATATACGAGCAGATTTAAGCCAGTCAAAGTGTTCCTGGCCATAGTCCCTGGCACATGGCCTAATTCAGGCTCCTCAGAGCCAGGAAGCTCATTCCTGGGACCTTGGATTAAGCAATTAGGCAAGTGGATTTGTTCTTTCCCACTGGACTGGAAACCTCAAAGGACGCAGGGGCTAGAACTACTGCCACCACCTTGTTGCCAAGTATAGCACAATGATGAAGCCACACAGTTAAAGGAAGGATAAAGAGGTAGAGAAAAACTGGATCCCCTTGACATTGTCTGAGCCCCTGAATGCAGCCATGCCTGAAATCAGCCCTGCTTCCAGGAACATGACTCAATAACTTTCTGTACGGCTTAAGCCCGTTGAGTTTTCTGTCCTTGTAACCAGGAGTCCAGACGTGTGCTCTGAAGACAGGACAATGGATGCCCTCATTTGCTGAGCCCTCTTAAGCCTGGGCTATGGCCATGCTGTTTGCCGGGACACAGTTACTTTCCAGTCACTGAGGGCATCATAGGGCTCCTGGAGGCTTCTGCCTGCTATTTTCTGAGGGTGAAGGGGTGTGGGGTCACCTTCTCTAGGCAACTCTGCTCCCCCAGCAGCACAGCCACAGTGTCTCTCCTGAGAGGCAGTGTGTAGAGGAAGGGCAGGAGCCCTTGGGATAACCTGGGAGCCTGGGGGTATCTCTGAATAAAGTGAGGGTGGTCTAGAGCACAGGTCCCCAACCCCCTGGGCTGCAGGATTAAGAACCGGGCCACACAGCAGGAGGTGAGCGGCGGGCAAGCGAGTGAAGCTTCGTCTGAGCCCCGTTGCTCACATTACCGCCTAAACCATCCCCCCCATCCCTCACATTACTGCCTGAATCATCTCCCCCACCCCCACCTCACCCTGTCCGTGGAAAAATTGTCTTCCACGAAACCGGTCCCTGGTGCCAAAAATGTTGGGGACCACTGGTCTAGAGGATGAGTTCTGCTTTCACCACAGTTGGGTGCTGGGCCCCATCTGGAGAAGGGTAAAGGAAATAGAGACCCAAAGAGGGACTGGAGGTCACTCAGCAATGCACACTTCCAGAAGGACCTAAGTCTCTGGCCACTGGTCTGGACTGCATCAATCCCTCTCCATGGCCTTGTCTTGGGCCATCTGGTCAGCCATTGCCCTTTGGAGGACAGGGCCGGGACAGCTGTCTCTAGCCCTTATCACTGAGGAATTTGGGCAGACTATGGACTTCCTCTTCTACATACTTCCCTATTCTAAACATCCTCATTATCCATCTGGACTCCAGACACACAAAATTAGAAAATTCCCAGCCAGATGTAGCCAAGTCTAATGGTCCCAGGGAAGGGTTCCAGGGGAGGATAGAGCTGGTGTGTGGGCTTCACAGAGAATGAGCAGTAGTGGTGGGCCTCTGATGTTGCGTAAGAGTTTGACAATTAGAGGTAGAGTAAGAACATTCCAGAAAGTAGGAGCAGTGTGTGCAGAAGCGTGAAGGCATGAAAATGCCTAATACATTCAAGGTTGCAAGAAGCCCGATGTAGCTGCGGCAAGGGGCGCTGGAGGCATCAGGAGACAAGTTGGGAGACGCAGGCAGGGGCCAGGCCTCATCAGCTCTGCCTGGACTAGTGTAGTAGCTTTCATTCCCACCACCTGCAACCTGAGGGATCTTTGTAAATTGTGTATCCCCATCCTCGTTCTCCTGCATCAAATCTCTGATGGTCCTAGGAGTCAAAGCCCAGACATCAAAACTGGCATTCAAGACCCTTCCTAATCCCACCACTGCCTAGGTCTCCCAACTTGCCTCCTGCCACCTCACGTGGAGAGGAGGAAGCAGGCCTCAAAGTCAATCTCACCTTGCAGTTGGTTTAAGATGAGAGTTTCAGGCTAGACTGGACCCCCAAAACCTTCTCTGTGACAGCAGTTCCTGAGCCCAAAAGAAGGGACTCAGGCAAGAGTGAAGAAGTCCATAGCATTCCTTCAATCCTGATCCTGTGTCTCCTGCCATTTTGTTGGCCGGATGTGGGAGGTGACTGACTGGGGGTTTGTAGGAGAGTCCTGAGTATCAGGCTGGGGGCGTGGATTCGCCAAGTCTTGTTAATTCCACTTGCTCAGTAGGCCTCTTCCTTTTTATTCCCACCGTGAGGGGCTTGGGAGAGGCCCTGCTTCCTCTTCCTGACGTGAGGCTGCCTGAGATATAGGGCAAAGGCTGCGGTTCTGGGGGAAAGGGTGAAGATGCTGAGAGTTGTAGCTCTTAGATGCTAGGGGCTCAGAGAGACGGGGTGAGGCCAGCTCAGGTGTTGTGGGCCATACGCAACCCCCTCAAGGGAAGCTTGAGACCACAGCTACCGGTCTTGAATCAGAACCTCCAGCTTCATCCCAGGGCCAGAGAACTATGGCTGCAGAAGCCACGGGAGACGGAAGCAGGGCGGTGGGTGCGCGTGAGTCCCTCTGAGGAGCAGCTAGTCTGTGAGAGGGGTCTAGAATGCAGCAGGCTGGAATAGGTGAGACAGCAGAAAGAACTTCCTGCCTGTAAATTACCAAGCACTGTGGGCCACCATGGATGATTTGCGCTTCCGAGGTTTGTCAAAGGAGGGCTCTTTTTTTTTTTTTCCTGCTAGGGATGGTTGGAACAAGCTGGGGAATGGGGAGTAGAGAGCGGGGGCTCGGGAGGGTCACATTTACCATCCTCCCATTACCATCCCGTATCCCACGATTTATTTAAGCTCCTCCCTGCCCCCCACTGAAATAAGGGGGCAACAAAGAGTCATGAGGGGAAACTGAGGACCCAGAGAGAAAGCAGTGTGATCAAAGGCACACAGGACTGCAACCCAGCTTCCCCTGCTGCCCCCTTCATTTTGGCTTTTGTGTTTGAATCGGTAAGGAGATGGAGATCTTGTAGCCGAGGAGGAGGTGAAGGGGAGAGGAGAGAAGGAGTAAAAGGAGGAAAGAATGGGGGCAGGCATAGGAAGGTAAGGTAAATCATGGGATCCAGCAGTCACGGAAAACAGGAGAAACATGCTCCTGGCTTTGCAGAGGGCACTAAAAGAAGTTGAAATTATCATCTTAGTGGGAAGAGACACAAGGGAGTCTGTTGGGCTGATGGGAATGTATAATAGCTTGATCTGGGTGGTGGCTACACAGGTGCACACGTGTGAGACAATTCCTTGAGCCATCACTTCAGATTTGTACATTTCACTAGTTAAAAACTGCCTCTAAAGTCCCAGGGCGTCACGTGACATGCCATAGCCACTTTGGAAGAAGTAGCTCCTCTTCTAAGACAGCAGAGCCTAGTTAAGTCCACAAGTTCTGGAATCATACTGTCTGCCACTTTCGGGCTGGGCGACCTTGGGCAAGTCACCTCACCTCACCTGTAAAATGAGGACAATGACAGCACCACCTACATCCAGGGTTGTGTTGGGTCACATGTAAGGGACACGAGGGGATTGCCAAGGGTTAGCAGTTGTTGCCAAAGCCCCAGCCCAGCCCAGCCCCTCATGCCTGGCTGCCTTGCTGTCTACGCCCGGACCCAGCCTAGCGCCAGCCTGAATGCCCTGCGGAACCCCAGGCAGTCTGAATGTCCTGCCCACTGACAAGTGGCAGCAGTGCCCTCCAGAGGAAAGGTCTCAAGCCTGGTTTTCCCCTACCCCATACTGCAGTCTGATTTCTCTCCCCCTCCCTGTATTTTGACATCCTTTTGCCAATAGTCCAAAGCCTCCTGTCTCTGCAAGTCCTGGGGAAGGCTGAGCTCTGGTGGTGGGGTGG
Organism: Pseudorca crassidens; assembly: GCF_039906515.1. Taxonomy (NCBI): domain Eukaryota; kingdom Metazoa; phylum Chordata; class Mammalia; order Artiodactyla; family Delphinidae; genus Pseudorca; species Pseudorca crassidens. The sequence goes on from NC_090305.1 coordinate 61,114,090, forward strand.
GGTAGGAGGATGGAGTGAGAATTGGTGTTGGTGGATGGGGGGTAAGAAAAAGAGTGGAGACATAGGGCTTGGGATGCAGGCTTGGGTTTGGGGCAAGAAAGAACTTTCCTCAGCTTAGGGTGGTACCAGGGCAAGGGCTCTCATTATTAGGAGAATGCAAGCAAAGGCATTCAGCCTGGGGTTAAGCCTGGTCCCTCAAGAGGCCCTTCTTGCAAGGTTTACTGAGGGGCATGAAGCCTTACAGGCTTTCTTTGCAGAGGATCGCCACAAGAATGGCCAGCAAAGCTGGGGCGGCAGAGACTCAGGTTTAAATTCTCTGTCCTTTGAAAGTCATCCTGGGCACCACTGGGGAAAGACACTCAGTTTCAAACACGGTGTCTGTGGGTGATGTTGATGTCGGGTCACCGGCAGAGAGCAGGGCACCGACACAGGGAGCCATGACTCCTCGATACGTCGGCTAGTGACCTCTTCTCCTCGTCTGATGACCCCCTGGGCAGGAAAAACTTGTTTTTAAGATGGTGGGAGGCACTTCCTGGGAGATATGGACCTTCACATCATGAACCACATGAGAGGAGGTGCATATAAGATTGGGCCCTGTCCAGTGAAGCCCAGCTTCCTGCCCACCCACCCTGCTCCAGACCTCCTGCTCATCCCCTCGCCCACCTGCCAGCTTGCTGTACAGTCCCATCATGGCACAGGCAGGAAAGGTCCTCGTAGTAGGTGCAACCCTCCCACCTTGATAATATCACCACTCATCTTGTGATGCTGGATTAAATGCTGCTGGGGGATATCTGAATATCGACTATTAAGGAATCCCTGTTAATTTTGTTAGGTGCGATAATGGTATCATAGTTACATAGGAAAATATCCTTTGATTTTAGAGATGCATCTTAAAATAATTTGTTCTATGATGTCTATAATGTATTTTAAAATAGTTTGGTCAAAAAAAGCAAATGATGCAAATATTAATGGTTAAAGGTTAATAATTTTCAAATCTAGACATTGGGAGTGGACAATCACAGGACATTCCTATACTGCCTGCCATTTTGCTGACATCACTCCAAGAAATGGGTATTTCCATGTTCATTATACTATTCACTCCACTTAAAAAAAATATGTTTGAAAATGTTCACAATAAAAGTTAAAAAAAACCCATAATGTGATGGAAAGATTAAATTGTATTTCTTTTTCTTCTGAAATACATCGAAGGTATGTGGGAGAGTTTGCATGTATTGTACATTTTCCTGGGTGCAATGAGAACAGCTTTGTGTTGGGAAAGTCAGAGAGGGGAGGGCTGAGTCTGGGAGGATGATGACAAAGAGCAGGGAGAAAGGGACAGGGCTCTGTCTAGTCCCCTGGCCCCATTCCTGCATCCACGTCCAGGGGTGCCACAGCGAAGGGCCCCTGCGAGTGGCAGGCTCCACCCAGGCTGGGTTGCCATGAGGCTGCCTGCGTGCAGGGAGGCCCATCATCCGTTGCCTACCTGGGCCTGGAGTCTCACCCCCCAAACTGTCTGGCCGCCCATGAGGAAGCACTACTCCCTGTCCCCAGTACTCCCGCCTGCCCTGGAAGCCCCTGGGCAAGGGGGGCAAGAGAGGGCTGAAGAAGGGTCCCTAGGGCTCCCAAGCTGGGGATCAAGAGGAAAGAAAGACCTGTCACATAGTTCACACAGCACTTTCACCTCCTTCAAGTCTCACTGAAGTCCTGACTGGACGGCCAAGCCCATTTCACAGTCAGTCGTGATGCTGGGGGTGGGTGGGTGGGAAGACTCTGCCCCAGCCAGGGTGGAGCTGGCCTCTCTTCCCATTTCTCTTGAATCTTGGGCCAAGGGTTCTCACCCTCCCTTTTGTGATGGGGAAACAGAGGCCCTTCCAAAGAAAGGAAACATGCTCTCCAGGTCAACTGGCCATTGCCATGGAGTGAGGGGAGGACCCAGCTCAGGCTCCTTATCATGGAAGCTCTAGAAACGTCAGGAAAGATGGAGACTCAGGGGAGCATGGGAGGGTGGAAACCTCTGAAGGGAGCTCGCTCTTCCAGCGCAGTCCCTGGGGAGCCCTGGGCAGGCCTAACTGACGTTGTCCCTTGACTTAAGGAGGAGACCTGACCCCTCTGTAGCTGTGTTTCTTAAAGCCCATAGGGTGGCTTGCTGGGGGCCGGGAGGGCTGGGTAGCCATGGACAGCTTCTGGAGCAGCTGGAAGCAGAGGGCTGGGGCAGCATGCCTACGGCAAGGTGAAGCCTTCAGGAGCAGATGGCCAGCAACCCGCTTCAGAGAAGAATCAGAGGAACCAAGTGTCCCCCAAGCCCAGGGCCACCCCAGTCTCTGGGGGGAGCTGAGGGCTTCCTCCACTTTCTGGGGTCAGGCTCATTGGTCCTGCCAACAGAGGTTGTTTTATGGTCTCAGGTGGAAGGTTGGACCATTTGGCTGAACTCTTCAGGGACTGCTCTTCCTCCTCCAGGGAGCCTTCCCTGACTGCTCCTCTCAGCAACCCTTGCCCCATTTCTGGGCAGCTGCACCCCACACCCACCTGGGCTGGTTCTCCTGGGTCACTGGCTCAGCTCTCCCCTACCAACTGGAGAATCTTCCCAGGGCAGGGCGTGGGTCTGCTCCTTCTCTATGACACCTCCTGCCCCTGCTCTGGGCTGGGTACTGGCCTGAGCAGTTCTGCTACCAGTGAGGAGCCCCTGTGCCTGCTGTCCAGGGGGTGGGAGTAGTGGAAGGCCTGGAGGGTGGTCTTGGGGCGGACTTCCTCTTCTGAGACACTGGAGGTTTTCTTTCCTTTTCTTGCTTCCCTGTTCAGAGATTTCCTCTTCACAGACTGAGGTCAGGGCTCCATAAACAGGAGTGATAAGGCCTTGGGCTTTCAAACTGAACTTTGCAGCTACCATTTTATGACTCTGGTAACGTACTCCCACCCTTGCCACCCCCACCCCCCCGCCAAGTCTGGCTGGAGTAGGATTGCCTGGTGTCAATTCCTTATGGGAGCAAGTGCTGGCTGGTGGGGAGGAGGGAGAAATAGAGAGGGAAATGGGGGCCCCTCATTCCAGCCTGCCCTCATCCACTCCTGGGTGAGTCCCTTCTGCTCTCATCCACTCCTGGGTGAGTCCCTTCTCCCTCTGTGGGCCCAGCCCTGCACTGGGCTGTAGGGAACATGGGAGGGTGAGAGACCTTAGCCCTTGATCCCATGGGATGGTCAAAAGAGCCCAGGCTGGGAGGTGAGTAGGGTTGAAGGGTGGGGTCAGAGGGGGAAGGGCTGAGTGGGCTGGAGCAATCAGGGAAGGCTTTCTGGAGGAGCAGCTCAAGTTGGGAACTAACCAAACAAAATGTGGAAAGAACAGGGGAGGGTAGGCATGGGAAGAGCCAGGCTTTGGACTTTCTCAGGAGGTGGGGGGCAGATGTTGCACGACAAGGGGCCCCACTGAAATCACTCTGCCCCTAGGCTGAGAAGCCTCCAGGGATGGGAGAATGGGGTGCCAGTGGCGGTCTCAAGATCCCTGGCTCATCCAGGGAGAATTTTTTTGTTTTTTTTTTGCGGTACGCAGGCCTCTCACTGTTGTGGCCTCTCCCATTGCGGAGCACAGGCTCCGGACACGCAGCCTCAGCGGCCATGGCTCACGGGCCCAGCCTCTCCGTGGCATGTGGGATCTTCCCAGACCGGGGCACAAACCCGCGTCCCCTGCATCGGCAGGCGGGCTCTCAACCACTGTGCCACCAGGGAAGCCCCTCCAGGGAGAATTTGAGTGGTTGGAGCCCAAGGGTGGAAGAGCCCGAGGGTTGCTGGTGAGGCCTGGAGGCTTTGTGACACTGAGAGGCTGTAAGTGGTGCCAGAGCTACGGCCTCAGGGCCAGAACTTGGTCGGGCTTTGAGTGCTCAGGAGGTGGGTCTCACCACGGCCATCAGTGGGAGGAGAGGAATTATGCCAATTGTCTTAAGGCCTGCTCCCAGGACAAACGATGAGCACCCCTTCCCGGAGTGTGCAAGACATTAGCTAGATGGAACAGAGATTCCTGCCCTGGTGGAGGTGATGGTAAGGGAGGTAATCATGGGATAGAAGAAACTAGATGACCAATATACTCCATCCACCCACCAGCCAACTTGGAGCTGGTGCCAGACCTGGAACCCACAGGTTTTAGGCCCTGTCCAAGCAGCAACTGCAGATTCCTCAAGTCCTGGGGTAAGGGTAGAAAGAAATCAACCTCAGCCCAGGTCTGATGGGTGGGGGACAGGTGTGGCTCTGTTATCTTTGGGCCTCACTTTGCCCATCTGTAAAATGGGCTTGGGTAGTCTTCAGGTCTTCCCTGATCTTACAGAGAGATGACTCATGCATCTCCTGCCTCAACCAGAATCTGCCCTGCAGCCCAGGTAAGCCACACCCCCAGGCACACACATGGGAACACCCACACATGGGGCACGAGGGCACACATGCACCAGGGGCACACACACACCCATATGGAGATGAAGCAGAAGTGGGAGGAAGAGGGTGGCCACTGTTTGTTGGTTGTTTGTTCCCTGGTTAGCTTTCCCCATGCACATGTCTGGCCCTCCCTGAGAAACACCACTCCAAATCCTTACTGCCCACCACCTTCCACCTTGAGCTCCATACCTTTCAGCTCTGCTCAGTGGGAGGGCACAGAAGGGTCTGCCTGCCAGCCACCTGATCCCAAAAGCCCCTTCCCGGGTCCCAGGGTCCTCCGTGTTTGGTCTGCTGCTGAATGTCACTTCTACAAGTAGCTTAATGCCCCACAGACACCTCCGGTGGGGCACAGCACACAACGACGACCCTCACAGCCTGCCTCCAACCTCCTGTCTAGCAGACCTTCCATTTCAGTGGACCACAGTCCCCGACCCTGCATCCACTGACTTCCCCAACCCACAGGTACTACACGGAAGGCAAGTTTGGAGTCCGCCCTTAACCGTCTCCCCTCCACCGGTGTCCCAGATCCCGGCGCTGAGCGGGCTCCAAACAGCGCTGGAAGGGACTAGGCTCGACGGAGACCCCACCCCGCCCTCGGGTCTAGATCCGGTCTGGGGCGCAGGGGAGGCGAGACACGGTGCTCCGCGCCCCTTATCCCCTCCACGCAGACTTGAGCACACGGCTGGGTTCCCGTCACCCTCGCTCCACCCCCAGCTGCCGGGACTCTGGGCGGCTCGGCGGACACTCACCGCTGGCCCGAGGGCGCAGGCTAGGGCGCCGACCAGCACGCAGAGCCAGCGGGCGGGCGGAGGTCTAGGAGGGCGCATGGTCCGCCCCGGGTCCGCGGCGGGCGGCCCGGCGCCGGTAAAGGGCGGGCGGATGGGCGGCGTACCGCGCAGCGGACGTTGGGGAGACTGACAGAGTGGCGCTGCTGCGGTGCCCCTGCGTTAAGAGGCCCCGCTCGGAGCGAGGGCGGGCCCCGGGGGCTCGTCTGACGGGCGGCGGGTGCAGCCAATGGCTCCGCAGAGGCGGGGCGGCCGCGCAGGTGTGGGGCGGGGCTGGGGGAAGCCCCGGCGAGTCGGGTGTCCCAGCGCTCCCTCCGCCAGTCTCACACGTCAGTCCTCAGAGGCGAGGTGTGGGCAGGCCTTCGTCCCTTCGGACCGCATCCCCGGAAGACCCAAACCGTCGCATTCTTTTCTGCTTGGCTCACGACGTTTCCAAGCGCCAGGTTACGATCTCCCACTCCCACACGCCCCCTTAGCCCCACCCCAGGGCGCTCTGCTCGTCCAACTTCAGAGCCACCTCCTCTAGGAGGTCCCCCCGCCAGCCTCCCCATTTTCCACTTCTGCGCCTCGGAGGGCTGGTGCAGGCGGGCCGGATTAGGAGACAGCACAAATCACTTCTGATTCTCTAGGCTGAGGGCGCGACCTGCCTAGGGTCCTGGGCTGCAAGTGCCCCAGATAGGTGGGGCTCACTGTTTGATCCATTTTCAGTCACCCCAACTCATCCCTCGCGCCGGAGAGGCCAGGCTAAGGGAAGGTAGGGCGCGAGTGAGTCCCGACGCCGGGTTCCTTGGTGCCTCCCCTGAGCCCCGGCGACCCGGCAGGGCGCGCTCGGCACCGGCTGGGCTCCCGGACCATTCACGACCAGGCGGGGGCGGAGGGTCGTGCTTCAAGAAGGATGACGAGTCCGCTCCCTTGCGCGTCTGGGCCGGGGCACCTCGGGAAGGAGGCAGAGCTGAAGTTCCAGCGCCCCCACGCGGGAAGGGAAGGTCTGTTGCCAGCGCGCGGGCCCGGTCTGCGCTCTTCCGACCTAAAACAACCAGAGCCCTCCTCCTCCAGCCTTCCCTATTTTACGTACTGGGAAACTGAGATACGGAGAAAGGCCCGGAGCCGGCCTCTGATGCCTCACTTCCAAGGTTCGGCGGGGGACATCGGGCCAGCCCTCCTCCACCGTGCATCCTCAGAGCTCGGTTTATTCTTCCTTAGAATAAGGGGCAGGTTCACTGGCTCCGCGCCCTGGAAGGGCGCCTTCTTGTGGACCAAATGCAGGTGGCTGCCTTGCCCTCTTTCCGAGGGTTCGAGACTGGTGCAGTCGAGGCTGGAGGTGGCGGTGGTGGCAGTGGGGTAGGGTGACTGTGATAGAGGGATGAGGGCAGGCGATGTTCAGTGGAGAGGCGGAGAGGGCTGCGCGTCCCTGGGCGCCTGCGGAATGTGCGGCTGCTTGAAGGAGGTCTTACTCCAGGCTCTGGCTGATCAGCAAGTGCGTCAGAGTTCCCTGAGGGCGCACCCTGCTCTCCCTCCCTGCAGCGCGGGGTACTCGGGCCGCTGACCTTCTAAGGGTAGGATGGAATTATGGAGAGACAAGGGAAAGCCAGGAAGGGATGAGCGCCGAGCCGCTCCTCGATTTCGGCTTATTTGGGGTGCTAGCATTTGCTTCCTATTCTCCCTCCCTCCCTCCTTCCCTCCCTTGCACAATCATTAAGAGTTTGCTGTGTGCCAGGCTCTGCGCTTTGCACTGGGGCACAGAGATATATAAGACAGTGGCACCTGTTGCCTGAGGAGGACCTGGGGAGCTATTGTACTCCCTCCAAATTTCTACCTCCTTCCAGATATAATCAGTAAGCCTGGACATAAGCCCTTCCCCAGACAGGAGAACTGTGGAGATGCCCTTGCCCTGGCCATTCTGGGGTTTGAACTCGCTTTCTCAGGGGAGGAAGTGTTTGAAGAATCACAAGCCATCTCCTCATCCATTCTCACTTCTGGAGGCCAGGTTAGGCTCAGGAGTCAGAGGTCCTTGCCTCCCCCTGCGACCCTGCCACTACTCCCTCTCAGGCCTCAGTGCTCTAGCAGGGCAGTGGAATTTTGTCCTCATTCTGGAAAGTCACCTTTGCTTGGCACAGTGACCCAGGAATCCTAGATATGAATGGCAAATCCATGAGCTTTGGCTCTCATAAACCTTTGCCCACTCTACACACACACACACACACACACACACACACACACACACCCATCTGATCAGCTGCAGAAAGCTGATGAAATCCCACCATTAAAGCATGTCCTTTGGCCTGTTAAAGTTCTGCTCTCTCTGAGAACAAGTATCTTGGTTACTTGAGGGTGCATTTGAGGGAGGTGAGGATTGGGGAATAGGAGAGAGCCAGACCCCACTTTGCCAAGTGACCCTTGGCCAGGCCCAGAAGGGGGCAGATGGAGGAGGGGTGGGAATCAGCTGGGAGTGGCTGCCTCTCCCCTTGTTCTGGAGGGTGTCCACACGACACCCCCTCCTTAGCTTGAGGACTACACGTGGGCAGGCTGGAAGCAGCGAGAGTGACTGGCAGGGCCCCTGGATGCCCTTGCACCCAGGGTGACTGAGGAATAGTAGTTTCCATGCAGATTCTTTGCAATGAAAATTACTTCTTTGTTCTTTCAGAATCGTTCTCCTGGGAGACCCACCCTTCCTTACCTATCAAAAGTCACAAAACAACTTCAGAAGTAAAAGAAGCAGGAAAAAGAAAATAGCCAAAACAAACCAATACCTGAACAATTCAACCAAGAGTATGTTTGACCTTGTTTTGACGAATTGTTACCGCATGTCCTGTTCTATGTCCTGAGGCACTGTGGGGATCACCTGGGGGCCTACTCCTGGGGAGTTCTTGGAATCTGATGAGAAAACCATCCTTTCACCTGTCTGATGATCTGGGAAAGCTTCTGGGGTGGGAGTGGGATATCAGAAACAGGAGGTGTGTGTGTGTTGGGGGGGGGGCACAGAGACAGACTATTTGAGGGGGTGGGAAACAGTGACTTGGATCTCCATTCTCCACCCCCCACCCCGAAGCCCGAGTCCCTCTGGAGTTGACCTTTGCCTCATCAGTCCAGGTTTGGGGAGGGGGCCACAGCCACCTCTTGCTCTCTGCTCCCCCATGTCCTCTTGAATGGATTCCTCCAAGGGTATTCTGTTCTGAAGTCTCTCCTCCTGGATCCCTGGAACCAGTCTCCAGTCTCTGGCCCAAGCCCCACCTCCCTTCTGGATGCGGGAAACAGAGGGGTGCAGAAGGTGGGGGGAAAGACAGAGAGGCAGAGTCACTTGCCTTCCCCCGTGATGACAGGCGAGGCAGGAAAGAGTCGGCAGTTACTCATTTGGAGCCTGCGTGGCTTCCTGGCTGCCTGCCTCATTCTTGCTGTGGGTGCCACCTTGCCTCCCCCAGTCCTTCTCCCACCTCTTGAGTCGTGCACTCACTGCTTCAAGGCTCCCAGCTGAGGAACTCAATGATGGTGAGGTCTGCAGTGGAGTGGGAAGGGCAGCTGGGGACCACGGTGTGGTCTTGGCCTCCTTGGCAGGGACCTGGCCTGGAGAGTCACTGCTCAGGATGCCCCTTCCGGAGCCATCCACATTTCTGTGTGGATGCAAGCAAGATTTGCCTTTTCTGGGCTTCTGAGTTGAAGACACCTTAGGTCTTTATTCATCGAGTGGGGCTGGCAGCTCCAAGGATAAGAGGTGCTCATCACCTCCCCAGGCCTCTCCTTCTTTGGGGCCGGTTCTTCCTGTGAGAAGATGTTTCTTAACTCCAAGCCATGGTTTGGTGGAGGGCAGGAGAGGCCTATTGCTTAGAGAAGCAATATTCCTTTCATCCTTTCTGTAACTGCTTGCAGTGAATAGCATTCCTTCATCCCTCTTGTATCACCGCCTCCACTGACCTGGCCCTCTGATGAGCACTGGGGATGTTGCAGTGACTTAGACATTGGCTGCCCCTCTAGGACAGCCTACCACTGCTTCAGAGGGCACTGGAGGGATCTTCTGGTGATGCTGCAGCTGCACTAGCTAAAAAACAAGAGTTCATGGGAGTGCAGGTGATGGAGGGAGAATTGTTCTGACTTGAGAGATGGGGAAATGAAGCCCAGGGACGGGTTTGGAAATGGCCAGCATCACTCCTTGGTCCTGGAGGCTGGGCTTAGAGCTCGGGAGGGGAGGGGGCAGAGGGGAGGTGATGGTGCCAACTCTAGGTGCATCAGTTCAGGCCCTCTAGTGATCAGATGCTAAGACGGAGTTAGTATTATCGGAAGTTTATTGGATGGCAGGGGGGCCCTGTGAAAGACAAAGGAGGAAAAGGCAGGACCCAGCAGGGAGAACCTCAGACTGCGACCCAGCTCTGACAGAGCCTCTGCTAGCCTGACCCGGAGCTGCAGAGCAAAGGTGACACGTGGACGCCTTAGTAACCCTACTCTGCACAGTCAGTGTCTGGGGGCCATCTGGGAAGAGCAGAACCCTCACCTCAAATGCTGTGGTGCATCCTGAAAGCGCTACTCAGAGAGCCTGTCAGCTCACTGCATTCCCCACAGCTGAATGGCACGTTCTTTCTTGACAGGAGATCCAAGTGAGGCATGTCTGCGGCTACCACAGGGGGGAAACTGAGGCGTGGAAAATGAAGGCCGGGGGAGAGCTCCTGCTCCAGGAGACAGAGAAAGAGGAGCCTAAGGTCCTACCCTTGGGGAATGCCTATTCTGGGCACAGACAGGGATGACTTAAGAGGGAGCTCCTTTCCTCAGAATCCCAGGGCTCATTATGAGGGGGTCAGCGGTCTGTCATCAGGCGGCTTGGCATCGTGGTACAGCAAGTCTGGGAGACTCCAGAGGTGAGGACTCCCCGCCTCCCCCATTTACTCTCTAACAGCAGCCACAGTTTCTTGGTCAAATGCCTACTGCCGTATCTGTGTGCGCATGTGCGTGTGTGTGTCCGTGTGTAAGAGCACGTGAGTGTGTGTGCTGTGTATGGGTGTGAGTCAGGACAGACGCATCTGCTCCCAGCCGGGTCTGAGAGCAGGGCGTGGCCAGCGTGTATTGGGAGGAGGCTGAGTTAGGGGCAAGGCTCTGGGTGATTAGTGGCAGAGAGGGAATGAGTCACAGGGAGGGTGCCCAGGACCCCAGCACCAGGCTGTGTCTCAGAGCTCATTCCTGAGGCAATGGACTCTGTGGCCCTTGTAGCACCCCGACCCCAGGAGGAGCTCAGCCTAGGTCCACAGAAGATCTCAGTTCCCACGCTCACCTCTCCACTCCCAGCCCCGGGTTCCTGTGAATTGTTGTGTAGCTGGCCTTGGACAGAGATTCTGGACAAGGAAGATAATGTTAACGGGACAAAACAGACCTGGGGATTAAGTAACATAATTGATGCCATCAGAGACTAGTGTGTGTGTTAAAAATTTAAGGCCATCGACGGAAAAAGATGGAAGTCTCAATGGAACTCCCAAACAACTAGAAGAAGGAAAAATAACACAAAGAAAACTCCGTCAATGTGGGAGATTAGAAACAAGAATACATGATACATAGAAGCATAAAATCAGATATCAGGAATAATCACAAACATTAATCATCACAGTAAATGTGAAAGGAGGAGAATTTAAGATGGGAAATTTAAGAGGAATAGTTCATACTATTAGAACATTCAATCTATCAAAAAGATGAAATAATCATGAACATCTAAGCATCTAATGATATAGCCTCAAGATACATGAAAAAAGGATGAATTGTCAAATCTACAGTCAGAGTGGAAGACCTGAACACCCTTCCCTCAGGAGTTCCATTCAGCTGTCAAAAAAAAAAAAATCAACTAGAACCACATTTCCCAGCAGGGATAGCTATCTCAAAATATGGTATTGAGCAAGAAAAGCAGGTTGCAGAATGAGGTGTACAATACAGTGTTCCTTATATAGAACTTAAAATCTGCAAACAATACTATGTAACTTTTATGGATACAAAAATATATAGAAAAAGTCTAAAAAATGTCCAGGAAAGATAAACGTGTAAGTCCTGTTTTCTCTCTGTAAGGCAAGGGAGGGGAAAGGGATAAGGGAACTGTATTAGTTTTCTGTTGCTGTGTTACAGATTACCACAAACTTAGCATCTTAAAGCAACACCCATTTATTACCTCATATTTTCTGTAGGTCAGAAGTCCAGATATGGTCTACCTAGGTCCTCTGTGGAAATCAAGGTGTTGGCCTCCTACTCTCCAACCTCAGCAGGCAAGTTGAGTATTATTATTGTTTTTTAACTTGTTAAGAAAAGCTTCAAAATATACAAAGTGGATAAAATAGCATAGTGAACTCCCACGTATCCCCCATCACTTTGTTTTCTCTGTGTCCCCACCCCAGCCATGATCATTTTAAATCAAATCACTGATCTATCATTTTATATTTAATATAACTCAGTAGTTACCTCTACAGGATAAGCACTCAAAAAAAAAAAAGAAAGAAAGACCCACAATACTATCATCACATAATACCATTTTTATGCTCACCACACCTCCCCACCTGCCAAAATTCCTTAACAGCGTTAAATAATGTCATTATTTAATTTTCTTTCTTTGCCTTATAAATACTTTTATTTTCTACCAGTTGTTTGTTTAAATAAGGCTCACATATTATAATTCAATATAGAGGCTCCCTCATCTCTCTGCCTCTCCTTTCCTCACAAGTTCTCCTTGGAAGAAATTGGACTGGTCCTGTTCACTGGCTTCCCACAGTCGGAGTTTTGGTGATTGCGTTCTGTGGTGTTATTTAACTATTTCTCTAAGACTGATTATTTTAAAACACATCTTAAAACATACATGAGGTGATTTGCTCCTTAGTTCAAAGTGCTTACAAATCCTGAGTGAGACCCCCATCACCTCCCCTTTACCTCTCCTCTGCTTCTCCCACTCTTGTCTCCAGCCACCCTGGCCTCCCTGCTAGTCCAAGAACTCATTCCTGGCCCACTCTTTTTTAAAAATTGAAATGTAGTTGATTTACAATGTTGTGTTAGTTTCTGGTGTACAGCAAAGTGATTCAGTTATACATATATTCTTTTCCATTATAGGCTATTACAAGATATTGAATGTAGTTCCCTGTACTATACATTAGGTTTTTTTTTTTTTTTTTTTTTTTTTTTCGGTATGCAGGCCTTTCATTGCTGTGGCCTCTCCCGTTGCGAAACACAGGCTCCGGACGCACAGGCTCAGCAGCCATGGCTCACGGGCCCAGCCACTCCACGGTATGTGGGATTCTCCCAGACCGGGGCACGAACCCGCATCCCCTGCATCGGCAGGCAGACTCTCAACCACTGCACCACCAGGGAAGCCCTACAGTAGGTTCTTGTAGTTTATCTATTTTATGTATAGTAGTGTGTATATGTTAATCCCAAACTCTTAACTCATCCTCCCCCACCTTCCCGTTTAGTACCCGTAAGTTTGTTTTCCGATTCCTAGCCCACTCTTGCTCTTGGGTCTTAAGTCCCTCTGCTTGGAATGCTCTTCTTCCAGGTATCACCATAGCTCCTCACCTTTCTCTTTAAGGCTGACTCCCTTACTTCATACTCTAAACTGCTTCCTCCCCTCCGAATCCTGGACTGGGCCCCCTCACCCTGTCTACATCTTTCCCCCATTGTGCTTATCACCTCCTAAGTTACAATGTCCTTTAGTTATTTGTGAACGTACTCTATTACACATATTGGCTGTTTCTCTCTGCTAGAATAGAAGTTCCACGAGGGCAGGGATTTGCAGGTGTTTTGTTCCCCAATGTATCTCAAGTCCCCGGAATGGTGCCTGGCACATGGCCCTCTATTGGTGTTTATTGAATGAACAAATAAGTGAATGAGTCTTCCTAAAACCCATAGCTGACGCCGTCCTCCCTTTGTCCCAGGATTCTAATGCTGCCCTCTCACAAGCTCTGAGGGAAGCTCTCCCCAGCCCCTCCTTAGTCTGGTCTTGGATATGCTTCCCCACTCCTGCCCAAGCCTTGGGCTCTGCCTTGTAGAACATCAAGCTCTTTCATGCCTCCCTGGCATTGCCTGTGCTGTTCCTTCTGTCAGGAATACCCTCCTCCACACGTCTCTCAGGGGAGACTTTGTCATGCTTCAGGGCTTGAGTCCATGTCAGTCACTGCCTCTGGGAGGACCTGGGATGATAGGCCCAGAGTGGTGATGATTGGGTAGCAAGAGAGCTGGAGCTCCTCCTGCAAGCCTATTCTGCTTAGACCTATCTTTGACTCTAGGCCAAATCTGACCCTTGATCACAGGCTGATCCCTAATGACCTAAGGCCTCCACCCAGAGTTACACATGATCTTAGACTGATCCCTGCCTCTAACCTGACCCCTGACCCTTATCATGGGTCTCAATTAAAACTAACCTTTGATCCTGATCATGGGCCTCAATCCAGAGTGACCCATGACCCCAGGATCATACCTCACTTCTGAATATGGGCATCAGCCTAGCCTGGCTTCTGACCCCAATCCACCTTGCCTGTCACAGGGAGTGAGAATGTGTGGCTGGCTCCCGTCAGGCAGTGCCTGAGTCTCCAAGTCCACGGTCCCTAGAGAGAGGCCAGGGCCTCAAGGCTGGGAGTCTCCAGGACACCTGGGGGAAGTTCTCACTTCTGCCTGTCCTCTTCCCATCCCTCCCTCTGGCTCCCAGTCCAGTGGGTGCTGCCCCAGACTGAGGGGAGACACCTCCCTACCTCAGGGAGCCCCACTATGAGGAAACACAGCCCTGCTCTCCAAGAACCACAGTCTGAGGGGGAGATGCAGCCCTCGCTCAGGGAGCTCACTCTGAGGAAACCCAGCCCTGCCCTTGAGAAGCCACAGTGAGGGGGAGATAGAGCACTCCTTCAGGGAACCCGACTCCGAGGGGAGACCCAGGCCTGTCCTCAAGGACCTCCAGTCAGAGGGGAGACACAGCCCTAAATCAGGGAGCATGACTCTGAAAAAAACACAGCCTTTCCCTCGAAGAGCCCCAGTCTAAGGGCGGAGACGCAGCCCTGCCTCACGGAGCCCGGGAGGGGAGACACAGCCCTGAGGGGAGACACAGCCCTGCTCTCAGGTCTCTTGACTTTGTGGCCAGGCACCAGGGGATGGGACTAACTGGCCAGAGCAACCCACACTTCTTTTTGCTCAGATCTGGGTAAAAATAGCCTCAGCTGCCCATGCCTCTCTCTTACTTCCCCTTTATCCTGACCCTGCTCAGGCCCAAGTCACTTGTCAGCTCCCCCTGCCCTCGGCCTCTTCTTGCCTGGGATGGGACAGGGCCCAGAAAGATGGGGCCAGGGGCCCAGACAAGTTAAACAGTTCTGCTGCAGCCCAAGTGAATCCTGACACCCGTTGCTGCTTCTGGGTAGCCACCCTGGATTGGCTGTTGGCTCTCTTGCCTCTTGATATGAGATAATTTGCTCCAGATATGAGATAATTTATCCACCCTTGAGGTGTGTAGACATCTCTGTCCTCTGCCTTGAAAGGGGTGAGGAGGCAAGGAGGAAGTTCAGCCCCTGCCCTTGGAGCCCTCAGAGTGGTTGAGGAGACCAGAATCTTCTGCACGGATGAGTTAGGGTGTGAGTGGAGGCCACAGGCTGGACTTAGGCTCTCTGAGTGATGCAGCCCAGAGGTGGGGCTCAGTGGGAACAGTGCTCTGAAGGGGCCGGAGCACCAGGGAGGGGAGGTCTGGAACTGGTGGTGGAGGCGGGATTGTGTGTGTGTGTGTGTGTGTGTGTGTGTGTGTGTGTGTGTGTGTATAACCTACAGCTGGGGAGCAAGAAGGGAGTAGAGGGTAGAGGCCTTGCAGGCTAGAGCCAAGGCCACATTTGAGGACAACTGGGCACCACCAGAGGACCAGGAGAAAGGCCTTGGCCCAGGAAAGTACACAACTGTGTGCATTAAAGAAATGTCCCATCGCTGGTCTCAGAGAAGCATCAACTCATGGGGAAGCTTGGGCCTGAGGATCCCTTAATCTGCGACCAGAGTAGGGTTGGGGTCGTGGCCTTCCCTCCATGTGGAGGGGCTGGATGTGTTTCATCATGGCCAGGGTGCTCTAGCCTGGCGCATGCTGGCCACTCAGCTGTTGCAGACTCTTCCTTAGTCCTCCTGACGTCACGGTGAAAAATATATCCATGCAGAACACGTGCCCTTCTGGTAGCACCGTCTTGATTACTGGGGTGGAAACTACTGCTCCCCTACTCTTGGCCCACATGGTTCAATGGTGGAGTGGGGGTCAGCCTTACTCTGGCTCCAGTAGCGGGTACATGCCTTAGGCCTGACCAGTGAGAGCCTTGCTGATGGTCACATGCCTCAAGCTGAGCCAGTGAGCACCAGCCCTGGAACTTTTGCCAGAACTCTGGGAAAAAAGTGTGTTTCTCTGCTAGCAAGCCAGGAAAACATAAGCCTGCTGCTGTTGTGGCCACATTGACCTGCCTGAGATTTGAGCCAGGACACAGGATATCAGACCCAAGAGATGAAGAGAGACATATCTGCTGACATTATCTGAGTCCCTGGATCCAGATGCACCTAAGGCAGACATTTTTTTCCTTGAAACCTTTTTTTTTTTTAAAAATTGGGGTATAGCTGTTTTACAATGTTGTGTTATTGTCTACTGTCCAGCAAAGTGGAGTTCCCTGTGCTATACAGCAGGTACCTAAAGCCGATTTGCCTGTGGACTTTTTAGTTTCTGAGCTACAGCTCCCTTCTTTGCCTAAGCCAGTGTCTGCTGGCCTTCTGTCACATGAAATGGAAGCACCCCTTCTCCCCACTAGAGCCCAAGCTGTTCGGGGAGGCCACCTTCGGATCACGCTAAGCACCTCCATTGTGAATATGCAGAAGCCCAAATCTGACCTCTTTAGGTGAGGCTTATGTTTTAAGTCCTTCTGAACGCATCTTCTCCATCAAAATTTACTTGTCCCGTGTCCCATCCCCCTGACTTTTCTCCTGCCCAAGAGCTGGCTAATCTGATTAAACAACTAATCACACATGTAGACCCTGGCAAGCATTTGCTCAAAGAGCCTTTTCAAGAAGGAGAGATTCTAATCTCGAGAATCTTGAGCTCCCTGTGGACAAGGTTTCCAGAGAGACTTTGGGGACCTGTCTCATTTCACTGGTCAAGCTGCCCCTTGGGAGTCCTCGATTCTTCACCTCTGGTTGCCTGCAGCGGGGAGTCCCAGCCTCGGGCCATGTGGCAGCATCACCACCAGGTGGCAGTGGCGCCAAGTTCCTGAGGCCTCAGGACGCCGCTCAGCCCAGTTTACTTGATGTAAATAGAAAGAGGAGGGTGTAAGGAATGGAGCCCCGGCTTTGGAGCCATCCAGATAAAATGGGAATTACTGCTCTGCTACTTAGCGACTCCAGGCCGTGGACAAGGGGCTAGAATTGTTCCTCAGTTTCCTCCCTCAGACTCAAAACTAATTGTGTCACTGCAGCAGCTTTTAAAGTAAGCCCCACTCTCCCAGAATCTTAACTTCTTGAGGGCTTTCATGTCTCAGGCCTGCTCTAAGATCTTTACATATATTATCTCATTTGCTCCTCAGAAAGATTGTGAAGCACGTGCTATTATCGTCCTTATTTTCCAGATGTGGAAACAGAGGCACAGAGAGGGTCAGGAGCTTGTCCAATGTCACCCAGCAGAGCTGGCATTTGAACACAGGCAGGCTGGCTTCAGAGCCTCTCTTACCTAACCATCATGCTATTCCACGTCTAACACCAATGTGTGTTACATTCTACTCCCACATGACTGTCGTTGGCCACAGCCTGTGGCAGAGACTGAGTGTTGGGAAGATAGTAAAATCAGAAGAAATACAAAGAGAGACGCTTCATGATCAGGTCACCCCAAATCCTTGCCAGTTTTCCAGAGTTCATGACCTGGGGACTTAAGACTGTTGGGAGAGTCTTCTACAAGGCACTGATGTCTTTTGTACCTGGAGAGAACAGCTTCCACCACCCCTGCAAATTCCTTCCACTCCAGATCACAGGGTCTCTGTGTCCTGGCTTAGAGTATATGGGGATTTGTGAGGGAGGCATTGCTGGTTCTCTTCTGGGGCCATTACTCCCTTTTGTTCCCATCCTCAGTGTCTAAAGCTCATCTTTTTTTTTTTTTTTTTTTTTGCGGTATGTGGGCCTCTCACTGCTGTGGCCTCTCCCGCCGTGGAGCACAGGCTCCGGATGCGCAGGCTCAGCGGCCATGGCTCACGGGCCCAGCCGCTCCACGGCACGTGGGATCCTCCCGGACCGGGGCATGAACCCGTGTCCCCTGCATCGGCAGGCGGACTCCCAACCACTGCACCACCAGGGAAGCCCTAAAGCTCATCTCTTAATCCTCCTTCCTGTGTCCTGGTGTATCCCTGCATTCCCGGGAGGCCAGGGCTGACAGGAGGGAAGGCTGGAGACCCCGAGCATCTTTCGGTCTGGGCTGGCATTCTCCACAGTCCTGGGAGTGTCGTTGCCCGGGCTGCCCTCAGTCATAGACCTGCAACAGCGTCCTCCTGCTCCGGAATTCCTTAGGCCAAGCCCATGGAGGTTGAGAGTGCGGGTTCCGGAACTAAACAGCCGGCCTCACGCCTCAGTTCTGCCACCTGCCAGCAAGGTGACTCTGGGATACTCACCTAACTTCTTTGTCTATATTGCTTCATCAGGAAAATGGAGATAAAAAACACCTACCTTACGGGGTAGTTGCAAGGGTAGAGAGGCTGACAAAGGAAAGAATAACGCATTTAGAAAGGATTAAGCATAAAAGTGCACCAACTGGCACAGGGCTTGATCCATGGGGGTTTTTGCACAGAGGCACATGTATGGGGTGTGTGTGTGTGTGTGTGTGTGTGTGAAAATCTGGTCTGAGTCCCACCATCAATCTGCTCTGATGCTCTGAAGAAAGGGGTCCCTGCAGGTGGCAGCTGTGTTCTCCTCATCTGATTTCTGAAACCTTACCCAGAGGCTGGCTCTGGGGCTCCCTGGGATGCAGACCAAACATTTTCCTTCCCCTGCTGCTGGTCACGGGGTGGCGATGCACCCCAGGCTGCTGTGTCCTGCGGCCCTTCCTTGCCTGTGTCTCCCTCTTCAAGCTCAGAGTGAGGGGGCCTTTTAGATTCTCCCAGTAGTAGGGCTGCCAGATTTAGCAAGTAAAAATACGGGTCACCCAGTTAAATTTGAATTTCAGGTAAACAATGAGTGATTTTTTAGTCTGTCCCTAGTATTGTGTTTTATCTGCAACCTTAGGCGTGGACCCCATGCCTGTCTGAGGTCCCTATCCTATCCCCCTGGTCCCTAGGTCCCTAGGAAATGCCCCGCAGTTTCCATATAGCGGGTGGTGGAGGAGCAACGCCATTTCCAGGGAAAGCCCCAGTGTCCACCTCCCTTGCTGCCCACATGACCCCCAGAGGCTGTCCCTTCCTTAATCCTGGGACCCTCCTCTCCTTTGGGGCAGGGAAAACTGGCTCTGAGCTATCACAAGTCTTCAAAGTTTCTAGATGATCTGTAAATTTCATGCCAAGTCCTTCAGTTTCTTACAACTCAGAATGACTTTTGACATTTAAAAGCCAAGCCAAAGTTTTGAGTTTCTTGTTCTCTCATCCTGCCCCTGTGGGAGGTCTTAGCTATTGGGCTAAGAAAGAACAAGGACACACGAGGAGATGCAGCTAATATTTCCACGTGTTCCCCAGCAACACACAGAGGGTCTCAGTGAAATCTCCCCAGTCTCAGCCCTATTCCCATCCCAACCCTGTTCTTTGTTTCCATGGCCACTGGGGTGCTGGTCGTTCCAGGTGTCAGGCTATTAAAGGACAGGTGTACCTGGTCCATTCATATCCACCTCCCTTGTCACCTGTCAGAAAATACAGCAGTCAGTTCTCGGAGCTGCTTCCCAGAGGGGACTGTCATTGTGTCTGTTCTATCAGTCAAATGCATCGCATCAGAGAATCGTAGCCCATCTCTCTGCCATGAGCTCGGGAGGGAGAGAAGACAGAGGAGCCTGCAGAGACTTCTGAAAACTGAGAAGTGCTTTATCACAGCCAAGGACACCCTCCCGGTAATGTTGCCTCAACATCCCCTTGTCATTCAAACATCGCTGCCCAGTGAGCTGGGAACCTGCACCGCCAGGCTCAGGAGACTGAGGGGACCTGGGCATGACGTCCCCACAGGGCACAGTGAGCCTGCGAGACAAAGGGAAATGGGAATTTAATTCTGGAAAGAGTTCTTCCTCAGCCATCAGGCTAAAAATGCACTCATTTGTGTAAGACACAGGCCTCAGTCACTGAAGAAAGTGAATGTGTGATGAAGGGAAGCGTCCTACACTTGGCAGACTTGCTGAGAATTCACACTTCCTGAGTCAAA
This sequence comes from Pseudorca crassidens, assembly GCF_039906515.1. Classification (NCBI taxonomy): domain Eukaryota; kingdom Metazoa; phylum Chordata; class Mammalia; order Artiodactyla; family Delphinidae; genus Pseudorca; species Pseudorca crassidens. The sequence continues at coordinate 61,133,604 of NC_090305.1, forward strand.
GCCACTGACATTTCAGAAGAGCCAAATTTAATCAAGGCGTTTTGAAAGATCCAGACTGAATCAGAGAGACATGAGGCCCTATTATCAGCAGGAATCTCGATGACTACTTGGAACTGTGTTTGCTGGGAAGTATAGCTTTCTCTTGAAAGTGATGGCAACATCGATTTTGTAAGAGGGCCTGTTTTTTGGGAGGGGTATAATTGTTTTACAATGTTGTGTTAGTTTCTACTGTACAGAGAAGTGGAGTTTCCTGTGCTATAGAGCAGGTTCTTATTAGTTATCTATTTTATACATATTAGTGTATATATGTCAATCCCAATCTCCCAATTCATCCCACCACCACCCCCGCTGCTTTCCCCCCTTGGTGTCCATGCGTTTGTTCTCTACATCTGTGTCTCTATTTCCGGAGGGCCTGTTTTAAGTCAGGTCGTTAGCATCAAATATGGAAAGAATAGTTATGCCTGAGATGCCAGGTTTGCCCCAAGATGCAGCTTGGAGTGTCTTGGGAATACCATGGGCAGAAGTTTTGCAAACTTGAGGATTGTAGCCTTGAGGATTATGGGTTCAAGGGAAACCTCATTAAAAGGCTGAAATGCAAAACCTGAAAACGAGCTGCTCTGAGAAGGCCTGGAGGCCTTCGTCTGTCCCTGTCTGATATTTGCCACGTCTGTCTGTCTGTGTAGTATTTCTCCCCCTTCTAGAATGTAAGCTCCACAAGACCAGGAGTTTTTTAAATATAATTTTTAGAATCAGAAAAAGAATGAATATATGTATATGTATAACTGAATCACTTTACTGTACACCTGAAACTAACACAACATTGTAAACCAACTATATGCCAATAAAATTTTAAAATAATAATAAAATATAACATAATTTTTTTTTAAGTTTGCAGTTATTACAAAATATTGGCTGTATTCCCCATGTTGTATAATGCATCCTTGTAGCCGATCTTACACCCAAATGTTTGTACCTCCCTCTCTTTCACCCCTGTATTGCTCCTCCCCTCTTCTCTCTCCACACTGGTAAACCCTAGTTTATTCTCTATAACAGTGAGTTTGCCTCTTTTTTGTATATGCACTAGCTTGTTGTACTTTTTTTTTTTAATATTTATTTATTTGGTTGCGTTGGGTCTTAGTTGCGGCACACAGGATCATCGTTGTGGCGTGCGAACTCTTAGCTGTGGCATGTGGGATCTAGTTCTCTGACCAGGGATCGAACCCGGGCCCCCTGCATTGGGAGCACGGAGTCTTAGCCACTGGACCACCAGGGAAGTCCCATGTTGTATGTTTTAGATTTTACATATAAGTGATATCATACAGTATTTGTCTTTCTCTGTCTGACTTATTTCACTTAGTATAATGCCCTCCAAGCCCACCCATGTTGCTGCAAATGGCAAAATTTCATTCTTTTGGTTTGGCTGAATAGTATTCCATTGTAGGATTTTTTTTTTCCTGATTTGTTCATTGCCATATCCCCAGTGCTGTGAACATTGTCAGGCACAGGGTAGCCCTTGGTATGTATTCACTCAATGAATGAATGAGTGAATGAATGAATGAAAAGACCTCTGAGGCCAAGCACATCTCATCCTTTAATACTATTACTAATATTACTATTAGCATCCACTTATTATGTGCTCTATCTTGTATTCTTACAGCATATTTAGCAGCTCATACACCTGATCTTATTCAGTCTTACTCAGTCTTCACAATAAGCCTGTATAGTAGGTATTTAAGTTCCTACTTTACAGGTAAGGAAACAGAGGCTTCGAGAGATTTCCACATGGCCAGTAAGTGATGGAGCTGGTATCAGCACAGGCCTGTTTGGCTCAAAGACTGAGGTACCCCACTGCTCTCTCTCTTTCTTTCTCTCTCTTTCTCTTAAAATAACAGCCTTATCGAGATACAATTCAATAAGACTCAATAGGGCCCACATCTGGTCCACAGGACACACACACACACACACACACACACACCCTTGATTTCCCAGGCAGGAGTACTACTCCAGGCCATGTTGTTCCCCAGCTCAGAGAACCCAAAAGCCTTCTGAATATTCCCACTGAAGCCCTCTCTCTAGACCAAAAGCAATGGAGGTAGCATTCCCTCTAAACTCTTGAAGTCCCAACACAGTTTTCTCCAAAGAATTCCTCCTCAAATCATATCTCGTTCCATGCTTTCATCTTGCTTGACATCCTTGATCCAGCTGAGGGTTCCCACTTACTTGGTAAGTTTGTGTATGGGAAGGCTGTGTCTCAGATTGACTTGGCTATCTTGTGGTTAACATAGTGAAGCATCTTCTGAAACTGAGGCCAGAGGAGCCCCGTTTTAACATCCTTCTAAACAGGCACCAAGATCATACAACTACTCAGGGTTTCCTTTCCTTTTGTCCTCCTGCCTGGATATTGGGAGCTTCATGGTTCGTAGAGCCGAGTTCCATTAGAGTAGAGTAGAATCAGAAGTAGCAAAATGCTGTTTGCCGTGAATTTATGGAGAGATGTTACTTTCAGATCCTGTTAACATTTCTGTCTTCCCAGAGCTACCTGGAGAGGGTCCAGAGATGCTCAGATGATGATTACGTCCACCTGACTTCCTTCTTCCTCTTCTTTCAACTTATTTACTAAAAATACTTCACACCTTGGAGGAAAGCCCCAGAGGACTGGAGTTGGTGGCAACGTGGAGGAAGGTAGATGAGTTGGATACGTCTCTGGGATCATGAATCTTGGGTGGAACCGAGGTTTTTACTCAGAGCTTTTATCTGTTTATCCCCAAGAATCACTAACATCCACCAGATTTCTAGGAAGCCTGTATTTAAATTCACAAAAGCAGGTCTTCTGTGTCTTTCTACCCAGGAGCTGTACGGAGGAAAAAATGAGTGGGGATTTGGAATAGATATTTCAAAGACTTGCAGTCCCTGATGAGATATATTTCCAAATAGTTCTCTAGTTCTCCAAAGCGTTTATGACTTCTTTTACACACACACACACACACACACACACACACACACACAAATTCAGGCATTTGATGTTTCTGAAACCCAGCCCGAGGCAGAACCTTAAACATATCTCAAGTTGTGATCACAGAAGCAACAGGCTCCCACTGGGGTTGAGGTTCTGAAGGGCATTGCATGTTAAATTTATCAAAGCCACAGCAACCAGATCTTTATAAATAATTCTGGCATCCTTCATTGCTCCTTTTTTTGCCATCAGCCTGTGGGGGGCAATTAGTTTTCATAGAAAAGAGAAGCTTCTCACTTACACCGTTGCATTCACAGCACTTTTGTTTTTATGAACACTTCATTTCCTCAGTCTCCAGATGAACTTCTGCAATATTGGAAATTTCTTATTTATGAAAACCCTGTAAAACTGTTATGTTTCAGTTGAACTTAAGGTTTTTCTATCCATTTGCGGGGTCATGTTCTGACAAACTGCGGCCCCTCTGTTTGCTGGGCACTAATGGAAGGGGAAGTAAAGCCCACGCAGACATGTCTCTGGAGATGAGCTGGAGAAATTCACAGAATTGAAAACAGACAGAGTTCAGTGAGAAGAATTCTGACACAGAGGCCATGCATGGAAAGCAGGTAGAGGAAAGGGGGAGGATACCAAGAAGGCTGGTTAGGTTTGGAAGGATGTGTGGAAGTCAGACATACCAAGAAAGAAGGAAGGGTTTTCCAGGCACAGGGAACAGCATGTGTGAAGGCACGGAGGTCTGAGACAAAGAGGACCTTGCCCACTTCTGGTGGATTCTGGGGAGGCGGCAAGATCTCAGAAGGAGGAAGGTTATGCAGTGTGTTTGGGCAAAATGGGCTTGATCCCTGGTGTGTTTGAGAGTAGTACTATATGACTCCAGATGAGTCATCTATTTAGAAAATAGATAAAATTAAAAGCTTAAAATATGTTTTTGCCAACAGTAGAATCTTATTAATAAAATCAAAATTTAAAGAGAAGAAAAGGAGACTGATTTTGAGGAAAACAAAACTCAAAACCGCCAGGAGTGAAAGTAGCCAAGGGACTTCCCTGGTGGTCCAGTGGTTTGCCTTCCAGTGCAGGTGGTGTGGGTTCGATCCCTGGATGGGGAACTAGGATCCCACATGCCTCACAGCCAAAAAAGAACAAACCAAAACATAAAACAGAAGCAGTACTGTAACAAATTCAATAAAGACTTAAGAACGGTCCACATCAAAAAAATCTTTAAAAAAAAGTAACCAAAAGAATAATTTCTTGATTAGACTTGGAAATGGTAACATGTATGTAGTATGTAATACATATATTTATAAAATAGCTACATACAGACGTATATATTATATATAAAATGCATACATATATATTATATATGTGTTTATATATAATGTGTATATGGTATGTATATATATTAGTCTGTGTTTTAAAAGATTGGGGTATAAGTTACACACAGTGCAGTTTTAAAATCTTAAGCTTGATGAATTATTTTTTATTGAAGTATGGTTGACTTACAGTGTTGTGTTAGTTTCTGGTGTACAGCAAACTGATTCAGTTACACCTATAAATATATATCTATAATTTTTCAGATTCTTTTCCATTATAGATTAATGGAAGATAGTGAATATAGTTCCCTGGGCTATACAGTAGCTCCTTTTTGTGTATCTATTTTATATATAGCAGTGAACACATCCATTTTTATAGATGGGGAACCGGAGACTCGGATGCAGCCTGAGTTAGTAAATTGGAGGAGCCAAATCTCATCTCAGGTCTGCCTGGCTTTATCGCGTGGCACAGCGTTTTTCACAGGGCTGAAGAGAATTCACCTAAATCTGGGGTCTGGGTGGCTGAAGCCTCTTTCCACTCTGGCTTGCTAGAAATCACCACTCTGTAATCTGCAAAACAATGACATGCGTATCGTCGAGGCCTAAGAATGATCTTGCTTAAAGTTGCGTTTAATGGCAGTCATAGCAGTGAACCTTTTGATTTCAGAATACCTGTGTTGTTAAGTACTGAGGTCCAGAATGTGGACCGCGGGTTAGGCTGCTTTAATCAGACGTACACGATTCACCTATTGTAATATGATATCACAATGTGCAACTCTGTGGTACCTGATAAACATCACTGGTACATGTAAGTGAAGGAGACGTGTATTGGAAAGGGTTTATTTATACAGGAGTCTGGGATAAGCAGAGGATTAACTGTAGGGATGAAGAGATTTCCTGAAACTGAAAGGCCGAAACAAGTCATAAAGAACACTTGCATAGTGACATTATTTGTTTAACTGGTAGCTGCATGAAGGGCCATCAGGCTATCCAATGAGTTAATGAAGATTATTCATCTGAGCACTTTCTGTTGCATGTGACTCAAACTGCTTTAAGCATGAACTTACAGTTTTTTTTGGGTTTTTTTGCGGTACGCGGGCCTCTTACTGTTGTGGCCTCTCCCGTCGCGGAGCACAGGCTCTGGACGCGCAGGCTCAGCACCCATGGCTCACGGGCCCAGCCGCTCCGCGGCATGTGGGATCCTCCCAGACCGGGGCATGAACCCGTGTCCCCTGCATCGGCAGGCGGACTCTCAACCACTGCGCCACCAGGGAAGCCCGAACTTACAGTTTTATTTACTAAACCATCCAAAGATAGATATGACAGGACTTCAAGGCTGAAATGTCGGGTTCAGGATCTGGTTTCTCTCATAATTTCTGGGCTCTGCTTACTTTATGTTGAGTCCATTAGCACAAAGACCCTCCCCTGTGATCCCAAGATGGCAACTGGCAGCTCCTCGCTGCTGTGGCTACAGCATTCCTGTTCCACATCAATAGGAAAGAGTAAATGGCCTTCCTTTAATTTTCACTGAGACTTTTTGGTCCTAAATGGGTTCATGTGTCTATCCCTTGACCAGTCACTGTAGCCAGGAGTATGGGATGCACTGCGTGGTTCAGCCCCATGTCACATGCTCCAACCTTGAGTACAGGGACTGGAAGTAGGTGGACCCCGAAAGAAATAAATGTGGCATTATCAGAAGTGCTAATGAATGCTGGGAAGCAAACCAGCAGAATTCCATTTTGGTCTGCTCCAGGACACTCTAAGGTGGATTCAAGGAAGTGATTCAGGGGTCTGTGGATTCCCTGAAGTTGTCGGTACTTTGTGTAGGTAGTTTGTGTTTATGTCCATTTTTTAAAAATGTATTTATTTTTGTCTGCATTGGGTCTTTGTTGCTGTGCGCAGGCTTTCTCTAATTGTGGCGAACAGGGGCTACTCTTCGTTGCGGTGCGCGGGCTTCTCATTGCGGTGGCTTCTATTGTTTCGGAGCACAGGCTCTAGGCACGTGGGCTTCAGTAGTTCTGGCTCATGGGCTCTAGAGCACAGATTCAGTAGTTATGGCGCATGGGCTTAGTTGCTCCGCAGCATGTGGGATCTTCCCGGACCAGGGCTCGAACGCGTGTCCCCTGCATTGACAGGCGGATTCTTAACCACTGCACCAGCAGGGAAGCCCTATGTCCATTTTTTTAGAGAGAGGATCCATAGCTTTGATTAGATTATCAAAGGCCAACCCAAAGAATTGCCTCTGCTAAGATAATGGTGAATACTGAACCAGACTGAACTGCTTTTTAAAACTGAGTCTTCGTGTTTATACAGTCTTCTTGAATGCTTTCAGTATAAGATGTAGAATCTGCTTTCCAGCTGCCTTTTATCAAATATGTTGAACCCATCGGGATTACCAGAGTTAATAAATACTGATTAAAATTTAGTTTATAGGGCTTCCCTGGTGGCCCAGTGGTTAAGAGTCCGCCTGCCAGTGTGGGGGATGCGGGTTCGAGCCCTGGTCCGGGAAGATCCCACGTGCCGCGGAGCAACTAAGCCCATGAGCCACAACTACTGAATCTGCACTTTAGAGCCTGCAAGCCACAACCACTGAAGCCCCTGTGCCTGGAGCCCATGCTCCGCAACAAGAGAAGCCACCCCAATGAGAAGCCCACGCGCTGCAACGAAGAGTAGCCCCCGCTCGCCGCAACTAGAGAAAGCCACGTGCACAGCAACGAAGACCCAACACAGCCAAAAATAAATAAATAAATTTATTTTAAAAATTTACTTTATATCATTCCTTCAGGTTCCAGATGTTGTAGACCCCTTTTCCCTCCCAAGAAAGTCCTGTTTCTGGGGCCACAACAGAGCCTGCCCTGAGCTCTGTCACAGAGGTTGAGCTCATAGCCCTGCTGGGACCCAGCCGCCACCCACTCTCCTCAGACCCTGCCTCAGCAGCCCCTGTTTGCCCATCGATGAAGAGCTGCTCATTCTGGGTGAGGAAAAGGCCCTTTGGGAATTATTTCCCTATCATGATTCCAAGGCTTCATGCAGGCTGATATTTTCCTGCTAATCCCAGGCTACATGCATTGTTGACACCAGATAATGTTAGTCTTCTGGCTGATACAGTGGTGGATGAGCAAACACTGGGCGGCTGGTAGAATCCCCGACTTCCTGAGTGTCTGCGATCGTGGATTCATTGAAGTTTAAACATATAGAGGCCTACCCTGCCCTTGCCCTTTGCATCTGCCAGGAGATGAGGTTATCCGTGAATGATTGCTCTAAATAGCTGCCCCTCATTTCCCCCCTCACTTGTACTTTGGCTTTTAATGGGGTTCATAGCCTGGCATTTTGCTGATTTCCCCCATCTGTGACCCACAGGCCAGCCAAGGGATGCTTAGAATTTAATGTACACACAAGGGACTTCCCTGGCGGTCCATTGGTTAGGATTCCGCGCTTCCACTGCAGGGGGCACAGGTGCAATCCCTGGTCGGGGAAATAAGATCCCACATGCTGTGTGGTGTGGCCAAATAAATAAATTAATTAATCAAAATAAAAAAAAATAATGTGCACACGAATCACCCAGGGATGTTGCTCAAATGCAGATTCCGATTCAGCAGATCTGAGGTGGGTCTGAGATTCTGCATTTCTGACATGCTCCCAGTGACACCCATGCTTATCGAAGGTCCTCACGTCTAAGAGCAAAGGGCTAGGCCAATGGCTTTCAACTCTGTCTGCACACTGGAGTCACCTGAGGATTTGCAGAAATACCGATGCTTGGGTCCTACTTTCAGATGTTCATAATTACCTGGTTTGAGGTGTGACTCCCCAGATGATTCTGACGTACAGCCAGGGTTGAGATCCAACGGGCTGATGCCCCAGCCTTCAGCCTCTGCCTGTTAGCTCCCCTCACTATCAGTCTGGCTCGCTTATACCACCTCTGAACTGCACTCCTGGATTGCCCTTGGCATCCATGGAGAGCTTATTACGGATTAGAACTTTCCACATAACCTGATGAGGTCAGCACTACTTCTAGCCCCATCTTGCAGGCAGAGAAACTGAGATTTGGAGAGTGAAGTTTCTTGTCCTAGGTCACACAGCTATTAAGCAGCAGTATAAGGACCCCCCCAGGTCTTCTGTCCCTGGAGCACAAAAGCAGCAGGGCGTGGGTTTAAGAGGATGGCCTCTGGAGTCAGACAGACCTGGGGTCCACCACTCACTATTGCTGTGAACGTTGGCAGGTTACTCTGAACCTGAAAGCGTTGGGTCCTCCTCTGTAAAATAGAGCCCCTTCTCAGGGCTGTCAGGAGCATAAAATGAAATGACCAGTGTCAGCCATGCCCCCAGAGCCTGGGCCCCAGGAGAGGTTCTGGCAGTCTCCACACCATAGTCCTTCCCGTGGGCCCGTCTGCTTTGGCACTGGGCACAGACTTCTAGATTGTAACTCACCTTTTCTGTGCTCACAACAACTCTTCAAATGGAAAGCAATTTCCTTCAAGGCAGAAAGGTGCACGTATGAGTAAGGACTGGGTGTGAATGTGAGTTTTCTGGATTCATGGCCTCAAATGGGTCTCCCTTTGCCCCAAAAGGCCTTGCTGGGGGAGGTAGTGGGTTCACCAGTGTTTGTCTTTTCTCTCTGACCTGATGGAGGGACTGAAGACAACTCAGCCTGAATCCCCCAAACCATAGGCCAGGCTGGCTATGCGGCTTGTTCCTCCCCATGGTGGCGGCGGGAGGGATGAGGAAGTCGGGGCTGCATCGCCTGTGTATCTCATGTATGCTGGGAAGTACAATATTAGAAGCTCCTCACCCAGGACTTTTCCAGTTTTTTTTTCTTTTTTACATCTTTATTGGGGTATAATTCCTTTACAATGGTGTGTTAGTTTCTGTTTTATAACAAAGTGAATCAATTATACATACACTTATGTTCCCATATCTCTTCCCTTTTGCGTCTCCCTCCCTCCCACCCTCCCGATCCCACACCTCCAGGCAGTCACAAAGCACCGAGCTGATCTCCCTGTGCTACGTGGCTGCTTCCCACTAGCTTTCTACCTTACCTTTCGTAGTGTATATATGTCCATGCCTCTCTCTCGCTTTGTCACAGCTTACTCTTCCCCCTCCCCATATCCTTAAGTCCATTCTCTAGTAGGTCTGTGTCTTTATTCCTGTCTTACCCCTAGGTTCTTCATGACATTTTTTCCCCTTAAATTCCATATATATGTGTTAGCATACGGTATTTCTCTTTCTCCTTCTGACTTACTTCACTCTGTATTACAGACTGCAGGTCCATCTACCTCATTACAAATAGCTCAATTTCGTTTCTTTTTATGGCTGAGTAATATTCCATTGTATATATGTGCCACATCTTCTCTATCCATTCATCCGATGATAGACACTTAGATTGTTTCCATCTCCGGGCTATTGTAAATAGAGCTGCAATGAACATTTTGGTACATGACTCTTTTTGAATTATGGTTTTCTCAGCGTATATGCCCAGTAGTGGGATTGCTGGGTCATATGGTAGTTCTATTTGTAGTTTTTTAAGAAACCTCCATACTGTTCTCCCTAGTGGCTGTACCAATTCACATTCCCACCAGCAGTGCAAGAGTGTTCTCTTTTCTCCACAGCCTCTCCAGCATTTACTGTTTCTACATTTTTTGATGATGGCCATTCTGACTGGTGTGAGATGATATCTCATTGTAGTTTTAATTCACATTTCTCTAATGATTAATGATGTTGAGCATGCTTTCATGTGTTTGTTGGCAATCTGTATGTGTTCTTTGGAGAAATGTCTATTTAGGTCTTCTGCCCATTTTTGGATTGGGTTGTTTGTTTTTTTGTTATTGAGCTGCATGAGCTACTTGTAAATTTTTGAGATTAATCCTTTGTCAGTTACTTCATTTGCAAATATTTTCTCCCACTCTGAGGGTTGTCTTTTGGTCTTGTTTATGGTTTCCTTTGCTGTGCAAAAGCTTTTAAGTTTCATTAGGTCCCATTTGTTTTTTTTTTTTTTGTTTTTATTTCCATTTCTCTAGGAGGTGGGTCAAAAAGGATCTTGCTGTGATTTATGCCATAGAGTGTTCTGCCTATGTTTTCGTCTAAGAATTTGATAGTTTCTTTCCTTACATTTAGGTCTTTAATCCCTTTTGAGCTTATTTTTGTGTATGGTGTTAGGGAGTGTTCTAATCATATACTTTTACATGTACCTGTCCAGTTTTCCCAGCACCACTTATTGAAGAGGCTGTCTTTTCTCCACTGTATATTCTTGCCTTCTTTATCAAAGATAAGGTGACCATATGTGCGTGCGTTTATCTCTGGGCTTTCTATCTTGTTCCATTGATCTATATTTCTGTTTTTGTGCCAGTACCATACTGTCTTGATTACTGTAGCTTTGTAGTATAGTATGAAGTCAGGGAGCCTGATTCCTCCAGCTCCATTTTTCGTTCTCAAGATTGCTTTCGATATTCGGGGTCTTTTGTGTTTCCATACGAATTGTGAAATTTTTTGTTCTAGTTCTATAAAAAATGCCATTGGTAGTTTCATAGGGATTGCATTGAATCTGTAGATTCCTTTGCGTAGTAGACTCATTTTCACAATGTTGATTCTTCCAATCCAGGAACATGCTATATCTGTCCATCTATTTGTATCATCTTTAATTTCTTTCATCAGTGTCTTATAATTTTCTGCATACAGGTGTTTTGTCTCCTTAGGTAGGTTTATTCCTAGATATTTTATTCTTTTTGTTGCAATGGTAAATGGGAGTGTTTTCTTAATTTCACTTTCAGATTTTTCATCATTAGTGTATAGGAATGCAAGAGATTTCTGTGCATTAATTTTGTATCCTGCTACTTTACCAAATTCATTGATTAGCTCTAGTAGTTTTCTGGTAGCATCTTTAGGATTCTCTATGTATAGTATCATGTCATCTGCAAACAGTGACAGGTTTACTTCTTCTTTTCCAATTTGGATTCCTTTTATTTCCTTTTCTTCTCTGATTGCTGTGGCTAAAACTTCCAAAACTATGTTGAATAAGGGTGGTGAGAGTGCGCAACCTTGTCTTGTTCCTGATCTTAGTGGAAATGGTTTCAGTTTTTTACCATTGAGGATGATGTTGGCTGTCAGTTTGTCATATATAGCCTTTATTATGTTGAGGAAAATTCCCTCTATGCCTCCTTTCTGCAGGGTTTTTATCATAAATTGGTGTTGAATTTTGTCGAAAGCTTTCTCTGCATCTATTGAGATGATCATATGGTTTTTCTCCTTCAATTTGCTAATATGGTGTATCACGTTGATTGATTTGCATATATTGAAGAATCCTTGCAGTGCTGGAATAAACCCCACTTGATCATGTTGTCCGTTCCTTTTAATGTGCTGTTGGATTCTGTTTACTAATAGTTTGTTGAGGATTTTTGCATCTATGTTCATCAGTGATATTGGCCTGTAGTTTTCTTTCTTTATGACATCTTGTCTGGTTTTTGTATCAGGGTGATGGTGGCCTTGTAGAATGAGTTAGGGAGTGTTCCTCCCTCTGCTATATTTTGGAAGAGTTTGAGAAGGATAGGTGTTATCTCTTCTCTAAATGTTTGGTAGAATTCACCTGTGAAGCCATCTGGTCCTGGGCTTTTGTTTTTTGAAAGATTTTTAATCACAGTATGCGGCGAGCCGCCTCCGACCAGCAGAATGACGAGTCGCCACACGCAAGATTCTTCTCGTATCACACTTTATTGGAGCACAGCTTGGTTAAAGAAAAGATGGAAGGAAGACCCCGCAATCCTATAGCAGTCTGCTTATATAGGGATTAAGAACATGTGTCGCTCTGTGATTGGCTTTCGCTGATGGTGCGACTTGTGAGCCAGCATCGGATAGGTCGCTACTTTAAAACCTCATTAGTATACTTAGCGCAAGCGCAGTGGCCACAGGAAGGATGATTCAGCTTGCTTCAGCTTCCTGCTGCGTGGCAGTTAGCTGACCGCGCCCTACATCTCCCCCTTTTTTATTTACTAGGATCACCAAGCAGAATGTAGCCCGTACAAGTGTTCACCTCATGATGTGCTCACTGTTCGAGGGCAGTCTTCCGTTGGCATGTCTGAGACACGTGCGTGCAATGCCAACAAGGGCTGCAGGGTGCAAAGGCTGACTCAGAATAAGTTTTGATTCCCTATAGAGGTGCAATGGCAACAGGGCCTCTCTGTGCAAGGGCAATCAATTCGAACTGTTCAGGACGGAGACCCAGGCTGCGGGAGAATCACCTTCACTAACAGCCAAAAGTGCTTGAGTGAGTAGGACCTTATCTCGATGTGCCCTGACGCGCATGCGACAGACCAACCAGAGACATATTATAATCAGAGCCCAAAGATCCCCACCCCTACCCACTCTTTAAAGAAGGAAAAGGCAGAAGAGAGCCAAGAGGTAAAATCTCCAAAGGTAACGGGTTCCAGCTTGGTAGCATTCAGTTGCATAATCTGAATCTTTTGCTTAAATATCATCCGTTCAGCTTCTTGAGACCAGTTTCCCTTTAGGAATTCTCCAATCTCTGCACTCCTATTCAGGGCATCTGTAAAGTGGCCAAAGCAGAAATATCCATGCCTACTCCTGCCTCATTAACTAATAACCAAGAATAAAATGGCCATCCTTCAAAATACCACTTTGTACTATCATTTCCTTTTGTCTCATTAGTATCATTTCCTTTTTCCTTTCTTCCCATATAGGACTTTAAATCAGGGGAAAATTGAAAGCCTGAACTAAGTTCATACTTAGCATAAGTTCCCCCCTGACAAGGGGTAAAGACTGGGGGTGTTGATGTGACTGGCTCACAATAGGGGGCGACAACAGTCCTGTTGGCACTTGTTTTATCAGAAGCATTATTTCTTAAAGGAACTATCCCTGTATGTTCCAAAACTAAAGTGGTAATATTCATCTCATTTTCACTGGAATTCCCTATACCTGAACCTGAAGTGTGGCCTTGAGTTATCTTGCTCAAAGCTTCATTCAACATATTCAATGGAACCAAATTATTTCTAAGTGGATTGTTCCAAGTGGTCAAGGTTATCCTGGCCAAAAGGATACAATCCTTTGTGGAATTCCAACTAATACAAAGACTTCGATTCAAAATAAAATCACTGGCATTATACGGTGCCCAGTCATAATTCAATGGCTGGGTACAGGCCGTATTCATTTCACAACTAGTGGAATAAAATATTGGAAGAACTCTGCTCTGAGAGTGAACCGGCATGGGAACTGGCCAGGTCCGGCCAATTCCCCAGAACGTCATATTCTCTGCCCTAAGCAAGGGAAGAATCATCAGGAACATCCAGCTCAGCATCTTCTCTGAAGTTTTCTTCAACAATTCTCGTCAGTCTTGATGGCACCCAGATCGGATCTTGATCCTGTGGGGAGACACAAAGAGATCCCCTGGATCGAGTAATAACACGATCCGGGCCCTTCCATTGATTGGACAACACATCTTTCCACATCACTTTGCCATAATTTTTATGGTTTGTTGCCACATGGCGTTCAGCAGAGGTTTCTTTATCATCATTTAAATGTAAAAAATTTATGGTAAATAAGGCAAGTGAAAGTCTCTGTCTAGGGGTACAGTTCTCTGCGATTCCCCCTTTTTGTTTTATTAAGAGTTCTTTAAGCGTGCGATTTGTGCGTTCTATAATTCCTTGTCCTTGTGGATTATAGGGCAAGCCTGTAATATGAATCACCTGCATTTTTTGACAAAAAAGAGCAAAGCTTTTGGAAGTATAGGCTGGGCCATTATCAGTCTTAATCTTAGCGGGTTTGCCCCACGCTGCCCAAGCTTCAAGGCAGTGGGTAATAACATTTTGAACCTTTTCTCCAAAAAGAGGCGTGGCATGTACCACTCCAGAACAGGTATCCACTGAAACATGTACATATTGGAGCGTTCCAAAGGAGGAAACATGGGTAACATCCATTTGCCATAATTCATTTGGAAGAATGCCTCTGGGGTTAACCCCAGTCTTTTGGGTAGGCAAAAATTGGGCGCAAGCAGAACAACTCTTCACAATATTCCTAGCCAAAGCTCTGGTAATGTTAAATTTTTTTCTTAAGACTGTAGATGACACATGATATAGCTTATGAAACTCTTGAGCCTGTGTCGTAGAGTCTAGCGCTGTTAGAGCGCGTGTGGCCAGATCAAATTGTTCATTAGCTTTAGCCATGGGGCCGGGTAACAAAGAATGAGCCCGAATATGGGTAATATAAAAGGGATGTTGACGATGTAATATTTGACATCTTATTCCTGTCAACAAGGAAGCTACAGTGCTAGATGTTTTAACAAAAGAAATAACTTCTAAGCGCTTAACAGCATTCACCACATATAAGGAATCAGAAATTAAATTAAAAGGCTCTTGAAAGCGTCTAAAAACTTCTAAAACTACTTGACATTCAACCACTTGAGGAGCATCAGGTCGACATTCAATGATCACTGGTTGTTTTCCTTGGACCATATAAGCTCCTTTTCCCGTTTTAGACCCGTCTGTATAAATGGTCAAAGCATTAAACAGTGGCTGATCTACAGTAATTCTTGGGAATACAACAGGTTGTTGAGTCACAAACTTCAAAAGTTCACTCTTTGGCAAATGATTATCAATAATACCAGAAAATATACATATAAGTATGGACCACTCGGAAGTAGTTGCTGCTAGCACTTCTACTTGATCTTTCGTATATGGGACTACAAGCCTTTCGGGCGTTCTTGCAAAAGAGGAAACACATTGCTTAATACCCAATAAGGCGACCTCGGCAACCATAGATGGGTAATGTGACAAAGTTCTCATTCCCATAGATTTTGTGTGAATCCACAATAAAGGTCCACTTTGCCAAAGAACACCAGTTGGAAACCCCAAGGTAGGAAGAATACACATCCAAACCGGTTGAGAATCATCACAGCGTTCTAATTGTGCATTTGTAATAGCTTGTTCTACCTTTTGAAGTGCCTGATGGGCTTCTGGGGTCAATTGGCGTGGGGAATTAAGATCAGGATTTCCCTCTAATACACTAAACAAAGGTTTTAGATCCAAGCGGGTTAAACTTAAATATGGCCGAATCCAATTCACATCTCCAAGTAACCTTTGAAAATCATTTAATGTTTTTAAGCAATTAGTCCTAATCTCAATTTTTTGAGGTACTATCTTATTCCTATGTACAGTAGCTCCTAAAAAATTTACAACATCTCCCTTCTGTATTTTTTCGGGAGCAAGAAATAATCCCCTATTCCCTAAATATTTGATCAAAACGCCTAAGGCCTGTTCAAGCAACTCCATACAAGGGGCTGACAATAAAACATCATCCATATAGTGAATAATCCTAACTTTAGGAAATTCATTTCTTACTGGTTGCAAGGCCATGTCAACATAAAGTTGGCACATAGTAGGACTATTGGCCATACCTTGAGGGAGCACAACCCAATGATATCTCTTATCGGGCTGTTCATGATTAACAGAGGGCAGAGTAAAGGCAAATCTTTCTTTATCTCGACTATTCAAAGGAATAGAAAAGAAACAATCTTTAATATCTACTGCTATAACAGGCCAGTTTCACGGAAGAGCTGTCAATACTGGCAAACCGCGCTGTATAGGCCCCATAATTTGCATTTGCTGATTTATAGCTCGCAGATCATGAAGCAAACGCCATTTCCCTAATTTGTAGGGCGCGGTCAGCTAACTGCCACGCAGCAGGAAGCTGAAGCAAGCTGAATCATCCTTCCTGTGGCCACTGCGCTTGCGCTAAGTATACTAATGAGGTTTTAAAGTAGCGACCTATCCGATGCTGGCTCACAAGTCGCACCATCAGCGAAAGCCAATCACAGAGCGACACATGTTCTTAATCCCTATATAAGCAGACTGCTATAGGATTGCGGGGTCTTCCTTCCATCTTTTCTTTAACCAAGCTGTGCTCCAATAAAGTGTGATACGAGAAGAATCTTGCGTGTGGCGACTCGTCATTCTGCTGGTCGGAGGCGGCTCGCCGCATTAGTTTCAATTTCAGTGCTTGTGATTTGTCTGTTCATATTTTCTATTGCTTCCTGATTCAGTCTTGGCAGGTTGTGCATTTCTAAGAATTTGACTATTTCCTCCAGGTTGTCCATTTTATTGGCATAGAGTTGCTTGTAGTAATGTCTCATGATCTTTTGTATTTCTGCAGTGTCAGTTGTTACTTGTCCTTTTTCATTTCTAATTCTATTGTTTTGAGTCTTCTCCCTTTTTATCTTGATGAGTCTGCTAATGGTTTATCAATTTTGTTGATCTTTTCAAAGAACTAATAATTTATCAATGGTTTGTCAATGGTTTATCAATTTTGTTTATCTTCTCAAAGAACAAGATTTTAGTTTTCCTGATCTTTGCTATCGTTTCCTTCATTTCTTTTGCATTTATTTCTGATCTGATCTTTATGATTTGTTTCCTTCTCCTAACTTTGGGGTTGTTTTGCTCTTCTTTCTCTAATTGCTTTAGGTGCAAGGCTAGGTTGTTTATTCGAGATGTTTCCTGTTTCTTAAGGTAGGATTGTATTGCTATAAACTTCCCTCTTACAACTGCTTTTGCTGCATCCCATAGGTTTTGGGTCATCGTGTCATCCATTGTCATTTGTTTCTAGGTAGTTTTTTATTTCCTCTCTGATTTCTAAAGTGATCACTTCGTTATTAAGTAGTGTATTGTTTAGCCTCCATGAGTTTGTATTTTTTTACAGATCTTTTCCTGTAATTGATATCTAGTCTCATAGCGTTGTGGTCAGAAAAGATACTTGATACAATTTCAATTTTCTTAAATTTACCAAGGCTTTATTTGTGACCCAAGATACAATCTATCCTGGAGAATGTTCCATGAGCACTTGAGAAAAATTTGTATTCTGTTGTTTTTGGTGGCATTTCCTATGGATGTCAATTATGTCCATCTTATTTAATGTATCATATAAAGCTTGTGTTTCCTTATTCATTTTGGATGATCTTTCCATTGGTGTAAGTGGGGTGTTAAAGTCCCCTGCTATGAATGTGTTACTGTCGATTTCCCCTTTTATGGCTGTTAGTATTTGCCTTATGTATTGAGGTGCTCCTATGTTGGGTGCATAAATACTTACAATTATTACATCTTCTTCTTGGATCGATCCCGTGATCATTATGTGGTGTCCTTCTTTGACTCTTGTAATAATCTTGATTTTAAAGTCTATTTTGTCTGATATGAGAATTGCTACTCCAGGTTTCTTCTGATTTCCATTTGCATGGAATATGTTTTTCCATCCCCTCACTTTCAGTCTGTATGTGTCCCTAGGTCTGAAGTGGGTCTCTTGTAGACAGCACATATATGGGTCTTGTTTTTGTATCCATTCAGCCAGTCTGTATCTTGTAGTGGGAGCATTTAATCCATTTACATTTAAGGTAATTATTGATATGTATGTTCCTATTCCCATTTTCTTAATTGTTTTGGGCTTGTTATTGTAGGTCTTTTCCTTCTCTTGTGTTTCTTGCCTAGAGAAGTTCCTTTAGCATTTGTTGTAAAGCTGGTTTTGTGGTGCTGAACTCTCTCAGCTTTTGCTTGTCTGTAAAGGTTTTAAAATCTCTTTCAAATCTGAATGAGATCCTTTCTGGGTAGAGTAATCTTGGTTGTAGGTTTTTCTCCTTCATCACTTTAAATATGTCCTGTCACTCCCTTCTGGCTTGCAGAGTTCCTGCTGAAAGATCAGCTGTTAACCTTATGGGGATTCCATTGTGTCTTATTTGTTGTTTTTCCCTTGCTGCTTTTAATATGTTTTCTTTGTATTTAATTTTTGATAGTTTGATTAATATGTGTCTTGGCGTGATTCTTCTTGGATTTATCCTGTATGGGACTCTCTGTGGTTCCTGGACTTGATTAACTATTTCCGTTCCCTTATATGGGAAATATTTTCAAATATTTTCTCAGTCCCTTTCTTTTACTCTTCTTCTTCTGGGAACACTTTAATTCGAATGTTCGTGCATTTAATGTTGTCCCAGAGGTCTCTCAGACTGTCCTCAGTTCTTTTCATTCTTTTTTCTTTATTCTGCTCTTCAGTAGTTATTTCCACTATTTTATCTTCCAGGTCACTTATCCATTCTTCTGCCTCAGTTATTCTGTTCTTAATCCCTTCTAGAGTATTTTAAATTTCATTTATTGTGTTTTTCATCATTGTTTGTTTCCTCTTTAGTTCTTGTAGGTTCTTGTTAAATGTTTCTTGCATTTTCTCTATTCTACTTCCAAGATTTTGGATCATCTTTACTATCATTATTTTGAATTCTTTTTCAGGTAGACTGCCTATTTCCTCTTCATTTGTTAGGTCTGGTGGGTTTTTACCTTGCTCCTTCATCTGCTGTGTGTTTTTTTGTCTTCTCATTTTGCTTATCTTACTGTGTTTGGGGTCTCTTTTTTGGAGGCTGCAGGCTTATAGTTCCCTTTGTTTTTGGTGTCTGTTCCCATGGCTACAGTTGGTTCAGTGGGTTGTGTAGGCTTCCTGGTGGAGGGGAGTAGTGCCTGCGTTCTGGTGGATGAGGCTGGATCTTGCCTTTCTGGTGGGCAGGTCCACGTCTGGTGGTGTGTTTTGCAGTGTCTGTGGCCTTTTTATGATTTTAAGCAGCCTCTCTGTTAATGGGTGGGGTTGTATTCCTGTCTTGCTAGTTGTTTGGCATAGGGTGTCCAGCACTGTAGCTTGCTGGTCATTGAGTGAAGCTGGGTCTTTGTGTTGAGATGGAGATCTCTGGGAGGTTTTCGCCGTTTGATATTCAGTAGAGCTGGGAGGTCTCTTGAGGACCAGTGTCCTGAGGTTGGCTCTCCCACCTCAGAGGCACAGCACTGACTCCTGGCTGGAGCACCAAGAGCCTTTCATCCACACGGCTCAGAATAAAAGGGAGAAAAAGTAGAAAGAAAGAAAGATGATAAAATAAAATAAAGTAAGATAAAATAAAGTTAATAAAATAAAAAATAGTTATTAAGAAAAAATTTTTAAAAACAAAAAAAATTTAAAAACGGACGGACAGAACCCTAGGACAAATGGTGAAAGCAAAGCTATACAGACAA
Source organism: Pseudorca crassidens (assembly GCF_039906515.1). Lineage (NCBI taxonomy): Eukaryota > Metazoa > Chordata > Mammalia > Artiodactyla > Delphinidae > Pseudorca > Pseudorca crassidens. Next base: position 61,152,911 of record NC_090305.1, read on the forward strand.
AATCTCACACAGAAGCATACACATACACACTTACATAAAGAGGAAAAGGGGAAAAATAATATATCTTGCTCTCAAAGTCCACTTCCTCAATTTGGGATGATTCATTGTCTCTTCAGGTATTCCACAGATGCAGGGTGTATCAAGTTGATAGTGGAGATTTAATCCGCTGCATCTGAGGCTGCTGGGAGGGATTTCCGTTTCTCTTCCCTGTTCGCACAGCTCCTTTGGTTCAGCCTGGATTTGGCTCCGCCTCTGCGTATAGGTCGCCTGAGGGCGTCCGTTCTTCACTCAGACAGGACGGAGTTAAGGGAGCAGCTGATTCGGGGGCTGTGGCTCACTCAGGCCGGGGGGGGGGGGGAGGGAGGGGCACGGAGTGCGTGGCGAGCCTGCGGCGGCAGAGGCCGGCGTGACGTTGCACCAGCCTGAGGCACGCCGTGCGTTCTCCCGGGGAAGTTGTCCCTGGATCACGGGACCCTGGCAGTGGCGGCAGCAGCAGCCTTTGCGTCTCATGCCTGTCTGTGGGGTCTGCGCTGTTAGCCGCGGCTCGTGCCGGTCTCTGGAGCTCCTTTAAGCAGCGCTCTTAATCCCCTCTCCTCGCGCACCAGGAAACAGGTAAAAGAAAACGTCTCTTGTCTCTTCGCCAGCTCCAGACGGTTCCGCGGACTCCCTCCCGAGAAGCCGTGGTGCACTAACTGCCTGCAGGCTGTGTTCACGCCGCTAGTCCTCGCCCTATGATCCAAGCGAAGCCCGAGCCTCAGCTCCCAGCCCCCGCCGCCCCGGTCGTTGAGCAGACAAGCCTCTCGGGCCAGTGAGTGTCGGTTGGCACCGATTCTCTGTGCGGGAATCTCCCCGCTTTGCCCTCCGCACCGCTTTTGCCGTGCTGTCCTCCGCCACCCGCTGTCTCCGCCCGCCAGCGGGCTTTCTAGTGTTTGGAAACCTTTGCTCCTTCACAGCTCCCTCCCACTGGTGCAGGTCCTGGCCCTATTCTTTTGTCTCTGTTTATTGTTTTTACTTTTGCCCTACCCAGGCGCGTGGGGAATTTCTTGCCTCTTGGGAGGTCTGAGGTCTTCTGCCAGCGTTCAGTGGGTGTTCTGTAGGAGCAGTTCCACAAGTAGATGTATTTCGTATGTATCTGTGGGGAGGAAGTTGATCTCCGCGTCTTACGCTTCTGCCATTTTCCTCAACTCCTCTATGTGGGGCCTCTTCTGTGAGGTGGTTCCTGTTTGGTTAATCATCCCCTTTGTGATGTGGGCACTTTGGTGTGAGGTGGTTCCTGCTGGGTTCCTCATCCCATTTGTGATGTGGGCCCTTTGGTTTGAGGTTGTTCTGGTTAGGTTCCTCATCCCCTTTCTGATGTTGGCCCTTTGGTTTGAAGTGCTTCCTGCTTGGTTCCTCATCCCCTTTGTGTTGGGGGCTTTTGGTGTGAGGTGGTTCCTCATGCGTTCCTCATCCCCTTTTTGTTGTGGACCCTTTGGTGTGCGGTGTTTCCTGCTCAGTGCTTTATTCCCTTCGTAATGTGGGCCTTTGGGGTATGTTGTTTCCTGCTGTGTTCCTCATCCCCTTTGTGATGTGGGCTGTTGTTGTGAGGTGATTCTGGTGTGATTCCTCATCCCCTTTGGGATCTGGGCCCTTTGACTGTGGTGGTTCCTGTTGGGTTCCTTATCCCCTTTGTGATGTGGGCCCCTTGGTGTGGAGTGTTTCCTACTTGGTTTCTCATCCCCTTTGTGATGTGGGCTTTTAGGGTGAGGTGGTTCCTGCTGGGTTTCTGATTCCCTTTGTGATGTGGGCTCTTCGGTGTATCATGGTTCCTTGTTGGTTCCTTATCCCCTTGTGATGTGGACTGTTTGATGTGAGGTGGTTCCTCCTGGGTGCCTCATACCCTTTTTAATGTGAGCTTATGGGGTGATGTGTTTCCTGCTGTGTTCCTCATCCCCATTGTGATGTAAGCTTATGGTGTCAGGTGGCCCCTTCTGGGTTCCTCATCCCCTTTGTGATGTGGGATTTTGGTGTGAGGTGGTTCCTGATGGGTTACTCATCCCCTTTGTTTTGTGGACCCTTTTTTGTGAGGTGGTTCCCAGTGGGTTCCTGATCCCTTTTGTGATGTGGGCTTTTGTTGTGAGGTGGTCCCTGCTGGGTTCCTCATACGCCATGTGATGTCACCTTTTGTTTTGTAGTGGTTCCGGCTTGGTTCCTCTTCCCCTTTGTGATGTGGGCCCTTTGGTGTGAAGTGGTTTCTGCTGGGTTCCTCATCCCCTTTGTGATGTGGGTCCTTTGGTGTGAGGTGTTTCGTACTTGGTTCCTCATCCTGTTTCCGATGTGGGGCTTTGGGTTAAGTGGTTCCTGCTGGTTTCCTCAGTCCGTTTGCGATGTGGGCTTTTGGTGTGAAGTTGTTCCTGCTGGGTTCCCCATCCCCTTAGTGATGGGGACCCTTTGGTGTGAGGTGGTTCTTGCTGGCTTCCTCATCCCCTTTGTTATATGGGCCCATTGGTGTGTGGGCTTGCTGATGGGTTCCTCATCCCCTTTGCGATGTGGGCTTTTGGTGTGAGGTGGTTTCTGATGGGTTCCTTATCCCCTTTCTGATGTGTACCCTTTGGTGTGAGGTGTTTCCTGCTGGGTTCCTCAACCCCTTTGCAATGTGGGCTTTTTTTGTGAGATGGCTCCTGCTGGGTTCCTCATACCCTATGTGATGTCATGTTTTGTTTTACAATGGTTCCAGCTTCATTCCTCATCCCCTTTGTGATGTGGACCATTGTGTGTAAAGTGGAACCAGCTGGGTCCACATCCCATTTGCGATGTGCACTTTTGTTGTGACGCGGTTCCTGATGGGTTCCTCATCCCATTTTTGATGTGGACCTTTGTTGTGAGGTTGTTCCTGCTGTGTTCCTTATTATCTATGTGATGTGGGCTTTTAGTGTGACGTGATTCCTGCTGGGTTCCCCATCCTCTTTGTGATGTGGGCATTTATTGTGAGGTGGTTCCTGCTGGGTTCCTCATCCCCTTTGTAATGTGGGCCCCTTGGTGTGAAGTGGTTTCTGCTTGGTTCCCCATACCCTTTTTGATGTGGGCCCGTTGGTGCAAGGTGGTCCCTGCCGGATTCGTCATCCCCTTTGTGATGTGAGCTTTTGGTGTGAGGTGGTTCCAGATGGGTTCCTCATCCCCTTTGTGTTGTGTACCCTTTGGTGTTAGGTGCGTCCTGCTGCGTTCCTCATTTCTTTTGTGAAGTTGGCTTTTGGTGTGAGGTGTGTCCTCCTGTGTTCCTAATACCCTGTGTGATGTCATCTTTTGTTTTCAAGTGTTTCCAGCTTGGTTCCTCATCCCCTTTGTGATGTGGACCCTTGGGTGTGAAGTGGTTCCTGCTGGGTACCTTATCACATTTGTAATATGGGCTTTTGGTATGAGGTGGTTCCTGCTGGGTTCCTCATCTGCTTTGTGATCTGGGTCCTTTGTTGTGTGATGGTTTATGCTGGGTTCCTCATTCCTTTTGTGATGTAGACCCTTTGGTGTGAGGTGGTTCTTGCTGGCTTCCTCATCCCCTTTGTTATATGGGCCCGTTGGTGTGAGAGCTTGCTGATGGGTTCCTCATCCCCTTTACAATGTGGGCTTTTGGTGTGAGGTGGATCCTAATGGGATCCTCATCCCCTTTGTTATGTGGACCCATTAGTGTGAGCTTGTTCTTGCTGGGTTCCTCATCCCCTTTTTGGTGATGGTTCTTTGGTGTTAGGTGGTTCCTGCTGCTTTCCTGATTCCCTATGTGATGAGGGCTTTTGGTGCGAGAAGGTTCCTGCTGGGATCCTCATCCCCTTCGTGATGTGGGGCCTTGGTGTGAAGTGGTTCCTGCTGAGTTCCTCATTCCCTTTGTGATGTGGGCCCTTTGCTATGAGGTGGTTCCTTCTTGGTTCCTCATCCCCCTTGTTAATGGGGCCCTTTTGTGTGAGGTGGTTCCTGCTGGGGTCCTAATCCACTTAATGTTGTGGTTTTTTTTTAACATCTTTATTGGGGTATTATTGCTTTACAAGGTGTGTTAGTTTCTGCTTTACAACAAAGTGAATCAGTTATACATACATATATGTTCCCATATCTCCTCGCTCTTGCGTCTCCCTCCCTTTCACCCTCCCTATCCCACCCCTCCAGGCGATCACAAAGCACCGAGCTGATCTCCCTATGCTATGCGGCTGCTTCCCACTAGCTATCTACCTTACGTTTGGTAGTTTTATATGTCCATGCCTCTCTCTCGCTTTTTCACAGCTCACCCTTCCCCCTCTGCGTATCCTCAAGTCGGTTGTCTAGTAGGTCTGTGTCTTTATTCCTGTCTTACCCCTAGGTTCTTCATGACATTTTTTTTTCTTAAATTCCATATATATGTGTTAGCATACGGTATTTGTCGTTCTCTTTCTGACTTACTTTGCTCTGTATGACAGACTCTAGGTCTATCCACCTCATTACAAATAGCTCAATTTCATTTCTTTTTATGGCTGAGTAATATTCTATTGTATATATGTGCCACATCTTCTTTATCCATTCATCCGATGATGGGCACTAGATTGTTTCCATCTCTGGGCTATTGTAAATAGAGCTGCAATGAACGTTTTGGTACATGACTCTTTTTGAATTATGGTTTTCTCAGCGTATATGCCCAGTAGTGAGATTGATGGGTCATATGATAGTTCTATTTGTAGTTTTTTAAGAAACCTCCATAGTGTTCTCCATAGTGGCTTTACCAATTCACATTCCCACCAGCAGTGCAAGAGTGTTCCCTCCTCTCCACACGCTCTCCAGCATTTAGTGTTTCTAGATTTTTTGATGATGGCCATTCTGACTGCTATGAGATGACATCTTATTGTAGTTTTGATTTGCATTTCTCTGATTATTAATGATGTTGAGCATTCTTTCATGTGTTTGTTGGCAGTCTGTATATCTTCTTTGGAGAAATGTCTGTTTAGGTCTTCTGCCCATTTTTGGATTGGGTTGTTTGTTTTCTTGTTATTGAGCTGCATGAGCTGATTGTAAATTTTGGAAATTAATCCTTTGTCAGTTGCTTCATTTGCAAATATTCTCTCCCATTCTGAGGGTTGTCTTTTGGTCTTGTTTGTGGTTTCCTTTGCTGTGCAAAAGCTTTTAAGTTTCATTGGGTCCCATTTGTTTATTTTTGTTTTTATTTCCATTTCTCTAGGAGGTGGGTCAAAAAGGATCTTGCTGTGATTTATGTCATAGAGTGTTCTGCCTATGTTTTCCTCTAAGAGTTTGATAGATTCTGTCCTTACATTTAGGTCTTTAATCCATTTTGAGCTTTTTTTGTGTGTATGGTGTTAGGCAGTGTTCTAATTGCATACTTTTACATGTACCTGTCCAGTTTTCCCAGCACCACTTACTGAAGAGGCTGTGTTTTGTCTACTGTATACTCTTGCCTCCTTTATCAAAGATAAGGTGACCATATGTGCGTGCGTTTATCTCTGGGCTTTCTATCCTGTTCCATTGATCTATATTTCTGTTTTTGTGCCAGTACAATACTGTCGAGATTACTGTAGCTTTGTAGTAGTATAGTCTGAAGTCAGGGAGCCTGATAGCTCCTCTAGCTCCATTTTTCGTTCTTAAGATTGCTTTGGATACTCGGGGTCTTTTGTGTTTCCATACAAATTGTGAAACTTTTTGTTCTAGTTCTGTGAAAAAGGCCAGTGGTTGTTTGATAGGGATTGCATTGAATCTGTAGATTGCTTTGCGTAGTAGACTCATTTTCACAATGTTGATTCTTCCAATCCAGGAACATGCTATATGTCTCCATCTATTTGTATCATCTTTAATTTCTTTCATTAGTGTCTTATAATGTTCTGCATACACGTCTTTTTTCTCCTTAGGTAGGTTTCTTCCTAGATATTTTATTCTTTTTGTTGCAATGGTAAATGGGAGTGTTTTCGTAATTTCACTTTGCGATCTTTCACCATTAGTGTATAGGAATGCAAGAGATTACTGTGCATTAATTTTGTATCCTGCTACTTTACCAAATTCATTGATTAGCTCTAGTCGTTTTCTGGTAGCATCTTTAGGATTCTCTATGTATAGTATCATGTCATATTCAAACAGTATCATGTCATATTCAAACAGTGACAGCTTTATTTCTTCCTTTCCAATTTGGATTCCTTTTATTTCCTTTTCTTCTCTGATTGCTGTGGCTAAAACTTCCAAAACTATGTTGAATAAGTGTGGTGAGAGTGGGAAACCTTGTCTTGTTCCTGATCTTAGTGGAAATGGTTTCAGTTTTTCACCATTGAGGACGATGTTGGCTGTCGGTTTGTCATATATGGCCTTTATTATGTAAAGGAAAATTCCCTCTATCTCTACTTTCTGCAGGGTTTGATCATAACTGGGTGTTGAATTTTGTTGAAAGCTTTCTCTGCATCTATTGAGATGATCATATGGTTTTTCTCCTTCAATTTGTTAATATGGTGTATCACGTTGATTGATTTGCGTATATTGAACAATCCTTGCATTGCTGGAATAAACCCCACTTGATCATGGTGTCCGTTCCTTTTAATGTGCTGTTGGATTCTGTTTGCTAGTAGTTTGTTAAGGACATTGCATATATGTTCATCAGTGATATTGGCCTGTAGTTTTCTCTCTTTGTTATATCTTTGTCTGGTTTTTGTATCAGGGTAATGGTGGCCTCGTAGAATGAGTTAGGGAGTGTTCCTCCCTCTGCTATATTTTGGAAGAGTTTGAGAAGGATAGGTGTTATCTCTTCTCTAAATGTTTGGTAGAATTCACCTGTGAAGCCATCTGGTCCTGGGCTTTTGTTTTTTGAAAGATTTTTAATCACAGTTCCAATTTCAGTTCTTGTGATTTGTCTGTTCATATTTTCTATTGCTTCCTGATTCAGTCTTGGCAGGTTGTGCATTTCTAAGAATTTGACTATTTCCTCCAGGTTGTCCATTTTATTGGCATAGAGTTGCTTGTAGTAATGTCTCATGATCTTTTGTATTTCTGCAGTGTCAGTTTTGTTACTTGTCCTTTTTCATTTCTAATTCTGTTGAGTTGAGTCTTCTCTGTTTTTATCTTGATGAATCTGGCTAATGATTTATCAATTTTGTTTATCTTCTCAAAGAACAAGCTTTTAGTTTTATTGATCTTTGCTATCGTTTCATTCATTTCTTTTTCATTTATTTCTGATATGATCTTTATGATTTGTTTCCTTCTCCTAACTTTGGGGTTGTTTTGTTCTTCTTTCAATAATTGCTTTAGGTTCAAGATTAGGTTGTTTATTCGAGATGTTTCCTGTTTCTTAAGGTAGGATTGTATTGCTATAAACTTCCCTCTTAGAACTTCTTTTGCTGTATCCCATAGGTTTTCGGTCGTCGTGTCTCCATTCTCATTTTTCTCTAGGTATTTTTTGATTTCCTTTTTGATTTCTTCAGTGATCACTTCGTTACTAAATAGTGTATTGTTTACCCTCCATGTGTTTGTATTTTTTACAGATATTTTCCTGTAATTGATATCTAGTCTCATAGCATTGTGGTCGTAAAAGATACTTGATAGAATTTCAATTTTCTTAAAATTACCAGGGCTTGATTTGTGATCCAAGATAGGATCTATCCTGGAGATTGTTCCATGAATACTTGAGAAAAATTTGTATTCTGTTGTTTTTGGATGGCATTTCCTATGAATATCAATTAAGTCCATCTTGTTTAATGTATCATTTAAAGCTTGTGTTTCTTTATTTATATTCATTTTGGATGACCTTTCCATTGGTGAAAGTGGGGTGTTAAAGTCCCCTACCAAGAATGTGTTACTGTCACTTTCCCCTTTTATGGCTGTTAGTATTTGCCTTATGTATTGAGTGCTTTTATGTTGGGTGCATAAATATTTACAATTGTTATATCTTCTTCTTGGATCGATCCCTTGATCATTATGTAGTGTCCTTCTTTGTCTCTTGTAATAATCTTTATTTTAAAGTCTATTTTGTGTGATATGAGAATTGCTACTCCAGCTTTCTTTTGATTTCCATTTGCATGGAATATGTTTTTCCATCCCCTCACTTTCAGTCTGTATGTGTCCCTAGGTCTGAAGTGGGTCTCTTGTAGACAGCACATATATGGGTCTTGTTTTTGTATCCATTCAGCCAGTCTGTATCTTGTAGTGGGGGCATTTAATCCATTTACATTTAAGGTAATTATCGATACGTATGTTCCTATTCCCATTTTCTTAATTGTTTTGGGCTTGTTATTGTAGATCTTTTCCTTCTCTTGTGTTTCTTGCCTAGAGAAGTCCTTTAGCATTTGTTGTAAAGCTGGTTTGGTGTTGCTGAACTCTCTCAGCTTTTGCTTGTCTGTAAAGATTTTAAATTCTCCATCAAATCTGAATGAGATCCTTGCTGGGTAATCTTGGTTGTAGGTTTTTCTCCTTCATCACTTTAAATATGTCCTGCCACTCCCTTCTGGCTTGCAGAGTTTCTGCTGAAAGATCAGCAGAAACTGATGGGGATTGGGGATTCCCTTGTGTGTTATTTGTTCTTTTTCCTTGCTGCTTTTAATATGTTTTCTTTGTATTTAATTATTGATAGTTTGATTAACATGTGTCTTGGCGTGTTTCTTCTTGGATTTATCCTGTATGGGACTCTTTGTGCTTTCTGGATTTGATTAACTATTTCCCTTCCCTTATATGGGAAATATTTTCAAATATTTTCTCAGTCCCTTTCTTTTACTCTTCTTCTTCTGGGAACACTTTAATTTGAATGTTCGTGCGCTTAATGTTGTCTCAGAGGTCTCTGAGACTGTCCTCAGTTCTTTTCATTCTTTTTTCTTTATTCTGCTCTGCAGTAGTTATTTCCACTATTTTATCTTCCAGGTCACTTATCCGTTCTTCTGCCTCAGTTATTCTGCTATTAATCCCTTCTAGAGTATTTTAAATTTCATTTATTGTGTTTTTCATCATTGCTTGTTTCCTCTTTAGTTCTTGTAGGTCCTTGTTAAATGTTTCTTGCATTTTCTCTATTTTATTTCCAAGATTTTGGATCATCTTTACTATCATTACTTTGAATTCTTTTTCAGGCAGACTGCCTATTTCCTCTTCATTTGTTAGGTCTGGTGGGTTTTTACCTTGCTCCTTCATCTGCTGTGTGTTTTTCTGTCTTCTCATTTTGCTTATCTTACTGTGTTTGGGGTCTCTTTTTTGGAGGTTGCAGGCTCATAGTTCCTGTTGTTTTTGGTGTCTGTCCCCAGTGGCTACAGTTGGTTCAGTGGGTTGTGTAGGCTTCCTGGTGGAGGGGAGTAGTGCCTGAGCTCTGGTGGATGAGGCTGGATCTTGTGTTTCTGGTGGAGAGGTCCACGTCTGGTGGTGTGTTTTGGGGTTTCTGTGGCCTTTTTATGATTTTAGGCAGCCTCTCTGCTAATGGGTGGGGTTGTGTTCCTGTCTTGCTAGTTGTTTGGCATAGGGTGTCCAGCACTGTAGCTTGCTGGTCGTTGAGTGAAGCTGGGTCTTGGTGTTGAGATGGAGATCTCTGGGAGGTTTTCGGCATTTGATATTATTTAGAGCTGGGAGGTCTCTTGAGGACCAGTGTCCTGAGGTTGGCTCTCCCACCTCAGAGGCACAGCCCTGACTCCTGGCTGGAGCACCAAGAGCCTTTCATCCACACGGCTCAGAATAAAAGGGAGAAAAATTAGAAAGAAAGATAGAGGACAAAATAAAATAAAGTAAGCTCAAATAAAGTTATTAAAATTAAAAATAGTTTTTAAGAAAAACTTTTAAAAACAAAAAAAATTAAAAAACGGACGGACAGAATCCTAGGACAAATGCTGAAAGCAAAGCTATACAGACAAAATCTTACACAGAAGCATACACATACACAGTCACAAAAAGAGGAAAAGGGGAAAAATAATATATCTTGCTCTCAAATTCCACCTCCCCAATTTGGGATGATTCGTAGTCTATTCAGGTATTCCACAGATGCAGGGTATATCAAGTTGATTGTGGAGATTTAATCCGCTGCATCTGAGTCTGCTGGGAGAAATTTCCGTTTCTCTTCTTTGTTCGCACAGCTCCTTGGGTTCAGCTTTGGGTTTGGCTCCGCCTCTGCGTGTAAGTCGCCTGAGGGCGTCTGTTCTTCGCTCAGACAGGATGGGGTTAACGGAGCAGCTGATTCGGGCGCTCTGACGCACTCAGGCCGGAGGGGAAGGAGGGGCATGGAGTGCGGGGCGGGCCTACGGCGGCAGAGGACTGCGTGATATTGCACTAGCCTGAGGCGTGCCGTGCGTTCTCCCGGGGAAGTTGTCCCTGGATCACGGGACCCTGGCAGTGGCGGGCTGCACAGGCTCCCGGGAGGGGTGGTGGTGTACAGTGACCTGTGCTCACCCACAGGCTTCTTGGTGGCAGCAGGAGCAGCCTTAGCGTCTCATGCCCGTCTCTGGAGCCTGCGCTCTTAGCCGCAGCTGGCGCCCGTCTCTAGAGCTACTTTAAGCAGCGCTCTTAATCCCCTCTCCTCGCGCACCAGGAAACAAAGAGGTAAGAAAACGTCTCTTGTCTCTTTGCCAGCTCCAGACATTTCCTCGAACTCCATCCCGGGTAGCCGTGGTGCACTAACCCCTTCAGGCTGTGTTTAATCCGCCAGTCCTCTCCCTGCGATCCGACTGAAGCCCGAGCCTCAGCTCCCAGCCCCCAGCCACCCCGGTGGGTGAGCAGACAAGCCTCTCGGGCCGGTGAGTGCCGGTCGGCACCGATTCTCTGTGCGGGAATCTCCCCACTTTGCCCTCCAGACCCCAGTTGCTGTTATTAAGAAAAAAAATTTTTAGAAAAAAAAAACGGATGGACAGAACCTTAGGATAAATGGTGAAAGGAAAGTTATACAGACAAAAATTTTTTAGAAAAGAAAAAAAGAAAACGGGCGGACAGAAACTTAGGACAAATGGTGAAAGCAAAGTTATACAGACAAAATCTCACACAGAAGCATACACATACACACTTACATAAAGAGGAAAAGGGGAAAAAATAATATATCTTGCTCTCAGAGTCCACCTCCCCAATTTGGGATGATTTGTAGTCTATTCAGGTATTCCACAGATGCAGGGTATATCAAGTTGATTGTGGAGATTTAATCCGCTGCATCTGAGGCTGCTGGGAGAAATTTCCGTTTCTCTTCTTTGTTCTCAGAGCTCCTTGGGTTCAGCTTTGGGTTTGGCTCCGCCTCTGCGTATAAGTCGCCTGAGGGCGTCTGTTCTTCGCTCAGACATGACGGGGTTAAGGGAGCAGCTGATTCGGGCGCTCTGGCGCACTCAGGCCGGGGGGGAGGGAGGGGCACAGAGTGCGGGGCGAGCCTGCGGCGGCAGAGGCCTTCGTGACATTGCACCAGCCTGAGGCGCGCCGTGCGTTCTCCCGGGGAAGTTGTCCCTGGATCACGGGATCCTGGCAGTGGCGGGCTGCACAGGCTTCCGGGAGGGGTGGTGGTGTACAGTGACCTGTGCTCGCACACAGGCTTCTTGGTGGGGGCAGCAGCAGCCTTAGCGTCTTATGCCCGTGTCTGGAGTCCGCGCTGTTAGCCGCAGCTGGCGCCCGTCTCTGGAGCTACTTTAAGCAGCGCTCTTAATCCCCTCTCCTCGCGCACCAGGAAACAAAGAGGTAAGAAAACGTCTGTTTTCTCTTTGCAAGCTCCAGACTTTTCCCCGGACTCCATCCCGGGTAGTCGTGGTGCACTAACCCCTTCAGGCTGTGTTTACGCTGCCAGTCCTCTCCCTGTGATCCGACCGAAGCCCGAGGCTCAGCTCCCAGCCTCCAGCCCCCAGCCCCCGGCCACCCCTGTTGTTGAGCAGACAAGCCTCTCGGGCCGGTGAGTGCCGGTCGGCACCAATTCTCTGTGCGGGATTCTCCCCGCTTTGCCCTCCGCACCGCTGTTGCTGTGCTCTCCTCCGCCACCCGCAGTCTCCGCCCACGAAGGGGCTTCCTAGTGTGTGGAGGAAACCTTTCCTCCTTCACAGCTCCCTCCCACTGGTGCAGGTCCCGTCCCTATTCTTTTGTCTCTGTTTATTCTTTTTACTTTTGCCCTACCCAGGTGCGTTGGGAATTTCTTGCCTATTGGGAGGTCTGAGGTCTTCTGCCAGCGTTCAGTGGGTGTTCTGTAGGAGCAGTTCCACAAGTAGATGTATTTCGGATGTATCTGTGGGGAGGAAGGTGATCTCCGCGTCTTACGCTTCCGCCATTTTCCTCAACTCCTCTATGTGGGGCCTTATGTGTGAGGTGGTTCCTGTTTGGTTAATCATCCCCTTTGTGATGTGGGCCCTTTGGTGTGAGGTGGTTCCTGCTGGGTTCCTCATCCCCTTTCTGATGTGGGCCCTTTGGTTTGAAGTGCTTCCTGCTTGGTTCCTCATCCCCTTTGTGATGGGGGCTTTTGGTGTGAGGTGGTTCCTGATGCGTTCCTCATCCCCTTTTTGTTGTGGACCCTTTGGTGTGCGGTGTTTCCTGCTCGGTGACTTATCCTCTTCGTAATATGGGCCTTTGGGGTGTGTTGTTTCCTGCTGGGTTCCTCATCCCCTTTGTGATGTAGGCTGTTGTTATGAGGTGGTTCCTGCTTGGTTCCTCATCCCCTTTGTGCTGTGGGCCCTTTGGAGTGAGGTGGTTCCTGCTGGATTTCTCATATCCTTTCTGATGTGGGTCTTGGGATAAGTTGAACCTTCTGGATTCCTCATTCCATTTGCGATGTGGGCTTTGGTTGTGAGGTGGTTCCTGCTGTGTTCCTCATCCCCTTTGTGATGTGGACCTTTGGTGTGAGGTTCTTCCTGCAGCATTCCTCATCCCCTCTGTGATGTGGGCTGTTGTTGTGAGGTGATTGTGGCGTGATTTCTCATCCCCTTTGGGATCTGGGCCCTTTGGTTTGAAGTGGTTACTACTTGGTTTCTTATCCCCTTTGTGATGTGGGCTTTCACGGTAATGTGGTTCCTGTTGGGGTCCTCAACCCCTTGTGATGGGGCTTTGGGTTAAATGGTTCCTGCTTGTTTCCTCATTCCATTTGTGATGTCGGCTTTTGGTGAGAAGTTGTTCCTGCTGTGTTTCTCATCCCCTTAGTGATGTGGACCCTTTGGTGTGAGTGGCTCTTGCTGGTTTCCTCATCCACTTTGTGACATGGGTCCGTTTGTGTGAAGGCTTCCTGCTGGGTTCCTCATCCCCTTTGTGATGTGGCCTTTTAGGGTGAGGTGGTTCCTGCAGGGTTTCTGATTCCCTTTGTGATGTGGACTCAGTGGTGTATCATGGCTCTTTGTTGGTTCCTTATCCCCTTGTGATGTGGACCGTTTGATGTGAGGTGGTTCCTCCTGGGTGCCTCATACCCTTTTTAATGTGGGCTTATGTGCCTCATACCCTTGTTAATGTGCCTCATACCCTTTTTAATGTGGGTGATGTGGTTCGTCCTGTGTTCCTCATACCCTTTGTGATGTAAGCTTATGGTGTCAGGTGGCCCCTTCTGGGTTCCTCATCCCCTTTGCCATGTGGGATTTTGGTGTGAGGTGCTTCCTGATGGGTTACTCATCCCCTTTGTTTTGTGGACCCTTTGTTGTGAGGTGGTTCCTAGTGGGCTCCTCATCCCTTTTGTGATGTGGGCTTTCGTTGTGAGGTGGTCCCTGCTGGGTTCCTCATACGCCATGTGTTGTCACCTTTTGTTTTGTAGTGGTTCCTGCTTGGTTCCTCTTCTCCGTTGTGATGTGGGCCCTTTCGTGTGAAGTGGTTTCTGCTGGGTTCCTCATCCCCTTTTTGATGTGGACCTTTGGTTGTGAAATGGTTCATGCTGGGTACCTCATCCCATTTGTAATATGGGGTTTTGGTGTGAGGTGGTTCCTGCTGGGTCCATTATCCTCTTTGTGATGTGGGCTTTAAGTGTGATGTGGTTCCTGTGGGGTTCCACATGCCCTGTGTGATGTGGTCTTTCGGTGTGAGCTGTTTCCTGCTGTGTTCCTCATACACGTTGTGACGTGGGCCCTTCGGTGTGAGGGGTTTCCTACTGGGTTCCTTATCCCCTATATGATGTGGGCTTTTAGTGTCAGGTGGTTCCCGCTTGGTTCCTCATCCCCTTTGTGATGTGGGCCATTGGATGTGAAGTGGATCTTGCTGGGGTCCTCATGCCCTTTGCGATGTGGGCTTTTGTTGTGATTTGGTTTCTGAGGGTTTCCTCATATCCTTGGTCCCTCATTCCCTTTGTGATGTGGGCCATTGGGATTGAAGTGGATCCAGCTGGGTTCTTCATCCCATTTGCGAAGTGCACTTTTGGTGTGAGGTGATTCCTGCTCGTTTTCTGATTCCCTATGTAATGTGGGCTTTTGGTGTGGGGTGGTTTTTGCTTCGTTCCTCATCCCCTTTGCAGTGTGCCCTTTAGTGTGAGGTGGCTTCTATTGGGTTCCTCATCGCCTTTGTGATGTGGGCTTTTGGTGTGAGGTGGTTCCTGCTGTGTTCCTCATCCCGTATGTGATGTGGGCCCTTTAGTGTGAGGTGGTTTCTGCTGGGTACCTCATCCCATTTTTAATGTGGACCATTCGATGTGAAGTGGTTCTTGCTGGGTACCTCATCCCCTTTGTAATGTGGGCGTTTGGTGTTAGGTGGTTCTTCCTGGGTTCCTCATCCCCTTTGTGATATGGGCTCTTAGTGTGAGGTTGTTCCTTGTTTCCCCATCCTCTTTGTGATGTGGGTTCTTTGGTGTAAGGTGGTTCCGGCTGGGTGCCTCATCCCCTTTGTAATGTGGGCTTTTGTGGTGAGGTGGTTCCTGCTGGGTTCGTCATTCCCGAGGTGATGTAGGCTTTTGTTGTGAGGTGGTTCCTACTTGGTTCCTCATCCTGTTTCCGATATGCGGCTTTGGGTTAAGTGGTTCCTGCTGGTTTCCTCATTGTGTTTGCGATGTGGGCTTTTGGTGTGAAGTTGTTCCTGCTGGGAACCTCATCCCCTTAGTGATGTGGACCGTTTGGTGTGAGGTGGTTCTTGCTGGCTTCCTCATCTCCTTTGTTATATGGGCCCGTTGTTGTGAGAGGTTGCTGATGGGTTCCTCATCCCCTTTGCACTCTGGGATTTTGGTGTCAGGTGGTTCCTGATCGGTTCCTCATGCCCTTTGCGATGTGGGATTTTGGTGTGAGGTGGTTCCTGATGGGTTCCTCATCCCCTTTCTGATGTGTACCCTTTGATGTGAGGTGTTTCCTGCTGGGTTCCTCATCCCCTTTGTGATGTGGACCCTTGGGTGTGAAGTGTTTCCTGCTGGGCTCCTCATTACCTTTGCGATGTGCGGTTTTGTTGTGAGGTGGATCCTAATGGGATCCTCATCCCCTTTGTGATGTGGACCCATTCGTGTGAGCTTGTTCTTGCTGGGTTCCTCATCCCTTTTGTGGTGAGGGTCCTTTGGTGTGAGGTGGTTCCTGCTGCTTTCCTCATTCTCTATGTGATGTGGGCTTTTGGTGCGAGAAGGTTCCTGCTGGGTTCCTCATCACCTTTGTGATGTGGGCACTTTGGTGAGAGGTGGTTCCTGCTTGGTTCCTCATCCCCTAAGTGATGTGTGACTTTTGGTGTCAGGTTATTCCTTCTTGGTTCTTCATGCCCTTTGTGATATGGGCCCTTTGTTGTGGAGTGGTTCCTGATGGGTCCCTCATCCCCTTTGTGATGTGCAGCCTTGGTGTGAAGTGGTTCCTGCTGGGTTGCTCATCCTCTTTGCGATGTGGTTTCTTTGGTGTAAGGTGGTTCCTTCTTGGTTACTCATCCCCTGTGTAATGTTGGCTTTTGGTGTGAGGTGGTTCCTTCTTGGTTACTCATCCCCTGTGTAATGTTGGCTTTTGGTGTGAGGTGGTTCCTGCTGGGTTTCTAATCCACTTTATGTTGTGGGCTTTTGTCATGAGGTGGTTCCTGCTTGGTTCCTCATCCTCTTTTTGATGTGGGCCATTGGGTGTGAAGTGGATCTTGCTGGGGTCCTCATGCCCTTTGCGATCTGGGTCCTTTGGTGTGCGGTGGCCCAGGCTGGGTTCCTCATCCCTTTTGTGATGTGGGCTATTGTTGTGATTTGGTTTCTGCTGGTTTCCTCATACCCTATCTGATGTCATCTTTTGTTTTGAAGTGGTTTCACCTTGGCCCCTCATCCCCTTTGTGATGTGGGCCATTGGGTTTGAGGTGGATCCAGCTGGGTTCCTCATCCCCTTTGTGATGTGCACTTTTGGTGTGAGGTGGTTCCTGCAGGTTTCCCTAATCCCTATGTAATGTGGGCTTTTGGTGTGAGGTGTTTTCTGCTTTATTCCTCATCCCCTTTGCGATTTGGGCCCTTTGGTGTGAGTTGGCTCCTGCTGGGTTCCTTATCGCCTTTGTGATGTGGGCTTTTGGTGTGAGGTGGTTTCTGTTTGGATCCTCATCCCCTTTACGATGTGGACCCTTTGGTGTGGGTGGTTCCTGCTGTGTTCCTCATCCCATATATGATGTGGGCCCTTTAGTGTGAGGTGGTTTCTGCTGCGTTCCTCATCCCGTTTTTAATGTGGACCATTCGATGTGAAGTGGTTCTTGCTGGGTACCTCATCCCCTTTGTAATGTGGGCGTTTAGTGTTAGGTGGTTCTTGCTGGGTTCCTCATCCACTTTGTGATATGGGCTCTTAGTGTGAGGTGGTTCCTTGTTTCCTCATCCCCTTTGTGATGTGGGTTCTTTGGTGTAAGGTGGTTCCAGCTGGGTTCCTCATCCCCTTTCTAATGTTGGCCTTTTGGGTGAGGTGGTTCCTGTTGAGTTCCTCATCCCCGTGGTGATGTAGGCTTTTGTTGTGAGGTGGTTTCTGCTTGCTTCCTCATCGCTTTTATGATGTGGGTCCTTCAGTGTGAGGTGGTTCCTACGTGGTTCCTCATCCCGTTTCCGAAGTGGGGCTTTGGGTTAAGTGGTTCCTGCTGGTTTTCTCATTCCGTTTGCGATGTGAGATGTTGGTGTGAAGTTGTTCCTGCTGGGTTCCTCATCCCCTTAGTGATGTGGACCCTTTGGTGTGAGGTGGTTCTTGCTGGCTTCCTCATCCCCTTTGTTATATGGGCCCGTTGGTGTGAGAGCTTGCTGATGGGTTCCTCATCCCCTTTACGATGTGGGCTTTTGGTGTGAGGTGTTTCTTGCTGGGTTCCTCATCCCCTTTGTGATGTGGACCCTTGGGTGTGAAGTGTTTCCAGTTGGGTTCCTCACTCACTTTCACAATGTTGATTCTTCCAATCCAGGAACATGCTGTATCTCTCCGTCTATTTGTATCATCTTTAATTTCTTTCATTAGTGTCTTATAATGTTCTGCATACACGTCTTTTGTCTCCTTAGGTAGATTTATTCCTAGATATTATATTCTTTTTGCTGCAATGGGAGTGTTTTCATACTTTCAGATTTTTCATCCTTAGTGTATAGGAATGCCAGAGATTTCTGTGCATTAATTTTGTATCCTGCTACCTTACCAAATTCATTGATTAGCTCTAGTCATTTTCTGGTAGCATCTTTAGGATTCTCTATGTATAGTATCATGTCATATTCAAACAGTGACAGCTTTATTTCTTCCTTTCCAATTTGGATTCCTTTTATTTCCTTTTCTTCTCTGATTGCTGTGGCTAAAACTTCCAAAATTATGTTGAATAAGAGTGGTGAGAGTGTGCAACCTTGTGTTATTCCTGATGATAGTGGAAATGGTTTCAGTTTTTCACCATTAAGGACGATGTTGGCTGTCGGTTTGTCATATATGGCCGTTATTATGTTGAGGAAAATTCCCTCTATGCCTACTTTCTGCAGGGTTTTTATCATAACTCGGTGTTGAATTTTGTTGAAAGCTTTCTCTGCATCTATTGAGATGATCATATGGTTTTTCTCCTTCAATTTATTAATATGGTGTATCACGTGGATTGATTTGCGTATATTGAAGAATCCTTGCATTGCTGGAATAAACCCCACTTGATCATGTTGTCCGTTCCTTTTAATGTGCTGTTGGATTCTGTTTGCTAGTAGTGTGTTGAGGACATTGGCCTCTATGTTCATCAGTGATATTGGCCTGTAGTTTTCTTTCTTTGGGACATCTTTGTCTGTCTTTTGTATCAGGGTGAAGGTGGCCTCGTAGAATGAGTTTGGAGTGTTCCTCCCTCTGCTGTATTTTGGAAGAGTTTGATAAGGATAGGTGTTATCTCTTCTCTAAATGTTTGGTAGAATTCACCTGTGAAGCCATCTGGTCCTGGGCTTTGGTTTGTTGGAAGATTTTCAATCACAGTTCCAATTTTAGTGCTTGTGATTTGTCTGTTCATATTTTCTATTGCTTCCTGATTCAGTCTTGGCAGGTTGTGCTTTTCTAAGAAGTTGTCTATTTCCTCCAGGTTGTCCATTTTATTGGCATAGAGTTGCTTGTAGTAATGTCTCATGATCTTTTGTATTTCTGCAGTGTCAGTTTGTTACTTCTCCTTTTTCATTTCTAATTCTATTGATTTGAGTCTTCTCTGTTTTTATCTTGATGAGTCTGGCTAATGATTTATCAATTTTGTTTATCTTCTCAAAGAACCAGCTTTTAGTTTTATTGATATTTGCTATCGTTTCGTCATTTCTTTTTCATTTATTTCTGATCTGATATTTATGATTTGTTTCCTTCTCCTAACTTTGGGGTTGTATTTATCTTCTTTCAGTAATTGCTTTAGGTTCAAGGTTAAGTTGTTTATTCGAGATGTTTCCTGTTTCTTAAGGTAAGATTATATTGCTATAAACTTCCCTCTTAGAACTACTTTTGCTGTATCCCATAGGGTTTGGGTCGTCGTGTGTCCATTGTCATTTGTTTCTAGGTATTTTTTGATTTCCTCTTTGATTTCTACAGTGATCACTTCGTTATTAAATAGTGTATTGTTTAGCCTCCATGTGTTTGTATGTTTTACAGATCTTTTCTTGTAATTGATATCTAGTCTCATAGCCTTGTGATCGTAAAAGATACTTGATACAATTTCAACTTTCTTAAATTTACCAAGGCTTGATTTGTGATCCAAGATAGGATCTATCCTGGAGAATGTTCCATGAGTACTTGAGAAAAATTTGTATTCTGTTGTTTTTGGATGGCATTTCCTATGAATATCAATTAAGTCCATCTTGTTTAATGTATCATTTAAAGCTTGTGTTTCCTTATTTATTTTCATTTTGGATGATCTGTCCATTGGTGAAAGTGGGGTGTTAAAGTCCCCTACTATGAATGTGTTGCTGTCACTTTCCCCTTTTATGGCTGTTAGTATTTGCCTTATGTATTGAGGTGCTCCTATGTTGGGTGCATAAGTATTTACAATTGTTTTATCTTCTTCTTGGATCGATCCCTTGATCATTATGTAGTGTCCTTCTTTGTCTCTTGTAATAATCTTGATTTTAAAGTCTATTTTGTCTGATGTGAGAATTGCTAGTCCAGCTTTCTTTTGATTTCCATTTGCATGGAATATCTTTTTCCATCCCCTCACTTTCAGTCTGTATGTGTCCCTAGATCTGAAGTGGGCCTCTTGTAGACAGCACATACATGGGTCTTGTTTTTGTATCCATTCAGCCAGTCTGTATCTTTTGATGGAAGCATTTAATCCATTTACATTTAAGGTAATTATCGATATGTATCTTCCCATTCCCATTTTCTTAATTGTTTTGGGCTTGTTATTGTAGATCTTTTCCTTCTCTTGTGTTTCTTGCCTAGAGAAGTCCTTTAGCATTTGTTGTAAAGCTGGTTTGGTGTTGCTGAACTCTCTCAGCTTTTGCTTGTCTGTAAAGATTTTAAATTCTCCATCAAATCTGAATGAGATCCTTGCTGGGTAATCTTGGTTGTAGGTTTTTCTCCTTCATCACTTTAAATATGTCCTGCCACTCCCTTCTGGCTTGCAGAGTTTCTACTGAAAGATCAGCTGTTAACCTTATGGGGATTCCCTTGTGTGTTATTTGTTGTTTTTCCTTGCTTCTTTTAATATGTTTTCTTTGTATTTAATTTTTGATACTTTGATTAATATGTGTCTTGGCATGTTTCTCCTTTGATTTATCCTGTATGGGACTCTCTGTGCTTCCTGGACTTGATTAATTATTTCCTTTCCCATATTAGGGAAGTTTTCAACTATAATCTCTTCAAATATTTTCTCAGTCCCTTTCTTTTTCTCTTCGGGACCACTTTAATTCGAATGTTGGTGCATTTATTGTTGTCCCAGAGGTCTCTCAGACTGTCCTCAGTTCTTTTCATTCTTTTTTCTTTATTCTGCTCTGCAGTAGTTATTTCCACTATTTTATCTTCCAGGTCACTTATCCGTTCTTCTGCCTCAGTTATTCTGCTATTAATCCCTTCTAGAGTATTTTAAATTTCATTTATTGTGTTTTTCATCATTGCTTGTTTCCTCTTTAGTTCTTGTAGGTCCTTGTTAAATGTTTCTTGCATTTTCTCTATTTTATTTCCAAGATTTTGGATCATCTTTACTATCATTACTTTGAATTCTTTTTCAGGCAGACTGCCTATTTCCTCTTCATTTGTTAGGTCTGGTGGGTTTTTACCTTGCTCCTTCATCTGCTGTGTGTTTTTCTGTCTTCTCATTTTGCTTATCTTACTGTGTTTGGGGTCTCTTTTTTGGAGGTTGCAGGCTCATAGTTCCTGTTGTTTTTGGTGTCTGTCCCCAGTGGCTACAGTTGGTTCAGTGGGTTGTGTAGGCTTCCTGGTGGAGGGGAGTAGTGCCTGAGCTCTGGTGGATGAGGCTGGATCTTGTGTTTCTGGTGGAGAGGTCCACGTCTGGTGGTGTGTTTTGGGGTTTCTGTGGCCTTTTTATGATTTTAGGCAGCCTCTCTGCTAATGGGTGGGGTTGTGTTCCTGTCTTGCTAGTTGTTTGGCATAGGGTGTCCAGCACTGTAGCTTGCTGGTCGTTGAGTGAAGCTGGGTCTTGGTGTTGAGATGGAGATCTCTGGGAGGTTTTCGGCATTTGATATTATTTAGAGCTGGGAGGTCTCTTGAGGACCAGTGTCCTGAGGTTGGCTCTCCCACCTCAGAGGCACAGCCCTGACTCCTGGCTGGAGCACCAAGAGCCTTTCATCCACACGGCTCAGAATAAAAGGGAGAAAAATTAGAAAGAAAGAAAGATAGAGGACAAAATAAAATAAAGTAAGCTCAAATAAAGTTATTAAAATTAAAAATAGTTTTTAAGAAAAACTTTTAAAAACAAAAAAAATTAAAAAACGGACGGACAGAATCCTAGGACAAATGCTGAAAGCAAAGCTATACAGACAAAATCTTACACAGAAGCATACACATACACAGTCACAAAAAGAGGAAAAGGGGAAAAATAATATATCTTGCTCTCAAATTCCACCTCCCCAATTTGGGATGATTCGTAGTCTATTCAGGTATTCCACAGATGCAGGGTATATCAAGTTGATTGTGGAGATTTAATCCGCTGCATCTGAGTCTGCTGGGAGAAATTTCCGTTTCTCTTCTTTGTTCGCACAGCTCCTTGGGTTCAGCTTTGGGTTTGGCTCCGCCTCTGCGTGTAAGTCGCCTGAGGGCGTCTGTTCTTCGCTCAGACAGGATGGGGTTAACGGAGCAGCTGATTCGGGCGCTCTGACGCACTCAGGCCGGAGGGGAAGGAGGGGCATGGAGTGCGGGGCGGGCCTACGGCGGCAGAGGACTGCGTGATATTGCACTAGCCTGAGGCGTGCCGTGCGTTCTCCCGGGGAAGTTGTCCCTGGATCACGGGACCCTGGCAGTGGCGGGCTGCACAGGCTCCCGGGAGGGGTGGTGGTGTACAGTGACCTGTGCTCACCCACAGGCTTCTTGGTGGCAGCAGGAGCAGCCTTAGCGTCTCATGCCCGTCTCTGGAGCCTGCGCTCTTAGCCGCAGCTGGCGCCCGTCTCTAGAGCTACTTTAAGCAGCGCTCTTAATCCCCTCTCCTCGCGCACCAGGAAACAAAGAGGTAAGAAAACGTCTCTTGTCTCTTTGCCAGCTCCAGACATTTCCTCGAACTCCATCCCGGGTAGCCGTGGTGCACTAACCCCTTCAGGCTGTGTTTAATCCGCCAGTCCTCTCCCTGCGATCCGACTGAAGCCCGAGCCTCAGCTCCCAGCCCCCAGCCACCCCGGTGGGTGAGCAGACAAGCCTCTCGGGCCGGTGAGTGCCGGTCGGCACCGATTCTCTGTGCGGGAATCTCCCCACTTTGCCCTCCAGACCCCAGTTGCTGTTATTAAGAAAAAAAATTTTTAGAAAAAAAAAACGGATGGACAGAACCTTAGGATAAATGGTGAAAGGAAAGTTATACAGACAAAAATTTTTTAGAAAAGAAAAAAAGAAAACGGGCGGACAGAAACTTAGGACAAATGGTGAAAGCAAAGTTATACAGACAAAATCTCACACAGAAGCATACACATACACACTTACATAAAGAGGAAAAGGGGAAAAAATAATATATCTTGCTCTCAGAGTCCACCTCCCCAATTTGGGATGATTTGTAGTCTATTCAGGTATTCCACAGATGCAGGGTATATCAAGTTGATTGTGGAGATTTAATCCGCTGCATCTGAGGCTGCTGGGAGAAATTTCCGTTTCTCTTCTTTGTTCTCAGAGCTCCTTGGGTTCAGCTTTGGGTTTGGCTCCGCCTCTGCGTATAAGTCGCCTGAGGGCGTCTGTTCTTCGCTCAGACATGACGGGGTTAAGGGAGCAGCTGATTCGGGCGCTCTGGCTCACTCAGGCCGGGTGAGGGAGGGGCACGGAGTGCGGGGCGAGCCTGCGGCGGCAGAGGCCAGCTTGACGTTGCACCAGCCTGAGGCGCGCCTGTGCGTTCTCCCGGGGAAGTTGTCCCTGGATCACGGGACCCTGGCAGTGGCAGGCTGCACAGGCTCCCGGGAGGGGTGGTGGTGTACAGTGACCTGTGCTCGCCCACAGGCTTCTTGGTTGCGGCAGCAGCAGCCTTAGCGTCTCATGCCCGTCTCTGGTGTCCGTGGTCTTAGCCGCAGCTGGCGCCCGTCTCTGGAGCTCCTTTAAGCAGCGCTCTTAATCCCCTCTCCTCGCGCACCAGGAAACAAAGAGGTAAGAAAACATCTCTTGTCTCTTCGCCAGCTCCAGACTTTTCCCGGACTCCATCCCGGGTAGTCGTGGTGCACTAACCCCTTCAGGCTCTCCCTGTGATCCGACCGAAGCCTGAGGCTCAGCTCCCAGTCCCCGGCCACCCCTGTTGTTGAGCAGACAAGCCTCTCGGGCCGGTGAGTGCCGGTCAGCACCGATTCTGTGTGGGAATCTGCCCGCTTTTCCCTCCGCACCCCTGTTGCTGTGCTCTCCTCAGCCACCTGCAGTCTCCGCCCACGAAGAGGCTTCCTGGTGTGTGGAGGAAACCTTTCCTCCTTCACAGCTCCCTCCCACTGGTGCAGGTCCCGTCCCTATTCTTTTGTCTCTGTTTATTCTTTTTACTTTTGCCCTGCCCAGGTACGTGGGGAATTTCTTGCCTATTGGGAGGTCTGAGGTCTTCTGCCAGCGTTCAGTGGGTGTTCTGTAGGAGCAGTTCCACAAGTAGGTGTATTTCGGATGTATCTGTGGGGAGGAAGTTGATCTCCGCGTCTTACGCTTCCGCCATTTTCCTCAACTCCTCTATGTGGGGCCTTATGTGTGAGGTGGTTCCTGCTGGGTTCCTCATCCCATTTGTGATGTGGGCCCTTTGACGTGTGGTGGTTCCTGTTGGGTTCCTTACCCCTTTGTGATGTGGGCCCTTTGGTGTGGAGTGGTTCGTACTTGGTTTCTCATCCCCTTTGTGCTGTGGGCCCTTTGGAGTGAGGTGGTTCCTGCTGGATTTCTCATATCCTTTCTGATGTGGGTCTTGGGGTAAGTTGCACCTTCTGGGTTCCTCATTCCATTTGCGATGTGGGCTTTGGTTGTGAGGTGGTTCCTGCTGTGTTCCTCATCCCCTTTGTGATGTGGACCTTTGGTGTGAGGTTCTTCCTGCAGCATTCCTCATCCCCTCTGTGATGTGGGCTGTTGTTGTGAGGTGATTGTGGTGTGATTTCTCATCCCCTTTGGGATCTGGGCCCTTTGGTGTGTGGTGATTCCTGCTGGATTCCTCATCCCCGTGGTGATGTAGGCTTTTGTTGTGAGGTGGTTCCTGCTTGGTTCCTCATCCCCTTTGTGATGTGGGTCCTTTGGTGCGAGGTGGTTCCTACTTGGTTCCTTATCCCGTTTCCAATGTGGGGCTTTGGGTTAAGTGGTTCCTGCTGGTTTCCTCAATCCATTTGTGATGTGGGCTTTGGTGTGAAGATGTTCCTGCTGGGTGCTTCATCCCCTTAGTGATGTGGACCCTTTGGTGTGAGGTGGCTCTTGCTGGTTTCCTCGTCCACTTTGTGATATGGGTCCGTTTGTGTGAAGGCTTCCTGCTGGGTTCCTCATCCCCTTTGTGATGTGGCCTTTTAGGGTGAGGTGGTTCCTGCTGGGTTTCTGATTCCCTTTGTGATGTGGGCTCTTTGGTGTATCATGGTTCCTTCTTAGTTCCTTATCCCCTTGTGATGTGGACCCTTTGATGTGAGGTGGTTCCTCCTGGGTGCCTCATACCCTTTTTAATGCGGGCCCATGGGGTGATGTGGTTCCTGCTGTGTTCCTCATCCCCTTTGTGATGTAAGCTTATGGTGTCAGGTGGCCCCTCCTGGGTTCCTCATCCCCTTTGCGATGTGGGATTTTGGTGTGAGGTGGTTCCTGATGGGTTACTCATCCCCTTTGTTTTGTGGACCCTTTGTTGTGAGGTGGTTCCCAGTGGGTTCCTGATCCCTTTTGTGATGTGGGCTTTCGTTGTGAGGTGGTCCCTGCTGGGTTCCTTATACGCCATGTGATGTCACCTTTTGTTTTGAAGTGGTTCCAGCTTGGTTCTTCCCCTTTGTGATGTGGGCCCTGTTGTAGTTTCATAGGACAGGGCCGAAAGTAAGCTCATCACACGAGATGAATTGTGCCGAAGCACAGCAGTAGAGGGCTGCTGCTCGCTCAGGCAAAACAGCGCCGTCTGTCTTGCTGTGGTAGCTTTTATGAAAGCATTATCTAGATTTACACTTTAAGACTTGTTTTCTTAACATTTCAGAAGTGCCAAAGCAGCAACCTATGTTTTTATTGATTATACAAGGAATAATTGGCTTTCGTGAGCACCTGCCGTGCTTTGTCCTTGAGCGCAAGAACAGCACAAAGTTCCCACCATTATTTTGATTATACTGAAGTAGCACAAGGACATTTTTCCTTGCGTTCCCACCACTCTGATTATACTGAGGACATCTCATGGATCAGTGCCCAAAGCACTCAGTGCTGCTTTTGCATGCCCCTGGTTTGCCGGGGGGGCTCAAAGCAATCAGGACTGTTTGCAGTTCTGGCTTATTCGCCAGCCCACAGTTTGCTGGGGAGGGGGCTCATGGGTCACGTCTCCTTTCCATGTCCTCAGTTATCCCACTACAGGGCCCTTTGCTGTGAAGTGGTTTCTGCTGTGTTCCTCATCCACTTTTTGATGTGGACCCTTGGTTGTGAAATGGTTCATGCTGGGTACCTTATCCCATTTGTAATATGGGGTTTTGGTGTGAGGTGGTTCCTGCTGGGTCCATCATCCTCTTTGTGATGTGGGCTTTAAGTGTGATGTGGTTCCTGCAGGGTTCCACATGCCATGTGTGATGTGGTCTTTTGGTGTGAGCTGTTTCCTGCTGTGTTCCTCATACACGTTGTGACGTGGGCCCTTTGGTGTGAGGTGGTTCCTGCTGGGTTCCTCATCCCCTTTGTGATCTGGGCCCTTTGGTGTGAGGTGGTTCCTGTTCGTTTCCTGATTCCCTACGTGATGTGGGCTTTTGGTGTGAGGTGGTTTCTGATTTGTTCCTCATCCCCTTTGCTATGTAGGCTTTTGGTGTGAGGTGGTTCCTGCTGGGTTCCTCATCGCCCTTGTAATGTTGGCTTTTGGTGTGAGGTGGTTCCTGCTGGGTTCCTCATCCCCCTTGTAATGTTGGCTTTTGGTGTGACGTGGTTCCTGCTGGGTTTCTCATCCACTTTTTGATGTGGGCTTTTGTTGTGAGGTGGTTTATGCTGGTTTCCTCACCAACTTTGTGATGTGGGCTTTTAGGGTGAGGTGGTTCCTGCTGGGTTTCTGATTCCCTTTGTGATGTGGGCTCTTTGGTGTAACGTGGTTCCTTGTTGCTTCCTCATCCCTTTTGTGATGTGGGCTTTCGTTGTGAGCTGGTTCTTGCTGGGTTCCTCATTCCTTTTGTGATGTGGATTCTACAGTGTGAGGTGGTTACTGCTTTGTTCCTCATCCCCTTTGCAATGTGGGCTTTTTGTGTGATATGGTTTCAGCTGGGTTTCTCATCTCCTTTGTAATGTGGGCTTTTGGTGCGTGGTGGTTCCTGCTGGGTTCCTCGTCCCGTTTGTGATGTGGACCCTTTGGTGGGAGTTGGTTCCTGCTAGGTACCTCATCACATTTGTAAGTTGGGCTTTGCTGTGAGTTGGTTCCTGCTGGGTTCCTCATCTCCTTTGTGATGTGGCCTTTGGTGTGAGGCACCTCCTGCTGTGTTCCTCATCCCCTTTGCGATGTGGGCCCTTTGGTGTGAGGTGGTTCCGTCTTGGTCCCTCATTCCCCTTGCGATGTACACTTTTGTTGTGAGGTGGTTCCTGATGAGTTCCTCAGCCCCTTTGTGATGAGTGTTATTTGTGTGAGGTGGTTCCTGCTGGTTTCCTCATTCTCTGTGCGATGTGGGCTTTTATTGTGAGGTGGTTCCAGCTTGGTTACTCATCCGTTTTGTGATATGGGTTTTTGTTGTGATTTGGTTCCTGCTGGGTTCCTCATCCCATTTGTAATGTGTGCTTTTGGTGTGAGGTTGTTCCTGCTCGTTTCCTGATTCCCTATGTAATATGGGCTTTTGGTGTGAGGTGGTTTCTGTTTGGTTCCTCATCCCTTTTGTGATGTGGGCCCTTTGGTGTGAGGTGGTTTCTCTGGGTACCTCATCCCGTTTTTAATGTGGACATTTCGATGAGAAGTGCTTCCGGCTGGGTACCTCATCCCCTTTGTAATGTGGGCTTTTGGTGTTAGGTGGTTCCTGCTGGGTTCCTCATCCACTTTGTTATATAGGCTTTTAGTGTGAGGTGGTTATTGATGGGTTCCTCATCCCCTTTGTGATGTGGATCCTTTGGTGTAAGGTGGTTCCGGCTGGGTGCCTCATCCCCTTGTGATGTGGGCTGTCGTTGTGAGGTGGTCCCTGCTGGGTTCCTCATCCCCGTGGTGATGTAGGCTTTTGTTGTGAGGTGGTTACTGTTTGGTTCCTCTTCCCCTTTGTGATGTGGGTCCTTTGGTGTGAGGTGGTTCCTACTTGGTTCCTCATCCCCTTTGTGATGTGGGCCCCTTGGTGTGAAGTGGTTTCTGCTGGTTCCCCATACCCCTTTTGATGTGGGCCCGTTGGTGTAAGGTGGTTCCTGCTGGATTCGTCATCCCCGTTGTGATGTGAGCTTTTGGTGTGAGGTGGTTCCAGATGGGTTCCTCATCCCCTATGTGTTGTGTACCCTTTGATGTTAGGTGGGTCCTGCTGAGTTCTTCATTCCTTTTGTGAAGTTGGCTTTTGGTGTGAGATGTCTCCTCCTGTGTTCCCAATACGCTGTGTGATGTCATCTTTTGTTTTCAAGTGTTTCCAGCTTGGTTCCTCATCCCCTTTGTGATGTGGACCCTTGGGTGTGAAGTGGTTCCTGCTGGGTACCTCATCCCATTTGTAATATGGGCTTTTGGTATGAGGTGGTTCCTGCTGGGTTCCTCATCTGCTTTGTGATCTGGGTTCTTTGGTGTGTGATGGTTTATGCTGGGTTCCTCATTCCTTTTGTGATGTGGACTCTTTGGTGTGAG
Organism: Pseudorca crassidens; assembly: GCF_039906515.1. NCBI lineage: Eukaryota > Metazoa > Chordata > Mammalia > Artiodactyla > Delphinidae > Pseudorca > Pseudorca crassidens. Next base: position 61,180,691 of record NC_090305.1, read on the forward strand.
GTGGTAACTGCTGGGTTCCTCATGCTCTTTGCGATGTGGGCTTTTTGTGTGATATGGTTTCTGCTGGGTTCCACATCTCCTTTGTAATGTGCGCTTTTGGTGCATGGTGGTTCCTGCTGGGTTCCTCATCCCCTTTGCAATGTGGGGCTTTCGTGAGAAGTAGTTCCTGCTGGGTTCCTCATCCCCTTTGCAATGTGGGCCCATTGCTGTGAGGTGGTTCCTTCTTGCTTCCTCATCCCCCTTGTTAATCGGGTCGTTTTGTGTGAGGTGGTTCCTAATGGGTTACTCATTCCCTTTGTAATGTTGGCTTTTGGTGTGAGGTGGTTCCTGCTGGGTTCCTAATCCACTTTATGTTGTGGGATTTTTGTCATGAGGTGGTTCCTCATCCACTTTGTGATCAGTGTTCTTTGGTGTGGGGTGGTCCTGCTAGTTTCCTCATTCTCTATGCGATGTGGGCTTTTGGTGCGAGGTGGTTCCTGATGGGTTCCTCACCGTCTATGTGATGTGGGCTTTTAGTGTCAGGTGGTTCCCACTTGGTTCCTCATCCCCTTTGTGAAGTGGATCTTGCTGGGGTCCTCATGCCCTTTGTGATCTGGGCCCTTTGGTGTGAAGTGGCCCCTGCTGGGTTCCTCATCCCTTTTCTGATGTGGGCTTTTCTTGTGATTTGGTTTCTGCTGGTTTCCTCATACCCTATGTGATGTCATCTTTTGTTTTGAAGTGTTTCCACCTTGGTCTCTCATCCCCTTTGTGATGTGGGCCATTGGGTTTGAAGTGGATCCAGCTGGGTTCCTCATCCCCTTTGCGATGTGTGCTTTTGGAGTGAGTTTGTTTTTGCTTGTTTCCTGATTACCTATGAAATGTGGGCTCCTGGTGTGAGGTGGTTTCTGCTTTGTTCCTCATCGCCTATGTGAAATGGGCTTTTTGTGTGAGATGGTTCGTGCTGTGTTCCTCATCCCATAAGTGATGTGGGCTTTTGGTGCGAGAAGGTTCCTGCCAGCTTCCTCATCCCCTTTGCAATGTGCGGTTTTGTTGTGAGGTGGATCTTAATGGGATCCTCATCCCCTTTGTGATGTGGACCGATTCGTGTGAGCTTGTTCTTGCTGGGTTCCTCATCCCCTTTGTGGTGACGGTCCTTTCGTGTTAGGTGGTTCGTCCTGCTTTCCTCATTCCCTGTGTGATGAAGGCTTTTGGTGTGAGAAGGTTCCTGCTGGGTACCTCATCCCCTTTGTGATGTGGGCCCTTTGGTGTGAGGTGGTTCCTGCTTGGTTCCTCATCCCCTATGTGATGTGGGTCCTTTGTTGTGCAGTGGTTCCTGCCAGGTTCCTAATCTCCTTAATGATGTGGGCCCTTTGTTGTGAGGTGGTTCCCGATGGGTTCCTCATCCCCTTAGTGATGTGTGACTTTTGGTGTCAGGTTATTCCTTCTTGGTTCGTCATCCCCTTTGTGATGTGGGCCCTTTGTTGTGCAGTGGTTTCGGCTGGGTTGCTCATCCCCTTTGTGATGTGGGGCCTTGGTGTAAAGTGATTCCTCTGGGTTCCTCATCCACTTTGCGATGTGGGCGGGCCCTTTGTTTTGCAGTGGTTCCTGCTGGGTTCCTCATCCACTTTGCGATGTGGGGCCTTTGTGTGTAGTGGTTCCCGCTGGGTTCCTCATCCCCTTTGCAATGTGGGCCCTTTGATGTGGGGTGGTTCCTTCTTGGTTCCTCATCCCACTTGTTAATCGGGCCCTTTTGTGTGAGGTGCTTCCTACTGGGTTACTCATCCCCTTTGTAATGTTGGCTTTTGTTGTGAGGTGGTTCCTGCTGGGTTTCTAATCCACTTTATGTTGTGGGCTTTTGTCATGAGGTGGTTCCTGCTTGGTTCCTCATCCCTTTTTTGATGGGGGCCCTTAGGTATGAGGTGGTTTCTGCTTTGTTTCTCATCCCGTCTTTGATGTCGGCCCTTTGGTGTGAGGTGTTTACTGCTTGGTTCCTCATCCCCTTTGCAATGTGGGCCCTTTGGTGTGAGGTGGCTCCTGCTGGGCTCCTCATCACCGTTGTGATGTGGGCTTTTGGTGTGAGGTACTTCCTGCTGTGTTCCTCATCCCATATGTGATGTGGGCCCTTTAGTGTGAAGTGGTTTCTGCTGGGTTCCTCATCCCGTTTTTAATGTGGACCATTTGATGTGAAGTGGTTCTTGCTGGGTATCTCATCCCGTTTGTAATGTGGGCGTTTGGTGTTAGGTGGTTCTTGCTGGGTTCCTCATCCACTTTGTGATATGGGCTCTTAGTGTGAGGTGGTTCCTTGTTTCCTCATCACCTTTGTGATGTGGGTTCTTTGGTGTAAGGTGGTTCCAGCTGTGTGCCTCATCCCCTTTGTAATGTGAGCCTTTGGGGTGAGGTGGTTCCTGCTGGCTTCCTCATCCCCTTTGCTTTATGGGCCCATTGGTGTGAGAGCTTGCTGATGGGTTCCTCATCCCCTTTGTGATGTGGACCCTTGGGTGTGAAGTGTTTCTTGCTGGGTTCCTCATTCCCTTTGCGATGTGCTGTTTTGTTATGAGGTGGATCCTAATGGGATCCTCATCCTCTTTGTGATGTGGACCCATTAGTCTGAGCTTGTTCTTGCTGGATTCCTCATCCCCTCTGTGGTGATGTTTCTTTGGTGTTAGGTGGTTTGTGGTGCTTTCCTCATTCCCTATTTGATGAGGTCGTTTGGTGTGAGAAGGTTCCTGCTGGGTTCCTCATCCCCTTCGTGATGTGGGCCCTTTGTTGTGAGGTGGTTCTTGATGGGTTCCTCATCCCCTAAGTGATGTGTGATTTTTGGTGTCAGGTTATTCCTTCTTGGTTCCTTATCCCCTTTGTGATGTGGGCCCTTTGTTGTGCAGCGGTTCCTGCTGGGTTTCTCATCCCCTTTGTAATGTTGGCTTTTGGTGTGCGGTGGTTCCTGCTGGGTTCCTAATCCACTTTATGTTGTGTGCTTTTTTTTTTTTTTAGCATCTTTATTGGGGTATAATTGCTTTACAATGGTGTGTTAGTTTCTGCTTTACAACAAAGTGAATCAGTTATACATACACATATGTTCCCATATCTCCTCCCTCTGGCGTCTCCCTCCCTCTCACACTCCCTATCCCACCCCTCCAGGCGGTCACAAAGCACGGAGCTGATCTCCCTGTGCTATGCGGCTGCTTCCCACTAGCTATCTACATTACGTTTGGTAGTGTATATATGTCCATGCCTCTCTCTCGCTTTGTCACAGCTCACCCTTCCCCCTCCCCATATACTCAAGTTGGTTCTCTAGTAGGTCTGTGTCTTTATTCTTGTCTTACTCCTAGGTTCTTCATGACATTTTTGCCCCATAATTTCCATTATATGTGTGTTAGCATATGGTATTTGTCTTTCTCTTTCTGACTTACTTTGCTCTGTATGACAGACTCTAGGTCTATCCACCTCATTACAAATAGCTCAATTTCGTTTCCTTTTATGGCTGAGTAATATTCCATTGTATATATGTGCCACACCTTCTTTATCCATTCATCCGATGATGGGCACTTAGATTGTTTCCATCTCCAGGCTATTGTAAATAGAGCTGCAATGAACGTTTTGGTACATGACTCTTTGAGAATTATGGTTTTCTCAGGGTATATGCCCAGTAGTGGGATTGCTGGGTCATATGGTAGTTCTATTTGTAGTTTTTTAAGGAACGTCCATACTGTTCTCCATAGTGGCTGTACCAATTCACATTACACCAGGAGTCCAAGAATGTTCCCTTTTATCCACAGCTTCTCCAGCATTTATTGTTTCTACATTTTTTGATGAGGCCCATTGTGACTGGTGTGAGATGATATCTCATTGTAGTTTTGAGTTGCATTTCTCTGATGATTAATGATGTTGAGCATTCTTTCATAGGTTTGTTGGCAGTCTGTATATATTCTTTGGAGAAATGTCTATTTAGGTCTTCTGCCCATTTTAGATTGCGTTGTTTGTTTTTTTGTTATTGAGCTTCATGAGCTGCTTGTAAATTTTGGAGATTAATCCTTTGTCAGTTGCTTCATTTGCAAATATTTTCTCCCATTCTGAGGGTTGTCTGTTGGTCTGGTTTGTGGTTTCCTTTGCTGTGCAAAAGCTTTTAAGTTTCATTGGGTCCCATTTGTTTATTTTTGTTTTTATTTCCATTTCTCTAGGAGGTGGGTCAAAAAGGATCTTGCTGTGATTGATGTCATAGAGTGTTCTGCCTATGTTTTCCTCTAAGAGTTTGATAGTTTCTGTCCTTACATTTAGGTCTTTAATCCATTTTGATCTTATTTTTGTGTATGGTGTTAGGGAGTGTTCTAATCCCATACTTTTACATGTACCTGTCCAGTTTTCCCAGCACCACTTATTGAAGAGGCTGTCTTTTCTCTACTGTATATTCCTGCCTCCTTTATCAAAGATAAGGTGACCATATGTGCATGCGTTTATCTCTGGGCTTTCTATCCTGTTCCATTGATATATATTTCTGTTTTAATGCCAGTACCATACTGTCTTGATTACTGTAGCTTTGTAGTATAGTCTGAAGTCAGGGAGCCTGATTCCTCCAGCTCCATTTTTCATTCTCAGGATTGCTTTGGATATTCGGGGTCTTTTGTGTTTCCATACAAATGGTGAAATTTTTTGTTCTAGTTCTGTGAAAAATGCCAGTGGTTGTTTGATAGGGATTGCATTGAATCTGTAGATTCCTTTGCATAGTAGAGTCATTTTCACAATGTTGATTCTTCCAATCCAGGAACATGCTATATCTCTACATCTATTTGTATCATCTTTAATTTCTTTCATTAGTGTCTTATAATGTTCTGCATACAGGTCTTTTTTCTCCTTAAGTAGGTTTCTTCCTAGATATTTTATTCTTTTTGTTGCAATGGTAAATGGGAGTGTTAAGATCACTTTCAGATTTTTCGTCATTAGTGTATAGGAATGCCAGAGATTTCTGTGCATTAATTTTGTATCCTGCTACTTTACCAAATTCATTGATTAGCTCCAGTCGTTTTCTGGTAGCATCTTTAGGATTCTCTATGTATAGGTATCATGTCATCTTCAAACAGTGACAGCTTTATTTCTTCCTTTCCAATTTGGATTCCATTTATTTCCTTTTCTTCTCTGATTGCTGTGGCTAAACCTTCCAAAACTATGTTGAATAAGAGTGGTGAGAGTGGGCAACCTTTCTTGTTCCTGATCTTAGTGGAAATGGTTTCAGTTGTTCACCATTGAGGACGATGTTGGCTGTCAGTTTGTCATATATGGTCTTTATTATGTAGAGGAAAATTCCGTGTATGCCTACTTTCTGCAGGGTTTTTATCATAACTGGGTGTTGAATTTTGTTGAAAGCTTTCTCTACATCAACTGAGATTATCAAATGGGTTTTCTCCTTCAATTTGTTAATATGTTGTATCACATTGATTGATTTGTGTATATTGAAGAATCCTTGCATTGTTGAAATAAACCCCACTTGATCATGCTGTATGTTCCTTTTAATGTTCCGTTGCATTCTGTTTGCTAGTAGTTTGTTGAGGACATTTGCATCTATGTTCATCAGTGATATTGACCTGAGGCTTTCTCTCTTTGTGACATCTTTGTTTGGTTTTTGTATCAGGGTGATGGTGGCCTCGTAGAATGAGTTTGGGAGTGTTCCTCTCTCTGCTATATTTTGGAAAAGTTTGAGAAGGATAGGTGTTATGTCTTCTCTAATTGTGTGATAGAATTCGCCTGTGAAGCCATCTGGTCCTGGGCTTTTGTTTGTTGGAAGGATTTAATCACAGTTTCAATTTCAGTGCTTGTGATTTGTCTGTTCATATTTTCTATTGCTTCCTGATTCAGTCTTGGCAGGTTGTGCATTTCTAAGAAGTTGTCTGTTTCCTCCAGGTTGGCCATTTTATAGGCATAGAGTTGCTTGTAGTAATGTATCATGATCTTTTGTATTTCTGCAGTGTCATTTGTTACTTCTCCTTTTTCATTTCTAATTCTATTGTGTTGAGTCTTCTCCCTATTTATTTTGATGAGTCTGGCTAATGGATTATCAATTTTGTTTATCTTCTCAAAGAACAAGCTTTTAGTTTGATTGATCTTTGCTATCGTTTCGTTCATATCTTTTTCATTTATTTCTGATATGATCTTTATGATTTGTTTCCTTCCTCTAAATTTGTGGTTCTTTTTTTCTTCTTTCACTAATTGCTTTAGGTTCAAAGTTACGTTGTTTATTCGAGATTTTTCCTGTTTCTTAAGGTAGGATTATATTGCTGTAAACTTCCCTCTTAGAACTACTTTCGCTGTATCCCACAGGTTTTGGGTCATCGTGTCTCCATTGTCATTTGTTTTTAGGTATTTTTTGATTTCCTCTTTGATTTCTTCAGTGATCACTTCGTTATTAAATAGTGTATTGTTTAGCCTCCGTTTGTTTGTATTTTTTACAGATATTTTCCTGTAATTGATATCTAGTCTCATAGCATTGTGGTAGTAAAAGATACTTGATACAATTTCAATTTTCTTAAATTTACCAAGGCTTGATTTGTGATCCAGGATAGGATCTATCCTGGAGAATGTTCCATGAGCACTTGAGAACAATTTGTATTCTGTTGTTTTTGGATGGCATTTCCTATGAATATCAATTAAGTCCATCTTAATTGTATCATTTAAACCTTGTGTTTAATGTATCACTTAAAGTTTGTGTTTCCTTATTTATTTTCATTTTGGATGATCTGTCCATTGGTGAGAGTGGAGTGTAAAAGTCCCCTACTATGAATGTGTTACTGTCCCTTTCCCCTTTTATGGCTGTTAGTAATTGCCTTATGTATTGAGGTGCTCCTGTGTTGGGTGCATAAGTATTTATAATTGTTATATCTTCTTCTTGGATCGATCCCTTGATCATTATGTAGTGTCCTTCTTTGTCTTTTGTAATAATCTTTATTTTAAAGTCTATTTTGTCTGATGTGAGAATTGCTAGTCCAGCTTTCTTTTGATTTCCATTTGCATGGAATATCTTTTTCCATCCCCTCACTTTCAGTCTGTATGTGTCCCTACGTCTGAAGTGGGTCTCTTGTAGACAGCACATATATAGGTCCTGTTTTTGTATCCATTCAGCCAGTCTGTATCTTTTGATGGAAGCATCTAATCCATTTACATTTAAGGTAATTATCAATATGTTTGTTCCTATTCCCATTTTCTTAATTGTTTTGGGCTTGTTATTGTAGATCTTTTCCTTCTCTTGTGTTTCTTGCCTAGAGAAGTCCTTTAGCATTTGTTGTAAAGCTGGTTTGGTGTTGCTGAACTCTCTCAGCTTTTGCTTGTCTGTAAAGATTTTAAATTCTCCATCAAATCTGAATGAGATCCTTGCTGGGTAATCTTGGTTGTAGGTTTTTCTCCTTCATCACTTTAAATATGTCCTGCCACTCCCTTCTGGCTTGTGGAGTTTCTACTGAAAGGTCAGCTGTTAACCTTATGAGGAATCCCTTGTGTGTTATTTTTTGTTTTTCCCTTGCTGCTTTTAATATGTTTTCTTTGTTTTTAATTTTTGATAGTTTGATTAATATGTGTCTTGGCATGATTCTTCTTGGATTTGTCGTGTATGGGACTCTCTGTACTTCCTGGACTTGTTTAACTATTTCCTTTCCCATATTAGGGAAGTTTTCAACTTTAATCCCTTCAAATATTTTCTCAATCCCTTTCTTTTTCTCTTCTTCTTCTGGAACCACTTTAATTCGAAAGTTGATGTGTTTAATGTTGTCCCAGCGGTCTCTTAGAATGTCCTTAGTTCTTTGCATTCTTTTTTCTTTATTCTACTGTGCAGTAGTTATTTCCACTATTTTATCTTTCAGGTCACTTATCCGTTTTTCTGCCTCAGTTATTCTGCTATTAATCCATTCTACACGATTTTAAATTTCATTTATTGTGTTTTTCATCATTGCTTGTTTCCTCTTTAGTTCTTGTAGGTCCTTGTTAAATGTTTCTTGCATTTTCTCTATTCTATTTCCAAGATTTTGGATCATCTTTACTATCATTACTCTGAATTCTTTTCAGGTAGACTACCTATTTCCTCTTCATTTGTTAGGTCTGGGTTTATTTTTACCTTGCTCCTTCATCTGCTGTGTGTTTTTCTATCTTCTCATTTTGCTTATCTTACTTTGTTTGGGGTCTCCTTTTTGCAGACTGCAGGTTCGTAGTTCCCATTGTTTTTGGTGTCTTTCCCCAGTGGCTACATTGGTTCAGTGGGTTGTGTAGGCTTCCTGGTGGAGGGGAGTAGTGCCTGTGTTCTGGTGGATGAAGCTGGATCTTGTCTTTCTGGTGGACAGGTCCACGTCTGGTGGTGTGTTTTGCGGTGTCTGTGGCCTTTTTACGATTTTAGGCAGCCTCTCTGCTAATGGGTGGGGTTGTGTTCCTGTCTTGCTAGTTGTTTGGCATAGGGTGTCCAGCACTGTAGCTTGCTGGTCGTTGAGTGAAGCTGGGTCTTTGTGTTGAGATGGAGATCTTTGAGAGGTTTTCACTGTTTGATATTCAGTAGAGCTGGGAGGTCTCTTGAGGACCAGTGTCCTGAGGTTGGTTCTCCCACCTCAGAGGCACAGCCCTGACTCCTGGCTGGAGCACCAAGAGCCTTTCATAAACACGGCTCTGAATAAACGGATGAAAATGTAGAAAGAAAGAGGATAAAATAAAATAAAGGAAGATAAAATAAAGTTATTAAAATAAAAAATAGTTATTAAGAAGAAAATTTTTTACAAAAGAATAAAAAACCGGATGGACAGAAACTTAGGACAAATGGTGTAAGCAAAGTTATACAGACGAAATCTCAAAGAAGCATAGACATACACACTTACATAAAGAGGAAAAGGGAAAAAATAATATATCTTGCTCTCAAAGTCCACCTCCCCAATTTGGAATGATTCATTTTCTATTCAGTTATTCCACAGATGCAGGGTATATCAAGTTGATTGTGGAGATTTAATCCCCTTCATCTGAGGCTGCTGGGAGAAATTTCCGTTTCTCTTCTTTGTTCGCACAGCTCCTTGGGTTCAGCTTTGGGTTTGTCTCCGCCTCTGCGTGTAAGTCGCCTGAGGGCGTTTGTTCTTCACTCAGACAGGACGGGGTTAAGGGAGTAGCTGATTCGGGCGCTGTGGCTCACTCAGGCCGGGTGACGAATGGGCACGGAGTGCAGGGCGAACCTGCGGCGGCAGAGGCCGGTGTGACGTTGCACCAGCCTGAGGCACGCCGTGTATTCTCCCAGGGAAGTTGTCCCTGGATCACGGGACCCTGGCAGTGGCGGGCTGCACAGGCTCACGGGAGGGGTTGTGTGGACAATGACCTGTGCTCGCCCACAAGCTTCTTGGTGCTGACAGCAGCAACCTTAGCGTCTCATGCCCGTGTCTGGGGTCTGCGATGTTAGCCACGGCTCGTGCTCGTCTCTGGAGCTCCTTTAAGCTGCGCTCTTAATCCCCTCTCCTCACGCACCAGGAAACAAAGAGGTAAGAAAATGTCTCTTGTCTTTGCCAGCTCCAGACTTTTCCCCCGGACTCCCTCCGGGGTAGCCGTGGTGCACTAACCCCTTCAGGCTGTGTTCACGCCGCCAGTCCTCTCCCTGCGATCCGACGGAAGCCCGAGCCTCAGCTCCCAGCCCCCGCCCACCCCGGTGGGTGAGCAGACAAGCCTCTCAGGCCGGTGAGTGCCGGTCGGCACCCATTCTCTGTGCGGGAATCTGCCCGCTTTTCCCTCCGCACCCCTGTTGCTGTGCTCTCCTCCGCCACCCGCAGTCTCCGCCCACGAAGGGGCTTCCTAGTGTGTGGAAACCTTTCCTCCTTCACAGCTCCCTCCCACTGGTGCAGGTCCTGGCCCTATTCTTTTGTCTCTGTTTATCCTTTTCACTTTTGCGCTACCCAGGTACGTGGGGAATTTCTTGCCTATTGGGAGGTCTGAGGTCTTCTGCCAGCGTTCAGTGGGTGTTCTGTAGGAGCAGTTCCACAAGTAGATGTATGTCATATGTATCTGTGGGGAGGAAGGTGATCTCCGCGTCTTACGCTTCTGCCATTTTCCTCAACTCCTCTATGTGGGCCCTTATGTGTCTGCTGGCTCCTGCTTGGATCCTCATCCCCTTTGTGATGTGGGATATGGTGTGAGGTGGTTCCTGCTTGCGTCCTCATCCCCTTTGTGATGAGGACCTTTTGGGGTGAGGTGGTTCCTGCTGGGTTCCTCACCTTTTTTTTTTTTTTTCATTTCTTAAAGTAAAAATTATTTTAGAATACAGTTGATTTACAATGTTGTATCAGTTTCAGGTATACAGCAATTTGAATCAGTTATACATATTCATATATTCATCCTCTTTTAGATTCTTTTCCGATATAGGCCGTTATAGAGTACTAAGTAGCGTTCCCTGTGCTATACAGTAGGTCCTTATTAGTTATCTGTTTTATATATAGTAGTGTGTATATGTCAATCTCAGTCTCTCAGTTTATCCCTCCCTCCCTCCCCCTTCCTGCCTGGTAACCATAAGTTTTTTTCTACATCTGAGACTTCTCATTACCTTCTATTTTATATATTTATTTTTTTGGTACACGGGCCTCTCCCGTTGCGGAGCAAGTCTACGGACGCACAGGCTTAGCGGCCATAGCTCATGGGCCCAACTGCTCCACGGCATGTGGGATACTCCCAGACCAGGGCAGGAACCCGTGTCCCCTGAATCGGCAGGCGGACTCTCAACCATTGCGCCACCAGGGAAGCCCTCATTACCTTTTATTTTATTTTACATCTTTATTGGAGTATAATTGCTTTACAATGGTGTGTTGCTTTCTGCTTTATAACAGTGTAACTCAGGTATACATATACATATGTTCCCATATGTCTTCCCTCTTGCATCTCTCTCCCTCCCACCCTCCCTATCTCATCCCTCTAGTTGTTCACAAAGCACCAAGCTGATCTCCCTGTGCTATGGGGTGGTTTCCCACTAGGTATCTATTTTACGTTTGGTAGTGTATATATGTCCATGCCACTCTCTCAATTTGTCACAACTTACCATTTCCCCTCCCCATATCCTCAAGTCCATTCTCTAGTAGGTCTGTGTCTTTATTCCCGTCTTACTCCTAGGTTCTTCATGACATGTTTTTCTTTCTTAGATTCCATATATATGTGTTAGCATATGGTATTTGTCTTTCTTTTTCTGACTTACTTCACTCTGTATTACAGACTGCAGGTCCATCCACCTCACTAAAAATAACTCAATTTCGTTTCTTTTTATGGCTGAGTAATATTCCATTGTATATATGGGCCACATCTTCTGTATCCATTCATCCAATGATGTACACTAAGGTTGCTTCCACCTCTTGGCTATTGTAAATAGAGCTGCAGTGAACGTTTTGGTACATGAATCCTTTTGAATTATGGTTTTCTCAGGGTATATGCCCTGTATTGGGATTGCTGGGTCATATGGTAATTCTGTTTGTAGTTTTGTAAGGAACTTCCATACTGTTCTCCATAATGGCTGTACCATTTCACATTCCCACCAGCAGTGCAAGAGTGTTCCGTTTTCTCCACAGCTTCTCCAGCATTTATTGATTCTACATTTTTTGATGATGCACATTCTGACGGGTGTGAGATGATATCTCATTGTAGTTTTGATTTGCATTACTCTAATGATTAATGATCAGTTTTCTTCCATGTGCCTGTTGGCAATCTCTATATTTTCTTTTGAGAAATTCCTATTTAGGTCTTCTGCCCGTTTTTGGATTGGGGTGTTTGTTTTTTAGTTATTGAGCTGCATGAACTGCTTGTAAATTTTGGAGATTAATCCTTTAGTCAGTTACTTCATTTGAAAATATTTTCTCCCATTCTGAGGGTTGTCTTTTGGTCTTGTTTATGGTTTCCTTTGCTGTGTAAAAGCTTTGAAGTTTCATTAGGTCCCATTTGTTTATTTTTATTTCCATTTCTCTAGGAGGTGGGTCAAAAAGGATCTTGCTGTGATTGATGTTATAGAGTGTTCTGCCTATGTTTTCCTCTAAGAGTTTGATAGTTTCTGTCCTTACATTTAGGTCTTTAATCCATTTTGATCTTATTTTTGTGTATGGTGTTAGGGAGTGTTCTAATCGCATACTTTTACATGTAGCTGTCCAGTTTTCCCAGCACCACTTATTGAAGAGGCTGTCTTTTCTCCACTGCATACTCTTGCCTCCTTTATCAAAGATAAGGTGACCATATGTGCTTGTGTTTATCTCTGGGCTTTCTATCCTGTTCCATTGATCTATATTTCTGTTTTTCTGCCAGTACCATACTGTCATGATTACTGTAGCTTTGTAGTGTAGTCTGAATTCAGGGACCCTGATTCCTCCAGTCCCATTTTTCATTCTCAGGATTGCTTTGGATATTCGGGGTCTTTTGTGTTTCCATACAAATTGTGAAATGTTTCGTTCTAGTTCTGTTAAAAATGCCGGTAGTTGTTTGATAGGGATTGCATTGAATCTGTTGATTGCTTTGCGTAGTAGACTGTTTTTCACAATGTTGATTTTTCTAATCCAAGAACATGGTATATCTCTCCATCTATTTGTATCATCTTTAATTTCTTTCATTAGTGTCTTATAATTTTCTGCATACAGGTCTTTTATCTCCTTAGGTAGGTTTATTTCTGGATATTTTATTCTTTTTGTTGCAATGGTAAATGGGAGTGTTTTCTTGATTTCAGTTTCAGATTTTTCGTCATTAGTGTATAGCAATGCCAGAGATTTCTGTGCATTAATTTTGTATCCTGCCACTTTACCAAATTCATTGATTAGCTCTAGTAGTTTTCTGGTAGCATCTTTAGGATTCTCTATGTATAGTATCATGTCATCTGCAAACAGTGACAGGTTTACTTCTTCTTTTCCAATTTGGATTCCTTTTATTTTCTTTTCTTCTCTGATTGCTGTGGCTACAACTTCCAAAACTATGTTGAATAAGAGTGGTGAGAGTGGGCAACCTTGTCTTGTTCCTGATCTCAGTGGAAATGTTTTCAGTTTTTCACCATTGAAGACGAGGTTGGCTGTCGGTTTGTCATATATGGCCTTTATTATGTTGAGGAAAATTCCCGCTATGCCTAGTTTCTGCAGGGATTTTATCATAACTGCGTGTTGAATTTTATTGAAAGCTTTCTCTGCATCTATTGAGATGAGCATATCATTTTTCTCCTTCAATTTGTTCATATGGTGTATCACGTTGATCAATTTGCATATATTGAAGAATCTTTGCATTGCTGGAATAAACCCCACTTGATCATGTTGTACGTTCCTTTTAATATGCTGTTGGATTCCGTTTGATAGTAGTTTGTGGAGGACATTTGCATGTATGTTCGTCAGTGATATTGGCCTGTAGTTTTCTTTCTTTGTGACATCTTTGTCTGGTTTTTATATCACGGTGATGGTGGCCTCATAGAATCAGTTTGGGAGTGTTCCTCCCTCTGCTATATTTTGGAAGAGCTTGAGAATGATAAGTGTTATCTGTTCTCTAAATGTTTTGATAGAATTCACCTGTGAAACCATCTGGTCCTGAGCTTTGGTTTGTTGGAAGATTTTTAATCACAGTTTCAATTTCAGTGCTTGTGATTTGTCTGTTCATATTTTCTATTGCTTCCTGATTCAGTCTTGGTAGGTTGTGCATTTCTAAGAATTTGTCTATTTCCTCCAGGTTGTCCACTTTATTGGCATAGAGTTGCTTGTAGTAATGTCTCATGATCTTTTGTATTTCTGCAGTGTCAGTTTGTTACTTCTCCTTTTTCATTTCTAATTCTATTGTGTTGAGTCTTCTCCCTATTTATTTTGATGAGTCTGGCTAATGGTTTATCAATTTTGTTTATCTTCTCAAAGAACCAGCTTTTAGTTTTATTGACCTTTGCTATCATTTCATTCATTTCTTTTTCATTTATTTCTGATATGATCTTTATGATTTGTTTCCTTCTCCTAACTTTGGGGTTGTTTTGTTCTCCTTTCAGTAATTGCTTTAGTTTCAAGTTTAGGTTGTTTATTCGAGATGTTTTCTGTTCCTTAAGGTAGGACTGTACTGCTATAAACTTCCCTCTTAGAACTACTTTTGCTGCATCCCATAGGTTTTGGTTCATCGTGTCTCCATTGTCATTTGTTTCTAGGTATATTTTGATTTCCTCTTTGATTTCTTCAGTGATCACTTCGTTATTAAATAGTGTATTGTTTAGCCTCCGTTTGTTTGTATTTTTTACAGATATTTTCCTGTAATTGATATCTAGTCTCATAGCATTGTGGTAGTAAAAGATACTTGATACAATTTCAATTTTCTTAAATTTACCAAGGCTTGATTTGTGATCCAGGATAGGATCTATCCTGGAGAATGTTCCATGAGTACTTGAGAACAATTTGTATTGTTGTTTTTGGATGGCATTTCCTATGAATATCAATTAAGTCCATCTTGTTTAATGTATCATTTAAAGCTTGTGTTTCCTTATTTATTTTCATTTTGGATGATCTGTCAATTGGAGAAAGTGGGGTGTTAAAGTCCCCTACTATGAATGTGTTACTGTCACTTTCCCCTTTTATGGCTGTTAGTATTTGCCTTATATATTGAGGTGCTCCTATGTTGGGTGCATAACTATTTACAATTTTTATATCTTCTTCTGGGATCGATTCCTTGATCATTAGGTAGTGTCCTTCTTTGTCTCTTGTAATAATCTTTATTTTAAAGACTATTTTGTCTGCCATGAGAATTGCTAGTCCAGCTGTCTTTTGATTTCCATTTGCATGGAATATCTTTTTCCATCCCCTCACTTTCAGTCTGTATGTGTCCCTAGGTCTGAAGTGGGTCTCTTGTAGACAGCACATATATGGGTCTTGTTTTTGTATCCATTCAGCCAGTCTGTATCTTTTGATGGAAGCATTTAATCCATTTACATTTAAGGTAATTATCGATATGTATGTTCCCATTCCCATTTTCTTAATTGTTTTGGGCTTGTTATTGTAGATCTTTTCCTTCTCTTGTGTTTCTTTCCTAGAGAAGTCCTTTAGCATTTGTTGTAAAGCTGGTTTGGTGGTGCTGAACTCTCTCAGCTTTTGCTTGTGTGTAAAGATTTTAAATTCTCCGTCAAATCTGAATGAGATCCTTGCTGGGTAATCTTGGTTGTAGGTTTTTTTCCTTCATCACTTTAAATTTGTCCTGCCACTCCCTTCTGGCTTGCAGAGTTTCTGCTGAAAGATCAGCTGTTAACCTTATGGGGATTCCCTTGTGTGTTATTTGTTGTTTTTCCCTTGCTTCTTTTAATATGTTTTCTTTGTATTTAATTTTTGATAGTTTGATTAATACGTGTCTTGGCATGTTTCTTGTTGGATTAATCCTGTATGGGACTCTCTGTGCTTCCTGGAATTGATTAACTATTTCCTTTCCCATATTAGGGAAGTTTTCAACTATAATCTTTTTAAATATTTTCTCAGTCCCTTTCTTTTTCTCTTCTTCTTCTGGGACCACTTTAATTCGAATGTTGGTGTGTTTAATGTTGTCGCAAATGTCTCTGAGACTGTCGTCAGTTCTTTTCATTCTTTTTTCTTTATTCTGCTCTGCAGTAGTTATTTCCAGCAGTTTATCTTCCAGGTCACTTATCCATTCTTCTGCCTCAGTTATTCTGCTATTAATCCCTTCTAGACTATTTTAAATTTCATTTATTGTGTTTTTCATTATTGCTTGTTTCCTCTTTACTTCTTGTAGGTCCTTGTTAAATGTTTCTTACATTTTATCTATTGTATTTCCAAGATTTTCGATCACCTTTAGTATCATATTCTGAATTGTTTTTCAGGTGGACTGCCTATTTCCTCTTCATTTGTTAGGTCTGGTGGGTTTTTACCTTGCTCCTTCATCTGCTGTGTTTTTCTGTCTTCTCATTTTGTTTACCTTACTGTGTTTGGGGTCTGCTTTTTGCAGGCTGTGGGTTCATAGTTCTCGTTGTTTTTGGTGTCTTTCCCCAGTGGCTACATTGGTTCAGTGGGTTGTGTAGGCTTCCTGGTGGAGGGGAGTAGTGCCTGTGTTCTGGTGGATGAGGCTGGATCTTGTCTTTCTGGTGGAGAGGTCCACGTCTGGTGGTGTGTTTTGGGTTGTCTGTGGCCTTTTTATGATTTTAGGCAGCCTTTCTGTTAATGGGTGGGGTTGTGTTCCTGTCTTGCCAGTTGTTTGGCATAGGGTGTTCAGCACTGTAGCTTGCTGGTCGTTGAGTGAAGCTGGGTCTTGGTGTTGAG
The DNA here is from genome assembly GCF_039906515.1 of Pseudorca crassidens. Lineage (NCBI taxonomy): Eukaryota > Metazoa > Chordata > Mammalia > Artiodactyla > Delphinidae > Pseudorca > Pseudorca crassidens. The sequence goes on from NC_090305.1 coordinate 61,196,893, forward strand.
ATTGAGATCTCTGGGAGGTTTTCGCCGTTAGATATTACATAGAGCTGGGAGGTCTCTTGAGGACCAGTGTCCTGAAGTTGGCTCTCCCACCTCAGAGGCACAGCACTGACTCCTGGCTGGAGCACCAAGAGCCTTTCATCAACACGGCTCAGAATAAAAGGGAGAAAAAGTAGAAAGAAAGGAAGAAAGAAAGAAAGATAGAGGATAAAATAAAATAACGTAGAATAAAACAAAATAAAGTTATTAAAATAAAAAATAGTTATTAAGAAAAAAATTTTAAAAAAGCAAAGCTATACAGACAAAAATCTCACACAGAAGCATACACATACAGACTCACATAAAGAGGAAAAGCAGAGAAAATAATATATCTTGCCCTCAAAGTCCACCTCCACAGTTTGGGATGATTCCTTGTCTATTCAGGTATTCCACAGATGCAGGGTATATCAAGTTGATTGTGGAGATTTAATCCACTGCATCTGAGGCTGCTGGGAGAAATTTCCGTTTCTCTTCTGTGTTCCCACAGGTCCCTGGGGTTTAGCTTTTCGTTTGGCTCCGCCTCTGCGTGTAAGTCGCCTGAGGGCAGCTGTTCTTTGCTCAGACAGGAAGGGGTTAACAGAGCAGCTGATTTGGGTGCTCTGGCTCACTCAGGCTGGGGGAAGGGAGGGTCACGGAGTGCGGGGCAAGCCTGCAGTGGCAGAGGCCTGCGTTATGTTTTACCAGCCTGAGGCCTGCAGTGCGTTCTCCTGTGGAAGTTGTCCCTGGATCACGGGACCCTGGCCGTGGAGATCTGCACAGGCTCCCGGGAGGGGTGGTGTGGACAGTGACCTGTGGTCGCCCACAGGATTCTTGGTGGCGGCAGCAGCAGCCTTAGCGTCTCATGCCCGTCTCTGTGGTCCACGCTGTTAGCCGTGGCTCACGCCCGTCTCTGGATCTCCTTTAAGCAGCGCTCTTAATGCCCTCTCCTTGCGCACCAGGACACAAAGAGGTAAGAAAACGTCTCTTGTCTCTTTGCCAGCTGTAGAGTTTTCCCGGACTCCGTCCCAGCTAGCTGTGGTGTACTAACCCCTTCAGGCTGTGTTCACGCCGCCAGTCCTCTCCCTGCGATCCGACGGAAGCCCGAGCCTCAACTCCCAGCTGCCACTCGCCCTGGTGAGTCCCGGTCGGCACCGATTCTCTGTGCGGGAATCTCCCCGCTTTTCCCTCCGCACCCCTGTTGCTGTGCTCTCCTCCGCCACCCGCAGTCTCCGCCAATGAAAGGGCTTCCTAGTGTGTGGAAAGCTTTCCTCCTTCACAGCTCCCTCCCACTGGTGCAGGTCCTGTCGCAATTCTTTTGTCTCTGTTTATTCTTTTTTCTTTTGACCTACCCAGATACGTGGGGAATTTCTTGCCTATTGGGAGGTCTGAGGTCTTCTGCCAGTGTTCAGTGGGTGTCCTGTAGGAGGAGTTCCACAGGTAGATGTATTTCGGATGTATCTGTGGGGAGGAAGGTGATCTCCACATTTTACACTTCTGCTCTTTTCCTCAACTCATCTATGTGGGCCCTAATGTGTGACGTGATTCGTGGTTGGATCCTCAACCCCTTTGTAATGTGGGATTTGGTGTGAGGTGGTTCCTGCTTGTTTCCTCATCCCCCTTGAGATGTGAGCCCTTTGGTTTGAGGTGGTTCCTGCTGGATCCTTCATCCCGTTTGTGATTTGGTTCCTTTGCTGTGAGGTGGTTCCTGCTGGATTCCTCCTCCCATGTGTGATATGGGCTTTTGATGTGAGGTGATTCCTGTTTGGTTTCTCATCCCCGTTGTGATGTGGGCCCTTTGGTGTGAGGTGGTTCCTGCTTCTTTCCTCATGCCCTTGTGATGTGGACTTGTGTGAGGTGGTTCCTGCCTGGTTCCTCATGCCCTTTGTGATGTGGACCCTTTGGTGTGAGTTTGTTCCTGCTGGGTTGTTCATCCCCATTGTGATGTGAGCTTTTGGTGTGATGTGGTTCCTGCTGGGTTCCTCATCCCCTTTGTGATGTGGGCCCTTTGGTGTGAGGTGGTTCCTGCAGGGTTACTCATCCCGTTTGTGATGTGGACCCTTTGTTGTGACGTGGTTCCTGCTGGGTTAGTAATTCCCTTTGTAATGTGGGCCCTTTGGTTTGAGGTGGTTCCTGCTGGATTCTTCACCCCCTTTGTTTTGCTTGCACTGTGTTGTGAGGTTGTTCTTGCTGGTTTCCTCATCCCCTTTGTGACGTGGGCTTTTGGTGTGAAGTGGTTTCTGCTGGGTTCCTCATCCCCTTTGTGATGTGGACCCTTTGGTGTGAGGTGGTTCCTGCTGGGTTACTCATTCCCTTTCTAATGTGGGCCCTTTGGTTTGGTGGTTCCTGCTGGGTCTTCACCCCCTTTGTTATGCTGACCCTGTGTTGTGAGGTGATTCCTGCTGGGTTCCTCATCCCCTTTGTGATGTGGTCCCTTTGGTGTGAAGTGGTTCCTGCTGCGTTCCTCATTCCCTTTGTTATGTGGGCTTTTGGTGTGAGGGGGTTACTGCTTGGTTCCTCATCCACTTTGCAATGTGGGCTTTTGGTGTGAGGTGGCTCCTGCTGGGTTCCTCATCCACTTTGTGATCAGTGTTCTTTGGTGTGCAGTCGTTCCTGCTGGGTTTCTCATCCCCTATGTGATGTGGGCTTTTAGTGTCAGGTGGTTCCCGCTTGGTTCCTCATCCCCTTTCTGATGTGGGCCATTGGGTGTGAAGTGGACCTTGCTGGGGTCCTCATGCCCTTTGTGATCTGGGCCGTTTGGTGTGAGGTGGCTCCTGCTGGTTTCTTCATACACTATGTGATGTCATTTTTGTTTTGAAGTGGTCCACCTTGGTCCCTCATCCCCTTTGTGATGTGGGCCATTGGGTTTGAGGTGGATCCAGCTGGGTTCCTCATCCCCTTTGCGATGTGTGCTTTTGGTGTGAAGTGGTTCCGCTCATTTCCTAATTCCTTATGTAATGTGGGCTTTTGGTGTGAGGTGTTTCTGCTTTGTTCCTCATCCCCTTTGCGATGTGGGCCTTTTGGTGTGAGGTGATTTCTGCTGGGTTCCTCATCCCGATTTTAATGTGGACCCTTCAATGTGAAGTGGTTCTTGCTGGGTACCTCATCCCCTTTGTAATGTGGGCGTTTGGTGTTTCTTGCTGGGTTCCTCATCCACCTTGTGATACTGACTTTTAGTGTGAGGTGGTTACTTGTTTTCTCATCCCCGTTGTGATGTGGGTCCTTTGGTGTGAGGTGGTTCCTACTTGTTTTCTCATGCAGTTTCTGATGTGGGGCTTTGGGTTAAGTGGTTCCTGCTGGTTTCCTCATTCCGTTTGCAATGTGGGCTTTTGGTGTGAGGTGTTTCCTGTAGGGTTCCTCATCCCCTTTGTGATGTGGACCCTTGGGTGTGAAGTGGTTTGTGCTGTGTTTCTCATTCCCTTTGCGATGTGCGGTTTTGTTGTGAGGTGCATTCTAATGGGAACCTCATCCCCTTTGTGATGTGGACCCATTCGTGTGAGTTTGTTCTTGCTGGGTTCCTCATCCCCTTTGTGGTGAGGGTCCTTTGGTGTGAGGTGTTTCCTGCTGCTTTCCTCATTCCCTGTGAGATGTGGGCTTTTGGTGCGAGAAGATTCCTGCTGGGTTCTGCTGGGTTCCTCATCCCCTTTGTGATGTGGGTCCTTTGGTGTGAGGTGGTTCCTGCTCGTTTCCTGATTCCCTATGTAATGTGGGCTTTTGGTGTGAGGTAGTTTCTGCTTTGTTCCTCATCCCCTTTGCATTGTGGGCCTTTTGGTGTGAGTTGGCTCCTGCTGGGTTCCTCGTCACCTTTTTGATATGGGCTTTTTGTGTCAGGTGGTTCCTGCTGTGTTCCTCACCCCATATGTGCTGTGGGCCCTTTGGTGTGAGGTGTTTCCTGCTCGGTTCCTCATCCCCTTTGTGAAAGGGATGAGGAACCTAGCAGGAACCACCTCAAAGCAAAAGCCCACGTCGCAAAGGGGATGAGGAGCCTATCAGCAAGCTCTCACACCAACGGGCCCATATAAAAAAGGGGATGAGGAAGCCAGCAAGAACCATCTCACACCAAAGAGTCCACATCACTAAGGGGATGAGGAACCCAGCAGGAACAACTTCACACCAAAGCCCAAATCGCAAACGGAATGAGGAAACAAGAAGGAACCACTTAACCCAAAGCCTCACATTGGAAACGTGATGAGGAACCAAGTACGAGCCACCTCACATCAAAGGACCCACATCACAAAGGGGATGAGCAACTAAGCAGGAACCACCGCACAACAAAAGCCTACATCACCATGGGGATGAGGAACCCAGCAGGAAGCACTTCACCCCAAAGGCCCACATTGCAAAGGGGATGAGGCACCCGGCCGGAACCACCTTACACCAAAGAACCCACATCACAAAGGGGATGAGGAAACAACAAGGAGCCACCTCACACTAAAAGCCCATATCACAAGGTGGATGAGGTACCAGCAAGAACCACTTCACATAGAAGGGTCCACATTAAAAACGGGATGAGGAACCCAGCAGAAACCACCTCACACCAAAAGCGCACATCGCAAATGGGATGAGGAACCCAGCTGGTTCTACTTCAAACCCAATGGCCCACATCACAAAGGGGATGAGGAACCAAGGTGGAAACACTTCAAAACAAAAGATGACATCACATAGGGTTGAGGAAACCAACAGAAACCAAATCACAACTGAAGCCCACATCACAAAAGGGATGAGGAACCCAGCAGGAGCCACCTCACACCAAAGGGCCCAGATCGCAAAGGCCATGAGGACCCCAGCAAGATCCACTTCACACCAAATGGCCCACATCACAAAGGGGATGAAGAACCAAGCAGGAAGCACCTGACACTAAAAGCCCACATGACATAGGGAATGAGGAACCCAGCAGGAACCACCTCGCACCAAAAGCCCACATCGCATAGAGAATGAGGAAACCAGCAGGACCTCCTCACACCAAAGAACACTGATCACAAAGTGGATGAGGAACCCAGCAGTAGCCAGCTCACAGCAAAAGCCCACATCTCAAAGGAGATGAGGAACCAAGCAGTAAACACTTCACACCAAAGGGCTGACATCACAGAGGGGAAGAGAAACAAAGCAGAAACCACCTCACACCAAAGGGTCCCCATCAAAAAAGAGATGAGGAACCAAACAGGAGCCACCTCATGACAAAAGCCCACAACATAAAGTGGATTAGGAACCAGTAGGAACCACCTCACACCAAAAGGACCGATTAACAAGAGGGTTGAGGAAGCAAGAAACCACCTCACACCAAAGGGCCCACATCGTAAAGGGGATGAGGAACCCAGCAGGAGCCACTTCACAACAAAGGTCCCACATCACATAGGGGATGAAGAACCAAGCAGGAACCACCTCACACCAAAGGGCCCACATCACAAATGGGATGAGGAACCCACAAGAACAAGCTCACACGAATGAGTCCACATCACAAAGGGGATGAGGATCCCATTAAGATCCGCCTCACAACAAAACTGCACATTGAAATGGGGATGAGGAACCCAGCAGGAACCTTCTTGCACCAAAAGCCCACATCACATATTGGATGAGGAACACAGCAGGAACCACCTCACACCAAAAGCCTACATCTCATAGGCGATGAGGAACCCAGCAGGAGCCACCTCACACCAAAGGGCCCACATCGCAAAGGGGATGAGGAACCAAGCAGAAACCACCTCACACCAAAAGCCCACATTACATAGGGAATCAGGAAACGAGCAGGAGCCACCTCACACCAAAAGCGCACATCACAAATGGGATAAGGACCCCAGCTGGATCCACTTCTAACCCAATGGCCCACATCACAAAGGGGATGAGGGACCAAGGTGGAAACTCTTGAAAACAAAAGATGACATCACATAGGGTATTAGGAAACCAGCAGACACTAAATCACAACAAAAGCCCACATCACAAATTGGATAAGGAACCCAGCAGGACCCACCTCGCACCAAAAGCCCACATCGCATAGAGAATGAGGAAACCAGCAGTACCACCTCACACCAAAGAATACTGATCACAAAGTGGATGAGGAACCCAGCAGGAACCACCTCATGACAAAGGCCAACATTACAAAGGGGATGAGTAACCCAGTAGGAACCACCCCACACAAAATGGCCCGATTAACAAGGGGGATGAGGAAGCAAGAAGGACCCACCTCACACCAAAGGGCCCACATCGCAAAGGGGATGAGGAACCCAGCAGGAACCAACATGCACCAAAAGCCCACATTACAAAGGAGATGAGGAACCCAGCAGGAACCACCTCACACCAAAGAGTCCACATCACAAAAGGAATGAGGAACCCAGCATAAACCATCACACACCAAAGGACCCAGATCACAAAGGGGATGAGGAACCCAGCAGGAGCCACCTCATACCAAAAGCCCATATTACAAATGGGATGAGGTATCCAGGAGGAACCAATTCACACCCAAGGGTCCACATCACAAAGGGGATGAGGAACCAAGCTGGAAACACTTGAAAACAAAAGATGACATCACATAGGGTATTAGGAACAGAGGAGGAAACACCTCACACCAAAAGCCACTTCACAAAAGGAATGAGGAACTCAGCAGGACCCACCTAACACCAAAGGATACACAACACAAAGGGGATGAGGAACCCATCAGGAACCACCTCACACCAAAAGCTCACATCACAAAGAGGATGACGGATCCAGCAGGAACCACCTTGCACCAATGGGCCCACATCACAAAGGGTATGGGGCACCAAGCAGAAACCACTTCACACCAAGGGGCCCACATCGCAAAGAGGATGGGGAACCCAGCAGGAATCACATCACACTAAAAGCCCACATCACATAGATAATAAGGAGCACAGCAGGAACAACCTTACACCAAAGGTCCACATCAAAAATGGTATGAGGAACCCATCAGGAGCCACCTCACAAAAAAAGTACACACGCAAATGGAATGAGGAACCCAGCAGGAACCACTTCACACTCAATGGCCCACATCAGCAATGGGATAAGGAACCCAGCAGGAACCAGCTCACACCAAAAGCCAATATAACAAAGGGGATGAGTAACGCACTAGGAACCACCTCACACCAAAAGGCCCGATACACAAAGGGGATGAGGAACAAAGAAGGAACGACCTCACACCAAAGGGCCCACATCACAAAAGGGATGAGGAATCAAGCAGGAACCAATTCACAACGTAAGCCCACAACATAAAGTGGATTAGGAACCCAGCAGAAACCACCTCACACAAAAAGCCAACATTACAAAGGGGATGAGTAAGCCGATAGGATCCACCTCACACCATACGGCCTATTTACAAAGGGGATGAGGAACCAAGAACGAACCACCTCACACCAAAGGGCCCACATCACAAAGGTGATGAGGAACCCAGCAGGAACCACATTAGCCCGAAATCCCACATCACAAAGGGGATGAGGAACCAAGTAGGAACCACCTCACACCAAAGGACCCACATCACAAAGGGGAAGAGGAACCAAACAGTAACCACCTCACAACAAAAGCCTACATCACCACGGGGATGAGGAACCCAGCAGGGACCACCTCACAACGACAGCCCACATCACAAGGGGATGAGGCACCCAGCCGGAACCACCTTACACCAAAGGATCCACATCACAAAGGGGATGAGGAACCCATCAATAACCACCTCACACTAAAAGCCTATATAACAAAGTGGATGAGGAACCCAGCAGGAACCACCTAACACCAAAAGCCCACATTACAAAGGGGATGAGGTACCCAGCCGGAAGCACTTCTCATCGAAATGTCCACATTAAAAACGGGATGAGGTACCCAGAGAAACCACCTCACACCAAAGGGCCCACATCGCAAAAGGGATGAGGAACCAAGCAGAAACCACCTCACACCAAAAGCCCACATTACATAGGGAATCAGGAAATGAGCAGGAAACACCTCACACCAAAAGCAAACATTGCAAATGGGATGAGGAACCCAGCTGGATCCACTTCAAACACAATGGCCCACATCACAAAGGTGATGAGGGACCAAGGTAGAACCACTTAAAAACAAAAGATGACATCACATAGGGTATGAGGAACCCAGCAGGAACCAAATCGCAACAAAAACCCATATCACAAAATGGATGAGGAGCCCAGCTGGAGCCACCTCACATAAAAGGCCCCAGACTGCAAAGGGCATGAGGACCCCAGCAGGAACCACCTCACAACAAAAGTGACCATCACAAAAACAATGAGGAACTCAGCAGGATCCACCTAATACCAAAGGGTACACAACACAAAGGGGATGAGGAACCCATCTGGAACCACCTCACTCCAAAACATCACATCACAAAGGGGATGAGGAATCTGGCAGGAACCACCTCACACTAAAAGCCCACATCACAAAGAGGATGGGGAACCCAGCAGGAACCACCTGACAGCAAGAGCCCAAAAAACATAGGGAATGAGGAACCCAGCAGGAACCACTTCACACCCAATGTCCCACATCACCAATGGGATGAGGAACCAAGCAGGAACCACCTTACACCAAAGAACCCACATCACAAAGGGGATGACGAAACAACAAGGAACCACCTCACACTAAAAGCCCATATCACATAGTGGATGAGGAACCCAGCAAGAACCACCTAACAACAAAAGCCCACATTACAAAGGAGATGAGTGACCCAGCAGTAACCACCTCACACAGAAGAGTCCACATCACAAAAGGTATGACGAACCCAGCATGAACCAGCACACACCAAAGGGCCCAGATAACAAAGGGGATGAAGAACCAAGCCGGAAATACCTCACACGAAAAGCCCACATCATATAGGGGATAAGGAACCCTGTAGGAAACCCCTCACACCAAAGGGCCCACATCACAACGTGTATGAGGAACACAGCAGGAAACAGTTCACACCAAAAGACCACATCACACATGGCATGTGGAACCCTGCAGGAACCACATCACACTTAAAGCCCACGTCACAAAGAGGATGAGGAACCCAGCAGGAACCACCTCACACCAAAACCCCATATTACAAATGGGATGAGGTACCCAGTATGAACCATTTCACAACCAAGGGTCCACATCAAAAAGGGGATGAGGAACCCAGCAGAAACCACTTCACAGCAAAGGGCCCACATCACAAAGGGGAAGAGGAACCAAGCTGGAACCACTTGAAACAAAAGGTGACATCACATGGCGTATGAGGAACCCAGCAGGGACCACCTCACAATGAAAGCCCACATCACAAAAGGGATCAGGAACCCACTGAGAACCACCTCACAAAAAAGGGTCCACAAAACAAAGGGGATGAGTAACCCATCAGGAACCACCTCACACCAAAATCCCACATCGCAAAGGGGATGAGGAACCCAGAAGAAGCCACCTGACACCATAAGCTTACATCACAAAGGGGATGAGGAACACAGCAGGACCACGTCATCCCATAAGCCCACATTAAAAAGGGTATGAGGCACCCAGTAGGAACCACCTCACATCAAAGGGTCCACATCACAAGGGGATAAGGAACCAACAAGGAACCATGAAACACCAAAGAGCCCATATCACAAAGGGAATCAGAAACCCAGCAGGAACCACCTCACCCTAAAATCCCACATCACAAAGGCGATGAGGAACCCAGCAGGAAGCCTTCACACAAACGGGCCCATATCACAAAGTGGACGAGGAAACCAGCAAGAGCCACCTCACACCAACGGGTCCACATCACTAAGGGGATGAGGAACCCAGCAAGAACAACTTCTCACCAAAAGCCCACATCGCAAATGGAATGAGGAAACAAGCAGGAACCACTTAACCCAAAGCCCCACATCACAAGGGATTGAGGAACCCAGCAAGAACCATATTACGCTGAAAGCCCACATCACAAAGGGGGTGAGGAATGCTCCAGGAAGAACCTCACACCAAAGGTCCACATCACAAACAGGATGAGGAACACAGCAGGAACCACCTCACAACCAAAGCCCACATTGCAAAAGGAATGAGGAACCCAGCAGGTACCACTTACCCCAAGACCCACATCAGAAAGGATATGAGAAATCCAGCAGGAACCACCTCACTCCAAAGGGCCCACAGCACAAAGGGGATGAGGAAACAAGCAGGAACCACCTCATAACAACATCCTACATCACAAAGAGGATGAGGAATCCAGCAGGAAACAATATACCACAAAGGCCCACATTACAAAGGGGATAAGGCACCGAGCAGGAAACACCGCACACCAAAGGGTCCACAACAAAAAGGGGATGAGGAACGCATCAGGAACCACCTCACACCAAAAGCCCCCATCACAAAGGGGATGAGGAACCAAGCAGGAACCACTTCAAACCAAAGGGCCCACATCAGAAAGGGGATGAGGAACCCAACCAGAACAACCTCACACCAAAGGGCCCACATCACAAAGGGGATGATTAACCAAGCAGGAACCACCTCACACATAAGGCCCCACATAGAGGAGTTGAGGAAAATGGCGGAAGCGTAAGACGTGGAGATCACCTTCGTCCCCACATATACATCAGAAATACATCTACTTGTGGAACTGCTCCTACAGAACACCCACTGAACGCTGGCAGAAGACCTCAGACCTCCCAATAGGCAAGAAATTCCCCACGTACCTGGGTAGGGCAAAAGTGAAAAGGATAAACAGAGACAAAACAATAGGGCCAGGATCTGCACCAGTGGGAGGGAGCTGTGAAGGAGCAAAGGTTTCCACACACTAGGAAGCCTCTTTGTGGGCGGAGACTGTGGGTGGCAGAGGAAAGCACAGCAACAGGGGTGCGGAGAGATTCCCGCAAAGAGAATTGGTGTCAACCGGCACTCACCGGCCCGAGAGGCTTGTCTGCTCACCCAACGGGGTGGGCGAGGGATGGGAGCAGAGGCTCGGGCTTCTGTCGGATCGCAGGGAGAGGACTGGCGGCGTGAACACAGCCTGAAAGGGTTAGTGCACCTTGGCTACTCAGGGGAAAAGTCTGGAGCTGGCAAAGAGACAAGAGACGTTTTCTTACCTCTTTGTTTCCTGGTGCGCGAGGAGAGCGGATTAAGAGAACTGCTTAAAGGAGCTCCAGAGACAGGCACGAGCCGCGGCTAACAGGGCAGACCCCAGAGACGGGCATGAGACGCTAAGGCTGCTGCTGCTGCCACCAAGAAGCCTGTGTGCAAGCACAGGTCACTGTCCACATCGCCCCTCCCGGGAGCCTGTGCAGCCCACCACTTCCAGGGTCCAGGGATCCAGGTACAACGTCCCCGGGAGAATGCACAGCGCACCTCACGCTGGTGCAATGTCACTCTGGCCTGAGTGAGCCAGAGCGCACAAATCAGCTGCTCCCTTAACCCCGTCCTGTCTGAGCAAAGAACAGACGACCTCAGGCGATTTACACGCAGAGGCGGAGCCAAACCCAAAGCTCAACCCCAGGAGCTGTGCGAACAAAGAAGAGAAACGGAAATTTCTCCCATTGGCCTCAGATGCAGCGGATTAAATCTCCACAATCAACTTGATATACCCTGCATCTGTGGAATAACTGAATAGACTACGAATCATCCCAAATTGGGGAGGTGGACTCTGAGAGCAAGATATATTATTTTTTCCCCTTTTCCTCTTTATGTAAGTGTGTATGTGTATGCTTCTGTGTGAGATTGTGTCTGTATAACTTTGATTTCACCATGTGTCCTAAGTTTCTGTCCGCCCATTTTTCTTTTCTAAAAAATTTTTTTCTTAATAACTAATTTTTATTTTAATAACTTTATTTTATTTTATCTAACTTTATTTTATTTTATCCTTTATCTTTCTTTCTTTCTTTCTACTTTTTCTACCTCTTATTTTGAGCCATTTTGATGAAAGGCTCTTGGTGCTCCAGCCAGGATTCAGTGCTGTACCTCTGAGGTGGGAGAGCCAACTTCACTGGTCTTCAAGAGACTGGTCCTCAAGAGACCTCCCAGCTCTACGTAATATCAAACGGTGAAAACCTCTCAGAGATCTCCATCTCAACACCAAGACCCAACATCACTCAACGACCAGCAAGCTACAGTGCTGGACACCCTGTGCCAAACAACTGGCAAGACAGGAACACAACCCCACCCATTAGCAGAGAGGCTGCCTAAAATTGTAAAAAGGCCACAGACACCCCAAAACACACCAACAAACGTGGACCTGTCCACCAGAAAGACAAGCCCAGCCTCATCCACCAGAACACAGACACTACTCCCTTCCACCAGGAAGCCTACACAACCCACTGAACCAACTGTAGCCACTGAGGAAAGACACCAAAAACAACGGGAACTACGAAACTGCCTCCTACAAAAAGGAGACCCCAAAGACAGTAAGATAAGCAAAATGAGAAGACAAAAAAACACACAGCAGATGAAGGAGGAAGGTAAAAACCCACCAGACCTAACAAATGAAGAGGAAATAGGCAGTCTACCTGAAAAAGAATTCAGAATAATGATAGTAAAGATGATCCAAAATCTTGGAAATAGAATAGAGAAAATGCAAGAAACATTTAACAAGGACCTACAAGTACTAAAGAGGAAACAAGCAATGATGAAAAACACAATAAATGAAATTTAAAATACTCTAGAAGGGATTAATAGCAGAATAACTGAGGCAGAAGAACGGATAAGTGACCCGGAAGATAAAATAGTGGAAATAACTACTGCAGAGCGGAATAAAGAAAAAAGAATGAAAAGAACTGAGGACAGACTTAGAGACCTCTGGGACAACACTAAACGCACCAATATTCGAATTAAAGTCGTCCCAGAAGAGAAAAAGAAAGGTACTGAGAAAATATTTGAAAAGATTGTAGTTGAAAACTTCCCTAATATGGGAAAAGAAATAGTTAAGTCCAAGAAGCACAGAGTCCCATACTGGATAAATCCAAAAAGAAACACGCCAAGACACATATGAATCAAACTATCAAAAATTAAATACAAAGAAAACATATTAAAAGCAGCAAGGAGGGCTTCCCTGGTGGCGCAGTGGTTGAGAGTCCGCCTGCCGATGCAGGGGACATGGGTTCATGCCCCGGTCCGGGAAGATCCCACATGCCGCGGAGCGGCTACACCCGTGAGCCATGGCTGCTGAGCCTGTGCGTCCGGAGCCTGTGCTCCCTCAACAGGAAAGGCCACAACAGTGAGAGGCCTGTGTACTGGTTAAAAAAAAAAAAAAAAAAAAGCAGCAAGGAAAAACAACAAATAACACACAAGGGAATCCCCATAAGGTTAACAGCTGATTTTTCAGCAGAAACTGTGCAAGCCAGAAGGGAGTGGCAAGACATATTTAAAGTCATGAAGGAGAAAATCCTACAACCAAGATTACCCAGCAAGGATCTCATTCAGATTTGATGGAGAATTTAAACTCTTTACAGACAGCAAAAGCTGAGAGAGTTCAGCACCACCAAACCAGCATTGCAACAAATGCTAAAGAAACACAAGAGAAGGAAAAGATCTACAATAACAAGCCCAAAACAATTAAGAAAATGGGAATAAGAACATACATTTCGATAATTACCTTAAATATAAATGGATAAAATGTTTCCATCAAAAGATACAGACTGGCAGAATGGATACAAAAACAAGACCCATATATATGCTGTCTACAAGAGACCCACTTCAGACCTAGGGACACATACAGACTGAAAGTGAGGGGATGGAAAAAGATATTCCATGCAAATGGAGATCAAAAGAAAGCTGGACTAGCAATTCTCATATCAGACAAAATAGACTTTAAAATAAAGATTATTACAAGAGACAAAGAAGGACACTACATAATGATGAAAGGATCGATCCAAGAAGAAGATATAACAATTGTAAATGTTTATGCACCCAACATAGGAGCACCTCAATACATAAGGCAAATACTAACAGCCATAAAAGGGGAAAGTAACAGTAACACATACATAGTAGGGGACTTTAACACCCCACTTTCACCAGTGGACAGATCATCCAAAATGAGAATAAATAAAGAAACACAAGCTTTAAATGATACATTAAACAAGATGGACTTAATTGATATTCGTAGGAAATGCCATCCAAAAACAACAGAATACAAATTTTTCTCAAGTACTCATGGAGTATTCTCAAGTACTCATGGAACATCTATTCTCCAGGATAGATCCTATCTTGGATCACAAATCAAGCCTTGGTAAATTAAGGAAAATTGAAATTGTATCAAGTATCTTTTATGACCACAATGCTATGAGACTAGATATCAATTACAGGAAAAGATCTGTAAAACATACAAACACATGGAGGCTAAACAATACACTATTTAATAACGAAGTGATCACTGAAGAAATCAAAGAGGAAATCAAAATATACCTAGAAACAAATGACAATGGAGACACGACGACCCAAACCGTATGGGATGCAGTAAAAGCAGTTCTAAGAGGGAAGTTTATAGCAATACAATCCTACTTTAAGAAACAGGAAACATCTTAAATAAACAACCTAACCTTGAACCTAAAGCAATTACTGAAAGAAGAACAAAACAACCCCAAAGTTAGGAGAAGGAAACAAATCATAAAGATCATTTCACAAATAAATGAAAAAGAAATGAAGGAAACGATAGCAAAGATCAATAAAACTAAGAGGTGGATCTTGAGAAGATGAACAAAATTGATAAACCATTAGCCAGACTCATCAAATAAAAAGGGAGAAGACTCAAATCAATAGAATTAGAAATGAAAAAGGAGAAGTAACAACTGACACTGCAGAAATTCAAAAGATCATGAGACATTACTACAAGCAACTCTATGCCAATAAAATGGACAACCTGGAGGAAATGGACAAATTCTTAGAAATGCACAACTGGCCAAGACTGAATCAGGAAGCAATAGAAAATATGAACAGACAAATCACAAGCACTGAAATTGAAACTGTGATTAAAAGTCTTCCAACAAACAAAAGCCCAGGACCAGATGGCTTCACAGGTGAATTCTATCAAACATTTAGAGAGAGATAACACCTATCCTTTTCAAACTCTTTCAAAATATAGCAGAGGGAGGAACACTCCCAAACTCATTCTACAATGCCACCATCACCCTGATACAAAAACCAGACAAGGATGTCACAAAGAAGGAAATCCACAGGCCAATATCACTGATGAACATAGATACAAATGTTCTCCACAAACTACTAGGAAACAGAATCCAACAGCACCTTAAAGGAACGTACACCATGATCAAGTGGGGTTTATTCCAGCAATGCAAGGATTCTTCAATATACGCAGATCAATCAACGTGATACACCATATTAACAAATTGAAGGAGAGAAACCATATGATCATCTCAATAGATGCAGAGAAAGCTTTCAACAAAATTCAACATCCAGTTATGATAAAATCCCTGCAGAAAGTAGGCATAGAGTAAATTTTCCTCAACATAATAAAGGCCATATATGACAAACCAACAGCCCACGTCGTCCTTAATGGTGAAAAACTGAAACCAATTCTACTAAGATCAGGAACAAGACAAGGTTGCCCACTCTCACCACTCTTATTCAACATAGTCTTGGAAGTTTTAGCCACAGCAATCAGAGAAGAAAAGGAAATAAAAGGAATCCAAATTGGAAAAGAAGAAATAAAGCTGTCACTGTTTGAAGATGACATGATACTATACATAGAGAATCCTAAACATGCTACCATAAAACTACTAGAGCTAATCAGTGAATTTGGTAAAGTAGCAGGATACAAAATTCACAGAAATCTCTGGCATTCCCATACACTAATGATGAAAAATATAAAAGTGAAATTAAGAAAAAACTCCCATTTGCCATTGCAACAAAAAGAACAAAATATCTAGGAATAAACCTACCTAAGGAGACAAAACACCTGTATGCAGAACAGTATAAGACATTAATGAAAGAAATTAAAGATGATACAAATAGATGGAGAGATATAGCGTGTTCCTGGATTGGAAGAATCAACATTGTGAAAATGACTCTACTACGCAAAGGAATCTATAGATTCAATGCAATCCCTATCAAACACCACTGGCATTTTTTACAGAACTTGAACGAAAAATTTCACCATTTGTATGGAAACACAAAAGACCCCGAATATCTAAAGCAACCTTGAGAACGAAAAATGGGGCTGGAGGAATCAGGCTCCCTGACTTCAGACTATACTACAAAGCTACAGTAATCATGACAGTATGGTACTGGCACAAAAACAGAAATATAGATCAATGGAACAGGATAGAAAGCCCAGAGATAAACGCACACACATATGGTCACCTTATCTTTGATAAAGGAGGCAAGCGTATACAGTAGAGAAAAGACAGCCTCTTCAATAAGTGGTGCTGGGAAAACTGGACAGGTACATGTAAAAGTATGCGATTAGAACACTCCCTAACACCATACACAAAAATAAGCTCAAAAGGGATTAAAGACATAAATGTAAGGACAGAAACTATCAAACTCTTAGAGGAAAACGTAGGCAGAACACTCTATGGCATAAATCACAGCAAGATCTTTTTTGACCCACCTCCTAGAGAAATGGAAATAAAAATAAACAAATGGGAACTAATGAAACTTAAAAGCTTTTGCACAGGGCTTCCCTGGTGGTGCAGTGGTTGAGAATCTGCCTGTCAATGCAGGGGTCACGGGTTCGAGCCCTGGTCTGGGAAGATCCCACATGCCGCGGAGCAACTAAGGCCGTGCGCCACAACTACTGAGACTGCGCGTCTGGAGCCTGTGCTCTGCAACAAGAGAGGCCGCGATAATGAGAGACCCGTGCACCGCGATGAAGAGCGGCCCCCGATTGCTGCAACTAAAGAAAGCCTGCACGCAGCAATGAAGACCCAACGCAGCTAGGAATAAATATAATTAATTAATTAATTAAAAAAATAAAGAGGGGTGTTTTAAAGGGTTTATTCTGGATCTCCTGTCCCCCTAAATTATTAAAAAAAAAAAAAAAAAGCTTTTGCACAGCAAAGGAAACCATAAACAAGACCAAAAGACAACCCTCAGAATGGGAGAAAATATTTGCAAATGAAGTAACTAACAGAGGATTAATCTCAGAAATTTACAAGCAGCTCATGCAGCTCAATAACAAAAAAACAAACAACCCAATCCAAAAATGGGCAGAAGACCTAAATAGGCATTTCTCAAAGGAAAATATAGAGATTGTCAACAAGCACATGAAAGAAAACTCATGATTAATCATTAGAGTAATGCAAATCAAAACTACAATGAGATATCATCTCACACCGGTCAGAATGAGCATCATCAAGAAATGTAGAAACAATAAATGCTGGAGAAGCTGTGGAGAAAAGGGAACACTCTTGCACTGCTGGTGGGAATGTGAATTGGTACAGTCACTATGGAGAAAGTATGGAGGTTCCTTAGAAAACTACAAATAGAACTATCTTATGACCCACCAATCCCACTATTGGGCATATACCCTGAGAAAACCATAATTCAAATAGAGTCATGTACCAAAATATTCATTGCAGCTCTATTTACAATTGCCAGGAGATGGAAGCAATCTAAATGTCCATCATCAGATAAATGGATAGAGAAGATGTGGCACATATATACAATGGAATATTACTCAGCCATAAACAGAAATGAAATTGAGCTATTCGTAGTGAGGTGGATGGACCTGCAGTCTGTAATACAGAGTGAAGTAAGTCAGAAAGAGAAAGACAAATACCATATGCTAACACATATATATGGAATCTAAGAAAGAAAAACATGTCATGAAGAACCTAGGGGTAAGACGGGAATAAAAACACAGACCTACTAGAGAATGGACTTGAGGATAAGGGGAGGGGGAAGGGTAAGCTGTGACAAACTGAGAGAGTGGCATGGACATATATACACTACCAAACGTAAAATAGATAGTTAGTGGGAAGCAGCCACATAGCACAGGGAGATCAGCTAGGTGCTTTGTGAACACTTAGAGGGATGAGATAGGGAGGGTGGGAGGGAGAGAGACGCAAGGGGGAAGACATATGGGAACATATGTATAACTGAGTTACATTGTTATAAAGCAGAAAGCAACACACCATTGTAAAGCAATTATACTCCAATAAAGATGTAAAATAAAACATAATGAGAGCTTCCCTGGTGGAGCAGTGGTTGAGAGTCTGCCTGCCGATGCAGGGGACACGGGTTCGTGCCCTGGTCCGGGAAGATCCCACATGCCGCGGAGCGGCTGGGCCCGTGAGCCATGGCCACTGAGCCTGCGCATCTGGAGCCTGTGCTCCGCAACGGGAGAGGCTACAACAGTGAGAGGCCTGCGTACCAAAAAAATAAATATATAAAATAAAAGGTAATGAGAAGTTACAGATATAGAACACAGACTTATGTTTACTAGGCAGGAAGGGGGAGGGTGGGAGGGATAAACTGAGAGATTGGGATTGACATATACACACTACTGTATATAAAATAGATAACTAATAAGAACCTACTGTATAGCACAGGGAACGCTACTTATTACTCTATAATGGCCTATATCAGAAAAGAATCTAAAAGAGGATGAATATATGAATATGTATAGCGGATTCAAATTGCTGTATACCTGAAACTGACACAACATTGTAAATCAACTGTATTGCAATACAATTTTTACTTTAAAAAATGAAAAAAGAAAAAAGGTGGGGAACCCAGCAGGAACCACGTCACACCACAGGGCACACGTAACAAAGGGGATGAGGAACACAGCAGGAACCACCTCACACCAAAAGGTCCTCATCACAAAGGGGATGAGGTACCAAGCAGGAACCACCTCATACCATATCCCACATCACAAAGGGGAAGAGGTTCCAAGCAGGAACCAGCTCACACATAAGGGCCCACATAGAGAAGTTGAGGAAAATGACAGAAGCGTAAGATGCGGAGATCACCTTCCTCCCCATAGATACATCCGAAATACATCTACTTGTGGAACTGCTCCTACAGAACACCCACTGAACGCTGGCAGAAGACCTCAGACCTCCCAACAGGCAAGAAATTCCACACGTAGCTGGGTAGGGCAAAAGTAAAAAGAATAAACAGAGACAAAAGAATAGCGACAGGACCTGCACCAGTGGGAGGGAGCTGTGAAGGAGCAAAGCTTTCCACACACCAGGAAGCCCCTTCGTGGGCGGAGACTGCGGGTGGCAGAGGAGAGCACAGCAACAGCTGTGCGGAGGGAAAAGTGGGCAGATTCCCGCACAGAGAATCGGTGCCGACCGGGACTCACCAGGGCGAGTGGCAGCTGGGAGTTGAGGCTCGGGCTTCGGTCGGATCGCAGGGAGAGGACTGGCGGCGTGAACACAGCCTGAAGGGGTTAGTACACCACAGCTAGCTGGAACGGAGTCCGGGAAAACTCTAAAGCTGGCAAAGAGACAAGAGACGTTTTCTTACCTCTTTGTTTCCTGGTGCGCGAGGAGAGGGGATTAAGAGCGCTGCTTAAAGGAGCTCCAGAGACGGGCGCCAGCTGCAGCTAACAGCGCGGACTCCAGACATGGGCATAAGACGCTAAGGCTGCTGCTGCCGCAACCAAGAAACCTGTGGGCGAGCACAGGTCACTGTCCACACCACCCCTCCCTGGAGCCTGTGCAGCCCGCCACTGCCAGGGTCCCGTGATCCAGGGACAACTTCCCCTGGAGAACGCACAGCGCGCCTCAGGCTGGTGCAATGTCACGCAGGCCTCTGCCGCCGCAGGCCCGCCCCGCACTCCGTGCCCCTCCCTCCCCCTGGCCTGAGTTAGCTAAAATGCCCGAATCAGCTGCTCCCTTAACCCCATTCTGTCTGAGCGAAGAACAGACGCCGTCAGGTGACTTACACGCAGAGGCGGAGCCAAACCCAAAGCTGAACCCAAGGGGCTGTGCGAACAAAGAAGAGAAAAGGAAATTTCTCCCAGCAGCCTCAGATGCAGTGGATTAAATCTCCACAATCAACTTGATATACCCTGCATCTGTTGAGTACCTGAATAGACTACGAATCATTCCAAATTGGGGAGGTGGATTCTGAGAGCAAGATATATTATTTTTCCCCTTTTCTTCTTTATGTAAGTGTGTATGTGTATGCTTCTGTGTGAGATTTTGTCTGTATAACTTTCCTTTCACCATTTATCCTAAGCTTCTGTCCGTCCATTTTTTTTTCTAAAAAATTGTTTTCTTAATAAGTATTTTTTATTTTAATAACTTTATTTTACCTAACTTTATTTTATTTTATCCTGTGTCTTTCTTTCTTTCTTTCTACTTTTTCTCCCTTTTATTCTGAGCCGTGTGGATGAAAGGCTCTTGCTACTCCAGCCAGGAGTCAGGGCTGTGCCTCTGAGGTGGGAGAGCCAACCTCAGGACACTGGTCCTCAAGAGACCTCCCAGCTCTAAATAATATCAAATGCCGAAAACCTCCCAGAGATCTCCATCTCAACACCAAGACCCAGCTTCACTCAACGACCAGCAAGCTACAGTGCTGGACACCCTATGCCAAACAACTAGCAAGACAGGAACACAACCCCACCCATTAGCAGAGAGGCTGCCTAAAATCATAAAAAGGCCACAGAAACCCCAAAACACACCACCAGACGTGGACCTCTCCACCAGAAACACAAGATCCAGCCTCATCCACCAGAGCTCAGGCACTACTCCCCTCCACCAGGAAGCCTACACAACCCACTGAACCAACTGTAGCCACTGGGGACAGACACCAAAAACAACAGGAACTATGAGCCTGCAACCTCCAAAAAAGAGACCCCAAACACAGTAAGATAAGCAAAATGAGAAGACAGAAAAACACACAGCAGATGAAGGAGCAAGGTAAAAACCCACCAGACCTAACAAATGAAGAGGAAATAGGCAGTCTGCCTGAAAAAGAATTCAAAGTAATGATAGTAAAGATGATCCAAAATCTTGGAAATAAAATAGAGAAAATGCAAGAAACATTTAACAAGGACCTACAAGAACTAAAGAGGAAACAAACGATGAAAAACACAATAAATGAAATTTAAAATACTCTAGAAGGGATTAATAGCAGAATAACTGAGGCAGAAGAACGGATAAGTGACCTGGAAGATAAAATAGTGGAAATAATTACTGTAGAGCAGAATGAAGAGAATAGAATGAAAAGAACTGAGGACAGTCTGAGAGACCTCTGGGACAACATTAAACGCACAAATATTCCAATTAAAGTGGTCCCGAAGAGTAAAAGAAAGGGACTGAGAAAATATTTGAAGAGATTATAGTTGAAAACGTCCCTAATATTGGAAAGGCAATCGTTAATCAAGTCCAGGAAGTACAGAGAGTCCCATACAGGATAAATGCAAGGAGAAACACGCCAAGACACATATTAATCAAACTATCAAACATTAAATACAAAGAAAACATATTAAAAGCAGCAAGGGAAAAATAACACACAAGGGAATCCCCTTAAGGTTAACAGCTGATCTTTCAGCAGAAACTCTGCAAGCCAGAAGGGAGTGGCAGGACATATTTAAAGTCATGAAGGAGAAAATCTTACAACCAAGATTACCCAGCAAGGATCTCATTCAGAGATGATGGAGAATTTAAAATCTTTACAGACAAGTAAAAGCTGAGAGAGTTCAGCACCACCAAACCAGCTTTACAACAAATGCTAAAGGACTTCTCTAGGCAAGAAACACAAGAGAAGGAACAGACCTACAATAACAAGCCCAACACATTTAAGAAAATGGGAATAGGAACATACATATCGATAATTACCTTAAATGTAAATGGATTAAATGCTTCCATCAAAGCATATACACTGGCTGAATGGATACAAAAATAAGACCCATATAGGTGCTGTCTACAAGAGACCCATTTCAGACCTAGGGACACATACAGACTGAAAGTGAGGGGATGGAAAAACATATTCCATGCAAATGGAAATCAAAAGAAAGCTGGACTAGCAATTCTCATGTCAGACAAAATAGACTTTAAAGACTATTACAAGAGACAAAGAAGGACACTACATAATGATCAAGGGATCGATCCAAGAAGAAGATATAACAATTGTAAATATTTATGCACCCAAAATAGGAGCACCTCAATATATAAGGCAAATACTAACAGCCATAAAAGGGGACAGTGACAGTAACACATTCATAGTAGGGGACTTTAACACCCCACTTTCTCCAATGGACAGATCATCCAAATGAAAATAAATAAGGAAACACAAGCTTTAAATGATACATTAAACAAGATGGACTTAATTGATATTTATAAGACATTCCGTCCAAAATCAACAGAACACACATTTTTCTGAAGTGCTCATAGAACATTCTCCAGGATAGATCCTATCTTGGGTCACAAACCAAGCCTTGGTAAATTTGAGATAATTGAAATTGTATCAAGTATCTTTTCCGACCACAGTGCTATGAGACTAGATATCAATTACAGGAAACGATCTGTGAAAAATACAAACACATGGAGGCTAAACAATACACTATTTAATAACGAAGTGATCACTGAAGAAATCAAAGAGGAAATCAGAAAGTACCTAGAAACAAATGACAATGGAGACACGACGACCCAAATCCTATGGGATGCAGCAAAAGCAGTTGTAAGAGGGAAGTTTACAGCAATACAATCCTACCTTAAGAAACACGAAACATCTCGAATAAACAACCTAAACTTGAACCTAAAGCAATTACTGAAAGAAGAATAAAACAACCCCAATGTTAGAAGGAAACAAATCATAAAGATCATATCAGAAATAAATGAAAAAGAAATGAATGAAACGATAGCAAAGATCAATAAAACTAAAAGCTGGTTGTTTGAGAAGATAAACAAAATTGATAAACCATTAGCCAGACTCATCAAATAAAAAGGGAGAAGACTCATATCAATAGAATTAGAAATGAAAAAGGAGAAGTAACAACTGACACTGCAGAAATTCAAAAGATCATGAGACATTACTACAAGCAACTCTATGCCAATAAAATGGACAACCTGGAAGAAATGGACAAATTCTTAGAAAAGCACAACCTGCCAAGACTGAATCAGGAAGCAATAGAAAATATGAACAGACAAATCACAAGCACTGAAATTGAAACTGTGATTAAAAATCTTCCAACAAACAAAAGCCCAGGACCAGGTGGCTTCACAGGCGAATTCTATCAAACATTTAGAGAAGAGATAACACCTATCCTTCTCAAACTCTTCCAAAATATAGCAGAGGGAGGAACACTCCCAAACTCATTCTACAAGGCCACCATCACTCTGATACAAAAACCAGACAACGATGTCACAAAGAAAGAAATATACAGGCCAATATCACTGATGAACATAGATACAAATGTTCTACACAAACTACTAGCAAACAGAATCCAACAGCACATTAAAAGGAACATACACCATGATCAACTGGGGTTTATTCCAGCAATGCAAAATTCTTCAGTATACGCAAATCAATCAACGTGATACACCATATTAACATGTTGAAGGAGAAAAACCATATGATCATCTCAATAGATGCAGAGAAAGCTTTCAACAAAATTCAACATCCAGTTATGATAAAATCCCTGCAGAAAGTAGGCATAGAGGAAACTTACCTCAACATAATAAAGGCCATATATGACAAACCAACAGCCAACATCGTCCTTAATGGTGAAAAACTGAAACCATTTCCACTAAGATCAGGAACAAGACAAGGTTGCCCACTCTCACCACTCTTATTCAACATAGTTTTGGAAGTTTTAGCCACAGCAATCAGAGAAGAAAAGGAAATAAAAGGAATCTAAATTGGAAAAAAAGAAATAAAGCTGTCACTGTTTGAAGATGACATGATACTATACATAGAGAATCCTAAAATGTTACCATAAAACTACTAGAGCGAATCAGTGAATTTCGGAAAGTACCAGGATACAAAATTAATGCACAGAAATCTCTGGCATTCCTATACACTAATGATGAAAAATCTGAAAGTGAAATTAAGGAAACACTCCCATTTACCACTGCAACAAAAAGAATAAAATATCTAGGAATAAACCTACCTAAGGAGACAAAACACCTGTATGCAGAACACTATAAGACACTAATGAAAGAAATTAAAGATGATACAAATAGATGGAGAGATATAGCATGTTCCTGGATTGGAAGAATCAACATTGTGAAAATGACTCTACTACGCAAAGGAATCTACAGATTCAATGCAATCCCTATCAAACACCACTGGCATTTTTCACAGAACTAGAACAAAAAATTTCACCATTTGTATAGAAACACAAAAGACCCCAAATATCCAAAGCAACCTTGGGAACGAAAAATGGGGCTGGAGGAATCAGGCTCCCTGACTTCAGACTATACTACAAAGCTACAGTAATCACGACAGTATGGTACTGACACAAAAACAGAAATATAGATCAATGGAACAGGATAGAAAGCCCACAGATAAAGGCACACACATATGGTCACCTTATCTTTGATAAAGAAGGCAAGAGTATACAGTGGAGAAAAGACAGCCTCTTCAATAAGTGGTGCTGGGAAAACTGGACAGGTACATGTAAAAGTATGCGATTAGAACACTCCCTAACACCATACACAAAAATAAGCTCAAAACGGATTAAAGACCTAAATGTAAGGACAGAAACTATCAAACTCTTAGAGGAAAACATAGGCAGAATACTCTATGACATAAACCACAGCAAGATCCTTTTTGACCCACCTCCTAGAGAAATGGAAATAAAAATAAACAAATGGGACCTAATGAAACTTCAAAGCTTTTGCACAGCAAAGGAAACCATAAACAAGACCAAAAGACAACCCTCAGAATGCGATAAAATATTTGCAAATGAAGTAACTGACAAAGGATTAATCTCCAAAATTTATAAGCAGCTCATGCAGCTCAATAACAGTAAAACAAACAACCCAATCCAAAAATGGGCAGAAGACCTAAATAAGCATTTATCAAAAGAAAATATAGAGATTGCCAACAAGCACATGAAAGAAAACTCATCATTAATCATTAGAGTAATGCAAATCAAAACTACCATGTGATATCATTTGACACCAGTCAGACTGGGCATCATCCAAATATGTAGAAACAATAAATGCTGGAGAGGGTGTGGAGAAAAGGGAACACCTTGCACTGCTGGTGGGAATGCGAATTGGTACAGTCACTATGGAGAAGAGTTTGGAGGTTCCTTAGAAAACTACAAATAGAAATACCATATGACCCATCAATCCCACTGCTGGGCATATAAGCTGAGAAAACCATAATTCAAAAAGAGTCATGTACCAAAATGCTCATTGCAGCTCTATTTACAATAGCCAGGAGATGGCAACAACCTAAGTGTCCATCATCGGATGAATGGATACAGAAGACGTGGCACATATATACAATGGAATATTACTCAGCCATAAAAAGAAACGAAATTGAGTTATTTGTAGGGAGGTGGATGGACCTGCAGTCTGTAATGCAGAGTGAAGTAAGTCTGAAAGAGAAAGACAAATACCATATGCTAACACATATATATGGAATCTAAGAAAAAAAACATATCATGAAGAACCTAGGGGTAAGACGGGAATAAAGACACAGACCTACTACAGGATGGACTTGAGCATATGGGGAGGGGGGAGGGTAAGCTGTGACAAATTGAGAGAGTGTCATGGACATATATACACTACCAAACGTAAAATACATAGTTAGTGGGAAGCAGCCACATAGCACAGGGAGATCAGCTCGGTCCTTTGTGAACACCTAGAGGGGTGAGATAAGGAGGGTGGGACGGAGAGAGACGCAAGAGGGAGGAGATATATGAACATCTGTATATGTATAACTGAGTTACATTGTTATAAAGCAGAAAGCAACACACCATTGTAAAGCAATTATACTCCAATGAAGATGTAAAATAAAAGGTAATGAGGGCTTCCCTGGTGGCGCAGTGGTTGAGAGTCCGCCTGCCGTTGCAGGGGATACAGGTTCGTGCCCCTGTCCGGGAGGATCCCACATGCCGCAGAGCGGCTGGGCCCATGAGCCATGGCCTCTGAGCCTGCGCGTCCGGAGTCTGTGCTCCGCAACCGGAAAGGCCACAACACTGAGAGGCCTGCGTACCAAAAAAATAAATAAATAAAATAAAAGGTAATGAGAAGCCACAGATGTAGAAAACAAACTTATGATTAGCAGGCAAGAAGCGGGAGGGAGAGGGGGATAAATTGAGAGATTGTGACTGACACATACACACTACTATATATAAAATAGATAACTAATAACGACCTACTGTATAGCACAGGGAACGCTACTTAGTATTCTATAATGGCCTATATCGTAAAAGAATCTAAAAGAGGATGAATATATGAATATATATAACTGATTCAAATTGCTGTATACGTGAAACTGACAAAACGTTGTAAATCAACTGTATTCCAATATAATTTTTACTTTAAAAAATGAAAAAAAAAAGGTGAGGAATCCAGCAGGAACCACCTCACACCAAAAGGTCCTCATCACAAAGGGGATGAGGATCCAAGCAGAAACCAGCACACACATAAGGGCCCACATAGAGGAGTTGAGGAAAATGGCAGAAGCGAAAGACGCGGAGATCACCTTCCTCCCCACAAATACATACAAAATACATCTACTTGTGGAACTGCTCCTACAGAACACCTACTGAACGCTGGCAGAAGCCCTCAGACCTCCCAATAGGCAAGACATTCCCCATGTATCTGGGTAGGGCAAAAGTAAAAAGAATAAACAGAGACAAAAGAATAGGGCCATGACCTGCACCAGTGGGAGGGAGCTGTGAAGGAGGAAAGCTTTCCACACACCAGGAAGCCCCTTCGTGGGTGGAGACTGCGGGTGGCAGAGGAGAGCACAGCAACAGGGGTGCGGAGGGAAAAGCAGGCATTTTCCCACACAGAGAATCGGTGCCGACCGGCACTCACCGGCCCGAGAGGCTTGTCTGCTCCCCCACCGGGGTGGCCGGGGGCTGGGAGCTGAGGCTCGGGCTTCGGTCGGATCGCAGGGAGAGGACGGGCGGCGTGAACATAGCCTGAAGGGGTTAGTGCACCATGGCTACCAGGGATGGAGTCCGGGGAAACCTCTGGAGCTGGCAAAGAGACAAGAGACGTTTTCTTACCTCTTTGTTTCCTGATGCGCGAGGAGAGGGGATTAAGAGCGCTGCTTAAAGGAGCTCCAGAGACAGGCGCGGGCCGTGGCTAACAGCGCAGACCCCAGAGACGGGCATGAGACGATAAGGCTGCTGCTGCCGCCACGAAGAAGCCTGTGGGCGAGCACAGGTCACTGTCCACACCACCACTCCCAGGAGGCTTTGCAGCCCGCCACTGCCAGGGTCCCGTGATCCAGGGACAACTTCCCCAGGAGAACGCACGGCGCGCCTCAGGCTGGTGCAACGTCACACTGGCCTCTGCCACCGCAGGCTCGCCCCGCACTCTGTGGCCCTCCCTCTCCCCGGCCTGAGTGAGCCAGAGCGCCCGAATCAGCTGCTCCCTTAACCCCATCCTGTCTGGGCGAAGAACAGACGCCCTCAGGCGACTTATACGCAGAGGCGGAGCCAAACCAAAGCTGAACCCAAGGAGCTCTGAGAACAAAGAAGAGAAACGGAAATTTCTCCCAGCAGACTCAGATGCAGCGGATTAAATCTCCACAATCAACTTGATATACCCTGCATCTGTGGAATACCTGAATAGACAATGAATAATTCCAAATTGGGGAGGTGGACTTTGAGACCAAGATATATTATTTTTTCCCCTTTTCCTCTTTATGTAAGTGTGTATGTTTGTGTGAGATTTTGTCTGTATAACTTTGCTTTCACCATTTGTCCTTTCTGTCCCTCCGTTTTTTTTCTTTTCGAAAAATTTTTTTCTTAATAACTATTTTGTATTTTAATAACTTTATTTTATTTTATCTAACTTTATTTTATCCTCTATCATTCTTTCCACTTTTTCTCCCTTTTATTCAGAGCTGTGATAATGAAAGGCCCTTAGTGCTCCAGGCAGGAGTCAGTGCTGTGCCTCTGAGGTGGCAGAGCCAACTTCAGGACACTGGTCCTCAAGAGACCTCCCAGCTCTACATAATATCAAACGGCGAAAACCTCTCAGAGATCTCCATCTAAACACCAAGACCCAGCTTCACTCAACGACCAGCAAGCTACAGTGCTGGACACCCTATGCCAAACAACTACCAAGACAGGAACACAACCCCACCCATTAGAAGAGAGGCTGCCTAAAATCGTAAAAAGGCCACAGACACCCCAAAACACACCACCAGACATGGACCTGCCCACCAGAAAGGCAAGATCCAGCCTCATCCACCAGAACACAGGCACTACTCCCCTCCACCAGAAAGCCTACACAACCCACTGAACCAACTGTAGCCACTGGGGAAAGACATCAATAACAACGGGAACTACGAACCTGCAGCCTGCACAAAGGAGACCCCAAACACAGTAAGATAAGCAAAATGAGAAGACAGACAAACACATAGCAGATGAAGGAGCAAGGTAAAAAAACCCCAGACCTAACAAATAAAGAGAAAATAGGCAGCCTACCTGAAAAAGATTCAGAATAATGATAGTAAAGATGATCCAAAATCTTGGAAAAAGAATAGAGAAAATGCAAGAAACATTTAACAAGGACCTACAAGAACTAAAGAGGAAACAAGCAATGATGAAAAACACAATAAATGAAATTTAAAATACTTTAGAAGGGATTAATAGGAGAATAACTGAGGCAGGAGAATGGATAAGTGACTATAAAGATAAAATAGTGGAAATAACTACTGCAGAGCAGAATAAAGAAAAAAGAATGCAAAGAACTAAGGACATTCTCAGAGACCTCTGGAACAACAATAAACACACCAACATTCGAATTAAAGTGGTTCCAGAAGAAGAAGAGGAAAAGAAAGGGACTGAGAAAATATTTGAAGAGATTATAGTTGAAAACTTACCTAATATGGGAAAGGATCAAGTCCAGGAAGCACACAGAGTCCCATACATGATAAATGCAGGAAGAAACATGCCAAGACATATTTTAATCAAACTATCAAAAATTAAATACAAAGAAAACATATTAAAAGCAGCAAGGGAAAAACAACAAATAACACACAAGGGAATCCCCATAAGGTTAACAGCTGATCTTTCAGCAGAAACTCTGCAAGCCAGAAGGGAGTGGCAGGACATATTTAAAGTCATGAAGGAGAAAATCCTACAACCAAGATTACCCAGCAAGGATCTCATTCAGATTTGATGGAGAATTTAAAATCTTTACAGACAAGCAAAAGCTGAGAGGGTTCAGCACCACCAAACCAGCTTTACAACAAATGCTAAAGAACTACTCTAGGCAAGAAACACAAGAGAAGGAAAAGATCTACAATAACAAGCCCAACACATTTAAGAAAATGGGAATAGGAACATACATATCGATAATTACCTTAAATGTAAATGCATTAAATGCTTCCATCAAAGCATATACACTGGCTGAATGGATACAAAAATAAGACCCATATATGTGCTGTCTACAAGAGACCCACTTCAGACGTAGGGAGACATACAGACTGAAAGTGAGGGGATGGAAAAAGATATTCCATGCAAATGGAAATCAAAAGACAGCTGGACTAGCAATTCTCATGTCAGACAAAATAGACTTTAAAATAAAGATTATTACAAGAGACAAAGAAGGACACTACATAATGATCAAGGGATCGATCCAAGAAGAAGATATAACAATTGTAAATATTTATGCACCCAACATAGGAGCACCTCAATACATAAGGCAAATACTAACAGGCATAAAAGGGGAAAGTGACAGTAACACATTCATAGTAGGGGACTTTAACACCCCACTTTCACCAATGGACAGATCATCCAAAATGAAAATAAATAAGGAAATACAAACTTTAAATGATACATTAAACAGGATGGACTTGATATTTATAAGACATTCCATCCAAAATCAACAGAATACACATTTTTCTCAAGTGCTCACAGAACATTCTCCAGGATAGATCCTGTCTTGGGTCACAAATCAAGCCTTGGTAAATTTGAGATAATTGAAATTGTATCAAGTATCTTTTCTGACCACAATGCTATGACTCTAGATATCAATTACAGGAAAAGATCTTTGAAAAATACAAACATATGGAGGCTAAACAATACACTATTTAATAACGAAGTGATCACTGAAGAAATCAAAGAGGAAATCAAAAAATACCTAGAAACAAATGACAATGGAGACACGACGACCCAAAACCTATGGGATGCAGCAAAAGCAGTTGTAAGAGGGAAGTTTATAGCAATATAATCCTACCTTAAGAAACAGGAAACATCTCGAATAAACAACCTAAACTTGAACCTAAAGCAATTACTGAAAGAAGAACAAAACAACCCCAAAGTTAGGAGAAGGAAACAAATCATAAAGATCATATCAGAAATAAACGAAAAAGAAATGAACGAAATGATAGCAAAGATCAATACAACTACAGGCTGGTTGTTTGAGAAGATAAACAAAATTGATAAACCATTAGCCAGACTCATCAAATACAAAGGGAGAAGACTCAAATCAACAGAATTAGAAATGAAAAAGGAGAAGTAACAACTGACACTGCAGAAATACAAAAGATCATGAGACATTGCTACAAGCAACTCTATGCCAATAAAATGGACAACCTGGAGGAAATAGACAAATTCTTAGAAATGCACAACCGGCCAAGACTGAATCAGGAAGCAATAGAAAATATGAACAGACAAATCACAAGCACTGAAATTGAAACTGTGATTAAAAGTCTTCCAACAAACAAAAGCCCAGGACCAGGTGGCTTCACAGGCGAATTCTATCAAACATTTAGAGAAGAGATAACACCTATCCTTCTCAAACTCTTCCAAAATATAGCAGAGGGAGGAACACTCCCAAACTCATTCTACAAGGCCACCATCACCCTGATACAAAAACCAGACAAGGATGTCACAAAGAAAGAAATATACAGGCCAATATCACTGATGAACATAGATTCAAATGTTCTCCACAAACTACTAGCAAACAGAATCCAACAGCACATTAAAAGGAACATACACCATGATCAAGTGGGTTGTATTCCAGCAATGCAAGGATTCTTCAATATACGCAAATCAATCAACGTGATACACCATATTAACATATTGAAGGAGAGAAACCATATGATCATCTCAATAGATGCAGAGAAAGCTTGCAACAAAATTCAGCACCCAGTTATGATAAAATCCCTGCAGAAAGTAGGCATAGAGGGAATTTTCCTCAACACAATAAACGCCATATATGACAAACCGGCAGCCAACATCGTCCTCAGTGGTGAAAAACTGAAACCATTTCTACTAAGATCAGGAACAAGACAAGGTTGCCCACTCTCACCACTCTTATTCAACATAGTTTTGGAAGGTTTAGCCACAGCAATCAGAGAAGAAAAGGAAATAAAAGGAATCTAAATTGGAAAAGAATAAAGCTGTCACTGTTTGAGGATGACATGATACTATACATAGAGAATCCTAAACATGCTACCATAAAACTACTAGAGCTAATCAGTGAATTTGGTAAAGTAGCAGGATACAAAATTAATTCACAGTAATCTCTGTCATTCCTATATACTAATGATGAAAAATCTGAAAGTGAAATTAAGAAAACACTCCCATTTACCATGGCAACAAAAAGAATAAAATATCTAGGAATAAACCTACCTAAGGAGACAAAACACCTGTATGCAGAACACTATAAGACACTAATGAAAGAAATTAAAGATGATACAAATAGATGTAGAGATGTAGCATGTTCCTATATTGGAAGAATCAACATTGTGAAAATGACTCTACTACGCAAAGGAATCTACAGATTCAATGCAATCCCTATCAAACACCACTGGCATTTTTCACAGAACTAGAACAAAGAATTTCACCATTTGTATGGAAACACAAAAGAACCCGAATATCCAAAGCAACCTTGAGAACGAAAAATGGGGCTGGAGGAATCATGCTCCCTGACTTCAGACTATACTACAAAGCTACAGTAATCACGACAGTATGGTACTGGCACAAAAACAGAAAGACAGATCAATGGAACAGGATAGAAAGCCCAGAGATAAACGCACGCACATATGGTCACCTTATCTTTGATAAAGGAGGCAAGAGTATACAGTGGAGAAAAGACAGCCTCTTCAATAAGTGGTGCTGGGACAACTGGACAGCTACATGTAAAAGTATGCGATTAGAACACTCCCAAACACCATACAGAAAAATAAGCTCAAAACGGATTAATGACCTAAATGTAAGGACAGAAACTATCAAACTCTTAGAGGAAAACACAGGCAGAACACTCTATGACATAAACCACAGAAGATCCTTTTTGACCCACCTCCTAGAGAAATGGAAATAAAAATAAACAAATGGGACCTAATGAAACTTAAAAGCTTTTGCACAGCAACGGAAACCATAAACAAGACCAAAAGACAACCCTCAGAATGGGAGAAAATATTTCCAAATGAAGTAACTGACAGAGGATTAATCTCAGAAATTTACAAGCAGCTCATGCAGCTCAATAACAAAAAAACAAACAACCCAATCCAAAAATGGGCAGAAGACCTAAATAGGAATTTCTCAAAAGAAAGTATAGATTGCCAACAGGCACATGAAAGAAAACTCATCATTAACCATTAGAGTAATGCAAATGAAAACTACAATTAGATATCATTTCACACCGGTCAGAATGGGCATCATCAAAAAATGTAGAAAAAATAAATGCTGGAGAAGCTGTGGAGAAAACGGAACAATCTTGCACTGCTGGTGGGAATGTGAATTGGTACAGCCACTATGGAGAAAGTATGGAGGTTCCTTAGAAAACTACAAATAGAACTACCGTATAACCCATCAATCCCACTACTGGGCATATACGCTGAGAAAACCATAATTCAAAAAGAGTCATGTACCAAAATGTTCATTGCAGCTCTATTTACAATAGCCAGGAAATAGAAGCAACCTAAGTGTCCATCATTGGATGAATGGATACGGAAGATGTGGCACATACATACAATGGAATATTACTCAGCCATAAAAAGAAACGAAATTGAGTTATTTGTAGTGAGGTGGATGGACCTGCAGTCTGTAATACGGAGTGAAGTAAGTCAGAAAGAGAAAGACAAATACCATATGCTAACACATATATACCTAGGGGTAAGACGGGAATAAAGACACAGACCTACTAGAGAATGGACTTGAGGATATGGGGAGGAGGAAGCGTAAGCTGTGACAAACTGAGAGAGTGGCATGGACATGTATACACTACCAAACGTAAAATAGATAGCTAGTGGGAAGCAGCCGCATAGCATAGGGAGATCAGCTCGGTGCTTTTTGAACACTTAGAGGGGTGAGATAGGGAGGGTGGGAGAGAGACGCAAGAGGGAAGACATAAGGGAACATATGTATAACTGAGTTACATTGTTATAAAGCAGAAAGCAACACACCATTGTAAAGCAATTATACTGCAGTAAAGATGTAAAATAAAATAAAAGATAATGAGAGCTTCCCTGGTGGCGCAGTGGTTGAGAGTCCGCCTGCCGATTCAGCGGACACGGGTTCGTGCCCCGATCCGGGAAGATCCCACATGCCGCGGAGCGGCTGGGTCCATGAACCATGGCCGCTGAGCCTGCGCGTCTGGAGCCTGTGCTCCGCAACGGGAGAGGCTACAACAGTGAGAGGCCTGCGTTCCAAAAAAATAAATATATAAAATAAAAGGTAATGAGAAGTTAGAGATATAGAACACAAACTTATGTTTACCAGGCAGGAAGGGGGGGGTGGGGGGGATAAACTGAGAGATTGGGATTGACATATACGCACTACTATATATAAAATAGATAACTAATAACCTACTGTATAGCACAGGGAACGGTACTTATTACTCTCTAATGGCCTATAGCAGAAAAGAATCTAAACGAGGATGAATATATGAATATTTATAACTGATTCAAACTGCTGTATACCTGAAACTGACACAACATTGTAAATCAACTCTATTCCAATAAAATTTTTACTTTAAAAAATAAAAAAATGTAAAAGGTGAGGAACCCAGCAGGAAGCACCTCACACCACAGGGCACACATAACAAAGGGGATGAGGAACCCAGCAGGAACCACCTCACACCACAGGGCACACATAACAAAGGGGATGAGGAGCACAGCAGGAAACACACCTCACACGAAAACGTCCTCATCACAAAGGGGATGAGGATGCAAGCAGGAATCACCTCACACCATATCCCACATCACAAAGGGGATGAAGATCCAAGCAGGAACCAGCTCACACATAAGGGCCCACATAGAGGAGTTGAGGAAAATGGCAGAAGCGTAAGATGCGGAGATCACCTTCCTCCCCACAGATACATCCGAAATACATCTACTTGTGGAACTGCTCCTACAGAACACCCACTGAACGCTGGCAGAAGACCTCAGACCTCCCAATAGGCAAGACATTCCCAACGCACCTGGGTAGGGCAAAAGTAAAAAGAATAAACAGAGACAAAAGAATAGCGACAGGACCTGCACCAGTGGGAGGGAACTGTGAAGGAGGAAAGCTTTCCACACACCAGGAAGCCCCTTCGTGGGCGGAGACTGCGGGTGGCAGAGGAGAGCACAGCAACAGGGGTGCGGAGGGCAAAGCGGGGAGATTCCCGCACAGAGAATCGGTGCCGACCGGCACTCACCGGCCCGAGAGGCTTGTCTGCTCCCCACCGGGGTGGCTGGGGGCTGGGAGCTGAGGCTCGGGCTTCGGTCGGATCGCAGGGAGAGGACGGGCGGCGTGAACACAGCCTGAAGGGGTTAGGGCACCACGGCTATCCGGGATGGAGTTCGAGGAAATGTCTGGAGCTGGCAAAGAGACAAGAGACGTTTTCTTACCTCTTTTGTTTCCTGGTGCGCGAGGAGAGGGGATTAAGAGCGCTGCTTAAAGGAGCTCCAGAGACGGGCGCCAGCTGCGGCTAAGAGCGCAGACTCCAGAGACGGGCATGAGACGCTAAGGCTGCTGCTGCCGCAACCAAGAAACCTGTGGGCGAGCACAGGTCACTCTCCACACCTCCATTCCGGGGAGTCTGTGCAGCCCGCCACTGCCAGGGTCCCGTATTCCAGGGACAACTTCCCCAGGAGAACGCACAGCACGCCTCAGGCTGGTGCAAGGTCACGCAGGCCTCTGCCGCCGTAGGCCCGCCCCGCACTCCGTGCCCCTCCCTGCCCCTCCCTGCCCCTGGCCTGAGTGAGCCAGAGCGCCCGAATCAGCTGCTCCGTTAACCCCATCCTGTCTGAGCAAAGAACAGACGACCTCAGGCGACTTACACGCAGAGGCGGAGCCAAACCAAAGCTGAACCCAAGGAGCTCTGAGAACAAAGAAGAGAAACGGAAATTTCTCCCAGCAGACTCAGATGCAGCGGATTAAATCTCCACAATCAACTTGATATACCCTGCATCTGTGGAGTACCTGAATAGACTACCAATCATCCCAAATTGGGGAGGTGGAATTTGAGAGCAAGATATATTATTTTTCCCCTTTTCTTCTTTATGTAAGTGTGTATGTGTATGCTTCTGTGTGAGATTTTGTCTGTATAACTTTGCTTTCACCATTTATCCTAAGCTTCTGTCCGTCCGTTTTTTTTTCCTAAAAAAATGTTTTCTTAATAACTATTTTTTATTTTAATAACCTTATTTTATTTTATCTAACTTTATTTTATCCTCTATCTTTCTTTCTTTCTTTCCACTTTTTCTCCCTTTTATTATGAGCCGTGAGGATGAAAGGCCCTTGGTGCTCCAGCCAGGAGTCAGTGCTGTGCCTCTGAGGTGGGAGAGGCAACATCAGGACACTGGTCCTCAAGAGACCTCCAAGCTCTACGTAATATCAAACGGCAAAAACCTCCCAGAGATCTCCATCTCAACACCAAGACCCAGCTTCACACAATGACCAGCAAGCTACAGTGCTGGACACCCTATGCCAAACAACTAGCAAGACAGGAACACAACCCCACCCATTAGCAGAGAGGCTGCCTAAAATCGTAAAAAGGCCACAGACACCCCAACACACACCACCAGACGTGGACCTGTCCACCAGAAAGACAAGATCCAGCCTCATCCACAAGAACACAGGCACTACTCCCCTACACCAGGAAGCCTACACAACCCACTGAACCAACTGTAGCCACTGGGGACAGACACCAAAAACAACGGGAACTACGAACCTGCAGCCTGCACAAAGGAGACCCCAAACACAGTAAGATAAGCAAAATGAGAAGACAGAGAAACACACAGCAGATAAAGGAGCAAGGTGAAAACCCAGCAGACCTCACAAATGAAGAGGAAATAGGCAGTCTACCTGAAAAAGAATTCAGAATAATGATAGTAAAGATGATCCAAAATCTTGGAAATAGAATAGAGAAAATGCAAGAAACATTTAACAAGGACCTACAAGAACTAAAGAGGAAACAAGCAATGATGAAAAACACAATAAATGAAATTTACAATACTCTAGAAGGGATTAATAGCAGAATATCTGAGGCAGAAGAAAAATAAGTGACCTGGAAGATAAAATAGTGGAAATAATTACTGTAGAGCAGAATAAAGAAAAAAGAAGGAGAAGAACTGAGGACAGTCTCAGAGACCTCTTAAATGAGGTCTCTGAATGAAAAGAAGAATGAAAAGAACTGAGGACAGTCTCAGAGACCTATTAAACGCACCAATATTCCAATTAAAGTGGTCCCGAAGAGAAAAAGAAAGGGACTGAGAAAATATTTGGAGAGATTATAGTTGAAAACGTCCCTAATATTGGAAAGGAAATAGTTAATCAAGTCCAGGAAGTACAGAGAGTCCCATACAGGATAAATGCAAGGAGAAACACGCCAAGACACATATTAATCAAACTATCAAAAATTAAATACAAAGAAAACATATTAAAAGCAGCAAGGGAAAAATAACACACAAGGGAATCCCCATAAGGTTAACAGCTGATCTTTCAGCAGAAACTCTGCAAGCCAGAAGGGAGTGGCATAACATATATAAAGTGATGAAGGAGAAAACCCTACAACCAAGATTACCCAGCAAGGATCTCATTCAGATTTGATGGAGAATTTACAATCTTTACAGACAAGCAAAAGCTGAGAGAGTTCAGCACCACCAAACCAGCTTTACAACAAATGCTAAAGGACTTCTCTAGGCAAGAAACACAAGAGAAGGAAAAGATCTACAATAACAAACCCAAAACAATTAAGAAAATGGGAATAGGAACATACATATCGATAATTACCTTAAATGTAAATGGATTAAATGCTTCCATCAAAGCATACACACTGGGTGAATGGATACAAAAACAAGACCCATGTATGTGCTGTCTACAAGAGACCCACTTCAGACCTAGGGACACATACAGACTGAGAGTGAGGGGATGGAAAAAGATATTCCATGCAAATGGAATTCAAAAGAAAGCTGGACTAGCAATTCTCATATCAGACAAAATGACTTTAAAATAAAGATTATTACAAGAGACAAAGAAGGACACTACATAATGATCAAGGGTTCGATCCAAGAAGAAGATATAACAATTGTAAATATTTATGCACCCAACATAGGAGCACCTCAATACATAAGGCAAATACTAACAGCCATAAAAGGGGACAGTGACAGTAACACATTCATAGTAGGGGACTTTAACACCCCACTTTCTCCAATGGACAGATCATCCAAAATGAAAATAAATAAGGAAACACAAGCTTTAAATGATACATTAAACAGGATGGACTTAATTGATATTTATAAGACATTCTGTCCAAAATCAACAGAATCCACATTTTTCTCAAGTGCTCACAGAACATTCTCCAGGATAGATCCTGTCTTGGGTCACAAATCAAGGCTTGGTAAATTTGAGATAATTGAAATTGTGTCAAGTATCTTTTCCGACCACAATGCTATGAGACTAGATATCAATTACAGGAAACGATCTGTGAAAAATACAAACACATGGAAGCTAAACAATACACTATTTAATAACGAAGTGATCACTGAAGAAATCAAAGAGGAAATCAAAAAATACCTAGAAACAAATGACAATGGAGACACGACGACCCAAAACCTATGGGATGCAGCAAAAGCAGTTGCAAGAGGGAAGTTTATAGCAATACAATCCTACCTTAAGAAACAGGAAACATCTCAAATAAACAACGTAAACTTGAACCTAAAGCAATTACTGAAAGAACAAAACAACCCCAAAGTTAGGAGAAGGAAACAAATCATAAAGATCATATCAGAAATAAATGAACGAGGGACTTCCGGGAAGATGGCGGAAGAGTAAAACGCGGAGATCACGTTCCTCCCCACAGATACACCAGAAATACATCTACGCGTGGAACAACTCCTACAGAGCATCTACTGAACGCTGGCAGAAGACCTCAGACCTCCCAAAAGGCAAGAAACCCCCCACGTACCTGGGTAGGGCAAAAGAAAAAACTAAACAGAGACAAAAGGATAGGGACGGGTCCTGCACCAGCGGGAGAGAGCTGTGAAGGAGGAAAAGTGTCCACACACTAGGAAGCCCCTTCGCGGGTGGAGACTTCGGGAGGCGGAGTGGGGGAGCTTGGGAGCCGCGGAGGAGAGCACAGCAACAGGGGTGCGGAGGGCAAAGCGGACAGATTCCAGCGCAGAGGATCGGGCCGACCGGAACTTGCCAGCCGAGAGGCTTGTCTGCTCGCCCGCCGGGGCGGGCGGGACTGGGAGCTGAGGCTCCGGCTTTTGTCGGAGCGCCGGGAGAGGACTGAGGTTGGCGGCGTGAACACAGCCTGCGGGGCGTTGGTGCACCGCGGCTGGCCGGGAGAGAGTCCGGGGAGAAGTCTGGAACTGCCGAAGAGGCAAGAGACTTTTACGTCCCTCTTTGTTTCCTGGTGCACGAGGAGAGGGGATTAAGAACGCTGCTTGAGAGAGCTCCAGGGACGGGCGCGAGCCGCGGCTAGGGGTGCGGAGCCCAGAGACGGACGTGGCTAGGGCTGCCCAGAGCGGCTAGGGCCGCTGCTGCCGCCACCGGGAGGCCTGTGTGCGAACACAGGTCACTGGCCACGCGCCCTTCCGGGGAGCCTGTGCAGCCCGCCACTGCTGGGGTCCCGGGATCCAGGGACAACTCCCCCGGGAGAACGCACAGGCGCGCCTCAGGCTGCAACGTCTCGCCGGCCTCTGCAGCCGCAGGCCCACCCCACACTCCGTGCCCCTCCCTACCCCCGGGCCTGAGTGAGCCAGAGCCTCCGAATCAGCGGCTCCTTTAACCCCGTCCTGTCTGAGCAAAGAACAGACGCCCTCCGGCGACCTACACGCACAGGCGGGGCTAAATCCAAAGCTGAGCCCCTGGGAGCTGTGAGAACAAAGAAGAGAAAGGGAAATCTCTCCCAGCAGCCTCAGAAGCAGCGGATTAAAGCTCCACAATCAACTTGATATACCCTGCATCTGTGGAATACCTGATTAGACAACCAATCATCCCAAATTAAGGAGCCCTGTGGATGAAAGGCTCTTGGGGCTGCAGCCAGGAGTCAGTGCTGTGCCTCTGAGGTGAGAGAGCCAACTTCAGGACACTGATCCACAAGAGACCTCCCAGCTGCACATAATATCAAACAGCAAAAATTTCCGAGAGATCTCCATCTCAACGCCAGCACCCAGCTTCACTCAACGACCAGCAAGCTACAGTGCTGGACATCCTATGCCAAACAACTAGCAAGACAGGAACACAACCCCACCCATTAGCAGAGAGGCGGCCCAAAATCATAATAAGTCTACAGACACCCCAAAACACACCACCAGACGTGGACCTGCACACCAGAAAGACAAGATCTAGCCTCATCCACCAGAACACAGGCACTAGTACCCTCCACCAGGAAGCCTACACAACCCACTGAACCAACCTTAGCCACTGGGGACAGACACAAAAAACAACAGGAACTACGAACCTTCAGCCTGCAAAAAAGGAGACCCCAAACACAGTAAGATAAGCAAAATGAAAAGACAGAAAAACACACCGCAGATGAAGGAGCAAGATAAAAACCCATCAGACCTAACAAATGAAGAGGAAATAGGCAGTCTACCTGAAAAAGAATTCAGAATAATGATAGTAAGGTTGATCCGAAATCTTGGAGATAGAATGGACAATAGAATGGACAAAATGCAAGAATCAGTTAACAAGGACCTAGAAGAACTAAAGATGAAACAAGCAACGATGAACAACACAATAAATGAAATTAAAAGTACTCTAGATGGGATCAATAGCAGAATAACTGAGGCAGAAGAACGGATAAGTGACCTGGAAGATAAAATAGTGGAAATAACTACTGCAGAGCAGAATAAAGAAAAAAGAATGAAAAGAACTGAGGACAGTCTCAGAGACCTCTGGGACAACATTAAACGTACCAACATTCGAATTATAGGGGTTCCAGAAGAAGAAGAGAAAAAGAAAGGGACTGAGAAAATATTTGAAGAGATTATAGTTGAAAACTTCCCTAATATGGGAAAGGAAATAGTTAATCAAGTCCAGGAAGCACAGAGAGTCCCATACAGGATAAATCCAAGGAGAAATACGCCAAGACACATATTAATCAAACTGTCAAAAATTAAATACAAAGAAAACATATTAAAAGCAGCAAGGGAAAAACAACAAATAACACACAAGGGAATCCCCATAAGGTTAACAGCTGATCTTTCAGCAGAAACTCTGCAAGCCAGAAGGGAGTGGCAGGACATATTGAAAGTGTTGAAGGAGAAAAACCTGCAACCAAGATTACTCTACCCAGCAAGGATCTCATTCAGATTTGATGGAGAAATTAAAACCTTTAGAGACAAGCAAAAGCTGAGAGAGTTCAGCACCACCAAACCAGCTCTACAACAACTGCTAAAGGAACTTCTCTAGGCAAGAAACACAAAAGAAGGAAAAGACCTACAATAACAAACCCAAAACAATTAAGAAAATGGGAATGGGAACACACATATCGATAATTACCTTAAATGTAAATGGACTAAATGCTCCCACCAAAAGACACAGATTGGCTGAATGGATACAAAATTTACAAGCAGCTCATGCAGTTCAATGTCAGAAAAACAAACAACCCAATCCAATAAATAGACCTAAATAGACCTAAATAGACATTTCTCCAAAGAAGATATACAGATTGCCAACAAATATATGAAAGAATCTGCAACATCATTAATCATTAGAGAAATGCAAATCACCACTACAATTAGATATCATCTCACACTGGTCAGAATGGGCATCATCAAAATATCTAGAAACAAAAAATGCTGGAGAGGGTGTGGAGAAAAGGGAACCCTCTTGCACTGTTGGTGGGAATGTAAATTGATACAGCCACTATGGAGAACAGTATGGAGGTTTCTTAAAAAACTAAATATAGAACTACCATAGGACCCAACAATCCCACTACTGGGCATATACCCTAAGAAAACCATAATTCAGAAAGAGTCATGTACCAAAATGTTCATTGCAGCTCTATTTACAATAGGCCGGAGATGGAAAAAACCTAAGTGTCCATCATCAGATGAATGGGTAAAGAAGATGTGGCACATATATACAATGGAATATTACTCAGCCATAAAAGAAACAAAATTGAGTTATTTGTAGTGAGGTCGATGGACCTAGAGTGTGTCATACAGAGTGAAGTAAATCAGAAAGAGAAAAAGAAACACTGTATGCTAACACATATATGTGGACTCTAAGGGGGAAAAAAAAAAAAAGGTCATGAAGAACCTAGGAGCAAGACAGTAATAAAGACACAGACCTACTAAAGAATGGACTTGAGGATATGGGGAGGGGGAAGGGTAAGCTGGGACGAAATGAGAGAGTGGCATGGACATATATACACTACCAAACGTAAAATAGATAGCTAGTGGGAAGCAGCCGCATAGCACAGGGAGATCAGCTCGTTGGTTTGACTAACTAAAGGGGTGGGATAGGGAGGGTTGGAGGGAGGGAGACGCAAGAGGGAAGAGATATGGGAACATATGTATATGTATAACTGATTCACTTTGTTATAAAGCAGAAACTAACACACCATTGTAAAGCAATTATACTCCAATAAAGATGTTAAAAAATAAAAAAAATTAAAAAAATTAAAAAAAAAGAAATAAATGAACGAAACGATAGCAAATATCAATAAAACTAAAAGTTGGTTGTTTGAGAAGATAAACAAAATTGATAAACCATTAGCCAGACTCATCAAATAAAGAGGGAGAAGACTCATATCAATAGAATTAGAAATGAAAAAGGAGAACAACTGAAACTGCAGAAATTCAAAAGATCATGAGACATTACTACAAGCAACTCTATGCCAATAAAATGGACAACCTGGAGGAAATAGACAAATTCTTAGAAATGCACAACCGGCCAAGACTGAATCAGGAAGCAATAGAAAATATGGACAAATCACAAGCACTGAAATTGAAACTGTGATTAAAAATCTTCCAATAAACAAAAGCCCAGGACCAGATGGCTTCACAGGCGAATTCTATCAAACATTTAGAGAAGAGATAACACCTATCCTTCTCAAACTCTTCCAAAATATAGCAGAGGGAGGAACACTCCCAAACTCATTCTACGAGGCCACCATCACTCTGATACAAAAACCAGACAAGGATGTCACAAAGAAAGAAAACTACAGGCCAATATCACTGATGAACATAGATACAAATGTTCTCCACAAACTACTAGCAAACAGAATCCAACAGCACATTAAAAGGAACGCACACCATGATCAAGTGGGGTTAATTCCAGCAATGCAAGGATTCTTCAATATATGCAAATCAATCAACGTGATACACCATATTAACATGTTGAAAGAGAAAAACCATATGATCATCTCAATAGTTGCAGAGAAAGCTTTCAACAAAATTCAACACCCAGTTATGATAAAATCCCTGCAGAAAGTAGGCATAGAGGGAATTTTCCTCAACATAATAAAGGCCATATATGACAAACCAACAGCCAACATCGTCCTTAGTGGTGAAAAACTGAAACCATTTCTACTAAGATCAGGAACAAGACAAGGTTGCCCACTCTCACCACTCTTATTCAACATAGTTTTGGAAGGTTTAGCCACAGCAATCAGAGAAGAAAAGGAAATAAAAGGAATCTAAATTGGAAAAGAAGAAATAAAGCTGTCACTGTTTGAAGATGACATGATACTATACATAGAGAATCCTAAACATGCTACCATAAAACTACTAGAGCTAATCAGTGAATTTGGTAAAGTAGCAGGATACAAAATTAATTCACATAAATCTCTGGCATTCCTATACACTAATGATGAAAAATCTGAAAGTGAAATTAAGGAAACACTCCCATTTACCACTGCAACAAAAAGAATAAAATATCTAGGAATAAACCTACCAAAGGGGACAAAACACCTGTATGCAGTACACTATAAGACACTAATGAAAGAAATTAAGGATCATACAAATAGATGTAGAGATGTAGCATGTTCCTATATTGGAAGAATCAACATTGTGAAAATGACTCTACTACGCAAAGGAATCTACAGATTCAATGCAATCCCTATCAAACACCACTGGCATTTTTCACAGAACTAGAACAAAAAATTTCACCATTTGTATGGAAACACAAAAGAACCCGAATATCCAAAGCAACCTTGAGAACGACCAATGGGGCTGTAGGAATCAGGCTCCCTGACTTCAGACTATACTACAAAGCTACAGTAATCACGACAATATGGTACTGGCACAAAAACAGAAATATAGATCAATGAACTGGATAGAAAGCCCAGATACAAACGCACACACATATGGTCACCTTATCTTTGATAATGGAGGCAAGAGTATACAGTGGAGAAAAGACAGCCTCTTCAATAAGTGGTGCTGGGAAAACTGGACAGCTACATGTAAAAGTATGCGATTAGAATACTCCCTAACACCATACACAAAAATAAGCTCAAAACGGATTAAAGACCTAAATGTAAGGCCAGAAACTATCAAACTCTTAGAGAAAAACGTAGGCAGAACACTCTATGACATAAACCACAGCAAGATCCTTTTTGACCCACCTCCTAGAGAAATGGAAATAAAAATAAACAAATGGGACCTAATGAAACTTAAAAGCTTTTGCACAGCAACGGAAACCATAAACAAGACCAAAAGACAACCCTCAGAATGGGAGAAAATATTTGCAAATGAAGTAGCTGACAGAGGATTAATCTCAGAAATTTACAAGCAGCTCATGCAGCTCAATAACAAAAAAACAAACAATCCAATCCAAAAATGGGCAGAAGACCGAAATAGGCATTTCTCAAAAGAAAAT
This sequence comes from Pseudorca crassidens, assembly GCF_039906515.1. Lineage (NCBI taxonomy): Eukaryota > Metazoa > Chordata > Mammalia > Artiodactyla > Delphinidae > Pseudorca > Pseudorca crassidens. The sequence goes on from NC_090305.1 coordinate 61,241,159, forward strand.
ATGCAGATTGCCAACAGGCAGATGAAAGAAAACTCATCATTAATCATTAGAGTATTGCAAATCAAAACTACAATGAGATATCATCTCACAGCAGTCAGAATGGGCATCATCAAAAAATGTAGAAAAAATAAATGCTGGAGAAGCTGTGGAGAAAACGGAACAATCTTGCACTGCTGGTGGGAATGTGAATTGGTACAGCCACTATGGAGAACAGTATGGAGGTTCCTTAGAAAACTACAAATAGAACTACCGTATAACCCATCAATCCCACTACTGGGCATATACGCTGAGAAAACCATAATTCAAAAAGAGTCATGTACCAAAATGTTCATTGCAGCTCTATTTACAATAGCCAGGAGATGGAAGCAACCTAAGTGTCCATCATTGGATGAATGGATACAGAAGATGTGGCACATATATACAATGGAATATTACTCAGCTAAAAAAGAAACGAAATTGAGTTATTTGTAGTGAGGTGGATGGACCTGCAGTCTGTAATACAGAGTGAAGTAAGTCAGAAAGAGAAAGACAAATACCATATGCTAACACATATATACGGAATCTAAGAAAGAAAAACATGTCATGAAAAACCTAGGGGTAAGACGGGAATAAAGACACAGACCTACTAGAGAATGGACTTGAGGATATGGGGAGGCGGAAGGGTAAGCTGTGACAAACAGAGAGTGGCACGGACATATATACACTACCAAACGTAAAATAGATAGCTAGTGGGAAGCAGCCGCATAGCATAGGGAGATCAGCTCGGTGCTTTGTGAACACCTAGAGCGGTGAGATAGGGCGGGTGGGACAGAGAGAGACGCAAGAGGGAAGAGAGATGGAAACATATGTATAACTGAGTTACATTGTTATAAAGCAGAAAGCAACACACCATTGTAAAGCAATTATACACCAATAAAGATGTAAAACAAAATAAAATGTAATGAGAGCTTCCCTGGTGGCGCAGTGGTTGAGAGTCCGCCTGCCGATTCAGCGGACACGGGTTCGTGCCCCGGTCTGGGAGGATACCACATGCCGCGGAGCGGCTGAGCCCATGAACCATGGCCGCTGAGCCTGCGCGTCTGGAGCCTGTGCTCCGCAACGGGAGAGGCTACAACAGTGAGAGGCCTGCGTACCCAAAAAATAAATATATAAAATAAAAGGTAATGAGAAGTTACAGATATAGAAAACAAACTTATGTTTACCAGGCAGGAAGGGGGAGGGTTGGAGGGATAAACTGAGAGATTGGGATTGACATATACGCACTACTATATATAAAATAGATAACTAATAAGAACCTACTGTATAGCACAGGGAACGCTACTTATTACTCTATAATGGCCTATATCAGAAAAGAATCTAAAATAGAATGAATATATGAATATGTATAACTGATTCAAATTGCTGTATACCTGAAACTGACACAACATTTTAAATCAACTGTATTGCAATAAAATTTTTACTTTAAAAAATGAAAAAAAAAGAAAAAGTTGAGGAACCCAGAAGGAACCACCTCACACCACAGGGCACACATAACAAAGGGGATGAGGAGCACAGCAGGAACCACACCTCACACCAAAAGGTCCTCATCACACAGGGGATGAGGATCCAAGCAGGAACCAGCTCACACATAAGGGCCCACATAGAGTTGAGGAAAATGGCAGAAGCGTAAGATGCGGAGATCACCATCCTCCCCACAGATACATACGAAATACACCTACACGTGGAACTGCTCCTACAGAACACCCACTGAACGCTGGCAGAAGACCTCAGACCTCCCAATAGGCAAGAAATTCCCAACGCGACTGAGTAGGGCAAAAGTAAAAAGAATAAACAGAGACAAAAGAATAGCGACAGGACCTGCACCAGTGGGAGGGAGCTGTGAAGGAGTAAAGCTTTCCACACACCAGGAAGCCCCTTCGTGGGCGGAGACTGCGGGTGGCAGAGGAGAGCACAGCAACAAGGGTGCGGAGGGCAAAGCGGGGAGATTCCCGCACAGAGAATCGGTGCCGACCGGCACTCACCGGCCCGAGAGGCTTGTCTGCTCCCCCACCGGGGTGGCCGGGGGCTGGGAGCTGAGGCTCAGGCTTCGGTCGGATCACAGGGAGAGGACTGTCGGTGTAAACACAGCCTGAAGGGGTTAGTCCACCACGACTACCCGGGATGCAGTCCGGGGAAAAGTCTGGAGCTTGCAAAGAGAAAAGAGACGTTTTCTTACCTCTTTGTTTCCTGATGCGCGAGGGGAGGGGATTAAGAGCGCTGCTTAAAGGAGCTCCAGAGACGGGCGCCAGCTGCGGCTAAGACCACGGACACCAGAGACGGGCATAAGACGCTAAGGCTGCTGCTGCCGCAACCAAGAAGCCTGTGGGCGAGCACAGGTCACCGTCCACACCACCCCTCCCGGGATCCTGTGCAGCCCGCCACTGCCAGGGTCCCGTGATCCCGGGAAAACTTCCCCGGGAGAACGCACGGCGCGCCTCAGGCTGGTGCAACGTCACACCGGCCTCTGCCGCCGCAGGCTCGCCCCGCACTCCGTGCCCATCCCTCCGCCGGCCTGAGTGAGCCAGAGCGCCCGAATCAGCTGCTCCCTTAACCCCGTCATGTCTGAGCGAAGAACAGACGCCCTCAGGCGACTTATACGCAGAGGCGGAGCCAAACCAAAGCTGAACCCAAGGAGCTCTGAGAACAAAGAAGAGAAATGGAAATTTCTCCCAGCTGACTCAGATGCAGGGGATTAAATCTCCACAATCAACTTCATATACCCTGCATCTGTGGAATACCTGAATAGACAACGAATCATCCCAAATTGGGGAGGTGGACTCTGAGAGCAAGATATATTATTTTTCCCGTTTTCCTCTTTATGTAAGTGTGTATGTGTATGCTTCTGTGTGAGATTTTGTCTGTATAACTTTGCTTTCACCATTTGTCCTAAGTTTCTATCGGCCATTTTCTTTCTTTTCTAAAAAATTTTTGTCTGTATAACTTTCCTTTCACCATTTATCCTAAGCTTCTGTCCGTCTGTTTTTTTTTTTCTAAAAAATTTTTTTCTTAATAACAGCAACAGGGGTCCGGAGGGCAAAGCGGGGAGATTCCCGCACAGAGAATCGGTGCCGACCGGCACTCACCGGCCCGAGAGGCTTGTCTGCTCCCCCACCGGGGTGGCCGGGGGCTGGGAGCTGAGGCTCGGGTTTCGGTCGGATCGCAGGGAGAGGACTGGCGGCGTGAACACAGCCTGAAGGGGTTAGTGCACCACGACTACCCGGGATGGAGTTCGAGGAAATGTCTGGAGCTGGGAAAGAGACAAGAGACGTTTTCTTACCTCTTTGTTTCCTGGTGCGCGAGGAGAGGGGATTAAGAGCGCTGCTTAAAGGAGCTCCAGAGACGGGCGCCAGCTGCGGCTAAGAGCGCAGGCTCCAGAGACGGGCATGAGACGCTAAGGCTGCTCCTGCTGCAACCAAGAAGCCTGTGGGTGAGCACAGGTCACTGTACACCACCACCCCTCTCGGGAGCCTGTGCAGCCTGCCACTGCCAGGGTCGCGTGATCCAGGGACAACTTCCCCGGGAGAACGCACAGCACGCCTCTGGCTGGTGCAAGGTCACGCAGGCCTCTGCCGCCGTAGGCCCGCCCCGCACTCCGTGCCCCTCCCTGCCCCTCCCTGCCCCTGGCCTGAGTGAGCCAGAGCGCCCGAATCAGCTGCTCCGTTAACCCCATCCTGTCTGAGCGAAGAACAGACGCCCTCAGGCGACTTACACGCAGAGGCGGAGCCAAACCCAAAGCTGAACCCAAGGAGCTGTGCGAACAAAGAAGAGAAACGGAAATTTCTCCCAGCAGACTCAGATGCAGCGGATTAAATCTCCACAATCAACTTGATATACCCTGCATCTGTGGAATACCTGAATAGACAATGAATCATCCCAAATTGGGGAGGTGGAATTTGAGAGCAAGATATGTTATTTTTCCCCTTTTCCTCTTTATGTAAGTGTGTATGTGTATGCTTCTGTGTGAGATTTTGTCTGTATAACTTTGCTTTCACCATTTTTCCTAAGTTTCTCTCCGTCCGTTTTTTTTTTTCTTTTCTAAAAATGTTTTTCTTAATAACTATTTTTTACTTTAATAACTTTATTTTATTTTATCTTACTTTTTAAATTTTATCCTCTATCTTTCTTTCTACTTTTTCTCCCTTTTATTCTGAGCCGTGTTGATGAAAGGCTTTTGGTGCTCCAGCCAGGAGTCAGTGCTGTGCTTCTGAGGTGGGAGAGCCAACTTCAGGACACTGGTCCTCAAGAGACCTCCAAGCTCTACGTAATATCAAATGGCGGAAACCTCCCAGAGATCTCCATCTCAACACCAAGACCCAGCTTCACTCAACGACCAGCAAGCTACAGTGCTGGACACCCTATGCCAAACAACTAGCAAGACAGGAACACAACCCCACCCATTAGCAGAGAGGCTGCCTAAAATCATAAAAAGGCCACAGACACCCCAAAACACACCACCAGACGTGGACCTGTCCACCAGGAAGACAAGATCCAGCTTCATCCACCAGAACACAGGCACTACTCCCCTACACCAGGAAGCCTACACAACCCACTGAACCAACTGTAGCCACTAGGGACAGACACCAAAAACAAAGGGAAGTACGAACCTGCAGCCTGCAAAAAGGAGTCCCCAAACACAGTAAGATAAGCAAAATGAGAAGACAGAAAAACACACAGCAGATGAAGGAGCAAGGTAAAAACCCACCAGACCTAACAAACGAAGAGGAAATAGACAGCCTACCTGAAAAAGAATTCAGAATAATGATAGTAAAGATGATCAAAATCTTGGAAATAGAATAGAGAAAATGCAAGAAACATTTATCAAGGCCCTACAAGAAGTTAAGAGGAAACAAGGAATGATGAAAAACACAATAAATGAAATTTAAAATACTCTAGAAGGGATTAATAGCAGAATAACTGAGGCAGAAGAATGGATAAGTGACCTGTAAGATAAAATACTGAAAATAACTACTGCAGAGCAGAATAAAGAAAAAAGAATGAAAAGAACTGAGGACAGACTTAGAGACCTCTGGGACAACATTAAACGCACCAACATTCGTATTAATGTGGTCTCAGAAGAAGAAGAGAAAAAGAAAGGGACTGAGAAAATATTTGAAGAGATTATAGTTGAAAACTTCCCTAATATGGGAAAGGAAATAGTTAATCAAGTCGAGGAAGCACAGAGAGTCCCATACAGGATAAATCCAAGAAGAAACATGCCAAGACACATATTAATCAAACTATCAAAAATTAAAAACAAAGAAAACATATTAAAAGCAGCAAGGGAAAACCAACAAATAACACACAAGGGAATCCCCATAAGGTTAACAGCTGATCTTTCAGCAGAAACTCTGCAAGCCAGAGGGAGTGGCAGGACATATTTAAAGTGATGAAGGAGAAAAACCTACAACCAAGATTACCCAGCAAGGATCTCATTCAGATTTGATGGAGAATTTAAAATCTTTACAGACAAGCAAAAGCTGAGAGAGTTCAGCACCACCAAATCAGCTTTACAACAAATGCTAAAGGACTTCTCTAGGCAAGAAACACAAGAGAAGGAAAAGATCTACAATAACAAGCCCAAAACAATTAAGAAAATGGGAATAGGAACATACATATCGATAATTACCTTAAATGTAAATGGATTAAATGCTTCCATCAAAGCATACACACTGGGTGAATGGATACAAAAACAAGACCCATATATGTGCTGTCTACAAGAGACCCACTTCAGACCTAGGGACACATACAGACTGAGAGTGAGGGGATGGAAAAAGATATTCCATGCAAATGGAAATCAATAGAAAGCTGGACTAGCAATTCTCATATCATACAAAATAGACTTTAAAATAAAGATTATTACAAGAGACAAAGAAGGACACTACATAATGATCAAGGGATCGATCCAAGAAGAAGATATAACAATTGTTAATATTTATGCACCCAACATAGGAGCACCTCAATACATAAGGCAAATACTAACAGTCATAAAAGGGGAAATCGACAGCAACACATTCATAGTAGGGGACTTTAACACCCCACTTTCTCCAATGGACAGATCATCCAAAATGAAAATAAATAAGGAAACACAAGCTTTAAATGATACATTAAACAAGATGGACTTAATTGATATTCATAGGAAATGCCATCCAAAACCAACAGAATACAAATTTTTCTCAGTATTCATGGAAAATTCTCCAGGATAGATCCTATCTTGGATCACAAATCAAGCCTTGGTAAATTTAGAAAAATTGAAATTGTATCAAGTATCTTTTCCGACCACAATGCTATGAGACTAGATATCAATTACGGGAAATGATCTGTAAAAAATACAAACACATGGAGGCTAAACAATACACTATTTAATAACGAAGTGATCACTGAAGAAATCAAAGAGGAAATCAAAAAATACCTGGAAACAAATGACAATGGAGACACGATGACCCAAAACCTATTGGATGAAGCAAAAGTATTTCTAAGAGGGAAGTTTATAGCAATACAATCCTACCTTAAGAAACAGGAAACTTCTCGAATAAACAACCTAACCTTGAACCTAAAGCAATTAGAGAAAGAAGATCAAAAAACCCAAAGTTACCAGAAGGAAAGAAATCATAAAAATCATTTCAGAAATAAATGAAAAAGAAATGAAGGAAACGATAGCAAAGATCAGGAAATCTAAAATCTTGTTCTTTGAGAAGATAAACAAAATTGATAAACCATTAGCCAGACTCATCAAGATAAAAGGGGAGAAGACTCAAATCAACAGAATTAGAAATGAAAAAGGAGAAGTATCAACTGACACTGCAGAAATACAAAAGTTCATGAGACATTACTACAAGCAACTCTATGCCAATAAAATGGACAACCTGTAAGAAATGGACAAATTCTTAGAAATGCACAACCTGCCTAAAGTGAATCAGGAAGAAACAGAAAATATGAACAATCCAAACACAAGCACTGAAATTGAAACTGTGATATGGGTTGAAGAGCTAAATAGACGTTTCTCCAAAGAAGATATACAGACTGCCAACAAACACATGAAAGAATGCTCAACATCATTAATCGTTAGAGAAATGCAAATCAAAACTACAATGGGATATCATCTCACACCAGTCAGAATGGCCATCATCAGTCTAGAAACAATAAATGCTGGAGAGGGTGTGGAGATAAGGGAACACTCTTGCACTGCTGGTGGGAATGTGAATTGGTACAGCCGCTATGGAGAACAGTATGGAGGTTCCTTAAAAAACTACAAATAGAACTACCATATGACCCAGCTGAGCAAACCATAATTCAAAAAGAGTCATGTACCAAAATGTTCATTGCAGCTCTATTACAATAGCCAGGACATGGAAGCCACCTAAGTGTCCATCATCGGATGAATGGTTAAAGAAGATGTGGCACATATATACAATGGAATATTACTCAGCCATAAAAAGAAACAAAATTGCGCTATTTGTAATGAGGTGGTTGGAGCTAGAGTCTATCATACAGAATGAAGTAAGTCAGAAAGAGAAAGACAAATACTGTATGCTAACGCATATATATGGAATTTAAGGGAAAAATGTCATGAAGAACCTAGAGGTAAGACAGGAATAAAGACACAGACCTACTAGAGAATGGACTTGAGGATATGGGGAGGGTGAAGGGTAAGCTGTGACAAAGCAAGAGAGAGGCATGGACATATATACACTACCAAATGTAAGGTAGATAGCTAGTGGGAAGCAGCCGCATAGCACAGGGAGATCAGCTTGGTGCTTTGTGACCACCTGGAGGGGTGGGATAGGGAGGGTGGGAGGGAAGGAGACGCAAGGTCGAAGAGATATGGGAACATATGTATATGTATAACTGATTCACTTTGTTATAAAGCAGAAAATAACACACCCTTGTAAAGAAATTATACTGTAATAAAGATATAAAAAAAGACAGGAAAAAAGACACAGACCTATTACAGAATGGACTTGAGGATATGGGGAGGGGGAAGGGTAAGCTGTGACAAAGCGAGAGAGAGGCATGGACATATATACACTACCAAACGTAAAATAGATAGCTAGTGTGAAGCAGCCGCATAGCACAGGGAGATCAGCTTGGTGCTTTTTGACCACCTAGCAGGGTCAGATAGGGAGCGTGGGAGAGAGGGAGACACAAGAGGGAAGATATATGAGAACATAAGTATATGTATAACTGAGTCACTTTGTTATAAAGCAGAAACTAACACACCCTTGTAAAGCAATTATACTCCAATAAAGATGTAAAATAAAATAAAATAAAAATAAAAGGTAATGAGAATACACCAATGTAGACAACAAACTTATGGTTACCAGGCGGGAAGGGGGAGGGAGGAAGGGATAAAGTAAGAGATTGGGATTGACATATACAAACTACCATATATAAAATAGATAAGTAATAAGGACCTACTGTATAACACAGGGAATGCTACTTAGTACTCTATAATGGCCTATATGGGAAAAGAATCTAAAAAAAGGTGAATATATGAATATGTATAACTGCTTCAATTTGCTGTGTATCTGAAACTGACACAACATTGTAAATCAACTATATTCCAATAAAATTTTTTTTTAAGTGAAAAAAAAAAAAAACGGGATAAGGAACCCAGCAGGAACCACCTCACACCAAAGGGCCCACATAACAAAGCGGTTGAGGAACCCAGCAGGAATCACCTCACACCAAACGGGCCACATCACAAAGTGGATGAGGAACCCAGCAGGTACCATCTCACACCAAAGGGTCCACATCACAAACGGGATGAAACCAAGGAGGAACCACCTAATACCAAAGGGCCCACAACACAAAGGGGATGAGGAACCAAGCAGGAACCACCTCACACCAATGGGCCCACATCACAAAGGGGATGAGGTACGAAGCAGGAACCACCTCACACCAAGGGTCCCGCATCACAAAGGGGATGAGGAACCCAGCAGGAACCACCTCACACCAAGGGTCCCCCATCACAAGGGGGATACGGAACCGAAGAGGAACGACCTCACACCAAAAGCCCACATCACAAAGGGGATGAGGAAACAAGCAGTAACCACCTCACAACAAAGGGACCACATCACAAAGGGGAGGAGGAACCAAGCAGCAACCTCCTGACACAAAGGGTCCACATCACAAACGGGATGAGGAACCCAGCAGGAACCACCTCACACTAAAGGGTCCACATCACAAAGGGGATGAGGAACCCAGCAGGAACCATCTGACACCAAAGGGCCCACATCACAGAGGGGAAGACAAACCAGCAGGAACCACCTCTCACCAAGTGGCCCGCATCACAAATGGGATGAGGAACCCAGCAGGAACCACCTCACACCAAAGGGCCCACATCACAACGGGTATGAGGTACCCAGCTGGAACCAGCTCACAACTAAATCCAAATCACAAACAGGATGAGGAACCCAGCAGGAACCACCTCACACCAAAGGGGCCACATTACAAAGCGGATGAGGAACCCAGTGGGAACCACCTCACCACAAAGGGCCCAAATCACAAAAGGAATGTGGAACCGAGCAGGAACCACCTCACACCAAAGGCCCCCTTTTCAAAGGGGATGAGGAACCCAGCAGGAACCACCTCACACCAAAAGGCCCACATCACAAAGGGTCCTTATCCCTTTTGTGATAGGGGCCCTTTGGTGTGAGGTGAGTCCTGCTGGGTTCCTCATACCCTTTGTGATGGGGGAACTTTGGTGTGAGGTGGTTTCTCATCCTCTTTGTGATGAGGGCCCTTTGGTTTGCAGTGGTTCCTGCTGGGTTCCTCATCCCCTTTGCAATGTGGGCCCATAAGCTCCCGGACCATAACGGTGGCTCCCTCCTGCGATGTCGTGATGTGTCCCCTGCTTGCTTCCTGCTCAGAGTCTCTCTCTGTTCAGCCTGAAGTCTTTCTCCTTCCATCTCAGCATCCGAGGGAGGCCTTGTCCTACACGGGCAACAACAAAAATTTTCATAGAAGAAAACACCTCCTCTCCCCTCTCCCTTTCCGCGAACACACTTTGCCTCAGACAACCCCTCAGTGAGTACACAAAAGTGGGGCTGTTTTCTTTCTGATGCCGTTTCAGCTGAAGTGTAAAAATATCTTTTCAAACTAGGGAAGCAACACCACAGCTAGAAATGCTTGGATTTGAAAATAAACGTGTGGCAGATTTACACAAATCCCTTGAATCTGTCAGAGATGCTTTCGGCAGAAGGTACATTGCCTGACAAAAGGGGGCTCATGCCACAGAACTTTGCTTTTCTCGCGTAAGAAGAAGTCTGGAGATGGGCGACTGCTGATAGTGATTCAGGGATCAGGGGTATCAGGCTCTGATTTGGTATCAGTGTCATTTTCTAGGTCCCCTAATGTCAAATAATGGCAGCAGCATCCCTCGTGAGGCTGAGTTCAAAGGGGAAGCAGGGTGGGCTCGAATGGGACTCTCTCCTTCTTTGTGTCTGTTACCAAAAGGAAATCATTCCCAGGAGCCCTCTCCTCAGTGCATTTCCCCTTACATCTTACAGGCCAGAACTAGGTCATACACCCACCCCTAGGCCAGAGACAGGGGTCCTGCCCAATTCAGGGCTCTCTGCCCACCACGGAGGTTCTTTTAGGGAGGAATGGTTTTGGCTGGATGACCAAAAATATATTCTCAGACCTCTTTCTTTGGGCGCAGAAGCCCTGAGTTCCGGACCTGGTCCTGTTTCTGCCTTACTCAGATACGAATAACATGATGAACTGGTTACATCTTCCTCAAGCCCTGATATCATCCCTATGGGCCACTTGCAAAGGCAGCAAAGAAGGTGAGCTGTCATCAAGGGTTTCTGCATGACACTGGCTTCACTGGCAAGAAACAGTTTTGAGAACAGGCAAACTAGATCATTTCAAAGGGAACTTCTACCTTGCATGTTTTTGAGTGTCTGTAGGATTGGCTAGCCAGCCTCTTTTCTTGTCTCCAGCCTTTTTTTTTCCTTTTTTTTTGCAGACGCTGTACAGATATAGATGCAGATATTGACACAGATACAAACGTAATTATAGATTGTGTTATCGGGTGATGTCTGAGGAGCAGATGGAGATCCATCTGTTGGGGAAGGCTCGGGTGAAGTCTGGCTAAAGCCCGGGGCTGGGGCAAACCGAGAGGGCTCAGCCCTGCGAGAGCAGGTGAAACTCAGGGATTCAGGGCTGGCTCCCTGTCCCCGACTTAGAAGTGGCTGATCCCGGCCCCAATTCAGGGATCCTGGCTCCTGTAGTGGACTTGGGACTTGAAGCAGCCAAATTCATCTTACAGTTGGATTATAGTTGACAAATGATCTTTGCAATAACCAAAGCTGTGATGGAACAGTTGGCAGGGGCCCCCTTATGCGCACATCTCTGTATTCTGGGGCTAAAGGTGGCCTTCGTGCATACGCAGGTGTTCTCCACTTGTGGGAGGAGGGATCCTAGCAGCTTTGCTGGAAGACTCAGGACCATGGAGCTTAATGATTGATGCCTTTTCCTGGGTCACCAGGCCTGGGGAACAGAATGTGAGGGGCCAGTGTGATGTTGTGTAGGGCACGAGTGACACGTAATGTCAGGCCATCCCACTACTGTCAGTGCCAAGCCTGACACCTTGGTTAGAGTGGTGCTGTCAAGACTTCTCCACGCAAAGCACATTTCCCCCTTTGTAATTAGTACAGGCCAGGGAGGGAAGGAAACTACATCAGGTTCTAGGGCTGCAGGAGAGGATGGTCCCACAGTGCGCCTTCCTCAGGGCACGCACATCCCTGCCACTCCCGGAACCTAGAGAATGTCCAGATGACAATAAGCACTTATGATATTGACTCCCAAGGCCACAGTTTTCTCCCCTCATGCAAATTCAGTTAGGTCATAGTAAGTGAGGAATGGAGGCTGATACATTATTCCTGAGAGAGTGATTATAGCATCAGAACTTCTGGGGATCCCAAGACCCAGCCAGGGCCGCTCCCCTGGAAAACCTCCCAGAAGCAGCGTGTGCGTGCCCCATAGTAGAAATGAACATACCCTGACTCTGCCAGTCCAGGCCCACTGACAGAAGCTTGTTTGGGGGTAACTCCAAATGACATAAATGGGGAGATTATCCTGGAGAGTCTGGGCGAGCCAGTGTAATCACATGTGTCCTTAAAAGCAGGAGGGGAGGCAGAAGGTGAGTCCATGAGATACAACAGTGGAAGGAGAGGCAGATGAGATTCAGCGTGAAAGAGAGTTTTCACCCACCCTTGCTGTCTTTGAAGTTAGAGGAAGGAGGTAGAGTCCAGAAATGCAGATGGCCCCTGGCAGCTGGGAATGACCCTCAGCTGACAGCTGGCAAGGAAACAGAGATCTCGGTGCTACAGCTACAAGGACTGTATTCTGTCAACAGCCCAAATGAGCAAGGAAGTGGATCCTTCTTTAGGGCCCCCAGAAAGGAGCATGGCCCTTCCAACACCTTGCTTTTAGCCTGGTGAGCCCTGTTAGACTTCTGACCTATAGAACTTTGAGTTCATACATTTGTGTTGTTTCAGCTGCTAAGCTGGAGGTGACTTGTTATAGCAGGAATAGAAAACTAATACAAATGTGCTGGTGACCAACTCCTCCCTGTTTCAGAATACCCTGGTGCATAGCAACTGATGCCATAGAAAAGATTCTAGAAGAGCAGGTCACGAAGAAGGACTTAGGGTTTGCAAGCTCTTGGGTGAAGGCAAACGGGTTATCAAGGAAGGGACATCTGAAAACTCCAGGGAGCCGAGTGTAGATAGAGCGACTTTCCTGCAATAAACGTCGAGCCTGTTGCAGTGGCTGCTCTTCCCTTCCCCTGAGGAGGCACCAAGGGCCCGCAGAAGGATGGTAAGTGGGTGTACGGTGGGCACGAACTGGGACAGACATGACTATTCCCAGCTGCAGGAGATGCTCATCAGCACATTCACTTATTGCTCATCCGATGACAGTCCTGTTGGGAAGAGTAGGTTTTTGTTCAATCATTCATTCATTCATTCATTGATCAAAGATTCACTGAGCACCTACCGTGCCCCAGGTTCTGTTCTAAGTTCTGAGGCTAAAGCAGAGGACAAGACAGGCCAGTTTTCTGCATGTCTGGTGTTTACACTCTGGTATGGGAGGTAGACAAATGAACGAGGAACTTTCTGGAATTTATTGACATTGTGAAGAAAATGAAAACTATTTTCTGGGATGGGCAAGTGGTCAGACAATCCTATTTGAAGTGGTGAGCTTGTTTGAGCTGAGACCATGACAGGAAAGAGCAAGCTCTGTGGTGGTTGGGGGAATCATGTTCCAGGCAGAAGGGATAGCAGGTGCAAAGGACCTGGGTGGGAATGAGATGGGCAGGTAACAAAGAAATGTGCAAGGTGACTGTGACGGTGTGAAGGTGAACAAGAGGAAGAGAGGAGTGAAAGCAGAGGTGCTGTGAGGCTAAGAGACTTCTCTGCTCTTTCCAATGACGACCCAGCTAATCACTGGCAGGTCCGGGCTGGACCAGGTCTCCTTGTGAGGACAATGAGAGAAAAGGTCACTGGAGTTTGGTTTGTAGACCACAGCTCGGAATATATTCCAGGATAAAAGGCAATGGTGGAAATAATTCAACAGGACAGTGGCTGTTGTGCTCATCATGGTGGGACCGTGATGAGTTATTTTTTTCTTTTCTCATTTTCTATTTTCCAAAATGTGTTTCATGAACAAGTTCTGCTTTCACAGTAAAGAGGAAAAAAGCATTTGAGCATCTGTATCTACTGTCAGGAGAAATGATTCGGTTTTGCTGGAGGGAAAGAATGGGGGTGGGGGGTGGGAAGGAGACCTTGGAGAGAGCAGTTTCCTGAGAAAACAGGAGGTGAAGGGGAGGAGGAGAGGCAGGGCCTTGGGTACCATGGGTTTGCAGTGACACGAAACACAGAATTAGGATGGGAAGAGGTATTGTGATTAAGCCAGGAGGGCATCCCTGAATTGCACACCCCCAGTCCCACAGCACCCTTCTCTTCGGCCAGAGTCCCAGTGATCTCGGTGAGAATTACCTGTGACTCCATCCACTCACCTGGCGGCCGTCACCCTGAGCTGGAGAGGATGAAGTCGTCCATGGTGCCCTGCCTTATTGGGTACCTGGTGGTTCCAAGTGGCGCTGCTGTCTTGGGGCGCTGTGTGGTGGCTAAAAAGCTCCACGAAGGAGGCCTGAGTGATTTTGAGGGCTACAGCCTCGAAAACTGTAAGTAGCCCCTCTCAGCCCCACTCCTCACGTCTTTTCCCACTGCCCCCTGCCGAGGATTCCCCAGCTCTCCTCTGAGCCACACCCCTCCCGTTCCATCTTAGGGGTGTGCCTGACTTATTTTGAGAGCAAGTTCAACCCCACTGCTGCCTACGACAGCTTGCGCGGTGACTACACCGGCTACGGCTTCTTTCAGATCCGCAACCGTGACCGGTGTGATCACGGCAAGAACTGCTGCCACGTGTCCTGCTCTGGTAGATTCCTCCCTCCTTCCACCCTGGGGCCCGCGGGGGTGGCCGCATTGAGCTCAGAGGGCTGGCCAGCGCTTACAAGTTTGGAGCTGAGAGAAGGTGGGCCCGGCAAAGACAGGGCTGAACCAAATCCAGGATGGACCCCAGGGGGGCCAAGCAGAGCACTGCACTGCCAAAGGTCCGCGAGGAGAAGGGGCTGCGGTGAGTCAGCCTGGGACGCAGCGATGGAGACCCACGTGCAGGTGGGCAGAGGGGGAGGCAGGGAGGAGCCTGACGGGTGAGGGCAGAGGGCTCTGGCTGGGCCTGATATAGAAGACACTCTTCTTCAAGGGGAGCGGAGGCTGCCACTTTGACAGGCAGAGTGATCACCGGGAGAAGATGGGCTGTAATTTATGTCTCATAAGAAGGTTATATATGTTTATCTCCAGAATCCAATACAATTATCTGTAATAGAGGTGGTATTGAGTGCTGTGATGAAAATACGGTGGACTAGATATCTTGAAAAACCCTCCCACTAGATAAAATGTAAAAAAGTAAAAAAACAAAACCAAAAAACCCCCCATCTTTTAAAGTACCTAGCTGAACTGGCAAGAAAGTAAGAAATCCCTAGAGGCTAAAGAGAGGAGCAAGAATGCAGATAGGTAAGTGAAGACTGAAGCCGATGATGACCCTGGGGGTTTGAGGTCACTGTGTAGACAGGGTCTGAGCAAGTACGCAGGCACACTGGCAACGTCCAAAGAGACCTGAGAGCCCTGAGAGCTACCCTGTCAGCTGAAAGGGATGAGCTAGAAAACCCCAGAGGGAAGACACTCTAACGAAAGGGGTAAGACAGTCTTCCCTGGGAATTTGTAACCACAAGCCAACAGGACTCACAAGGCACCATCTAGAGGGGCTAGACCTTGTGCTAAGTACTGGGGGCAATTCAGAGGAATTGCATAGTTCTCCTGTCAGGCAGGGTGGGGAACAGAAAAAGCACAGGCTTTGAGGTCAGACAGAACCTTGGCTCTACCTCCACATAATCACTAGTTATGTGATTTGAGCCTCAGTTTTCTTATCTAGAAAATGGAGTTATGGGACTTCCCTGGTGGTGCAGTGGTTAAGAATCCGCCTGCCAATGCCGGGGACACGGGTTTGATCCCTGGTCCGGGAAGATCTCACATGCTATGGAGCAACTAAGCCCATGCGCCACAACTACTGAGCCTGTGCTCTGGAGCCCACGTGCCACAACTACTGAAGCCCGCGTGTCTATAGCCCATGCTCCACAACAAGAGAAGCCACCGCAACTAGAGAAAGCCTGCGTGAAAAAACGAAGACCCAACGCAACCAAAAATAAATAAATAAATAATAAAATTTTAAAAAGAAAATGGAGTTAATAATAGTACCTACCTGACAAGGCTTTTATTTTATTTTATTTGATCTTAGCAGCTTTTTTTTTAATAGAACCCCAAAACTGGAGCAAATGTCCATCAACAATTGAATGGATAAATAGATCACGGTATATTCTTATTTAGAGACTCTTTAAAAACCAAAGTGCATGAAGGAATGTTTTCCTAAATATTTTCCTTTTTTTTTCTAATCACACATTAATGGAAATGAATAAGTTACAGCTATAAGCAACAACATGGATAAATTTCACATAATGTTGAATAAAATAAGGTAGTCACACAGAGTACGTACTATATGAACCCACATATAAAGTTTAGACACAGGCAAAACTAATCCATGAGCTACAGGTCAGAATAGGGATGAGGTTTTGGGGGGGGAGGGGAGTGAGGGGTGCTCCCACAAGGCTTTTACAAGTTTTAAGTCCTGAACATGGTGTCTGGTGCTTGATGAACACAATTTTCCTTTATTTAAAGAATTTACAAGATAGTTGGGCATTAGGACTGATACACGTATGTATGCGTGCATACTATGCAGGTCAGTATGTTTGTATGCATGTATATAACAGATAAGTGCCGAATCAGAGTGACGTTTTATTCAGAAAAGGGGAGAGGGCACAGTGGGCTAGGTGGTCAGTGACAGACTTCTAAGGACTATACTTTTGGATGAGCAGATGCAGGTTGGGAGATGAGTGTGAACAAAGTCTGGGAAGAGGATCTGTGCATGACCCCCAAGCTGTGGGTATCGGTACCATCAGGGTTGGCACTGTCTTTGCCTCCTGCCCCTTGACATGTCTTGAATGGTGGGGTCGTGGAGGAAAGCAGTGGAAGTGGAAAGCCACGTTGGGCAAAGTTGGACAAAGCCAAGGATTGAGGTTCTGTTTTCCGGGCAACGAGGGGGCAATGAAATAATGTTTTAAGGAGAAGCAATCAGACTAGGTTATGGAAGGGGGGAGACTGTAGTGCGGGCAAGAAGGAGGGGGTCCCATGTGGGAGGTCTTGGTTCCACGGTCCAAGGAGGGAATGGAAGGATGGATGCATAGACATGTTGGTTCTTCAGGGGCACCTCTGGGCCCTCTCACATGCTGTTCCTTCTGCCTGGAACAGTTTTCCTTCTGTGATGTCCTCAACCCCTTTTCCTTACCTACTCCACTAGATGTCACTTGGCCCAATAACCCTTCCCTGACCCTAATTCAACTCTGAATTAGGTGTCCCCACTCAATGCTGCATTCCTCCATGGTTCCAGGTATCCTTTGTATTATAATTGACTATAATCTTTATCTACCCCCTTCCAGACTGTAGGCGTTATGAAGGCAGGGATGGATTTATTGTGTTTCTCATTCTATCTCCACTGCTTCTTCTATAGCCTAGCACAGGATATTCACTATACATATACATTTTTTTTGGCTGCATCGGGTCTTAGTTGTGGCACATGGGCTCTTTCTTGCAGTGCGCAGTCTTCTCTCTAGTTGTGGCGTGCGGGTTTTCTCTTCTCTAGTTGTGGCACGCGGGCTTAGTTGCCCCACGGCATGTGGGATCTTAGTTCCCCGATCAGGGATCAAACCCATGTCCCCTGCATTGGAAGGCAGATTCTTCACCATTGGACCACCAGGGAAGTCCCCATCATATACATTTTTAATGAAAATATCATTATAAGGATTATAAGAAAAAATCAATAGATTTAGTAAAAGATGACCACATCCTGCTACTTCCCAGTGTTGTCTGAGAAAAATACAGGGATAGATTTATTCTTGGAATCACATGGAAGCCTCTCTAACGTGAGCCCCTGGTAGCTTCCTTGACATCACTCTGACTTAGCTGCCAAGTGGTGACACGGCATCATTCCACTTCATTTTCTTCTTTCACACCTTCACTGAATCCAAATTTAAAGGAGACAATTGAATGTGCCAAGAAAATTGTAAAAGGAAAAAGAGGAATGGGAGCGTGGTAAGTAGCCTGTATTAATGACTTTCACCCACTCATCAAGTCCCACTGGTTTGGGACTGTACGTGTATAGCAACCAAGATTAAGATGAAAGATTCTAAAGAAATCAAGCCACGTTTCCCTCTATATCAGAACAGTCCCTGGCACAAAATACCCTATGTTAAGTTTTTGTTAAATAAATTATAAAATAGAATTGTCATGGCTTTATACTTAAATGTTGGTCCTTCTTGGAAATTATTTTGGTATTAAAAAGTGAGACAGGGCATCCACCTTCATATTTTTCAAACGGCTGGTCGGTGGTCTCAACACCCCTTATTCGTTAACCTATCTTTCTCACTAATTTAATAGATTGCATTTTAAAGTGGGAATCCTCTTGTTAATGTTAACTGTCTTCTGGGTGTTGGAAATATCTTTCATGCATAATCTTGACTTTCCAATTAATCTGGAAGCTTGGCTGACCCCTAGGGCAAGCACTAATGAGCTAAAACCATCTTCATTGTATGGCACTAAGTAGAGATGTGTTGGGCCAGTCTGATCAAGGTCTCTTACATGCTCAGGATTTCCAGTGAAGTGAGCTCTCATTAAGCTAATAAGCCGCCATGGCTTTTCCAAAGCTCAGATCAGGCTGCTCTGTGGAACTTGGGGCGGACAGGAAGGGAGAAGACCCAGGCTCCCCCCACTCGCCTCCCCGCGGAGTCCCTTCTGCAGTGCCTGCCAGGGGCTATGGAGGGCACTGCAATTTCTGAAAATACGTCTGTGTGTGTTTTCCCTGCTGCTCTGTAGCTATGAGGGGCCAGGGGGTCACCGCCCCTTCTCCAACTGTGTGACCCCCTACCCTGGAAGACTCATGAAGCTTCATGCCCGGTCGAGGGATGGGACGAACTGATGTCTAATGGCCTGCAGTGGCCTGGTGACTCCCACCACTTCTAGGATGGGAGAGGAGGACCTGGGGTCTGGATTCTGGCCAAGGGGCTGGGAATAGGAGGGTCATGTTTGGGGGACCAGGAGAAAAGGTTAGAGAAACTCAGTCCAGCTGACCTTGGTTGAGGAGCTGGAAGGAATTTTGGAAGGTGAGGGGTGAAGCAGGTGCATGGAAAGGTAACAAGAGGCCGCGGCTGTGGGACAAGTGTTCCAGTTTCAGGACTAGGATCTGCCCAGTACTCACCATACATGTCACAGAGCTTCTCTGATGCTCACTTCAGAGAAGCTACAAATGCTTTGCAGGGTTGGAGAAGGATTTCGCAGTTCACAGCTCAGCCTCTCCATCTTGCAGTGTGGGGTTTACGGGAAGGGGAGATGTCGTGAGCAGGATGGAGGAAGCACCAGCTCTCATGCCAGCGGGTGGTGGAGCCAGCCAGCGAGAGAGACATACTTGGGATGCAAGAAAGCTTTCAGAACTGGGCCCACTCACATGCTCCAGGGGCCAGGCAGTGGGTTTAAATTGGCCAGCGGGGGCTGAGCTCCCTGGAGATGCCAAGCTGTGAGTATGGGGAGCCCCCTCCGGTTCTCTCTCCCTGGCCTTCCTCCCCGCAGGACCTCCTGGACCCTCAACTGCCAGGACTCTGACACTCTGGAGCGGTGGTTGGACGGATGCAAGCCGTAGCTACTGGGAAGCCCTCGCTGCACTTGCCCCTGGCATCTTCCTACTGAAGATGCTCTCCTGTTCACTGCCTTCACTCATCCCGTTGATTATCTCACCGCTTGATGGCTCCAGGTGGAAAAGGGCAAAATTTGCTTCATCCAGGGACGCAGGATGCAGAATAAACCACTAGTTATTCAACCTGGTTCAAAGGGCTCCACTTGTCCTACTATACTGTTATTGTTACGATGAAAATCATTACTTACCATTATCATGCTTCCTTAGTATTTAATCTCAGGTGGAGGACTCGAAGGAAGGAAAACATCTGGAAAATAAGATGTGCCCATGAATGTCAATATTAATAGAGAAAGGAAGAAAAGATACAGAGGATGGGAAGGGGAGTCAAAGAAGAGAGGAAGAGACGCCAGTGCCAGCAGGACCCCCAGCTCCAGCTACGGTGTCCACACTGGGACACCCAGGTGGCAGGGAGGAGACCACAAAAATCCTCTCTGCACTTTTGTGGAGAGACTCCAGTGACAGTTGATCTTTCTTATGAAACGTTAAGTTTTAAAAACTTGTCAACACATACTTGTATTAGAGAACTTGTGCAAAAGACAGAAACATAAACAAGAAGAGTCCTCCTGTGATCTTAGAAGCCAACGGCAATCAGTCACTGTCATGCTTTGGTTGCATTCCCTTTCGGTCTTTTTTCTGATTGGGGTTTTTCTTCTTTTCCAACAAGGCTGTGATAATGCTCTAGAGAGAGTTTCGTACCTCACTTTTTAGAAAGGAAGAGCATTGGTAATGAACCTTTCCCTACATGTATTTCCATTTTAAGAAGAAAGGGGTTTATTTCCAAAGCTTCGTGGCTCACAGACTCCTCGCACGGAGTGGAGCAGCAGGTGACAGTCTGGGCTTCCAGGGCGCACATGCCTGAGACATGGAAGCAGCAGTAGCAGCAGAGGACCTGTTCCTCGGAAGCCAGTTCATTTGCGGGAACCCAAGCTATGATGGGGGACCCTTGTACAGGAGGGAAAGAATGGAAGTGGCCCTAGAGAGCCTGTCTGAAGGCTAGAGCCTTCAGAATGAAATCTTAAGGCCAGTTAACATGCCATTGGATGAATACACCAGCTTTTACTTAACTTTTCCCCCACTGTCAGATTTTTCGATACAGCCATTTTTTAAACCATTACAAAGAATGCTGTAGTGCCTGTTTGTGGCTTCCCCCTTTTCATTTTCTGCACTTTTAAAACTAAACAACATACATTTCATAAGGAAAACTCAGAGAGTACAGAGAGTCATAAGGAAGGAAATTTAAAATGCTCATCATCCCCCCACCGGAAGCAGAAGTTTTCATTATCGTTAGGTAGACACAGTTGGGGGCACCCTGCCGCGGTGATGGTTAGTGTCAATCTCTTCATGTGTGCTCTTCCCAACTTCACTGGGGGTGTGGGCACATTTTTTCCTTATAAACGTGAACTACTCCTGGGTATACAGTTCTGTATCTTGCTTTCTTCACTTAATATTTCGTGGTCTAAAACTTCCATGCCTAGGACAGGGATCCCAGAACCATTTTTAACAACTGCACCGTATCCACTTAGTGGACACACTATAACGTATATAAGCCCATCTTGTTTCTCCGGTCAATCTAGACAGAAAGTAAACAATATGCGTGAATCATGGCCACCTGAAAGGCAGGCAACACTGAGAGCAAGTCAGCCCTTCCTTTTGTTTGCTTCCTGGTCATTTTCAGAAAGGAGAAGAAAGAGCTGCAAGTTAGAATTTCAGGGGCAGAACTTTTCATCATTCTCAGTACTGACTGATTAGCTTCATCAGTTGGTTTTGGGTGGCTTCCCCTACCTCTAGAGAAAAGGGTACTTGATAGTTCCTGCCCACACAGCATGAATCGTACAGTAAAATTCCTGCTGGTGGCCTCCCTTGCTGTTGAGGTCATTGAGAAGCTTTTGAGACCTTGAGAGCCCCTTTCTTCTTGAGCTGGGAACCCACATTGTTTCCGAGGTTGGGTCTGCGTGCGATAGTACACCTGACCTCAAGCCAACCTTATCCCAGACATTAATGACCACCTACAATTGATTAAAACGCTATCTCCTCAAGTGCCACATCCAGCGTGCTGCCGCCTCCTTCCAGCCCATTACTTCTGCCATGGCTGGTCATCGTCCTCTAATGGCCACTTGTGTCAACATGGGCATGAGCCTTGATGACAAAGCAAATGTTAGTGTATTGATTGGACCGGCCTCTCTAGGGTTTCCCAACACCAGCTCCTGGCGTGTTGCTCTCAAAGCCACTGATAATGGGTGTTACGATAAGCACTCATCCCAGGGCCAGATCTCCCTGTCTGCTTTACAGAATGATCAAAGCTAGGTTTCAAAATATCACTAACAATGATTCCTGTTACTATTCTATCACCAGCAACTACCATATTAACGCCAGTTTTACAAATAGTACACATAGGCCCTTACATGCAGTATTTTCAGAACTTGCAAAATCTTACAGGGTAGGTATGAAGGTATGAATCATAACTATATCATAGGTGGAGAAATTGAGGTTGGAGGAGCTAAATAACTTAGCTTTACTCCAGCCTGGTAAGTGATGGAGATGGAATGGGTATCTCCCCAAAACCTAGAGCTTCCCCACACAGCCCCTCCAAACTCTGGTACAGTACTGGTGTTAATTTTCCATCCCATTCATTAGCTGGAAAATCGGGTCTCCAGCTTTTTAATTAAAGACTTTGCATTGAAGATGTTTTAGGCAACTGGCACATAATAATGGGTCACTATCATAGTGTCCAAGTCAAAGGCTGGAAATTGAGGCCCCAGGAGATGAAGTAACTTTCTCAGCTACGGAAAATCAATAGAGAAGGCAGCGTGGTGACTTGCAATGTTTCCACACTTGTGTCATGATAAAAATCACCTGGAGTGGCTGTTAAAATGGTGATTCCTAGGCTATGCCCTTTATCTACTGAGTCATAACTGCTGCAAAGAACTCTGGCCTGTGGATTCTCAATGTGCGCCAGTTTCTGTGAGATGGAGAATGTCTATTACCACCCTTCTGCCTTCTAAATTTCTGCAAATGTAGCTCAGTGGGGAAACCAAAACTGCATCTGGAACCCTGTTGGTGCAGGTACCTCCCAGGCCCCCAGCTCCTCCAACCCCAGGTAAAACAAAGAAGCAGGAGTATTGCTCACGACACCATCTTTTCCTCGGTGGGAAAGATTCATTTACTTGAAAAGAGACAAAAAGGATTGTACAAATCCTCAGAGAGGTCTGGTTTAATTAGGTTCATTTGTTAAGTACTTATTGCAGCGAAACACTTTAAGTTAGCGCGGTTTGTTTCTTTTAATTATTAATTTTTACATCGCTATATAAGCTCATAATATAAAGAGCAAAATAGGTTTTGTGGTGAAAGGGACGAGCGTTCATTGTAACGCACTCATGGTGATCTGACAGCATCACACCAGGAGCTGGTGTTGGGAAACCTGGGGACCTTGCCACTACGGCATCTCTGAGAACAGCAGCTCACAGATCCAGCATGGATGAGCCCTCACAGGTTGTGTCTACACTGCACGTCCCCACCCTCTTGGCCATCCCTGGCTGATATATGGGAGAACCCAATTTTGGCTATGGCCATCATGTTCTCTGCCCTTGAACTGAGGGGCTGGACCTTGGGTTGCTAAGTCGCGGACAAGTCAGTTCACCAAAGAGGTCATCAGCAAACCTACTGCTGAGTCCACAGACCTGTCCCTGGATCTTGCCCTTCTCCAGCCTTGGGTTGGCTGTTCCTTTTTACTCTGCGGGATCCAGCAGTATTTACACGGTAAGTACTGCTTTTTGTCTCATTTGACACCCTAAGAAACTTAATATGATGGAGATTTAAAAAAAAAAAACAGCAAATGATTTACACAGTGAGGGTTCAAAGAGATGCTATTATACAGTCAAGGTTACCAGCCCTGTGTCTGCGCAAAGTAGGTCATCAGGACACGCAACACGTACCTAGTCTCCCTTCCCCCTTTCCTTCTCTTGGGTACCCTACGCGCGGGAGAGACACACTCATTACCACAAGAATGCCCTGGAGTGTTGTCCTATTGCTTCAGGAGCCCACAGCCCTCTGCCCATCTCATCTACATACTAATGCAACTTCTCAGTATGATATATCTATCGTAAGCGTGGCTAAAAATCCTGGAAGGTTTATTAAGTTCCCTAGTTCTTATAGATCAGGGACAATTTTTTATAAATTCTTGCTTTTGCTAAACACTTTAATATGCCATCATCTAGGCAACAAAATTTTCCTCGATTCGATTTTAAGGCTAATCTGGGGAAGAACTTTCCCCCTTCCTCTCCAATACTATTAGGAAAGGCCATAAGTCCTGATCAAGAACATTTGCTGGTGCCTCACAGGGAACTTCAAACCTGATTCTGTTTTGCAGCAGTACTGGGTCCTACTTTCTGCCCCAGACCTGATGTCTTGCTGAGGTGCTTGAGGCTACTAGGGGAAAGAGCCCTCACTCACATTTGGGGTCTTGGTACTGGCCATACAGAGAGGTCCCCACCAGGGAACACTGACCCTGGAGAATGAGTCACTCATCTGGTTCTTACCTTCAGCCGTGTAAGCTCAGAGATTGAATCTTTTCAGTCCCAGAAGTTATTGATGCTTGAATAAACATAACCCACGCGGGACCTGAGAACAAACCAGAAAGAAAATTACTAATTTCAAGCAGCCTGGAGGTTGGCAGCAGTGGGGTGAGAACATTCTCTCCTGGGAGGCATTGCTCCTCAGGAAGCCAGGTTATCCGATGGTGCCTTGGTGAACATGAACTCAGAAAGCGAAATTTTAATGGCTCCAGCCTCTCTCTTGGGCAGTGGGTGGGCAGACCCCACCAACGTGCAACTTCTGCCTCTCCTTCAGGCTTCCCTGTTTCATCAGCCTTCACCAAGGGACCCATTCTCCCTGCGAAGGAGTGATTCCATTGTGGGCCTGGGGCCTCTGCATTTCTGTTCACTTGATCATGAGCTGATTTTCTGGTGTAAGTCTCAAGACATCCTTAATTCCTTCCTTCCCATGCTCCCTGGGGTCTCTGTCTCTCTCTTTTTTTTTTTTTTTTTTGCTGCACCATGTGGCCCATGGGATCTTAGTTCCCCGACCAGGGATGGGACCTGCACCCCCTGCAGTGGAAGCCTGGAGTCTTAACCACTGGACCACCAGGGAAGTCCCTCGGGGGTCTCTTTTAGTCACCATGCAGATAGAATCTTGGTTTGGACTGGACTTGAAGGTGGGCAGGAGGGAGGAGTTAAGGCTAACTCAGGTCGTAGGTTTGGGTGGCAGGCTGGGCAGTGGCACCATTCTGAGCAGTGTGACAATAGTCCCTGTGTATGGAGTGCTATGCTGTGGACCTCAGAATCATCATCTCGCTTAATCTTCTCAGTGTTCCAATGAGGAAAGTACCAGGATATTTCCCACTAGGCTGAATGGCAACTTTGATAAATTCACTTCTTTTGTTTAATCATTTCATTTTAATTGAAGTTTTCATTATGTCTTTATAGCAGCATTTAAAAGGAACATTCAGAGTGTCCTTGCTCCCATTTCCTGCTGCTGCTGTTGGAGCCTAAGGGTGGAGAGGGGGAGGGGGAGGGAAAGGAGAGTAATATATTCTTTAATAAGGAGAATTCTTATGAGCGTATTCTTCATTCATGCTTTCTTATTCATATGGATAATGTATTCATGAGAGTCTTCATAATAAAGAACACAGTCTCATGAATGTATTCTCTTTATGCATCGCCCCCAGTCCCCGCTCCAGCCTGCCTCCCTTTAATCCCCTTTCTCCCCTGTAATCTTCTCCCCCACTTGGTACTTCAGTCTCCAGCTGCAGCAGTGGAGAGCTGGGGAAGACAAGAGCTAAATATCCCGTAAAATCCTGATATGGGGACAAGACAAGAGCTGATCAACGGAAACAGGATACTTCAAAGAATCAAATGATTTGGTGACTCGCGCATTTGGCAGACTGGCTCTCAGTGTTTTGGGCGAACTGAGCATTTGACTTGCCTTTTGCCTAACTGCCCACGTTAAGTGACCTGGAGTCCTTTTCCAGATGGGGAAGCAGAGGCTGGGGAAGTTAAGGAAGTTGCCTGAGGTCACAGTAACTCACGTGAGATCCACAATTTTAAAAAGGCTCGTTCGTGGGTGTTGGTGTCTTTGTGCCATTCAGCAGGATAAGAGCACAGGAGAGAGGACAGTCAACCTAGGATGGTTTCCTGGTGTCTCTAAAGAACCGAACTGGAGAAGCTGATTTTCTTTTTTAAACAGTTAAAGAGGAATTTGTTTATTAATTTTTAAATGGATAATAGAGAGTATCAAATAACCATTCCATTGAATTCATCTAAAGAAGCTGATTTTTAAGTGTCAAAACCTCAAATGCCTACAGAGGCCAGGAAGGTGAGAAAACAATTGCGGGGGTAAAGGAATTAGAAAAATCTAATGCACTCTAAGAAAAAACAGAGTGCAAAGTGTGATGCTACCTGGCTCCTGTCACTTGGCACCAATGATAGGGAGGCATTAGAGATGGGTGGGGACTGCGGTGAACAGAAGAGGGAGCTGCCATCAGCATTGTAGATCCTCTGATTATTCACAAAGACCTGGAAATCTTGATTTTGATAACAAATCTCTCAAGCTATAAGTGTAACTTCAAATTACTTTTAAATACCGTGTAGGCCAATGTAAGCAAATCTGCAGCTGGATCTGGTCTATAAATTTGCAGCCTTGTCAGTTGGTTGGCATGGGATCATCACCAAGTCTGCAAGTCGAATCAAAACCATGGATTCCATGTGGCTGTGGGAATTCTGCAAATTCTGATTGTGATAAAGAGTAGATAAAACGGTCAAGAAATGACCTCAATACTTCCAAGAATACCATTTTACCACTCAAAGGAAATCAGTTTCAAATATATCACCTTGTACATGGAGTGAAGAACTTAAAGAGCAAGCTTTGGAACTTGAGAAATCTGGTGCTGAATCCCAGCCCTACCACTTAACCACTGTGCAGCCTTGAGCAAATCAACTAACCTCTCGGTGCCTTTGTTTCCTCATATCTGGATTCTTGCGAGCCTTCAATGCAATAAGATACAAAAATCAAGATGGGAGATTCTCGAGAAATGGTGCTTGCTAAAATAGCAATAGTGATTGTTATCATTGATAATAATGATTATCATCAGTACCTGTATTTATAAACTCTGAGGAAAACTCTAATGAAACTTGTGTTCTAAAAGCTCCTTTTTTTGTTTTTCGGCCTCAGCATGCGGCTTGCGGGATCTTATTCCCCTGACGAGGGAACAAACCTGTGTCCCCTGCAGTGGAAGTGCAGAGTCTTAACCACCGGAGGGAAGTCCCCTAAAAGCTCTTTTCCTGGGTGATTTTTCCATGAGAATGGCGAGGCGTTTTGATGTTACTTTCTCATTTCATTATACTTACATTTGGAAGTCACAAAGTCTCTGTAATTCTGTCTGCAAAGCATTCAGGGAACCCAAGTAATCCGTTCAAATCCAAACCGGGTGGGAATTTCTGACACTTGACTTAGACAGCGTAAGGCATCTCCAGATACTGTTATCCACTGGCCTTTGAGGGAGGCTGCGCCTTGAGAGGATTCACACAGAATTCAGCCCGTTTCTCCTGCACAGGACTCCTTAATTCTGTTCTCTGCCCCTTCCATGTTGCCCATCTCTTATTGTGCTATTCATCTCAGCCCAGTCTGCAATCACTGTATTCGATGCGAGAAGGGGTCGTCCTCCAGGCAGTCCTCCCAGGACCTGCACACACACACACACACACACACCACACACATGCACACTCTCTCCCGCTCTCATGCTTGGGGTGAATCTAAAGAGCTGGTACTGGAGGGGGAAGGGTGAGCTGTGACAGGGCGAGAGAGAGTCATGGACATATACACACTAAGAAACGCAGTAAGGTAGATAGCTAGTGGGAAGCAGCCGCATGGCACAGGGATATTGGCTCGGTGCTTTGTGACAGCCTGGAGGGGTGGGATAGGGAGGGTGGGAGGGAGGGAGACGCAAGAGGGAAGAGATATGGGAACATATGTATATGTATAACTGATTCACTTTGTTATAAACAGAAACTAACACACCATTGTAAAGCAATTATACCCCAATAAAGATGTTTAAAAAATAAATAAATAAATAAATAAATAAAGAGCTGGTACTGAGTGCTGAGTGAGGGTATGTGTGGGAAACAGGGACCCTTGTGTTTTGAAAAGACTGAGAAAATCTCTCAACATAGTCCCAGGTCATCCGGCAGAGAGAAAGCTAACCTGCCTCACACTGTGGCTAGTGCCCAGGAACACAAGACTTGGGGCTCCAGGACAGTTGATGACAAATGTCCAGGACCCCTCACCTCATTCCTGGCTCACTCCTCACCTCCCAGGGCCACCCGCACCAGCTCCTGACTTTTAGGTTTCGCATCCTAATTCTAGCCCAAGCTCAGACCTGATAGGACAGATCTGACTTCTCCTGATGAGCTGTGTTGCCTTGTAGCAGATACTGTGGGTGGCTTGCCCTGACCATTCCCATCCACGTGGACCCCATGATGTCCCCAGCAGCGGCAACCTGCTGCCCAAAGAAGGCTTTCTCTGGCTACTTACGCCCACTGAGCTGGCATAAGGAGCAAGCTGTGCTGGGAAATTAAGCCCAGTCCCCCGGCAGCCCTCAACCAATGGTGGATGGTCACTGGGGTGGATAAATATTCCAACTTCCTCACCCTTTCCTGGAGGGACAATCTGAGGTGTGTTCCACCTGCCTTCCAGAGGTCCCAAAGGGGTTGAACTCCAATTGCTCACAGGGGTAGGCTGCACATTAAAACATTCCCTTTCCTGACTCACTTCCCCACGCTCATCCTGGTGTTTCCTAAGATCACCTCCCAAATAAACTCCTTGGCCCAGGGTCTGCTTCTGGGGGAGCCCAGCCTGAGACCGCCCTCTTTCTTATTCTACAGAGTAAGATAATACTCACTGACCACCTTTATTCACCTCACGTCAGCTCCCCAGGGTGAATGTTTTTAATACTCCCACTTTTCAAGTGAGAAAATGAGGCCACAGGGCCAGCAAGCGGCAGAGGTAGAATTTGAACTCAGATCTTTCTGGCTCCAACAGTCCTGCCTGTCCCATCACAAGACACTCACCTGGTTCCTTCCATCTTGGATGTCTCTCCTGCCTGTTCAAGCCTCAGCTACCAGGAAACAAGTGGGCATGGTTGACCAGTTACTGTGATACCAATTATCACCACAAGTAAAGAGCAGGAAATTGTAATTCAGGAACCGAGTGTACCAAGACAGCTGGCTCCAGCCCACAGAGGCAGGCAGCACTATTATTTTGAGAATGCTCCTGGGCACGGAATAGCAGCCTTTGTGTCTGTGGAGGTTGGCACAGGGATGCTGATGCCCTCCCCAGGCTGTGTAGGAAGACCCAGTGGAAAAACCCAGCTTGGACCCTCTCTTGTCTGTCACTCTTTGTAAGAAATAGAGGACAAACACTCTGGAGTCTGCGCTTCTACTTCCCATGCTTCCCTTTATTTTCTGTGTGAATTTTGGTTTCTTGCTTCCCCACTCTGGACCTTGGTTTCATGGGTTCCATGTGCTGAAGCTATGAGCGCAGGCCACCATGGTCCCCTCAACTGCAGCAGAAAGGTTTGAGTGAATTCTGTGTTGGGTGCTCCATCCGGATGTTTTCCCATAAGGTTTGGCCCGTGGCTGACCCCAGACCCAACTTCATCCTTGGACAGGGTAAATAAGATCATAGCCATGTCCCACCTCAGGATAGAAGGAAGCACATCACTGGCCCCAAATTTATTTGTATTACGTGCTTATTCTGACCTGAGATTCTAGAAAAGATGGACATTTGTTCATGCCTGCATTCAAACAACCAAAAGCTCTTTGGAGTATACCTTTGTTCTTGGCTCTGAGCTTGACACCATGGATACAAAAATAGATACTACAAGACCCTTAATCCCAAGCGTCAGTGGCACCCCAAATGCCGCTGGAAAGTGACTAACAGGGATGAATGTGATGGAAAAGGTCTTGGGCTCCCTCTGCTCCCCCTGAGTGTTGGTCTCAGTGAGTCCACCCTGGTAAGGGAATAAACCATACAGCTCGTAAAGGAAGGTAAGCTGCCTCCGGACTAGGGGCAACTGCTTCCAGTATTGCAGAGGGGAGAGGGGATGCCCGGAGAACCTAGACATGGTGTTTGGGTGAAGTCCTGAAAGGTGCACAGGACTTCTGCCTCTGGAGATGGAAGAGGATGACCCAGGCAAAGCAACTGTGTACAAAGCCCCCTGACACTGTCCAGGGTACATACTGTTTCAGTTGGAAGCAGCAGAGGCCATTGAAAAAGAAAGGATGGTGGGGAAAGGCTGGAGTGGAGCATTCAGATCATATGATAGAGCTTCTGAATTCAGCCCAAGGAGTGGGCAACTCTGCAGAGGAGACTTGGCCCATGAGTTCTACAATCCGGACTGTGTGACAAGCCACAGAAATCAATTCCAACTAACTTTAGCAAAGAGAAGAATTTATCAGGAGGATACGATGAAGCTTGCAGAACTGAAAGGAAAGCTGACCAACCAGGCCTCAGAAAATGCAGGCACCAGAACATCTAGAAGAAAATTGTGGTAGGAGTAAAGAGCAGTGTATTAGTCGGGTCTTGCTGCAAAAAAGCTGCTCAACAAACAGTCCTTGAATCTCAGTGACTCACAACCTTTCATTTTTCTTGTTCTGGGCATGGAGGTTGGCTGGGATGGTTCTGTTTCAGGCTACAGCTAAGTTCAGATTGTGCAATACACACCTCCTCATTCTCATTGGACCTGGGGCTAGCTGGGGCTTGTCTTTTCATAATAGAGAACAGAAGAGTAAGACCAACCACAGAAGGACATTTGAGACCTCTGCTCCTGTCAAGCTCAGTAATATTCTGTTGGCCAGAGCAAGTCCATGGAGAAAGAGAAGGAAAACTAAGAAGGTGGGAATCCATGAGGGGTGTGGGTATGTATGTGGGGGAGAGGAGGGTGGTTTTTCAAGGAAAGATACTATAACTACCAAATAGGGGCAGTTTGTCTGTAGGATTACAACACCAGCCAGAGCCCCCTACTCTCCTCAGAACTCCACTTCCTGGGGAATGCCCTGGAAGTGCTAAAATCCCCCCCCCCAAGCCTCATGGTATGGGAGACCCTCAGGTGGCTTTACACATTACTGCTCAGACCCAGGTGATAAGGCTGGACCCCCAGGGAGCAGCCTTCATGTCCACATTCTTTTTTTTTTTAAGTATTTTTTTAACATCTTTATTGGAGTATAATTGCTTTACAATGGTGTGTTAGTTTCTGCTTTATAACAAAGTGAATCACTTATACATATACATATGTTCCCATATCTCTTCCCTCTCGCGTCTCCCTCCCTCACACCCTCCCTATCCCACACCTCTAGGTGGTCACGAACCACCGAGCTGATCTCCCTGTGCTATGCGGCTGCTTTCCATAGCTATCTATTTCACGTTTGGTAGTGTACATATGTCCATGTCACTCTCTCACTTTGTCACAGCTCACCCTTCCCCCTCCCCATATCCTCAAGTCCATGCTCTAGTAGGTCTGTGTCTTTATTCCCATGTTACCCCTAGGTTCTTCAAGACTGTTTTTTTTTTTTCTTAGATTCCATATATATGTGTTAGCATACGGTACTTGTTTTTCTCTTTCTGACTTACTTCACTCTGTATGACAGATGGTCACCTTATCTTTGATAAAGGAGGCAAGAATATACAGTGGAGAAAAGACAGCCTCTTCAATAAGTGGTGCTGGGAAAACTGGACAGGTACATGTAAAAGTATGCGATTAGAACACTCCTTAACACCATACACAAAAATAAGCTCAAAATGGATTAAAGACCTAAATGTAAGGCCAGAAACTCTAAAACTCTTAGAGGAAAACATAAGCAGAACACTCTGACATAAATCACAGCAAGATCCTTTTTGACCCACCTCCTAGAGAAACGGAAATAAAAACAAAAATAAACAAATGGGACCTAATGAAACTTAAAAGCTTCTGCACGGCAAAGGAAACCATAAACAAGACCAAAAGACAACCCTCAGAATGGGAGAAAATATTTGCAAACGAAGCAACTGACAAAGGATTAATCTCCAAAATTTACAAGCAGCTCATGCAGCTCAATAACAAAAAAAACAAACAACCTAATCCAAAAATGGGCAGAAGACCTAAATAGACATTTCTCCAAAGAACATATACAGATTGCCAACAAACACATGAAAGAATACTCAACATCATTAATCATTAGAGAAATGCAAAACAAAACTACAATGCGATATCATCTTACACCGGTCAGAATGGCCATCTTCAAAAAATCTAGAAACAATAAATGCTGGAGAGGGTGTAGAGAAAAGGGACCCCTCTTGCACTGCTGGTGGGAATGTAAGTTGATACAAACACTATGGAGAACAGTATGGAGGTTGTTAAAAAACCATATTCTTTTTTTTTCACACCTTTTATTTTATTATTTTTTTAACATCTTTATTGGAGTATAATTGCCTTACATTGTTGTGTTAGTTGCTGCTGTATAACAAAGTGAATCAGCTAAGTGTATACATATATCCCCATATCCCCTCCCTCTTGCGTCTCCCTCCCACTCTCCTTATCCCACCCCTCTAAGTGGTCACAAAGCACGGAGCTGATCTCCCTGTGCTATGCAGCTGCTTCCCACTAGCTATCTATTTTACATTTGGTAGTGTATATATGTCCATGCCACTCTCTCACTTTCTCCCAGCTTACCCTTCCCCCTCCCCGTGTCCTCAAGTCCATTCTCTACATTTGCGTCTTTATTCCTGTCCTGCCCCTAGGTTCTTCAGAACGTTTTTTTTTTTAGATTCCATATATATGTGTTAGCATACGGTATTTGTTTTTCTCTTTCTGACTTACTTCACTCTGTATGAAAGATTCTAGGTCCATCCACCTCACTACAAATAACTCAATTTCGTTTCTTTTTATGGCTGAGTAATATTTCACTGTATATATGTGCCACATCTTTTTTGTCCATTCGTCTGTCAATGGACACTTAGGTTGCTTCCATGTCCTGGCTAGTGTAAATAATGCTGCAATGAACATGTGGTACATGACTGTTTTTGAGTTATGGCTTTCTCAGGGTATATGCCCAGTAGTGGGATTGCTGGGTCATATATAGTTCTATTTTTAGTTTTTTAAGGAACCTCCATACTGTTCTCCATAGTGGCTGTATCACTTTACATTCTCACCAACAGTGTAGGAGGGTTCCCTTTTCTCCACACCCTCTCCAGCATTTATTGTTTGTAGAGTTTTTGATCATGGCCATTCTGACCGGTGTGAGGTGATACCTCATTGCATGCCCACATTCTTGAATGAAGCTTTGAGCCCTGTGGCTCCCAAGTATTGACCACTGGGGAGCACCAAGTGTTCCAAGAGCCTCAGCTACCTGTCTCAGATCACTCAGGGGTTGAGGCACCCAAGTTGAAAATACTGAGCTTCTGGTCACCCCTCGGAGTGGGGATCAAAGCTCCCAGAGGTTGTCCCTGAAGCCACGCCCCACCCCAACTCTGCCTCAGGACTCAGTGAGCCTAGGGTTCCCCTGGGAAAACGATCTTGGCTCTTCCTTCTCACGCAGTGCTGTGGCTCTGGCTGCTCTCAAGTTCAAAGCTAAAACTTTTCATTCCAATTGGTGATTTTCCCCTCTTGGCCAGGCCACAGCTTAGGTTTCTATAAGCAGAGCGCTGGTTGCTAGGTGACAGCCTCACTCCCGGTTCCAGAGGCAGCCAAGGCAGATATGAACCTGAGAATCTGAAGCTTCCCTTTTCAAGACAAAATATGAAAACTAAAAGAGGAAATAAGACCCTAAATTAATTGGAGGGCTGTATAACAGCCAGACACGGTCCTCATGCCCTCCCCACCACCCTGCCATGACCAGAGGGATACATTTAAATGTATTTTTCAAAGTAGACAAAAAAAGTAGGAAGTTGAACTGATAAATATAGTTGGGTCTTTTGATCGGGAGAGGACATTTCTAATTACGTTGCTTTTCTAAGCTCCCACAATCAGATCTACACCTTCATTAACCACTGAGTCATTAGTGAGACTTATTAAAACAATTAGATCTGCAGAGAACTGCAGCCATAAGCAGTTCTGACAGCTGCACCAGGAATTTAAACTTTTCATTAAAATTGGATGGAGGGTCTTGCAAATCAATGCGGAATAGATGAGCATTCCAAGTGAAAAATGAGCAAGGAACGTGAATAGGCGATTCATAAAAGAACCACAAATGGCCAATAAACAAATGAAAAAAAGTCCCAATTCATTAGCAACTGAGGAAATATATTAAAACAATAACGAGAAAGCATTTTTTTAGCCTATTAAATGGCAAGAATTTTAAAAATGATATTCTACCGGATGGTCAAATATACAGAATATCTGCTTTTGGGATACACTGTTGGAATGAGGATAGAGAAGACCTTTCTGGAAAGCAATTTGGCCACATATTGAAAATGGTAAACAGATAAGCATCTTTTGACAGAGTAACGTGATGTCCTTATTTACAAAGATGTTCGTTCATGCAGCAGCGTTTATAAAAAGGGAGAAATTTGAAAAAATATCTATCTAAAAATGGTATGTTAGTTAAGTAAAAAGAAAGCATTTAATCCTGCAAGCCATCCTTCCCCGGATGTGGTAGGAAAGTGTGCAGGGAAGAGGGGCCAGTTCTCATGAGTTGAGTGCACACATGTACCAGGTAAACTCCAGTTAGAATCAGGGCGGGACTCCTTGTCGCCTGGGTGATGGCTGCTTTAGCAGTTGCTTTTCTCTTTTGCTAAGAAACCCAGGGGATTGTAGAATGTGAGGTGATAACCCAGGGTGGGGTTCCTTCCTTCAACCTCACCCTTGGACGTGAGGCCCTGAAGATAAGCCTGCCCCTTATCACGGATTCATTTTTACTGTCTTTCAAGCCCTGGACTATAGGGCTACAAGCTGTTTGTAGGTGGTTGTTGAGTTGAGTGTTGATTTTGCTTTGGAGGAGCCATGTCCCTGCAATCTGCACATCGACAATCTTCATCCATAATGCATGAAGCTGGAGACCCAAACAAAGAGTACATTCATGTGATGGCCTGTGGGAGTTGATTATCCATACAGAAAAATGAGGAACACTTTCTCCTGGAAGAGTTAGCATTTATCATCACTGTTTCTGTCATCGTCCTAGGCTTTTATTTCTATGCAATTTTGTATCTTTCAGTGCTCCATGATTAGAAATGAATCAAACTCAACTCAGCATATCAACCAGGAACAGAGCACCCCGAAGACTCAGAGGATGTGCATGTAGTGTGGTGGGAAGAGCACTGGTCAGGAAACTGGAAGATCCAGACCTGTCTCCAATTTTCTGTCCCTTACCAGCTTTGGGTGTCAGCTTGTTTTTGTTTTTAATTTATAAAATAAGATATTTGAATGATATTATATTAATCAAGTGTCTGGTATATCATTTGTGTCAAATGTAGCTGCATCAATATTTATCCACCAAAACTCAGGCATAAAATGTAATTTTGTGTGTGTGTATGCATGTATCTGTGTGTGTGTGTGTGTGTGTGTGTTGTATGATATATATGAGAAATATATATGACCATATCTTGCTTCAGAGTCATTTCCCTCTGAGGGCAGAAAACCTTTACATTTATCAATTAAAGGTAATGAATTCTTTTAATCAAATTCTTCTGATCTGAATGCCTCTTTTGTGTAAATATTCAGTTAATTCTAAGTTCAAACTTCATGTCTGGAATGACGATGCTTGCCTCTCAAGAAGTCTCCTTACCCCTTTTCCTTTCCAAGGAAAATGCAAATCAAAACCACAATGAGCTACCACTTAACACTCACTAGTGTGACTAATGACAGCTAACAAGTGTTGTTGAGGATGTGGAGAAACAAACCCTCAAACGATGCCGATGGGAACGTAAAACTGTGCAGGCTTTTAGGAAAACAGTCTAGCAGTTCCTCAGAAGGTTAAACATAGAATTACCGTATGACCCCCTAATTCCACTGCTGGGTATATACCCAAGAGAAATGGAAAGCATATGTCCACACAAACACTTGTGCACAAATGTTCATAGCTTCATTGTTTACAATAGCCCCAAATTAGAAACAAACTCAAATGTTCATCAACTAATGAATGGATAAATAAAATGTTGTATATCCATCCAGCAGAATATTGTTAGACAATAAAAAGGAATATAATATAATACTGATATATACTACAATATGAATGAACCTTGAAAGCCTTATGCTAAGTGAAAGAAGACAGTCACAAAGGACCACACATTGTTTGATTTCATTTATGCGAACAGTTCAGAATAGGCAAAGCAGTAGAAGCAGAGAGTAGATTGGTGGTTGTCTAGGGTTGGAGGTGGGAGCTCCGGGAAAGGGGGAATGACTGTTAAAGGATATAGAGTTTTGTTTTGGGATGATGAAATGCTCCCAATTGATTGTGATGATGGTTGAATAATTCTGTGAATAAATATACCAAAAACCATTGACTTATCAAGTGGGTGAACTTTAAGAGAGTGAGCTATTTAATATGGGAATTATATCTCAAGAAAGCTCTTACAAAAAGTGAAGAGTCGGTCTCTTACCTCTGATGTTAAGCTGGTAGAATAAAAACTTGAAACTGCTAGTGGTCATATTTGTCTATTTCTGAATGAAGCCAACACAAAGGAAAGCAAACACAAGAAAGGTAGAGAAAGTTTCCTGTAGATATTATCTGAGCCCCTGCTTCAGCCATTGCTGAAGCCATATACTCCCAGGACTTTTTTGGTTATGCCAACCAACTAATTCTTTTGTTTAATAAATTTTATTTTGAGTCTCTCTCTCTCTCTCTCTCTCTCTCTCTCTCTCATAATTGAAAATATCCAGACTTGTATAGCAAGATGGGCAATCTGTTTTTGTAGAGTTTACCTTGGCTATGATTCCAACTCTACTTTTGAACAGGACTTCCAGAATTTTCTCAGCTACATAAACCTCAGTGTGGGTAAGAGGTGGCCAATTCTGCACACAGGTGTGCTGGGCCCTGAGAAACATCTGTACTGAGTCCATTCCTCACCAGGGATTAGCATGGATGGGACCCCAGTGTCTTGGGGCTCATAGTCACAGGATGGCCTGTAACATGAGGCTGATTTTGCTGCAGGGGTAACTATTTCAATCTCCACAGCTTCTTACTTGAAAATGTCTCAGGACTTCCCTGGTGGTGCAGTTAAGAATCCGCCTGCTAATGCAGGGGACATGGGTTTGATCCCTGGTCCGGGAAGATCTCACATGTCACGGAGCAACTAAGCCCCTGCGCCACAACTACTGAGCCTGTGCTCTGGAGCCTGCGAGCCACAACTACTGAAGCCCATGCACCTAGAGCTCATGCTCCGCAACAAGAGAAACCACTGGAATGAGAAGCCCGCGTACCGCAGTGAAGAGTAGCCCCCGATCAGTGCAACTAGAGAAAGCCCGCGCGCAGCAACGAAGACCCAAAGCAGCCAAAAATAAAATAAAATAAATAAATAAATTTATTTTTAAAAAAGAAAATGTCTCAGATGCTCAGACATAAAGTGTAGAGTGAGCGAACTCATTAAAGCCATGGAATACTTGAACTGAGGATAAAAAGTTACGCAAAACCCTGTTCGTTTCTGAAAAGCTATGTGAAATTTATTCAAGTTATTCAATTTAGCAAAAGCAAGACCATAAAAACAAACGTTTAAGCTGGAAGAAATCTAAGGCATTATCTGGCTCAGGAGCGTCTATTTTCAAAACTGAGTTAATGAAAAAAGAAAAATACTTTCCTTCCTGTACATTTGAAATAACAGTACTAAGCTCTGATTTCACTCCAGAGAAGTGTAGGGTGACATGGACAACCAGATCCACATGTTTGTCTGTCAAAGGTGCCATGGGTTGGCCATGCAGGGACCACTCAATAAGCCCATTTTCTTATTTAGACCAAACACCATCATCTTATTAAAATTCACTTTAGAGCAGATTTCATGTTAAAATTTAATGACACAGTTTGAGTTTGTCAGGAAGTGAGGATGAAGTAGATGTAGGGTTGCGGACCGAGGGGCAGTGGTCAGGCTCAGAAAGAAGGGCAAAAATGGACAGAAAAGGCAAGGTGTCTGAAACTCAGGAGGCAAGAGGAGTCCAAGGTCAGTCAAAGGTGGAGAAGAGAAAAAAAAAAAAAAAGATGGAGGAGAGGGAGGCACTAAATCAATCAGGTCTCCATCCAGGGCTCCAGCAAGAGCAGGGACTCGGGGTGCTGGGTGGGAGACTGGACAGCAAGAACCTAGGAGTTTGGACAAAGGTCTGGGTCAGCAGAGGTCAGGGAGGGGACAGAGCCTGGGAACCCAGTGGAGCTCAAGGCCAGCAGGAAGGGCTCACAGAGCTCCGCCCTTGGGCTGAGGGCTACCAGTCAGGGCAGGCATTCCTGGCTGGGTGGGGGGTCAGGGGCCAGTTCTTCCTGCACCCCAACCTGGCTCTCCCAAGGTCTCTTTTCCCACCTTGACCCGGCGCACTGTCCTCCAATGCTGGGCTCTGCTTGCTCTGGCTTTGGACATGGCTCCTGTACTCAGAAGTTAGCTTCTGACCTCCAGACATTCACCCTGTCTGCCAGAGCTCTGGTCTCTACCATAACTCACCCCACAGCTTGGAGCTGGAAACCCACCACTTATTCCCAGTCTCACTGTCACTGTCCTGTGGTGTCCATTGTCCCTTCCCTCCCCCTATGCCACCTCTGCTCCCACCAGACTGTCCCAGCCTCCCGGGCACAATTCCCTCCTCCCCAGGAACCTGCCCGGTCCACTGCAGCTTGAAGGAACAGTGCTCAGACCATGATCTGAGCTGCTCTTTTAGCCCTTAGATTGCCCGTGAGTGTTAGTCATCTGATTTGTGCAAACGCCTTACCTCTCAACTAAAGTGAAAAGTCCCTGAAAGCAGGGACTTCCTCGCAGCCCTTATGCAATGCCAGATATACATGTCGTTGATGCCCAATGTAAGTTACAGTTGAGTGAATGAGGCCTGTGCGTAGTTTTCTTTTCCGACCAGCTTCTCAGCCTGATTGCAGGAGGCTTTTGCTAACAAGCTGTTCTAAATAATGCTGGTTTTGTACTTCAGAATTTGGAATTGCTTATTGGGCTGTTGGTAAAAACCAAACCCAAGGGTGCCTTCTAAGTAAAGGACCCAATGTTTAAAGCTCACGGTGCAAATAAAATAATGAATACCCTGGAGAGATCTTGAAATCAGGGCTGGAATTTCAAATTGGTTACAATTATTTTCTGTCCAGCTTGAGAGCTCTGAAAGCAACTCAGAATTTCCCTTAAATATAATAAACAACCTCAAGTAAGGGAATGAAAGACTGTTCCTGGACCAGAGTCACACGGGGAGGGTTGTAAACGGGGACACCTGTATAGCTGGGCCAGGCGATTTACCTGAGCAACAGGGGGCTGCTTCCAGGCCAGGAGAGGGAAGAGAAAGACGGAAATGCAATGCTTGTTTTTGTAGAAAAGTGCCAATGAGTAAAATAAACATAAGTGAGATGATATTAGATCATTACTGAGAATTTTTGATGTTGATAATGGTATTGTGGTTATGCTTCTAATAAAAGAATCTTTGTATTTTAGAGATATCTACTGCATGATTTACTAATGAAGTGATAAGCACCCTCCCTGGGATTTGCATAAAAATGAAAATAGATGCAAGTAATGGGTAAATGGGAATTTGTGTATACTGTTTTCTCTACTTTTATATGTATTTGAAATTTTCCATAATTAAGAAGTGAAAATGAACAATAAAATAGTCGTGAGCCATCCCAACTTGCTTAGGGCTATGGCTTCAGAATTTCTCCCTGAGCTGACTGGGGGAGGTAGGGGGAGTGAGGGTAAGCTAAGGATAATTGTTTGCATGACAAGGGCACTCCTTTTACTTAGATGGTTTATTTGGAATGGCCTGGTGAGGGGCTGTCCGCAGTTATGGGAGAGGGGATGGTAAAGTTCCCCAAAGACTGGCTAATCCTAGGGACCTCCAGTGAGTTTTTTCTTGAAGTCAGAAACATTCTGGAACGTGTGACCTGTTCCTGCAGGTTTGGGGACTTAGAGGAGGAAGAGAAGCAGCGAAACCACAACCGCTGTGTTCTCTGGCTGTAGAGGGACTGGGTCTACTCCTGTGATCTAGGCTGGTCTGGCTCTGTATGGCCAAGCCCTGGACTCAGAGTTCAAAGAGTATTTGAGCATTGATAAATTGATTGATTGACTGATCAATTGGTGATCCCTGTAACGCCAAGTTATTGGGAGGATTACTTGAGAGCACACACCTGGCCCAAGGCTAGGCACACTCAATAAATGGTCATCCTCTCCCTCTGATCCCACATATTATTTACCCCTTGCATACATCAAAACTGCACAGAACAGTGCCTGGAAACAGAATTTTTCTCATTTCCGTTTCCTTGCTTTGCTGTATTCAGGTTCTGAACTTAGTAATTCTTTACCAGCTTAAATTTTAAAAGCATGGTTTTTGGAGAAAACTTCCTACCTAGATGCTGCCTAAACTCAGCAACCATGTATTCTTTCTGTAAAAAAAAATATTATACACAGTTAAGCAGTCACCTCAGGGTCCTGAAGATGCAAAGTGAGCACTATTCACTTATAATAAATATGGGAAAGGCACACGAAAAAGCCCACCTGTCATCACTCTGACCTTCACTCCTTTGTCCCCATGCTCAGTTGATTCTGTCTCCTGAACACCTCTGGAATCTATTCACTCTCTTCAATCTGAGGACCTTTTTTTTTTTTTTAAATAAATTTATTTACTTATTTTTGGCTGCATTGGGTCTTCGTTGCTGCGCGCAGGCCTTCTCTAGTTGGAGCAAGCGGGGGCTACTCTTCGTTGCAGTGCGCGGGCTCTAGGCGCACGGGCTTCAGTAGTTGTGGCACACAGGCTCAGTAGTTGTGGCTCGCAGGCTCTAGAGTGCAGGCTCAGTAGCTGTGGGGCATGGGCTTAGTTGCTCCGCAGCATGTGGGATCTTCCCGGACCAGGGCTTGAACCCGTGTCTCCTGCCTTGGCAGATGGATTCTCAACCACTGCACCACCAGGGAAGCCCAATCTGAGGACCACTGATGGTTAAGAAGTTCATCATCTCTCTCCTGGATCCTGACAGCAGACTACAGCCTCGATACTTCCAAGTGAATGGATTTAAGGTATTTCCTTGAACAATGAGTGAATAGACAATCTCAGGAAGATAAGTAGGGGCAAGTCCATACTGAGGACTGGGTCTTTATCTATGCTCTTTACACTATCTTTGCAGGGAGGGGTAGGGGGAGGAGAGATAAGGTCCTTAGCCAAGAGAAGGGCACCATGGCACTGTTCTAGAAACCACAGACAACTCACCTTTGTCCTTGATTCCAGGTAGTCTCATATGGGTACATTAGCTCAGCACAACTTAGGAAACCTTACTTACAAAAAAATCTGGAAAATGTAGTTTTTAGTTTTTCAGAGGCTGCAGGACAAGAAGCCAAGCAGAAGAGGAAAGTGTGTGGTGGGTATTGAGTGAGTCCGTCTACAGTATCTGCCCCAGTGGCTCCCCAAACTCTTCCAGTGAAACTTTCAAGAAAAAAGGTAAGAGGAGAATCAAATAAATACTATGAAAGCTGTGACGACAAAGCGCCTAAAGCCACCCTCCATAATTCTAACATTTCTTTGACATCTCATATTTTATCTTAAAAATTAATGGTGAGATTGCCTTCTACTCCATAATATGTCTGTTTGTTTGTTTACATAAAACTGTGATGCTTTCCCCTGAACGTTTCTGGAAAAATTGATATTTTAGATAAAAGTACCACTTTTATGTAACAGCTGCTCATACTCCTGGGATGCTGAGAAGCTCCACTGGGGTAGATTCACCTGCCCTGGCCTGAGAAGCTTGGGATGAAGCCAATATGACAAAGTTTGGCGACATGCCTGGAGCTCACCCAGGAGCTCACCCAGGTTCCAGCACCACCAGCAAATGAAGTTGAGAATTTCTCAGCGCTGAGGCTTCCTCTCTTACCTTCTGTAGGGTCAGGAACCAGGCAGGAGGAGCCCACGGGTGGTGAGGGATACTGTTTAGTACTCCTTCTCAGAGGAGCTGGGGAAGGTAGAATAGTGTGGGTATTCTTATTACCTCTACTGCTTTCATGGGCAATTTCTCCTGTACCACACAGATCCCTATCAGTTTGCAGATAAATTCAACTTCTTTCCACCATGATGACTGCTTCCCATTTGTAATTCTCAAGCTCTTACCAGCAAAACATTTAACATTCTTATTAAAGCTTGTTTAAAGATGTCTTCCTTGGATAAAGTGGCAATTGCCAGGCATATGGTTGTGACTTGGAATCATCTATTATCTTATGATTAATGGGATTGATTTAGATTCTGAGCACTACGGATCTGAATGTTTTCCAGCCAACAGTAGCATCACGGAATGGCAACCAGGTCATTGTTATTACAATGGATGACGGAGGAATCCCTGACAGGAATGGGATTCGAGAACACCATGATTCCCTAGGGTCCTTCCTTTGCAGTCTTAGGATCATTAATGGGAAACAGTTCAGATCCTAATTTTGCAGTTTCCATTCCTACTCTGGGAGCCCAAGGACAATTTTGTCAATGCGGCCTAATTGCCTGCTTATACTTTTTACAAAGTATAACCTTGGATCAAGAGAATTATACGTATCCACTGCAGTCTCCTCATTTAAATCCCAAGAAATTCAAGAAAATGTATCTTTTAAAAATCCATAACTATTTTGGAAAACAAGAGATGATGCCATTAGTGGACACTGTGAGAGATACCTGAAAGTCAGAAGGCCAATGGGATCGATTTGAAGGAGGACACCAAATTCCAAAATATGGAAAGGAAAGGACTCAAAAAGGAGGAAGGGATTCTAGGGGGAGCTCCGAGGTGGGGAGAGGTGGGTACAGAGATCTGAAGGGGTTCTGGCTGGGATATGACAGGAGAAGCAGACAGGTGGTTCAAAACATCTCCCACCTTCCACTGCTTATGCTACTAGTAGGTGACAGAAGTGTCAGCGTTCAGGAGGGAGAAGGGAGTGTAGATGCTTAGGTCACCAGGCAGGCAGTATCCTTCCCGGCCAATGACTCAGAAAGAAACCAGTGGTCCCCACATCCAGATATCTGGACTCTCCCCAGGCAGCTGTATGTCACCCATTGCCTGCTTCAGTGATGATAAACTGTGGCAAATAATAGCACACACACAGACAGGCTTTCAGGACAACTCAAATGCAAAAATGAACACACAACCAAAATTTACAAAACACCTGAAAAAAGTCAAGATCACATAAGAGAGCACTAATGAAGCAGAGAGAAGAATGAACACCCGAGGAAGCACAGTTAATCAAGAGAATAAAACTTCAGAAGGATGAGAGAGAATTTCACATTAAGCAAGAATAGGTTAGCTTAAAAACCAGCTTCAAGGGGACTTCCCTGATGGTGCAGTGGTTAAGAATCCGCCTGCCAATGCAGGGGACACGGGTTCGATCCCTTGTCCGTGAAGATCCCACATGCCATGCGTGCAGTAACTAAGCCCGTGGGCCACAGCTACTGAGACTGCGCTCTAGAGCCTGCGAGCCACAGGTACTGAGCCCGCATGCCACAGCTACTGAAGCCTGTTTACCTAGAGCCTGTGCTCTGCAATAAAAGCCACCACGAGATGCCCACGCACTGCAACAAAGAGTAGCCCATGCTCGCCGCAACTAGAGAAAGCTTGCGCGCAGCAACGAAGACCCAATGCAGCCATAAATAAATAAATAAATTTATTTAAAAAATAAAAAACCAGCTTCAGGTGTTTAAAGGAATCCATCCATATTTTCTTTCAGTACTTATGATTTCATTTTTTACATGTAGATCTCTGATCTATTTGAAGTTTATCTTACTATACATATGAAGTATAGGTCCAGTGTGATCTTTTCCCAAATGGCTGGCCAGTTGTCTCAAACCAGTTATTACACATCCCATTTTCCCCACTGATTTGAGACACCGCCTTTATCCTGTACTGGATTGATATATGTACTTGGGTCTTACTCCAGGTCTTTCTACGGTGCTCCATTGCTCTGTCTCTTCAGGCACCAATTAGTTTAAATATTGAGGATTTCTAGTATGTTTTAATATATGATAAGGCTATACCATATTCTCCAGTATTTTTCTTTTTTCATGGTTTTCCTGGCCAATTTTGCCTTTTTGTTTCTCCATAGGAACTTCATATCTATCTTTGCAAGTTCCTGGGGGGCGGGGGTGGGGGGAGGAGGAAAGCTTTGTGTTTTTGTAGAGACCACATTAAATTCTTTAAATAATTTGAGCAGGATTTAAATCTTTATGATGTTGTCTTCCTATCCAAGAATACGTTATATCTTTCATTGGTTTCGGCCTGCCTTTTTGACTTTCAGGAGTGTTTCAGAGTTTTGCACATAAAGGTTTACACATTTCCTGTTCAATTTACTTCTAGATATTTTATCTTTCTGATGCTAAAGTGCAGTGGCAACAATTTCTTTCTTGCCTTGTTCTTATCTTTAGCAGGAACGTCTTCAGTATTTCCCCATTAAATAAGAAGCTGGCTTTGGGTTGAAACATATCTATTTTATCAGAACGTGACCTAACTTTTTTTTTTTTTTTTTGCGGTACGCGGGCCTCTCACTGTTGAGGCCTCTCCTGTTGCGGAGCACAGGCTCCGGACGCGCAGGCTCAGCGGCCATGGCTCACGGGCCCAGCCGCTCCGCGGCATGTGGGATCTTCCCGGACCTGGGCACGAACCCATGTCCCCTGCATCGGCAGGCGGACTCCCAACCACTGCGCCACCAGGGAAGCCCTGACCTAACTTTTGACGTATTCTTTAGCCAGGTGGAGAATGAGCAGAAA
This sequence comes from Pseudorca crassidens, assembly GCF_039906515.1. Classification (NCBI taxonomy): domain Eukaryota; kingdom Metazoa; phylum Chordata; class Mammalia; order Artiodactyla; family Delphinidae; genus Pseudorca; species Pseudorca crassidens. The sequence continues at coordinate 61,285,545 of NC_090305.1, forward strand.
TTGTGCCCCAGGATTGTGTAAAAGAAAGGCACATTTAGAGAACAGTCAGTAATTTAAAATCATTGTAAGTGGCAGGAGAGTAGGTTGCCTGTTACAGGAAAGGCAGGAAATGGGGATGGAGACCGTTAGAAGAAGATCATGAAGACCTCACAGGCTGTGCTGAGGAGCTTGGACTTCTTTCATAGTATAAAAAACCACCAAAAGGTGGTAAGTAGGAGAATGGCATGATTAGATTTATATCTTAGGAATATTCTTCTGGAGGCAATGGCTGTTGATTTCCATTAACAAAACATTTCCAATACGACAGCAAATCAGACCAGATACGACCCCACTGGATAAGCCGGGAGGATGAACAAGATCGGTCCAGAAAAATACATTGCAGCCATGCCACTTTTTTTTCCTTTAATGTCTTAAAAATTATGGAGTAAGTAAACCTATTCGGGACTAAACGTGAAAGATATTTTCTTTTTTTTTTTTTTTCTATATTTTCAGGACATTTTCAGGTTTTTTTTCAAAGCCTGAAAGTCTTGCTGGGGAGATTCAGCTCCAGGAGGCTGCTGAATCCTCATCCGACCTCAGCGTGAGCTCGAGTGGGCAGATCTAGTCAGGAAGTGGCCCCAGTGGCATGGCAGGGCCTGAGGGACACTTACAGCAAGCCCCAGAATCCCTTCCTTTTGCTGAGGACATGACTCTCTTCTCTCCCTTTCTGTTTTCCTGAGTGGAGCGCTGGAAATAGTCAAGCACAAAGCACAGATAGTGGACAAAGAATATGATGTTTGCGTTCATGAGAAATTCAACCCTAATTATACCTCTGGGAGCCAGTGGGAGTTATTGAAACAGTGTGCCCAGAATGTTCATCTTGTTAATAGATGCTGGCCATGGGGTACTTATTTTCCATGCCATTTATAAAGCCTTTGATGGACAGAAAGAAGGTACTTGCATCCGTCCATAAAATAATAAGATATGAAGGATATTATAATTCTTTGGGGTGATTTTCTTTTAGTATCTGGTCTAGGAGAATGCCGTTCCTCCCTTCAGTGCAATTTCCAACAAATGCAATAGTCAGCTTAGCAGGAGCTCTCAAAATATACACACTAACTTTGGTTCAGACACCAGGGATGCATTTTGCTGCCATTTAAAAGTAATTATTTTCAATATGTTTGTGAAGGAAAGTCTTTAAATTTTATTTCTGACTCTCAATTTAGGAGTGATAGCTCCTAGATTGCTATCACATGGACTGACATACAGAAACCTTTCAATCACATGGTTTTGGACCCAACTGAAATGGGGAAAGCTCAAAGAAAGTTTTCTAAGGACCAAGGCAGACAAGATCCACTTATTCCAGCACGACAGCCAGCTTTCTGAAAGCAAATGAGCAGTCAGATAAGGTAAACACAAAAGAGTGAAAAGGGAAAACTAGCTGGTCCTTTTGTTAGAAGGACAGAGAATATACAAACAAGGGTCTTCAGCCTGAAACCAAGTTCAAGAACTCTACTTTAGCGACTTCCATCAATGCTTATGTATGTTGAACCATATGTAGCTCCTGACCTACAAAATCAGTCATTTTATACAGTTCAACCTAATGCTTTAGGAATAACATCATGTCCACACCCTAGAACTTGGCATAACCTGCCATTGCTTTAACTCTAAAGCCTTAAACTACCTGACTGCAGCTTCCTGTCCTTCTAGACCTCTTAGGTCCTCCCTTTCATCACAAATCCATGTCTGCGGCCCAGACCAGTTTGCTAGTCTTCAGGCCCAATGGAGCCAAAAGTCCCCTGGGTGTCTCTACAAGGAACTCCCCCAGATACTTCAGTGTGATGGTTTAAGAAATATGTCTACAAATTCTTTGAAACTCTTCCCTTTAAGAGGTGGAGTCTAATTCTTCTCCTCTTGAGTGTGGACTGAACTTAGTGACTTGCTGTTACTTGCTGAATAAAATGAAGGAGAAGTGTGTAGCTTACGAAATTGGCTCATGAAAAGCCTGTGGCTTTTGTCTTGGTGTCTCTCTCATCTCATCAACTCAATTCGTCTGTTGAGTTATTTTGAAAGTGGAGAGTGGTTCCTTCAGTTCCAATCAAGCTTTCAAAATCCTGCATCTTTGGCTAACATCTTGACCACAGTGTCATGACAGACTATAGACAGGCTTACCCAACTAAGAATGTCCTAAATTCCTGACTCACAGAAAATGTGAGATAATGTGTTACTATAAGCCAGTAAGTTCACGGTAATTTGTTATGCAGCAGTAGATAACTAATACAACCAAGAATAAGAAGCCCGACTCCTAATTCACCATTGTATTGGTTTCCCAGGATTACTGCAGGAAATTACCACAAATTACCTTTCAACCCAGTCAGTCATTCCAGGAACGCAGGAATGTTTTAGACTCTTCTGTTTTACTCACTCTGACCATCAGTTGGTTACTGAGTTTTGTCAACTTTACTTGCTAGACACCTCAGATCTGCCCCATTCTGTCCATCCCCACTGTCACTGTCTCAGTTGGGGTTCTCATTTCCTTGTAGCCAGATGGCTGGATTTGCTTCCCAAGTGGGCTCCTTCACTCCATCTCACTCCCCATTTCTTTGCAGCCAGAATGGTTTTCCTAAAGCTCACCATGTCACTCTTCTGCCTGCAAAATTTTGATGACCGCTTGTTTCCTCAGGAACTCTTTGGGTTAACCCTAAAACAAATCCATGATCTAGACTCACCTACCTCACCTCCTGCCGTTTTTTACAAGCATCCTTGGCTTTAGCAATACCAAATTTGCCTTCAGACATCAGAAAAGCCAAGCTGTTTCATGCAGGTGCTGTTCTTTCCATCTAAAATGCCCATGACTTTCTCCTTTCCCACCTTTATCTAGCTACATCCAAATGTGTTTAAAATTCAGGTTATATTTCATCTCTTCCTAGAAGACTTCTCCAAGTCCCCAGAGGGATTCTGATGCTTCCCCCTACAGCCTCCCTGGGCAGAGGGTGTAATTCTAAATCCGTCTTCCCCTTTAGAAGTGTGCTTCTGGGCTTCCCTGGTGGCGCAGTGGTTGAGAGTCCGCCTGCCGATGCAGGGGACACGGGTTCGTGCCCCGGTCCGGGAAGATCCCACATGCCGCGGAGCAGCTAGGCCCGTGAGCCATGGCCACTGAGCCTGCGCGCCCGGAGCCTGTGCTCCGCAACGGGAGAGGCCACAACAGTGAGAGGCCCGCGTACCGCAAAAAAAAAAAAAAAAAAAAAAAAAGTGTGCTTCCATGAAATTCCAGGATAATGTCCATGTTCATCTACCTTTTTATCCCTAATGCCTGGCACAGTTGTTGCATGTGGTAGGTAAACAGTAAGAGTTTGCTACCTAATAAGTGACGGAATGAGAGCGTCAGGGAAGGCAACATTTATGGCATGATTATAGAGCCCTGATTGAAAAAAAAATCTTCTTCTTTGATAATACAACTTCACCCCTTTATTTAGATTAACATGGTGGTACCGTGTAAAAATTCACCTGTGTATTAACTGGGGCCCTGCTCACACCTCTGACCACGGAGGAAAGGGACAAAGCAACAGGGAAACATCACAGTCTTAATTTACTTCCATGCCTGCCATCCAGGAAGGATGGGGTTAAGTTTCCTCATTCCTGAAACAGCCAAGGGTAAACAGACTGAGCTTGAGGGAATCCAAAAATCGTCCTCTGCTTCCAGAAGACATGCTAGTCAAATTAAATGGAGGCCTGAAGAGTGCTGCCAGATCTCTGTTTTAGAAAAGGAGGTGGTAGCTCCTCTTCCAGCAGATGGAAGGCCTCTGTGGCCTGAGGGGGAGGGAGCATTTCTAAGGTCCATACCAGGGCTTCCCACAGGTGCATCTCCATGGCTACCTTTTCATTATCACCAGAAACAAGGGCCAGGCTGATGTAGACATCCGCCAGAGGGCAACTGGGATTTTCCAGATGGAACTGCCACACCCTTGATAGAGAATACCCAGGAAAAGAGGAAAGGGGGCAGGGCGGGTAGAATTGGTGACCTGAGGGCTTGACGGGCCAGCAGAGGGAACCGCCAACTAGCCTGAGAGAGCGGCCCAGGACACCAGCCTTGGGGAGCACGCTGGAGAAATGGGAAGATGGCTGGGGTAACAGGAGAGGATGGCGAAGCTCACCCAGCAGGACGGGCAGGCTAGGCAGTGTCCTTACACATCAGGAAGAGAGGCCAGGAAGGTGACAAGAGGCTGACAGGGAAAGGCTGGGCTAGGCAGGGCTGCAGAGTCTCAGGATCTTTATACCTGTCCCTGGGCCTTACAGAGGTGAGCATTGTTTTTCGGTCCCAATAAAGATGGTCACAAAGGATGCCCCTAGGTCTGAGCAGAGGGACAGGGATGTTTCCTGAGCAGATGGGGGGAGAAGTTAGAGCCTATAGGAAGATCCGCAGTGATGACCTTCAAGAATGGGGGTAGGAGAACACTGCAGGTGAGGGGCATTCGCATGCTCTCATTTGTGGTGCAATCTGTGATTCTTGAGTAGAAGAACTAAAACCTGCATGAGAGGGACCCCTCCAATTTCCTCCTTGCCTTCTAACCTTGTCCCTTTTTCTTATTTCTTTGCTATATAGCTCCCTCATGCTGGAAACCTTGACTAGAGGATAAGCCATGGCTTACAAAAATAATTCTTGGGATATACTATACTGATGATGGTATTGGGATTGCACTGATGACATGAGCAAGAGGCAGAAAGCCAGGAGTGACTTTTAAACCATGAGTTGCTATTAAAGGTGAAAACTGTTGCCTAAACCCAAACCACATGTCCACGTGTTCAGCTCTCCCGTCCTATAAAAACCCCGACCGTGGTTTAATCCAGGGTCACCTGTCCTTTAGGTACTCTCTGATGTGCCTTAGTTGAATAAAGTCTTTAATTTCTATTTGTCACTTAAATAATTTTCTGATATTCAGAAAAATGGTCCTAGAATGTTATTTGGGTTGTCTGTCCCAAAAGCCACATTTTGGCAAGTGTCCAGTGGCATTCAGGGAGGGGATTAGCCTCTCTCTGCCATGGTTTTGGGCTTCATCTGACCTCACTTTGCCAAGCACACAGCTGTACAGGACGGGGAGAGTTTGAGGGCAAGCACGTAGGAGTTAGTGCAAACCAGATGGAACATAGCAGTCAGCTTACCCCGTCTCAGTCCATGTGCGAGGAAAGGAGGTGGGGTGGAGTAGGGGCAGGAGAGGGGAAGTTTAATGTCCTTGGGTGTGTGATAAGCATAAGTTTCATCTTTTGAAATAAAGAATTCAAGAACTAGAACTTGCTTTGTATCCCATGACTCTACTTAATTTCTCACTCAAGTCCCCATTCTGCTGGGCTACAGGAAAAACAACCTCAGTCCTTCCTGGGAAACCCCACTCTCTAGGTGGTCCCACAATCCCTGGTCTTGCACAGTGCCAAGGCATTGGGGTAGGGGAACCCTATTTGGTCCTTAGTCATCAGTGCTCACAGGGAGTCATGACAACACCCGTCATCCTGAATTCCCAATTCCTTCAGGCTGGGCAGCTCTTGAAGAGAATTAGTACGTCTTTGTGAAGCACCAATTCGAGTGAGGTCAACATGATCTCCAGGCCAGGGGAGACCATCTCCTCTGGCAGAGGGAGGAGGTTGCTTTTGACAGCCAGGAAAGTTCAAGGGAATCTGGGGATTCAAGACTGTTGGGTTCAGCCACCAAAATGTTTCCCACCCAGGTGTCAAGCTCTCACTCTTTCCCTATTAGCTACTCATATAGTAAGTGGGATTGTTTTCTTAATTTCTCTTTCTGATAGTTCATTATTAGTGTATAGAAACACAACAGATTTCTGTATATTAATTTTGTATGCTGCAATTCTCCTGAATTCATTGATGAGTTCTAATAGTTTTTTGGACCACCAAAAAACTTAGGATTTTCTCTAGGGTTTTCTATATACAGTATGTCATCTGCGAACAGTGACAGTTTTACTTCTTCCTTTTCATTTTTAAAAATATATAAGAAAGATAAGAAGATATTGACATTCTTTAATCCAATAATCTAATTCATGGAATTATGCTTTAAGAGAATAATGAACTTAAAGGAAAAAGATCTATTCACGAAGAAATTAGGCCCTTACCTCCTTAAAAAAAAAAAACACTGGGGCTTCCCTGGTGGCGCAGTGGTTGAGAGTCCGCCTGCCAATGCAGGGGACACGGGTTCGTGCCCCGGTCCGGGAAGATCCCACATGCCGCGGAGTGGCTGGGCCCGTGAGCCATGGCTGCTGGGCCTGCGCGTCCGGAGCCTGTGCTCCGCAAAGGGAGAGGCCACAGCAGTGAGAGGCCCGCCTACCGCAAAAAAAAAAAAAAACACTGGAAATAATATGAATGTTCAAGAGTAGGAACTCTGGGGACTTCCCTGGTGGTGCAGTGGTTAAGACTCACACTTCTAATAAAGGGGGCCCGGGTTAAATTCCTGGTCAGGGAAGTCGATCCCACATGCATGCCTCAACTAAGAGTTCGCATGCCACAACTAAGGAGCCCGCTTGCTGCGACCAAGACCCAGTGCAACCAAATAAATTAATTAATTAATTTTTTAAAAAGTAGTAACTCTGGTTCATTCATTCCTCCATTCAATAGATGTTTACTTAGCTTTTACTATGTGCTAGATATTAGGTTAGGAACTAAGAACCTAAAAACAAATGTGGCATTTGCCTAGGGATCTGCTGGGGGGAACATGCAAACACATTCAGTTCACAATGTGAGAAAACCACAATGAGGATGATTTCCCATCTTTAATGATTTCTGTGTACTTCACCCCGTGCACCACGACCTCCCCAGATGAATTGATTTCCAATTCATTTGACATTAATTTCTAATGTAATTGCAATGTAGTTTTATAAAAGATAAACAAAATGATTTTTCAGGTAGCACATATCGATAAACCTGTATCTCTGAAATACTGAAGAGTCCCACGATATGGGAGATGATATTTGTTCAACAATAGAATTCGATCCATCAAGTTTTAATGGCCTGAGAGAAAATGTATGGGGGGAAATGAGCATGATTTACTTGTAGAGGTAAATCTTATCAGTTTTTTTTTAAATAAATGTATTTATCTGGCTGCATTGGGCCTTTGTTACTGTATGTGGGCTTTCTCTAGTTGCGGCGAGTGAGGGCTACTTTTCATTGCAGTATGCGGGCTTCTCATTGCAGTGGCTTCTCTTATTGCAGAGCACAGGCTCTAGGCACGAGCGCTTCAGTAGTTGTGGCCCACGGGCTCAGTAGTTGTGGTGCACGGGCTTAGTTGCTCGCGGCATGTGGGATCTTCCCAGACCAGGGCTCGAACCTGTGACCCCTGCGTTGGCAGGCAGATTCTTAACCACTGCACCACCAGGGAAGTCCAAATCTTATCAGTTTTTAATGATGCCTTTTTACTCTCTCTGAGCCTAAAATTATGTCCCAAAGGTTGCTTACTTCATGGCAGTGGGGGGTCAAGTTTACACCATCACCAGGCCCAGGTTAGCAGTAGGGCAAGCACATGGGAGCAGGTGTGTGAATAGACCCATGTCTACATCAGAGGATCTGCTCATTGCTGACCTTTCTCAACACAAAGGCTTTCTGTTGATAATCTCAAAATGGAGCTTATCAAGTTAGGCTCAGACACTTTTAAATGTTCACTTGATAAGCTATTCTTCAAAGTATGTTTATGTAAAACACTGTAAAACTTTTTATGATTGAATCAGACCTGGATGAAGATTTAGGATGTCTGTAGTCCATTCCTCTGCCTTTAGACTGGACGGACCAAGGCTACTTAAACTCAGAAAGATGAGAATTTATCTTTTTTCCTGGTAGCATTATGGGTAGTAGCCAAAAACTGGAAACCCTCAAATGACAATTAGCAGAATAAACTGTAAGATATATTCATTCTATGAAATATAATAAACCGAGCAAGGAAAATGAGTAAACGACAGCTACAATTAATTCCCCCTTCTATCCTATCCCTGCAACATCCCAGCCCTTCATAAAAAATAAAAAAAAAAAAATCAGTGATAATGATAATTGCCCCAAGAGCTAGTTAGCCATTTCTGCTAATTTGCTCCATTGTTTGGAGACATTAACATTTAAAGGCTTCCTCCTACATTCCTTGTGTTTCAGAATAAATTTAGTCCCTTTGATTCTAATCTTGGCAAAATGAAGGGCCTTGGATCAGTCCCTTGGCCATCTCGCCCCCCCTTATCTTTCTCTGCATCGACCTAACAGCCTTGGCTCTACTTGGATAACTCTTATTGCAAAGTTTCCAAACACATGCCACCCCCTGGGCTAGCCTATGGCTCATTTCTCAAGGGACAGTGAGAGGAAAACATCTAGGAATTTATTGTTGGGCAGAGAGGGTATCTGCTCCCAACTCCACCAGTTCAGGGGAGCTTTCCCCATTTGTTTTGAGGAGGCAGCACTGTCTTATCTAAACACTGTTTTCAACTCACTTTAAAATTATTATTAGCGAGCCTAAAAAATGGAAACAAATCTATACTGACAACAGATCAACCGTTTCCTGGGGCTTGGGAGGGAAGGTGGGAACAGATACTTGGAAACTTTGCAGGAGATGGAAATGTTTGCTGTCTTGATTGTGATGGCTTCAAGGGTGTACACATAGGTCAAAAGTGATCCAACTGTATACTCTATGTGCTGTTTATTGTACTCTATACCTCAATAAAGTTATTTAATAAATTCTCAGCTGTTAGTTCAACATCCTTCAGACCTCGCCTAATTTCAAACGCCTTGGTTTACTGATTTGGAAAGCAAAATCCCTCAGTCAATAGCTGGTCTCCCCAGTCCTCAGAGCTGGAAACCACAGCAGTAACATCCTAAGCAAGCCCTGCTTTGTAAGACAGCCTTAGTTCCCTGTAATCATGCAACCAGTTCACTGTCAATGGAGCTCAGAGAAATTAAGTCAATTGCAATTTGTTCTTGCCAGAGAGCCTCATCCTTGTAGTTCAGCTGGGCGTGGGCCACTCTGTGACATTGGAGAGGCAGTACAATGGACATTTCCTAGATGAATATTATGAAGAGGACGTTCAGCTTCAGATATATGGACGACCACCGCCACCAAGACCTCCTCAAGGCCATGACTAACACTTTTCCTTTCTGAATGTGTTTGTCGAGGGGCCTTGGGGTTCACCCAGTGTCTCCTTCCCGGCAGCATCCCAGCTGTGTTAAAGGGAAGGGAATCTAAGGCTTTCTCTTCCAAATCAGTCCTCATCAGTCCCTTTTCTCCATCCCCTTCATGGGGGAGCAGTGGGGAGAGAACAAGAGAACCCTGGGCATCTTAGAACACCTCCAGAGCCTTCCTCAGCAAAGGCTCCAATTGCATTTCGCTCTAAGGCAAGGTAGAAGGGAGGAGAAGATGATGATGAACACGTGTATCCACTTCTGAGCTGCCTTTTCCAAGGAGTGGCGTGAGTCGTTGATTGTAATCACAAATACCCTTCCTATCCCAAGAATAGATGCTTCTTCCTCCATTCACCTGGATAAACGAGGCAGGACAGACTTGATAGAAGTCAAGGTTCAGACTGAAATGAATGTGACAAAAGCCTGGCTCAAACAAACTGGCACAGAATTGGAATTTACTGACTACCATTACTAGGAAATCCAGATGTAGGTCTTCTCAGGCACAGATGGATACAGGAGTTAAAATCCAAAATATGAAGAAATCAGAGCATCGTTAACATAAATCAGCACTGGAAGGGAACATAAATCTTTTCTTCTGGTTTGCTTTTTTTTTTTTTTATGTACCATTAAATAGTCTATCAAAGGTCCTAAAAGAAATGAATGGCTCATTTTTCCTAAGGCTTACATCTTATGATTACAGGCATTCTGCGTTTTCTTTGTCATGTAAATTTTAAGAATCTCGCTAGTGGGCTTTCCTGGTGGCGCAGTGGTTGAGAGTCCACCTGCCGATGCAGGGGACACGGGTTCGTGACCTGGTCCGGGAAGATCCCACATGCCGTGGAGCGGCTAGGCCCGTGAGCCATGGCCACTGAGCCTGAGCGTCTGGAGCCTGTGCTCCACAAGGGGAGAGGCCACAACAGTGAGAGGCCTGTGTACCGCAAAAAAAAAAAAAAAAGAATCTCGCTAGTAAAATTTCACTAGTATTGGAAAAAAAGGCATTGTCCATCTCTTTTTCTCTTTCCTGTCTCTCTCTCTCTCAGTCCTCCATACTGGCTGAATTCTCAGGCAGACTCCTGCATTTTTGCAACCACCCACAGCTCTTGATTACAAAGGCCCCTACTGATCCTACTGTATCCTAGATAAAGACAAGCCAGCTCCCTCAGTGGTAATATATCAAGTCCTATAGAGGAACTCTGATTGGCTCTGCTTGGGTTAAGTGCTGATTTGGGAACCAATCACTGCAGCCAGGAGAAAGGCCATACCTACTGCCATGGCCCACCCATGAGGGAGTAGGTGAGGAGGGGAATTATAGACCCATCCAAAGCACATGAGTTGGTTCCCCCACAGTAAAGAGGAGCTCTGCTAGCAGAATGGGAGAGGAGATGGCATTCTGGGAAGCTGTCATGGTCCACTAGAAAGAGGAAGAGAAATTGCTAGCATCATACCAGAAGGCTGTTGCCTGAGGATAAAACTCTCTCCACTTGCTACCTCCTGGAGGGTCACAGAACTCGTCTTCTCTCTTGTGAACCTCCACAGTTCTCATTCATCTGGGGGAAAAGGAGATACTTCAACTCTGCTAGAAAGGCTACTGCCCTGCCTCTGCCTGTGCTATCTTGCTTCTGCAGCAGGAGGAAAGGCTATTGGACTGCCCTCCCCATTCACAGTAAGATAACGATGTCGGCTTGCGATTCATTCAGAGCACAGAGAAACCTGACCTTCACAGAAAAGAAATAGCTCAGAGGGGCAGAAGTGATGATGAAGGAAATGTCATTTTTCTTGGCCTTGACCTGGAAGACTTAGACATATAGTGATGACATTCATGGAGGAAAGGGGCACCTGTAATCATCTTCTATTATGTGCCTGAGGTTTATGTTCTCAGAAAGTCTGTAATTTGAGGTTCTTTCTCCCCCTCCCTTATTCAGTGCTATTCCACTTAAGAGAAAGGAAATTTTAGCTGATATTTCTGTGATTTGAAAGCAAGTCTAGCTTGTGCTAAAGCTTCTACTTTTACCATTGACCCCCCATTTCCCTGGTCCCTGCTTCGCCATCTGTTGGCTCTGTGGCCTCGGACAAGTACTCTAATCTCTCCAAGTCTATTCCCTAAAGGGCAGGTAGAAATAATCAGACCATTTTGGTAGGGAGACACACCAGAAAATGTTCCTCAAATTTCTTTCTTTCCCCAAAACCTAGGACAGCTTTTAGAACTGCATTTTTAAACAGACTACACTAATAAAATGACACTTGTGCTATATACAAAGGAAGGTTATCCAGACCTCCTGAAATGTGAATTTATACACATTTGATATCACTCTGTGCTATGCTAAGAATTGTGTTTTTATCAAATGCTTTTCTTAAATCCATGCACAATTGCATCCCCTTTCTCCTGACTCTGATGTATGAGCTACTTCCTCATCAACACAACTAGGACAACAACAGGGGAAGGGAAAGAGAAAGAAGTGTGTGTGTGTGTGTGTGTGTGTGTGTGTGTGTTCCTGCACGTGCACACACAAATATGTGGTGAGGTGGGTACCATGATAATTTGACCTGTACATTCCTACCTAGCAAGGAAGTATTCTGATTATCACGTATGGGCTCCATTCCCATGAGGATCCTCTGTGGGAACCCAGTGCCTCCATGATGTGAGTGGGCATTCAACCAGTCCTAACTTCATACCTAAGGGAAGGGACTTGTCCTCCTGCAAAGTTATTCCACTCAGAAAAAGCAGAAAAGAAAAAACCCTGCATGCCTGTGTCCTTTCCTCTGCCCTGTTCTGTATCCTGATTACCAAGTAGAGAAAAAAAATAATAGCTTAGGCTTGGTTGGAGCAGTGTATGAGGACAGAGATTTCAGGATGACTTTAAGCCCTTGACTATCGTTTGCTGAGAAAATATGGAATTGCAATCATTTCTCCAACAATGAATATTTGCTTCACTGACAATATATCTAGGTCTTACTGCTGTTTCTGTGTAAAAGAAACACAGAAAAACCTTTTATTTTGATGCCAAATTGTAGTGTAACCTTATGAAAGACATGAAAATAGTGTTTAAACTCAACACGCAACAATGCCATTACTTAGGTGAAGCGATATCAATGTGAACAACTACAGCAATCTAGTCTCCAGCAGTTGTGAGATGCCTGATTTCAAATGTTAAAATGTGAAAAAATATCTACATCTTAGAATTGATAAAATATGATAAACAGGGACTTACCTGGTGGTCCAGTGGATAAGCCTCTGCGCTTCCACTGCAGGGGGTGCAGGTTCGATCCCTGATGGGGGAACTAAGATCCCCCTTCCGATAGTAACCTGCCATCTCAATGAAAAATCGTGCTCCATCCAAGGGACTGTCTAACAAGGTGAGGAATTAATGCTAAACTCACACCTCTGATTGCACAGCGAGCCCACTATTGGCAGTAGGTGTCCTATCCCAGAGGATGGGGAAAAGCGCAGCTGGTACCCTATTTTCCAAACACAACAGGCTTGGTCCATACCTGGTTTGCCACCATCCCCAAAGTGAAGATTACCAGCTCTCCAGTACTTACTCAGTCCCTTAAGCTAATGTTAGCCTTAAGAGGGGGGTAGGAGAATATGTCCCCAGGTGTTCTTGGGCCACATTTTGGCTCCAAGTGGGAAAGGTAATTGTAAACTTCAGCTAACCAAGAAGAAGGAGAGAATCCAGGCTTAAAATGGGGGACACCTGGTCAGAGAAATATTTTTCTTTAGATGCCCTTATTCTGGTTTGGCCCCAGATCTCACACAGACAGAGGATAGATGCAGGTAGGGAAACTGTAGAGGCAGGGGGATATGGAGGTCACTGCCAGAAAAAGCTAGTTTTGGGGTGATTTGTTATGCAGCAATTGATATTGGAAGGAAGGGAAGGAGGGGGGAGTGTTAGAGGCTACGATAACAGCCCCAGTATGAGCCCATGAGAGCCTGAACTATAGACTGAGAGAGAGAAAAAAATCACCTTTGATTTGACCCAGAAAACTCAGAGCTTCTAAGCCCTGACAGACATGAAATAATCCAGCAGCCAGAATTTCCACTGTCAAAACCTTCCAGATTGGACAACAAACCACCAGACAATTTTAGTCACTGCCCCATATAAAGTTCTACTCTGTAAATTTTCCCTGAAAGGAAGAGCGTGTTTTCATTCACAGTGGTGATCAGGTTCTAGCTACAGAGAGGCTTCACTGATCTCAATGTCAAGCCCTTTTGAGGAGTGTTCTTGAGAAGTGGCTGCTCTGAGGAACAAACAGAAATGTGTGTGAGGGTGGGAACAAGGTCCAGAGGCTCCTGGCATCCTCCTTGCCTCCTTTCCTAAATTTATCTGCTCTCACTTTCTTTTCTTTTCTTTTTTTTATTAGTTACCTATTTTATACATATTAGTGTATATATGTCAATCCCAATCTCCCAATTCATCCCACCACCACCCCCGCCCCCGATTTCCCCCCTTGGTGTCCATACCTTTGTTCTCTACATCTGTGTCTCTATTTCTGCCCTGCAAACCGGTTCACCAATACCATTTTTCTAGATTCCACATATATGCGTTAATATACAATATTTGTTTTTCTCTTTCTGACTTACTTCACTCTGTGTGACAGTCTCTAGGTCCATCCACGTCTCTACAAATGACCCAATTTCGTTCCTTTTTATGGCTGAGTAATATTCCATTGCATATATGTACCACATCTTCTTTATCCTTTCCTCTGTTGATGGGCATTTAGGTTGCTTCCATGACTTGGCTACTGTAAATAGTGCTGCAATGAACGTTGGGGTGCATGTGTCTTTTTGAATTATGATTTTCTCTGGGTGTATGCCCAGTAGTGGGATTGCTGGGTCATATGGTAATTCTATTTTTAGTTTTTTAAGGAACCTCCATACTGTTCTCCATAATGGCTGTATCAGTGTGCATTCCCACCAACAGTGCAAAAGGGTTCCCTTTTCTCCACACCCTCTCCAGCATTTGTTGTTTGTAGATTTTCTGATGATGCCCATTCTGACTGGTGTGAGGTGATACCTCGTAGTTTTGATTTGCATTTCTCTAATAATTAGTGATGTTGAGCAGCTTTTCATGTGCCTCTTGGCCATCTGTATGTCTTCTTTGGAGAAATGTTTATTTAGGTTTTCTGCCCATTTTTTGATTGGGTTGCTTGTTTTTTTAATATTGAGCTGCATGAGCTGTTTATATATTTTGGAGATTAATCCTTTGTCCGTTGTTTCATTTGCAAATATCTTCTCCCATTTGGAGTGTTGTCTTTTTGTCTTGTTTAGGGTTTCCTTTGCTGTGCAAAAGCTTTTAAGTTTCATTAGGTCCCATTTGTTTATTTTTGTTTTTATTTGCATCACTTTAAGAGGTGGGTCAAAAAGGATCTTGTTGTGATTTATATCATAGAGTGTTCTGCCTATGTTTTCCTCTAAGAGTTTTATAGTGTCTGGTCTTACATTTAAGTCTTTAATCCATTTTGAGTTTACTTTTGTGTATGGTGTTAGGAAGTGTTCTAACTTCATTCTTTTACATGTAGCTGCTCAGTTTTCCCAGTACCACTTATTGAAGAGGCTGTCTTTTCTCCATTGTATATCCTTGCCTCCTTTGTCATAGATTAGTTGACCATAGGTGTGTGGGTTTATCTCTGAGCTTTCTGTCCTGTTCCATTGATCTATATTTCTGTTTTTGTGCCAGTACCATATTGTTTTGATTACTATAGCTTTGTAGTATAGTCTGAAGTCAGGGAGTCTCATTCCTCCAGCTCTGTTTTTTCCCCTCAAGATTGCTTTGGCTGTTCGGGGTCTTTTGTGTCTCCATACAAATTTTAAGATTTTTTGTTCTAGTTCTGTAAAAAATGCCATTGGTAATTTGATAGGGATTGCACTGAATCTGTAGATTGCTTGGGGTAGTCATTTTCACAATATTGATTCTTCCAATCCAAGAACATGGTATATCTCTCCATCTGTTTGTGTCATCTTTGATTTCTTTCATCAGTGTCTTATAGTTTTCTGAGTACAGGTCTTTTACGTCCTCATGTAGGTTTAACCCTAGGTATTTTATTCTTTTTGTTGCAATGGTGAATGGGATTGTTTCCTTAATTTCTCTTTCTGATCTTTCATTGTTAGTGTATAGGAATGCAAGAGATTTCTGTGCATTAATTTTGTATCCTGCAAATTTACCAAATTCATTGATTAGCTCTACTAGTTTTCTGGTGGCATCTTTAGGATTCTCTATGTATAGTATCATGTCACCTGCAAACAGTGACAGTTTTTCTTCTTCTTTTCCAATTTGTATTCCTTTTTCTTCTCTGATTGCCGTGGCTAGGACTTCCAAAACTATGTTGAATAATAGTGACGAGAGTGAACATCCTTGTCTTGTTCCTGACCTTAGTGGAAATGCTTTCAGTTTTTCACCATTGAGAATGATGTTTGCTGTGGGTTTGTCGTATATGGCCTTTATTATGTTGAGGTAGGTTCCCTCTATGCCCATTTTCTGGGGAGTTTTTATCATAAATGGGTGTTGAATTTTGTCAAAATCTTTTTCTTCACTTTCTTTTCATTATGATTCAAAAATATATTTATTTTATGTGGACATAACCCCTCCCCCACCCAAAAGAAATAATAATAAGCCTGGTTTTCCCAGGACAGTCTTAGTGCTTGACACCAAGGCATCTGCTTAAAAATACAGCCATTGAAGTGACTCTCTCCTATTGTTCAAGTAATTACACCCACCTCTCCACTGTGAAACCCCGTAAGGCATTGGGATGTCCTTTGCAGTATCTGTGGGGAGGGAAGGAATTTGGCAAAAGAGCCCTGGGCCTCCTCTTTCCCTTCCAGCAGACAGAAGGGAGAAAAACCTTTGAAGGTTTCATCCAATTATGTTTACTCTAATGGCATGTGTGCATGCTTGTACATTAAATGTTACCCATTAGACAACCAGGAAGACTGATCAGGCACATCTGCACATCTCAGTGGTGGAGAGATCTCGAAAGGAGCTGGCTTGGACAGCCAAGCCCATCCGGAATTGTCTGACCCAACCACACTCCCCAAAGCACCCTCCATCCCCCGCCCGACTCCTATCACCATCTCCACTCCATGGAGTTAATTCTAGTCCAAGATCCCGATTTCAAATAAGAATCAACAGATACGTGGACACGGTCTGTGTTCTGCCAAGGTGGATCAGTTTTGTTGCTTCTAATGGCTTCCACTTGTGATTTTATGTAGAGGGCTGTGCTCGGGCTACTGGAGTTTCTGCCTGCACCTACAGAAAACCGGAAGTGCCCACACAGCCCTCAGCCAATGACTGACGGGTGCAGCTATGAAAGCTCAGCCCCCTTGCCTCAAGGAGGGACATCACTGAGATATAACTTAAATGCCAGAGCTTCCCTGAGGATCAAGTGGAGGCCATCCTGTGTGGGATTTCTCTGGGATCACACCCTGCCTTGGCTTCCCCATCCCTGTCTTGCTTCCCTCACTCTTCGACCAGTCTTCCCTGGGAACACTGTCTGCTGCATCACTCAGATCGGCCTCTGGGAAACCCAGCCAAGACATTTCAGGAACTTGTTAAAAAAGCAGACATCTAACTCATCTCCAGAGGTTCTGATGCAGTAGGTCTGAGAGGAGACCCCTAGTCTGCCTTTTTAATAGGCACCCCTGATGATTGTGAAGTAGGGGATGGATCCACGGACTCCACGTGGAGAATGATTAGTCCAAAACATGGCATTCAGACTCAAGGAAATATATACCTGGGAGTTACCCCGTGGTTTGATGGTCCTAAGAAAGTATGAAAGTCTGGATGCTGGATTGAGGCCACCTCTGCGGATTAGGGGCCATGAAATATTCAGCAAATGCTTTGCCAACGTGCGCAAAAGGAAGCTTCTGCAACCTGCCAAGATAAACCCTCGTGTTCGCATCTACGCGTCAGCCCCTGATGCCTGGGAGAAGTAGACTCTTCAAAGCCAACACGACACCGTACTAACCACAGCATCCCAGGACTGTGCAGGTCTCTTAGCCACATAGCCAGCAGAAGTTTATAGCCCATGGACAGGGGTAATAAGCAGGAGGAATACATTTAACCCTGGAATATGACTCAGGTTGATGGAAGCTGAAAATTCAACCATTGCAGTTTGGGTTTTTGCAGAAGTAGACCCTAAGCAAAGACTTTGAGGGCAAGTGGTTAATGTGGGAGGTGATCCCAGGAAGCACAGGGATGGAAATAAGGAAGTGAGACAAGTCAGGGAAGGCAGCCAATAAAGGGTGCATTACTGAGCATGATACCACCAAGGGCCATTAGGGCTGAACTGTGCTAGGGACCTATGAAGCCAGCATGGAACATGGTTCAGCATGAGAGAGCTGAGGTATGTGGTCACCACTTCCCACTAGTTGCTGGTTGAGGGCTGCTCCTCGGGGCATTCATTCCTTAGCCCTTGAAGCAGGTTCCGCTCTACGAGAGAGAGCACTCCGGCAAAGAGTCATGGGGGCTGGGAGCTGGAAGTCAGAACAACCCACACAGGAAAGTAAGTGCTAAAGAGACATGGGCAGGGCACCCATGGCATGTGATGAAGCACCTACACTAATACGTGAGAGCCTGGTCTGTGAAGGCAAGTTCTTTCCAATCACAGTGCCTATTGCATGGGCCTTTTTAAAGCAAGAAAGCAAATTGTTATGGGCAGAAGAAAAAGAAACACGACCACAGCCAAGAAATCAGTAGCATTTCTCCAGACAAATCCTTGAGACCCATCTGTATCTTCTCAAGGAGAGCAGATTGCCTTGTGAGTTCCAGGGTTTTGGCTGGTAACAAACCCAGCTCCTCGCTTCTGATTTCCCAGCTGTGTGTACAGCACAGGCGAATGCCTTTAGCAGCCTGGCAACTCTTGCGGCAATTAGGGTTGCCAAGAAATAGCTACACGTTCACTCCTGCTCTCTGCATCCATGATTTCCCGTTAAAATTAGCATCTTGTTATACAAGGGGTCGTCCCCAGGGAGCCCAGAATAAACCTCCTAAAACTTGAAGGTTTCAGTGGACTTGAGTGCTGTTCTCTGTCACTTTGACATCAGTGGAGCTGCTGTTCTCCAAGTAACTGATAGAACTCAGGAGCCCTGGATCTGAAAAACTCCCAAGATTCCTCTCACCTCTGCTCTTCCCTTCCAGGGGCCGTGTCCTACTCAGTATCTCATTCTGAGGTCAATATTTTTGTTCCCAAAATTGCTGAATGTGGAAAAGGGCTGGAGGTGCAAGTTTTCTTGTCCCCGAGCCCTCACCTCACATGGCTAAGGTTTATCCCCTTGACGGTTTACATCCCTCTAGGAAGTAATTTCTCCCCACCTTGGTTGGTTGTGCAAACGCAGGGTCGTGAAACCAAAGTGGCTTGCTCTGCGTGACACAGACAGTGGGTGTGAGACCTGAGACTCAGAACTAATACCATTTTCACTATGAAGTTCCCAGGGTCAGAGAAGAAAGAGAACAGCGTCCACCATGAAAGAGGACATATTCCTTGAACATTTCTCCAGGTCAAAATATTTGTACACATTGGTGCACATGTTCCCCTCCAAACAAGAAGAAAATAGGGAGATTTGTGTGTTTTCACAGTTCAAGAATGTAATGGGGTCTTTCCTGAGACTTGCACTTAGGGGCTGCAGGAGCCGCTGTTGATGTTTCGCCTGATATCCCCTCTGCCTCCCTGAATTCACCTGCAGCTGTGGGGGGACACTTCCTGTACCAGCTGATGGCTTCCCATGCCGAATACCTGCATCTCTCTTCTCTGCCTGTTAGGTCTCCCCCTTTCACACTTGCTACAGAAACCCTCAAACAATAGGACATAGGAGTCATGGATAAACGCTCTAGTGGGAAAATTTTGAAGTGATTTCTATACAGCTTCTTTGAACCCCAGTGGGCCCCAGGAGTAGCCTGTTCTTTTTTTTTTTAAGACATTGTTTGCTTTATTATTATTTTTTAAATTTTTTTATTTCTGTCTTCGTTGCTGGGTGTGGGCTTTCCCTAGTTGTGGCGAGCAGGGGTTACTCTTTGTTGCGGTGTGCAGGCTTCTCATTGTGGTGGCTTCTCTTGTTGTGGAGCATGGGCTCTAGGTGCACGGGCTTCAGTAGTTGTGGCACGTGGACTTAGTTGCTCCGCAGCATGTGGGATCTTCCCAGACTAAGGATCAAACCAGTGTCCCCTGCATTGGCAGGAGGATTCTTAACCACTGCATCACCAGGGAAGTCCCAGTAACCTGTTCTTTAACCCATGTTGTATCGACTTTTCTCTCTTCCCCACCTTCTCAGTTCAGCTTCCTGGGATGCCCTCCCAAACACACCCCCTGCATCTGGACTTTGTCTCAGGGTCTGTTTACAGGGAGTCCCAAACTAAGGGACTCAAAATATAAGCCAACATTCTTGCTTAAAGACTGAGTCTCTTTTTCCTCCCCACTCCAAGCTCTAGAAACTTACATAAGAAACCCAATCTGGCAGCCACCATCATATTCTCACTCCTCTGCACGTCCTCGGCGACCCTGGGCCCAGCACCCTGACGCTCCCCGCTCAGCTGGAGGCCTGTCTGTTGCCAGCGTCTCCAGGGAAGTCTCAAAATGGGATAAACAAACCCCTTCCTTCACTCATCATCATGGGTGCTAGGAAAATCTATGCACAGATCCCTCATTTCCGGGCTGCCAATTTCCGCACAGGCTGCAGGTTCCTGTCATTCCTTAAGGAATGGATGTCGTGAAAATCTAAATAGAACTTTTACTTTCATGGTTAAATTCCCTCTGCTTTTTTTTAGCACTGAATGATTTTCTCTTTTCCTTTTGCTCCCTTTCCCGTCGACACGCCCTTTGCACATTGCTCAACATCATCCCTAGGCAAAGTAGCCCCAAACTTGCTTCTCCTAAAACCCTGAACCTCTGGAGCACCTCAGCTGGCTCTGCCCATCTCTGCGCTGAAATCTGACATCTCCCTTTCCACCCTCAGGTCTCAGGCTTGTCCAGGAGAAGCTAGTGCAAATGGGATGCCGTGGTCAGGCCCAATGGTCAGTAGCTTGGTGAGGAGGAGCTTCTAGGCTTGAATAATTATAGATAAGATTTTCACCCACATGAATCACCGGGGGTCATCCAACATCATGTGCTTGTCCGTCCAGCAGGTTGTCAGACACCCTGCCTCCTGGCCCCCTCCCACCAAATGCCAGTAGGCCTGCCTATTACCGTGCTCACCCAAAACTTCCTCATAAATTTCCAAAATGTCACCTAGAGAGCAGTATCTGCCGCATTGAGAAGTATCACCCACCCTTTGCCCCCTACATGCACAGGCCACAGGAACTCAAACAGAACGGTGACCCGAAGATAAAACCCAGTGGGTTCAGTGGGGTCAGCTCTCCACCACCTCAGACCTAGTGTTCTCAGGCAGTGAGGAGGTGGCCAAGAAGCTGGAGCTGAAGCATCAATAAGCAAGAAAAGATAAACATGCTGCCCTACGGACAGGTGCGGACAATTGCCCCAAGGGTAACTTGGCAATATTTACCAAAAGTTTAAGTGTACATACTCTTTAATTCAGCAGCTCCACCTCTAAGAATTCATCCCAAAGGTAAAAGTGTGCATGAGCAGAATGGTATATATTCAAGGATCCTCAGTTATAATTGGAACATATTGGAAACTATTTAAATTTTTATCAGTAGGGCACTGGCTAGATGAATTAAGGCACATCCATCCAGTGGAATGTTCTACAGAAACAGAGGTAGAATTATGCCAACAATACAAAGTGACCTCAATATATATTTTAAGTGAAAAAAGTAAAGCAGAGAACATTACGTATTATGTGCTTCCAAGTAGGAATTATATGTGTGTGTGTGTGTGTCTGTGTGTGTGTGTGTGTTTGACACTTAATTGATTTACTTGTATGCCCGTGGACTCTCTGTGGAAGAATTCACTAGAAACTAGAAGCAGTCCTTGCTTCTAGGGAAGGACAGGGGCGAGGGGGAGACTTAGTTTTAACTATATACCCTTTTCTACCTTTAAATTTTTGAATTAAGTGCATTTAATACCTATTCAAACCACTTTAATTTGTAAAATTAAGAGCCTTCCCTGATAAGGCTGTCTAGGAACAGCTGTGTCCTCAAGCATTAATTTGGAGTAGGAGAAACAGCCGCCATTGACCAGCAGCCAGGGTGGGAGGTGGGACGTGTCTCTGCTGGAGGCTGGGACATTGCAGGGACACTTGCTTGTCCTCTGCTATGAGGGGCCCGCTTCAGAGGGAATCTGGATCAGCAGGACCTCAAAGACTTCAGACTGCCCCTCAAAGAATTTAAGTCTCCCTGTTCATTAACTTTTCCCAATTATGGCCATAGAGGCTGCTCTTAAAACTTCTACAAAGGCAAGTGACCCAAAAGACAGGCCTGGAGACACTGGTCGATGGTTTCCCCGGCAACTACAACTCCGTTGGCTTTTCAGTATTAGCTTGAAAAGCAAAGGCTCATTCTGCATGTGGGGATCAATGGGCTGGGAGATGACCTCTCCTCTTTCCTGTTCCCTGTTCAGGAGGCGACCTCCCATTTCTGGTGGCTCTTACATCCATGGCTGAAAGAAATGGTGTTACAAACAATTCCTGTGGCTATCTGGGAGTCCATGACCCACCAAGGGCCAACCAATGGCTTTTCATTCACCGCTATATGTCTCGTAAATCCAGTCAACTAAACTAAGAGTTGTTTCCTCAGTGAACATGTATTGATCACTTAGCATGTGTCCGGGTTCATTCTTGCATTGGGAGAATAAATCATGGCTCCTGTCCTCTGGCGTACTGGCAGATGAGATGTTCGTATAGGTGAAGAGTTCAGTTAAACATCTACTGAGCAACTGCTCTCCTCCCAGGCTCGGGAGTGCTGGTTAGGATGTGTGTGCCTTGGGTTATCTCACAGAGACCTCAGCGAGATTGTGTCCACAGCAGTAACCCCCTCATTAACGTGCACTTGATTTTCTTCTGTCTCTTCCCTGCTCCTTCACTCCTGCTTCCTTGAGATCACTCCCAAGTAATCTCCCTGCACCCAGGTGCTTGTCTCAGCCTTGCTTCTGTGAACATCTGAACTAAGACAAGAGATTCTGAGGGAACTCATCATTAGGAACAGGAAACTGTTCACCATGACCACAGCTACTTCTTTCTTTTCTGTCAAATTGCTTCATGTAATGGCAGATGACATTGGCTATGTGGGCCTTTGGAAAATTCCAGGGCAAATAATGGCATTTCTAATACAAGGTTAAGAGAAAAAAATTCAAGATCCCAAACAGAAGCCTTCAAACACATTTCTAATCACAGCAAACATTCTCCTGACCTCCTTTAAATGGGGATCACTGTAACAAGTTTAAATTCCATGAATAATAAAGTAGGAGTCTCTAGTAGGTCCCTGGAAATTCCACTAAGTTTTGTACAAAAGCAAAATGGACATCTATCTTTGAGATACTTCCCACGTCTTTGAGATACTACCTGGAAACGATCACATTCCTGTTTCAGGGACTGTTTTGGGGATGCCTCCCCAACTCTGGATGGGACCTCACTAAAATTATTTTCACCACAATCAGATGGAAATTTCTAGATTCCAAACCAATAAACAGTCATAGGTTTTCTCTCACCTCTACTCTCTCTCCAATGACACATCTGGATATGGTTCCCACCCTTTCAGTTCCCTGCATGAAGCTAGGGACCTTCCACATCATGGGGCATCTGAGTCCCAGCTGTGAGTCTCACTCAGTGATAAGAGGTTGGCTGGGGCTGGGGTGGGGGCAACAGAGAGGGCTCTGCCCTTTTCTATTCCTTTCCTGAGACAAGGGTAAAATTTAATTGCCATCTCACACTTGGGAAAATGGAAGAAGAACCTCCAAACAATGTAAAATTCCATTACAACTCCCCTGGTCTTTATTCGTACTGAGAAGAAAAACCATTTCACCTTAACATGAGCAGTGAGGTCTACATGTCAAAGACCCTCACAGAGGGACCTCAAGCAGGGGTTTGCACGTGTTCATGCAGATACCCTGCCCAACCCCCCTCATACCCTCGCCCGGCTCTACTTTTCTCCTAAGCATTTGTGACCATCCATCACCTACTGCACCTGCTAATATTTTTCTTGCTTATTATCTGTCTCCCCAACTAGAATGGAAGCACCATAAGTGCAGGGATTTTGCCTGTTTTTCTCTCTGCTGTAACCCAACAGTGCCTGATAGACAGTTGGTATCTTCAGTAGTATTATCCTGAAATTAGACAAAACCTTGGGGGCAGGTGGTTTATTCGGGAGATGATCCCAGATACCAGAAGTGAGGAAATGAGGAGAGGACAGACAGGACACAAGGAAAATTGTTCAATAAATGTTAACTAAATGGATGGAGGGAAGGGAATTCAGTAACTGGCTTACCCTAAGGAAAGTCTACAGCAGTGGGTCTCTAAGTGTGGTCAGGGAAGCACCACCAGCAGCATTAAGGAACCTGTTAGAAATGCAGATTCCTGGGCTCTACCTCAGACCTACTTGAATCAGAGACTCTGGGAGGTGTTTCAACAAGCCCCTTAGGTCAGCGGTCCCCAACCTTTTTGGCACCAGGTACCGGTTTACTGGAAGACAATTTTTCCACAGACGGGGGTAGGGGTGGGCGGATGTTTCACGCAGTAACGCGAGTGATGGTTCCGGCGGTAATGCCAGCGATGGGGAGCCATGGAGAGCGGCAGATGAAGCTTCACCAGCTCGCCCGCCACCCGCCACTCACCTCCTGCTCTGAGGCGGGTCCCTAACAGGCCGCGGACCGTTAGCGGTCCGCAGCCTGGGGACTGGGGGCCCCTGCCTTAGGTGATTATGCTCTATAACAGCTTTTGTGTTCTCAGACACTTCTTGGCCACAGTCACAAATCAAACGAGTTTCCCCAACTGAACTACACAGCAGCCTCGTGGGAAAACCACTGGAAAACACCTAATCTGCAGCTCTGTTTCAAAAATGTTGCCTTTAGATTGCAGAAATGCAGCAGCTTCTAGAGTTTAGAAAGGGGGACGGCAACCAGAGGCGGCTCCCCGCCAAGCTCCCTGCCCCCCGCCGGCTCCCCACCCACCTCGATCCCTACAGTCCCACCGTCCCGCGAGCTGAGTACAGATTCCCATTTTGAAAGAATCACTTCCAAATCTTTCTCCAGGAGGGAAAAAAGGGGGAGGAGTGGAGGACCCCGGGAGGGGACGAGGGATGGGTGGCGACCCCCAAGTCCCAGGCTGGAAGGCCTCGGTGCGCTGAGGCTCCAGGGGTCTGTGGAGGAGCCTTGGCCAGGCGCTGCTCCTGTTCGCGCCTAGGTTGCCGACGGTGAAATGGGGTTGTCAGTGACTTTTGCAGGACGCGGCGAACTGGAGCACCAACTAGCGGACTCTAACCCAAACGGCTTCAAGGCGGAGGTGGATGTAGATCCCTACGGCGCACTAGCTGGGGGTCGCCTAGCTACGGAGCCAGGGACGCGACCGCGCAGGGAAGGGCGCACAGCGGCCGCGGCGCCACCCGTGTCCCTACCAGGTGGTGGAGTGACGAGGTCCTTATTTCAAAGCTGGCGGGGACCGGGCCAGGTGTGAGAGCTCGGGTACTCAGGGAAGGTGGGAGTGGCGGATGCCGATGCCAGAGGGGAATGGGAACTGGGAGGATTTGGGGGACACTCGCTGACGCCACTTGGCCACAAGGAGCCGCGGCCACCGCGGGCAGGAGGTAGCTCCGCTCGGAAGAAAACACAGCCCTTTCCCAAACTCCAGGCAAAGCCCAGTGGTGTCATCCTCCTTTTACAGCTATGTGAATCGGGGCCCAGGACGCCAACAGCCAGCCGTAGCCGAGCCCTTTCACTGACCCGGGAACCCTTGCCCTCGGAATCCTGGAGAACTTCGAGGGCTTTTCATGCGGCTGAGAACAAAGTGAAGACCCCTCTTCCCTCCCCCGCGGAGGAAGCCCACTCTCGGGTCAAAAGACCAAGCGGGGCCGACACTTCCTCCATCTCAGAATTACACTTTGCTGACACCCAGCCTGGTCTAGCATCCCCTCCACCCCACCCCCAGTTTCCCTTCTGGCCCCTCTGGTCCCCCGAGCGGACTACAGGCGCGCGGGCAGCTTCTCCATCCCGGAGGAGGGTCCCCATTCCTCGGTCTCCCGCCCTGAGAGGGGGAGCTTCGAGCTGGAATGGGCAAGCGAGAGGGGGTGGGCCCGGCTTGGGGAGGAAGCTCTCCCGACAGAGACAGGGCTGACGCCGGACACCCCGCCTGGGCCAGGTTCACCCGGCTCCGCTGGGCCATTGCCCCCTCTCTGCCGGCAGCCACCTCAATCTTTTGTCGCCCCGGTTGCCGCCCTCTGAGCACGTGTCGCTACCCGGCTGCGTCAGCGCTGGGTAAATAGATGACTGACCAACGGCTCGGGCGGGGCTATTTAAGAGGCAGCCTCCTGCCCGCCTACCAGGAACTTGGCTCGGCTCCCCCGCTGCTCTGGCAGGAACGCGAAGCCGGTCGTGTCCTGTTCCGAAGGTAGGTTCCCCGCTTTGGGGGATCCAGGTGCCAAGTGTCCTTCATCCAAGTGAAGAAGGGTGTCTTCACTTTTGTGCCCCTTCCGTTTCATTTTTCTGTTTTCTGTGTCTTCTTTCCGACAGCTCGAAAGACATCTCTTGTAGTCAGAAAGGACAGTGCGGGTAGGTAGAGCTGCTTTAGGGACTTCTGCTCGCCGGCTTTGTTCTTCTCTCGCGCAGGCAACGCCGGAGTATCTGTCTGTTGGCTCGGATTAGCATGTAAATTGCGATTTGCTAGATGTTACACATCGGGGCAGTCTACTTTGCAATCTTTTCAAATAAACTACCGAGAGGTTTTAAGATTTAAATTCCTTTTCTGAATACTGCAGGGAAATTCAAGTCTTTGGGGGATAGAAACGTGCGTGTTTTCTCTGCCGGCGGATCTAAAATGCAGCGGCGCTTGGATGAAGCCCGATGACTGAGCGCAGATTTCTGACTTTCTTTAAAAAAAAAAATCTGCCTGTGCTTTGCGTAGTGGCTTATTGCCAGTCCCCATGTACACCTTGAAGGAACTTTAAAGATGTGGCTTTTATTTATTGCTCCCACATTTTAAACCGTGCTTCTTGGTTTTTCACCATTTATTTCCCTATTGGAAGCTTCTTAGCTCTCTGGAAAGGTGCTACTATTCCTCAGGGGTCTCATTTCTCCCACAGAGTCTTCTCTTTAGGATAATTTTCACTTATCTTTAATCTCTTGCTTTTCCAGTTAGGAGAAGAGAGACGACACTCTGTAACACTTCCTCAAACTAAAGGAAAACAGAAGACATTCCTTCTGCTAAACAGGGCAGAGGACAGGGTCTCTCTCTCCTTCCCCTGCACCATTGCCCAGCCCCGGCTGTGGTTCCCCCCAAAGATGAGCGCGGTGAGCCCGGACGCGCGCGCTGGGGTCACGGCTCCCTCGTGCTTGCACCTGCCTGGCGGGTCCCGAGCCCCGCGCGTTTGGACTGAGCCCCCTTCTCCGTACCTCGGGGGCCCGACCCTCCGCGAGAGCCCGCGGAGGACCCACCTTTTCGTTCACGTCCCCTCCCCTCTGCTCCCCGCAGCCATGAACGGTGGCTTGTGCCTGTGCGTGCTGATGGCTGTCCTGGCGGCGGGCGCCCTGGCGCAGCCCGTGCCTCCCGCGGACCCCGCGGGCCCCTGGGCGCAGCAGGAGGACGAAGCCCCGCGGAGGCAGCTGAGGGCCGTGCGGAGAGTGGACGACGAATCCCGAGCGCACCTGGGCGCGCTGCTGGCCAGGTACATCCAGCAGTCTCGGAAAGGTACGCAGGCCGCCTCCCTGTCTCTCCCTTCTGCCTCCAGCAGGAGCTAAACAAGCCACACTTTTCTCAGCCTCAAAGTCTTTCTCCAGGAATAAGGTGATTCAGCAGCTCAGTAGCTGAGTGGCATATGGACAGCCCTGTCCCCTTCCTGGGCCTGGCTATCTCATCTGTAAAAAGGGCATGAGGGTGGGTTCCCCTCGGCCCCTTCCGGGTCTTTCTGAGATTCAGAGGGAGGCTTATTCATCTCTAGAATTCCTGGAAATCATGATTTGGACTGGGGCAGATTTTTTCCTACCACCTTTATCCACAGTGATACTGATGGCGAACACACTGACTGGGGAGCGGTATTTTAAACTGGACCAACACAGCTGGACCATAAACCACAGCTGCTGGGAGGGGGAGGGGTGGGCTCCATTCCCACGAGGCTCTCTTAACCTGCTGTTGTGCCACGACCTGGATTTGAAATTTAACTCATGGCTTGACGAGATGGGGAGAAAATAAAGGGCTTGGCTCTCCAGAATCTCCTATAATTCCATACGAAGGTGAGAAGGGACCTTTTTACCAGGGGATTTCAGAAGGAAAGAATAGAAGATGATTTGTTATATTTCATCCTCTCATTGGGAAATTGTCCCAACTACCATCTTCTATGTTGCTTTCCTGCTAATTAAACGGAAAGATGTGGAAATACTAGTCCGATGACAGAGAACATCCGAAAATTTGGGGGGTGCCTGCTGTTTGTCTGCCTGAAAGTAATTTAGTATCTGTCGTTGGATATGGGTTGAATTGCAGCCAGACCAGTCTGAAATATCGTAGGCTTTTCATTGACCATAATCTGGAAGCCCCTTCATACCTTCAAGAAAGACCCACCAGAAACAGTTGTGGGTAAAAAAGCCAAGTACCAGATGATTTCCCTAGAACTGACACTCGACAGTGGCTTTAAACCACAGATCTTAGCTGGAAGGTCCTTCCTGGTGCCTCTTCTCAGCCCTTTGCCTTCAGCTTGCCATGACACACAAACTCATATGGGAATACCCGTCACTTGGAACTTTAGCTGCCAACACCCAGGATCAGCAGTAACTAGAAAATAATCATGCTCTTCTATTTGACAAATATGAACTAGAAATAAGTATCTACATCTATAGAGTTTCTTTGACTGTTTTACACATTTTGAGATGACAGTGAATATTTACTCAACTATAGTATATATTATGCTTAAAGATTCCAAACAAGACAACGCACCCTTTGGGGAGTGCTCAAGAGTTTATCATTAGAAACTGTCTGTAGAGCTTTCCATGATCTGAGGAGAGCAATTCTGTTAGTGTACACCAGCCCCAAGTCCAGCAAAGCCCAGTGCTATATCTGTATTGTCTCTCTTCATCCTCACAACAGCCCTGCACAGTAAGGTCTATTATCCTCCTTGTGTCAGTGTGGAAGCTGGGATTCTGGAAGACTGAGTGACCTACATGAGGTAGCACATCTAGGCAGCATCAGGGTTGAGAGTCTACTCAAGTCCTGCCCTCCCTGGAACGTCTGGAAGCCATTCAACTTCCCAGCTGTACTGTCCATTTTACGAGATTTAAAATTTCAAGGAGCCCGGACCTTCAATTGTGTAAGTCAGGTGTAAGTGCCTACTCTGTGTCCACTAAGTGAGTGAGGACCCTGGTAAGTGCACAGAACCATGTGTACGTCAGCAGCAACAGGCAGGAGGATGGGGCATATTGCCGTGTGACTGTGCACAGATAACTGGGTCTGAGAGTTTGGCTGAATGCAAGGACTAATATTTCACCTGAAAGTTGTTGAACAATTAAACAGCAGGGGCTGTTTTTCCTCTGCGTAGACTGGGGATACCTGCAAAGGGGCTGGAATGGGCTGGGGTGACGCTTAGTTCCAAAGCTGGGAATTAATGGAGCGGGGGGTGGGGGAAGAGAGAGGGGAGAGGAAGAAAGGGTGGGGATATAACCTGCTCTGTAGGGTTGTTTCTGGTTTTTAATTTAGCTAGCTTTATTTGATTATCCAACAAGACAGAATACCTGCTTCTGCACTGTCATCAATGAATAAGCCATGGTCTGACTCGATGCAGCCTGTGGGCAGGAGTTGGCAAGGGCAGCCCTGTACAGAAGAGCTCAATGTCAGCTGCGGGACCACGGTGGCTCCCAATACAATAGGCACCATCGAGTGATCCTCCACCCCTCTGCCCTTGAAGTCACCTGGGCTTTGCCTGTCGAGGTCCCTGAGGGACCTTTCTTGGCCCTTAGGTTGTCTAAGAGAAGGCATGATACTCATTTTCTACCCAGGAGACCACTCTGTGTGATCCGTAGGCCAGGACCGTCACATGCCTCATCATGGCCCTATCAACTCAACGCGAATCACTCCTGGACTCACCCTGTTCCTAAGAACTTAACTCCCATCCCTAAGGGCCCATTTCAGGTTCAGTTATTGCATTTTGGTCAAAATGGCTGAATTAAATTACCACTTTGTTCTGCCCGCCCTTCTTTGAGTGTTACTGAGGTGCTGAGATTTTAATCCGATGGTGTGCCTTTTTCTCAATACCGTTTTTTTAAAAGAGAAGGTAGCTTTCAAATTAATAATTTTAAAACAGTATTTATCTAGCAGTGGGACTGGATTCCATTTTTAAAAAAACATCCTAACATCAAAATATCGTAATTGCATTACCTTAAAAAGAGTCAGGGGGCTTCCCTGGTGGCGCAGTGGTTGGGAGTCCGCCTGACGATTCAGGGGACGCGGGTTCGTGCCCCGGTCCGGGAGGATCCCGCGAGCCGTGGAGCGGTTGGGTCCGTGAGCCATGGCCGCTGAGCCTGCGCGTCCGGAGCCTGTGCTCTGCAATGGGAGAGGCCGCAACAGTGAGAGGCCCGCATAACGCAAAAAAAAAAAAGGGTCAGGCAGGCTCAGGGATATTAAGGTGTAAACTTTAGAAGTGGGTAGTACTGGGGAAATCCTGGGTTAGCACCTGCTGAGAGCCAGCTACATAAGGAAAAACACCCCTAGGAGTAGAAAAACCTAGGCAGGTCCCAGCTGTGAAAGGTGAGAGTGAATGAATTCACCTAAATTCATACAGATCGCAAACCACACCCACGACTAGAAAAGACTACCCTGTCTCCAGTTAAACAGACATGGGTTCTTCTCCTCGCTTAGATTTTGGCCCAGCAGTCCCACTATCTTGATACCTCTTTGATACCTTTCAGAAGGTACGTGTTATGTATTGTCTGGCCTTTTCTATTGTTTTCCTTTACAAACTGAACATGTGATGCTCTCAGATATAATGGTCCCGTTTCCTTCCTCTCTGCCCCTTGTAGCTCCTTCTGGCCGAATGTCTGTAATCAAGAACCTGCAGAGCCTGGACCCCAGCCACAGGATAAGTGACCGGGACTACACTGGCTGGATGGATTTCGGCCGGCGCAGTGCCGAGGAGTATGAATACACCTCCTAGAAGACCCAGCCTTCATCAGCACAACAGGAGGCAAACTCCTGACTCAGAGGAGGCAGAATAAGAAAACAATCACGCTCATAACTCGTTGTCTCTGACGTCTGACATTTAAAGTATCTATTTATTAAGTGTTCAATGTGAAAAATCTGTCTGTAACGTTGTCCAATGTAACCATGCACCTTAGCACAAATGTACGAGTGGAAGACAAAATGTTTCCCTCATCTGTGACCCACACTCCCCGTTCCTAAAGTGTTGCTATGCTATTAAAGTGATTTCATTCTGCCCCTTATTCCCTGTTTCTACCGAGGGCAAAGGGTCCTTTAATCCTCAGAACATTCAAGGAGGGATTCCTGATGTATGCGTCCCAAGGAGGAATCCCTGTGGTAGATGGTCCCAGAAAGGGCTTGAGAAATGAGGGTCAGGCATAGAGCTGGCTTCTCTACTTCAGGCCAGGTAGCTAGTGAAAGGGCCTTCTGTGTCAGCCCTGGGCCCTGGGCCCCAGTGGGGCACCATTGCAAAAAAACCCTGCCCAGCTTATAGTGCTACTCGTTTGTCTGGGTGAATCCCAGAGAGGCAGCTGGAGATGGAGGTTTCCATCAGCCCATCCCCACGGGGTGTTCTCTACCAGCTCCATCCCACACCAGGGTTTCTCTGGGGGTGCTCTTGGCCTTTAAACAAATAACGGGGCAGCGCTGGTCGGCACTTTTATATGTATTGGACCTCTCCGTGGCCCTGTGGCACAGAGGTTATTGTCCTTTTACAAATGAGGAAACAGACTCTGAGAGATGAAAGTGACTAGCCCGTGGTTCCCCAGCTAAAGAAATTCACAGACTTGTGGGCATATGGCTCCTAGGTTAGCGTGACCTCCATCGCTCTAGCACTTCTCAGACTCTGGAGTGGGTATGAGTCACCTGGAAATCTCGATGAACTGCACATTCTGACTAAGCAGTTCTGGGCTGTGGTCTAAGCAAGCCCCCAGGTAATATCTGGTCCTGGACCACACTTGGGAGTCACGACAGTATAGAAAAGAGTCTGTGATTACAACCCCTTGGGTCTCACTGTATTCCAGAGATGTATTGCCGGGCATGTTCTGGGGGATCTGATAGTTACCCAGAGCAGAAGCTCTCTTTTCGCGGGCCACTCCCTCTATTGGGTCTCTGCCGGGATCAGCAGAGAGAACTAGTCCAAAGGAATGTCCAGGGATCATCTAACACCAGCCATCACACAGCAGCTTTTCTGTACCTCCTGGCTGAGGCCCCCAGGAACCCAGGGTTTTATCCAGCAAAGGCCGCAGGTGGCCCAATACAACAGGACATGCAGCCCCAAAGGGGACAGACATTGGAAAGAATGGTGGTCAGTTCAGTTTTCAAGGAAGGCATACTGCTGTTTGGTTCCATATCAGTTGGGCACCACCCAGTGACCAGTCTGGGAAGTAGATGGTGGTCTATGTGTTACTTTAGTTCTCAAAGTCTTTGATATGCTAATTAGGACCAGATTCAAGTATGCATGGGGTGAGTCCTGGAGTTCATGAAGGACTATATGGGGTTGCTTTCCTGAGCTACTCCCTTTCTACGATCTCCCCAGTACTTTCCAGTTCCCTGGGGCTCCCCTTTTTGGTCCTCCACCCAAAAACTTGGGGCTCTGGTTACCCTATTCTGCCACACACTGCCACGTTTGGGCCCATGTTCAGCTCCAAGTAACAGAAGAATAGAGAGAGAAAAAAAGCAATGGGGATTGACTCCACCCTCTTGGGATCACAGCTCCTCTGATCCAAGAGCAAGTTTCCCCTTCCTTAGAGTTTTGGCCCTGGCCAGGCTCGTGACTGACTGCTACCACAGCAGCTGTGTGTTTGCCTGGGGGCTGTGGCATGAAAGAAAGAGAAGAAAGAAAAAAACAGGGAATGTTCATGCTCTCTGGCCATTAGGAATTCCCTTTTTCACTCCTCGAGCCAGAACTAAGGGGCATCTCCCGGAGGTGTCTGTGGCCCAGACCCCACTTCTGGTCCTCAGCTGTGTTAGGCTCAAGAAAGACCCCACTCATAGCCTTCAGGGACTGTCCCTGCCTCCTCTCTGCCCACCAGGGCCTGGGAGTTTCCGCTGAAATTCTAGGATCTTGATGAACTATTATCTCAGATGTGAAATTTAAAAACCCAGTTATTCACAGCACCAGCCTGATTGGGTGGCTTATTTTATTCTCTTAATTTTGAATCCTTTACTGTGACTCCCAAGAGGCTTCCGGTTTGGAAAATCCCAAGACAGCACAAATGGGATTAGTGACAAGTGGGATGTTACATCTAATCTAAGTTACATCTAATCTAAGCTCCAAGACTAACAACTTCTCTACCTTTCCTTTCCACGGCTCACATGCTGGTCTGGGCACATGGAAGCAGGCAGAATTGGCAAGAGTTCAAGCCTTACCTGCCCTAACACCTCTGGACTGTAGCCAGAGTGACTCAAAGTGTTTGATCTTTTTCCAAGTTCCATTCTAGAAAGGATTCAACCGCTCTCTGGCATCACCTCGTGTGGACTGTTACAAGCTCTTCACTAGCCCGACAACACTCAGGGAAGCGCACCTGTGTGTCAGGCACTATACTGATGTGGCAGGTACAGCAACCAAGAACTCCAGTGGGAGGTTCCCAAAAGCACAGTATAATGTTCCAAGAATGATGGCAGGTAATATTCAGAGGCTGGGAGAGAGCTGCAGAGCTGGCTGAATTAAGGGGCAAGACAGCTGGGCAGCTGCCCCAGGAGCCAGTCCCAAAGAGACATCTAATCATCACTGCAGCATTGGAATCTGGGTATCAGTGAAATTCTGCATACTCAGTAACTTAGCTAACTGAAGAAATGGGCATCGATTCCTCCTCTACAGAAGATGACAATGCCCTCAAGTGGACAGTTTTTTAAAACAACCACTCCTGTGGGTGCCAGCTTCTCTCCATAGAGAAACACGTTGAAATCTGCAGGATTCTCTTTGCCAAGCTGCTGGTTAACCCACCTAGTCAGCTGAAATTTTAAAACCAGATAATTCAGGCCCTCAGACTGTTTATTCTAAGAATGGGTGATTTATTTTATCTTAACGTTGGAACTTGAATATGACTGCCAAAAGGCTCCAGAGCTTGGAAAATCACTCAATGAAACTGAAAAGAGAACAAGAACCACCGACAAATGAAATGCTTTTTGTAGAATTAAAACCAAGAAAAAAAAAAAAAGGAAATCTTAGATGTATTTTAAAGATAACTTGGTAGCTATGGTTACCTCTAATTAGTGAGCGCCTCACGCTTTCCAGATTTGAGCGGAGGAAAGCTGAAGTGAAAAACAATTCCAAGTTATTAAAAATGTTAAGTTCCAATGAGTGCATGTAATGTACTTTGGAAATGTAATTTAATGTCTGTTGAATCCAGTAATTAAGAAGTTGGTCTTGCATTTTGGATTTTTTAATTCTATTTTTTTCTGTAACTTATCATTATAACGTTACAAAAAATATTGCCCCCTGACAGATCAACTTAAAAAGCAAAACCAGGGGGAACCTTCAAGATAGCAGAGGAGTAAGACGTGGAGATCACCTTCCTCCTCACAAATACATCAGAAATACATCTACACGTGGAACAACTCCTACAGAACACCTACTGAACACTCGCAAAAGACCTCAGACTTCCCAAAATGCAAGCAAACCCCCACGTACCTGGGTAGGGCAAAAGAAAAAACAGAGACAAAAGAATAGGGATGGGACCTGCACCTGTGGGAGGGAGCTGTGAAGGAGGAAAGGTTTTCACACACTAGGAAGCCCCTTCGCAGGCGGAGACTGCGGGTGGCGGAGGGGGGAAGCTTCAGAGCCTCGGAGGAGAGCTCAGCAACAGGGGTGCAGAGGGCAAAGCGGAGAGATTCCCGCACAGAGGATCAGTGCCGACCGGCACTCACCAGCCCGAGAGGCCTGTCTGCTCACCCGCCGGGGCGGGTGGGGCTGGGGGCTGAGGCTCCGGGCTTCGGGGGTCAGATCCCAGGGAGAGGACTGGGGTTGGCTACGTGAACACAGCCTGAAGGGGGCTAGTGCGCTGCAGCTAGCTGGGAGGGAGTCCGGGAAAAAGTCTGGAGCTCCCTAAGAGGCAAGAGACCATTGTTTCAGGGTGCGCGAGGAGAGGGGATTCCTTCCCTGTCTGCCCACAGAAGGCAGAGCACTGCCTAAACGAGCTCCAGAGATGGGCGCGAGCCGCAGCTATCAGCTCGGACACCAGAGACGGGCATGAAACGCTAAGGAGCATTTCACCTCCTGCAGCCACCAAGAAGCCTGTGTGCAAGCACAGGTCACTATCCACACACCCCCGGGAGCCTGTGTAGCCCGCCACTGCCGGGGTCCTGTGATCCAGGGACAAGTTCCCTGGGAGAATTCACGGTGAACCTCAGGTTGTTGCAATGTCACGCTGGCCTCTGCCGCTGCAGGCTTGCCTCGCATTCCAATTATAACTACTGTACCCCACACCCCCCAGCATGAGTGAGCAAGAGAGCTCTAATCAGCCGCTGCTTTAACCCCGTTCTGTCTTGAAACAGACCTTGGGGCCAAAACCAAAGCTGAACCCCAGGAGCTGTGCGAACAAAAAAGAGAAAGGGTAATTTCTCTGCAGCCTCAGGAGCAGCAGATTAAATCCCCACGGTCAACTTGATGTATCCTGCATCTGTGGAATAGACAACTCATCATCCCAAAATTGAGGCGGCAGACTTCGGGAGCAACTGTAGGCTTGGGGTCTGCTGTCCATGACTGATTTGTTTCTGATTTTTATGTTTATCTTAGTATAGTTTTTAGCACTTGTTATCATTGGTGGATTTGTTTATTGGTTTGGTCGCTCTCTTCTTTTTTTTAAATTATTATTATTATTTTTATTTTAATAATTTTTTTTCTTTCTTTTCTTCTCCCTTTCTTACTGAGCCATGTGGCTGACAGGGTCTTGGTGCTCCGGCCTGATGTCAGGCCTGAGCCTCTGCTATGGGAGAGCCAACTTCAGGACATTGGTCCACCAGAGACCTCCTGGCCCCACGTAATATCAATCGGCGAGAGCTCTCCCAGAGACCCCATCTCAACGCTAAGACCCAGCTCCACCCAACGGCCAGCAAGCTCCAGGGCTGGACACCCCATGCCAAACAACTAGCAAGACAGGAACACAAACCCACCCATTAGCAGAGAGGCTGCCTAAAATCATACTAAGTTCACAGACACCCCAAAACACATCACCAGACACCAGAAAGACAAGATCCAGCCCCACCCACCAGGAAGCCTACACAAGCCACTGAACCAGCCTCACCCACTGGGGGCAGACACCACAAACAACAGGAACTACGAACCTGCAGCCTGTGAAAAGGAGATCCCAAACACGGTAAGTTAAACAAAATGAGAAGACAGAGAAATAGGCAGCAGTTGAAGGGGCAAGGTAAAAACCCACCAGACGAAACAAATGAAGAGGAAATAGGCAGTCTACCTGAAAAAGAATTCAGAGTAATGATAGTACAGGTGATCTAAAATCTTGGAAATAGAATGGAGAAAATAAAATAGACATTTAACAACGACCCAGAAGAACTAAAGAGCAAACAAACAGTGATGAACAACAGAATAAATGAAATTAAAAATTCTCTAGAAGGAATCAATAGTAGAATAACTGAGGCAGAAGAATGGATAAGTGATCTGGAAGATAAAATAGTGGAAAAAACTACAACAGAGCAGAATAAAGAAAAAAGAATGAAAAGATTTGAGGACAGTCTCAGAGACCTCTGGGACAACATTAAACACACCAACATTCGAATTATAGGAGTCCCAGAAGAAGAAGAAAAAAAGAAAGGATCTGAGAAAATAGTTGAAGAGATTATAGTTGAAAACTTCCCTAACAAGGGAAAGGAAATAGTCTATCAAGTCCAGGAAGCGCAGAGAGCCCCATATAGAATAAATTCAAGGATAAACATGCCAAGACGCATATTAATCAAAGTATCAAAAATTAAATTCAGGGGCTTCCCTGGTGGCTCAGTGGTCAAGAATCTGCCTGCCAATGCAAAGGACACAGGTTCGAGCCCTGGCCCGGGAAGATCCCACATGCCGCAGAGCAACTAAGCCCGTGTGCCACAACTACTGAGCCTGTGCTCAAGAACCCGCAAGCCACAACTACTGAGCTCACATGCCACAACTACTGAAGCCTGCGTGCCTACAGCCCATGTTCCGCAAGAAGAGAAGCCATGACAATGAGAAGCCCACACACCACAACGAAGAGTAGCCCCCGTTCACTGCAGCTAGAGAAAGCACACAGCAATGATGACCCAACACAGCCAAAAATAAAAACAAACAAATAAATAAATTTATTAAACAAAATTAAATTCAAAGAAAAAATATTAAAAGCTGCAAGGGAAAAGCAACAAATAACATACAAGGGAATCCCCATAAGGTTAACAGCTGATCTTTCAGCAGAAACTCTGAAGCTAGAAGGGAGTGGCAGGACATATTTAAAGTGATGAAAGGGAAAAACCTACAACCAAAATTACTCTACCCAGCAAGGATCTCATTCAGATTCGACAGAGAAATTAAAACCTTTGCAGACAAGCAAAAGTTAAGAGAATTCAGCACCACCAAACCAGCTTTACAACAAATACTAAAGGAACTTCTCTAGGCAGGAAACACAAGAGAAGGAAAACACCTACAAAAACAAACCCAAAACAATTAAGAAAATGGTAATAAGAACATACATATCAATAACGACCTTAAATGTAAATGGATTAACTGCCCCAACCAAAAGACATAGACTGGCTGAATGGATACAAAAACAAGATCTGTATATATGCTGTCTACAAGAGACCCACTTCAGACCTAGGGACACATACCTAGGGACACAGACTGAAAGTGAGGGGATGGAAAAAGATATTCCATACAAATCGAAATCAAAAGAAAGCTGGAGTAGCAATACTCATATCAGACAAAGTAGACTTTAAAATAAAGACTGTTATAAGAGACAGAGAAAGACACTACATAATGATCAAGGGATCAATCCAAGAAGAAGATATAACAATTTGTAAATATTTATGTACCCAACATAGGAGCAATTCAGTACCTAAGGTAAATGCTAACAGCCATAAAAGGGGAAATCCACAGTAACACAATAATAGTAGGGGATTTTAACTCTCCACTTTCACCAACGGACAGATCACCCAAAGTGAAAATAAATAAGGAAACACAAGCTTTAAATGATACATTAAACAAGATGGATTTAATTGATATTTATAGGACATGCCATCCAAAAACAACAGAATACACTTTCTTCTCAAGTGCTCGTGAAACATTCTCCAAGATAGATCATATCTTGGGTCACAAATTAAGCCTTGGTAAATTTAAGAAAATTGAAGTCGTATCAAGTATCTTTTCTGACCATAACACTATGAGACTAGATATCAGTTACAGGAAAAAAAACTGTAAAAAATACAAACACATGGAGGCTAAACAATACACTATTTAATAATGAAGTGATCACTGAAGAAATCAAAGAGGAAATCAAAAAATACCTAGAAACAAATGACAATGAAAACAAGACAACCCAAAACCCATGGGAGGCAGCAAAAGCAGTTCTAAAAGGGAAGTTGACAGCAATACAATCCTACCTCAAGAAACAAGAAAAATATGAAATAAACAACCTAATCTTACACCTAAAGCAATTCGAGAAAGAATAAAAAAAGAAACCCAAAGTTAGCAGAAGGAAAGAAATCATAAAGATCAGATCAGAAATAAATGAAAAAGAAATGAAGGAAACAATAGCAAAGATCCATAAAACCAAACACTGGTTCCTTGAGAAGGTAAACAAAATTGATAAACCATTAGCCAGACTCATCAAGAAAAAGGGAGAAGGCTCAAATCAACAGAATTAGAAATGAAAAAGGAGAAGTAACAAATGAAACTGCAGAAATACCAAGGATCATGAGAGATCACTACACACATCAATATGCCAATAAAATGGACAAATTCTTAGAAGAGCACAACCTTCCGAGACTGGACCAGGAAGAAATAGAAAATATAAACAGACTTACCACAAGCACTGAAATTGAAACTGTCATTAAAAATCTTCCAACAAACAAAAGCCCAGGACCAGATGGCCTCACAGGCGAATTCTAACAAACATTTAGAGAAGAGCTAACACCTATCCTTCTCAAACTCTTCCAAAATATAGCAGAGGGAGGAACACTCCCAAACTCATTCTACGAGGTCACCATCACCATGATACCAAAACCAGACAAAGATGTCACAAAAAAAGAAAACTACAGGCCAATATTACTGATGAACATACATGCAAAAATCCTCAGCAAAATACTAGCAAACAGAATGCAACAGCACATTAAAAGGATCATACACCATGATGAAGTGGGGTTTATCCCAGGAATGCAAGGATTCTTCAATACACGCAAATCAACCACTGTGATACACCATATTAACAAACTGAAGGATAAAAACGATATGATCATCTCTATAGATGCAGAAAAAGCTTTCGACAAAATTCAACACCCGTTTATGATAAAAACCCCCAAGAAAGTAGGCATAGAGGGAACTTACCTCAACATAATAAAGACCATGTATGACAAACCCACAGTGAATATCGTTCTCAATGGTGAAAAACTGAAACCATTTCCTCTAACATAAGGAGCAAGACAAGGTTGCCCACTCTCACCATAATTCAACATAGTTTTGGAAGTTTTAGCCACAGCAGTCAGAGAAGAAAAAGAAGTAAAAGGAATCCAAATCAGAAAAGAAGGAGTAAAACTATCACTGTTTGCAGATGACATGATACTATACATACAGAACCCTAAAGATGCTACCAGAAAACTACTAGAGCTAATCAATGAATTTGGTAAAGTAGCAGGATACAAAATTAATGCACAGAAGTCTCTTGCATTCCTATACACTAATGATGAAAAATCTGAAAGTGAAATTAAGGAAACACTCCCATTTACCACTGCAACAAAAAGAATAAAATACCTAGGAATAAGCCTACCTAAGGAGAGAAAAGACCTGTATGCAGAAAATTATAAGACACTAATGAAGGAAATTAAAGATGATACAAATACATAGAGAGATATACCAAGTTCTTGGATTGGAAGAATCAACATTGTGAAAATGACTCTACTACCCAAAGCAATCTACAGATTCAATGCAATCCTATCAAATTACCCGTGACAATTTTTACAGAACTAGAACAAAAAATTTCACCATTTGTATGGAAACACAAAAGACCCCGAATAACCAAATCAATCTTGAGAACGAAAAATGGAGCTGGAGGAATCAGGCTCCCGGTATTCAGATTATACTACAAAGCTACAGTAATCACGACAGTATGGTACTGGCACAAAAACAGAAATATAGATCAATGGAACAGGATAGAAAGCCCAGAGATAAACGCACACACATATGGTCACTTTATCTTTGATAAAGGAGGCAACAGTATACAGTGGAAAAAAGACAGCCTCTTCAATAAGTGGTGCTGGGAAAACTGGACAGGTACATGTAAAAGTATGCGATTAGAACACTCCCTTACACCATACACAAAAATAAGCTCAAAATGGATTAAAGACCTAAATGTAAGGCCAGAAACTATCAAACTCTTAGAGGAAAACATAGGCAGAACACTCTATAACATCAATCACAGCAAGATCCTTTTTGACCCACCTCCTAGAGAAATGGAAATAAAAATAAACAAATGGGACCTAATGAAACTTCAAAGCTTTTGCACAGCAAAGGAAACCATAAACAAGACCAAAAGACAACCCTCAGAATGGTAGAAAATAATGCAAATGAAGTAACTGACAAAGGATTAATCTCCAAAATTTACAAGCAGCTCATGCAGCTGAATAACAAAAAAACAAACAACCTAATCCAAAAATGGGCAGAAGACCTAAATAGGCATTTCTCAAAAGAAAATATAGAGATTGCCAACAAGCACATGAAAGAAAACTCATCATTAATCATCAGAGTAATGCAAATCAAAACTACAATGAGATATCATATCACACCAGTCAGAATGGGCATCATCAAAAAATGTAGAAACAATAAATGCTGCAGAAGCTGTGGAGAAAAGGGAACACTCTTGCACTGCTGGTGGGAGTGTGAATTGGTACAGCCACTATGGAGAACAGTATGGAGGTTCCTTAGAAAACTACAAATAGAACAACCATATGACCCAGCAATCCCACTACTGGGCATATACCCTGAGAAAACCATAATTCAAAAAGAGTCATGTACCAAAATGCTCATTGCAGCTCTATTTACAATAGCCAGGAGATGGAAGCAACCTAAGTGTCCATCATCGGATGAATGGATACAGAAGGTGTGGCACATATACACAATGGAATATTACTCAGCCATAAAAAGAAACAAAATTGAGTTATTTGTAGTGAGGTGGATGGACCTGCAGTCTGTAATACAGAGTGAAGTAAGTCAGGAA
Organism: Pseudorca crassidens; assembly: GCF_039906515.1. NCBI lineage: Eukaryota > Metazoa > Chordata > Mammalia > Artiodactyla > Delphinidae > Pseudorca > Pseudorca crassidens. The sequence continues at coordinate 61,326,345 of NC_090305.1, forward strand.
GAGAAAGACAAATAGATATGCTAACACATATATGTGGAATCTAAGAAAAAAAACATGTCATGAAGAACCTAGTGTTAAGACGGGAATAAAGACACAGACCTACTAGAGAATGGACTTGAGGATATGGGGAGGGGGAAGGGTAAGCTGTGACAAATCGAGAGAGTGGCATGGACATATATACACTACCAAACGTAAAATAGATAGCTAGTAGGAAGCAGCCGCATGGCACAGGGAGATCAGCTCGGTGCTTTGTGAACACTTAGAGGGGTGAGATAGGGAGGGTGGGAGGGAGAGAGATGCAAGAGGGAAGAGATATGGGAACATATGTATATGTATAACTGAGTTACATTGTTATAAAGCAGAAAACAACACACCATTGTAAAGCAATTATACTCCAATAAAGATGTAAAGTAAAATAAAAGGTAATGAGGGCTTCCCTGGTGGCGCAGTGGTTGGGAGTCCGCCTGCCGATGCAGGGGACACGGGTTCGTGCCCCGGTCCAGGAGGATCCCACATGCAGCGGAGCGGCTGGGCCCATGAGCCATGGCCGCTGAGCCTGCGTGTCCGGAGCCTGTGCTCCGCAACGGGAGAGGCCACAACAGTGAGAGGCCCGCGTACCAAAAAAATAAATATATAAAATAAAAGGTATTGAGAAATCACAGATGTAGAAAACAAACTTATGGTTACCAGGCAGGAAGGGGGCGGGAGGGAGGGATAAACTGAGGGATTGGGATTGACATATACACACTACTATAGATAAAACAGATAACTAATAAGAACCTACTGTATAGCACAGGAAACGCTACTTAGTACTCTATAATGGCCTATATCGGAAAAGAATCTAAACGAGGATGAATATATGAATATTTATAACTGATTCAAATTGCTGTATACCTGAAACTGACACAACATTGTAAATCAACTGTATTCCAATACAATTTTTACTTTAAAAAATGACAAAAAAAAAAAAAAAAGGTGAGGAACCCAGCAGGAACCACCTCACACAACAGGGCACACATAACAAAGGGGATGAGGAGCACAGCAGGAACCACCTCACACCAAAAGGTCCTCATCACAAAGGGGATGAGGTACCAAGCAGGAACTACCTCACACCATATCCCACATCACAAAGGGGATGAGGATCCAAGCAGGAACCACCTCACACATAAGGGCCCACATAGAGGAGTTGAGGAAAATGGCAGACGCGTAAGACGCGGAGATCAACTTCCTCCCCACAGACACATCCGAAATACATCTACTTGTGGAACTGCTCCTACAGAACACCCACTGAATGCTGGCAGAAGACCTCAGACCTCCCAATAGGCAAGAAATTCCCAACGCACCTGGGTAGGGCAAAAGTAAAAACAATAAACAGAGACAAAAGAATAGCGACAGGACCTGCCCCAGTGGGAGCGAGCTGTGAAGGAGGAAAGGTTCCCACACACTAGGAAGCCCCTTCGTGGGCGGAGACTGCGGGTGGCAGAGGACAGCACAGCAAGAGCTGTGCGGAGGGAAAAGCGGGCAGATTCCCGCACAGAGAATCGGTGCCGACCGGCACTCACCGGCCCGAGAGGCTTGTCTGCTCACCCACCGGGGTGGGCGGGGGCTGGGAGCCGAGGCTTGGGCTTCGGTCCGATCGGATCGCAGGGAGAGGACTGGCGGTGTAAACACAGCCTGAAGGGTTTAGTGCACCACGGCTACCCGGGATGGAGTTCGAGGAAATGTCTGGAGCTGGCAAAGAGACAAGAGACGTTTTCTTACCTCTTTGTTTCCTGGTGCGCGAGGAGAGGGGATTAAGAGCGCTGCTTAAAGGAGCTCCAGAGACGGGCGCCAGCTGCGGCTAACAGCGCGGACTCCAGACACGGGCATAAGACGCTAAGGCTGCTGCTGCCACCACCAAGAAGCCTGTGGGCGAGCACAGGTCACTGTCCACACCACCGCTCCCGGGAGCCTGTGCAGCCCGCCACTGCCAGGGTCCCGTGATCCAGGGACAACTTCCCCGGGAGAACGCACGGCGCGCCTCACGCTGGTGCAACGTCACGCCGGCCTCTGCCGCCGCAGGCCCGCCCCGCACTCCATGCCCCTCCCGCCCCTCCGGCCTGAGTGCGCCACAGCGCCCGAATCAGCTGCTCTCTTAACCCCGTCCTGTCTGAGCGAAGAACAGACGCCCTCAGGCGACTTACGCACAGAGGCGGAGCCAAACCCAAAGCTGAGCCCCAGGAGCTGTGCGAACAAAGAAGAGAAATGGAAATTTCTCCCAGCAGCCTCAGATGCAGCGGATTAAATCTCCACAATCAACTTGATATACCCTGCAACTGTGGAATAACTGAATAGACAATGAATCATCCCAAATCGGGGAGGTGGACTTTGAGAGCAAGATATATTATTTTTTTCCTATTTTCCTCTTTATGTAAGTGTGTATGTGTATGCTTCTGTGTGAGATTTTGTCTGTATAACTTTGCTTTCACCATTTATCCTAAGCTTCTGTCCGTCCGTTTTTTTTTCTTTTCTAAAAAATTTTTTTCTTAATAACTATTTTTTATTTTAATAACTTTATTTTATCTAACTTTATTTTATTTTATCCTCTATCTTTCTTTCTTTTTTTCTACTTTTTCTCCCTTTGAGTCTGAGCCATGTTGATGAAAGGCTCTTGGTGCTCCAGCCAGGAGTCAGTGCTGTGCCTCTGAGGTGGGAGAGCCAACTTCAGGACACTGGTCCACAAGAGACCTCCCAGCTCTATGTAATATCAAACGGCGAAAACCTCCCAGAGATCTCCATCTCAACACCAAGACCCAGCTTCACTCAACGACCAGCAAGCTACAGTGCTGGACACCCTATGCCAAACAACTGGCAAGACAGGAACACAACCCCACCCATTAGCACAGAGGCTGCCTAAAATCGTAAAAAGGCCACAGACACCCCAAAACACACCACCAGACGTGGACCTGTCCACCAGAAAGACAAGATCCAGCCTCATCCACCAGAACACAGGCACTACTCCCCTCCACCAGGAAGCCTACAGAACCCACTGAACCAACTGTAGCCACTGGGGAAAGACACCAAAAACAACAAAACTACGAACCTGCAGCCTGCAAAAAGGAGACCTCAAACACAGTAAGATAAGCAAAATGAGAAGACAGAAAAACACACAGCAGATGAAGGAGCAAGGTTAAAAAACACCAGACCAAAACTATGAAGAGGAAATAGGCAGTCTATCTGAAAAAGAATTCAGAATAATGATAGTAAAGATGATCCCACACCTTGGAACTAGAATGGAAAAAATACAAGAAACATTTAACAAGGACCTAGAAGAACTAAAGAGCAAACAAACGATGATGAACAACATAATAAATGAAATTAAATATTCTGTAGAAGGAATCAATAGCAGAATAACTGAGGCAGAAAAATCGATAAGTGACCTGGAAGATAAAATAGTGGAAATAACTACTGCAGAGAAGAATAAAGAAGAAAGAATGAAAAAAACTGAGGACAGTCTCAGAGACCTCTGGGACAACATTAAATGCACCAATATTCGAATTAAAGTGGTCCCAGAAGAAGAAGAGTAAAAGAAAGGGACTGAGAAAATATTTGAAGAGATTATAGTTGAAAACTTCCCTAATATGGGAAAGGAAATAGTTAATCAAGTCTAGGAAGCACAGAGAGTCCCATACAAGATAAATACAAGAAGAAACACACCAAGACACATATTAATCAAACTATCAAAAATTAAATACAAAGAAAACATATTAAAAGCAGCAAGGGAAAAACAACAAATAACACACAAGGGAATCCCCATAAGGTTAACAGCTGATCTTTCAGCAGAAACTCTGCAAGCCAGAGGGAGTGGCAGGACATATTTAAAGTGATGAAGGAGAAAAACCTAGAACCGAGATTACCCAGCAAGGATCTTATTCAGATTTGATGGAGAATTTAAAATCTTTACTGACAAGCAAAAGCTGAGAGGGTTCAGCACCACCAAACCAGCTTTACAACAAATGCTAAAGGACTTCTCTAGGCAAGAAACACAGGAGAAGGAAAAGATCTACAATAACAAGCCCAAAACAATTAAGAAAATGGGAATAGGAACATACATATCGATAATTACCTTGATGTAAATGGATTAAATGCTCCCACTACAAGATACAGACTGGCTGAATGGATACAAAAACAAGACCCATATATGTGCTGTCTACAAGAGACCCACTTCAGACCTAGGGACACATACAGACTGAAAGTGAGGGGATGGAAAAACATATTCTATGCAAGTGGAAATCAAAAGAAAGCTGGACTAGCAATTCTCATATCAGACAAAATAGACTTTAAAATAACGATTATTACAAGAGACAAAGAAGGACACTACATAATGATCAAGGGATCGATCCAAGAAGAAGATATAACAATTGTAAATATTTATGCACCCAACATAGGAGCACCTCAATACATAAGGCAAATACTAACAGCCATAAAAGGGGAAAGTGACAGTAACACATTTATAGTAGGGGACTTTAACACCCCACTTTCACCAATGGACAGATCATCCAAAATGAAAATAAATAAGGAAACACAAGCTTTAAATGATACATTAAACAAGATGGACTTTATTGATATTCATAGGAAATGCCATCCCAAAACAACAGAATACAAATTTTTCTCAAGTACTCATGGAATGTTCTCCAGGATAGATCCTACCTTAGATAACAAATCAAGCCTTGGTAAATTTAAGAAAATTGAAATTGTATCGAGTATCTTTTACGACCACAATGCTATGAGACTAAATATCAATTACAGGAAAAGATCTGTAAAAAATACAAACACATGGAGGCTAAACAATACACTATTTAATAACGAAGTGATCACTGAAGAAATCAAAGAGGAAATCAAAAAATACCTAGAAACAAATGACAATGGACACACGACGACCCAAAACCTATGGGATGCAGCAAAAGCAGTTGTAAGAGGGAAGTTTACAGCAATACCATCCTACCTTAAGAAACAGGAAACATCTCGATAAAACAACCTAACCTTGAACCTAAAGCAATTACTGAAAGAAGAACAAAACAACCCCAAAGTTAGGAGAAGGAAACAAATCATAAAGATCATATCAGAAATAAATGAAAAAGAAATGAACGAAACGATAGCAAAGATCAATAAAACTGAAAGCTTGTTCTTTGAGAAGATAAACAAAATTGATAAACCATTAGCCTGACTCATCAAGATAAAAAGGGAGAACACTCAAATCAATAGAATTAGAAATGAAAAAGTAGAAGTAACCAACTGACACTGCCGAAATACAAAAGATCATGAGACATTACTACAAGCAACTCTATGCCAATAAAATGGACAACCTGGAGGAAACAGACAAATTCTTAGAAATGCACAACCTGCCAAGACTGAATCAGGAAGCAATAGAAAATATGAACAGACAAATCACAAGCACTGAAATTGAAACTGTGATTTAAAATCTTCCAACAAACAAAAGCCCAGGAAAGATGGCTTCACAGGTGAATTATATCAAACAATTAGAGAAGAGATAACACCTATCCTTCTCAAACTCTTCCAAAATATAGCAGAGGGAGGAACACTCCCAAACTCATTCTACGAGGCCACCATCACTCTGATACAAAAACCAGACAAAGATGTCACAAAGAGAGAAAACTACAGGCCAATATAACTGGTGAATATAGATGCAAATGTCCTCAACAAACTACTAGCAAACAGAATCCAACAGCACATTAAAAGGAACGTACACCATGATCAAGTGGAATTTATTCCAGCAATGCAAGGATTCTTCAATATACGCAAATCAATCAACGTTATACACCATATTAACAAATTGAAGGATAAAAACGATATGATCATCTCAATAGATGCAGAGAAAGCTTTCAACAAAATTCAACACCGAGTTATGATAAAAACCCCCAAGAAAGTAGGCATAGAGGGAATTTTCCTCAACATAATAAAGGCCATATATGACAAACCGACAGCCAACATCATCCTCAATGGTGGAAAACTGAAAGCATTTCCACTAAGATCAGGAACAAGACAAGGTTTCCCACTCTCACCACTCTGCCCACTATGTTGAATAATTCAACATAGTTTTGGAAGTTTTAGCCACAGCCATCAGAGAAGAAAAGGAAATAAAAGGAATCCAAATTGGAATAGAAGAAATAAAGCTGTCACTGTTTGAAGATGACATGATACTATACATGGAGAATCCTAAAGATGCTACCAGAAAACTACTAGAGCTAATCAATGAATTTGGTAAAGTAGCAGGATACAAAATTAATGCACAGAGATCTCTTGCATTCCTATACACTAATGATGAAAAATCTGAAAGTGAAATTAAGAAAACACTCCCATTTACCATTGCAACAAAAAGAATAAAATATCTAGGAATAAACCTACCTAAGGAGACAAAAGACCTGTATGCAGTACATTATAAGACACTAATGAACGAAATTAAAGATGATACAAATAGATGGGGAGATATACCATGTTCCTGGATTGGAAGAATCAACATTGTGAAAATGACTCTACTACCCAAAGCAATCTACAGATTCAATGCAATCCCTATCAAACTACCACTGGCATTTTTCACAGAACTAGAACAAAAAATTTCACCATTTGTATGGAAACACAAAAGACCCCGAATATCCAAAGCAATCTTGAGAACGAAAAATGGAGCTGGAGGAATCAGGCTCCCTGACTTCAGATTATACTACAAAGCTACAGTAATCAAGACAGTATGGTACTGGCACAAAAACAGAAATATAGATCAATGGAACAGGATAGAAAGCGCAGAGATAAACACACGCACATATGGTCACCTTATCTTTGATAAAGGAGGCAACAGTATACAGTGGAGAAAAGACAGCCCTTCAATAATGGTGCTGGGAAAACTGTACAGGTATATGTAAAAGTATGTGATTAGAACACTCCCTAACAGCATACACAAAAATAAGCTCAAAATGGATTAAAGACCTAAATGTAAGGCCAGAAACTATCAAACTCTTAGAGGAAAACATAGGCAGAACACTCTATGACATAAACCACAGCAAGATGCTTTTTGACCCACCTCCTAGAGAAATGGAAATAAAAACAAAAATAAACCAATGGGACCTAATGAAACTTAAAAGCTTTTGCACAGCAAAGGAAACCCTAAACAAGACCAAAAGACAACCCTCAGAATGGGAGAAAATATTTGCAAATGAAGTAACTGACAGAGGATTAATCTCCAAAATTTACAAGCAGCTCATGCAGCTGAATAACAAAAAAACAAACAACCTAATCCAAAAATGGGCAGAAGGCCTAAATAGGCATTTCTCCAAAGAAGATATACAGGTTGCCAACAAACACATGCAAGGTTGCTGAACATCACTAATCATTAGAGAAATGAAAATCAAAACTACAATGAGGTATCACCTCACACTGGTCAGGATGGCCATCATCAAAAAATCTACAAACAACAAGTGCTGGAGAGGGTATGGAGAAAAGGGAACCCTCTTGCACTGTTGGTGGGAATGTAAATTGATACAGCCACTATGGAGAACAGTATGGAGGTTCCTTAAAAAACTGAAAATAGAACTACCATATGACCCAGCAATCCCACTACTGGCCATGTACACTGAGAAAACCATAATTCAAAAAGAGTCATGTACCACAATGTTCATTGCAGCACTATTTACAATAGTCAGGACATGGAAGCAACCTAAGTGTCCATCGACAGATGAATGTGCTGGCAGAAGATGTGGCACATATATACAATGGAATATTACTCAGCCATAAAAAGAAACGAAATTGAACTATGTGTACTGAGATGGATGGACCTAGAGTCTGTCATACAGAGTGAAGTAAGTCAGAAAGAGAAAAACACATAAATATGGAATCTAAAAAAAAAAAAAAAAAAGGTTCTGAAGAACCTAGGGGCAGGTCGGGAATAAAGATGCAGACATAGAGAATGCACTTGAGGACACGGGGAGGGGGAAGGGTAAGCTGGGACGAAGTGAGAGAGTAGCATTGACATATATACACCACCAAATGTAAAATAGATAGCTAGTGGGAAGCAGCCGCATAGCACAGGGAGATCAGCTCGGTGCTTTGTGACCACCTAGAGGGGTGGGATAGGGAGGGTGGGAGGGAGATGCAAGAGGGAGGAGATATGGGGATATATGTATATGTATAACTGATTCACTTTGTTATACAGCAGAAACTGACACACCATTGTAAAGCAATTATACTCCAATAAAGATGTGAAAAAAAAGGTGGTTGGTTACAAGCAAATCAGAAAAACAAAAAAACAAAACCAACCAGCCAATCCTTCACCACTGAGGGCTGAGAAGCAGCACAGTACATGTTGTTAAAGTCCCAGGGGCTTGGCTGGCTGTTGACACCTGGCTAAGACCCTTGTATTCATCCCTGTGTCATCTGCTGGTCAGAACTCTGGCCTTGAGAGGGCAGCCTCAGTGGGGCCCAGAGACTGGATATGAGCCGACGGGAGTGGAGGTACCTTCCTACCCAGTTCCTGAGCCAAGCAACCGTTTCTGTGGTGGGTCAGCCGCTCATACATCCGAGCATGCAATGCAGTTTCTTCTCCAGTCACAGACTAGTAGCCCAAGGGTGGTGAAGGCCACCGGTGGCTGGACGTCATGTAACCAGGAGAGTCAGGGGTCACATGCTGTCACTGCTACTCTGGGCCTTAGTGTCACAGGTGACACATAGAAGCCCCTGGGGGGACCAAGGGTTTATATACTGGGGGGCTTGGGAGAACGACACACCTGTGGCTTTTCTCTTCTGAATAATGTCCGTAAACTTTAGCCTGCAGTTGGGAGTCTCTGCTACCGACGGCCCCCCAGTACTGCAGCTGCCTGGCCCTAGAAAATCCTGCGGAATTCTGCCCTGCCCTCTGTCTTACCTCAGACGGGGGCTCTTCGAGAGCAGACCAGTTTTTCCTCGTAGTCAGGCACCCTGAGGCAGGGCTGTGTCTTCCCTCAGAATGTGGCCCCTCAGTAGCAGTGCTGTGTTTTCTGAGAGTGGTTTCCTGAGGCCGGGCTGTTTCTGTCATCAGACTAGGGCTCCCTGAAGTCACGGCTGTGTCTCCCCTCAGAGTATGGCTCCCTGAGGCAGGGCTAGGGCTCCTCTTTTTTCTTTCTGGCCATGCCCCTCATGGCTTGAGGGATCTTAGTTCCCTGACTAGGGATTGACCCCGGCCAGGGCCAGTGAAACAGTGAAAGCGCCGCATCTCCTCCTCACTGTGTCTCCTCAAGGGCGGAGCTGTGTCTCCTCAAGGGTGGAGCTCTGTCTCCTCAGCCTGAGGCTCCCTGAGGCGGGGCTGTATCTTGCCTCAGGCTGGGGCTTCCTGAGAAAGAGCTGCGTCTCCCCTCAGACTCAGGGTTTCTGAAGCAGGGATCTCTCTCTCCCTCTTTGAGAGCAGGGCCGTGTTTCCTCACACTGTGGCTCCCTGAGGGTAGGGCGGTGTTTCTTTCAGTTTCTGGCTCTCTGAGGAAGGGCTGTACCTCCCCTCAGAATGGGGCTCCCTGAAGTCGAGGCTGTTTTAATCCTCAGATTTGTTTGCGCTCCCTGAGGCAGCTCTGTGTCTCCCCTCAGATTCCGGCTCCCTGAAGGATCGCTGTATCCCCACCTCCTCACTGTGGCTTCTCGAGGACGGGGCCGTCTCCCCCTTAGACTGGAGCTCCATGAGGCCAGGGCTGTGTTTCGCTCAGATTCGGGCTAAGGAAGGGCTGTATCTCCCTTCAGAATGGGGCTCTCTCAGCAGGGCTGTGTCACCTCTCAGACTGGAGCTCACTGAGAACAGGGCTGGGTCTCCCCTCAGATCTGGGTTCCCTGACGGAGCTCTGTGTCTCCCCCTCACTGTGATCCTCAAGGATTGCAGGGCTGTGTTCCCTCATAGTGCGGCTTCCTGACTTAGGGAGGTGTTTCCCCTCAGAATGGAGCTCCCTGATTGCAAGCCTCTTCTTCCCCCTCAGCTTCCCGCTCCCTGAGCCAGGGCTGTATCTTCCCTCAGCCTGGGGCTCCCTGAGCCAGGGTTGTATCTCCGACACAGACTATGGCTCTTGGACAGCAGGGCTGTGTTTCCTCAGACTGGGGCTCCCTGAGGGTAGGGCTGTTCTTCCATAAGATTTTCTGGCTCCCTGAGGAAGGGCTGTATCTCCCCTCAGAATGCACCTCTCTGAAGGCAAGGCTGTTTTTTTCCCTCAGATTGGGGCTCCCTGAAGTCAGGACTGTGTCTCCCCTCAGAGTGAGGCTCCCTGAGCGAGGGCTGTATCTCCCCCTCAGACTGTGGTTCTTGGAGAGCAGGGCTGTGTTTCCTCACAGTGGAGCTCCCTGAGGTAGGGAGGTGTCTCCACTCAGACTTGGGCTCCTTGCAATCAGGGCTGTGTTTCCCCTCAGAGGGGTGCTTCCTGAGGCGGGGCTGTCCCTTCCCGCAGACTGGGGCTTCCTCAGGGAGAGCTGTGTCTCCCCTCATCTCGGGCTTTCTGAAGCAGGGCTGTATCTCCCCCTCAGACTATGGCTCTTCGAGAGCAGCGCTGTGTGTCCTCATGGCGGGGCTCCCTGAGGAAGGGCTGTATCTCTTCTCAGAATGCAGCTCCCTCAAGGCAAGGCTGTTTTTCCCCTTAGATTCGCACTCCCCGAGGCAGGGCTGTGTCTCATCTCAAAGTCGGGCTCCTTAAGTCAGGGCAGTGCCTCCCCTCAGAATGTGGCTTCCCCAGGTTCCTGTCTTGCTTGCTTTCTCTGAACAGATACTTCCTCCAACTCTGGATTCAATCATAAAGAATAAAGATTATTTTTAAAAGGAAGATGTATTAAAAGTGGGGTGGGTTAATTTCAAAAGATGGAAATACCGTAACATAGAATTTTTTTTGTAAACTATTTTAAAAAGGTGATTTCGGGCTTCCCAGGTGGCGCAGTGGTTGAGTCTGCCTGCCGATGCAGGGGACATGGGTTCGTGCCCCGGTCCGGGAAGATCCCACATGCTGCGGAGCGGCTGGGCCCGTGAGCCATGGCCACTGAGCCTGCGCGTCCGGAGCCTGTGCTCCGCAACGGGAGAGGCCACAAAAAAAAAAAAAAAAAAAAAGGTGCTTTCCTCTGTCTCCTGAGTGTGGCAAGAGGATATTCGAGGTGGTTTCCTCCCCATTCTACACTCAGTTTTTTCACTAATGCCCCAAACCTGTGTGTATGTCATGCCCTTCGCTGTGAATGCCTGCCTTGGGTTCACCTGGTGAACTTAGACCAGGCCTCATGACTTTCCTCAGTGTCTCTACTAGGACAGCTGCCTGCCTTGAATTACTTTCCAGGGAAAAGCACACCCACCTGATTTTAGGATTGGATCATCAGGGCAGGTTCCTTCAGGTCTTCTGCTGTCTCCAAGTGCCCTCTACAGGCCAAAGAAAATAAATCCTCCCAGGATATGGTGTTTTCCAAATGTGCAAAACATTAATTTTTTTCTAAATTTGACTTAACCCCTATTATGATCTCCCAATCAATTCAGGTAATTCAGAGTAACTTTCTACCTCCACCAACTTCTCCCCAGGAAGCACCTAAGTTCTGTGCACCGGCTCTCATTCGAGCTTGGGGTAGGCACGTGTCCACTTTCTTTATCCTGTTGGGAAGCCCCCAGACCATACCTGCCTCTGCTCCCAGGCAATGTTTGGAAGTGAGTCCCACATTTGCCTGGTGCTAGACGCTTCAGGACCTCCTGCGGATATTTCCACTGAGACCCACTTGCTGCCACTTCTACTCTCCCTGTGGTCACTGCCCTGTGATGGGGGTGAGGAGCTGCGCAGGGGTTCTGGAACATCTCCACTTTCTCAATCCCCTCAGGAAATGAGCTTGCCTGTCCTTGGATCCCCACACTCATCTGGGGCTTCCCCCGGACCCTGGACTTGGTTCAGGGACAGGGAAGGCGAAGGCTGCCGCAGCAGCTCCCTCCTTCCTGCATCAGCTTGGTGAACCTGTTTGGGCCCTGGGAGGCATGGAGTGGGGCATGGGGGAGAGGCAGTAAGCAGTAGAAGGAAAAACTGCTAGGTTTTCCATCCAGATCTTTTTGTCCTATGCCAAAACAGATACTCGGCCTTTTCTTTCTTCGTAACTAAAAACCAAGACTTTGACATCTTTATTTCCTGGTCCTCTTTGAGAACTTCCCTTTGGGCCATGGTGCCTCTTTGAGAACTTCCCTTTGGGCCATGGTGCCCTCCGGTCAAGCTCCCTGGGCAGGGGGCAGGGCTCAGATATACAGAAGGAATTTCGTCATAGAACAGGGAGGGGAAAACCAAACCACCTCGAGCAACCCTCTGCCACAGTCACAAGACGGAAGAATGCATTCATTTTCGTATTTACAAAACATATATAGTACGAGGGTGCTTCCCACCTTTTGAGGGTTCCTTTTCTTGCACCTTCCTTTAAAAAAAATTCTTATTTGCTTTTGCAAGAAATAGCTGAAGGTGACTTGCAGAGAGGCAGCAAACCCCTTTATTTTAACCCTTTGGCTAGTCTCTGCTAGGAAATAGGACATGCTTTCACATAGAGTACAAGGACTGAATTCAGGAAATTTAATATTAATACAATATTTTAAAATATACTCCCAATATTCAAATTTCTCCGATCATCCCAATCTTTTCTTGTATAGCATCTTTTCCAATTTGGGATCATGAATTGCATTCGTTGTCCCTTTATTCTGGAACAATTCCTCTTTCTTTCATGGCATTGATGTTTTTCAAGGGAACAGGTACATGGTTTTATAAAATGTCCCTCAATTTGGGTTCGTCAATTTGCCAACTTCATGATTCAGGTTTTGCATTTTTGGAACAGCTGCATAGAAGTGCTGTGTCCTTCCCAGGACATCACACATGAGTGGTACCTGATACCAGTTTGTCCCATTTGGGGAATGTTCAGTTGGATAACTTGTTTAAAGTGTTGCCCGACAGGTTTCTCCACTGCAAAGGTACCTCCCCAGCACTTTGAAAATTAATAAACATCCTATGGGAAGGTACCATGTGTGTAAATATCCTGCTACCTAACAAATTCTTACGCAATAGTTTTAGCATCCACTGTTGTCTAAACGAGTTCGTTTTGCAAAACTGTGGCTTTTCTAACTCTATTGTCCCTTCTACTCAGCATTCTACTTAGAAGCATGCATTCCAGGCTCCTTTTCCCATCCCTCCTCCCCTTGGAATGCCCTCCCCACTTGGCAAATCCTGCCCATCCTGGAAACCCAGATCCAGGGTCACCTTGTCTCAAAGCCTTCCCCGCCCCAGCCGGTAGATTAACCCACCCATGCTCTCTCTCCACTTCAAGCAAGGTGGCTACAGCTACAGCTATCTGGCCTCCCTGAGCCCGAGATAGGGAGACACCGGGGAGGGGAACCCACTCCTCCCACGGCAGGACTCCCACCCGAACTCCGCCTGATCGAGCACAGTGGTTCTCAGAGCCTAGTGAGCCCCAGGACCCCTTGCCGGGCTTGGTGAAACACATACCTGGACCCTACCCCCTGGGATTCTGATGCAGCACCCCAAAACCTCACTGGCTTAACAACAAAAGTGGGTTTCTCCTTCAGAGCATATGTCAAATGCTAGAGGGCAGGGAGTCTGGTCCACACAGAGACCCAGGATAATGGTGGCTCAGCCAACTTGTGATGCCATCATTTCAACATGTGGCTTCAGAGCAAGAGAAGAGCAGAGAAAATCATGCATGGACTTTTCTCTGCTCACAGCTCACTGGCCAGAACGAGTCCTGTGCCCTGCCCACTGCAAAGTGACTGGGAAACATGGGGATCAGAAGGGCCATTTGGTGACACTGGTTTCTCTGCCGTAACCATGCTCCCCTTCTCTACTGGCACACAGCCATGCAGACCTTCTCTCTGTTCCTCAAACACACCACATGCTTTCCTACCTTTGGGCCTTTGCACCAGCTGCTCTCTCTGCCTAGATGCCCGTGTGCCAGCTCTCACATGGTTGGCTCAAATGCCACCTCCTTGGAGAGGCCTTTCCTGACTGCCCAAAGTAGCCAGCCCATCTCTCACGCCAGCCTATTTCAATTCTCTGTTGAAATAGGCCTTATTATGCCATGTTTGGGGTCATCCCTCTCTTATTAACAGTTTCTCCATGAGAGAAACTGATCACTTATCACCATGTCCCACAGATGTTCAAAACACATCTCCCTCAGCTCATCAACCCTAAGGTGTATTACTATTCCCATTTTACAGGTTAAAAAAATGGAGGACCCAAACAGAAGTGGCTTGCCCAAGGTCACACCACTACCAAATGGTAGCACCTGATTGAAATCCATGCCGCCACCACCCACTACTGTTTGCTTGTGTGATTTCACTGCTCCCAAATATTAAGGTGGCAGAAAATTTTATTTTATCCTTTTGTTCTCCATATGGTGATCCTCCACTGTGCTTGGTTTTTAAGTCTCAACAAGTTCTATGGGGGGCAATTTGGCAACATCTATCTGGGAATATATCCTACAGATATGCTCATGTATGTGGAAAATTACACATACGCAAGACTTTTTCATTACAGTGCTGTGAGAGCAAAAATTTGGAATTAACTTAAAAGTCCAAGGGGGTGGGCTTCCCTGGTGGCGCAGTGGTTGAGAGTCCGCCTGCCGATGCAGGGGACACGGGTTCGTGCCCCGGTCTGGGAAGATCTCACATGCCGCGGTGCGGCTGGGCCCCGTGAGCCATGGCCGCTGAGCCTGTGCGTCTGGAGCCTGTGCTCCACAACGGGAGAGGCCACAACAGTGAGAGGCCTGCGTACCGCAAAGAAACAAACAAACAAAAAAAAAAAAAAAAAAAAAAGTCCAAGGGGGTGTGTATGTATTCACAGTGGGCATGTGCACGTGGTGGAGTAGTATGCAGCCCTGAAAAGTGAGAAAGAGCTTCAGGTTCTGATTGGAAGGTTATCTAAGGGAATGTATTACATTAAAAGAAAGGTGGGTTACGACAGAAGTATATGACTTTCGTTTCAGTTCCCCCAAGAGCTGCATACCTTCAAGTCTTTCATAGAGATTGTCTCCTCAATGAAAAGAACAAAATACAAATCAGAATAGCAGTGTGCTTTCCATCATTTGAACTTATTTTATTGGTACTCACTAGCAAATAAAATTTAATTGTTGATTTTGGATGCATTACAACACACTTTTTGGTAGTGGGTGCACAATGTTGATCATTTATTAACTATACTAAATACTGCAACCTCCGAATCGTTGATTTTTACACGGGTATTTCCTTTATGATGATGGGTGGCCCCTCTCTCTGAATACATAAAATGGTCCGTTCCATCCATGGTTTTCATATTCCTTTGTTATTCTACCTACGGCTTTAAAATACATTCAAATAAAAAGACATAAGTTCCTTGCAGTGAGTGCACACATACCACAGCGAGGAGAGTTGAAAACACAATTAACCAACACCCTCGTGTTCAGAGAATAAATAGCATGAAATCATAGGACCAAAGCTTGCTCCTGGGGACTTTCTCGAAGTATCTTCAGTGGACGTAAGGTCACACTCACTCAACTGAAGGATACGTCTTTTGCCAAGGGTGGCGGGAGGAGGGTAATGGGGGGTGCAAATGACAATTTCATTTTCCTATGGTGCTATCCTTCCATAAATGTCTGGAAGAAATGGCCACAGAGCACCGTGATATGCAGTGCAGTCCTCAGATCAGAATAAATAAATGACCTGCTTGGATTGGAAAGCCGCAGGCGCACCGTAACCGAGCTGGAGAGGACAGAAGATGTTTGTTTAAAATACAGCACACACAAATAATAAATAGAAGTTTGAAACTGAGTCAGTGACGGCGATGGGACCAGACTCCCTGTCCGTTCATGGTTCTTCTCACAACACCTCTACCTTTTCCTAAGGATGAAAAGTGGTACAAGGACACAAAGGGCTTTTGGGGACCGCTCTGTTCTGAAACAAGAGGGCAAAACGTGTTCTGAGGGCATCGAACGGCTGCAGAAGAAGACCACAGACATGAAAGCAGGCTCACCAGTCTAGGGTCCAGAACAAGGACCAGAACAAGAGGACCGCCAAAGCCTCATTTCTCTGTGAACCAGTCTGGTGTTACCTTTGGCCGCGGTTCTTCTCTTTTACTGTTGACAAAATTTCATCCACCACCTTTCCCCAACCCCCTTTCCTTATGATCCTATTGTTAAAATCGCCTTGGTCTTAATTTGGTTGTGACACTGGGTCCCAGAAATAAGCTGCTATCTCATGAGCGGCTTGGTGTGTCTGAAACTTGTATTTTGGTGTCACAGAACCACAGAGAGAACATTCACTGCGACTTCCCATCTAGTACCATTACTTCCCTGCATATATTAAAAAAAAAAAAAAAAAGCAGAAAAAGAAAACAAATCACACAGAACACACAGGGGCTGCCAAACGGGGCAGCAGGAGTGTAAATACATTCTCTTTCAGGTCAGACGTCTGGCCCGACGGTGGATTACAAAACACGGAGGGATGAATTCAGGTTGAAGGCATGAGAAGAAAAAGTCACAGCTCAAGAAAAGAAGCGACCGTCCGTTGGGGCCGAGCCGTGATGGTCTTGAAGAAGCTGGGACCCAAGAAAGAAAGAACAGCTCTCCCATCGTGAAAGCTACGGCAGCTGCACGTGGCAGCGGACGGAGGCCCCTTACGCTCTTACAGGGAGGGTGAGACGAGGTGCCCAGTGACACCAGGCGGCACAGCCACTGTGCTACGTGACAGCTCAGGATGTGTGGCTCCGGCAGCCAGCCACTTCACTGGTTTCCTATCCATGGGATAAGAACACACGTGGGGGTTTCAACGCTTCTCAAAGGAAAGAAGGAGGAAAGACACCAGGCTGCCCCTGCCCCCGGCCAGCACGGGCCAAGTCCTCAAGAGAGCGATGTCGGTGCTGGGGTGCTTCCCGTGGGATTCGAAGGAAGGGCAGGGCAGATACAGGTCTCCGAGTCCTATGTACACATTATACAGAGTCTCCACTCTGCCCCCATTAGGCACGAGGTTGATTTGTCTAGCTCAGGAGGGGATGGGCAGAGGAGAGCAGAGGAAGCGTGCGCAGTGAAGGGGGAGGGGAGGGAGGGGAGAGCAAGACTGGTTTCCTCTAGGGGAAGGGCCTTCTCCCAGCCTCACCGTAAGCTAGTTTGTTTGGGGAGTTTAGCACCCATCAAGATGCCCGAGGTGAGCGTCACGGGGGCTTTCATCTGCATGCTGGACCCCACCATGGTGGGGAAGCTGCGGTTCCGTCGGATGCCACTGTTGAGCTGGAGCCCGCCGATGGCACTGGTGACAGTGGGGCATCCAAGGGGCAGGCCCTCAGGTACCAGGCCTCCGGGGACAAGGGCCTGCGTGGGGCCCGGGGGCCCACAGAGGAGAGGTCCCTGGTCCTCAGTCAAGGTGGGGACGTGGGCTCGCCCCGAGTTCACCACTTTGGCCACACCAAACCTCCTAACTTTGTCCACGAGGTTAAGGTTGGAGACAGACACATCGGTCTGGCTTTCGCTGCTCCGGACAGGCTTCTTCTCCCTCACCTCCCTCAGGATGGAGCTGGCTGGCTTGGAAGCCAGGAAGTTGTCGTAGGGAGGGCTCGTGCACTTGAACTCGAAGGAGGGCGGGGAAGACATGGGCGACTGCATAGGCGAGTTGGGCGGGGTAGAGGGGATCACGGCCATCCTGGGGGTGTAGGAGTGTAGGAGAGAGCCCCGGCCGGCCCTGTCCCAGCTCTGGGGGTCGTAGACAGCCGCGGAAATGCCCCGCTCCTTCAGCAGCCACACCAGCCCCAGGGATGTGCTCATGGTGGTTGTGGACTCACGGACGTTAGTGAAGGATTCGGCCAGGCTCAGTCTCCGCGGAGTGCACGGCGTGGCCACCGGCGTGGACTTCAAGTGGCTGCTGCTGCCACAAGCTGGAGTCGGGGCCGAGTTAAGGCTGATAAGAAAAGACAGGTCATTGATCAGAAAACGCCCATGAGCACCAAGGAAGCAGTCCGTGGCCAGCCGCCTGCAGGGGTGCAGCGCAGGCCTAGGACATGCTAAGGGGACTCCCCCAGCCCAGGCTCCCCAGGTGCCTCTTTCCATGTCTGCTTTTCCTCTCACCAAAGGGGCCATGGATTCCCCGAAGTGGGGACGTGGTTTAAGTTAAGGAAGCTGCATGTGATTTCCCTCTTTCAGCCCTAGAGGGTGGGTACAACTGCCCCCTTTGCAGGTGAGGGAACTGAGGCTCAGCTTAGGTGACTTACTCAACGTCACACTCAGCTACTCAGTGGAAGACCCTGGATTTAAACGCAAGTCTGAGTGACCCCAAAGATAAGGGGAGGAAGGCCTTCAGCAGAGAGGCTTTCTGTCCCTACCAAATTTACTCAGATTCCTGCCCTCCTTCCCAGTAGCCGCTTCCCTGAGGCAAGACGTTAACCAGGGCTACGGGATATGGGAGTTTATCCTGGGAATGGCCGAAGCAGGTGGGACATCTCGGTGGAGGACCCTAGGACCTCTAGTCCTTCTCCCGTGGGTGCCCAAGTCCACCTTGATGAGTGGAGTTATTGGGACAGAGCCACGTCACGTACTATCAGACCTTCATCTATGGAACCAGCTAGAAAAAGGCCCACTGGGTGTATGAAACCTGGTTACTAAAGGAAAAGTGGGAAGATTCTTCTACTCATGCCATGCTGACTGAGGACCCACTATGTTCCAAAAGCTGGTATCCAGCAGTGAGGGAGTTAGGGCAGAAGGTGTAACAGAGGGGCAGCAGCGGGGAATGCACTGCTGTCTGCCTGAAAACCAGGAGAGATCCACTTTTAACTACTTCAGGGATGGAGGGAGGCCACCCAGGCACAGAGGCCCTGAGCTGCTGCTGGATGAGCAACTGAGCGGCACAGAAAACACATCCCTCCTGACGGTCTCATGAGATCTGCCCTGGCACCTGCCTAAGGACGCAGCAGGGGCTGCAGGTGCCCCTGGGGACAGGCAGCTGGGTGGTCTGTGGGAGCCGGGGGATAGAGCCCTCTCTCCCCAGCCTGACAGGGGACAGGCCACATACCTTGGACAAAGCACCAACTTAGGGAAAGGGGAGGAAGGGGATGGGCTCTGGAGCAGGTCCTTGGAATGAGTGGAGCAGGGCACCCTCCTGCAGGAGGGACAGGTCAAGGGCAAGTACAAGCGGAGGCATCACTTGGCTGCACACTCAGGTGACCTCACCACTGGCCAGTCTGCACAGGGTGAGGAACCCAGAACAGGCCTGTCTCACACAAGCTCGGGACTGGGGATGCTGGTGGGTCGGGAGTACTCAGAGGAACATGGGATTAGAAACCACAGCAGATTCCTAAGGTTAAAAGGTGGATTCTTCAAAAGGCACAGGTGGGGCTTCCCTGTTGGTGCAGTGGTTGAGAGTCCACCTGCCGATGCAGGGGACACGGGTTCGTGCCCGGGTCGGGGAAGATCCCACATGCCGCGGAGCGGCTGGGCCCGTGAGCCGTGGCCGCTGACCCTGCGCGTCTGGAGTCTGTGCTCCACAACGGGAGAGGCCGCAACAGTGAGAGGCCCGCGTACCGCCAAAAAAAAAAAAAAAAGGCACAGGTGGAATTCTACAAAATTGACCTACAAGCAATAGAGGGCCCAAAAAAATCTGGACTTAAAATCTTGTTCACAGAGCCATTCCTAGGGAGATTCTCTATTTTGTTTCAAGCTGCCATTCTTTCAAACTCAGGTAAAAAGCCTTTTCTTACTACTGACTTCTCAGGCTTTTTCATCCCTGACGAGGCCAGAAGGACTTAGAGAAGAAGGCAGGAGTGTGGTGCTGAGTCCTACGGCTACAGTCAGAAGGGCACCAGGATGCCAGCCTCTCCCAGGGCGAAGCTCTGTCCAGTGGTTTTAAACACGATCTCTTCAAACATAAAGCTGAGGGATAGGGAAGCCGGGTTCTCCAGAGGCAGGAAGGGAGACGGAGAGACAAGCTAAAATTTCGAGGTCCCCTTCCGGTGAGAACCTCAGTTAGACCTGTATTAGTGCTGGCACTCGGAGTGACTGGGGCATTTAGACAGGTTAGGGGTATCCGTTGTCAAGGCCGAGTTAGCCAGGCACAATCAGAGACACATCCACGCCTACATCGTGGGTTAGTGGCGGCCACGCGTGTACACACAGCTCCTTCACGGGGCCCTGCTGGTGGTGTTCTCACCCCCTGCCTCGCCCGCGGGCTCACTCTCTGCCCTACATCTGCTCTCAGCTCAACGGGGCCTGGGGCTGCTTCGTCGTCCTCCTCACATGACCTGCGGAGAATTATTCATCATTGAAGGTGCTCCTTGGGGCAGCTGCTCCCTCCGAGCTGGCCCTGCTCGCCTCTCTCCCGTAAGTTACCTTCCACTCACCCTGCCACCTCGTACCACAGAGAAATCAGCTGATGGGGTCACGCTACCACGTTGGGGGAGACCATTTTCCCTTTTACTGGAAGCTCTGAAATCCAGCCAAGCAGACCGCACCCCACCCCACCCCCGCCCAGGCCATACAAGTCCTCTCGTCCTATGGTACCAACTCTTATCACTTCTCGGAGGTGCCCAAGGGAAATGGACCACGCTGGGCATGTGGTTCCATTCAAGTTTTATCATTTCGGTCATTACAGGGTGGCTGTGATGCATGGCCCCTGGGGCCATCGCCAGAGGCATAAGTGCTACCACAGGGCTCAGTAACTCCATTCCGTGAAAGAACACGTTCTACTGACAAACTTCGGGGCAAAAAGCCAACAACTTGGACTTAGGGGCTGTGGTAGTGCCCTAAACTTCAGCTGGTTGAGAAGGGACGTAAGAATCTTCCACGGCCAATAAAAGAGCAACTAAAAGTGGGTCCAGGTCTCTCTATCTGTGCTGGATCTGAATCAATAGGGGTCTTGATTCAAAAAGAAAGAAAGAAAGAAAAGAAGATGGGACTCAGAACAGGCGACTGCAGTGCTTGGGAGATGCTTCCACTGGCTGGGGGCAGATTTGAAGGAGCCTCTCTACTTTGGCTTTCCTCAACGTTAAGTCTCACAGGGAGTGTCTCAACCTCACCCCACCCTGCCCACCCCCCGGCCGGGTCCCTTACCTTGGTGTGACCCGCGTGAGCTCGTCTGAAGGGTGCAGGATGCGACAGGTGGTGAAGGTGAAGGTGGAGTTTGTCTGTGACATGCACTTCCCAGGATGGTGGGCTAAATCGGGGTGGGGGGGGAAGGGAGGAACAAAATATAGTCCTTGCATCCAAGTACACCCATGAGAAAAGTCAAAATCCCGCATGACCCTGGACAGATGCAAGAAGCGATGGGCTACCTTGTGAACTGGATCTGGGCGAGGAAGGTGAAACGCAAATGTTCTGGATCGAAGGTGGTCCCTCAAAAATAACCACACTTTTGAGCACTGGTGTGCAGAGCATCGAATTCCAGCTTCCAACCCAGTCCAGACAGGGTTTCCCATCAGCGTTCTTTGGCCAGTAGTGGATCCAGTTTGAAGGGCTAATGGGCCCTTGGGGGTAAATTTGGGTTCCCTCCTCAGAGGTCCAAATCGCCTTCCTTCTTTTGTTGCTTTACTTTTCTTTTCATTGGCAAGTAGGTGCCAAACTCTGCCAAGGGGAGGGGAGAGGTGCAGGGCAGGGAGGGGCACTCGCGCCTGGGAACAGGGCAAGGCTCACGGGCTCCCTTTTCTGTTTACACAAAAAGGGGCTTGAGGAAGCTGGCTCCACTACTGTCTAACTGTGGTCGACAGGGAGGGAGATGGGGCCTCAGCTGCCTCAGCAACAACGTGGCAGGAGTCCCAGGGCCTGGGTTCTCCGTGGGACTGAAGTCCCAGGACCTGGGCTGGGCTGACACACAGCGGTGCAAAGCAGCACCAGTCCCCCTGGGCTGCTTTCTTGCCATCTCTAGGATGTCTGCTTTCTGATGAAAATGAGACAGAACAAGTCGTCCTCAACTTATTTCCTCTGAAAGCTCCAAAGAGTTGTTAAGGCAGCTGAAAGACTAAGATCTGGAGCGAAGTAAATCACAGAAGCGTTAGGACCATGCACCAGAAAGCCGGCAGGGGATAAGGAGGAATAGAGTCTACGGGAGACATCATGATTGTAGAGGTCATCCTCATTCATAACTCAAATGTAAAAAAAGAAGAGAGAAAAAAAGGAAAAATGATGCTGCTCCCAATAGCATGCAAGGTGAGGTCTGGGTCAGCCCCCCTCCCCACCCACTCCACCCCTGTAGCCTCTCAGCCCCCAGAGACCTCCTTGGGAGACAACAGATTAGGATATTGGAGGCCATGAGCACGCTGAAGATTCGAAAGGCTGGAACTAGAATCTTCTAGCTCTTTATGGCAAGTTTTCTCTTGGATTTGACAAAAAGGAAAACAAACCAGAAGAGATCGGTGCCCCGAACCTACAGATCCACACACGGGTGATTGTATCTTAAAACAAAAAGAAAAGAAAAGAAAAAACTAGAACCCAGATGAAACAAACGAACAAAAACATATTGGAGACACGCAAATTGAAGGCAGGCAGGACACAGCCAAGGCACAAAAATGGTGGCGGTGACTCAAGAGCTACGCAAGGCTGGTTTCCCGATTATTGTGGTCCAATCCATGTCTTTGTGTCAAGGAAGGCTCCCGTGGCCCCTGGCATGGCAGCCAGCACCACGGCCACAAAAGCAAACTCTCAGCCACTGGGAGCTCCAGGCAAAGCAGGAGGGGGGTGGAAAGCACACGTAGAAATAGCCTTTATGCATCTTGGTTTCTCAAGCAAAAAAGTAATGGTTTAGGAACTCAGATAATTGAGAAATGACTGCAAGCAAAACAAAAATGTTAGAAGCTATGAAGAAAAGGCAACCAACCAATCACGATTCTCTGATTGCAATAAGGTCTAGAAGCAAAAGCAACAAAAAACCTGAGAAAAGCATTCCAAGTAACAGGCGTGAGGGGTTATTTGGAAGGGAGGAAAGAAAAGTGCAGTAAGTAGAAGTAATTAAGACAGAACAGTTGAAAGAGAGAGAACATTTTTTTAAAAAATCAAACAAAAGCAAGGCTTGATTTAAACTTAGAAGTGTACCCCATTTAAATAAATACATGGCCAGAATATCAAATCAAAAGGTCACACGTGTTCACCTTCTCCACCCCATTACATATCGGATCTTCAATCGCAACAGTTAGTGTGAGATGGACATTTTAGAGAGACAGTTGCATCAGCAGAAGCAAAACCCATCTTATTGCAAATGGGTTTTGGGAATAGGAAAAGGCTGCTAAAATTCAGAGGTCATCATTCCCCAGAAGCGATGGACAGCTTTAGAAGACCAAGGAAAATCAACAACAAGGATCAAAAGTGCCAAAGCCAGAGGTTCGGCCCCTCCGCAATACCACTGGGACGCCTGGACCGGCCAGCTCTCCGAGTCACCACTGCCCACCGGGCCGCTGCAGCATCTCCCTTCCTTGGGACACAACACAGAGACAGTGAGTCACCCGAGGCTCCTTGAGCTCCTGGGGGCTGATTCCTACAGTTCTGTGAACAGGAGAGAGCAAATTCCCAAAGCAGGAGGCACTGACAGAGTCTTCTAGGCAGGGAGCAGGGGCTCAGTGGGAGTGCTCACTACTGCAGTCACCACTGCACCCCAAAGCCCTGCCTTAGGTGCTGTGGGTTGACCGCATGCTGCTCGCCTGGGGCCTCCAAGGACAGGGGTTTGGGATTTAATGTTCTGACTTCCTACTTAAATCCTCATTCCTTTTCTCGGTCTGACTGGAGGACTGCAGTGTCGTGAGCCAAAAGTGTTAACACTGACAAGTACTTTCATCAAGTATTTTATTTAGGAACGAACTTGCATTTCACGCCCTCAAAAGACCCTAACCTTTATTATTTTTCTTTGTTCCTCCCGCCGTGGGTTCTGAAACTGGTACAAAATTCTCATCTGTCAAAGAGAACCTTTAAACTTAATTAATCCTTGATTATTCAAGACCGTCTACGTTGGTGAACTGCCTACAGGTAGCTACCGTGTAGATTTTTTGTTCTTTAAAATGTGCCACGCAAGCACACACCCTGCAGCCGAGGTGGGGTTTCGGAGGGCTGTATAAGGAGGACAGTGCCCCTGCCCACCTGCACTCTGACCGACCCCGGTGTGCTTTCTGCCCAGAGCAGGTGCACTTGGTAAATGGCTCTGACTGGCTGTGCTCCTCTGGGGGCACATGGTGCCTGGTACCGACTGCAACATTGGGTGCTTGGGACCTTGCCGCCGCAGCCAGTCGTGAGGGAGCCCTGGCCCAGCCCTGAGTCTCCAGTGAGTTGGGGCTTCCTTCTTGGATGCCCTGAAGCCCACGCTGGGGATTATCTGCAAGTGTGCTACCCAGACCAGGTTGACTGCTGCTTGGGGGAAGGCTCGGGTCTCCAGGGAAGATGGGCAGGAAAGCCCAGGGCTCTCCTCGCAGCCCAGGAATCCAATGGTGAGAAGAGGAAAGAAACACGGATAAGGTTGGGTATACCGGCAGGGACCTGCAGGGTGACTGGGCTCTGCAGCCTGGCCGTCCACGCGACGAGATCTGTTCACACGAGCTCATACGTGTCGGTCAATTGGAACGATGCTTTCCTTCCCCCACCCACAGGGAAGGCCAGGCTGGGAATGTGCTGGGGAGACCAGAAACTTCTCTCTCTAAAGGCCATCGTAGCATCGTCCTTAAAAGAACCCTCCCGGGAACCCACACAGCTGTCAGGATGCAGCTCACCTACTGAACTCTATGGGGAGCTAGGACCTACACACACACACACACACACACACACACACACACACACACACACACACCTTCCAAGGGGATCTCTGAGGACAGAGGAATGCTGGCCATGCTACACATCCAAGCTATTTTTTGGCTTACAGAAGTAACTTATTAAAATATTTTCTTCAAAATGACAAATCCATCCCAAAATCTTGGAAAAAGGGGTTTTATCTTTGTGACATACTGAGAGCCTTCCACATTCTTTTCCCTCTCTTCATGGGAAGAGGCCAACTTGTGTAAAATAAACAAAATGCCTTGACCTTTTTCCCCTTTTCTTCATTTGAACATGTCGTGTGAAGCTACCATCACACGACTTGGATCTGCTCTGCCATTTCTATAAACTCATTCACCAACACACACACACACTCCCCCCACCTCCTTTAATTCTAGTAGCTGCCACCACAGCAACAGTGGCATCCACCGGCCGACCTTTTCCGTCCAAGAAAAAACAAACCTATTGAAAGTAAAAGCATTGTCCATCCAGCTTAAAGGCATGGCTTGAAAGCCCTGCAAACATCAGCACTTTTTTTTTTTCATCTTTTTACCAGCTTCTAATGACTTTGTTGTTTTTGCTCAAGGAGTAACCACAGTGGAGGTGGGACGCGTATCCTTGCCTGTCAGCTACATGCCCCCTTTTTTTTTTTTTTTAAAGCAATGTTTTAGAATTCTTCCTAAAAAACTAAACTCTCAGGGCATAGAAAAATGCTCTAAAGACTTTTTCTATCACTTCTTTATATAACTCTGCATGTGAATTTTTCTGGAAAAAAAAGTTGATGAGTCCATGTGGGAAAAACTCCATAAAACCTTTGTTTGCCGTGTGCTTCATCATTTACATAAATGTTACATAAAAGGGATTAATGTGGCTTTAACAAGTGTTTTTCTCTGGGAGGGTAGGGAATCAAGGGCAGTTTCAGATACAGCAGTACAGCTTCTTTTCTTTTTTTAAAAATAAAAGTGATATTAAACTACACAGTATTACAAGATGACATTTTTAAGCCCTTAGTTCCAGGCTTAACATGGGCCTGTGACTCTTTTTCTCTGCTTAAGCATTTCTTTTATACAGCCCCTGTCTGGTCCTGCAGCTCTAGGGATCCCTGAGCCCCCATGCAGACATCCAGCCCATAGGCACTGGGGAGGTTTCTGGCACAGAGATTGCGAACCACATCACAAGATCTCTTCCTGGTTTCTGTACAACTTGTGTTTCCTGCAAAATTTTTAAAAATAAAAAGTCTACTTGTCCCCCTACACCAAGCTGTCTACTCTGTTTCATCTAAAAAGTGACTTAACAGAGGAACAATCTCACGGAATGGCAAAGAGAGGACCAGAAATTCCCTCAGGTGGCCCTTGGGGTATCTTCAGGAGATAAAATGACTTAAAAAAAAAAAAAAGATATATTTATTTATTTTTGCCTGCGGCAGGTCTTAGTTGCAGCACGCAGGATCATTGTTGAGGCATGCAGCGTCTTAATTGTGGTGCCCGGGCTTCTCTCTAGTTGTGGCGTGTAGGTTTTCTCTTCTTTAGTTGTGGCGTGCAGGCTCCAGGGTGCATGGGCTCTGTAGCTGTGGCCCGCCGGTTCCAGAGCACATGGGCTCTGTAGTTTGCGGCACGCAGGCTCTAGCTGAGGCGCGTGAACTCAGTAGTTGTGGCACGCCAGCTTAGTTGCCCCGCGGCATGAGGGATCTTAGTTCCCTGACCAGGGATCGAACCCATGTCCCCTGCATTGCAGGGTGGATTCTTTACCACTGGACCACCAGGAAAGTCCCCAAATCACTTTTTAGAACGCTGTTAAAATATCAAAAGGGCAAACGCAAGAGTCTCTTTGGATCCTTCGGATGCCAACAAAGCTGGACCCTGCGCCCTCTGCCTTCATGTCCGTCCTGTGGCAAACACCAACAGGTGCTGGGAGCGGGCCTGGCTAAGCGGCCGCAAGTCCATCATCCAGCTAGTGCTACCAGAGCCTGTTCAAGAGCGTACTTCTCCCGTGCGTCAATAGGCGGCGCAACTGGACAACTCACCGGAACCTCAACCCGCACCCACGTGCTACCTCAAGGGCCCTCCACTTTAGAAGAGGCATTGTGCAAACAAACGCCCACTCAACAATCCAAGTGGGTGCCCCTTGGAGCACGGCAGTGCCCTCCTATGGTTTTCAGAGGTGAGGTTCCATAGAAAAAGCGACTCCAGCAAGCGGGCTTGTTCTGGAAATGTTAAGCAGGGTTGACTCCGAGCTGTTTGGGACGAGTCAATTACGTGATTCTTCATTCATTTCTCACTTTGGGCTGCACTGGCCTGGTTCCGGTTTACTATACATTTTGATGCAAGAGCACAGGGCTTCCTCAGCATCTCCTAATACAGGGGGGTGAGAGCAGACCCCAGCTTTGTCCGTAATAACCAAACTCCTGTCACTGCTACACACCAGGGTGGGGTTGAAAAGTCTTCTCATTAGAGTGGGATCTCTTTGTCAACTCCCTGGGTGGAGATAAGAAGGAACCTTCCCAGAGGGTCTGTGAATCGAATGTATCAGACTTTCCCTTCTACCTTCATCAGGTCCTCACGGCCAACGTTCCCTCACAAGCCCCTTTGGGTCCTGCTTCTGCAGTGGGACTGACAGTGCAAGAGGATGCCCACCCGGGGCTTTGCTCACACCAGCCCCTGCCCCAGAGGAGGCTGGAGTGATACACAGTTCCTCGAGCTTTCTGTCTGCCTCCTTTCAACCACCAGCTGTTCCCTTCTCTTCACGTAACCTCTCCTGAACAGAGCCTGGACCTACGTATCAAATAAGCAAGCTACAAAAGAAGCTAGTTCCTGGCTTTTGCTTCTGGGGGCCCAAGTGCTGCAGCTTCAGGGATTTTCAAGGGCACTTTTGACCAGATGTGATTTTTGCCTTCAACGCTCAGCCTCAAAAATGACACACAGCTCCACTGCGGCACCACTGCCAGATAGGCTGCCATGATTTATCGGAGCCTGTTTTAGGATATTTCTCCCACTGGAAATGGTCTCCATGTGTATAAGCATTAAGTAAACTGACCTTTGCTTTCTTCTATGCCTCTGTCTCTCCTTTAAGAATCAAGGCATCCACGATAATTCACCTGGACTGTCCATCCAACCATCTGCTGACCTAACGGTGTGACTTTAAACTCGGACCTTAATCCTTTACCACACGCAGCCTCTTCTCTACACATAAATACCTAACATTCAGAACACTGGCAGTACGAGATTATGTCTATTTCTGATAAAAGTGCACTTTCTATACGACTTAAAACATAAAATATATGACTGAAATAAAGTAAAACTGTAATCTAAAAATTGTTTTACATAGTCCATTTTAATCATCTAAATTATTTACAAATATAACAAGGATTTATCCTCTTTAAAGACATGGGATTATAAAAATCAAATAATGACACAATAATACATTAAAATATATTAATAAATATTTTTCAGTACTCAAAATGTTTTCTCCATGAGAGCAGGCTCTAGACAAAAGTGCCTAATATACAAGTTTTCCCAATTTCCTCCCATAATACCAGTTGTTAAAAAAAAAAGGTTAATCACCTTCTGTCTTCAAAGGTTCTCCCTACTAAGTCTTGCCAGGCAGATGGCAGCTCCTGGAACTGTGCTGTTTGGCAACAGGAAAGGGCAGACCAAGGCAGGAACCAGGCCAGCAGGCGGTACAAATTCCAAGACAGAGGAAGCCCCAGGCTTTCCCAATGAAACTTATCTGTCTGCCTGTGACTCCAAGATTGTGTGCGTAATGCCACTCAGGGTCCCTGGGATGATGTATGTAGAGTGACGTGCTTCTTACATTCCTAGAATCAAAGTGGTTCTGTCATTCCCCACAGGGAAAAAAGAGCCAGATCATTGTCCGTGTCTTTCCCTCCTGCACTGAGCTTTTATCAAGTCTTACCCAGAAAATAAGCTCGAAAGAACCTTTGCCGAGATGATCAGACCTTCCCTAAATTACCTTCAGCAATCTATATAATTCTTTCTGGTTGCACGCTACCATTGTGACTCCTCTGTAGTTTCCACTGTACGTCTGTGTGCCTCTCCTCCAAGTTGCTGGTATGGATTTGCTGCAGGTTTGAGGAAGGTGGGAAGAAGCAATGGATACGCTTTTGTGTGTGGTAAGGAAAATGGTTAGGACTTAGCTCCTCATAACCGGTCCCCTTGCTCCCTCTGTCCTCAGAGAGATATTCTTAGCTGAATTGATAAGCTTTAGTCCTTCTCTACAATTTCTCCAAGAGAAACCGAATGGTGCTTCTTTAAATTTACAGGATTCACCTTCTAATCCACCTGCAAGGCTGCAGGGAGGGGTCACCACACTCAACACGATGCCTGCCCCTTCAGCCACAAAATTAGCAGACAGTGTCTCCTGTACCACGGTCTGCCTTCCAGAGGGGCACCAGTGCCGATGACACAGGGAGGTAACAGTACCGGAGGGAAAAGGGTTCCTTTTCTTAAGTGAGAAGACCCTAGATAATGTGCATTTTCATTCCCTTGCAAGCTTAATCTGGTAACTCAGTGGCTAAAAATTAAAATAAGACATAAATAAACCCAGGTGCTAAATAATCCTTTTTACTTGATGATACGTCTAAAGTTTATGTCAAAGAAAAAAGAAAAGTTCCTTGGCCAGAGGTGTGTGAACTTAGCCAGGGGATGGGAGACACCACAATGAACCTCAGCTCTCTCCTGCCCTGTACTCTATGGGGTGTTGTACCTCTCAGGAACGAAAATTATCAGTCACAAAGATGAACGGCCTCTCCTCAAATCTGGTGGCTTGGGAATGTCATGAGGATGACGACATTGGGTTAATTCATCTTTTTCTGGGTCTCTCCCCTCAGCCCAAGCAGCCAGGGGGTCCAGGAAGTCTGGGGTAAATAGTAAACCACGTGACCCTGTGATGCCAGGGCCCTGGGCACAAAGCTTTTCATCCCAGTGAGGCCTAGGATGTGTACTTCTGCAACCTCATGGTCATATCTTTAATATTGGGGTGGAGGGAGGTGGGCACAGAGATCAGCCAGTGCTCTTTCCAGATCCATCTAGAGTTCTCTCTCTAAAAAAGCTTACTGACATCCTCTCAGGGTTTGCTGGATTAAGGAGTATTGCTAAAACACTTAAAAAAAAATCTGCTTTGGGGCTTCCCTGGTGGCGCAGTGGTTGAGAGTCTGCCTGCCGATGCAGGGGACACGGGTTCGTGCCCCGGTCCGGGAAGATCCCACATGCCGCGGAGCGGCTGGGCCCATGAGCCATGGCCGCTGAGCCTGCGCGTCCGGAGCCTGTGCTCTGCAATGGGAGAGGCCACAACAGTGAGAGGCCCGCGTACCACCAAAAAAAAAAAAATCTACTTTGAACACATGTATAAGCTGGAAAGAAAACACATACGCCTTCACTGCAGTTAGGAAAGGGAACAGGCTGATCTATGAAGTGATCTCTGAGATCCCGAACACTTTCTGGGCTTCTTCCAATTTTAATGCATCGTGTAGGTAACAGATCCTCTCATTCACCTTCTGAACGATCCAGCACTCATAACTGCCCCTAAAACTGCCCAACTCAGCTCAGCTCAGTTTGGAAGTCACCAGGGGACCCGAGAAGCTGCCTTTTAGACAAGGGGAGAGAGCCAGAACAGGAAGGGGGAGCTGATGCTCGGGGCGGGTAGGGGGCAATAATCCACTTCTTTTTAGCAGCCTTTCCTGCTCCCCTTTAAGAGCCCACCGGGCCATGCACCTCCAAGGTGGGCAGGGAGCCGCACCTATCTGTTACAAAAGGAGGCATCAGACTCTATTAAAAAACGGAACCGCACAGTGGGAACGCTTTCATCATCACCCACACAGACGAGCAGAAGCTACAGACAGAGAGCCACTACGGATGGCGCTTGGGACAGAAGTGAGAATGGCCCGGAACTCTGCCTCCGGTAGAGATGCCAGGTTTACAGGAGTGATCGCGATGCCCTCACCAGACCCCTCCTCCTCCTCGGCCGCTGGCGGCTCCTGCATCTCCTCTGGGAAAGCCTGAGGCCGGCTCGGGTAACTTCTGCTGTCTGAGACAGTCACGCGTGCTCGGGACCTCTCACCTGAGGTCTCTGGGTGCTGAACTGGCGTGGAGGTAGCTAGGCCCGGGAGGGAAATGTGGTCACCTGTGTCATCTTCTTCGAAGTCGTTAAGGCAGTACACTTCGTCCAGGTCAACGTCCAGCGTCCGGAAGCCCTTGGTGACCACACCAGGCCGGGGGTCCAGGATGCCCCCGAGGTGAGGCTGGGCCAACTGCTGCCAGTGGTGAAGGGTGGCAGAACCTTGCAGGAGAAAGGGCAGAGGGGGCGACAGGGAGAAGAGAGGGTTAGGACGGGGGTCTAAGCGGATGGCTGTTCACCACCCTCCAGTGCGGAGCGTGAGCCCCAGGGGGCCCTGGGTGCCACAGGTGGACTCTGGTAGGGACACCCATTGAGCTTCCCTTGCCCCTCCTGCTGTGCAGCAGGTGCTAATCCCCTTCCATGCCTGGAAGGGGCACCAATTAAGGAGGAAAATCAATTTTTTTACAAAGTAAAATTAACGCCATACTATGTGACAAGGATGTTTGGTGACAAACTCTTTATTTTAATCAACTGATGTCAACCCCCAAATCCAACACAGAATCACTTTAGGAATAGAAGAGGAAAAGATAAGTGAGGCAAGCACAGAAGAGGGGTGGGAGGGGGGAATATGTATAGATTCTATACCAAGTACACACAGCTGGGAACAGGGAAGACAGAGCAGAGGCAGAATAAGACGATGTCAAACCAACTCTAGGACCCACAACAAGAGAAAAGCAAAAAGAAATTAAAGGAGCACACAGAGAAGTGGTGGGCACGGCCGTTACCTCCTTTACCTAGGTTTTCTGTATTCCGCCAACAAGCCTGACAGGCTGCAGGCTTTGGGGAGTGGGAACTGGCTTAAAGAGACGTGATTTAAGAACACATTAGTCCACACAGAGGTCTGAAGCAGAGGAGCCCATCTCCTGGCTGACACCAGAGCCTGGGACTCGGATGACACCAAGCAAGGTCTGTAATAACACCGGAGTGCGTCCTTGAGGACCTGGAAGGTAAACCCGGTGCTCCCAAAGAGAGGTGTTCCAAGACCAAGTCTGCTTAGGAAACTTTGGTTAAGAAGTGTATTTACTGAGGCACTACATCTCAGAACCTTTAGCATGTTACTCTGTGCCGGGATTCTGCCCAACCCATCTGCTAGAGCAAACCTTCTCCCCCTTAGGACACTTAATACCCCTCACATGGCCCTGGTACTGTGGGTGCCCCGCCCGTGGGCATTCTATCCCCATTCCACAGATGAAGAAGCTAGCCACACCAATAACATTCCACGCTCAACAGAGAGACTTTGAGAACAGTTCTCAATGAACTCCCAGACACTCACTGTTGGTTTCCCGAGGGCATCCTCTGTTGGGAGGGCAAGAATCCCTCCCGACTACCAGCATGCCCTGGGGAACGTCAGAAAGGGGAACCAGGGATGCCAGGGGCCAGCAGCTCAGGAGTCAAGATGAAAGAGAAGTGAAAGGCAGGCAAGCAGGCAGTGGGCTCAGGAAGTGGTCCAGGAATGTAACTGAACTCCCCGACCCTCCCCTGTGCCCAGTGAGTGCACTGCCTCCAAAACACTGCTGGGAAATAACTCTTCATGGGGCAGTCTCGGCCGAGGAGTCTTGAAAGGATTTTGCAAATGGGCAATTTCAAATCCACTTAAAAGAGAAAAAACTGTACACACTTAGGTGTCTCTCCCGGTTTTAAGTGTCCCAAGTACGATAGCAATCTACGTAACCCCAACCTATTGACTATAACTAGAAAGTACTCTAAATGCAAAAAAGAAAAGAGATGCAAGGTACATATAATGAAACAAACCTGTGCGTGGGATCCTGAGTCCCAGGTGCCACGGCACTATTTTTTAACAAGCTACCCTGTATGGAGGCATACCAGCAGGGCAGTTTGGTTTACACGTTATCACCTAGACTCACTCCTCAAAATCGCCCTGCAAGGTTAAGTATTATTACCCACACCTCACAGACAGAGGTTCACTGAAGTTACGTAACTTCCAGAGTCACTGAGTTAGCGGCAGCATAGCCAGGGTTCAGTGCTAAAGGCCCAGTTCTTTCTGTAAACTCATCCTGCCTCCCTCCTCAAACCATAGGTCTGAAAACTAGCCAGGAACCTGGGCTCAGTGAGAATATGGAGGAATAAATGGCGGGCAGGGCAGCTTCCCCGTGGGCGTCCAGGGCCTGCCAGGAGATGCACACTCTCCCACCAGTGGGGTTTCTCCTGCCACTCCTGGGGACCTCCACGCATAATAGTCCAAAATGGGCCCCCGGTTTGTGTGTTCACTGTTCACATGTCCACATTCCTGGCAACAAAACTGCACTGGGGAGAAATTTTAAACAAGGCAATACGACACCCAGCTTGGGGCGGTGCATCCAGGTCTTAGAAGGAAGATGAGAAATCCCCAGATGCAATGTGGCCATGGCCACACTGGGGAGGGGACTAAAGGGAAAGTCAACACAATGCAAAGTGAAGAACCATGTCAAGGAAGTGGCAGATCTCCTCATCCTTCTGAAGGGGGTTCTAGATGTTTACAACGCACCGGGAAAGAACTCATTGAGGCTGGAGGTCTGGGCCCGGAAAAGAGTCCTGTGGGCCTCCATTCTCTATCTGTTTAACAGGTTGCCCCACCTCTCCCCACCCCATGCATGAGTCCGAGAGAGAAATGAGGCTACAGAGAGTTGCTATTTGGAGTTAAAGAGGCTACAGAAGTACATGGAGTTTTTTGCATCCCTGAAAATGCAGAGCAAGGAAATCTAGTGAGATTACAATGGAAAGGTTATGCGGAAAGATGCATAACATGTGCCTTTTTACCCCACGCCTCAGGCCTCCTTTACTCATGGAATAGCCAAACTTTACTGAGCACTGAGGGCCAGGCTCTCTTCTAAGACGCCTACACTTACTGACTCAGTCATCAGGATAACCCTGCCATCCTCACGTTACAGATGAGGAAACCGGGCGCAGGGAGGTAAAGTGACTTGCCAGAGGCTGCACAGCCAGGCTTTAAACCCAGGCTGGCTCCAGTGCCCAGCCTCTTACCATAAACACCACCTCTCAGACAGCACTGAGGAGGCCTCACATAATGTGAGCCTCAGAACTCAGGTCAGTAACACACGTGAATGGTGTTCTAATTCTCAAACAGGTGTTTTCTATTCTACAAAAGTGACTATTGGTGAAAACCTCTGTAAACACGACTGTCATGTGAGTTATGCCATGCAGGGAGCTCATGGACCATCTCCACTCCCGACTGGTTCTGAGGGCCTGAGCAAACGTGGTGGTCCAGGCGTGGCAGTGGATGGGAGGTGGAGTGTGAGGGGTTCTGCCTTATTCAGAGCCTTTGTTGTCTCTTTCCTATCCCGTTTCCCCAGCTCCCCACCACCTCCCGTGCCCACCCCTCCTGGCCTCCTTTATTTGTCAAGCACAAAGCAGGAGGATTGCTGTACTATTAGCTACCTCCCATTACCATCACCTTCTCCCACCCACATGAGAATGAAGCTGGGGTCAGGCAGGCAAAGAGGGGAACCTTCATGTTCCTAGCTGGCACCAGGATGGTCTATGGAGCAGGGCGTGGACAGCGCAGAAACGTAATTACGGTCACTGCCCCTTTCCTTCTGTTTGCTTTCTTTCCACACCCCACTGTTCTAACTAAAAGGTTTTCATGTCACCAAAGGAGAAGAAAACTAAATCCATGTATGTCAGCAGAGCACCTAGGGCTTAAAAGTTAGAACTAAACCTGCTGGATAATGTACAGCTTGGAAGTGTATGCTTTTCCCTAATTACATATTAACTTGTTTATATTTGGAAATA
Organism: Pseudorca crassidens; assembly: GCF_039906515.1. Lineage (NCBI taxonomy): Eukaryota > Metazoa > Chordata > Mammalia > Artiodactyla > Delphinidae > Pseudorca > Pseudorca crassidens. Next base: position 61,360,962 of record NC_090305.1, read on the forward strand.
CTATCTGGTTATAATCAATCAGAAAGGAAGAGCAAAATAGAGGGGAAAAATACTGCCTGATTCATCCTTTTAATGCCGATATATCTCTTTCTAGTTTGAATATTTTGTTTGTCCTTTACCTGCTTAAAACGTGTAAGATAAGATGAAGAGACAAGAGTGCTAGCATTCTTAAACACCTAGCCCAGTTATTTTGGCTGACACCAATGAGCAGATAGCAAGATTAATTAAATAGGTAAGGGAGACACAGATGGACGACACAGATTGGCTATCTGCTATGATCCCAGCCAACATTCTCCAGGGGCCTCACCACAGGTACATTTACCTGGGCCACTGGAGAGCATGGGAATCCTATCAGCTTCTTGGTGGCAGTGGAAAAGGATGTAAGAACACTGGCCCCAGCAAAATACTGGTCCAGGTCTCAACACTGGTAAGGCTAGCCCTTATACCTGAATTACTGGAATAGGGGCAAGTTCAAGGAGCCTACAAGTTAATAAGCACCTATCAGATGCTGGGCACGATAAAAACACATCACATTTATTCCTTGACACAATCTTGTGTGGCAGATGTGAGCCCTATTTCACAATAAGGGAAACAGGACTCAAAAAGGTAAAGTAACTTATCCAACACCACAGTTAGAGCTGTAATGAACCCAGCATCAGGCAGACTTCCATGTCAGCACTTCACCATATCAAATTAAACATGGTAACACAGAAGTAATTGTAGAGGAGAGGAAGAAAAAAAATATTGGTTGTATTTTAAACAACTAAGAAGTCAGAGCACTACAAAATGGAGCCAGAGGGACAGATCTCTATCATGAGGATACCTTACAGTCCATAGTGATAAGACATGACTTTTTAATGGTAGTGATATGGGTTCCTAGTGAGCAGGGTACTAGAGTTGAAATTTATCTTGCAGATCTAATGGGATTTCTTCTTATTCTATTATCACAAAACTACGGCTATCTACGTCACAAGATTAAAAGAGAAAAGGATGAATTGGTCAAAATAACTTTTAAAAAAATCTCTTCCTACAAAATGCTTGGAAAATGAATCCAAAAACATATCCTTAGATGATCTAATGAAACACAAAGTAAAATATAGAAAGCAGACAAGATAGAGATGATAAATTCCAATGACCTCTGAGAGACAAAGGAGAAAAAAGAAAAGAAAGGCAAAAAGTAAAATTGCAGAAATGGAAGATTTTATTGAAAGAAAAACAGACATAATTATGGATCAGAAAACAATCACCAAGCTTACAACTGAATAAACAGTTAAAAAAAGGATGAGCCATCCCTCTTCTGAAATCTAAGAAGGACCTAAATTATACAATTAAAAAGTAATTATGAAAAAAGAATGTTCGCCCACCCTCTTCCTTCCTTTGGAGAGTTACGGCATCCAGCATTTCTTGGGTCTTTTACAAGTACAACCTCATCTTACGGCATGCATCCTAACAGGGGTGATACTGCCCCCCAGGGCTGAAAACTGGGTCTTCTGGGGTGAATAACTGTACTCTCTTTAGGCACAGATACACATATAACACATATATCTATGGCATTAACTTTTCTGGGGGGGGAGGGATTGGGAATTCATGTCTAAAATGGCTTCTTAAAGAGGGTAATAAAAAAAAGGTGAGAAATACTGCCTTACAGAAATTCTGATTTGGCTTTGCGTTAGATACATAGTAGAATTCTGAAATACCTTCTCAAACTCTCTTGGGTTTCCAAACTAAAGAAGAAAAAAAAAGAAAATTACAAGCACTTAGTGGCTCTCAGCAGGGTAGCGGGAGGTAAGGGGAACACATGTTATAATGCCTAAAGCAAAAAGAAGGAAAAAAGGGGAGTTTTTCCATGGGGTTAATCATCTAGGGCGTCCATGACACTAGAAACTGAATTGCCCCTGGAAAAGGTAGGCTTAAAGAGGGACAGGACTCACTCGCCCCCACAGCCACCCCCTTCCCGGCCCCCAAATTGTGGAGGTCTACAAGCCTTGCTCAGAACACTGCATCTGCGGAAAGCCACACCCTCTTTATTTGAAGACCAAAGCGGAACATGTGAGTCAACAAATAGCAAACCGCGTTCACCTGGTTATTGAAAAAAGCAACTTACAGCGTTTGCTTTGCACACCCCCTCCCTGACACCAAATTTTTTGAGAAGTCAAAGCATCAATTGGCTACACTTCTCACACCTCCAGGCATGTCCTGATTAACCTCTGAGGATGTTAGGAGCGCCTCTGCCTCCCCAAAAGATTTGTACTTCTAAGGTCCTAAATGCAAGAGAAAGAGAACTAGGAAAACCGGCGCCAACACGTTTTCTTTTCTTTGGCTGTGTTGGAGGTTAGTCTGGGCTGCCTGTGTGTGCATTTCCAAACCTGCACCGGGAGAGGTGGAGGCCTGGGCACTTAGAGGAACTCAAACCAGCAGCGCGGGTGGCTATCTCGGAAGAAAAACGAGTAGGCGTTACAGAGGTTGCCAGCTTTCCGGTGGTGGATCAGGGACCACAGAGAGTCGCTGAGGAGGGCAGAGAGGGGCCGAGGCCCCTTGTGATCACCTTCCAGCGGCTTGACGATCTGCAGCTTCTCGGGCAGGTAGGAGCGGCTGCTGAACGACATGCCAGAGAAGCCGGTGAACTCCGAGAAGCGCGAGTGCGTGCCCAGGGACATGATGCTCTCGGTGGGCGTCAGGGAGCCGCTGAGCAGCTCGCCCTTCTCCGCCAGCTCCCTGAGCTTCCGCTCCTGCTCCTCCTCGAAGAACCTCCTCTCCGAGAGGTAGTTCTCCCGGCGGAGGGACAGCCGCCGCAGCGCCGTCTCCAGGTCGTGGGAGCCCGGGGTGCCCGGCGTGCCCGGCTTCTTGCTCCGCTCCTCGTTTCTGGAAGGAGGGGAAACGGGGTGGGGGTGAGCGCGGAGCACCCAGCAGGGGGCGCTAGACAACAACGGCCTTACTGCTGGTTTCCAGGTGGCAGCTGCATCTTTTAAGGAAACCAAGGCAGTTGAAATTTAGGCTAAAACGGGGAAACAAATGCCTGTCCAGAATGACAATTCCCTCTGTTGGTTCTTTTCTTCCTCAGGGAGGTGAGGAGGGAGCACTAAGGTGCATTGCAAATTTGCACACACTACATAAAATCCAACCCCTACAAAACATCTCCCTCATGATGCCTTAGGAAGAAAACTTCTTCAGGCTGATAACCAATATTTTATAATAACTCTAAGTGGGCTATAACCTTTAAAAATTGTGAATCACTATGTTGTACACCTACCTGTAACTGACATAATATTGTACAGCAACTATACTTCAATAAGAAAAATGATAAAGTCCAGAAAAACCCAAAGTTCTGATAGAGCAGTTTCCAACTGTCTAACCCATCAGTCAGAAAAGCCAATTTTGTGAAGTCACAGGAAAAGGATGGACAATGAAATGGCGGTGGTGCTGGGGTCCTGCAGAACTTCAGGATGAGAGGGACAGACCACCACTGAAGAGGACCCATCCCAGTAGACACCCTGCACCCCACCTCCTGAAGCGAACCAGATTCTGCTCACAAGACCCAGCCTGAGTCCTCCTCAGCCTTTCAGAATCCAAGCTACAAAGGGGTTCATGAAACGAATGTCTGGTCTGTAGCCTAACAGATAAAGGTTAACAGAAAAAAACTGTCATTTCTCCTCTCCTCCAACATTTTACAGGAAAGCCGACTTCTGGTGCATCCTGTTATAACTCTTTAAACTGGTTAACACAGCAGCATCAAGATAAGCATAAGCTCAGCCGGTTGGATCACAGATTTGAGAACTGAAAAGTCTACACTTTTCAGGCGACTCTTATCAGCCCCCCTTCTTCTGATTACCGAACCTGTGTTCAATCCCCCCTACCTGTCCCCAAAGCAGAAAGATAAAAGACCCTGGCTGGCTCACCCCAGGTCTGCTGACTCTGCTTCCAGGATGATGCTGTTGGTCTTGTTGTCAAGGACGACACTGCTGACATCGCTGCCGTAGAAGCTGGACCGGGGGGTGCTGACACAGCTGGACAGGAGGGAGTTCATGGCCGAGGACTGGTTGGAGCCAGGGATGTTCATGGGGGACGGGGTCAGAGACCTCTGCTTGACGACCTGGTTGATGTTTCTTACGGTCTCAAAGACTCGCTTCTGGTGACTGGGGAGAAGGCACAACATCATCCATGACTAAGCAAATGCAGGAATGACCCTGGAGTTCAACCCTCCAAACACTATCCACTGAGAAGCCAACAGGCAGCTGGCCCACTGTGACCCCCAAGCAACCCGACACCCTGTGCCTTTCACGTGTTTCTTAGGGTGTTGGTTGGAATTCAAGAGACTCAATACCCACAGAATTCAGGGCTCCACTATGTGGTTGTGTCCTAAAGTTGATACTGCTTCCTACCGGAGCACAGGCTCCGGATGCGCAGGCTCAGTGGCCATGACTCACGGGCCCAGCCGCTCCGCGGCACGTGGGATCTTCCCAGACCGGGGCACGAACCCGCGTCCCCTGCATTGGCAGGCGGACTCTCAACCACTGCGCCACCAGGGAAGCCCCTACAAATATATTTAATGGTAACTTTTGTCTCCCACCTAGTTTTCTTCTCTCATGATAGTCTCTAGAAAGCAAATTCCAGGAGGGCAGTGTTCACTGCTCAACACATAACAGGGCTCAATAAATTTTTGCAGAATGAGTCTTTGTTGACCATTCATATTAAAAAAAAAAGTAAGACTTAAAGTTAGTCTTAAAAACTTCTATAATGAGATGATAAACACCAAATTAGTCTTTTTTTATTTCCTGGAAACTGCCATTTCTAAGAGCAGAACCACATTTTGATGCTCATTTGTTCTCTTTTAAGAAGAAAAAGGTAGGTATGTTTCTATAATGGCTGCTTCTTTCTGGGCTGCAAAGGGTTTCACATACGCACCGAGGCTTAGGGACTGGTCACTTCCAGGATCCCGTTTAAGTTCTGTCTATGGGATTTGGGTACAGAGAAAACTTGATGAAATCAGATCCACAGGTTCCTTACACCTCTGAGCAGGCCAAGTGCAAGGTCTTAAGTTAGGAAGAGAGATGGCACAGGCCGGTATGTATGCAGAAAGGAAACGGAAGCCTTGCTCACACCCCATCCCCCAAAGAGCCCTCTGTATCTCAGATTGCATCTTATTTTTCTTTTCCTGACAGACGTCAGAATTTTTTTAAGTAACATTTTCCACTGAAAAGAAAGATAAAAATGAGCGGTGGTGTCAAGATGGAGCCTGTGTGAAGAGAGATGGGAAATACATCCGTCCTTCCCTAACTTTCTGCAAGTTCATAATATATATTTAAAACCCAACCAGAGGAGGACGGGGGCTGTCAGCAGCATTCTCTAATTTCCCTTAGTCTAGACTGTCTGCGGAAGGATCACAGCGATCACTGCTGCCATCTGAGGCCCACCCCACAGTCCCTGGGAGCTGAGAACCAAGGCCGTACGCGATGTCTGGCGACTCGGGCTCTTCCAGCTGCAGCTCCTTGCGCATGGTTCCCTCGATCTCCGCCGCCAAGGAGTCCTGGGAAAAGCCGGGAGACACACAGTGAGTGAGCAGCAATTCAAGTGCTCTGTCTTTAGAAGAGGCGCCAAGACAGCCTGGACACAGCATAAACCGAGGCCTCGGAACACAGGGTGACAGCATCTGCCACGGGCAGAATGCCGGGCTGAGCGATCCCCATGGAGCTGAGTGTAAAGCCCCTTAGTCCTATGAACTGAGGGTCTGATAGCAAACCCTACGTTCCCTGGGCTAAACCATGGAGCTGTGGCGGTGACCACAAGAAGAGGCAGAGAGCTTGCGGGGGAGGACCTGAGTGATAGGTGCTGTCATTTGGGCTCTGCTCTTGTGATCCCCGGCCTCCGGCAGGGAAAGCTCCCGTGCCCACCAACCATCTGCGGCCCACCCACCTTTAACAACCGGCTCACATCTCACTTCCGCCAGGAATCCTTCCTCTCCTCCCCAAGGAGACAGCAAACACACGAAGACCTTGCCAGTTCTCTGAACACTCCACTTGCGTCTTTCTCTAGCCAGGTTGTGAATTTGTGGGTCTGGGGAAGACCAGTCATTGAGGACTTCTCACCTCCTGGATGGGCCAAGCCCCAAGCTCAGACTCAGCAATGGAGGGGCCTGCTGAGTACCCCTCTCCCTGAACCGCCCACCAGGCCAGGCCTCACTGGGCGAAGCGGGGCCTGACAAACCATCCCTCATGCTCATGCAGGTGGATGCCGACAGGACCAGGGTGTGCAGAAAAGCACCCGCTGAGGCCTCAGAGGAGGACACCACCTAGGAGAACCTGAAGAGAAGGGCTAAATGCGTGCTGAACAACAGAACTTCCTGCGGTGACGGGAATGTTCTCTTTCTGCACCATCCAGTATGGGAGACACTGGCCACACGTGGCTACTGAGCGCTTGAAATGTGACCAGTGTGACTGAGGAACTGAGTTCTTCTTTTTTTGCGGTACGCGGGCCTCTCACCGTTGTGGCGTCTCCTGTTGCGGAGCACAGGCTCCGGACGCGCAGGCTCAGCAGCCATGGCTCACGGGCCCAGCTGCTCCGCGGTATGTGGAATCTTCCCGGACCGGGGCACGAACCCGTGTCCCCTGCATCGGCAGGCGGACTCTCAACCACTGTGCCACCAGGGAAGTCCGGAACTGAATTCTTAACTGCACTAATTTTAAGTGATTTAAATTTACATAGTCACTTGTGGCCAGTGGCTTCCCAGCTGACAACGCATGGGGCCTCCTCCAGGGTTTCCACCTCCAGGGCCCCCCAGTCCACTGGGGATGCTCCCGTCTGGAATTTGTAGTTTTTAAACTAGTTTATTTTTCTTAATACTGTTTACATTCCAAGTTCTGCACAAGGGAAGGACCTTCATACCACTTAAGAGAAACAAGATACCAAACTACTAATGACACTGCTGTTCTGAAGGAAAGTCACAAGCAAGGTCTGTGACATTTGTGGCCATGATCCCCTCTGGGCCATCTGGAGATGAGCATGGATCCCTTCTCGGAATAATGATCTTAAATGAATAAAATAATTAGGATTAAAGAGGAAGCCAGATATACTGAGTTAATTACTAAAATATTAATAACTGCAAGTATGATAGAGTAACACACAGGATCGGGTTTCAGGACTGGTAATGACTGAAGCGGAGATTAGCACAGGTGGTGTCTTGGGACATCTGTGGCCACTGACATGTGCTATGAGAAGAGCTGTGATTTCGATGGATGACAAAGTCACGGGGATGCTAATATCGCTGTGGTTTGTTACCTACCTTCATGAAGGAAGGAAACACCAAATACAGTTAGGGATTAATGAACATATAAGATATCATCCTCCCTCGACGTTCAAGGGCCCACTGAATCCTGTCTGTAGATCCCAGATTAAGAACTCTTGGCCATAACGCAAGAGAACTGGGAACATACTTGAGCAAAACCTGCTACTCACTGTTTTATTCAGCCGTTAGAAGGGCTGGGAGCAAGAGAGGCAGAGCCGAGTGTTCTGCTCCAGAGACACAGGCATGATGCAAGTTTTAGATTGCCTTAAATACCTTTCATGCATAATGCACTTTAAAAATAGCCGTCTTCAAAAACTGAGCTCTGCCAACAGCAGAAAACGGGCAAACAAAAGGTCCACCTCAGCAAATAATAAACACTGAGAATCAATCTCTCCAGAAGAAACCCAAGTGCAGACTTTCAATTCAACTTTTCTTACATCCTGGTTTAGCTTTAAAGGGCAGGTCTGTCCTTGAGAGCAGGAACACAGGAGAGTGAACCCCAGGCATGCAAGAAACAAGACAGCCCCAGGAGATGTGAAACCGGGAAGGAGGGAAAGGGAGGCAGGGAGTGTACAAAGCTACACGGGCCTGTCTGTGAGCCGAGCATAGGCAGCTCTAGATGGGGATTCAGGGGATATATTGTCCTTTGCTGCCTTCACTGGGATTCTTGGAATCACTGGATCACCAATCTGCTTCTTGGAAAGCTGACTTATTTACGTTGTGTCTTTCTTTTTGGTTTCCCTTAGATTTCAATCAGGTGGAGAGAGAGCGCCTGACTTTATATACGAAATCAAAGAAGAAAAGGAGATCATGATTTAGAAAAAGTGGTTCAGACAGCAAGGGGTTGGGTGACAGTGTCTGCAATGGGGAGGGGGAATCTGTGAAGAAAAAAGAGCCCTAAGTAAAGGTCAATTTGAAAGGGACCAACTTTCACAAACATTTATACAGCCCTCCACTCCTAGTTCACTTAGGGGAGTTTCTCTCAGAAGTTCTTCTCTCCTCAGAGAGAACTGGTATCTCATCAAAGCATGGAAATGGAGCCTGAAAAGTTCTTGGTGGTTTGCTTTTCAGTCTGTTGATCCAGTCATCCAGATCTAATACCTACAATATACCAAGCACTGTGCTAGGTGCAGAGTATTAAAGAGAGGGAAGGAGGAAAGAGCAAATAAGACATGGTCCCCACCTTCAAGGGGCCCTAGTCTGACAGAAGAAGATAAAATGAGAAAGTTCCCCAAATACTACTGGAAAATGACCAGCAGAGGGGCACCACCCTGTGCTGGCCATAGGGAGAGGCCAGCCTCCTGGAAAGCCCCCTTCTCAACCACATTCCCCTAACGCTTAAACACGAAACAGATCAGGCCAGGGTGAAAGAAATAGGATTGTGGGGAACTAAGACGAAAAATATAAAAACGTCACACCCAGCATAGAGGGAAATCTTTTTTCAGATCACAGATGCCGAAAGCCACCAGAACGGTTAATAAGCATACAAAGAACCAGCGGAAGCTTAAGGCAATTTAAGAATTCTCGAATGCGCTTGTGAGCCCAAAATAGCACATACGCTAAAAAGCTGGGGGGGGGGGGAATAATGTAGACTGCCTTCCCAATACCTGAGGTGCCTACTAAACCTAGTTCCTACTAAATTTATCTTCCAAGGGCAGGAGTAGAAAAGACAGATTCAGAGGGACGGAAAATAAAGGACCAATTCGTCTCACGTGGTTAAGAAGCCAGGGGCTGGGCTCGCGAGCCCTCACCTCAGATCCAGATCCAAGCTGCAAAAGGAGAAGCCACCTGCAGAGGCTCAGCTCCAGACCCGCCCTCCTCCCAGGAGCACCCGCTGGCCTGAGGGTGGGAAGTGGGGGTCAGGCAGCAGGCGAGCACTCACCATGGGAAACAGGCCCAGCGAGTGGTAGCGCCTGGACGTGGTGTTGGGCATGGTCTTGTTCCGGAGGTTCTTGAGCTCTTCCTGGGCCTCATGGAGCATCTCCATGCACTCGGCGTACTTGTCCTCCAGCTCGCGCAGCTGCGGGACACCAGGAAAGAGCAGAGGGCTGGGATGTGAGACCTGGTACCGCCCACCCACCCACCAGGATCACTACCAGAGGCTCCCGCCCTCCACAGGGACCAGCTGCCCTGTGTCCTGAGGCCAAAGAGTCCTCAAGGCACAGTTTTTCTTTTACTTGCAGACTCGGAAATCTCCTAAAACACTAACGAGCAACTGAGAGAAAACAAACGAGAGGGCGAATCATCACTCCCTCGTTTCCTGCCACGTCTTTGAACGGGGCTCCTCTGACATGGCGTGCTCTGTGTCCTTTCCCTTATTGGAACGTTTGTCGGGAGCCCGTGAGCGCCGGGCTCCAGGCTGGTGTACAGCCCAGCCTCCCAGGTGCTCACGACCAGCGTCAGCTCAACTGGGAGCTGCCTTAGGAGTAAGAATGACATTCAATTCAAAATCAGAATGGTTGTTAAGATGGACGGGACCCACACAGCCTGCTGGAGGGAGGCTGATGTACCCCAGCTGGGACCGGGGCCCTGATGAAATGAGGGAGAGCCACTCACCTCGGCCGTGAGCTGCCGCTGGGCATCCTTGGCGGCCCCCAGGTGTTGGACAAGTTCTTCATTTTCCACTGCACACTAGAACGTGGCAAAGGGAAATCAGCTTCTCTTTTAAGACACGTAGAAAAGTCTAACTTTTCCCCTCTTATTCCCTGATCCGTTATGATCCTATCACACGTCCACAGGGAGATTTTATCTTATACTGGAGTAAAATTTTGTCTTTTATATAGTTTGGAAGGCAGCGTACTTCCTGTGTCGGCGTTCATTCCCTATCGCTTACCCCTCCCCTCCATAGTCACAGCCGCTCTCTGGAAGCATTTCACCTCAGGCTTCTAGCAAAGGCCTGACGTGGGGAAACTTAATTGTTTTTCCGCTGCTTCATCTTAAATCTAAAGGCGACAAGGTTCTACTGCAGAATATACAGATGCCCTAAGGACAAATACCAAACGGGATCATTCAGACTTTGAATTCCCAAACTCTCTGTTTACAGCCCCTTTACCTTTCTTAAAGAGTTCTATTCATTTGCAGATTTTTCTTCGGAGGTAAGTGGTGATAAATGTGATCCCCTTGCCAATTCAGGGCAACAAATTTTATGCTATTGAATCCGCTAAGCTTTAGCAAAAGCTCTAAAGGGACGGCACAAATTCCTAAAATATGAATCTAAAGGGCACTGTCTTTGGGGTAAATGCCCCTTCTCGATCTCAGAACAGCTAGTTTTGCATCGGCCAGAGAAACAGAAGCCTTACAGCTTTTGCCTTCTTCTGCAAATCAACTATTTGAGAGAGCAGGTGTGTGATCTCCTCCTGCTGGCGGGCAGCATCTTCCGTCTTCTTGGCCAGTTCCTCCGAGATACTGGCAATCTGCACGTTGGCGTCCCCTTTGACCAAGAAACGACAGTCACAAGAGCCAGAGAGAATGGTTTCTTTGTGGTTTGTCCAAGAAAACAACATCTTTATTACAAGACAGGGGGGAGTAGTGGAGAGGGCACGTGAAGATGGCTTGGAGGGAGAGTCCCCATCTTCCTATATGGGCTCGGTCTGTCGTGAGGAGGAGCCGGCCCACCGGCTGTGGCTCGCAGGCTCTGTGTGGGTCCTCACCCCACTGCCCAGAGCCACCTCCCCAGAGAAAATCGGGCAGGCATTCGCAGTCAGCCCGGAGGTGCTATAGCAAACAGAAGACGCCTCTGGCCAATTCTGCACGTTCCACACAGGAACACACCCCCATCAGTAACAGGAACCCCTGCTGCACTCTGTTCTAGAAAGGAACTATCGCCATGCACAACACAATTCCCCTGGGCGTTTTCAACCCATATTCAGAGCCGTAACTCATTTGACTAGATTTAAACATAGGGTGCGTTTCATTGACTTAGTGTTTCGCGGACACTCAGAATACTGTGTTGCCCGTTTGTCTTAACGTGTAAACTTATAATGGAGAGGGTGGGGGGAAGCACATCGTATTTGCAAAGCTGAGAACTCTGGCCTCAACGTTTACACATCAAATTACTGATACTATAAGGCTGTTCTTCCACATCTTCAGCTCAGGACTCCGATGCTGGACCTAACTCAGACATTCGATAACCAATATTCCAGCAGAAAGCCAAAATTAAAATTAATTTTAATTAATTGCGAGAGACTGGGAATGTATGGCTGACAACACCGCACCCGCTGTCTCATACACGAGGGTGAAGGGAGCCACACAAGATCAGGGGAGGCCTCTAGTTTTCAGAAAAAATGCTACTGAGCCCAGGCTGGCAGGAAGACCACACTCTATCAGGGGATGCAAATCCGTCTGGTCTTAATGATGGCAGGTGGGCAAAGTAAAAGCGGGGGACAGGAGGGGCGGGGGGCAGGCCATACTCAGCTCCTTCACGCAGTCGTTGACCAGCTGCTGCTCCTTTTCTTCATAGGTAATGGTCTCCGTCTTCAGCTGGCAGGCCTGTGGACAAGGCTCAGGTCAGAGACCCCACAGTCGCACCTGGACAGCCTAGGGGATGCAGCAAGGGCTAACCTGGGTCTGGAAAGCTGCCCTTCAGCATCTCCCCAGCTGTGACCCACTGAGCCCTCAGAGATAGAAAGTCAATCCCAACCACTAGAGGGCACCACACGAAGCAGCTGCTGAAACTCTTGTGAGCGCCCCCTCTATCCGTCGGCCTGTCTATTCACGTGTGTCTGTCCTGGCTCACAGTCATGGACCCCCTTGTGACCCAAACAGTGGCTATGACACAGCCCTGCCTACCGTGGGCATTCTAAGGATAATCACCACCACAAGAATGGCTAACACTTAGCACACCTACTACGTGCTGGGCACCATCCTCTGAGTTTCTGAGTGGGAGTTAGACCTGTTGTATTCAGCTGAGTAAAAACAGGGTAGAATATGAAAGCATTAAAGTTCAGAGACCCAAGAGCTACCCCTCGGACTCTGGATGGCTTTGCTCCTGGCTGAAAAGGTGGGAAGATAAGACACCTGAAGGCCCCAAGAAAATGCCCCAGTTAGAGAGGTATCTCTGAGCCCTCAGGTCCTGGCCCCAGAGATGCCACAGTCCTGAAAGCCAGATGCAGGAGCCGGAATCTGTGGCTGGGATCAGATTCCCTCCGCTTGCTTTAGGGGAAGACTCCGACACAGGGACAAATTGCTGTGTGCCTGGGGCTAGAGCATTTACTTGGGACAGATGCTGGAACTCAGAATGGGGAAAACTGGACTGTCGTCGTGGCTCAGCCACTGCCTGGCAGAGAAAGCTTGGTCGCACTGGGCTTATGTCTCCCATCAGTAAACGAGAGGCTGGAAGAGTTGATGGCTAAGAGACACGAATGACCCTTTCCTCAGGCAGAAGAGCATCCTGTTAAGCCCAGACACGAGGCTCTTCCCAACACGTGAGGCAAGTTCGAGGTGACAGGTGGTCTGCCCTACTGGAGGGACTTTGGGGAGCCCTGGGCCAGCTTAGGTGAACATGCAGCCCAAACTTGACAGACAAGGGCCTGATCGATAGGGCTGTACCACACCTCTGGCTAGAGAGCATAAACTCACTGATAATTAAACAAAAAGTACTAAATTTGCATGCATCTGTATTTCTGGATGGGGTAGTGGGTGAAGGGAAATAATGTGGGGTTTGGAGCCACAGAGACTTACAAACCCTGGCTCTGTTGCTCACTAATTTGCAAGATCTTCGGCAATCAAAACACTTAGTAGGGCTTCCCTGGTGGCGCAGTGGTTGAGAGTCTGCCTGCTGATATGGGGGACACGGGTTCGTGCCCCAGTCCGGGAAGATCCCACATGCCGCGGAGCGGCTGGGCCTGTGAGCCATGGCCGCTGAGCCTGTGCCTCCGGAGCCTGTGCTCCGCAACGGGAGAAGCCACAACAGTGAGAGGCCCGCGTACCACAAAAAAAAAAAACAAAACACTTAGTAGCCTGGGTCCCGGTTTTCCCTACTGTAAATGAGAATCAGAGTAACCGGCTTCCAGCCTTGTTGTGAAGATTTTTTTAAAAAAAAGAATGCAGGCAAAGTACCCACCACAGTGACTAGCCAATCAGAAATACTCAAAAGCACGGGTTTCCAAGCTGCCTCACTCAGTTCAACCTTTTTAAGTTAACTGTCTAAGAAATATGTCTCCAAGTTCTCGGGTACTATTAGGGCACATCTGACCTGCAGTAAAGTGAAAACGAGGCTTTCACACCAGGCCTCCAAGTCACTTCTACGTCCGAGCTGGAGACCACCACGGCAAGGCCCCACTTTCCAGGAGCTTTGGCCCTGACCGAGAAGGAGAAGGGTTTGCCACTCTTACCCAGCCTCACGCTGCATAATTCGCCAGTCCGTCTGCTGCAGCCCGGACAGTATGTGCTGCCCTTTGAAGACAATGCCCAGCTCATAAATGAGGCACGCCCTCTGGGCACTTGGTGTGGCTGTGACCCCAGGTCCACATGGCTCTTTCATAGACCATCACCCTGGAGGATGGCGGGGCTGTAATCACTGCTATTCTCACCAGACATGCAAAACGGGACCACCACCCTTGCAGAGGGGACGAGGGCAGGGAGTGCACTTCACCTCTGATCGAAGTACAACGTTCTCCTCTTCAAGGTCCTTCAGCTTCTTCTGGAGAGAATCCAGATGGAAGTAATTCTGGACGGAGGAGGACGACTCATTCCTCTTCAACCTGGGGGAGAAAGTTCACTTTCTAGGGAGGGAGGCATTTCCTCCGACCACCTGGCAAGCCATGGAGAAGCACAAAGAAGGGCCGTTTCAAGGAAAGCTCATGAAAGGTGCAGGGGTAACAATGACCCATCAGGCTGCTCCCTCACCACCAGGAAAACAGCACAGGCTTACAACACTTCAGAGCCACATCCCAACCCTTTGCTGCCACTTTGCCTCAGGTTTCGGGGGAACCAACTCTATTTGAAGTCTACACGATCTGGGATGCCTTCTATGTGCCAAGAACTATTTTAAGTACTCTACGTGTATGAACCCATTCAGTGCTCACAGCCCTAAGAACTGAGTACTATTATTATGCCCACTTTACAAATGAGGAAACAAGCACAGAGAGGTTAATAACTTGGCCATGAGCCACAGAGCCAAGATCTGAACTCAGGCCATCGGGCTCTAGAGTTCATGTTCCTAATAGGAGACTCTGCTGACACAGAGAAGCCCCTCCCCCCAGGCACCCCCCAAGGACCCACCACAGCACTGGTGGCTCCAAATGCAGAGTCCAGCCTGTTACTCCTTAACAGCCAGGCCAAACCAATCTGAACTGACAAATAAGCAGTAAGACCCAGGAAGAGGAAAACTAAAATCCCATCAGAATAGGAAAATCCATCTGTCGGAGGCACTCAGAGATGTCTGGCTGAGAAGGCTGAGAGCAGCTGACCTGTGCTGCCAGTGAAGGTGATGCTGTCTAGGCAACTCCAAGCACATGGACCACAGCCAGCCAGTGCTCTGGCCTCTAGAGACAGGCCCTTGGGTGACTTACGGGGTGGAGCACACAGACTCCGGCTCGCTCTCCTCTGCGGCGCTGGTGTAGAACTGAAGCAGCTCATCCTTCATGGACAGTTCATGCCGGAGCTGTGACACCTGCACAAACACAGCCCGTCACGCGCTCTCTAAATGTGACAGCATCCCCACTCGTGCTTAAACACTTATTGCTCACTGACAACATTTTTTAAATTCCTCATTCAACGTGAAGGCATGCCACTGATTTTGTGCTATTCAAGGAAAACAAAGGGTTGAGTCTGATCCCATTCAAGAAAAATACAATCAATTACTTTTTGGCAAAAATCCCTCTGTTTAAATTTGTAGTTTTTACTTTGGTACAAAGAAGAGGTGAGAGGGGACTAGAAGGTGCTAGAATGATGGCTGGGGTGGGGGGGGGTGGGCAGCAAGACAGCAGAGGGGCTTTGCAAGTAAATGGATGACCAGCTGGGAAAACACTCAGAGAAGCGGACCATGTTACCACATGGAGGAAGAGGCCATTCACTTCTGCCAAAACCAAATCCCATCTCGGACCAGGACCCCTGGTGATGTCAGTTCCGGGTGGGCAGCTACAAGCAGCGAGCCCGGCAACCCTTGTTCTCCCGGCTTGGAAAATCTCCTAGCGCCACCCTGTGACTGCTACACCCTCACAGGAATTCTGGCCAAGCTTGGCCAGACCTTGCTTTGTACTCAATGACTACAAGATAGGCATTCCAGATACAGGAAGAAAAGAGGCAACCATGAGGAACTGGCCGTACCGACTACTCTGCAAGGATGGCTCTGCAAGTCGCACTTATTTATACTTCAGGTTTAAAATAAACCTGAGCCATAAAAATTTTCACCTGCCCTTTCACCATTCAGCACCGATGAATAGGCAACCAGCACGGTGAGCGAGGATCATAATCGTTTTAATTCTTTCTTGTTTCTAATTTGATTTGGGGTCTATAGTTTATCCCAACTTTCCTACACAACACCGTGAATATATTTTATCTTCCATGGAGAAACCAGCTTTATGTGCATAAAGGCTTCGGATTCAACACCTAGACTGATCATTTAATGACGTGCCCAGGGGAAACAGTTTTCAAACTCCAAGGTTTCCCAAGGGGACAAAAAGTCACTTCCACCCCCAAGCGCAGGATGCACTTTGTGTGAGGAAAGGAAGCCCCAAGCAAGGGCAGCACCTTGGAGAAGTAGCGCGTGAGGGGCGACGGGTGACCATTTACTGGTTCCTGATGGCATGTCCCTCTGCTCAGAAGGGGCCAAGTAGGGGGCCAGGCTGACCTTCTCCCATACTTGGGAGAAGGGAGATTCAGGTCATGATGCTGGAGGCCAGGAGAGCAGGGGTCAACTTTATTTCTCCTTGAACACGACCGTATCTTACCTCATCACCTTTTAAAGAAAGCCCAGGATTAAAACTTGCCTTTATACAGTGCTGTACATCACTTATATCTCAGTAACACCGGAAGGGGAAAAAAAATCAATAAAAATTACAATAAACCCTTAAAAAAATGTTTTCTTATCGAGTGGCTACTCTGTTTCATCACATTAAATGATTGGTAAACACAGACAACAATAGCTGGGAATATCTTTAATGAGGAAAAAGTCTGAATACGTCTTAGGGACATGAATAAGGGCATCCCCGTCGCGCCCCCCCCCCCAACTAAGAAAGTTTCTGATAGAAAATAAGGGAGAAGAAATGAGAAGAAGGAAAGCCAATCAAAGTCCTCACAGTTCAGATTCACTGTTCAAAGGCCAGTTAGGGGGTTTCCCTGGTGGCACAGTGGTTGAGAGTCCGCCTGCCGATGCAGGGGACGCGGGTTCGTGCCCCGGTCCGGGAGGATCCCACATGCCGCGAAGCGGCTGGGCCTGTGAGCCATGGCTGCTGAGCCTGCGCATCCGGAGCCTGTGCTCCGCAACGGGAGAGGCCACAACAGTGAGAGGCCGGCGTACCGCAAAAAAAAAAAAAAAAAAAAAGGCCAGTTAGGATGATGGCAAAGACACTAGCAAGGGGGGCCTGGCTGTAAGCTCCTAATGCTGGTTGTAGCAAACCCGCCCGACTCTGCAGCCTTCCTCCTCCCGACCACACCGTATTCCTCCCAGAAAACCAGTGCCGCTCCTCTGAGACCTCAGCCCCTAAGTTAAGCCTAAAATGTTCTTCCCCTGCCCCCCACCCCCCATAATGATGGGGGCTGAAGATATAGACCAAGATTTGTATCATTAACATAGTAGGGCTTCGATCATGAAAACAATAGGCTATTTTTGGTTTTGTTTTAGAAACACAAAATTATATTGTGCTGATGAAGGGGCAGTCACTGCCTCACTCTGCAGCATGGCTGCAGTTCCTTCTCCGCCTGCCAACGCCCACCCCGGCTCAGGAATCTCCGCTCATTGTTGGAATAGCCTGTGTGCCCTTCAGCCAGCTCTGAGTGTCTTTCTCAGCTGACATGATGATCTAGACTCTTGGAGGACACGGGCTGTAGCTGGTCCACACTGGGGGCCTACTGACCATGTGAGGGCTGGTCCCAGCCTGGGTGACCCATCCACACTGTCGGAAGGAGACACAGATGAACAGGAGGGGCAGCAGGAAGGCAGCTCTCCATGTCCGGGGAGGGCCTTCCCCAGCGGGATGCCGTGAAATCATCACCTTCCTCAGGCACGCCTTTTGCGGCACCCAAGCCCCTGCAGACGCCCCTGCTGGCAGGTCCTCACCTCCTCCCTGATGTGTTCCACCTGCTCCTCCAGCAACTCATTCCTCTCGGTTAGTGTCTTGTTCTTCTTCAACAACGACTGGCCGATCCGAGCAGCCAACTCTAGATCCCGCTCTTTCTGTGAAAGGCAGAAGCGAGAGCAGAGGTTGAGAAAACCCGTGCTTCCAGCAGGAGCCCACAGAACTCAGGGTCAACTGAGGAAAACAAGGGCGTTCAGCAAGGACAAGGGAATCAACTAATTCACCATCCACGCACCAGCGTCTGATACCTGTTCAAAGAGGAGCTCACTCAGCTACCAGGGCCCCAAGCAATGAAAGGGAACCTTCCGATCTAATGAAAACAAGTCTCTTCCTACAGGAAAGACATGCTTCCAAAAACCTTTCTATCCAACTGCTTTTGGTCCTTGTGTAATCATTTGATAACCTATCTCTCTACCTGAAGGGCTGAGCTACTGTATCGCCAGCACCCAGCACAGGGAGACACTCGGTAACTATTTGCTCAATGAATAAGTGAATCCAGAAATTCCAAAGTGCACTTAAAATAGCCAAGGCAGCCTCTCTGGCACACGTTAAGCTGGAATTTACTGAGTTCCTTAGATTTACCGCGTATGAAACAAAAATGTTTAAAGTTACTCTAAAACAGGATACAGTTATGTTTCTTTTACTTACGGAAGGTAGGCTACTTAGGCTTTATTTTTTTAAAAAAATAGCTTTAAAAACAGAGAAACAATGCATAACATTGCCCTACTTCAGAAACAAAGACTGTTGCAGACAGAATTTTCTGTTAGCTCAGTTGCTGACATTTAGAGCACAGCAGGGCACAGAGGAAAATCTTTACTGGCATACAAAGATACAGCTGCCTTTATGGGAGGAAAGTTGTTGCCTGACAGTGGGGACAGCGGGGTGGATGCCGTCACCAAATGCAGACTCACTGATCCTTGCTGGTGAAACTGCTGGCCATTACGAGTAGATGCACTTGCTCACTTTTAGGCGGGGATTGGCATGGGGGGGAGAACTCCGGAAAATGAAATCCTTTTAGAAGCCTACGCTAATTATTCTGCTCATCTGGTGTCAAAAAGCAGAAGAAGAGGGACATGGGGTTTTGAGCAGAAAAAAGCTGGGGATTCAGGAATCCCCGCTTCTGATAACCATGTAGTCTTATGGCTTCCACTCATCCCAAACACAGACTAGAAACCATCAGTAGGTTGAGAAGCATTTTAGTCATGGCAACCGCCATTTTGTTTTAGATGACATTCAACAGCATAGAACTGAAATACCAAAGTGCGTTCCACATAGTAAGGTTATCACTTCATGCTTAAATTTTGCTTGTCACACATTTACCGACAACCTAAGAGGCATTTCTTATAGCAGGTACCCGTCAAAAGTTTAACTGCTCCAGGTGAACCGTTCTACCCTAAAATTTGAGAGTCTGGGTTCTGATTCAACATCCCTGGGGCCCAGTTCCCTCGTCTGTGAGATGAGGTAGGGTGGACGGGCAGACTTGCTGAGGGACCCTTGGAAGAATCTTCTAGCGCTATGATTCATTGAGTGGTAAGATATTTCAAAAAGCATCTTTTGTTTCTAACTTTTTATATATCCACCAAATTATACCATGCAACAGTAGCACACCTTCCTTTGCTCATCATGGGAGTTTGGCTGAATTACGAGCAGAGCACTGGAGGTCAGAGCATGGTTTGGGGGGACTGAATCCAACAGCGATTTGGCTCTCTGGAGCTCTTGCATGAATGATGGTCTCTCTCCCCTAGGTCTTCCATGGTCCTGAAACCTGTAACTGCTGTCCCAGAAGCCAGCTGGGTGTCAAGTGAGCCATAAATTCCTCCAACTCTTTCCCAATCTGTGCCTCCCCCTCATGCCCTCCCAGGGAACAAAGGGGACCAGTGAGTCTGCCCAACGAACCGAGACGCCCCTCTCTGTGCATTCATCCGTGCCGGCTACTGTGTCTACCAAGGAGGGTCCTTATCTCAGCGGCCCTTTATTACTTTTCAGACACAACGGTTGTGCGTATTTGGTACTGGGAGGAAATGACCCACAGGGATTGTGTGAGGGAACCCACTTCTCCAGGGGCCGTCTCAAAATTAGCAAGTAGTGCAGGTGGTTTCAGCTGGCTAACTCTCCGTGAAAACTGTAGTACCACCGTCCATTTCCCTTTGGAAGTGTGGTCTCCATAAAGCTCTCACTCCAGTCAGTTAGATCTTTCTACTAGAGCAAGCCCTCAGACTGAATACCCAGCAGGTGCTTCACGCTCGCTGGTTCACTGCCTACCGTTCTGTGCTGCTTGCCGTCATGCAATCCAGCTGCTAAGCTCCAGCACACACAGACATTTCATAGGCAGATTTCAGTGCAAACGAATCAAGCCAGAATCATAATGATGAAGACAGGCTGGGCAAGGCACCGATGAGCACGTGAAGAATGCTGAAGGCGTCCCACGGCACACAGGGGCCAGAACCCAAGAGGAATGGGACGCAGGCAGGGGAAGGAAACAAATGCTGAGGGGCTCGACAACGAAGCCCCTCCCCACTATACCCCAATACACGTCAAATCTCAGACTTGAGGGCCTCCTTGCCCTCCGGAGGGGACAACTCTCACTGTGTCTACACTCAAAATCTAATCTGTATAGTAACATAAAGAAAATGCTCTGCTGGAAAAAAAAAAAAAAAAGGAAGTTAGAGTAAAAATATTCAGAGATGAAATGAAATTCTTAAACAAAAAAGTCATCAGAAGGTCTCTGGTTTTTCAAAGGCAAAAGGCCAGCTGGGTTTCTCTTTAAGAATTTCAGTAATCGGGCTTCCCTGGTGGCGCAGTGGTTGAGAGTCCGCCTGCCGATGCAGGGGACACGGGTTCGTGCCCCGGTCTGGGAAGATCCCACATGCCGCGGAGCGGCTGGGCCCGTGAGCCATGGCCGCTGAGCCTGCGCGTCCAGAGCCTGTGCTCCGCAACGGGAGAGGCCACAACAGTGAGAGGCCCGCGTACCGCAAAAAAAAAAAAAAAAAAAAGAATTTCAGTAATGAAAAGAGTCTCATTTCTTACAACCAGCCAACATGTGATAAATATTTACTTCGAAAACCAGGAAAACAGCTAGGAAATGACCACTGGATCAAACTCCAGTGAGAAAATGAGACATAAATAAATCTCAATTGGGAAATCAGCTATTAGAAGAACTGGTTCTTTTATTCCCCAGGAGATGGCGGTCAGGTGGGGCTCATTCTGGCTCTCCTAGCTCCCTCTCCGCAGCTATGTTTCGCTGAAAACTTAATGCACTGTAGGATATACGTATCTGTATGGCTGATTCATTTTGCTGGGCAGTAGAAGTTAACACAACCTTGTAAAGCAACTATACTCCAATAAATTTTTTTTTTTAAAAAGACTGTGGCTTGTGTCTCAGCCCCTTTTAGCAATGACCATGAACACTCGAGCCGCCTGGCACGGCCCCAGAGACGGAGAGCTGCCTGCCTCCCACGCTGAGCAGCTGACTCATCTCATTCACCCATTTGGGGATAAAAAAGCATGACTAAGGAGCTCCTGGAATAACCCTCTCCGTAACTGGGGAGGAGACAGCTTTGCCCAAAGGTAAATTCCGAACAGCAGCAGAAGCCAGGGCGAGCTGCAGAATCCTCTTTAACCCGAAAGCAAACTCTTCACATTGGCCAAGGGCTGTGCTCCGGCATCCCGTGCAAATCCCGCCAGCACCCCGCCTGCCTGCGGCAGCCGTGCAAAACCAAAGCAAACGACCAGAGGAAACGGAACCAAAGCCAAGAAAAGCACAGCATGGCACAACCTTCACGCGACTGGGGCAATTAGACTTTAACCAGAAAACCCGCCTAGTTCCAAAGAAAGGCAGCAACTCAGATGTGATTCTCATCAGGAAAAGGAGAGGCACAGCGTTGTATATAAAACACGCTGATGCACACAGACCATGGCCATGGTGAGCTGTTAAAAATAAAACAAAAAAGCACAGCAAAGAGCCACCTGAAGAGACTGCCCCACAAATATTCTTTTGAGCAACTCAGTTTTTTTTTAAAGATGACAGCATACTTCTTGATACAGTGACACTCATTTAAGCAATGAGCTATGAAGTGTTGATGACCAGGATCTCCATACAGGGCTGGAGTCCCAGGCTCCTCTGACGTGGTCCTCAAACATCCAAGCAGAGACGGGTCTGGCCCTGCAAAGTCCTCACCCAGCCCTGCCAGCTCACACCCGGCAGAAGCCAGGAAACACGGGCCATGGATACTCACTGAAGCAGCATCCCATTAAAAAAAAAGTTATCCAGTTCATGTTTTTAAAGTAAAAATGTCTCATTGACAATCAACTCACCATACTCCCCAAAACTAAATAAACAGGGCAGTAAACAACTACAGCCAAAATCAACAGGGCCACGTGCATAGTGGTTAAGGGCCCGGGCTGGAAGGCAGCTGAGCCACCGGGTGTCGCCTGTCCTCTCAAATGTAGGTCCCCTCACAGTAGGATGGGGGAAATAGTGGCACCTACTTCTGAGAACTATCGCAGAATTAATGAGATGATGCACAGACGACATGCAGCTCTCAAAGTTTACCCTTAATTTTAAGCGTGACCACAGAGGCAGACACTTATCAAAGGCCCATCATTTCCAGGATTAAAAGGGCGAAAGAAATCAGGACCCAACAGGGTCCTCGCCTTGGAAAAACTTCTAACCAATCCAGTTGGATGAACAAAGCCAACAGAATGACAGGGTGGCTCCCGAGCTCAGGGCTGGCTGGGGCACGGACTACCTGGGGCTGGAGGAGTGTGAGAGCTTCAGAGATCCCCAATGAGCCCTGCAGTATGACACTCAAGGCAAGAAAAGACAGAGGGGCCAAATGGCGCAAAAGGTCACAGGTGGGAGAGCAGGAGGCAGGTCCCAGTGATGAGTATTAGGAGGATTCAGGAATGTGATCAAGTGTGTAGCCTTGAATGCCATGCCAAGGAGTTCTGAGTGTCGCGGGAAGCCGAGGTCATTAAAGAGGGCGTGGGAGGGTGGCAGCTGCAGGGAAGATGACAGCAGAGAGAAAACTCAAATCTCACTGCCAAGGCTCCAGAAGCTGGAGTGGTGGCCTTGGAAAAAAAATAATAAAGGTACAGACGTAGGACCTCCCTCAGAAGACTTGAGGACTAACTGGGTATGGAGTGAGGAGTGGATTAGAAACAGGACAGTGTTGGGGAAAATTGACACAGCAGGAAGGGGGAACATGGTAAAAACTATTTTCAAAAGTTGGTGGTGCCAACCAAGCTAGCCTACGAGGTCAATAATGCCAGCCGCCAAGACGGCTGCAACTGGAGAGTCACCAGAAGGCCAGTGCCCTAAAATGCCTCACCAATGGCCCTGTCACACGGCCAAAAAATCTAAACTCACTTATTCGGGGCTGAGGAGTTTGTAACTTCCCTGACATGCAGGTGGTCAAGCGGGTCTCGGCTCCTGCCCTGTCTCAGCTTCACTGGGTCTACCCGTGGGTGGCCTTCAGGAGAATGGGAGGGGAGTGTGTAGCAGGGCAGGTGAACCCTCAGGAACTTGAGGTAGGGGTAGGGGAGTATTGGAAGGGTCCAGCCCTCAGAGCAGGTAGGAGAACACTGGATGTGCAGAAGGGAAAAGCGCAGGGAAAGAGAGAGACATAAAAATGGGGTGAAAAGGGCTTCCCTGGTGGCGCAGTGGTTGAGAGTCCGCCTGCCGATGTAGCGGACCCGGGTTCGTGCCCTGGTCTGGGGGGATCCCACATGCCGCGGAGCGGCTAGGCCCGAGAGCCGTGGCCGCTGGGCCTGCGTATCCGGAGCCTGTGCTCCGCGGCGGGAGAGGCCACAGCAGTGGCAGGCCCGCGTACCGCAAAAATAAATAAATTAATAAAGGGATGAAAAGATGCCCCCCACCAAAAAACCTCAGGTCCCACACTCCTGCTTGGTCCTGTGTTTCAACTTCGTTCTGCCACTGGCTGAAAATGATGATTTCTGTGTCTCTCATATCTTTCTACTCTCTTCCTCAAGAAGGGCTAATGAAGAGTCACATGACCCCAAATCATTCTAGATTCTAGAGCAGAAACCAGGGTCTAAAAGTCAGCACCTCTGGGACTTCCCTGGCGGTCCAGTGGTTAAGACTTCGCCTTCCAATGCAGGGGGTGTGGGTTCGATCCCTGGTCAGGGAGCTAAGATCCCACACGCCTCAGGTCCAAAAAACCAAAACATAAAACAGAAGCAATATTGTAACAAATTCTATAAAGACTTTAAAAATGGTCCACATCAAAAAAAAAATCTTTAAAAAAAAGGTTAGCACCTCTGCATCTGAGGTCTGATTTTGTGGGGAGAGTGGGAGGTAGTGCTTTAAGATGGGCACTTATTCAATAAATACTGAGAACCTACCATGTTCTGGCCTGTTGAAGGCATGGGGATACACACATTACACTCATCTGCTTCCAGAGGCCACCAAAGCACCTTAATTCTCAACTGTCAACAGAATGCTGAGAAGAAATTGAGAAAAGCATAGTCTCTAAACTAACTGCAGCTCATCTAATCCCAAGCACGTTTCCTAAATTTTCCTTGCCATGCTTGTTTTGGTTATTTCCATGCTGACACCGCATAATAATATTCCCTTAACCTGATGTAAATAAAAACATAACAAAATACAACTAAAACATTACAAAGATGGATAATGATGTATTTTTCTGACATTTTTTGTATACACTTAACATATATCATTAGTATATATTTTAAGGGTTTATAAATCTTAAACAGGGTATTCTACAGCAAGCATTTAAATGCCACCCTATTCTGTGTCATTAATACATTCCTTTTAAAATCCAAAATACCTCGTACAAAGTTACAGTGACAGAAGCCAACATAGCTCTCAGTTCAAAAGATAAATAAAATAAAGCCACTGAATTCTACCCTGAGAGGGCTCAGTTGCTGAGATCCTTCACCGAGAAAGATAGTAATGTATGCTTTAATTGATATAAATTATAATCAGCTATAAATGACTCTTTGCCTTGCCCCAAATCACTTACCTCCTCAAGAAGCCGAGTTACAGAATCTATGTCATTATATGTCTTAGTCATCTGGCCAACTCTTTCAGCACATAAAACTGCAAGAAATAAAAACGACAATGAAACTACTGATGCTGCAAGCCTGCCAAACAAACAACCCACCTAAAAAAGTGACTAAAGTCGTACTGGGCATAAAGGGTGATTGGTTTTGCTGGGTTCAGCCCCACCAGGTTTTGTTCCCCGGTTCCAGAGAAAAGATTCAAGCTGTGGGGTGAGGGGGCAGGGTCTACTGTTCACTGCAAAGCCTTGACGCCGCGTGTGTGTGTGTGTGTGTGTGTGTGTGTGTGTGTGTGTGCGTGTGCGTACGTGCACATACGCACGTGCACACTCGGGGGTGGTGCTGAGGGCAGGGCGCTGGAGTGGAAGGGGGTCTGGCTTCGTATACGGTCAGCAAACCAAAGTGGGTCAGCAGCACAGCGACCGAGGTATGAACCGACAGAAAGATCTAGAGGATCTCGAACCCACTCACTGTACAGACCCCACTACGTGGATAGGCTGGGTCCTTCCCAAAGCAGCTCTTGGTATGATTATTAAACAGCCTTAGCTGATAATTTCATAACGGCACACAGCCCACTCTTCTAAGGCTATGCAACCGGTTTCCAAACCGTGAAAACCAGGGTGACAGATTTTGTTTTTTTAATCCACACTCCCACCCAATACTCTCACATATGGTATTTCATGACATATGCCATTTGCTTAAGAGGCCTTAAGAGGCGGTCTGCGGGCCACTTTAGGACTGTGTTCTTCCACTGGAGAAAAAGGGTGTGCACTGAAAGGAGGTTTTAGTCTCCAGAAAAGTCTCAGGGTGGTTTTATTTTAAATCAATGGCAAGGAATTGATTTGTAGTCCAAATACCATGAAGGTAGCATGGGTTTTATTCTGAGGAGGAAGGAGTGAAAGCAAATGGATTTAGGGCCAAAGTGTAAAATTTTTTGAAACCAGCCACTTAGGGGCTACATAATAACTTGTTAGTAACTCCTCATAACTAAGACTCTAGAAAATCATTCTTTTAAGCGTAGAGGACTTAGCTTTCACAACAACCCACTTGCAGTCACAGCCCATGCAAGGCCTTTGGGAACTGAAGTGTATTGCTAAACCAAACTCAGTAGCGTTACTAATGGCTAACTGCAACTGGAGAGCGATAGGTCTCTAAATATTTTATAAATCCAAGTAGAGATCATCCTGGTGGGTGAGCGCAGAGAAATCTGATCTGTTGGAATGATTTTCTAGCTTAAGGAGGAGACCTGAAATCTGGTTCCAAATCTGAAACCCTCCCAACACAGGGCCCGCAGAGCTGGGGGCTGGGGGGATGAGCAGAGGTTCCTTTGCTGGCCTCTCCTCCACCCAGTTTATGGCAGGAACCCTCCAGCCACTGGAGGGAGCATTGCCTCAGGCATCTTCCTTCTCTTCCCACAAGGAAAAGCAAGGGAGATGTACAGGGTTGCTTTGAACCAGAATTTAATTTGATGGAGATGGAGTCCAGCTCAAATTGCTCTAAATAGATCATCAGCTCCAGGTCACAAGAAATCCTTAAGTGGAGATTCCTGTGCCTCGGACAGGAGGTGGTTTTCATGCTGCACAGCTGTGATGCTCTGCAACGGTACAGCCAAGACCCGGGAGCCCTCTAGCCAGGTCCCTCTAGGATGAGCATGGCGTCCCCTGTCATCTACCGGCGGGTACAAAGGCCTCTCTGTTGAAGCTTGTGCTGCGACTCTAGGGCCAGCTAATGTCTCCCTTGCTCTCCTCAAAGGACCAAGTCCTCTGCTTTCCTGGAAAAAAAGACAACCAGGCTACATTTTAAACTAATCTTGGTTCTGTGTCACCCTAACATAAGAGAACAAGATTCAGAGCAGCTTTTTGCTCTGGGATTGTATTAAACGGAAATTACACTTATATTTTTGAAGCTATTTTTTTTTAATTGAGATCACTGTCGTTAATCACGTGTAGATAATCAGATGCAGATGTCAGAAATAACACAGAGATCCCATATACCCTTTAAGTGTCACCCAACAGTAACATTTTGTAACACTACATTCACAACCAGGGTACTGACATTGCTACAATCCAGGAACCTTACTCGATTTCCCCATTTTACTTGAATGCGCACGCGAGCGCACGTGATTGTGAGTGTGCATGTGTGTGTGTGAATATTAAGCTCTAATGATGTTATCGCCTGTGTAGTTTCTTGTATCCCCCAGCACAAGGACCCCTTGTGTCGCCCTTTTATAAAGCTAATTGTAGAAATATTTAACATGCTTTAACAATTGAACCCGATAAAACGTACACCTGGGCCAGGGTTTTTTCCAGCATTAACCAGTCAGGCACATAGTGTCACCACGTACACAGTGACCGGAGGCTTGGGGTGCAGAAGATGCAGGGAGAACCTCCGGGAGGTTCTGAGGTCTTTGACAGAGCCCACTTACAGAAGTCAGAGGCAGAAATGAAAAACTCCTACGGAAGCATGTGCACTATTATTCCAGTTATGTTTTCAAAATACATATAATCTCACCGGCGGGGGGGTGTCCGGATTTACAATACACACAAGAAAACAGCAAAGCCATTAAAAACACTGATATTTGGATAGAACTTACCAATTTTAATATTCTTTTTTGTGCTTAAAAATTTTTTTTTGTAGTGATCATGCACTGATGGGGAAAACATTACTTAAAGTATTTTTCAAAAAATATGCAGTTGACTACAACAGAGGGTCCTTCCTGAGGTAACTTTTAAGAGAAATTAGTAGCAGCAGCAGCCTACTTTTACCAAAGCATGCTGTCTACAGCCTGGCCTTGTTCTTAGCCCTCTAGATGGATTATACCATTTATTTCTCAGAGCAATAAATACTACAGGGTAGGCACTCACATTAACCTCATTTTACAAATGAGAAACTGAGACCCAGAGAGGTTAACTAACTCATCCAATGTCACACAGCTCGCAAATGGCGAATTTCAAAATAAAAGGAGACTCCTAGCAGGGGCAGCAGCTAACATTTATGGAGGCCCTGCTACGTCCGGGGATTTAATGTGCTTCTTTCGTTTACTTCTCAGAACTATCTTGCAGGGTAGGCGCTGTTATGATGACTACTCCATGGATGAGGAAACTGAAGCTCAGAGAAGTTAAGGACCCGACCAAGGTCACAGCAAATGAGGTTGCATATGGAGGGAACTGAACCGAGGCCAGTCTGGCTCCTGAACTAAACTAAGGAGCCACAAAGGACGCCAGGGCAAGGCTGAGGTCAGCACAAATCAACAAAGTTTAAGAAGCACAAAGAAAGCAAAAAGCATCTGCGGTGTAGGTCAGATCCCTGACTCTGTGGCCCTGAGGCTGAGGTTTTCATAGGAGACTCTACCAAGGTCATGAGGCCCTGGGCAAACTCCTGTAATTGTGTGTCTTGGGTTTCTCTTCCGAGAAATGAGGAATAACAAATGACTCTTTAAACAGGAAGACAAACACAAGCTGCACTTTTCAAGCACCAGTTTTCTAGATACTCAATCTAAAATAAACCGTCACAAGTTTCTCTCTCCAGGAGAACAGTATTTCAAATAGAAGTTCCACTTCTGACCAAGGGAGCTCTACCAAATAAATCCACTTCCCCCAAAAGGTGTCCAAAACAAACGAAAATGTTATGCTCAGTAGAAGCTAGACATAAAAGACCATCTATTATATGACTCCATTCATATTAACTATCCAGCATAGGCAACTTATAGAGACAGAAAGCAGATCGCTGGTTCCCTGAGATTAGTAGGAGTAGGAATGGGGATTAACTGTAAACAGGCACGAAGGATCTGACAGGAGGGAGATGTGTATGTTCCAAAACCGAATTATGGTGATGGTTGCCAACTCAGTAAATTTACTAAAAAACACTAAACTGTGCACTTAAAATGGGCGAATTTTACAGTATGTAAATTATACCTCAATATTTTAAGTTACCACCAAATAACATGGAAACAAGCATCCCTGAACTACCTATGCCATATTCCAGCCACGTCCCCATAACAGGACAAGGTAAACACATTCTTCCACGATCTCATGACGGAGCCTTCCTCCGGCCACAAGAATGTTCTCAGACAGCAAAACTGTTTAGGAATAGCAAATCATCCGTTCGAAAAATCAGCATGATGAACGGCACATAAATGTACTAATCTATCTCACACAGACTATTTTTATTTTTTATTTTATTTATTTATTATGTATTTATTTTTTATTGGAGTATATAACTGCTTTACAATGTTGGGTTCGTTTCTGCTGTACAATGAAGTGAATCAGCTATATGTATACATATATCCTCTCCCTCGTGGACCTCCCTCCCACCCCACCCCCCATCCCATCCTTCTAAGTCATCACAGAGCACCGAGCTGAGCTTCCTGTGCTTTATAGCAGGTTCCCACTAGCTATCTATTTTACACAGAGATAGTTGTCATAAATACTTGCTCAGATGGCAGAAGAATTTCATGATACGTCCATAAGAAAACCGAGAGCCAGCTCTCTCCAGTTTTACTCTTCCACCCTTCTCCCAAGTTACAGCCACTTCTTGGAGATTCAGCCATGCCCTTCCTTTGCCTGTTGCCCTTCAACATCTATCTTCAAAATAATTTAGACTTGGCCCCAAAACCCAAGTGTATTAACTACTAAGACCCATAAGACACACATGATTTGCCTTAAAAAACAAATAAAACCTAACTATTTTCATGCAGCCCTTGAAGTGTGTACAGGAGTAGGGTGAGGCCCACAGTACCTGGTAATAAAAAACAATGCTCATTTGTCAGTAATTAGAACAAAACGAAAAAAGGCAGAACAAATGCTTTGTATTCTTGTTTAAATGGCTTCACGTCAAAAATGGCCAGAAGCATAACGAACCCAATTCTTACAAATGTCCCAGGTCCCTTCCCACCTGTATAAGTCACATGATGGCAGCTGAGTCTTATTCATTTGGGGCCCGACACATGGTTGATGCTCAAAAAAAATGGAAGGTTTTGTTTTACTCCCAGACCAGTCTTTGCAAAGAAAGGCTCATTTCTAAGCAACCAGAGTGCCCAGAGAGGGGTGAAAACATAAAAGCCTGGTGTATAGCTCATCACCTCCAGAGGAGCATGTGTCTTGGAAAGGGGAGGTATCCCCTCCCCGCCAGGCTTCCTGCATGACAAAGAAGCCATCTGGAAAGAGGCAGTCAAGTTCAAATCCAGTGTGACACAAAGACATGATGAGGCACAAAGCTGCGAAGAAAGAAGCTGCATTAACAGAAAGGCATCAACTAATAAGCCGCTGTGGTCTTAAGCTAGAAGCAAATGGGCAGGCTGCTGGCTACTACGACCGCTCTTAGGTGGAAGGTGCTGGTTTATCATGGCAGCTTCAGGGACGGTCTGTGGGACGGCGTGGTGGCAGAGGCCGGCCTAGAGCCCAGTCCATCGCGAAGAGGGGTCTGTTTGGCCACGACCAGCATCTGCATGGTGCTGGGTCTGTGCACTGGGAGGCGGGCGCGAGGTGTCTTGCCAAGAGCAGAGACCTGACCGTACAGCTCTGGCTACATTTACCTGCCCATCAACATCACCATCAGCTGAAATTTTAGTGTGACGGTTGCACAGGCTCACTTCCCCTTGTCAGGGTAGTCTGAGAGCAGGGCACCAAAGCAAGTTACTGAAGAGGCCGGGAAGAAGAAAGGAAATAACTATTAAGTATTTACAACATGCTAACTGCTACCATGGGCATTTTACAAATATTATTTCACTTAAAACCCAGAATAACCCGATGACACAAATATGACCCCTGTGAAACACCATGAGACAGAGAGAGGGGCTAAGTGACTCGTCCAAAGCCAGACAGGACATAAGCATGTACTTGAACCTGGTCTGTTGGGTGCTATAACCATCCACCCTTCCCTAACCTTGAACACTCAGAGTTGACCTATGGTGGCCATTCATCACCAGAGCATTGAATGAAGGCCTCCTTGGTAATAACCAAGCTTCTCACTTATGGACCGCTCACTGTGTGCCCAGCACTCTGCTAAGTGCTAGATGTCTAAGTGCTGGGTGTAGACCCTGCCTTCAGGGTCTATCCTCATCCTAGGAAGGAAGTAATACTATTACCCACATTTTAGACATGAAACTGCACAAGGTCACAGAGCTATCATGAGAGGGTCTGATTCTATTTGACCCCCAAGTTGGGGCCCTTAACCACAGCTGAGTAAACACATGATTCCTACCCTCGAGGACTTCGAGGCCTAATTGGGAAGGTCAGACACATGTATAAATTCGTATGGAACAAGCAGGAAGTACCAGGTGACAAAATGCTCTTGGGGAGTTCAGACACAAGATGGCTGGGGACTGGGGGACAGGTGCCCCAAGAGGGCAGGGCAGAGAGGGGACCCCAAAATGCACAGGCTGTTGGCCAGCTTTGCCCATGGCCAGCCCTGGGATGATGCTGGTACCCCCACCCCAGAAAGAGAACCGCCCTGAACAAGGGACGTCACCAGAGGCCCGCGTGGAGTAGCCATGGATACTAACAAACAAACCCTAGGCTGAAACCAAGGTGATGAAAACCATGGGCAGAGAGACCTTTGTAACAGTGCTGAGGTCAGTGCTGATAAGCTAGGGCAGCTCCTTTCTCTAACGTGACCCTACAGGAGACAGTCCTGTAGGGACTCAGTGCTGCTGGCCACGCTGAATCTATACAGACCGCAGGGCCCAGGCCTGATGGCTCTTTCCATGGGGTGGACATTCCCACCCCACAAGACAGCACAACCACCAGCGGGACGTGGCACCATTCCCCACATGGCCCAGCCTTGCCCCTGCAGCCCAGGATGTCCCTCTCAAACTGGAGGAATGAGCTCCATTTGCACTGCTTCTTGTGCTTCACCTTGGAACCATCTGGAGAATTTGGACACGGGACGTTGGCCATCGTTTTCATCTCAGCTTTTGCAGGTGATAATTACTGGTTAGTGCTCAGCACCTGCAAACTGCCCTTTGTGCGGAAGACTGACAGCAGCCGCCTCTGAGGAGGGGACGTGCGCTGTCCCACGGTCTCAGTAAACCCCAGACCATGCCACATGCTCTTTTCAAATCCTGCCACCCGAAGGCAATCCTGAATGACGCCTGCCAGGAACTGAGTGACCAAGCTTGCAATTGGGTAACAGCCTCAGAAGCGTCCAGGTGAAAAAACATTACACAGTCGGGCTTCTTCAGGCCTCTCCTTGAGAAAGCTGAGGGAAACTGCCATGCAACAAACTACAAGGGAGTGATGACAAAACTCCACTCTTCACCAGTGTTTTCCTGGTGTAGGTGCCGCCACTCGGGCACAGAGGGGGTGTGACCACCATGTCACTCAGCATCACTGCGATTCCCCCCGCTCCAGCTCGTCCTGAGCAGACGGGATGGGGGAAAACAAGCAAAGCCTGTCTTCAAGAACACCACTCAGTAAGAAATCACTTGAGATCGACTCAGTTTCTGCACAACGCAAGCCTCCAGTGACCAGAAGACACAGAGCCCAGGTATTTTCTCTCCTGAAGACAGAAAGAGCAATGCTGCCTCTGACAGCTGTGTGAGCCAAGCAAGCTGCTTCTCCGGGTGCCTTGTGGGTTATGAGGATGACAGGAGGTAATGGGAGGCAAGGGCCCGAGGCTCTACTAGCTGAGAGCCTGGGTGTGGCGGAGGGCAGACCCCAAGGCAGGGCGAGGGCCCTGCTCTGTGCTTGTGGCCCTGGGACTCTGGACGACATATCTGAGCCTCAGTCTCTTTGAGTGCAAAATGGGAGTAATGCTTATTTCAAAGGCTGTTTTGAAGATTAAACGGGTGACACTGGGAAGCCTATCACCCCCACAAGGTGACCTGGGAGGGAACAACAAATGTCTCCTGTATCCATGGCTACCAATATGAGTGTTACCCCAAACTCATTTTGTCCTTCAGTTTTCAATCAGAAGTATCTCTTTTAGAACCATTAGTGGTATAGAAAACCACCTAGATCACCTCAGAATCCAGGGAACATGGTTACATCCATGTCTTGCACATATTCTCACTATTCACAGGGTCAGAAGAAAACAGGGTCCCGCCCAGTGAACACCTTGCTCTGGGATACAGGTCAGGCTTCCAGCAAAACTGGACACAGAAACCAAGCCTTCCAAACCAAACCTCTGTCTTCCTGATCTACGCCACAGACTTCCTTCAGGCCGGGAACAAGTCTAGTGAATTTCAATTTACAAAGAAAATTAAGCATGTTGACAATGAAGTCTAGTTGGCCTTCCATATCCACGGGTTCTGCATATGCAGATTCAACTAACTCCAGATTGAAAATATTCAGGAAAGAGAAAATTCCAAAAAGCAAAACTTGAATTTGCCACACTGGCAACTACTTACATAGCGTTTACATTGTATTAGGTATCATGTGTAGTCTAGAGATGATTTAACGTATACGGGAGGATGTGTGTAGGTTATATGCAGATACTATGCCATTTTATATTAGGGACTTGAGCATCCGTGGGTTTTGGTATCCAAGGGGGTCCTGGAGACAATCCCCGGCTGATACCGAGGGGCAATTGTATCTTTCTTTTGCAGTTACTGTCCTGAAAATATTATTTTCACCTTCAGGACAGCTAAAAAAAAATTTTATTACAGAAAGGAGGGAAATTGGTTGGGAACAAAGAAGAGACAAGGAAGAGAAATGTAACAGTCTATCTTAAGACGGCAAATACAGAGACTGTTCCCCCCCGCCCCCCGACCCCTACCATCGAATGTGATCCCAAAGTAGAGACCC
Organism: Pseudorca crassidens; assembly: GCF_039906515.1. Classification (NCBI taxonomy): domain Eukaryota; kingdom Metazoa; phylum Chordata; class Mammalia; order Artiodactyla; family Delphinidae; genus Pseudorca; species Pseudorca crassidens. The sequence goes on from NC_090305.1 coordinate 61,394,264, forward strand.
TGTCATCTGTGAGATGTGGACCAGCACAGGACGAGGTGCACTGGAATCACCCAGAAGGTGTGTTAAAACCCAGATTGCTGGGTCCCACCCCAGCATGTCTGACTCAGCAGGTCTAGGGCGGGGCCCAAGAATGTGCATTTCTAACCCGTTCCCAGGTGATGCTGCTGCTGCTGTGTAGGGACCCTACCTTGAGAACTGCTAGCACAGTACCTAAGAGCAGTCTATGCAGGGCCCTAGAGCCAGTCTATGTAGGCTGAAATCACCTATGAGCTGTGTAACTTCAGAAGAGTTGCTGAAGCTTCCTCTTATAAGTCTATGAAATGGAAAATGATAACAGTACTTAATCTCTTATGGTTATTTTAAGGATTAAATGCATGAATCCACTTAAAGTACTTGGAATGGTGCCTGGCACATGGCAAGTACATACTAAACACTGGTATCATCATCATCTGGCTATCAGTTTAAAAAAAAAGTTCAAAATATATAGATATATGTACAGAAAACACATACAATATGATTTTTCTTCTCTTGACGAGGATATATGATACTGCTCTAGAACCTAGTGAAACCTTTCATTTTAGAATCATATGGTTCAATAATTGATTTTAAAAATGATCTTACTATGCTTTTAGGCAGCAGCTCATCTCATACTTTAATGTGCATAGGAATCCCCTGAAGGTCTTGTTGAAATGCAGATTCTGACCCAGTAGGTCTGGGGTGGGGCCTGGGAGTATGCATTTCTAACAAGCTCCCAGGTGATGTGGGTACGCAGGATGCACGCTGAGCGGCCCAGCTTCAAGGGACACGAGCTGATCCAGTGAAACGTGGGCTGGCCCTAGTTCTTAAGAGCAGAGGGAGGCCTTTCTCTTGATCACTTCCAGGAACCCAACAAATGAACAGTCCCAGTCGGTCTTTCACTCCTCTCTCCTTTCACCTCCACCATCTCTTTCATGAAAGGACCAGGCAGGGGGTGCCAGGTTTCAGCACTGCTCTCCCCTTTTCTCCAATTAAACACTTTTAACTGTCCTATAGGTGAAGTGTTAATATTTTCAGGGCAGTAACCTCAAAAGAAAAACACTTTCAGTATATAGCCAATTGTAAACCATTTAAAAAATAAAAAGTTATTCTGAGACATGAAAACAGGCCATCACAGAGGAGAATTTTGAAAAAGTGTTTTGATTGTTTTTACTCAAGACCTAAAGAACTTCTTGCAGTCACTCTTTAAACATTCTTTTTCACAATACCCCCCCCAAAAATCCCTTTTTCCGGGCTGTGAGTGAAAGCCCCAAAAGCCCAATTAGGAAACTCACACTCAGCATTTAGGTGTATCTTTATTTAAAACACTCCCCCTCTTCTCCAAAAGCAGCACCCCTCTGATACAGCCTGGTGGTGAGTTCCCAGGTAATTTCAATGTCAGCCCTTGTACTTTTCTATTTGAAATATTTCCAAACTTTTTTAAAATCCCTATTTCAAATTGGTGATTAATAATTTTTTAAAATAAACAATTTCCTAAAGTAAACAAAAACGAATTATTTAATAATGACTCAGTTTCTTGTCCATTAACCAACCAAAAGCCATTCAGTCAGAAGAAAACAATGAAAACTCTTAAAACAGAGTGCTGGAATGCCGTAAAGTGTGTGCATGCGGGGGGACTACCGACGTTTGCAAAAAGTATGAATTTCAGGGCTTCCCTGGTGGCGCAGTGGTTGAGAGTCCGCCTGCCGATGCAGGGGACACGGGTTCGTGCCCTGGTCCGGGAAGATCCCACATGCCGCGGAGCGGCTGGGCCCGTGAGCCATGGCCACTGAGCCTGCGCGTCCGGAGCCTGTGCTCCGCAACGGGAGAGGCCACAACAGTGAGAGGCCCGCGTACCGCAAAACAAAACAAAACAAAAAGTATGAATTTCAAAGACCTCGGTTAAGCAACAGAAGCTAGACAAAATAATACACACTGTTTGATTCCACTTACATAGATCGAGAACAGGTAAAACAAATCTAAGGTGATACAAGTCAGGACAGTGGTCTCCCAGGAAGGAAGTGTAAACTAGAAAGAAAGGGGGGCAAGGGGACTTCCCAGGATGCTGGAAACGCAGCTTCTCTCCTGGCAGCTTTACATTCGCCACGTAAGACGTGTGTACTTGACCTTATACCCCACTACGAAAATAAAAGACTGCTGTGAGATCAGTGAAACAGCCAGGCCTACATAGACACTGAGAGGGAAAGGATCAGACTGGCACAAAGAACAGAATTTACCCTCCTCCAAGAGGTCCAGGGTTTCAGGCTGCTTGTGGATGGGCTTCCTCTCTTCACCCTGGCAGTCACACTCAAAATATTCTTCTTCTCCTCCCACATCTCTTAGGGACATTGCTGAAGTCACCCCAAAGCCAAAACATCACCCAAAGGAGCGGTCCCTGAAGGAGCTCCTGGCTGCCCTCCCGGAGGAGGCATTGGGGCCAGGGCCCCCGGGGCGCACGCTGGGCCTTGGCTGGGGCCACGGACAAGCCCTGGCTCAGCCGAAGTGGAGAGTGTGCACAGGGCCACTGGCCCATTGGCACCCAGGTGACCCGGAAGCGGGTGGCTCCCACAGAAGGAGGCGGGGCGGAGGGGGGGGAGAAGCACCTATCGGAATGGGAAAGCCCTGCCCAGCCCTGGGGTGGCCCTAACGGGTGCTCTGGAGTCAGAAGGAAGGTGAGCAGGCAGGTGCACGGCCTTGGGCCAGCTCTCTGCATCCAGATTCTTCTTCCGCTTTTGCTCCCCCAGAAGCAATGAGGAATGGTAGCTTCCTGGAAGTTTCGCAGCAACTGCACAGGGCAATACCATCCATGCCTCAAGCAGGCACACCTATCTAAAGGTGGAGCTCTGGCGGAGGAGATGCCCTGGTGACTGATTGCCCAGTTCCCTCAGGTGAGAGAGTTCCTGTGGGCGTGCTTCAAAACTTGAGACAAATCTGACTGTGACAACAGCATGACACAGGGCTGAAGAGGGAAGGAAAAGATCATTCTGGTTTCTAGCAAGAGGAAAAGAAAAAACTGCAGTGAGCACTACTTGTATTAAGCTTACTTCATCCCAGCTTTTCTTTGGTAATAATACATTGCATTTGCTCTTTTTTAAACTGCGTTTTGTAAATCACACTCTCACCCTACATCTGTGTATACACAGCCCAATTTATAAAGATCTTTTCTAACGGCAGGATAAGGGGAAAAAAATCTACAGCCTAATAGTTTGCAAAGTTGCCTGAGAAAAGAATCAAGTTTTATTGCACATCTCACGACCAATTCCTCTACACGGTTTGATTTTGCCTGTAACAGTGAAATGGCAGGTCCTTCCATCAAACACACTGAAAGGTGGCCCGAAGCAATGGTGTCTCAGAGAATCATGGCACATTCTACAATTCCTTTGCTTCAGCCACCTCCCCGCTACACTGTGGCACGTCTCCCTGCTCCTAAAAGCTATACCAGCAGACCTACACCACCTCTCTGCCCAGTCACCTCCCTCAGGTAACCAAGGAGGCCTTTAGCAGAGGCCAGATCGTCAGCAAGAATTCTCTGCACAAGTTCAGGAACCAGGTCTCATCCATCTTTAAATCCTCAGGGCTGCAGATCCTGCTAAGTCGGCTAAAAATGTCTGCTAAACTGAATCGCTACCTCCATAAAAACCAACAGAAGACCACAGACCAGTGTCTATAAATACAAAACCAGAATAGAATAAAGATTTTATTAAGAAATTAACACCTAGAGACATACTCGTTGCCAGGTTACTTTTCTGGAACCTGAAAATGATTGCTACATTTTAGGATGATAAAAATGTGTTCTTTGTAAAACGTAGGGTCAGGGCTTCCCTGGTGGCGCAGTGGTTGAGAGTCCGCCTGCCGATGCAGGGGACACGGGTTCGTGCCCCGGTCTGGGAGGATCCCACATGCCACGGAGCGGCTGGGCCCGTGAGCCATGGCCGCTGAGCCTGCGCGTCCGGAGCCTGTGCTCCGCAACAGGAGAGGCCACAACAGTGAGAGGCCCGCGTACCACAAAAAAAAAAAAAAAAAGTAGGGTCAGTAGAAATTCAGTAGCAGGGAGTTCAAAATCACATTTCGAAAATCTTCATAAGCTTTAAATACAATGTTTATAAAGGCAGACACTCAGGGGAAAAAAATCGTTCTTTAACGATTGGGGCTTGTTAACTCAATGCAAAGGACAGTGAGTCTGAAGCTCTGGGAGGGGAGGGAGGGAGGGAGGAAGCTCCACTGTGCATTATTCATTCGGCAAGTATCAGATTGACTATAAGATGTGCAGGCTAGTGGGAGGGGCTGTAGTATATATAAATGAAAAAAAAAGCTGATTTCATATATTTGAAAATACTTTTAAGTGATTTTACTCATAACCAGTTGGTTATACTCATCTTTTAACTCAATTCTAGGCTACCTTTAGCAAATGATGTTCAAGTCTCTATATATTATATAATTAAAGTATATATACATGTAAATTAAAAGATAAATTTAGGACATGGCATTGTGAACACAAGAGCATCCTAGCCTCCCCATGTCACCCCATTTCTCTCATTCTTCGGGGTACTCCCCACCTCAAACCCTTCCTCCTTCCCTCCCTCCCTCTGCAGGGGTGTGAGGGAATTCTCCAACCTCATCCCCATCTGCATTCACTTCAAGGTTAAAAGCAGAGATGGGACGAAGTGTACCTTCTCTGAGAGAACAGCTTTCCAAAAGTCAAAGCAGAACAGACCCCTAAAGACCAGCACGAAAGCCCGGGAATCCCTGTGCCAGGTGACAGATGGACCATGGGACATGGACATGGGAGGTGGAGCTGAGGGTGGCCCAGCTTACCCCGGACAGTCAAGCAGCGACAGTGTGTGCTGTCCCAGAAGTAAGGACTAGAGCCGTGGCCCAGAGCAGGGGCGCAGGGCACGGGTTCTGACCCACGTCCGGGAACGTTCAAGGCCACAGAAGGCAAGTGGCACTCGCCTCCCTCCAATCAGAGGGAGCTCTTCCTGTGAGTGTCCTCTCCAGATTTATTCTGCACACCCCACAGAAGTCCACCCTCCGCTGCCCAAAGAGTGGTCACGAGCCACTAGGGCTACTTACATTGAAATCTCTATTGATTAAAATTAAATAAAATCCAAAATTCAGTGGCAGTAGCCACATTTCAGATGCTCCATAGCCACATGGGGCTAGTGGCTACCAAACTGGACAGCACAGAACGTTTCCATCATCACAGAAAGTCCCACTGGACAGGCACGCCCAAGGATGCCCCTCGTCTTCAGACATGAACTTGATGCTCCTCAGCCAGCTTGACCTGCTTTTCCCCTGCAACCTGTTCCCGCTGACCCCCCCTCACCCTCTGCCAAGAGTCTCCTTCCCCTCTGTATCCCATGCATTCTGCTCCTCTCCACGAGCCTCCCTGTCCTTTTACTTCTCTGCCTGTACAGAGCAGGGTGGCCCGTCACTGAGGGTCACTTCCCCAAGGCCCTTACTTATGCTATTTTAAAAAAATAAATGAGAAACACAAAGCTTGGGCTCTAAGCTCCCTCTGGCCCTCTCACCAGTCCTCTAGTCCTCCGCTTCCACATCTGAGGGAGGACGTTATCTCTGCTTTACCAAAGTTGCTGATAAAAATGTACAGCTACGTCATACATTTACATTTAGTTCTTTTTTTTTTCTTTTAAATCATCTTAACAGCCATTCAGAAGACTGCTGAGTTGGAAAGGGAAAGTCAGCCTCTACCTCCAATGGTGCGTCCCACAATAAACACACATGAAAAATGGGGCCTGTTTACATGTCTGAACACAAGTGCAGGAAAGTTAGAAAAGCATCTCAAAAGCCTAGTAACAGTTTTTCAATTAATGCTTAAAATACCTCTGACAAAACTTCGCTCGCAAACCAGCCACCCTGAGCCTGGGTGACATTTTAGAGGTCACTGCAGTCCGGGAACAGCACCCGTGCCACCTGTGTGTCATGCTGTGGATTTTCATTATGGAATAAGAAGTCCTAAAAACAACCACTGCGCAATCTGCCTGAGTGTCCCCATTTATAAAACCAGTATGAATTAGACCACCTCCTGCTGTGACATTCAAACCTATAATGTTGTAAAAGGGGACACGACGGTGGATGATTACAAAAGAGATTGCAGCAAGAAACAGGTGGTCAAGATACTACACCTGTTTTTTTTTTCTGGCTGCGCTGCACAGCTTGTGGGATCTTAGTTCCCCGACCAGGGACTGGATCTGCGTCCTCAGCATGAAAGCGTGGAGTCCTAACCGCTGGACCCCCAGGGAATTCCCAAGATACTATACCTTGTTCAAAATACCAATTACCTTTCGAAAGGGATTTTTAAAAAGAACTTAATAACTAGTACTATTTCTGAAAAAATAAAATTAAGCACTGGCCTGGCACTTAGCCGATCACAAAGAGTTTTTACTTTATTTACACGCATTACCCTCCTTCGCGATGGTTCTGGCCAACGTAGTTACCCCCATTTGCCAGATGAGAAAGCTGGGTTGACAGAGGCTCACTGGGGTCCCAGGATGTACCCAACCACTGGTAAAAAGAAACAACAGGCCCCAAATGGAGTTGCTCGTGCTAAGCCCCAGGGCAGCCAACCAAGACTTAATACCTGACCTAAACGCAGTTTCAGCCTCTCCCAGGAATGGAGTCTTAACCAGTCCGTCTGGAATTTCCCGGTCAGCAGTAATGAGGTAATCTGCCCGATAGACCCCATCCATCCCCCAAAGAAAGAGAGATAATCTGCTTTTTCCCTGTCCCTGCTCCCATCTGTCTATAAAAGCCTTCCATTTTATACAGCTCCTCAGAGATCCTTTCCACTTGCTAGACGGGATGCTGCTCAATTCATGAATCGCTGAAGAAAGCCAATTTGATCTTTATATTTATCCGTTGAGTTTTGCTTTTTAACACCACACAGCCATGCAGAATGCAAAACAGGCCCCAAAGGCAGACTCCAGGCCAACACTCTTTTCTGGCATTCTACCTATTTCTAGAATAACTACAAAAGTGCACTCCAGGGCTTCCCTGGTGGTACAGTGGTTGAGAATCTGCCTGCTAATGCAGGGGACACGGGTTCGAGCCCTGGTCGGGGAGGATCCCACGTGCCGCGGAGCAACTAGGCCCGTGAGCCACAACTACTGAGCCTGCGCGTCTGGAGCCTGTGCTCCACAACAAGAGAGGCCGCGATAGTGAGAGGCCCTCGCACCACGATGAAGAGTGACCCCGCTTGCCACAACTAGAGAAAGCCCACGCACAGAAACGAAGACCCAACACAGCAAAAATAAATTAATTAATTAATAAACTCCTACCCCCAACATCTTCTTTTAAAAAAAAAGTGCACTCCATTTCTTTAACTTAGGGACATATATAATTGAACCCAAGCCTTTCTGAAAATTAAAAAAGCCTCACACTCTTTATAAGCATACTTTTTTTAAGTGACCAGTGTAGCCAAGAAACAACATAGGATTTCGTGACAGACATAAAGAATTATCTTCCAGACCCCTGTGCCCAGGAATGGTCTCCACTCACACTGGCATAGTTTCCCAAACACACCTGATGTAAGGAATCACCGAAAGCATGCACTAAAGATTCAGATTTCTCAGGGCCTCTCCTGGTCTGGAGTTAGTCTGGGAATCTGCTTTTTTAATAAGCGAATGATTGCCATTATTTGCCAGCTTTTAGAGGTTCCTGCAATGAGAGGTGGGACACAGCCAACGTAGGTAACCAGGACCCTTTTTGACGCTACAGTTGTTGTTGTTGTTTTTTTCATTTTTATTGGAGTAGAGTTGATTTACAGTGTTGTGTTAGTTTCAGGTGTACAGCAAAGTGACTCAGTTATACATATACCTATATCCACTCTTTCTGATGCTAGAGTTTAAATGGTAAACACTGAGTACATGTGTGAAAATTCTGCAAAGACCACTGCTGTACTCTGTTGATCGCTAGCTATTTCAAACCTCTAAAAATTACCTTAAGGTATTGGGCAATCAACCCCTCCAATTTCCTACTATTCTAAGCCCCTGCCCCATACCCCTTGTTTGGGCGGTAGTGGGGGACACAGAGTATTAGACTCCACAACTGAAACTGATTAAGGGGGAAGGATACAATCAGTGGACTGAATAAAGCTCTCCTAAACCTCAAAGAGGAAAGAGAAAAGCAGCCATTTCTTAATTCCACCTTTAAAAGAGGGGTCTCTAATCATCCTGCAATCTATATTCCCACCCATATGTATTACTTTTTCGGTGCTCACCCTGCAATTTAAGTGCGAGTCGGTAACTCTGACATAAATGATGATTTTGCATCTTTTTCAAAACATATGACTTATCTTTTGTTATTAGTATGGAAAGTTCCCTAGAAGCTTCCCTCACTAAAGATTCGAATGGCAAATAATAAGAGAGACAAAGCAACGCTGTGTGTCTAACTCCTACCTGGCCTCCTCACCAGGAAGTTCAGGACCAGGAGATGAAAGGGTTACTCAAAGACTGATTTGCAATTTTAAAGATGCATAAACACAAAGGCAAATTGCCTTCGTTTCCAGACTAACCTGCCGAGGTCAGGAAAGAACCCTAGTTAGACACGTATAAACAAGTAACGACAACATTAGCATATTCTTGAATTCCACCCCCTTTTGTGGGGTTTCCTAAACCAGATTAGTTCTGAGCTTCCATTCCTTTAATTCCCTGCTTTACTTAACTATCTTTAAAACGAAATGTAACGGGGATTACGAAAATGTCAGTTGCCACAGTAAATTCCGTCCCAGTGGCCTTCTCTGCTTCATCTAAATTGGGATGGAGGATAAAGGCAAGTATTTTACTCAACATAATTCCGACAGTAATTGCAATCAACATTTATTTACCCTTGGACAGATGAGCTGCCTCTTCTTCCATTTTCCTTTTCTGCTGCAAGAAGAGAGATCTGGCTGCCTCGGGGCCAAAAGACTCAACTGAGAAATGGCTGGGTAAGAAAATCCTTCCGATAGACACTCAGATAAGAGCAGGCCTCCTCTCACCCTTCAGATTAACCACCGAGAGTGACTGGCTTCATTTCCTCAGACAAGAGTGTAAACAGAGCTGGACGGTGTCGCAATGGGGTCAAGACAGTAAGAAACCTTCCTCCCTCACTTCCAGGATGGCTCCGTGGGAGCCATGGCCACACCCAGTGTATCCCCGGGCTGTGAGACAGGCCCTCTGCTGTAACCAATGCTCCGTGACCCTGTGGTCCATACTTTAAAAAGTTATGGAGGGTTCAGCGAGTCACAAATCACCAAGAAAACTTCAAGAGGTCAATGATGGATTATGAAAAGAAGCACCCCTATAATTGCCTCCTGGAGTTGGGTAATAGGATGGGAACTTGCTTCAAGAATAATATACCCAAAAGAGAAAAAACTGAGTCATCTTTTCCCCTCATGACCCTGGAAGTTGCCCACCATCATCATTACTCAGGATGTTTAAAGATGCACAGGGACTCAACATGGCAAGGTCTTCATCTAATGCTTGGGGATGGTGGGGCTCAGCTAGGGAAGTTTCTCAGCACATTTAAATATCCATTCACCCCCACTAAGAAAGGCTCTTGGCCCTTTTCCTGCAGCCCATAGTCAAGGCACAAATCAGCAGATAACGAGGTAATTATGTAGTTCTTAGCTTACTAATGAGGTCAGGTCCCAGCCTGTTACATCATTCAGGTTAATCAAATGTAGTCATGTTAGAGAGACTGAAACTCCAGATTCAATTAAAAACCAGATAGTTACCTTACCTATTACTGGCTCGTGTGAGGCTGGGAACGTATCATCACTGGGGGAATGGACCCTCTAAGTATATATATTAATTGTGTCCTTTTTGTGTGTGTCTACGTAAAGGCATAGATTGAGTCACTTTAAAGAAGAAATTAAAGACGACAGGTTAACTGTGTCATATACAATTTGATGCGAACAGCACAGGAGCCCGAGGCTCCTCCCCTGTAGCCTGAGAATGCACCTCAGTGCAATTTCCTGATGCCTAGAACCTCCTGAGGCCGATCCAGCCACATAAACTCCACCCAGTCTCCTCTGGAATGTGCCACACCCTCCCTGCACACACAGCGGAGGATACAGGCTCTTCCAGCCCCTCCCAACATCTCCGACCCCCATCTCTGGGAGCCCACAAGGAAAATTCATTTGACTTGTCTGCCAGGTGGGAGGCTGCTTCTGCCTTTTCTCCAGCCTCCCCTGTGCCCCCAAGTCTGGGCTCAGAAAAGGGTGGATTCTCCCAGGGCAGAGGACCACTTCCTGAAGACACTAGTCCCTGAACCCTAATGAGGACCACATCTCCACTTGCGCGCGCGCGCGCACACACACACACACACACGCATCACCCCAGAGAGAATCCAATCACACTGAAGTGTGATGTTCACAAGCCCATCACACACCAACACCACCTCCAAACTGCCAAGGAGCCTCCCACAATCACGAGCCCTGCCCACCTGCTGTCTCCTCCACCATGCCTTCGCAAGGGTCAGAGCCATGCGGTGCTGGTCCCGTGGCCCTCCTTCTTCCCGTCTCCCCAGGAAGATTCCAGGACACCCCCTCCCCCGAAGGAGACAATGGCCCTACACATCCCCGCTCTGTTCTGCAGGAGTCATAATTACCGTCCGAGCATTCTTCATAATACCAGTCTAGTTCATAATAATCCGCTTCGATAAATTTCTGCATAGTCAGTATTCTTGCAGAGGAGAGAATGCACTTCACGGCGCCATCGACGTCAAGTGAAACGCTGCCATGCCTCCCCGCCCTTCCAAAACACTGGGCAGAAGAGCGTCCCAAAACACGCCAGAATTAAGCTGTGCATTCTTAATGACAGTCTGGAGCCAAAACAGAAAAGGGGCAGTGAAAAGAAAAATTGTGGAGGGTCGGAGGAGCAGAAAGAAAGGCAATTTGCAGAGCTATCAGAGACCCTGGCAGCCCCGCTAATAAAGCGGCACCAGCCAGCAGCCCTGAATGGGAGTAGCCAGAATCGTCCTATCCAGAAGCACAGAAGGTGACGTCAGGGACACACACCACCACCCTGAGGTCTCACTCCAGCCTCGCCTCCCGCTCCCGCTCATCTTTCAATCTCACAGTTGCCATAGAAACAGGCCGGCTCTGAAAAATGATGCAGAGATGGAGGAAATGTCTTCCAAGGATGCTGGGAGCAGGGGCTGAGAGGTGCCGCGCTGGCAGAAAGGAGGGTGCAGGTGGAAAAGGGGGGCAGCACCAGGGACCTTACCACCATCGTACCCTCCAACAAATGTCAGCACAAGTTTATTTGCTTAATTCTGGGTCACTACAGAATCTGCATTTGAAAAGGCCACCTTTAAAAATCTGCAACCATTACTTCTTTCCTCAACCTGATTTTAAACATTAAGCGTGTTTTCTTAAAAATTTTAACGACCACCTAAAGGAAGTGTAAAATACTCAGAAAATGGAAACATTTTCATTTAGATACAGTCCTGTTCTCTGCTCATGCCTTTGCTCAAACTCCTAGAAAAAGAGCCTGCAACATACAAATAGAGGAGAAGGCCATTACAAAGGGGCCCGTGCAATACAATAGGCTGTTTTCATGGACATTCATATGTGTAATCAAGGTACAAAAATACACACCCGAAGGAAACAGCCCACCCTCAGGAAGGTGGTTCCCTCTGGGGAAAGAGTGAAGGAATGGGACTTTGAAACTGTACTTATAAATGCATCGGTAACGTTTTATTTATTAAAAAAAAAAGTGAAGTTAACATTTATGAGTCCTAAGTGTTTGGCATGTTTGAGATATTTCTTTTAAATGGGTAATGGGATAATTAAACAGATTTGAGACTTCCTATAAGTTAAACTCACTCCCCAAAGCAGGGTTTCTCAACCACAGCACTACTGACATTTAGGGTCAGATAATTCTTTGTTGCGGGGCGCTGTCCTGCTCTAGCAGCATCCCTGGCCTCTACCCATTTAGGTGCCAGAAGCACCACCCTCTCTCTCTGTAGATGTGACATCCAAAAATGTCTCCAGATGCTGCCGAATGACCCTTGGGAGCAAACTCTGCCTCGGAAAACCACTGCCCTAAAGCAAAACTACCTATAGAACCTCACCAGCCTGTTAGCCAGGTACTGTAACCATCTGTTGGTGGCAACAGCAACAAGTGTGGCCTTGATTCAGTTTTCCTCTTCACTTTCTACTCAAGACTGTATAATTTGTGAACGAGTAATAGTAAAAGGACCCTTCAACCACCACTGGGAGGGCAAGCTTCCTTCCTTCCACAGTGACCAAACGGGGACAATTTCCCTTTATCCTTCCAATGGCATATGATACCTCAGTGAATGAACTTGGAGGAAAAGGCATCCCTCTAGGGCAGGGCTTCCCAGGCTTTAACGAGCATGAATTACGTGGAGCTCTTGCTAAAGTGCAGATTCTGAGGCAGCAGGTCTGCAGTTGGGCCCAAGATTCTGCATTTCTAACAAGCGCCCACATAATAGCAATGCTGCTGGTCCCCAGACTACACTGGATGGCAAGGCTCTTCAATGGAATAGACAGATTGGGGTGGGGGCAGATTTTACAGTGTGTGTGTATATATGTGTGTGTGTGTGTGTGTGTATCTGCCTGTCTGTCTGTGTGTCTGGTAGAAAATTTAGAGGAAAACTATATATGTGTGTGTGTGTGTGTGTGTGTGCGCGCGCACGCGCGCGCACGCCCTCCTCAGACCCTAACTTGTATACACATTTAAAATTTTCTAGGACATTCACCTAATTAAAGTCAGCAGCCAATGATTTTAATTCTTGCTGTAACTGCCCCCATTATCTGAACATATCTCATCTCTCCCTTTGGTCCTTATCATGTCTCTTCCTGGCAATGATGGCACGTCTCAAGAGCCCCACAGCAAACCACTAGGCGACCTCTCAGATGTCATTCCTCATGACAGGTGAGCTGAGGCTGGTGTCCTAAGGTTTTCCGAGACTTTATTTTTTTAAAGTTCCCTAAGGTGTTTCTAAAAAGATGATTATAGGCCTCATAAATAAACCGATCAACAGTTAACAGGTTCCTCAAAATCAGCATGTTCAACAAGTTCAATCCAATATTCGGGGTGGGGAGAGTCCAATATTAATTTTCAAAATGAAGATGTAATAAAGGAACGGGAAATGCAAACTCCACAAAGCATCATAGAAAAGTTAGGTGCAGTTAGAAACCCCTTAAACAAAGGCTGGGCCCATTTACCTCACAGTGCTACAAGTTTCAAAAATATTTTATTCATCCCACATCACCATAAAAGCAAAAAATCAATGGATGGATGGATGGTCAACTAATGGCAGGCAGTTTAGCTTCATAGCTAAGAGCAGAGCTTCTGGAGTTGGGCGGCCTGAAGTTTAGTCCAGGATCCTCATTTCCCATCTCTGTGACTTCTTAGACACCTGAGTCTTATCTGCTCAATGGGGTGACTGTACCTGCCGCATAGATGGGGCGAGGCGTTAATTAATTAATGCATGGCAGAGCACTTAGCACAGTGCCTTGGGACAAAGTGAGTTTGCGATAAATGTTAGTTGGGATCATCTTCATCACTCTAATTCCTTAAAAAAGGAAACAAGCCAGTATGAGCAATTAAAAAGAGAGTACAATTTTCTAAGCTGTAATTAGGGAAATGAGGTAGAAACGTCATTTATTAGCTTTTCCAAGCATAATTCATTAGAAGGCATTGAGTTCACAGTAATGAGCAGAAGTGGCAATCTGGGGGTGGGGTGAGGCCATTTACAAATTACTGAACACAACTTACATCAAATCCGAAGGCTGCATATACCCAATTGACTTTTTTTTTTTAATTAATTAATTATTTATTTTTGGGGGCTGCGTTGGGTCTTTGTTGCTGCACGCGGGCTTTCCCTAGTTGCAGCGAGCGGGGGCTACTCTTCGTTGCGGTGCGCGGGCTTCACATTGCGGTGGCCTCTCTTGTTGCGGAGCACGGGCTCTAGGCGCACGGGCTTCAGTAGTTGTGGCTCGTGGGCTCTAGAGCGCAGGCTCAGTAGTTGTGGCGTACGGGCTAAGCTGCTTTGCAGCATGTGGGATCTTCTCAGACCAGGGATGGAACATGTGTCCCCTGCATTGGCAGGCAGATTCTTAACCACTGCGCCACGAGGGAAGTCTCCCAATTTACTTTCTTAGAAAATGCGAAAGAAAGCAGAATGTGTATGAATAAGGAAACAGCATCATTTATGGGTGAATTTTATGGGCCTTGAGCAAATTTTAAATTGAACCTCTATACCAAAACTGCCATGTGATAGGCTTAGAAGGATGCAGTAATCCATCCACAACTCTGCAGAGATGGTTCCGAGGTTAAAATACAGGTTTCTCTGCCTTCAAATCCACACTTTCCTCCAAAATTCCCACGACTCGAGAGAGTTACAGCCCTTCCTTGGCCCAGGCTTACTGCAGCTGAAAAAGCACCTCCTCCTCCGATGTTCCTGGGCTCCCCCCCATCACTGCCCCACCCCAGGAGGATCAGGAATCAGGACTGGTCCCAGGAGCAGCCTCAGAGGAGACACCCTCACTCACCTTCATGTTCACACAACACTATTTAAGAAATGCTGACTGCACATCAGACAACAGCCCTTTACAGCTCACTCACGCCTCAGACCCCTGCTACCTAATACCCCCTCATTGGGCAGACAAGGAAAGGGGGCTCAGAAAGTTGAACTCACTCGACCAGGATCACTCAGCAAAAATCAAGAGCAACTGAATCCAAACCGGGCACCAATCACCTCCAAAGCCTTTTCTGTTTATAATTGAGAAAACAGGCCTGGGCTCTGAGCAGCGGCGGCCGGAGCGCTGGGGCGGGCCGCTCTGCTTTCCCAACGCCTCCCGCCGCGCCGCCGCCTCCTGCTCGGCCAGCCGCCGGCTTCTCCTCCCCAGACGGCCCTCAGCCCGCACGCCAGCCGGCTCCGTTACGGCGACCCGCAGTCCCAGCGTCGTGATTAGTGATGATGCACCAGGTTATGACCTAGATTTATTCTGTAGACCTAATCAGTATGCTGAGGATTTGGAAAAGGTTTTTATTCCTCATGGACTAATTATGGACAGGGCGGAACGGCTGGCTCGAGATGTGATGAAGGAGATGGGAGGCCATCACATTGTGGCCCTCTGTGTGCTCAAGGGGGGCTATAAATTCTTTGTTGACCTGCTGGATAACATCAAATGAACAGAAATAGTGATAGATCTAGACCTATGACTGATTTCAACAGACTGAAGAGCTCCTGTAATGACTAGTCAACAGGTGACATAAAAGTAATTGGTGGAGATGATCTCTCAACTTTAACTGGGAAGAATGTCTTGACAGTTGACGATATAATTGACACTGGCAAAACAATGCAAACCTTGCTTTCCTTGGTCAAGCAGCATAATCCAAAGATGGTCAAGGCTGCAAGCTTGCTGGTGAAAAGGACCCCTCGAAGTGCTGGATATAGACCAGACTTTGTTGGATTTGAAATTCCAGACAAGTCTGTTGTAGGATATGCCCTTGACTACAATGAATACTTCAGGAATTTGAATCATGTTTGTCATTAGCGAAACTGGAAAAGCAAAATACAAAACCTAAGATGAGAGTTCAAGTTGAGTTTGGAAACATCTGGAGTCCCACTGAAATCACCAGGAAAATGATCAAATGTTCTAGTTCTGTGGCCAGCTGCTTAGTAGAGCTTACTGAATGTATCCTCTAAGAATTTTATCCGTTTTGTATTTTAGAAAGGTCAGTGGCTGCATCCGCGAACTCTTTATTTGCACTATGAGCCTATAGACTCTCAGTTCCCTTTGGGTGGGTTGTTGTTTGACTTGTGAATGAAAAATCGCTTAAACCACACCACTATTTAATGACAATATTGAAATTGTATCTGTAAGAAACATTTAAAGAGAAGAATATATTAGTTTTTTAATTGGTATTTTAACTTTTATATATTCAGGAAAGAACAGAAGTGATTGAATATTGTTAATTATACCACTGTGCGTTTAGAAAAGAAGCAGTCAGTTTCATATCAGTGACAGCATTTAGAGGTATCGTCATGTCGGATAAACCATATGTCCTGGAATTATTTTAGTAGGTTTCAGTAGTATTAACTGTATTTTCCCGTTTGTTCAGATTATTTCTGGCGAATCTTTGTCAACAGTTCCTTTTAAATACGGGTCAGTAAGTTCTAAAAACCTACCACTTTTTGAAGTCTTCAATGTAAAAATCCTTAAAATAAAGGCTGTCTCTTTAAAAGAAAAAAAATAATTGAGAAAACATTCAAGGAGTATTTACAAATAAAATTTGAAAGAAAAAAAAAGAAGGAGTAGAATTAAAGGAGATAACTCAAGTTGGCATCGCACAGAGAAAACAAATTGAAAAGATATTTTTAAGAACGATATTAAAAATGATCAGGAGAGTAAGAGTTAAGTTAAAATTACCAATGTGTCTTTTGTGATGTTAAAAAAAATTCTATAGGTATACCTCAGAGATCCTGCGTTTTTGGTTCCAGACCACCACTTTCATAAACCAAATATCGCAATAAAGCAAGTCACATGAAATTTTTGGTTTCAAAGTGCATATAAAAGTTATGTTTGTATTATACTGTAGTCTATTAAGTGTGCAATAGCATTATGTCTTAAAAATATGGACATACCTTAATTTAAAAATAACTTATTGCTAAAAAAAATGCTAACCATCATCTGAGCCTTCAGCAAGTGGTAATCTTTTGGCAACTGTAACATCAAAGATCACTCATCACGGGCTTCCCTGGTGGCGCAGTGGTTGAGAGTCCGCCTACCGATGCAGGGGACATGGGTTTGTGCCCGGTCTGGGAGGATCCCACATGCCGCGGAGCGGCTGGGCCCGTGAGCCCTGGCCGCTGAGCCTGTGCTCCGCAATGGGAGAGGCCACAACGGTGAGAGGCCCGCGTACCGCAAAAAAAAAAAAAAAGATCGCTCATCACATCACCATAACAAATATAATAATAATTTAAACTTTTGAAATATTGAGAGATTTATCAAAATGTGACACAGACACACAAAGTGAGCAAATGCTGTTGGAAAAATGGTGCTGACAGATTTGTTCGTTAAAAAACCTTCAGTCTGTAAAAAATGCAGTTATCTGCAAAGCACAATAAAACGAGGTAGGCCTGTATTGTCAGCTCTGTCAAGAAAGCGGCCCAACTAGGACACTATTCCACCCAGCCCCAGCACATCAACATTCTGGTGCCCAGATTTGGGTTAAATCTTAACAGAGCTCCTTGGAGAGTTGCTGATTCCACGTCTTTGGGCAGGAAAATTCAAGACAGGCCTGCAGTAGCATGTTGCACAAAAGCAAAAGACCATTCCAAAAGGTCTGGGGTAGAACTGATAAGGTATAGGCACCTGCTTAAAAGGACATCACCAGCCCGCTTGTGATAATTCGAACACCAAAAAGAAAAGATAGCTAATAACAGTTAAAGGAAAGGGGATGAGTCTGTAAAGGCCACAAACATCAATGAATATGAAAATAAAAAGGGCAACCAAGTGAACAAGGCAACTGATATATTGCCTTAGGGAAAGGGGAAAATAATAGAGAGACATTTTTAATCCATCTTAAGAGGTAGGGGAGGGCGGGTGTGTATGACTGTTCTCTTTCTGGCACTAATACCTTTTATAAAGCACTGTATGAACATTTCTCTAAGTAGGGTGGCTATGAATAAGCCAACCGCATATGGAATGAGGAGGTAGGTAGAAGAACAGAAAAACCTCATGTTGTGGCCACAACTACCCCCAGGTAGGAGGAGGATCAGATCCTGGGCTGCAAAGTTAGTTATATATTGTCTTTTGTGAGCATTTAAGAGACTCTAATAGATTTGGTCTGCAAAGTTAAGAAAACTCTAATTAAATAAACCTGTAATCAAAGTTAAATGTGTACAAGAATTTAATAAAATTTCTGAGTTTCTAATTATTAGTTGTGTGAACACATAAGTATTCATATACACATACACAATTTAATAGACCCATATGCATATATATATACATATAAGAATTTTTAAGTTATTCAATCCATTTTAAAAATGACTAAATGCTAACAATTTTGGATTAAATTACTACTGATGCAGTTATGAGTTTGCAGATAACTGCAAATTAAGATGAGTTTCTGATCTTAATTTTTTAAAACACTGCCACTACCAGCCACTGAGCTTCTGTGGCAGAAGGCAGGCTGCTAACGAACAGCTTGCTGTCAACTACCCCCTCCCAAACCATCTCCACCTCATTTCAAGCACAGGAAAAGCAGGCACCCGTCCCACCTCCAGGGAGAAGGTGGGGACAGAACAAAGGCAGGAGACGGCACCCAACAGAGACCTACAGACTCAAGTGCACCCCAGCCTGGATGCAGTCCTCATTAAAATCACTCATACATCTGAGAAGGATACAGAGAAGAAACAGAGTTCGGATATGTTGCACGGTTCCAAGTTTGCTTCCTGCAACCTGGGAGGGCTGCACAGGGCATCTCACACCTGGGACCAGCAGGTCATGTAGCAGACGTCACAGGGTTCAAAACACAAACCAGAAGCTCAGAACACAAACCGTACCTCAGAACCACTACGGCCTGAGCCCATCACCCAGGAGGGGCGGATGGGCTACAAGCTGAGCTGTCATGTCAATTTCCCACCTGAGTCCGTTCCAACTTTGTCTTAGACATGCTGGATTCACATGAAAAGGAAAACGGTCAATCTGTACAGAATCGCTTGCCAAGCATTTCTGTTCTTAAAAGAAAAAGCAAAGATAAATCAGCATTGGAATCTGGAATGATGAGAAAGAGTGAAAGCTGGCAGGTGGCAGG
Source organism: Pseudorca crassidens (assembly GCF_039906515.1). Lineage (NCBI taxonomy): Eukaryota > Metazoa > Chordata > Mammalia > Artiodactyla > Delphinidae > Pseudorca > Pseudorca crassidens. The sequence continues at coordinate 61,413,079 of NC_090305.1, forward strand.
TGACAAAGTAGGCCTAAGGGTCACCGGGTAATCTGCTCACTGGGATAAGTAGCTGGCTGCCCTGCTCACCAGACACTGTGCCCAGGGCTCCTGGTCCCGGTCGGTACCCTGCACGGATGTGGCTGTTTTGGACCTTCAGAGATAAGCCCCTTCAATTCTCCCGGACGCCTGGTGCCCAGGCCCACGCCTGGAGGGGAATGGCAGGGAGGCAGTGCCTTGACCGCGTGTCGCTGACATGTGGGGAGTGATGGTGCAGCCAGAGCTTCTCTGCTTCCATAATGGTTGGACTAGATCAACGGCCTTTGATTTTTTTGCCGTTGTTTAAATTAAATGTTACAAAATTAAAATGGGACGGAGAGCTGGTTTAACATGCAGGTTCCCAGACCCCATTCACTCCTCCCACACAAGCAAGGTAGACAACTCAGTACAGGATGCCAACGGAAGGCCTCAAGGGCATCTTGTGTTGGCCCAACCTGGTGCAAAGTCCCTGGTTAGGTAATGAAAGAAAATCAATAATCAGATGTCTTTGCTTCCTTAGCCAGAAAACCTCAGCTGAAACTCAAACAAGTCAAGCTCATGAAAGATTATAGGTACATAACAGGCACTCAATAAATACCTGTTGACTGATTCATTAATCATACTTTACAGCAAAAGCAAACAGTGAGATGCTATCTTGAAACTCTTATTTGCTTCATAACCTTCTCTTCTTAGGAAAAGGATTGTTCCAGATAAACTCAGAGGTGAAGTTGTCAGCAGATCATTTGCACTTGATACAGAGAGAGATTTCTTCTCGCGTCCAATGCTCCTTAACCAAAAAGTTAACAAAAAGCAGTGCTCTTAGAAAAGGAATCAGAAGGAGGCGTAACTACCTACATACCAACACGGCAACCCTCATGGCTGGTGTCCACTAAATGTTATGAGACTAGAAAAATTTACAGCACACAGAGTCATCTCCACTTGAGTTCAGGGAAGCATAACCTACAGACCACAGGACACAGGGGCAAAAATCACAGGAAAGAAGGAAACCTCATCTTGAAACTAAGCTACATCAGGCTAAGTTTCACTTGGGACCGTGACCTTGAGTGAAAGAAAATGAATTTTGAATACGTCGGACACATTTTTATAAATAAATAAGCTACTGACATATTCTAAAGCTGAGGGTTTGCTTTCTTCACGTTTACTAAATGTGTTTTATTCCTAAACTAGAATTTTTTTCTTATTTAGCTTCTCTGAGAGAATGGCTAATTAAGACATAAAGTGAGACCAGACAACCTAGGTTTGAAACTCAGCACCCCACCTTACTAGCTGTGTGATTTGGGGCAAGTTCCTTAACTTCCCTGAACCTCAGTATCCTCATCTGTAGAATAGGGAGAGCAAGACTATTTTATTCAGAGGTCACTGTGAGAATTAAATGAGATACTTGTAAAGCATTAAAAACAGTGCCTAGAGGCTTCCTTGGTGGCGCAGTGGAAGTCCGCCTGCCGATGCAGGGGATAGGTGTTCGAGCCCTGGTCCGGGAAGATCCCACATGCCGTGGAGCAACTAAGCCCGTGCGCCACAACTACTGAGCCTGCGCTCTAGAGCCCGCAACCCACAACTACTGAGCCCACACACCACAACTACTGAAGCCCACGCACCGACAGCCCGTGCTCCGCAACAAGAGAAGACACCACAACGAGAAGCCCGCGCGCCGCAACTAGAGAAAGCCCGCGTGCAGCCACAAAGACCCAACACAGCCAAAAATAACTAAATAAAATAAAACAGTGCCTGGCACACAGTAAGACTATCCTTTCTTCCTGTTGCACCATCGAATCCTAAATGCTCCATATTTATGGGTACATTTGCTGTGTGGGTCATTTTCATTTTCTGTGTTTCTCAGACTCAACAGGACTGAAAATCCACTTGACTGTTGAAATTTGTCTGAAAAGGTCATTCTACCACCTGGTAAAGGTGGAAACCCAAAGCTTTCTTGCCTCTTCTTAACAAGCCAGGTGAGGGCCAGATTTAAAAGGCAAAGCATCGTTTCTCTCCTCTGGGGGATGACATGTAGGAAAGGGAGATGAGTTTTATCCCACCCAAGGTGTCCACTCTGATCTGTGTAGCAATGGTGTAGGTGACCCTCTTGTCCAATGGTTCTCACCTGGGGGAGCGTATCAGAACCCCCTGGGGAACCACTTACCCTGATTCCCAAAGAGAACCACTGCCCTGATTGATGCAGAAAATAAATCTAAAATGAAAGGAAGGTTTACGTTGTCTTCCCACACACCTCACGACTGATTTAATACGCTGGTGAGTCTCAGTGGTGTGAACCATGGCGTGTCCTGGGTTACACGTGTAAACAAACAGATGAAATCCAAAAAGGACACCAGGTACAGAGCAGGGCTCCTAACCTCTGCTTCCACCGACCCCTGGGCCAGTCCGGCCAGGCTCACAGACCCCGCCTCAGACGAAAGATTTAGAGACGTAAAATAAAATACAAAGGACTACATAGGAAACCAATTGTATGTCAATGCAGTTATTAAAACTTCAAAAAGAAGTCTGCGATATACGTGCCTCTTTATCAATGCACATTAAATAACAAGATCAGCACATCTAATAACGAATGTAATTTCAAAGCAGTGATGAGTAAGGACCTTATTTCTTCTGTATCTGCTTCTTCTGTAGCATGACACGAAAATATCTGTGATTTCTACTGGTGGCAAAGTCACAGGCCCTGGTAATACCACTGTGCTTCGTTTTGTCTATGTTCACAATGAAAGTAAATGCTGCATTTCAGTTAGAAGTTTATGAAATTAAGGATGTCATTTTTTTTTCCTTTACAAGTTAACAGAACTCCAATTTCTCTCTACAGACTCTTTGGGGGTCCCAGGACCTCAGTTTGAAAGCCCTGCTCTAGAGGGTGCTGTATTTAAGTTAAGAGTTAACGCTTGATCGTTCATTTAATTGATATTTAGCAAATACCCACTTTGCTCTAAGCGCACGTACCACAGAAGAAAATACAGAATTAAGGTTAGACTTGAAGGCAACCATGCTCTAAGAACTTTCGGAATCTCTGCTCAATGTTTATTTTGATTTTCTAATTTTATCATAATTTGTGTTATGCACTGCCAAATCCAGCAGGATTTTTTTTCTCTCTCTCCTTTAAATATATCACTAGAAGCAAAACAAACAAATAATAACAAGCCACAATGTCTGTTCAAGTATACTGTTAAAAGGATGTTAGAAGCTATAGATCAGTGCTACGGAATAAATACTACGAGCCCTCCACACCTCAATTTCTTTGATAATAAAATCAGCCTGGCCCAAACTGTAGACATTTTACACGGATGAGATGAGCCAATTCATATGAAAGGTCTCTGACAACAGTGAAGTATTATCCTTGGGTGGTGTTCCAATCATACTGTGAATGTAAGTGATTAATCAGTGTGTGTATGAGGGACCCGGCAGCCTCCCTCAGCAGAAATGGCCAAGCGGAGTCCTGCAGGATCATAGGAGGGTCTGTTAAGGAAGAGTAAGTAACACACAGGGATTTCTGGAAAAATAACTCTGCTGTGAATTCTACTGTGAAGCAGTCTGGAGAAACCAAATACGAAACCTACCAGGGAGGTCACCCAGGACGCGGTTTTCCACACAATACCACATGTCCCTGGGCATACAGATACCGTGAGTAAACAAAAGTGACTTGTAATGAGCCTCCTCTAGGCTACAAGATACACTGGAAGTTCTGAAGCGTCAACTTGACCATTAGTTCAAGTCTAATGTGCTTCATCTCTGCCCTGGTGTAGACTATTCTATTTTTACTCCTATCAAAACTGACCGTCTGCAGTGCTCACAAACAGACTGTAGGGTTTGCATGAAGTATAAAAACACAGGCCAATTTAAACAAAATTCCTTCCTTACTAATATCTAATAGAGAAAAATGTGAAAATAGCCCAGATACATGCTAAAGAAGAAACTTGCAAGTTCGACTTGTTTATTATTAATGACTTCACAAATTCAAGAATATTGGAGATTGGTTTGTATTAGCAAAAATAATTACAGAAAACTTTACAGATGCACAAAACGCTGGGGTTTTTTCCCCCACTTTATTTATTTATTTATTTATTTTGAATAAGTCGGTTTTGAACCAAGTTATCTCGAAGTAGAAGCAGGACTGCTGTACTCTTTTTTTTTTTTTAAAGGTGACACAATGATACATGGATATGTAAATGATGTCACTTTCAAAGTGACATCACTAATTTAGACTAGGTTCAAATTAACTTGAATTTTAAGTCAGGAGGGTCAAAACAAAAGAGAACTGGTCTTCCCAATCTCACAGGGCTGCCGTGAATTTCTAAAGAGAAAAATTACATCAAAATTACATCTTGAGTGAACATCAGAGATATCATTGGTATGTTGTAAATCAACTAGACCTCAATCTAAAAACAAAAAAAGCAATATCACTGGTGTGAATTTTTTTAATTATCGTATATTTTTCAAACCTGCAAAATCAAGTTTCACATCCTTGTCATCACAAACACACTGAAAGAAGCCCCACCTAGTGTACTGCTCACCCTAACAGGTGTCAGCTCTGCAGCCCACGGCAGGACCAGTTTGCTGCTGCAGCAACATTTTGCCTCTCCTGAATAACCAGCTTAGTGGGCTTTCACACAGAAATCAGCAGCCTTGATATGTCAGGCTATGTCCTATAAACACTGAGCAGCCTAGAGATTCCCAATACCTTGGGTTTTAAATGCAGACAAGCTCCTCTCCAACACAAGTTTCTAAGGATTTACATGGAAGGAAATGGGAGCATTTTTTTTTTTGGCCCTGGCTAGGGAAGTCCCTGGGAGCATTTTCTTTTTTTTTTTTCCATCTTTTTTTTTGTTGTTGTTAGTAAACTTTTATTTAGTTAGTTTTTGGAATTTTATTTATTTATTTTTATACAGCAGGTTCTTATTAGTTATCTATCTTATACATATTAGTGTATATATGTAAATCCCAATCTCCCAATTCATCCCACCACTGCCCGCCCCCGCCCCGCTTTCCCCCCTTGGTGTCCATACGTTTGTTCCCCATATCTGTGACTCCATTTCTGCCCTGCGAACGTGGGAGCATTTTCTATTCTTCAATATGGTTAAGAGAAAGCTGGTTTAAATGAAAACTCATCCTTGTCCCCACTACTCTGACATTTCTATCCAGAAGACTCAAAGTCAAGGCCTTTTATGGGGCTAAATCCCACAGCCGCATTTCTTCAAGTACTTTCCACAGATGGCAGGCTGCAAGATGCAGCGGCCAGGACAAGCGCTCACGTGCGGCCATGGCTAAGGAGGACAGGGCATCACAAGAAAGGGGAATCACTCACGGAAGTACTTCAGCGTCTCCTCAATCTGCTCGGTCGTGAGGTCAATGTTGGCATCTGGAGAAATGAGGGGGGTATGAAGCCAGTCGTCGTGGTCATAACCGTAGATGGTGTCAGCTCTTAGCTTGTAATGGGGCAGCTGCTCCTCCAGCAGGCTGATGATCTCAACTTCCGGAAGGTCAGTGCTGTTGCACACGTCTGGAGGGGACAAGATGGAGAGATGAAAGCCCGACCTGGTGGTGGCCCCGCCGCTGCTGGTGGCCTAACCCTGGGGCCTACAGCCAGTGTCTTGGCTACTTACCCGCAGCACAGAGAGGCCAGATGAGGCCACATCAGAGATCCTTTTCCAATTTAAATTCTACTCTTGAAACTAGGAGTTATGCATGCTTACTGCCAGACCTACCTGAAATAGTTCCTGCTTGTTTAGCTGCCCACTTTCTGTGATGTAAAGCCAAGTTTCTTGCGCTTTCACCATTTGGGCTAAGTCTTTCTTTCCAACCCTTTCTCTGGCCATTCTCTCAATGACTCTACAATTAAGCCAAACCAGTTATAATTTCACCAATAGGCCAAACTTCTTCCTGCCACTATTCAAACCGTGTCTCCACAGAGATAAGATTTTGCCTTTGTTTGACTCATTCATTCACCTGTTCATCCTCCTGCATTTCCTTCCATCCACCGATCCATCCATCCATCACCATCCAACTACATCCTGAGTCCCACAGTCACAGGAGACGCGATGCAAAATGCAACAGTCATGGTCCTGCCTTTGCAACGCTTGTATCCTCATGGGGCTTCCAGCCATTAAACCAACAAGTGCCCCTCCGTCAAGGCACAGCTCGAATACCACCTCTCCCCCGACAGAATGGTGTTTTGAGCATACCAGGCAGTATTAACCTGTCTTCCTCAGGAAGAATGTGGACACCTTTGCCCAGAAGAAGGGCTATGCCAGAGACTTACCAAAATCCCCATCTCCTTCGTATTTAATAAGAAGGCTGCACGGCGGCCAAAAAAATTATGGAATCACAGGTAAAGAGGGCGTTCAGCGGCCAACCTCCCCCCTTCTGGGGCAGGAGCCCAGGGAAAGCACCTGCTAGCCGCCCCCCCCCCAAACCTCCTACCACTCCACGCTAACCGTTCTTGCTTAACTCAACATATAAAGCTTCACTGCAGGACATTTCGACTCAGGAAGTCCACATGGCTTTTCAAGTGCTTGTGGAAAGAGTTATAAGTGGAAAGTAAAGACATCTCAAATTTTCCTTGGAGCTCTGGGGACTGGAGGGGGACATGTGAACGCTCAGGATTCTCTGTCTCATGTGGGAAATGTCACAGCCAGCGCACTTGGCATTTCAGCCAGCCCCCACCAGGCTGGAGCTGCTCAGACACTCTGCAAAGGTCTGCGGAGAACAGAGAGATGCCCTCCCCTCGGTCAGGGCCAGCAGCCCAACCTCGAGGCAGAAGATGCCTCATATCTCTTTATCATCTCCCACCAACGACAAAACACCCTCCAAAAGGCTCCAGCTGAGCTCCTAACTAAGGAAGTACTTCCTCGTCTCACAGTCGAGTGGGGAGTAAGTTCCCACAAAGCTCATCTCGAGGTGAGGCCTCACAACCATAAAATGACGAGCATCTGGCTGAGGGGATACAGGGTCAAGGAGGGATGACACCCAAACGATGGCATCTCTTGGCTCACCATAGATCTGCTCCACAAAAGCCCACGCCAGCCTGTCCCTAGGAGAACGGGCAGGGTACCAACACATTCCTGCGTGACGCTCCCACACGACAGGCTAGAATCTTCTGGTGTCACTGCCATTTGGTGGTGGGAAAGGCAACGGACTCCAAAAAATAAAAATAAAATCCCTTCTAAGAACACCGTGTTACTTGTGAGCACACTGGCAGCTGCTCAAACGCTGAGACTCCCCTGTCCTTCCAGGTTCCCAGGGCTGAAGGTCAACATATTTACAGTGTGGGTCCTTGTGCCCGAGAGGTATCGTTTTCCTTAAAGTGTTTGATGACCAGTGAGATCAAGTATCCAAAGGTGAGGCTGTGTCAAAAAGCCTTTTTAAAAAACTCTGAATGTTTGATTTTTCCGTAATGTGACCCGCCATGTAAACGTCAACAAGTTTTCAGCTGTGTGGCAGGCCCAGAGAATTAGGAGACGATTATAAAGACTGCCCAGGGAGCTTTCCTGGACCCTGGCTGCAGGGCTAGGGGCCCCAAGGACCCCCTGTGGAGCGGGACACCACCTCTGCCACATGGAGAAGACACATCTGAGGCCTGAGGTTGGGTAAACATAATATGAGAGCCTTTGAGAATTCCCCCGGAAGGCTTTCACCGTGCCAAGTACCAAGCCAGGAGCCTTCAGTGCATTCTCTGACCCTCCCGGCAACCCGTGACGTAGCTAATATTTGCTATGACTGATAGGTGAGGAAGCTGATTCACAGGAGCTGTGGAATATCTTGTAGGGCAAGGTCACCTGGCTAAATAAGTGGTAGGTTGTGTGCGAGAAGCCTCAGCCGTCTGACTGTGAGCTGTGCCCTTCCCTCTGCCATCTGCTGCCCGTCTCCCAGGCGAGAGCACTAGAAATGCTGGGGGATTCCCAGGCTATTCTCAACGGGAAGTTTTCGTTCTCAACAGGTACAGATTTCCTAAGTATGGTAGAGGTGTCCAACTAGACACACTGACAAATCAGGGAGGTGTCTGGATGATTTTTCCTTCCAGAGCGTAGGAAGTAGAGACAAGAACTGAAGTAGCTTGTCTGCCAACCCACCCCCACCCCTGGCGCTTACTCAAGCTCAAGTGCGTGAAAGGGCACTGCTGGCCTCACCTGGAGGAAAGGAACCTTTGAATGCTCTCTACGGTCATCATTTCTCCACTGCTCCAGCTCACACTATTAACAAGCTATACCATGGAGTCTCGGGTAAGTCTCAAATGAAGGGCATCCACCTCCTGAGTGAACCCAGGCCCCGAAAGGTCCATGGCTTCTGGCAGATCGACAGCAACAGCAGCCCGGAACCCACCGACCCCCAGCCTGGCAAACCATCGAAGGCCAGGCTCACCCAGGCAAGTCGGGTGGACTTAGGCTCAGCATCCTCCCCTTCTCCAATTACAACAGCCCCATGGATGCCGGCTCCATCTGTGAAAAACACTTTTAAAATCACAGTATTGCCCTGCTTTAAAAACCTCCCAGCTCCCTATAAAGTGCTTCATGATTCAGCCCGCACTTTCCCAAGACAAAGTCTACTGACTGCTTCCCGATATCCAATTTCTGCTTCTTTCTTTCGGTAAAGTCACCCCGAAGGTGTGGCTGGGCACGTGGCCACGCAGCTAAAAACTACATTTTCCACCTTTCCTTGCAGTAAGGTCAGTCCATCTGCCTGGTTAACAGGATGTAAACAGAACTGCCGAGTCAGACCCTATCCAACTGTCGAAATGCAGAGATGGGGTGGTGCTGGAGGAGCCGCCTTCAACTGTATAAGTAAAGGCAGCACCTAGGGGGTTACCAGAGCAAACCTGGGTGCCTCGGACAAGCAGGCAGGGGCAGCACTCCTGGGCCATCTACCACTTGGACTTTTAAGAGAGAAAGAAATACACGTCTACCTTATTAAAGCCACTTCTCAAGTACCCCTTCAGTGAAGCCACACCAACTTTTTGCCATCCTCCAAACACATTTTTGCACAGACCTTGGTTTGGACACCAGCTGTTCTCGCTGTCTGGAATGCCCTTCCCTGCCAGCAAACTCCATCGCAAAATATCACTCACATTCACCCCATATTTCAAGCTTCCCTTGACCTCTCCCCTCTGGCTATGTGTTTAGTACAGAGATTATTTCACTACAATGTGACATGCGTTTTCTAACAGAGAGTCCCTGGGGAGGAGCTCTGAATTACCCCTTAACATCTAACCCAGCCCTCAGCATCACGCTGGGCAACAGGAAGTGCTCCGTAAGCGCTGGATGAATGATGGGAAAAAGGGAGGAAGAATCAGCAACGGGTGGCAAGCCTAGTCGGACAAACACCCAGCCTTTAGCATGGGGGAGGTGGAGCCATCTAGTGTCCATGTCTTTTCAAGTCTCGCTCAGTATCTCCGTCCAGCACAGAGGAAAGTCCCCACGGGGAAGTGAATGTCGCCTCAACCACTCAGCAAACGCAAATCCAATCCAATGTCCAGCATTCTTATAGCACCGCCCTGGGAGCAGAATGTAAGACCTCTTTTCACCTCTTCAGAGCTATAACCCTTCCTAGCTTTCTCCAAGGCGTAAGTTTGAAGCGGGTCCTCCTGTCCAAGGATGGGGGCTTCACTGAGGGCTGTGGGAGGTGGGAGAGGGCCCTGAGGGTCTGGGGCTGTAGGTCCAGCTATGTCCACTCTCCACCTGACTTGGGCTAGATCCATAACCCCCAGACGGGGCTTGAAGGGGACCCCTCCATCTAAGCATTTGCACTGATGCAAAGGTGACACGCCAGGTTCATGAAACGTGCCAGGCGCCCCAGATGATGCATACACTTTACAGCAGAGACTGCAGCTCTAAATTAGTGTCCAACGTTTAAAAATCAGAGAATCTCATGCAGAAATACAGATCCCTAGCCTGTTGGAAAAAGCCAGCATATCTAGGACCACACAGTTATAGGCTCTGAGTGGTGGCCACCTCCAGATGGGCGGGGGGGTAGCTCCACTGGGGTTTCTGGGCCTTCTGCCTGTACACAGGAGCTGAGGGCGCTGGGCCCAGGAGAACAGAGAGCTGCAAGGGAGAGGAGGACAGTATCCTGAACACTCCCCCAGGCTCCGGAGATCCTAGGAAAAACAGCAGGGGGAGAGGCGAGGATAAAAGGAGGGAGAGAGTGCAGTGCTGGACAAAGGGGAAAAGCTTGGCCAGAGAAAATCTGGCAAAATCAAAGTAAGAGAGGAACAGAAGGGCACAGGAAAGGAGGAAGGAGGAAAGCCAGACCCTGAGGCAGGCCAGCCAGCACCACGACTGCCACCTGCTGGCAAGTGCCTGAGGCCCTGGATGCAGCAAGAGCGGCTCCAGGAGTTCGGAGAATGGGCTCCCAGCCCTGGCCCTGCCCCCAACTTCGCCATGTCACCCGCAAGTCACGTCTTGGTTTATCTGGGACTTTGTCTCTCCATCTGTAGAACAAAGGCATCAGGTTGCAGAAAAGCTCTTTTTCTACCCAAAGTGTCTCTGAGCCACCAGGCTGTGTCTGGGGGTGGCCGCCACTCCCAGCACACCCCACCTCCACCGAGGGGGGCCCATAGCACCTGGATATGCCGACTTCTTCTGAGAAGGCGGGGATCTGTATTTCTACATAAGATTCCCTGATTTTTAAATGTTGGACGCTAGTTGGGAATTCTGTAAATACCTGAGGTCAAATTAAACACATGTGCCTCCGGTTTGCACGCCGGGGTTTCCCATCCTGGTGTCTAACTCTGGGCCTTGGGAGAAGGTTCCAGACTGCACTAAAGGTGACAAGCAAAGAACGTGACCCCAGCCCGCGCTTGAAGAAGTTCTGGCTAGGGTCCTAAGCCCCTGTCATTACCCATTAACCTTGGCAGTGACTGCAAACCCATAGCCATGTTTTAAAGTCTTCACAAGACGAGGCAGCTCACCTACTCAGCCGCCTGCAAATCATTCTGTACAGACTTGGAAACAACGCCTTTTTCTGGAGTTACTAGGATTAAAGGGCATGGGCTCAGAGACTCACACACAGGCCATACTGGTGCCAGGGACACACCTGATACTTTGCAACTGGTATCTGCCAGACGTCCTTCTGGAAAATTCTTCTCTATCATAGGGTCACATAGTTAAGAGCCTCACCTAAGCTTCGTCGGGGAACTCAGTGTTAGTAATTATTCTCTAGAATACCACAAAAGTTATGATTTCACCAACTACAAAGGGACCTTTAGAACTAGAAATCACTGGCTCAACCACGTCATTTAATAGAAGAGGGCTGCACTCAGAGAGGCTGAGGAGGTGGCTGAACGTCACACAGCAGCCAGTAACAGACGTGAGACCGAGGCACGGTCCGCTGCATGGCCCCCCGCACCAGGAGCCTCAGGAAGCGGCAGGACCACCCCGCAGGCTGACATTCTCCACTGTTTACCCAGCACCTTGCCTGGTAACCAGTAAAATGCTCAATAAACATTCTGCTGAACGATACAAACCACTTGTATCTACTCCTGCATTTCACTGCCTCTCACAAACCAGCAGGCAGAGCAGGGGGAAGGGCGGGAACACATTTACAAACCAGGAAACCACGGTCCCAAAGGTTACACGAGGAGCCCAAGTCATTCCACTAGGAAGGGACTGAGCCCACTGCACACGCACCCCTGCCCCCCAACACCGTCCCCCCAACTCTAATCCACACGCGACTCGCTGCTACTCTCTGCGGCCCCTTGAGAGGATCACCTAGGGAAGGAACCTGCAAGAAAGCATTTCTCCTCCCTTCACTCGTTTGTGGGCATTTCAGCAGAACTGGGGGACCCTCCCGAGAACTGAGCCTGGGGTGATGGTGCCCCGGGGCAGACAGCACTTCTGTAATGGGCTCTTTATATGCTCCTTCGGTTCTACCACAGACCTTCTGTGCCAGGATCTATGACGGTGGGATCCAGGAGCTGGCTTTTACGTCAAGTTCTCCAGGGGGATCTCGCCCATCAACATTTGAGAGTTGACAGCCCCTTGTGATTTTCATTAACTAAATTTGCTTTCTTTAAAAAAAACTGAGAAATAAGGCCTGTGGCTCAACGTTCAAACGGTCTAAAAGGGCAACGTGGTCCCCTCGCGCGTCCCTCCCACGCACCTGCACTCTCCCCACTTCCACCGGAGACTTCTCAGACCCCTCCCCAGGGCTGGCGTGAGCTCACACCCAAGCCAGCCTCTCCCAGCCCTGCCACTTACAGAAGGGGACACTGAGGCCCTGCCAGAGGTGCGGGGACCTGGGCGAGATCTCGTGGCTGAGCAGTGTTGGCACTGGACGCCAGGTCTCCCAATGCCTTCCTGTCCCCACCATCCTGAGTTCACCTCCCGCTCACATTCCAGCCCCACAAGGACATGACGGGGACAAGATTTCTCTCCTCTTCCTTGATGCCTCGCTGTGAGCAGTAACCAGTGTCTCCAGAGACACTCGCATGGAAGCAGAGAGGCCAAGGTAATCAGGATTCAGAGAGAGAAACAAAACCTGACGCTGGAAGGGCCGTGGCCTTACCTGCCACCAGAAGTGACTCTTTCTAAGAAAAAGGATAAACAATGACCCCGGTTCAGTTCCACACAGATGGGGTGTCAGGTTCTGAGCAGTGGCTTGATCACACACGACACCAGCTCCCCATGACAGCAGCACAAACGGAGACGGCCGAGCCGCCCAGCGGCCGCCTTCACGAGCAGGGTCTCCAACACAAGGCTGAAGTGCCGCCTCGTGCAACTGAACGTGGCCCCGTCCACTCAGACTCGCCAGCGTGTTGTGCAACCAGAGGGCAGGAAGAGGCGGGACAAAGCAAAGTCAGAAGAACCCTGCTATGGAGGCCCCCGGATGTCAAACTGATTGCAGTGTTTTGCAGAAATAGTGACTCCAAGGGGCTTGGCACAGAAATCTACAAAAGCAGACGATACCACATTACAAGATAGATTGATTCTAACACTAAGACATAAAGCTAGAACTGCACAGAAATTTTATTTTAAAAGGAAAAATTAATGTGTTAATTTTGAGTTAAACCTGCAGGAAAATGCTCAAAATATGGGGTGGGGTGGGGTGGATTAATATTCATTTGAATTTGTTTTACTAGGAAATAAATAGAAAAAAATACTTTGGTTTTCCAGTTTTCTTGATAATTTCTCTTAAAAGCGTACATATTATATATCTTATAATTATTAAATTAGCAGGCGAAAATATTTACATGAAAATAGCCAGTGTCAGTGTGATTGTAATTAATGCGCTCACAGCTGAATTAGTGTTTAGCCAGATGGAGCTGGTGGAAATTGGAACGACACTTGCAGTAAACGGTTTGACAGCATGTTTGGAGAACCAAAATTCTGCCATGACCCTCAAACAAGTAATCTCCCATATGGGATTAAAAATGAGAGCGGAATCCAAAACATCTGAAGGGCAAAATACATAAGTGTGTTTATAGTACATACCTGATAAAGTTAAAAACATGCACAACCAGGTTCCTTGAAAAGTTAAACAGAATTACCCTATGATCCAGCAATTCCGCTTCCAGGTATATACCCAAAAGAAGTAAAAGCAGGGACGTGACCAGATATTTGTACACCGGGTTCATAGTAGCATTATCACAATAGCCAGAAGGTAGAAGCAACCCAAGGGTCCTTTAGTGGGTGAACAGATAACAAAATGTGGTAGATATGTACAATGGAATATTATTCAGCCTTACAAAGGAAGGAAATTCTGACATAAGCTACGATATGGATGGACCTTGAGGACGTTACACCAAGTGAAACAAGCCAGTCACAAAAGGACAGACACTCTGAATCCTCCTGTGGGGGCTGTTAGAGGAATCAAATTCAGAGACGGAACGCAGAAAGGTGGCTGCCAGGGGCTGGAGGAGCGGGGAAGAGGAATCTGTGTTTAATGGGTGCAGTTGCATCTGGGGAAGATGATGACGTTCTGGAGATTTACAGAGGTGATGTGTGCACAACAAGGTGAAGTGTACACTTAAAAATGGTTAAAATCGGGCTTCCCTGGTGGTGCAGTGGTTAAGAATCCACCTGCCAATGTAAGGGACCTGGGTTCGAGCCCTGGTCCGGGAAGATCCCGCATGCCTCGGAGCAGCTAAGCCCGTGCGCCACAACTACTGAGCCTGCGCTCTACAGCCCGCGAGGCACAACTACTGAAGCCCGCGTGCCTAGGGCCCGTGCTTCACAACGAGAGAAGCCACCGCAATGAGAAGCCCGCGCACCGCAGTGAAGAGTAGCCCCCACTCGCCTCAACTAGAGAAAGCCTGCTCGCAGCAAAAGACCCAACACAGCCAAAAAAAGAAAGGCTAAAATGGTAAACTTTATGTTATGTATGTTTTACCATTATTTTTTAAAAATAAATAAAAGATGACCACTCTACTCATGTTATCTCCCAATGTACGGTTTTTGTTGGTTCTGGTTACAAAGTCACATAACTCCTGTTCTTTTTAGTGTCCCATTTTGTAGAACACAAAGTTTTTCAGAAGCAAATATATTGTGCTACAGCAAGAATGCCTGTATAAAGTTTAATTTTTGTGCAGTCAAATTTTTTTCCACCAGTTTTACTGAGATATAATTGACTTACAGCACTGTATTAAGTTTAAGGTGGACAGCATACTGATTTGACTTACACACATCATGAAATGATTATCACAATAAGTTTAGGCAACATTCATCACCTCATATAGATACAAAATTAAAGAGAGAAAAAATTGTTTCCGTGTGATGAAACTCTTAGGATTTACTCTCAACAACTTCCATATATAACAACAGAGTTAATTATATTCATCACGTTGTACATTACACCCCTAGTACTTATTTATCTTATAACTGGAAGTTTGTACCTTTTGACAGCCTTCATCCAGCGCTCCCTCCCCCGAAGCACCCATCCCCCCCTTTGGTAACCACAAAGGTGATCTCTGTTTCTATGAGTTTTTGTTTGTTTGTTTCTGAAGTACAACTGACCTACAACACTATGTTAGTTCCTGTTACACACAACATAGTAATTCAGTATTTCTATATATTTCAAAATGATCACTAGGATAGGTCTAGTCACAGTCTGTCACCAACCAAAGATACTACAAAACTACTGAATATACTCCCCACACTGTACATTTCATACCGTAAATCATTTGTTTTGCAACTACAAGTTTGTACCTCTTAATCTCCCCTTGATCATTTCCTTTGTAATCCTAGCCTTTGGATGGCCTTCCCCATCTCAAGATTACTAAAATATCCAGCAATATTTACTTCTAGCACTTCTATGGTTTCATTCTTAACATTCTATCTTTGAATCACCTGGATTTTATTGGGTTTGAAGGAGCTATATAGGGATCCAGCTGTACTTTTTATAACGATAACGAACAACAGCAATAATAATGGCAAATGTTTATGGATGCTACCATCTCCAAGCATTTATCTCCACTGACTCATTTAAACTTCCCAACAGCCCTAAGAGTGGAGACTATTATCATCCCCACTTTACAGAAGGGGAAACTAAGGCACAGAGGTTAAGTAACTGGACCCACATCACGCGGTAAGTATTAGACCTGGCTTTCTCACACAGAGTCTGGACCCATTGGCCACAGCCACCACCCACGCTGCCTCTGGCCCTCTGGTCGCACTGATTAAATAATTCCTCCGCGTAACTCTCTTTTCTCTAAATTCTCCTCCTCCTCCCAACTTCCACTCTCTTGAGTACTTTGCTTTGAGACTTCCTAAAACATAGCACATCGCTAAAGCTTTACTTTTGACCCATTCAGAGACTTTGTCTTCAAATGTCAGACGTAACTGATCTTACTTTTGTCCTGCCTCCTGGTGGTTCTACTCTCGAGGTTCTGTTAGTTACCTGTCTTTTGTTTTATAGAATATGTGTCAGCAGATTCTTTTTTCTTTTCCCTAGTGATTTAGGGCTGAGTTTCCTCCAAGTGCTGGGAATGGAGGGTGGCAGGCACTAGGCAGGGTGGCCTCCAGCTATGAGTTACCATCACCATTTACCTTTTTGTTTGTTTTGCGGTACGCGGGCCTCTCACTGCTGTGGCCTCTCCCGTTGCGGAGCACAGGCTCCGGACGCATAGGCTCCGCGGCCATGGCTCACGGGCCCAGCCACTCCGCGGCGTGTGGGATCTTCCCGGACCGGGGCACGAACCCATGTCCCCTGCATCGGCAGGCGGACTCTCAACCACTGCGCCACCAGGGAAGCCCACCATTTACCCTTTGAGCTATGCAAACATCATCATTTTCTTATGGGGGTCATGTTGTGAAAGACAAGGAAACACTGATTTGGAAGGTTCACACTATCTTTAAGATATGACACCTTATGATATCACACCAAAGAGGCATGGTAGACACTGCTAGTGGCTTCCCAACCACCCATCCTCTCCTACTTTCCTTAGTATCAAAGACCTGGGAAGTCTACATTTCTCAGCCTCCCTCCTAGCAAGGTATGACCAAGAGCGTTAAGTTCTGGCCATTGAGATTTAAGCAATGGAATGGTGAGGCTTTCCCAAAGGCTGCCTTCCTACAGCCTGGAACTTGGACATGATAGCTGGAGCTTCAGCAGCCTTCTAAGACCATGAGGTGACCTTAAGGATAGAAACCATGAGTATGGTGGAAATGAAGGACAGGAGGAGCCCAGGCCTTTGAGGACAGGAGGGCCACACCAGCACTGCAGAGCCTCCCTCTGAACTTCTTTTACGTGAAAGAAAAATAAATCCTATCAGGTGAAGGCACTGTTCTATGCAGCTAAGCTTAAGCCTTGCTGATACAGGTAGTTACCTTTAAATTACTAGAAGGTAAATCTGTATTTCTCTCATTATCTGTAGCAGAAATAGGATAACTTGCTTATACTTCATCTCACTAATCTTCCTCCCCCCTCTTAGGTTGTGTTGCTCTAATCTGGGGGTTCAGATCCAATTTCCTGTTTTCAAATTATTAACTCTTTACACTTAGCCTTTGCTTTCTGGTTTCCAAAAACATTTACACCCAATATTTACAGTTAGACTCTCAAAGACCTTCAAGGCAGCCTGAGCAGCTACCAGAGTTCAGGGCCCAATCCTTCTGTCCATCCTCTCCTCCCCAAAGTCAGCCCTTACCAAGGAACAAAGGAAGTCAGTTAGCATAAGGGATAAACTTTGAGATAAAGACTTATGTGCCAAATCACAGAAACTTTATTTTATTAATAGAACAAAATTTTGTGAACCCGAAATTCCTGCTGTGCCTCTACCATTCAATGCAGTCAACTGTCTTATTGTTAATCTAAACTAACTTCCGGAACAGGAAATTCTGTTTATAAATGAACAATGGTTACTTTTTCAGAACATCACATGAGATCATCTGGATATTAAAAGATTTCAAACTCATCCAAGAACAGATCACTACAGCCTGATAATAAACAGTTAAAACAGATGAAACAATAAAACCTGGGCGTGAAACGATTCCACGTTACTTGAACCAGGTTTCAAACCAACACAAATGTAAACTCAAAATGTAGAAAATTACAAAGGATAACCTCCTACAAAGAAGAATACACATGAAGAAATATAAGCCTTTGTTAAATATAAATAAATAAAGGAAAAAAAATTAAAGTTATCTCATCAGGTGACGTATGTATGATACACAAGTGTCAGGAGCAGTTAAAGTTCCTCTGAGGTGCGCACTTGAATAGCATGGATGACCACTCAAGATTCCTTGCTCAACTCCCCAACGCCAGGGATGAGCCAAGAAAAGCAAGGACAGCAGAAACCAAAAAGCGACTCTCTGAAAGCTTATTAAAAATGCAGGGCTTCCCTGGTGGCGCAGTGGTTGAGAGTCCGCCTGCCGATGCAGGGGACACGGGTTTGTGCCCCGGTCCGGGAAGATCCCACATGCCGCGGAGCGGCTGGGCCCGTGAGCCGTGGCCGCTGAGCCTGCACGTCTGGAGCCTGTACTTCGCAACGGAAGAGGCCACAACAGTGAGAGGCCCACGTACCGCAAAAAAAAAAAAAAATGCAGCCACACTGGGAGACATGTGAGTGTATTGGTGAGTGACAGCTAAAGGGCCTGGGGTGTCTTTTTGGGGTGATGAAAATGTTCCAAAATTAACTGTGGCGATGATTGCACAACCCTGTGAACATACTAAAAACCATCAAATTATACACTGTAAATGGGTGAATTCTATCTCAATGAAGTGGTTACTCACACACCAAAAATGTAACCCCACAAGGAATGTGAAAAAAGGTCTCTGGGCACACCTACCACCCTTGGGCATGTCTCCAAATCTCCTGCCAAACACTGTTCATGAAAGACGTATCTGAATCCATCCAAAAGGTTAAATCACCTTCCCTATCATCCTAGGAAAGCCCAAGGAATTTCTAATACCCTTCACTGCCATTTCTACTGAAAATGGGTCAAGCAAAATGAGATTTCATGCTTAGAAACAATAAACTCTGGCTGCCTGGAGACTCCAACGATAATGGAACAACTGTTCACGGCTTAACAATGCTGAGGGGAATGGGCTATTACTGGACCCAACAGGAGCCCTTTGAATTTTTATTTTTGGCTTCTCAGCTAAAAAGGGATATTTCTCTCTTATTGTTAAGTTGAAGTCCTGATACAGATCAGGGCTTGAAGGTCTAGACCAGCAGTCCACCAACTACTGTCCACAGTAAAATTCGGCCCCCTGCCTGTTTTTATAAATAAAAATTGCATTGGAAAAGAGCTACGCCCATTCCTTTAGGTATTGTCTGTGGCCGCCGTCAGCTACAACAGCAGAGACCACGGAACTGACAAACCTAAAATATTTACTCTCCGGCCCTTTAGGGATAAGTCTGCTAGTCCCTACTCTAGGCCATTGGAGCCCAGGTCCTTCCCCTACCCACCCCCACTGAGTTCCCTAGCCCAGCAGAGCTAAGAGACTAGGCAAAGGGCTTAAAGGTCACTGACACCACTTCAGGGGCTTTCCTGAAGACCACCTACATGCCTGTGCCATTCAAGACCACTACTGCTACCTGAGGGTCTCCTAAAATCCAGGCTGATCTTCCCTCATTCCCCACCCTTGCTATGGCTCACTTTGAATGAAGTATCATTTTGCAACTCAGTGACCTTGAGCTAGGCCATGGAACTTCCCTGGGCCAATGGAATGTGTCACTTACTGCATGTCCAATCAGAGGCTATGACTGTGCCTGTGTGGTTACATTTGTCCCCTTGAGCTCCTGTCCCCTGCCGGGAGAAGAACACGGCCCTACACAGCTGCTGCCCGTCATCCCAAATCTTCAAATGAGACAAGTGAAGCAGACCTGAACTGAAGCTCAGGCATGGAAACTTAAGACAAAGAGCAAGGAGTAAATGTTGCAGTAGCCACTGTGAAATTGGGAGTTGTTTGTTACCCAGCATTTCTACAGCAAAACCTAACTACTACACACACCCAATTTAAAAGCATGTAAAGTACGGCCACCGATAACTAGGAGGATAAAGTTCACTGCATAGGACTGACATTCCATCACCATCAGGATCTCCTAACAAGTAGTCTAAGCAAGGAAGATGTGGCCACTCTTGGCTTTCATAACACCCTCCCTTAAAAAAACAACTCCTGGAATTAACTCCAGCAAATAGCAGATGGGAATAAAATAAAATAAAGGTGGGATGGACCAAGGCAGGAGAAGAGATGGGAGCAGATTTCTTTTGTTCTACACATCTAAAGTTGCCGGCCCTACCTGTCATACTCTTTAGACAAGTAACTCCTCTCTCCTCCAATCCCTTTCAAAAGTTGCACACCCAGGGCACTGCAGGTGTCTGGTCTCAAGGTTAAGGCTACCACTCCAGTTGCTAGTGCTCCTCTTGCCCACTAGGTGGCGCTGCATCCGCACCTGGGCAGGCCCACACCCTCCCGCAGGTCCCAGACAAAGGGAGGAGAGGACACCAGAATGCAGTACTTCCAGGCCTGCCTCAGACTCAGACTTGACCATTCCCATTTCTACTCTCCACAAACCCCTCCTTAAATAGAAATGAAATAGCACTGAGCAATGGAGTTCAAACCTACAGTTAACGACAACCTCAGTTGTCTGTTGTGAGGTTTTTTCAACACCAAAAAAAAAAGTATAGTTATCAGATACACTGAAATCTAACGTGTTGGGTTGGGTGTGAGAACTGAATTCCTACCAAAAGAAGAGAAGGGAGGTCAGCGTTCCCATGCCCATCGGCTCTGCCTCATCATCATGTTTCTAACCATTAAGAAGCAAGACCTTCCTTCTCTCCCACCAAGAACATGACCCACATGCACGGTCCATCATGTAGATCAAAATCCAGTTTAGCGCTGAAAACCTCCTGGAAGAGGAAAATTCGAGTCTTGCCCTAAGCTGACTCTCTGGGGGTCTGGGCTTCGTGTTGGCAATCTCTGACTCCTCTGGCCATACCAGGTCATTTTCTTCCACCTGCCTTAAAAAGTCCTTGCTAGCTTGAGACTGAAAAATGGAATACTGCCTGCTATATCAGTAAACAAAGGATGTCACAGTCATCACCGATTGCAGCCATCACCAGACAGTGAGCTGGCGAGCCCCGAGGGAACTCGGGAAGGAAGAGAATACCTGCCATCTAGCAGCCTTCAGACTGCAGCCACTCCCTACCGTGAGCCCCGAGGAAACTCAGGATGTGAAAACACAGGATACTGGCCCCAGATAGCTGAGATGCCTATCAAAGGAATGATTTCGGTGAGCCCAGACTCTTTCATCTTCCCATACATAGAGAAGTGCTAAATTCCTTAACTTGGGATATCTGTTTGTTTTTAATTAACAATTATCTTTTTTAAATTTTATTTATTTATTTATTCTGGCTGCAGAGGGTCTTCCTTGCAGCACACAGGATCTTCCTCGCGGCATGTGAACTCTTAGTTGCGGAATGCACGCGAGCTCTAGTTCCCCCACTAGGGGTCGAACCCAGGCCCCCTGCATTGGGAGCGCGGAGTCTCACCCACTGGACCATCAGGGAAGTCCCATAATGATATTCTTTTTTTGTGTGTGTGTGGTACGCGGGCCTCTCACTGTTGTGGCCTCTCCCGTTGCGGAGCACAGGCTCCGGACGCGCAGGCTCAGCGGCCATGGCTCACGGGCCCAGCCGCTCCGCGGCATGTGGGATCTTCCCGGACCGGGGCACGAACCCGTGTCCCCTGCATCGGCAGGCG
Source organism: Pseudorca crassidens (assembly GCF_039906515.1). Classification (NCBI taxonomy): domain Eukaryota; kingdom Metazoa; phylum Chordata; class Mammalia; order Artiodactyla; family Delphinidae; genus Pseudorca; species Pseudorca crassidens. The sequence goes on from NC_090305.1 coordinate 61,434,253, forward strand.
GACTCTCAACCACTGCGCCACCAGGGATGCCCCAATGATATTCTTTTGACATTCAGACTACCTGCCCTTTGTTGCAAAACTTCTATACAACCTGGCTCCCCACTTGCCTCCTTGGAGCAGTTCTCTCAGGGTTACTTGAGATGCTGCCTCTGGGTTTGAAGTCCTAAAAATTCCCACCAAATAAAACATAACTCTCAATCGTTAGGCTGTGAATATTTTTGAAGTCGACAAGACTCACGCTGCCCCTGGCTTGTGCTCACTTGTCCACTGCCCAGTCCGTCCCCCTGCGGCATCAGGCTTGCAGTCATCATCCCCATGACGTGATGGGCATGTCACCTCCAAGCCAAACACCGTCCAACTCCCCACCGCTCAACTCCTGGACCCCATGCTCCCCCTCTGCCAGCGACCTCTGAAATCTGAAATCCACACATCTCCCTCCCTGCCCACAACCCCCAGTCCTCACAGTTCTCAAGACCCCCTCCCCTTGATCCCCCATATCGCCTCCATCGCCTCTTCCCATGCAGCTTCAACCCCACAGCCCACCCTCCCTCCCTCCCTCCCTCTGTGGTACTTTCGCGGCACCCACAGGACAAAACCCAATTCTGCACAAAACCAACAGTCCACCTTACTCTGCCCTGAAGCTGGGCTCTGGGGGGTGAGAGGTAATCACAAAGCATGATGGGCAGACGGAGAGCCCTAGAATGCCGTGGGCTCCCAGGCTCACCGCGCTCGGTACCCCAGCTCCTCCTCCAGCCCGGTGCCCAGGGGTGCCAGGGAAGAAAGTCCGATGGGCTGGGTAGGGTCTGAAACAGCCTCTCCCTGGGCGGGAAACTAGGGTAACACAGCTTCTGCGCAGCTTCCAGGTGCCCAGAGCGGAGGCGAGCTGGTCCTCTCTCCTTTCCTCCTCTCCCAGAGGTCACTTCCCTCCCGAAGACTCCCAGAACTTCCAGCCTTCAAGCCTCCTCTTCACTCCATTCCTCTCCCAGCACGTTTACCTCCATCCAAGAATTCAGAAGATGTCCTGCCCAGGGACTGCAGGCAGAGTGAGACAGGCCCTCCTCCCTCCATCCCCTCACCTGCAAGCTCACACCTTCACGACAAACCCCTGTGTTTCCCAATGAGCATTACAAAGCCCTTCGTTATCACAGGAAGCCTGTTACCTAAGACACTACAGGGAAAGGGCCAGCTTTACAACAGGCCAACCTCACCTCTCCCACATGCTGGAAAACACCAAAGAACATTAACGCAGCACTCCCTGTAACCTGCTGTCTTTACCTAAGAGGTTCTGACTGAACGGAACGGCGAGGCTTACCAAGTCTTCACCAACCGAGATCCACCTCCGTTGTCAAATTGTTTTACAAGGCAAAAAATTAAAAACTGTAACTGTTTCTTTTTATGCAGTGGGGGAGGGGAAACACAGGGAAAGGAAGGAGAGAAGGGAAGGAGTAGCGAGATGGGGAACAGGTAGCACGGAGGAGAGAAAAGGAGTGGGAGGAAAAAGAAAGAGGTGGAGAGAAGAAGGGGGACTCAGTGGCGAGAGGAAGAAAGAAGCAAAGGAGAGAAGAAAGGAAAACTGAAAGCAAAAGTTCTCCAAGAGCGCCCTCTGGAACCAGAAAGCCTGCTGGCCCCTGTCTCTATTCGATTTCCCTATTCCGGACATTTCACGTGTGACCTTTTGTGTCTGGCTTCTTTCAACGAGCACACTGTTTTCGAGGGTCATCCATGCCATAGCATGTATCAGTACTTCATTCCTTTTTATTCCTGAACTATATATACTCCATGGTATGAATATACCACATTTTGTTTACCCATTCATCAGTTGATAGACATTTGGGTTGCTTCTACTTTTTGGCTATTGTGAATAATGCTGCTTGGAACACTCCCATAAAGTTTTGTGTGTGGAATTATGTTTTCATTTCTCTTGGGTACGTAACTAGGAGTAGAATTGGTAAGTCAAACAGTAACTAGTATGTTGAACCTTCTGAGGAACTACCAGACTGTTTTCCACAGTGCAAGCTTTCACCTTGACTGCAACATCATGAGGGACCCTGGGACAGAGCCACCTAGCTAAGCTACTCCTCAATTCCTGACCCGCAGAAATATGTGAAACTATAAATGTTTGCTGTTTCAAGCTGCCAAGGTTTGCGGAAGTTTTTTACACAGCAAGAGATAACTAACAGATGAGAATTAAACGAAGTTAGACACAAAAGGTGTTTAGGACAGTGTCTAGCACATAATAAGTGCTCTATCAATGTCAGCTACTATTATCACAGTATCTTCCCACCACAGGGCCTTTGCTCATGCTATTTTCACTGCTTGGAATGCTCTTTCCCTCCCTCCCTTCCTGCTATCTCCTACTTATCCTTCAGATTTCTGCCAAGACTACTTTCCCACAGAAACCTTCTTAGAAATGCCACTTCAGGGAATTCCCTGGTGGTCCAGTGGTTAGGACTCTGCACTTTCACTGCCAAGGGGCTGGGTTGGATCCCTGGTCAGGGAACTAAGATCCCACAAGCCACGTGGCGTGGCCAAAGAAAAGAGAAAGAAATGCCACTTCAGAAATCCCCTTTACACAATCTCTTAGCACCCTGTACTTCTGTGAATATCAAACATAGTCATAGTTAAATCGTATTTTCAAGACATTTTTTCCTCTTCCGAAATATAAAAGAATCTCAACCTGGCACACCGCCCTACCCTCTGTACACACAACGATATCTCAAGAATACCTCTTAAAGGCCAACAACCCACCAGAAAAATGAGCAAAGACAAAAAACAGGTTGTTTGCAGAAAATGAAATAGAAAGGAGGCAGAGACTCATTCATAATTAAAAAGAAACAAAATAAGATGAAATACCATTTTTTATGACTATCTGATTAACCATGATGAAAATGGTTGATCAAACTCAGAGACTGCCACTTCCCCACGTGGATGCTGGGCACTTAATGGGGGCAGGCTCTCTGGAGGGCCGTGCTGCGATGCACGCAAAATCCTAAATGCACGTTTCCTGTTAGCCCACAGACATGCAGGATAAGTGACCCAAAAGATGTACACGCAAGAACGCTGTTCCTTGGAGCACTGTTAAAAAGCAAACACTGGAAACAACTTAAAGCATCCGTCAAGAGGGGACTGACAAAAAACAGAGGCTCTTTTTTGGCCACTGAGTGGCGAGTATGATGAACTCCCTGCCCTCATAGCTGCTACTTGCACAGCAACCCTGTCTGCAGGGGCAGTGCCTGCCTGCTCACTACATACCCTAATGAGGCCAGGTCCACACACCTACAATCAGAATCCAGGCTCCATCATTTTAATTTAGTTTCTCCTTTACATTACAGTAAGGCATTACACTGGTTCTTCTAAGATGATGTGTTTAGAGGGATTCGTTACCTATTAATTTCTGATTAATAAAGGAGGAACTACAGAATGTTTGTTATAAAAAAAAATCATGTCTGGGAACAGCTGGTTTAAATAAATGGAGATGATAACGATACAGCCAAATGAGTGACTATAGAGCCATTGCAAAGCATAAGGCAATATTCTAAGTACTGTAATGAAACAATCATAAGTAGTAGTTAATTTTTTTAATGCAGATTAGGGTATATGGTATGGTCCCATTTGTGTATTTCTAGAAAAGGAATTATGTGCATAAAAACTTCCTGGAATGATTTTTTTTAATGGTTAAACTGTACAGATGGACGAATGATTGTTACCCTACGTTGACTATGCTTTGGTACAATTCCAAGTTTTACAATTTGCATGTGTTACTTTCATCATTTAAAACCCTAGTTAAATGAAATTATGAGAAGAGAAAAATCCACAAGGAAGGAAGTTAAATAGGGTCAGAAAACACTACTGGATTGTAAACCCAAGGATGCCTGGTTTCCATGAGAGGACAGGCCACCCCACTCTGCACCTCCTTAAAGGTGAGGGTGGTAACAGTACCTGCTTGGCAGGATTGTGCTGAGAAAAAAGTGAGTTTCCAGAGCAGCGCCTGGAAGCCTGCCAAGCACAGAGCAACTACTCAATAAGTGTCAGCCATTGCTAGGACCTGTGATGGCTGTCAACTTGACTGAGCCATGGGGTACCCGGATACCTGGCCAAACATTACTCTGGGTGTTTCCGTGAGGGCGTTTTTGGATGAGATGAAGATTTAAATCGGTAGACTGAGTAGAGCAGATTCCCCTCCATGATGTGGGCAGGCCTCATCCAATCCACTGAAGGTCTGAAGAGAACAAAAAGGCTGACTCTCCCTCGAGTAAGACAGAATTCCTCCTGCCTGACTGCTCTCCAGCTGACATCAGCTTTTTCCTACCTTTGGACTCAAACTGAAATACCGTCTCTTCCTAGGATGGCGAGCCTGCTAATCTCTGGACTGGAATTACACCACTGGTTCCCCTGGATCTCCAACTTGCCAACTACAGATCTTGGAACTTGTTAGCCTCCATAATTGTGTAAGCCAATTCCTTATAGTATGATATATATATGTAATATTTTATATATATATATATATATATATATAATCTCCTGTCGGTTTTCTCAGGAAAGCCCTAATACAAGATTTATCAAATTTGATTTGTTCCAGGTCTAATTACAGTTACAAAGTTTCTGTTCATAATAGTTTCACTTGATTTGCTCAAGTCTGTCAATGTTCACACAAGATCAGACGTCAGAGAAGAAAGTCAAGTTTCTCTGGGCCGTGAGTCCCAGAGTCACCAGTGAACTGTGCGGCTGGGAGAACATCCAAACCCAGCTGCAAGGCACACCCAGCACCCTCTCTTGCTGAATCCCTGGGAAGCCCCTACAGCAAACCTCCGCAGAGTGGGACAAACAGGGTGCTGACGGCAGAGGCCCACATCTGGCCGCTCCAGTCCCACTAGAGAGCATCTTGAACGAAGTGTGTGTGAAGTGACACTTGCTCTAATACTTGTAAAACAAATTAATGTAAATCCGTTATGAAAACTTGGCATCTAAAAGAACACCCTTAGGAATACTATTTGTGGCTGGGACCAAAGCACCCCTGATCAATTCTTTAATAAGATTACTCTTTACTTTTCTTGTAATTTATTATTTGGCAGCTTCCTAAAATGGTTTAAAGTAGGCAAGGGCTAACACCAATACATTAGGTGCATTAAAAACTTGCTTCAAGTTCAGAACGAAACCAATTAGGAGGATAAAAATATAGCAGGCACCTGCAACTGTAACCTCCCAATCACATGTCAAGAATCTTACTAATACATTTTAACTCAATTTTACAGTATATGTCAAAACCTTGTGTGATAAACATTCTACCCACTCACCTAAGGATGAGAAATGGAGAAGCAAGGTCAGCTGGTAACTCCCAATCTCATTTACAGCATGTTTAAAAGGCCAATGCGAATGTTTTGTGTTTTGCTGAAGATTAAGTGTTACCTCTAAAATCAGCACAACAAGGTCCTCCTCCTGCACTGCATTTGCAAAAACAAACCAACTGCTAAATAGGGGCCATTCCACTGAGAGAAGAAGCAAAGAACATTTCTAAATGATAAATCTGAAAAAAACTTGTAATTCCCTAGATTCTAATTCACGTTTTCTCTCTCTGTGAAAGAAGAGATGTTTCACTGTCCATTCTTTTCTGTTTCACCCAGCCAAGTAAGTACGATTTACATCATATATTTTCAATGGAAAACACAGTAAAAGTTTTATTCTAGACAGGAACTGACAAGCAAGATTTTACATTCAATTCATAAAAGAAGTCCATAATACTTTAATTTGAGCATGTTTTCAGAGGACAAATCATCAACTCTGATGGCTTTAAATCAGTGACAGAAAAGGAACAAATCTGAAATGGTGGCCCTGTGATGACAAGGACACCAGACAGGACAGTTCCCGTAAGCATAGTGGCAGCAATCCTGTCCGGGGTCACAGCGAGTCATTTCCACCGCTGCCCACCTCCAGGGCTCTGAGGGAGAGGCCAGAGCTCATCTACGGACACCAGCAAAAAGCTGGCCTCGAACAGATGCCAGTTGAACAGAATTATTGAACAAGCCTGAAAATACTTTAAATATACAGACACACACACACACACACACACACACACACACACACCCCACAGCATCTCCATTATCTCCCATCCAGAGTCTCATCTGTCTTGAAACCTAAAACTGAATAGAACAGGGCAAGAGGAGCTCATGCCGCTGAGGAACTCACTGGTTTGTGGCCCAGCAGATTGTGAGTAACAGCATATAGACAGGACAGAAACCAGATGGGTCATCAATCATCAGACTCTGATCAGCCTGGAGGAAGCGAGGAGAAACGTCAGCCCCACATCAAGAGACAAGCCAGAGCAGAACTGATTAGCAAGCTCGCCGTCACCGGGGTGTGGATGGAGGTACAGGGCCAAGCACATTTAGTGCAGAAAAAAAGAAAAGTGGGGCAGAAAAGAGAGAAGGAGCGGGGGAGACACCCTGCCTGACCCTGTTCTTCACCTGAAAAATTCCTTGCTGACCCAGACACCAGGTGAAGCTTTAAGAAACCAGGATAGGACACAGGATCAGGAAAATCAGTAGGAGAGGCCAGAAGGGGCCTCAGAGATTGTGGTCAGTCGCTGCAGAGAATTTCAAAGAGCAAGGTGGTGGAGTCCAGAAGCCCGGTCCCAACTCAGACCCACTGCTCATGGCCCTGCAGGGGTCACCTGCCTCCCCTGAGCCTGGATGAGGGGCTGAGGGGTGAGCAGCCTCCGAGGTCCCTCTGCTCTGCCTGTCAATAACTCGATACTGCAATTCCCCACCCCAGGTCCAAGGACAACCTGCCAAGCCGAACAGAACAGGAGAGAAACAACTTTCCCCGTGGCCTTTTCACCCTTCCGGCCGCAACTTTCACAAAGAAAAGCAACAGCGGACATGCCGGGCAAACACACTTACCACGTGAGCTTGTCCGAATGAGCCTGCCTGGGCAGAGTCTTGGCAGAGGCTGGGCCCTCACGGGCTGCTCAAACCGAAATACCAATGCCATGTGCAGAGAGAAACTCCAACGGCAGTTCAGAGCGAACAGCGATCCCCCATCAGAACCCAACCCAGGCAGCACCTCAGCACAGCCAGCTTCTGCACCTACTCAGCAGTTCTCTGAGCTTGCTTGTTGGGGCAAATCCTAAGACTGCTCGCTGCCCTGGAAGCACAATGGGTTACGTAACTAGAGGCAGCATGGGCACCCTATCGGCTCATCTTGTTAAACTGCCCCAAGAAGAAAATGACGCACCCCAAAATGTGATATCTCTAGGTTGAGGATAAGGGGAGGGAGAGGGGGAGCAGGGCTTTGTGACGGGCATTTGGGCTTTGCCTAAAAACTAAAGAGGAACAAAAAGCTTGCTGTTCATCTCAGCGCTCCCCAGGAACTGTGGGTGGCGTGGATTTATGAGAGGCCGGGTGCCAAACGGTCTCCCAGGACTGCACTTGGCAAAGCCCTTGGAGTCCACATACGCATTCTCGGAGAAACTCCAGATCTCTGGGAAATGTTTTCTGTTTTGTGTCTTCCTCTCAGTGACCGACAAATGAGACTTTAACCTGAGCGTGTTCTGCGTTGTCGGGCTGCACCTTAAACACGTAACCGTGTCTGTGTTTACGCTCCTGTTTAACAAGCCACTGCCAAACGTGACAGCACTGAGCTGCTTCTCAGCTGTCCTATGGTGCTTGCTACAGATGTTCCCGCAAAGAACCCCCAGCTACCATGCCCCATAGCCTCTGAAGTTTCAGCACTGCAATTCTGCCATTACTTTGCCCTCGGTTGTCATGTTCAAAGCGAAACGACTTTAGCAAGCTAAATGTTTCCCGGATTTCACTGGCACAGATGCCACTAGAATCCCAGCGATTAGCTCACGTGTTTAGACAAATGAAGATGCAGTTGGGACACTGCCTCCTCCGAGAAGCCCTCCTAGTCTCCCGGATCCTTTCCCCTCCAAGGCTCACCCAGGCACCCTCCTTGATGCTCTCCCGTGTGCTGTGCTTATCACTGGTGTAACCATTCTGCACAGCCTATTTCCACTCACTCATCTACGTCCCCACCCAACTGGACAGTATTCCTTGGTGGGGGTGGGGGGCAGGTGGCAGGGAACGCATACCCCGGGGGTCATGACCTACACGCAAGCCCCGCCCCTTAGAGCTCAGGATCTTAGGCCAGATGCTGAACCTTTCCTGATTTAGTCTCTTTACCTGTAAAAACAGGACAACAGTCTCCATTTAATGGGGATGCAGTACTAATTAAATGACACAACTCATTCATTCAGCAAATGTTTACTGAGCACTGGCCACAGGCAGGCGCTCTTTCAGACACTGGGACTCGGTGGTGCACAAAGTCCTTGCCCTTAGCGAGTTTCTATTCTACTGTAAGTTTGGTCAACGAAATACAAACATGTAGTACTCACGGCTAAGTATGGGGAGACAGCTAAAGCAGGTAAGGGAGATGGGGAAGAGGGGTGTGGACCACCCTCTATGCAGGGGAGTCACAAAAGGCCTCTAAGGAAATGCCATTTGGAGAAAGTAAAGAAGGAATCAGGAGGACATCTAGGGTTAAGGCGATCCAGGTGCTGAGCAGCAGCAAGAACAAAGGCCCTGAGGTGGGATGTGCTGGGTGTATCCAAGAATTAGTGAGGAGGCCAGTGTGTCCGGAATGGAGTGAGTGAAGAGGAGATAGGTCAAAGGGGCACAGGCAGCTCTGTCACTTAGGCCACGGTCAGAAGGGAGCCCGCTGGAGGTTTGGAGCACAAGAGTTAAACCACCTGACGTTGTATTTAAAAAGCCACTCTTTTGGCTGGGCAGAGATTGGATTGCACAGAGGCAAGAAGGGAAACAGGAGGCCCAGTTAGGAGCCCACTGCAATGATCCGGGCGTGAGATGAAGGTGGCTTGGACCAGGGTAGTTACTGTGGGGCTGGTGAGAACCAGTCAAACTCTGGACACACTGGGAACAAAGAGTCAAGAGACTTCCCAGCAAACCAGGGTCTGAAAGAAATACAGAGGTCATGAATGCTTCCAAGGCTTCTGGCCTGGGCAACTGGAAGGATGTAAGTACCATTTAGAAAGACTGCAAAGAAAGCAGGTGGAGGGAGAAATCAGGAGTTCATTTCTGGCCAAGTTAGTCAGAGATGCCCAACAGGCGTCCAAGTGAAAGTGTTGTTATGTGGAGTCAGACCGACACATCTGGCCTTCGGGGCAAAGGTCCAGTCTGAGGACAGGAACTGGAAAGTGCTCAGCGTAGAAGCAGATTCTAAATCCCGGAGCCCGCGTGAGATCACTTAGGGCGTGGGTTACCCGAGAGAGCGAAGGGCTGAGCCCCGGGGCCCCCAAAGTTCCCAGAGGGGAGCAGCTAGCAAGGTTGGGACCCAAAGCCAAGGGAGGACCGTATTTCCAGGAGAAGGGGGTGGTCGGCCGTGTCAACTCCTGCTGAAAAGGCTAAGGATGGACCCCTGAACCGAATGAGGCCGTCAGCACTGGGGGCACGGTGGGGTCACAAGCCTGCTCGCGGTGGACACAGGAGAAAAACAGGAGGAAAAACAGAGCAAACCGAAGAGCAGAGACACAGGCGCTAGCTGCAGGGAAAGCAGAGCAAAGAAGAATTCTTTTTAAGAAGGGAGCGACGATAGCATGCTTTTGTGCTAACAGGGAAGATCCAGGCACAAGGAGAAACGGATGGTGTAGTAGAGAGAGGGCGGGGGCCGGAAGCGTGTCCTTCAGGGCCCAGGCAAGCAGCAGTAGGATTTAGTGCACACGTGGAGGGGAGGCCCCTGGTGCCATCGGGAGCTCAGGGGGTCAGCACCCAGGCATTCGGCTGGGATCCCGGCACCTCCAAGCCCCTCACACCCAGGAAGCTCTTGACGTGGGGTGGGGCTGGGGGCCCTCAGTGCCTAACTGGAGAGAGAACAGGGGAAAACTACACACCATTCCCACTCAGAGCCCCCTCCTGTGAGGGCTCCAACAGTTGTCTCAATGATCCCTTGAGGAAAGACACAAACGAGAGCTCCGTTACAATGTGCCTGAATAGCAGATGTAGCCAGTGCGCTGGGGGATGAGCGCCCTGTTCTCGAGACACTGGGAAGGCATGACTGACAAAACTCGACAAAGTTTTTGTCTGTGCAAAACTTGACAGTGTACAAAGGGTGCTGCAGGGAGTTCCCCATTGCCGCAGCCCACAGCATCATGGCATGTTATTTCCATTACACCTATCTTATGTCTGAAGAAACAGCCTCAGAGAGAGGGGCAGGGGGCCAAACTACACTGAGCCCCGCTACGGGCCAGGGACGCTGCTCAAGGTTCAGTGATCCCGTCTTTAACCTTCACGACAGTTCTGTGAGGTGCTGTCTTCATCTCAGACAAGTCAGTTCTGGATGGCCAGTCTCACGATCCCAAAGCTCAGACTCTTTGCACTTCGGTAGCCCCTCCCCACTCTCCACATCCCTCCCCGGGACCCACTCCTACGGCCCCACCCTTCCCCGGTCCTCACTGCCTTCCCCGGTCCTCACTGCCTTCCCCGGTCCTCACTGCCTTCCCCCGTCCCTGGCAGGGAGAGGCGCCCTTACCAGTGATGGTGCAGGCATCCCGGTACCCTCTGCAGCCGGGAGCATCTTCCACAGCCTCGCTTACATAGTGTTCCTCAGGGATGCCCGGGCTGCAGGCTAGGACTGCATGGTTGCACGCCTCCAAAGGGGGCACGGAGTTGGCCAAAGTGTCGTCGTGCAGAGCTGTGGCGTCCAGCTTGGCAGGTTTCACGGGGAGGTGCCCACTGCCATCGGGGACCCCGCTGCCGGAGTCAGGGGCAGTCGGGCAGACGGCCCCCAGGAGGTCTGGCACACCAGCAGCGGCTCCTCACGGGGAATCTATGGGACAATCCAGAGAGAGGAGCTCAGTGACTTAGAGTCTCTGAAAAAAAAAGAACAGAACCTTCAGAAAATAAGGACCCCGAGATGATGTGGGATCAGACTGTAAATTCTGTTTCCTTCAAGCCAAGGTACTTCCAATTGAATTCTTCAGTTTCGATAAAAGAACTGCAAGTGAAGTTCCATTCACCCAATCAGGTCCCAGTACAGAACAAAATACAGAGTGTGTGGCTTCATTTACTACCTGAAACCTGTCTTGAAGCAGCTCTAAGCAAATCAACAGACTGGACCACAGCTGAAATGATGACACCTACCCTGAAATGAGCACACCCAGGTCACCTGGCAGCCACATGGAGTGTGGGAAGAGCTATGCACGAGCATCCTGGGGAAGACATGCACCCCTCTAAAAAAAAGCCATCTTTTTTTTTGTATATTGAATTATGTAAGATGTGATACCTCTCTTAAACCCTTTCCAACCACCGTATATTCTCAACTCTCCAAGAGCTTGAAGGCATGCCGCAACCTTAAGCTACAGCATGAAGTTAGAAGACTTCTTTAAGAATATGATGCAAACTACAGACCTTAAGCCAAAAAAACACACGCAGGTTCAGGAAAATCAGCCCATTCATAGGCTCTCAGGAATCTAAGGGCAGCAGGTGAAGGGTCTGGGGACTAGCAGGTCACTCTCTCTAGGGGCCATTCCAGCAACATCAGCCTGACCCAGGGTCCACACCCCCACGTAAAATCTGGATGGGCCTAAAAAATACCTGCTAAAAAAGGGATGGTGCATGGCAGAGGCTACTGAGAACCCCACTTGGTTCCAGTAACAGCAAACCTACATGCAAGAGATGTCTCCACACGGTTCAGGAGAGCGCTACTGCCTTAGACATTAACTTTCAATTCAGCTACGCCCCTTTCCTCCCAGCCCACCTCCACATACCACATACTGTAGGTATGCACACATATACCCAGAAAAAATGCCAAACATGACCCTTATGAACAAGACAGAAAGCCTGAGAAACATTCTTCAGCAGGACAGTTCTCAAAGTGTGGCCTGAGAACCCCTGGGGTTCCCTGAGACCAGTTTAAACGGTCTGCAAGGTCAAAATGATTTTCTAAGGTACTTTCACTATCATTCTCTCACAGATGGTACGATGGAGCTCTCCAGAGATTTCCATGATGTGTGATGATACCTTTGTTCTGAAGGTTAACGAAGGGAATGTGTACTTCTGAATCCTTGTGGTTTAAAATTTTCTGTTTTGATTTCTAATACAATATATGTAAATCAAGGTGACACACATGAACAAAAGCTCTTTGGGATCCTCAATCATTTTCCTGGGACCAAGAAAGTTTGAGAATTATTGTTCTAGTAATGATATATTTACAGTTCATTTTTTTTTAAATAAGAAAAAAAGAGAAAAAAGAGGAAAGTTAACAGAGATTCACTCAACATGGTGCAGTCAGTGATGAAGGGAAACTACAGCCCTCAATATGAAGTTATTTACCAAAATACACCAAGAGTTCCTATTGTAAATGGTGATAAACTCCCTGCCCTCATTAAAATGAACACACAAATATAAAGTAGGAAGAGGTGCGGGAGCCTGTACATCCCTGGTGAAAAGTGATAGGGAACCAGAGATAAAAAACAGGATTGTATCAACAACATCTCCTCAGTGATTCAAGTACAGGCAAACGGAGAAGCCGCCCAGTAAGAAAAAGCCTGGAATTCTCAAGAACTCCCAAAATACTGTGGGCAGCAGAGGCCTGAGGGCGTGGACTAGAAGACCTTCCAGAAGGGAACCAATTAAGCTATTGTTATAGGGTACTCTGAGATATTTAAAGACATAACGACCCCACTCTTCCCGAGGAGCTGCAGGTGCTCGGACCACACCTTGTGAGCTATCACTATTAAACAGATGGACAAAAAGAACTCAGAGGGGGGGAATACAAGCTAAGTAGGCACGGCAGTGAAATTAAACCAGGGACACTTAAAAGAAGAAAAATGGGCAAAGGAGATGAAGATTCTCTCCCCTCCCCAAAAAAGAAGTATACAAACACACACACCAAACATTTTCAGGACCCTTAATTGTGATCCAAAAAAAATCTCTTTATCAGACTGACCAAGATTTAAAAACTATAACAATGCTCAATTTGATAAGACTTTTAAGAAACTTATAGTGGAGCGATGGGTAATAAATTCAGAAGGGCAGCTTGGCTAAATGCATGTGGCTTTTTGGCCCGAGGATGCACAGACCAAAGGTGCTTATCACAGTGAAAGGCTAAGAACAAGCTAACACGTAACAAGAGTATGGAGCTAATTACGGTGCAGCCACAGAGACGTGAACTCTGCCGCTGCTAAAAGGAAGTCTCAGAGCAGATATGAATTGATCAGCGTGGAAGGATGCTCTACGCAGAGAAATGGCAGGTAATGAACATGGGCTCTAAAAGGTTTTGAAAACTCATTAATGGATTGGACCCTCATTCGAATTTTCTTTAATCTGTACTTCCACGCAGTCTATAGGATCCTTACACAAAAGTTTGAAATAGTTTCTCCCTTTGTAAAATGCCACTGTCCCCCTGAAATCAATAGGGTTTTTTTAATTGAAATATAATTGACATACCATATTTTGTTAGTTTCAGGGGTACTACATAGTGATTTGACATTTGCATACGTTATGAAATGATCACCGTAAGTCTAGTAACCATCTGTCCCCACCAATCAATGTGGTTTTTAAAACAAAGGGTCAAAAACATAAAGATTTCTTAAAGAGAACTTCAATCATGGATTTTACAACGTTTGCTTTCATTTTCTATAAAATGAGGGAGTTGGCCTAAATCCCGATCACCAGCCCCAAATCACTACTGTCCCTCCTCCTAGTACCTTTGCTTCAACTTACAGCTCTCACACACTAACTCAGAAACACAGCCGAATAGTTCAAGTAAGTGCAAACATTTTCTCAAAAAAACAAATTTTAGAGACACCAGCCCGTGCTCACTCAAGCCTCAAGGGGAACTCAAGCAACCACATTCAAGTCCAAAGTCCCCTTTTTATGGGCATCAACTGGCAAAGCCTTCAAAAGTTTGAGAAGCCCTCTTTTTCTTTTTTTTAAAGTAGAACAAAACTACTCCAATTGATTTTTTTTCATCTCAAACCCCAGTTAAAATAATTAAGCACACAGATGTGTATATTCACATGCATACCAACTTGAAGTCCATCATATCCCATGATTTGTGAATTTTAATTCTCACCGTATGCCTTTTTTGCCAAAACAGTATTTTTGTTTTATTGTGGTTAAAAACAAACACATAACATGAAAGGTACCATCTTAACCATCTTTAAGCTCAGGAGTGTTAAGTACATTCACACTGTTGCACAACCCATCTCCAGAACACTTTGCATCTTGCAGAAATGAAACTCTGTATCCGTTAACCAATAATGCCCCACTTCCGCTCCTGCCAGCACAGGGCAGCCACCAGTATGCTGTCTATCTGTATCTCTATGAACTCACTACTCTTAGTGCCTTCTATAAGAGGGATCCTACTGTATTTCTCTTTTAGTGACTAGCTTATTTCACTTAGCATAATGTCCTCAAGGTTCATCCATGTTACAGCATGTCAGAATTTCATTCCTTTTTAAAGCCTGGATGATATTCCACTGCACTGAGAAACCCTTCTTGAAGTAAAAAGATCAATCTTTAGCCCATGAAAATCTAGTGGGAAATAATCTAAATCTCTATCAATACAAAAGCAGTTTATAAATTATGGCCCGCCCAAATCACTGGATTTTATAAAATAAGATTATCCACATAAGGCACTTACATCCATGCCAGGTACATATCACATTCTCAAAATAATCATTATCATTGAAAGTATCATTTCCAGACTCTCGGAATCAGGCACCTTTCTGGACTCTCCGCCAACATCCATAGGCCAACATTTCCAAACCTATTATATCACGAAACCTTTTGCCACAGGATGCCTGGTCCCATGGCATTTATTTCATGGAACAGACTTTGGGGAAAGCTTCTCTGTATTTGGCAAACCTCCATGCCTTCATCACCCCCTGTCCAGGACTCATCTCTCCCACAGGCTGTGGGAGCTCCTTGAAAGCATGGGCTGGCCCTAGCACCTGTTAGTTACTGAGTAAATATCTGCAGAATAAATAATAATGAATGAAACAAGGGGTTTGGTCCAAACGACCTGAGGATTTCCTGAAGCTACGAAGCTGTAGTTCTATGATCCATACAGGAACCAAAGGGTCAAAACTCCCAAATTACACACAGCTAACCCTGAAGATTCACAGAAATCAATGGGGAAACTTTCTGAAACACTCCTGAGGTGTTCCGGGGATGCAGACCCCCTCCCATGGGCCCTTCAGAATGGCCTCAAATGAACCGCACTTCATCCTTTCCAATACAGATCAACAGACACCAAATGTGATGTCATGATTAAACGTGTAAGATCATCCATATACAATAATTCAGGAATCAGGAAGCCTCATTTATAGACCACTCAAAATCTGGGTTGCAAGTCCCTCATCCAGTTTCTAGAAGAAAGAGTCACAGCAGGTACCCTCTGAGGAGACCCAGGGACCGTGCAGTGCTGAGTGGTGCTCAGAAGGACATCGTTAAGGACTCAGTTTCCTAGGACAACTGTTTGTCAGTGTTTTTATTCATAATGCATTTTTTCTGCTGATAACTCAGGATCTCTAACAGCTCAAGGATCAGAAATAAACAGAGCCAGGCATCTGATCAGACTCGCAGAGAAGGCAAGCATCCACTGTGGGAGAGACCGCCTAGCACATGGCGTCAACGACCCCAAAACATCGTTTGGGGTGAAGAGGAGAGAGATGAGTTCCTGTAGGTCTCCAGCCTCAGTCTCCTCCTCTCTGAGGTAATAATACCCACACCTCTCGGACTGTTAAACTGATTACGGACACAGATGCAAATAATGTACCCAGCACAGTGCTAAGCACACAGCAACCCTCCAAGTTCACACACTCTCAAAGTGGTCACCTCCCCCTCAAAATGATTCATTTACTGTCTAAGAGAAGTGACCCTTGCATGTTCCTAAATTTTCACAATTTCCCACACCAGTATTCTGTAAGGAGGTGCACAATTGTAAAATCTTAACAGTATCAACTTTTGTTGAGACTTATGGTGTGCGCCAGATACTATGTCAAGTGCTTTGGAACCTCTAACTTCTACCACCTGCCGCTGGTCACCTCTCTCTTAGCTGCGTACTGTTACCAGTTCCATTTTACAGCTGAGGACAAGAATGCTCAGAGAGGTTCAGTAACTTTCCAAAGGTCACAGAGCCAGCAGGAGGGGGAATCCAGGTCTGAACTGAGATAAGTGATGGGAACCCCATGGGAAAACGATCCTTGGCACCTGGTTACTGCCCCTCACTCTAATGGACGCAGGCATTTCCAAGACTTCACACAGGGTTCAGGAACAAAGCAGCCACAGCCCTGGATGCTCTCTGGCTCTGGCCAACCCTGGCACACCAAGCAAAAGGCTTCTTTCAGGCAGAGGGAACAAACGAGGCTTAAGCAAAGTGAGAGTGGATGGCCCTGAGAGATGAAAGCGCCTCTGTCTTATCGATTCTGCTTGGGGAGCCTTTGGGAAGGAGAGATTTTTCTTCGCAGAGGAGTGAGAAATTCTGCAACCTGGTCAAATTTTCAGCAAAAGAGGTACCAGGAAAAGAAGCAGGAAATAGTACCCAAGGAGGCAGGCTGTTTTGCATTTGAGCTGAGAGGGACCTCCTGCCTCTCGCCTGGGGCCCTTGGCCCAGGTCCGGTGCCTCACTCTTCTCCTCAACTGTGATCAAGATTCCAGCCCCTAGGCTGTCAAAGAGTACTGACCAAGCTGCTCAAGGCTAATGCAGTTTGCTGCTGACAGAATACATGTGTGCACGATTTCCTTCCCCTCCAGCATGGGATTTTTGAGGTTCAGAACCTGAGCAAAAACTCCAAGAGCTGTGTGACACTGAGGGGATGGTGTCACTCCTCTGGGCCTCAGCCACCCCATCTGAACAAAGAAGAGACTGAATGAGCAACAAAAAGCCAGTGGCCTTGCAGATAAGCCATGCCAGGAACCCCAAGTGCAGGCAGGTGGAGCTGCAGGAGGGCTTCTGTGTGATAGTCAGCCCTTCCCCCACTGCCCCAGTGCTATTAGCATGAACCCTCTGCCACCCACGTGTAGGCAACTTCTGGCAGGAGAGCCAAGTGATACTGTGCAGACAGAGCTGTCCTTTGTGAACACAGATCACCTGTTTCCCAAGGGCTAAAGGAGGAGCTTCCTCCAGGACAAACTCAGAGGCTGTCAGGAGAAAACCAGAACAGAGCTTCGGGGTTGGCGGCCCAACAGGTGACAAGGAGAAGCCCGTGCTGGGTGACCCCCCTCCATGGTCAGCCAGGTGCCTGCGCTTTCAAGGTTTATGTTTGGGGGGTAGAGGCAGCCAATGTATCTGGGGGACTGGCTTACTGTCACAGTTCAGCAATTCTGAACAAACAGGTCCCAGTGCAGCAAAAGTTTTCAAAAAGGGACAAATTGTTCTCCAGGATCGTATCAGCCCTCTATTGCTATTGTGACAAACTGCCACAAATTTAGTGGCTTGAAATAGTCATTTTTCAAGTCACAGTCCTATAGGTTAGCAGTCTGACACGAGCCTCGCCGGGAGCCAGCGGAGGCGTCAGCAGGGCTGCGCTCCTTCCTGGAGCTCCGGGGAAAAATCCGTATCCAGGTTTATTCAGGTTGTTGGCAGAAATCAGTTACTTGTGGTTGCAGGACTGAAGACCATACTTCCACGCTGGCTGTTAGCCGGGGGCTGGTCTTTGTTCCTAGAGGCTGCCCGTGTTCCTTCTCCTCCTTTCCTCCTTTCCATGGGCTCCTAGAGGCCTCTCTCCAGTCCCTGCATGCGACCCCTACATCTCAGAGCCAGCAAAGGCATGTCGAATCCTTCACACACTCTATCTTCTCCTTCTGCTGCATCTTTCTAGTCTCCTCTTCTGTCCTTTTCTGTTTTTAAGGGCTCAAGTGATCACACTTCAGATAATCCAGGACAATCTCCCTATCTTAAAGTCATGTGACCAATAGCCTTAATTCAACCTGCAAAGTCCCCTCATAGCAGTACCTAGATCATTACTTGACTGACGAACCAGGCGACAGGAGCCTTGAGAGAACAACTTCAGAATTTTGCCGCCCACAAGGGCCTTCGGTTCTAAAGGCACGTATGCCTTAGAAGCCCCCACTAGCCCCAAGCCTAGTGAGAAGGCAGACGAGGGTCAGCCCACAGCCTCCCAGGCCCTTTCAGCCCCAGAGCAAGATGACTCAGATCCAACGATGGGTACCACACAGGACTGGGTTTAGTCCCAGCCCAGCCACCCCCTACTGACTGCAGTCCCGGGTCAGGTTCCAAGACGTCCCATCTATAAAATGTGGGTACGACCGACGGTTGACAAGCTGCCGGAAGAAGCAGACACAATGAAAGGAAATGGGCTGCCAGGCCTAGGACGGCAGGCCTGAGACCGAATCAGAAGTCTGGAGACCCGCCTTAGGGATCACAAGCATTTAGCACCTGGACATGCAATGGAGGCGCTTTTTCACCACATTGTTTCTATCTTAGGAATAATCACATGAGGCCAAGGAACTTGCAGGCTGTGGATAGTCCTAAAGGAAAAGAGCCATTTGAAATCAGGGTGAGCACCCCAGAACCTTGATACCTGCTTGAGGCCGACACGCTCGCAAAGGATCTTGACTAAGGCATGACTAGCACCCGGGTTCCCCCCTCTCTGGCCAGGGCTATTTGCTTTGATGCTATCTTACAGCTACTTCTCTGAGCAAACGGCTGCCTGCTGACATGGTGATAAGACGAACATGTGCTTTTTGAAAGTGCAGAGAGCCCCAGCACTCCTTGCAAAATGAGCTACAGGTCTGGCACTGGGCTTGTTCATTTACATGCATGATCTCGTTTAAGGATCACAACCTATGAAGTAATATCCGTATCTGCTTTTTACAGGAGAGAAAACAGGCTCAGAGAGATTAAATTACTCACCCAGGATGTGAACCTAGATTTGAATGGCTCCAAAGATGTTGCTGTATTACAGTTCTGAGTGTATTGTGCTTATGTGCTAAAGTTGTTCGAAGTCCAGTGGAGAATCAGATATTTCATGGGGTCCTCGACCAATGATCATTCTCCTGCATCTAGCCACTGTCTCTCAAAACAATGCTCTTGCCATAACAGAGGCAAAGGAACTCAAAGCGAAGACCCCACTGAGACCACTCAAGCCTGTATAAGAAATATGCACACCCCGAATTCAAAAAGAGTCATGTACCAAAATGTTCACTGCAGCTCTATTTACGATAGCCCGGAGATGGAAACAACCTAAGTGCCCATCATCGGATGAATGGATAAAGAAGATGTGGCACATATATACAATGGAATATTACTCAGCCATAAAAAGAAACGAAATTGAGCTATTTGTAATGAGGTGGATAGACCTAGAGTCTGTCATACAGAGTGAAGTAAGTCAGAAAGAGAAAGACAAATACCGTATGCTAACACATATATATGGAATTTAAGAAAACAAAATGTCATGAAAAACCTAGGGATAAGACAGGAATAAAGACACAGACCCATTGGAGAACGGACTTGAGGATATGAGGAGGGGGGAAGGGTGAGCTGTGACAAAGCGAGAGAGAGGCATGGACATATATACACTACCAAACGTAAGGTAGATAGCTAGTGGGAAGCAGCCGCATAGCACAGGGATATCAGCTCGGTGCTTTGTGACCTCCTAGAGGGGTGGGATAGGGAGGGTGGGAGGGAGGAAGATGCAAGAGGGAAGAGATATGGGAACATATGCATATGTATAACTGATTCACTTTGTTATAAAGCAGAAACTAACACACCATTGTAAAGCAATTATACCCCAATAAAGATGTTAAAAAGAAATATGCACACCCCAAACAGCCCAAAGATGGGGGTCTGACCTCCAGGGCCATGTAGGGCTGGCGGACAGCTGATGGGCGACTGTGCAGGTCTTCTCCTCTCCTACTTCTGCATCATATCACTCCCCACTTCATCTGACTTTTCTGGCCAACGGGACAAGGGGCTAAGGAGTAGAAAAGATCATGTAAGAGTTGAACAGCTGGAGGAGGAGGAGATGAGTTGCAGTTTTGCAGCAACGGTGTCAGGAAAGAGCAGGACCGCCAAGAAGCAGCCACTGGCCCTACAGGACAATGCTGCTCTCTGTGGGCTTTCACACGCGTAACGCCATTTGTCCCGTAAAATAAATCTATGCCATAGCTTGGTAGAACCGTTCTCATTCTGTGAGGTGGGGAAAGATAAAGCGACTTGCTCAAAGTTTACTCTCAGATAATGGCAGAAGCATCTCAGATAATGACGGGAAGCATTTCTTATTTACTCAAAAATGTCAACTACTGCTATACCATGCTGCAAAAGGACGGAGCATCTTGGGAGAGGGCATGTGTGACCACCCACAGAATGAGGAAGAATACTCGGAGGAGCTGATATCAGCAACTACAGCCAGAAAGTCGGAGCCACGTGAGGTAACCAAAGGCACAGGAAAGGAGATGCCATATGGTCTCCAGGACGGCAATCAGGGCTCTCTGTGAAGTCCTATGAGCACGCCTGAGGGTTCCTAAAAAAGGAGAGGCCAGGACAGCTGGAGACTAAGGCAGATACTGTCAAGGTTTCCACTAGGATGACTGAAGGGAAGAACTTGAGCACGGAATGGGGGCTGCACGGGTGTGCCCGTCACATATGCCCAACACCTGCGCCTGTCACTTGTGTCTGTCACGTCTGCCTGACCCGGACACCTGACAGGTGTGCCCGTCACGTGCGCGGTGCCCATCACGTGCACCCGTCATGTGCCCCTGACCCGGGCACCGGACAGGTGCGTCAGTGCTCCCATCACGTGCGCCCAAGACGAGTGCGGTGCCCTCACATGTGTCTTTCCTCCCTTGCTCTCTCTCTCTCCCAGGCTCTCATGCCCAGGCACACACAAGCACCCACAGACACCAACATACACGTGTGAAGTAAATGCCACTCTTAAGGCCATACTGTTCTCTAGCTCTGAAGGTGAATCCCTCCGATTTTTTTTTTTTAATCAAGAATCACTCAAAGAAAATTTCCATCACTCAAGTCAAGTGGAGAAAAATGCCTCCGACCCAGCTTAGTCCCATAACTCAGCCTTCTCTTTCTAAACTGTGCTGAGGACAGAAGCAAACCCACGAATACAAGGCACTGCCCCCCGCAGATGCCTACGAAGTAAGGACAAAGCCATTTCATCGGTCAGGTCTCACTGAATGAAAAGTGTCATGTGACCAAATTCCCCGGTTGCCAAAAATAATTCTGCTACAACCCAGAGCACTGAAGTGCCCAGCCACGCTGCCTTCTGTAAGCCCAGTGCCCTCTCCCAGAATAAGGAAGAAGGGAGAATAAAAAGGCAGCGCGCTCTGGCAGCCTTACGTAACAGTCCCTGTCTCTCCGGCTGGCAGCAGCAGATTTATAATGTGCCATAAATAGCTCCCTCTCCGGGGAAAGGAGACCACGCTGTGAGGCTGAGCTGCAGAGCCTCACTGACAGCCTGCCTCTCCTCTTCCATCCCCAACGGAACCTTCATGCGTCTTGCAGCACAAAGCGAGTTCAGTGAGAGCAGCTGGCCCGAGCCCAGCGCAGACCTAAGAGACCTGAGTCACCTAAGAGACCCTAAAAGCTGAACAAGACATTCAGGGAGCACCGTGTAGCACAAGCCAGTGTAGGAGCCGTAACTACAGCACGGTCCTCTGCAGACAAGCCTCCCCGGTATACCAGGCCGACAGAGCCGCTCTGTGCTCCCAAACCAAGTCGGGACAAACAGCAGCCTCTGGACGTTTCATTCTGCCAGCCGGAGAGCGTAAGCCACCCTGGCAGGTGGCAGGCAGGCTGGAGGCGGTTCTCGGTGGGGCATCACGGCCCGTATGCTCCCTGCCCCAATTCGAACCCCCATCAGAAAACCCCGATCTGCACCAGAGTCCTCTCCACATTCCCAGGTCCAGGGAGGAATCCTAGAGGCTGGCCAAAGCCAGGCAGGGTGTAGCAGGAGTGGGAAGCTCATCTCAAATCCCTGTGGGGTGGCTTGGTGGAAATCTCTGTGATTCCAGGCTGGAAAGTGGTTGCTCTGAAGAGGAAAACTTGCCCTGAGAAGACTCAGATGTTTTAAATGAGGAAGCCCTGCAGCCCACACTGCACGTGCTGTCACTTCGAAGGGGCGTGGGGTGCAAGAAACGGGGAGAGAGAGAGTCGGGATCCACGGGGAAGGCAAGTACGTGAGACCTGTTAGTGATAAAACCTCACCCAGCCAGAACAGTGGCTGCGGAGCTGTCACGCTCAAGGATAAAGGTAATATAATAACCAGACTGAGGAAGAGGCCTGGGAATGCGGGGCAAGGGTGAGAGAGGAAGAGAGGGAAAGAGAACAGTTCTCTGTACGGGACCCCTTCTTGGGTCCCGGCTTTTACTGCACTCACTCCCCGGGTGGAGTCTGGCTTTAAAAAAAATCATAATGACTCCAACAAGGAAAAGAACACGAATGCTTCCCGGTTATTGCAGTGACCGTGAGCCCGGCCAGGCCCGGGTACATTACCCCAGGGAATGCTGACCTAAAACTCAGGGCAGCCTGCAGGCCTGCGTCATGGCCCTCCTCCAGTTGCCGATGGGGAAACTGGGGCTGGAGGCAATGCCCCACAGTCCCAAGAACCTAGAGGCGGGGCCGGTGTTGAACCCAAATGTGTTTAATGCCTCAGCACATGGCAAACGCGCCAATAAATGCGTAAGGACAACGTCAACTTAGTTCATGGTATTGTTCTCTTACCACTTATGTAGATCTAAAATTTTCAAAGCCAGTTGGGACATAAAAAGGAGCGATCCTACATGAAAAAGAAAGAAAATTTTAAGATTATAAGAGAATGTCGATTTCAAGACAAATGCTTTCAAAGAAACCATGAAGATTATTTTACACTGAAAAATGTTAACCTCCCCAATAAAAATACTCATGTAGGAATCATTATGAGAGAAAATTCAATAATAGTTTTCAGGAGAGAAATCACAAGTAATCAGAGAAATGAAAATGAAAACAAGCATGAGATACTCTCTTGTTATCTATCCCACATGCACACCTTTTCCCCCTAGTTATAACCTGTGCCTCTGACCATATGGGTAAGGAGGTCACTCACACCCGGGAGTACGCATCAAAAGCAGTTCCACTTGTGGCTTCCTGGTGGCTCAGTGCTTAAGAATCCACCTGCCAATGCAGGGGACACGGGTTCGAGCCCTGGTCCGGGAAGATCCCACATGCCACGGAGCAACTAGGCCCATGTACCACAATTACTGAGCCTGTGCTCTAGAGCCGGCAAGCCACAACTACTGAAGCCCACGCGCCTAGAGCCCATGCTCCACAACAAGAGAAGCCACCGCAATGAGAAAGAAGCCTGTGCACCACAAGGAAGAGTAGCCCCTGCTCGCTGCAACTAGAGAAAAGCCAGAGCCCAGCAACGAAGACCCAACGCAGCCATAAATAAATAAATTTATTTTAAAGAAAAGAAAAGAAAAAAATAGCAGTTCCACTTCTACAATTATTTCCTAAGGAAAAGTCATAACGGTGCACAGAGATTGAACTTTCCTCTTCCAGCACTGCGTCACAGTGAAACACTGGAAGATAAAAAATGTCTAATAATATGGATTTCAATGAAATAAAACATGGTCCATCCATATAACAGGTCTGTACATGTTCCATTCCTAATGATGCTGCAGAGAAACCCACGGAAGCCAAGAAAAGGTACTCGGGATAGCCTGAGTGGGAAAAAGGCAGCTCACCAAACAGGGTATAGAATATAGTGTCTCTGTTTCAGTAAAAATGAGACACATACAAATATAATTGAAGAGTATCTCCAGTAGAATTTCATCTCCGCAGGCATCCTTTTCCCATCCACAGAACTACACCCAATAACCCTGTTACCCCTCCTTATTAGGTCCTTGGCTGTCCTCCAGCACAACAATCGAGCCCTCACCTCTCCACACTTCAGCACCGCTGCACCGTCCTACCAGCCCACACGTCTAAACAGCCTGGATATGAGCACATTTCCTCACCATGGCCACAGAGGTACAAATGCCATTTCCTAAAGCACATCCACTACAAGTTCAACCCCTCTGGGGACATTAGTCACTATGGGATGTTAAGCAGGTGACATTAGTCACCATTAGTCACTATGGGATGTTGGGCAGGTCAGTTTAACTTCTACAAGCCTCAGTTTTCTCATCTATAAGATGGGAAATAATAATAGTACCTAATGATGCAGGGCTCTCACAGGGATTAAAGGAGATAATACACTAAAGTCAAATGTCCTCTAAGCACTTAGTAAATGCTCAATAAAGCACACCTCTGCTCAGACCTCTGAGAAAACTCCCCAGAAGCGGGGGTTAACCTTCTGGGGAAATGGACGCCCTATTTCAACAGGCACTTTCCTACAATCAGACTTTATAAAAAGTTCAAGCACACATAATTTAAATTCCATGCCTCCTATAGTATTGGCAGAAACTGAGTAAAATAAAAACTTACTCCTGTCTGTTTTGTTCACTGTTGTGTCCCCAGTGCCTGGAACATAGTAAAAGTCCAGTGTAGAATGAATTAAGTGATTCACCCTTTATGCTCAAACCTACTGAACACAACCAACCCAACTGTTCTATCTTAACCACAACTACACGATAGGCTAGTCACCACGATAATTGTGGTGACATAAAGTACAATGGATTTCCACTGAGTCATCTGTCATATTAGGAAATGAGAAGGAAATGTGGGATCTTCCCGGACCAGGGCTCGAACCCGTGTCCCCTGCATTGGCAGGCGGATTCTCAACTACTGCGCCACCAGGGAAGTCCTTAAATTGTGTTTTGAAGAAAGCTTCATTTCCATTTCCATATGAGCTTCTCAGTGTGCACTGAACCTACAGTGAAATCATAGCCTTGTGTTTTTGAAAACAGATTCCGCAGCTATGGAAACAAGTTGTCACTGTATACTGACTTCACTGTAGGATCAAGTGAGAAGAAACATCTCAGCTTGGACACAGCTACTTAGCTACAAACATTGTTCTTTTCAATAAAAGTGCTTAACCGTAATCAATAAAGCCCTTAAGTTCCTAATTCTCTAGACAAACTGTAGCACATAAAAGTTCCTTCAGCCAACAGTTCATACTTCAGGCACATGTGTAGTAAAAAAAAGTGTCCCATTCCTGATTTTATTAATTCTAAATAATCCCCCGAGAGGCAAGTGGGTTCCACTTGGTCCACATTCAAAGTCAGATTCTAGACTTAAACCAGCCTGACGGCAAAGAACAAATTCTCTATAAAGCACTAATGCAGGCATGTGGAAATTACCAGAAAGGAATGGGAAATCTTAGCTCAATTTTTATCATCCACTTTCAGTAAGTAATCCAAAACAGACCTTGGAATTACTCATGAAGTAGCACAAATAATTAGGAATGTGTGGTACTGACAGCAGAAGCCTGAAGTCTCTATATAAGAATATCCCAGGAAGCAGTGAGGTCAGAGATCAGAGCCACCAATGGGCTGAAGGAAGCACGTTTTTCCCCCAGAAAAAGGCACTCCATTAGTCTTTCTGACTGAAATTAACAGGGCCGTTACTAGGAAACTCGTCAAAACAGCCATGCAAACATTGAGTGAACACTGACAGCTGGGCCTTCAGTCACAGAGCTTCCTGGGATGGCTGGATCTCACTAGGGTGAGGGATTATGGTTATAGTACAATGCATAAAGGCAACAGCAAGACAGGAAGTGAAAGGAGGAAACACACCAGCTAGGAACTGGATGGCGGGGAGCCGGGGGGGGAAGGGGGCAGGGAGGACTGAGTCATCCCCAAGCAGAAGAGGGCTGGTGCCTCACTAGTCCCCACCAGACACCACCCCCAAGGGTGCCAACTGCAGGAGGCCCCACAGAGGCACCCCATCTGACCGTTGATGACCTTGCTCAGAGGGACCAATACCCACATGCAGCTCTATTTAGCAAGCCAAGCTATCTCTTTGTCTCTCCATCATATTTCCAGAACAGAGCAAGCAGCGTCTCTGCACAGCCTTGGTGGGTCTGACACACCTCACAGCTCCTCTTCACAACTTAAAGTTGAACAGCAGACCCAGCTAAGACAGCTTGCTCATAGCTTTAAAACACCACCACCCACGTGGCCTCAGGGGAACTGATGGGGTCACATTTTTACAACTGTGTTATGCTTTGCCTACACTGTGTTTTTAATTTTTGGACTAACTGCCAAGTTTTAAAAATCATAAGTTTTCACACACAAAAGTCTGGATCGCTCAGCCCCTCTTGATAAATGTGGAGATCCGGCTACTTGAGGCTCACATTCGTGAGATTTTGCTGACAAGTAACACTTGGTCAGGACCTAGAAAGCAGCTGCCCTCCAATGTGCCAAAGTCCCCACCCACTCCCTAGTACCTGGTACCCAGTTGATCTCATCCCTTTGTGTTATCCACCTGGCCTCTGTTAGCATGTTCTATAGGAAAAAAAGGGGGCAACATTCTGGAATAGCTTTGCTTCCACTAATACAGAATGATTCCAATCTTGGCAGATCTCCTTTTATATGTCAATGTCATTTGCAAAATTCCAGTTAAAAAGAATCTCCGGAAAGGGGATTGGTTTTAGGTAGAGTTCTGATTAGTTTATTGTTTATACTTACAATTGTGACGTATAACCCAACATAAAGATTTTTTAAGAAATCCTTAAACTTCACATCATGAGAATTTTCTCCAACAAATTCTACCGTTCAATTTACAATCAGAATCTTACAGGAGATCTATTAGACCTTCAAAGACTAGATCATCCCAATTATACTTAAATTGTTCCAGAGCAAAGGAAATGAAAAAGAAATCCATTTCTTTTTATGAAGCACATATAACACTGACACCTAGGTACTTCCCTGGTGGTACAGTGATAAAGAATCCGCTTTCCAATGTTGGGTTCGATCCCTAGGACCCCACATGCCGCAGGGCAACTAAGCCTGCACGCCTCAACTAGAGCCCGCGTGCCGCAAACTACAGAGCCCACGTGTCCTGGAGCCTGTACGCCACAACTAGAGAAGAGAAAACCCACATGCCACAACTAGAGAGAAGCCCGTGCACCACAACGAAGAACCAGCAGGCCGCAATGAAAGATCCCACATGCCACAATGAAGAGCCTGCATGCCGCAACTAAGACCCGAGCCAAAAATAAATAAAATAAAAATAAATAAATAGGGACTTCGCTGGTGGCGCAGTGGTTAAGAATCCGCCTGCCACTGCAGGGGACGTGGGTTCGGGCCCTGGTCTGGGAAGATCCCACATGCCGCGGAGCAACGAAGCCCGTGTGCCACAACTACTGAGCTTGCACTCTAGAGCCCGCAAGCCACAACGACTGAGCCCGCATGCCACAACTACTGAAGCCTGTGCGCCTAGAGCCCGTGTTCCACAGCAAGAGAAGCCACTGCAATGAGAAGCCCGTGCACCGCAACGAAGAGTAGCCCCCACTCGCCGCAACTAGAGAAAGGCCGCACACAGCAATGAAGACCCAACGCAGCCAAAAATAAGTGAACAAAAATAAAATTTATAAAAATAAATAATAAATCTTAAAAAAAAAAAACACTGACACCTAAACCAGATAAATACAGCACAAAAAAATGTAAACTAGAGACTAACCTCACTCATGAATAGCAACACCTTACTCCACGAGGAAATGCCAGCAGCATTCTCAATAAGGTTGGCGACAAAGTTATATCTATACTACTCTAATATCTCCACAACTATGTAACAATGTGCACAATAATCAACAGCCTTCATCAGTAACCAGTTAGAAGATGCAATGGAAGATAAAACGCCAAATACGACAACAAAATATAATACTCAGAAGTAAATTGAACAAGATATATGTAAAACACAGGAAAACATTTTTAAAAATCCAAGTTATTCATTATGACACAAATTAATTGTAAGAGTAAAATACTGGAAGCAACCTCAATGTTTACATATAGGAGTTTATACCAAACAATGGAATACTACGCCGCAGTAAACAGAAGAATGTATCAGGAAGATCTCCGTAAACTGATTCTAGAACAGTCTCTGGAATATACTGCTAAGTGAAAAAGAAAAGGTTACTACTTTCTCTACAAGGAAAAAGGGAAATAAAATATTCACACATAAGTAGCTATTTATTTTTACAAAAAGAAATAAGGAATAAACTAACAATGGAAAATGGATTACCTTTGGGGGTGGGTAGGAAAAGGGTGAAAGATTAAGAAGGTCATGAGCCACCTTTGGGTAGAGCTTTTCCTACACTTTGGACTTTGGATCATGTTAATGTTTTACATAATCTAAAAATTTAGTTAAGCCAATGAAGATGGAGACTCTAACACTGAATATAAACAGAAAGAAATGGACATAACCAGAGAGCAAACGGTAACAACCTTGGCAACCTTAGCACTCAGAAGAAAAGAAAGCATCAATCAATGTCACTAGTGCATACAATACTCTTGTATGTACTCAATGAGATACATTCTCTAAGGGTCAAAAAGAACTGCAAAAAGTAAATCTTGAATTTTATATAGTAGGTCTGTTGATGGTAGTGGTATGGGTGTAGCCAATTTTTAAATTATTTGGGGTGCAGTGTGTAAATATATTGGTGTTGTTTATAACAAGGTTCGGGAGTTGTCAGTTTAGTTGGAAGGGCAGAGAAGGCATTTTTGGCAGAAGGCACAAGAAAACCGTAAAAAAGTTCAACGTGGGTGGAACTTAAGATTTGGGGAGTAAAGGTGGAGAGGCGAGTGCAGACGCAGGCCACTTCAGCACACAGCTCCGGGGGGCTACTACTCACACTGTAATCTATGTAATCGTACACTAAGGTGGCCCTGGCCTCGTGCCGCATGCTAAAAAGAGCTCGGCCTTTGTCCAGAGGCAAATAATCCACCATGGCAGACATTCTCTCGGCTGCAAGTTCACCCTGAGATGCTCAGTGATTTAAAGGTAACCATGGGCTTTGACATGAGAGCTTCATGGCCTGGAGGTCAGGAATACTCAGTATAAACCAACACTGCCAATTCAGATCTGCAGAAAGACATGTATTTTAAAACCTATTCTAAAACCTATTCTAGAATTTCCACAATTCTGTGACCTCTGATTAGACTCAAACAATATCAAAGCAAACGGCCTTTACCCAACGTAACTACTGAAAAAAATGTGGCTACTTAACCCATTGAAAATATATCCTTAATATTCTAAGGTAAAATCAATTCATAGATCATTTTCAGAAAAGCGTTTTCATTTCCCAGAAGAAATCTAGCACAAATATTTTAACTTCAGTATTTTAGGAAACATTCTGTAAGCTGCTTAACGTCTTTACTTTTCAATTGCTTTTCCATGATAAGTTCATAATAAAGCAAGATTCATCCTGTCCTTATTAGTCTAGAATCACACGGTAGCTTCCCAGATTCCACTTGAGAACATCCTAAGAGTTCTTAGGAATTACATTCAGGTAACTCAGCAAGTTCAGAAAACTGTTTCACAACTCAAAAGTCCTCCTGCACTGACTTGGGACTGTCTGTGAGAGAATTCACATTTTTGTGATGTGTCACCATCACCCAATCCAGGAGCCTTCTGTGGCGTGTCCCCCAGGTCCTATCTCACCTTGGTCTTGGGGTGTTTCAGTTATCTACTGTTATACAGCAAACCACCCCAAAACATAATTGCTAAAAACAACGACGACTGACTATCTCTCACATTTCTGTGGGTGTGGCAGAGGCTCAGCAAGATGGTTCTTCTTCTGGTCTCACTTGGGATCTCTCACGAAGTTGCATCAGATGATAACAAGGGCTAGGGCATTTAAAATGAGTTCCCTCACATGTCTAGCACCTTGGCAGCGATGCCTGCAAGACTGGGACCTCTCTCTCATGTGGAAACATGTTGTTTCCACCATTGGGCTTCTCCAGTGGTGGCAGGAGCGTTCAAAGTATGAGGCAGAAATCGAAGATCTCTTTAAACTCGGTCTTGAGAGTTACACAGTGTCACTTCTGCCACAGTCTACCGGTAACAGTAAGTCCCAAGGCCAGCCCAGATTCAAGGGGAAGAGAAACAGACTCCACCTCTCCACAGGAGTGTGGCAAGAATCTGGAGCCCAGCCCAGATTTGTATAAACTCCTATATGTAAAGACAGCATCGTTCCCCTCGGACAATAAGGTACAGCTGTGCTGCCCCTGCCTGCTTTCTCTTCGTTCACCATATGGCTCACAAGAGAGTAAGAACTTGGGACTTCCCTGGTGGTCCAGTGGTTAAGACTTCGCCTTCCAATGCAGGGGGAGCTAAGATCCCACATGCCTCGCAGCCAAAAAACCAAAACATAAAACAGAAGCACAATTGTAACAAATTCAATAAAGACTTCAAAAACGGTCCACATCAAAAGAGTAAGAACTCACAAAGTCACCAAGTCTTTCCTGCAAGAAAAGTCTGATTCCACAAAGAACCTTAATGCTTCTTCGGCTATGGTCAAGGACAAGAGTTGCCAAATTTTTTCTATAAAAGGAAAGAGAGTGAATATCTCAGGCTTTGAAAGCAATATGGTCTCTGTCACAACTATTCAACTCTGCCGCAGCAGCAGGAAAGCAGCCGTAGATAATATGCAAACAAATGGGTATGGCTGTGTTCCAATAAAAGTTTATATACAACAACAGGTTGGAGGGGGATGGAGTTGACCTACAGGACTTAATTTGTCGAGCCCTGGGCTAGGAGAATGAGTGCTGGATTTCGGACTGGAAAATCAGGCCTGGAATTCTGACTTTTCTCACTAACCATGTGACCTGAGTTTCTTCAACTTTCTGAGGTTACCTTCTTCATCTAAAAGGTAGAGAAAATGCCATTCATCTTCTGAGGCGGTTGTAGGAAGGGCTATGCGTGAAAGTGCACAGCCCCTTCCCTCAGTAAGAAAAACATGCCTTAGTTCTAGCCTGCAGCGCCTGGAGAACAACTCCTCCAGAGGGGGGTCCCAGGGAAATCTAGCTGGCAGGACAGAAGGACTGTCCACCACTGTTTCCCAATGAAATGGAACCTTCACTGATGAAAATTGTATTTCGCAGCAGACTGAACAGTCTTTGTTAGAGACCTGGCCCTGTTTTGCTCTTCCTCAATAGCAAAATATCTTGTTTTAAGGCATATAGACAGTATGGACACAGATGGTTTTTCACAAACAAGTAAGCATACATGGTCAGCGAAAAGAAAAAACATACCGAAGTAAGCAAGCCTCAGAAGTGTGATTACTCAAATAGAAAGTCTGTTCAGTGGCACAGCAGTATAATCGTATTGTAGTTAATCTGGTTTTGTAGCTTCTGAAAGGTTAAACAAAAAACAGTCTCTGAGACAAGTATATAGATACATTTTTTAATGCTAAAGGCGTAACTGGAATTTTTTTAACATGGGAGTGCAAGCTTTACTTTTCTAAAATTGGCCCTGATAGGGAAAAACAAAGTATTCAAAAAATCTATTCTTAGCCAAAAGGAATTTAAAGCATTAAAGTACTTTGTTTGCATCTCCCCTAATAGGGCAGTGCTTTGTAATACCAATAGTCCTCTAAGAAAATAAGAGATTTCTATGTAGCTGGCAGCGTTCTACTCCAGCTTTCAGAAGATTCCATTCATCCACAGGAAAGTAGACAGATTAGAAGCTGAGTGATTTGTCCACTGTCAAAACCTTGTCCGCTGTAGGATTTTCCCGCAGCACCCACACGAGCAGGATCTCAGCCATGGCCCCTCTTGCAATTTCATCGTCCCCTTCTGCCACAGCGGTGTGGCCCTGGCCAGAGCAGCTGTCCCAGTCTCCAGGAGAGACAGCTGCGTTCTGGGGGGACGGCGTTAGAAGGGCGTGCGTTCCCTCCCAAGCCCCAGAGTGAGTGCCAATGGCTGTCATCATTTGGATTGAATGTCCCCTTCCAAAGCAATCTGGATTACTTCCAGAGCAAAATACTACTGAATAAAGTTAAAATCTAGGCAAACGGATGGATGGAAGGATGGATGCTTCGGACTTGTTGCTCCTGATCCATAAATTAATAAATGGATGCATATTGTTGGTCTTCTGAGTCAGAAATGAGATGGAAAAGAAGTGAGATGACTTAGCATGAGAAAAGTGAACATTCGCAGATTCCCTTGTATTTGTACTTGAGCGGAATGGAATTCTCACATGATAGCTGGGATGTCTATATTAAGGATCTCAGGCCAATCTTCTACTAAATAAAGTTCCAGTGGCGTTGAGTTCACATGATACCCAGAGCTCTCCAGACAGCTGCTTGTTCTCCCCATATCTCCCGCTTTGGAACTGCAGCTTCAGAGTAGCTCCTTGCCTGCTCTTGCCATGGCCAGAGTCCATGCTGTAACCAGGAGGTGTGAGGGTGATGAGCTATCAAAGGACTGACAGATAACAGAGCTGCCTCTCTCACGCTCTCTCTGTGTGTGTGTGTGTGTGTGTGTGTGTGTGTGTGCGCGCGCACGCACGCACATATGTCTCTAACTGCCTGCATATGTACACATAAACCCACCACTGAAGGTCGATGGGTATGTAACGTGTTAACATCAGGGGAAGATGGATCAAGGGTGTGTGGGAACTCTCTGCACTCTTTTTGCAAATTTTTTGTAAATCTAAAATTATACCATAATAGAGGGTTTTTTTAATAAATAAATAAACTTTAGGTCAACTTGAAGCCTTGAAGCATATCATTCCAGTTTCCAAAGGTTCCTTCTGCATAAGGAGATGAAGCTGATCAGGTCCCCAAAGGACTGCAAAACACACCTGACATTCTGTGGCTGTTTAGTGTTGACATTAAGACGTTTCCCCCCCTCCCCGATGGCAGGCTGCAGCTATACACTAGTGAGATTGCTAAGCGGAGTCCCACCTGCAGGACAGGCAGTCAACTGCTTATTATGTTCCTAAGCCTTCCCACACTGTCGGTGCCTCTGCCTCCACTCTCCCAAACGCAAAGGGACAACAAACATCAAGACGTGACAATGCGCAGGGGAAGCAGAGGGGCAGTATTCACATGTCTCCTTCTTACCCACAAGAACCTTCCTCAGGAGACCGAAGCAGACTGGTCCTAATTGCAACGGCCCGTGTCAAAACCATGGCGGGGGGTGGTGGGGAGAGGGTGGGGGGATGGAGGGTATGGGGGTGATGGTCACTGGGGGTGGAGGGTGGGGGAAATGGGGGCGAAGAGGTGGGGGGATAGGGGAAGGGGGGGTGAAGAGGTGGGAAGGGATGGGACCACGGTGATGGGCCTGGACCAGTCAATGCCTGCTCATGCCTCCCCCTCCCCCAGCTCCAGGTGTGGCAAAGCAGGAGGCTAAAGAGTGGAACAAAATCCGGATTCTGTTAGGAAAGAGGAAAGGGTAGTAGAAGACGGATATGTGAATTGGCAATCGGTTTCTGCTACTCCCATCATTCATTCGCTCCTTCATTCATTCAAGCAGCACGACTGTGAATCTGCTGACAGTCTGTGTCTTGAAAACTCTTGCCCAGAATTGGATTCTAGCCCTCCAGGAGCTTATGGTAGAGCCACATTTGCATAAGAATATTCCATTTCTCTGATATTCAAAGTAGCACTGGATATCCCAGGCAGTCTAAATACCAAAGAGTAATTTACTGGTTTCAGAGTGATTTTAATTACTGCATCGTAAAATGCACCAGTGCCCCACTTCCCATCTCCATGGTCACTGCTGGCTGGGAAGCTGCTTAATCTGAATCGGTTGAGGCAGCAGAAGGTGCCCTTCACCAGGCCCCATCCTATTAATAGCAGCTGTACGTGACTCAGGTTACAGGTTGGCTCAAATCCGTATCAAACTGGCTCCTCCAACTGAGGCAATTTTGGTACTTAACTTTGTCTCTCACATGAGATTCTTATTTTTAAAACCCAAGTACTGGAAACAGAAAAGTTGATGTTGAAGTATATTAGAAAGGATATAGAGCAGTCTATTATTACAATTAAGGCCAGAAAAAAGTAAGCACTGTGATTTTCAAAAAAAAAAAACATCCCAAGTACTCCATGTTGTATCCTCATGTGGCACACAGTTAAAGCTTAAGATACGAAAAACACATACTATTATGTTGCATTTGGGACATTAAAAAGCAGGATTTCTTACCTTGCTTCTACAAGATTTCTGAGTGAATAGAACAAAAAAGAATGCTTTTGATTTTACAATTTCTAACATTCACCTGGGTTAAACAAACTAATGTCAGTTAACAAATATACTATCTATAATTTT
This sequence comes from Pseudorca crassidens, assembly GCF_039906515.1. Classification (NCBI taxonomy): domain Eukaryota; kingdom Metazoa; phylum Chordata; class Mammalia; order Artiodactyla; family Delphinidae; genus Pseudorca; species Pseudorca crassidens. Next base: position 61,468,440 of record NC_090305.1, read on the forward strand.
AAAAATCAATGATACAAGAGAAAAGGGTATATTTCTATTTATGTTGAAATATGGTAAGCATTTATTGCAGGATACCTAACCCCAGGTATATTTCAATTAAACAAAATCATTTCAAAGGTTTGCATGACACAAATGGCCAACAGGCACATGAAAAGGCGCCCAACATCAACAGACATCAGGGAAACGCAAATCAAAACCACAGTGAGACACCAATTCATACCCTCTGGGATAACTAAAATCAGAAAATAATAATAAGGTACTTCCCTGGTGGCACAGTGGTTAAGAATCTGCCTGCCAAGGCAGGGGACACAGGTTCGAGCCCTGGTCCGGGAAGATCCCACATGCCGTGGAGCAACTAAGCCCATGCGCCACAACTACTGAGCCTGTGCTCTAGAGCCCGTGCTCCACAACAAGAGAAGCCATCACAATGAGAAGCCCGCACACGGCAATGAAAAGTAGCCCCCGCTTGCCGCAACTAGAGAAAGCCTGTGCGCAGCAACGAAGACCCAACACAGCCAATAAATAAATTAATAAATTAATCAAAATAAAAACAAATTGTTTTTAAAATAAAAAAAGATAATAACAAGTGCTGGAACCCTCATACACTGCTTGTGGGAAAATGTAAAAGGGTGCAACCACTCTGGAAAGCAGTCTGGCAGTTCCTCAAAAAGTCACCATATGATCTAGCAATTCCACTCCTTCCCATCTACCCAAGAGAAATGAAAATATATGTCCACACAAAATCTTGCCTATGAATGTTCGTAGCAACATTATTCATAGGAGCCAAAAAGTGGAAACAATCCAAAAGTTCATTAACTGATAAATGGATAAACACAATGTGGTATATATCCACACAGGGAATATTATATGGCAATAAAAGGGAATAAAGTACTGATCCATGCTAGAACATGGATGAACCTCGAAAACATCATGCTAAGTGAAAGGAGCCAGACACAAAGGACCATATATTATATGATTCTATTTATGTGAAATGTCCAGAATAGGCAAATCCAAGGAAACAAAGCAGATTAGTGGTTGCCTGGGGCTGGAGGATTGGGGGAAATATGGAGGAAGTGGTGATGAGTACGGGGTTTCTTTTTGGGGTGATGCAAGTGTTTAAAATTGATTATGGTGATGGCTGTACAACTCTGTGAATACACTAAAAACCAGTGAACTCTACACTTTAAAGGGGTGAATTGTATGGTATGTGAGTTCTATCTCAATAGAACCATTTTTTTTAAAGCTGTTAAAGTCTATGGGAAGGGGTGACAATAAAGGGATAGGCACAATTTGGAGTGATGAAACTATTCCGTATCCTGGTGGTGGTCACACAACTCTATACATGTATTAAAATTCACAGAAGTGGATGCCAAAAGAAAAATGTCTATTTCGCTATATGACAATGTGAAAAATAAACATTTTTCCATGAGTCTATGGCTTTGGGTATGCACAGTTGACATATTATGAACAAATGCTCAAAGATAATCACGTCAATGATTAGTCTGTCCACTAAAAGTCAAAGGGAATGACTGACCTCTTGCTGACTTGGCTGTATCTGCTTCAGTGAATAAAATAACCAAGTCACCTCCACTTAGCACCATGCATAAATTGTAACATTCCCTTCCAAACAGTTCAACCATGCTGGGAACAGGTATGATGGTGATAAAACAGCAGAAGGCCATTCTGATAGGAAATAATGGAGTCTTCCGGTATAATGCTGCTTCTTCCAGCCACTAGGTGAGGAGTGGGACTGGCTGTACAACTGGTGAGCAGGTGACCTGGGGTGAGTTATTTCAGACACTCCTGCTTAAACCTACCCACAGCTTCTCATCATTGCTTAAATAAAACCCAAGCTCCGGATTCTGGCCTGCAAGGCTCTCACTGTGCAGCAGGTATCTGGCTGTACCAGGCTGGGGGCCAGGACAAGGCAGGACAGCAGCGTGGGCCATGAAGCCAGCCAGGCCTGGCCCTGTAGCCAAAGGGAAGGCTGAAGGAGGTCATTCACTCCACGGGATTGATTCATTGATCACGCTGACTCAGTGCTCAGCGCAGTAACTGGCACATATGAGCCCTCAATAAACAGCAGCTACTGTTACTAATTTTTTTTTTTTTGGGGGGGGCTATGTTGGGTCTTCGTTTCTGTGCGTGGGCTTTCTCTAGTTGCGGTGAGCGGGGGCCACTCTTCATCGCGGTGCGCGGGTCTCTCACTGTCGCGGCCTCTCGTTGCAGAGCACGGGCTCCCGACGCGCAGGCTCAGTAGTTGTGGCTCACGGGCCTAGTTGCTCCGCGGCATGTGGGATCTTCCCAGACCAGGGCTCGAACCCGCGTCCCCTGCATCGGCAGGCAGATTCTCAACCGCTGCGCCACCAGGGAAGCCCCTACTACTGTTACTATTATAGACACACAAGTTCCACACACATACACAGACACACACACACACACCCCAACGTCAGCTTCCTAAGGACAGGTGTCTGCCTCCCCCGTATCCTCAACACCCACAAAACCAGTCTTAGAGAACAGAGGTAAGATTCAGGAAGAGCCCAAGTGTTTAGAGAAAATTCTACAAAAACTGAAAGCAGACCTTTCCCAATATCTCTGTCACAGCTTACCTAAGTGTCAGGGTAGAGTAGGCTGTCTTCAGGGAGAGAGATTTTGGTTCCCACCTGTGTGAGACGAGCAGTAAATCCATTGCTGGTCATGGAAAAGGCACAGGGGACCCTCAGCAGACAGGGGCTGGGTCTCATTTCTCTCAGGAAAGACAAATCAAGGAGGCAGGGAAGGCAGTGTCCCTGGATTTGGAGAACCTCTTTGCTCGGGCCAGTTGAGGCCTGCTCTACCTGCCCAGCCAGGTCAAGCAGGGTCAGTGTGAACTTGGCTCAGAGCAGGCCCCTGCCAGGGCTCCTGTGGGCCTGGATCCTGGGGGTGGCGGCGGGGAGGCGGTGGCTCTTCTGACAGCATTTCTCCAGTCTTCACCCGGGTCCAGGAGGAAAGGAGAACACACCACAGAAGGGGGCCAAGCAGAGTGCACCCAGCTCCCTCACGGAGAGGAGAGGCTTAGCAGGACCCTCGAAAGCAGCCACTTGCCCCAAGGGTCCTCTTTTACCCTCTTCCTTCGCCACCAACGTGATCCCTAATTCTGAATGGGACTGTGGTATTTTCTCTCTCGCAGAGTGTTCGGGTTTTTTTTTTTGGGTTTTTTTTTTTTTCAGGGATGGGCGGTTGGGGGGTGGTCATCATCCACCTTTTCTTTCTCTAGGTGCAAAGGATGAGCTCAGCTATCACACTACACAAACTGTAAACGTCCACTAAAAGTCAAGCAGATGGGGTCCATAAGGTCCACCAGCTTAAACAAATGGAAAAGAAAAGATTTCATTGTATGGGGCATTGCCTGGGAGAAGCAAGAACTCATAAAAACAGCCATTGTTCGCGAGGAAAGAATCCGACGGCTTTATTCCAGGCAGCACATGAAAAAGCAACATTCAGCCAGCTTGCAGAGTCAGGGAATCTAAATGGCAGTGGAGTGGCCGGTCAGCCGGCTCCCCCTGCCTTTCCCCCTTAACAGAAGGCTTGAGAGGAGCCAGGCACACCAACACCACCAAATGCCATGGGAAAATGACTTCTTGAGGGCCTGTGCACCTGGCCCCCGATTTGCTTAGGATGCAGGGAACTCTGACAACGGGAACTCAAATCCTGAGGCCCCTCACCACCCCAGTCCCTAGCACACTGGTGTCCGCGGCTCTTGCATGATGGGGGGGAGGGTCAGAGGGAGACAAGGGAGAACAATGCATACAGTGTGAGCTCAGCCAGGTTAAAACACACATCTCATAAGCATATGCACACAGAATAAAGACTGGAAGGAACCCCCAGAATGCCAACTGCTGTTATCACTAGTATCCACACACACAGACCTTGTTATTTCTTCACATCATGTACAACAAGACAAGTTATTTTTTCCTTCCAGATTTAATCATGCTTTGGGTCCACTTGGCTACTTTCCCAAATCAGAGGCTGAAATTGCTCCACAATGGCATAAGCAGCCTTAAGCAGTGACGCTGCAGGGACATTTCCCTCAGGAAGCCTCAGGTGAGATGATGGCTCCCTAGGGGGATAGCTTTCCAAGTTTTCTGGGACTAAACCCCAAACCCACAACAACTGACTTTTCTGTGTGTGTCTACAAGATCATCTGAACGAGTTAGCGTGCACTAGAACCTTCTGGAGGGCTTGCGAAAACACAGTTTGCTGGGTCCCAAGCCTGAGTTTCTGTGGTCTGGAGTAAGGCCCGAGAATTTGCATTTCAGACAAGCTCCCAGGTTAGCTGATGCTGCTGGCTGGGGACCAGCAGGAGGGCCACTGTTCTAAACCAAAAGGTTAATTTCAAGCCAGACGCATCCCTAAGACACCAACACACTGAACTCCAGCACAGGGCTGATGCCATGCCCCTCAGAGCCCTACCTGGGGTGGAGCGTTTTTGCTCTGTAACCTCCTTTAAATTCTTGTGAGTTTGGACTTCAATGATTACTCCCTGCTTCTGACGGAACCTGCAGATCTAATAATTCAAAAACTGGGCACGCGCTAAGTAAGCTATCGTATCACGAGGCCATAGCGCAGCTGCAAATCACAAAAAGGTCTCCAAATAAGTCACTGGGGTGTCGCCAGGCAGGAGGGAACACAGGAATAGAAGGGGGAAAAGGCGATCCTGATGAACAAGAAATAAAGTTATTTTAAGACCCTCAGAAAATACCAAAACTCACAGTGTTCAGAATTGACAATCAAAAAGCATACATGTACTGGGAACGAGGAGAAAACTACTCAATGAGCACCAGAAATATGACCCATTGGTGCTTTATGGATTTATGATTGGCAGTTAGTTTTAAGGGAAAACATTTCTATTTCTTCCTCCCAAAACAAGTACTATAAATTGCAGCAGACACTGCACCTTCTAGCCTAAATCCAAGCATAACAACTGTGAACACACTGACCCATCTTCCCCCCGTTAGACGGGCTCCAAGCATGCAGTAGACATCCTCTGAATTCCATCTTCGCAGGAGTGGGAACTCCAGCAAGAGCTGGTTTATCCTCCTGGCCGGTCAGCTGAGCCACAAACTCCTCCAGAGCAGGAAGGTCTTGTACAAGCAGCCAGGCAAGGCAGCACAGAAGCAACCAACCAGAACCCACACCTGCCGGTGGAGCCACCTAACTCCAGCCTGCCTTCCTAAGCTATGGCCTTCTGAGGGGCTCTTAGGAGTTCCAGATTAGTGCAAAACTTACGTGTGATTTTTTTTTTCCCCCAGATGTGCTCTATGGCAGATCTGAATCAATAAAAAGAAATAAAACTGTAACAGCTGGACTTCCCTGGTGGCGCAGTGGTTAAGAATCCGCCTGCCAATGCAGGCGACACGGGCTGGAGCCCTGGTCCGGGAAGATCCCACATGCCACGGAGCAACTAAGCCCATGTGTTCACAACTACTGAGCCCACATGCCACAATTACTGAGCCCACGTGCCACAATTACTGAGCCCACGTGCCACAACTACAGAAGCCCGCGCGCCTAGAGCCCGTGCTCCACAACAAGAGAAGCCACCGCAATGAGAAGCCCACACACCGCAACAAAGGGTAGCCTCCGCTCGCTGTAACTAGAGAAAGCCCGCGTGCAGCGACAAAGACTCAACGCAGCCAAAAATAAAATAATAATAAAATAAATTTTTTTAAAAAACAAAAAAACTGTAACAGTTGCTCAGCCAAAACACAACACTTCCAGTGATGCAACGCTACCCAAGTGAGTCCCCAGTTTTTATCTGTTTGCCACTCAGTTGGGAGACCACTGCCCCAGAACACACATTACTGGCTCAGATACCAGCCTGGTACAGGAGGGAGGGAGGGAGGAAAAGAGGGCCAACCTCTGCAGGTTCAGAGGTGTGCAGGCACAAGTGCTCTGCTTATATACTAAATTGTTCAATTACCTGAAGTTCACGCAACCAAAAAGCTCCAACAAACAGATTTTTTAAATTACCTTTATATGTAACGGGCCATTATGACAATTCTGAAGAACGTCTAAATAAAGAGTACACTGTGCAGTGTTCCAATTTATTAAGCACAACGGCCTGATTTCCAGCCCTTGCAGGTGAAGGAGCCTCGGCTAAGTGGAAAACACATGCCAAGTCCTCGGGATCACAGAACACCGCAGGTTGGGCTGAGATCTGGGTCCCAGTCTGGGGCCCAACCACGGCAGCGAATGGAGAATCCAGGGGCCTCAGAGGCCCCATCTTCACTTTAAGCGTTAGCATTAGGCAAAGGGTATCTGATCTTCCTCATCCCAGATTAGACCCATGACTACCCAACCTCACAGAGAAACTTCACCTTTTGTTTAAATGAATTAAATAACAATGTGATTCCACCTTTAAAACTTCTACCCTGGAACAGTTTCCACAGTGGGTTTCCTGTAAGTGAAGATGAGTCCAGCTTCTAAATAAGATTATAAAATGAAAAGGTATACATTTATAGAGATAAAATATACTATAAAGTGTGTTCTCATGAGCAGAAGTTTATGGTAGCAATAGGTTTCTGCTTTGAGAAATTTTAATCATCACATTTCAAAATTGCCACATCTTACAGGAAATCTTTTTTTTTTATATCTTTATTGGAGTATAATTGCTTTATAATGGTGTGCAAGTTTCTGCTTTATAACAAAGTGACTCAGTTATACATATACATATGTTCCCATATCTCTTCCCTCTTGCGTCTCCCTCCCTCCCACCCTCCCTATCCCACCCCTCTAGGTGGTCACAAAGCACCGAGCTGATCTCCCTGTGCTATGCAGCTGCTTCCCACTAGCTATGTATTTTACGTTTGGTAGTGTATATATGTCCGTGCCACTCTCTTGCTTTGTCACAGGAAATCTCTTTAAAGAAACACACAGGCATCAGCTGGTAAAGATTTTATTTTCTTCAAGGAAACTGGTTTTATGGCTTGAGTTTCTTAAACGGAGCTAACTTAAAAATCCAGAGAAATCATGTAATTCAAGTGAAAAAACAGAGCCCAGAAAGAAAACTGGCAGCAGGCTCATAGCAGTTTCAGTGGCTGACCAGCTGACCTTTGCTACTAAATATTTGTTATAACTAATAGATAGCATTTATTAATAAGCACTGAACCTGTAGCACCTCCCCTCACCCTCACTACCTGATGAACAAAGCACCCCATCTCAGTCCTACTGAGCGGGAGACCGCAACTTTAGAAGCTTAGGAAATGATCACACGGCTGGCAAGGGGTAGAGGGGGCTAGAACCTGGGCGGTCTGGCCCCAGAGCCCAAGCTCTTGGCACCGCAAGACGAAACTTGTACTGGCGGATCCAATTTATCGACTCTACTTTCTAGGAAAGTTGCCCTCTTACACAGAGAAAACTCCTTCCACATAACACAAATGAGATGCAAACGACCTTTAAAAAAAAAAAAAAAAACAGTCTGAGCCTGGATGGGAGGGGAATCTGGGGGAGAATGGATACATTCTCAGCCATATGTATGGTTGAGTCACTTTGCTCTGCACCTGAAACTATCACAACATTGTTAATCGGCTATACTCCAATATAAAATAAAAAACTATCACAACACTGTTAATTGGCTATACTCTAATATAAAATAAAAAGGTTTTTTTTACCAAAAAAAAACGGGCTTAAGAGTAGATGGGGGTGAGGGAGGAAGACACTGTAGTAATGAAAAAGCAGTATTTTAAAATTCCAGCATCAGTGTTATGGTCCACAATCTACAACAACCCAGTGCCTGGGGCCACCTGAAAGGTGGGTTTGTACCCAAGCCAGGGGACAGGGACACCCGGACTCCAGCAAGTCAAGAGAACTAGCTGGTCACGGGCCACACTTTTCATCCCATACCAATCCACTTCCGGAGATCAGCACAAAGAATCACAACCAGACGGCAAGGAACACTCGCGTTTCCATTTTCAAAACACTAAACTATGATCACAGTCATCATTTTGTTTTATTTAAACTATACAGCCTCCCACTAACCAAAGGCATTTTAAAGGGCCAGGAAGAAGGCTGTCCATCAAGTTATCAAGAGCTCTAAGAGGCCAAAGCATTGTCCTCTTCCAAATCCCAGTCCCCTGGGGAAGGAGTAGGGAGGGGCTCCTGTTCCCTCAGCAGGCCACTGTGTGAGAACCGGAGACACAGGGAGCAAAGCCAGGGACTGGCTCAGAAACGGCCAGACCTTGCAGACACAGCCTGTCTGAGACCATGGACACTGGGATCCCCTTTACTCCCCACCTCCATGGAGAAAACAGGACACAGGGGCTCGCGTTGGTAAAACCCACAGGCAAAGAGCCAAAGACAACATCCATCTAAAGCTGGAGAGATTCGCCCACAGGGCTGGGGGTTTGGAGCAGTTACAGGGGTGCTGGGGTCAGAGCAAGGACAAAGGATTCCCAAGACAAAGGGGGAAGGGAGAGGGCAGGGGTCAGGAGGAGGGAACTAGGGAGAGGAGGAGGGATGAAGGAGGGACCAGCAGGAGAGGCCACGGGGAGGAGACAGGAGGAAGAGAAATGGGGAAAAGACAGGAGGAGAGGGGCGAGATAGAGGGGAGAGAAGAGGACAGGCACGAGGAGAACTAAAAGCAAAGACAAAATGAGACAGCTTAGGGCTTCCCTGGTGGCGCAGTGGTTGGGAGTCCGCCTGCCAATGCAGGGGACACGGGTTCATGCTGCCCCGGTCCGGGAAGATCCCACGTGCCGTGGAGCGGCTGGGCCCATGAGCCATGGCCGCTGAGCCTGCGCGTCCGGAGCCTGTGCTCCGCGACAGGAGAGGCCACAACAGTGAGAGGCCCGCATACAGCCAAAAAAAAAAAAAAAAAAAAAAAAATGAGACAGCTGAGCTCCATGAAACGGTTGCCAAGCTGCTGCCCATAAACCCACAATAACAACCACCGATACACTAATCCTTACCCCAAAAGGGGAGGAAAGGTCAGCAAGAACCGTAAAGCAGAGTTCCCAGGATCGAATTCCACATAAGCATCCTTCCTAATGAATTCTTTACAAAGGAGACCAACGTCCTCTGGTAATAAGAACCCAGGATCATCATTCTTTTTAAAAGATGAGACAAAGAGATCAGTATAATTAGCAGCACTTCCAGACCATGACAGGTCAGGGTCTACTTCAATATTAAAGACAGTAATCACAGCAGTGGCAAGGATACATAATCAGCCCTAGAGAGTAGAACAGCCCTTTCGCCATCCAAGTTAAGAATTGTATTCTTTGTCTGGGACATATACTGTGAAGCAATCACTTTTATGGGTTCTTTTTCCAAAAGAAAAAGGACAACTTTAGTTCAATGAAAAAGAATTTTTCAAGCACAATTTCTCTTAAGAAGTGTCTATTTCATTGAAAAGAAAAGGTATTTTCACTTAATGGCAGTTCTGAAAAATAATATAAAAACGTAGTGAGGCAATTTCTGAAAATCATTTATTGTAATATACCATATTAATAAAATAGAGGACAAAGACCATATGACCAGCTCAAGAGATGCAGAAAATGCATTTCACAAAATTTCAACAACCTTTCATGACAAAACATTCAACAAATTGGGAATAAAAAGAAACTTCCTCAACCTGATAAAGAGCATCTATGAAAAACATACAGACAACATCAGACTTAATAGTGAAAGACTGAATGTTTTCCCCTATGATCAGGAACAAGACAAGGACGTCCACTCTTGCCACCTCTCTTTAACACTGTCCTGGAAGTTCTAGCCAGAGAAAGTAAGCAGAAAACTACTTGCCGGCTGGGCAACCTCCAATTGGTTTCCATGAACCCACCTCTGGGGGGGGGGGGTCGGCTGTGAGGATAAAATGCTATAATCCATGTAAATGCTCAATAAATGTTATCCACTGTTATCATTAAGAAAGAAGAATTTCCACTAAGATCAGGAACAAGACAAGGTTGCCCACTCTCACCACTCTTATTCAACATAGTTTTGGAGGTTTTAGCCACAGCAATCAGAGAAGAAAAGGAAATAAAAGGAATCCAAATCGGAAAAGAAGAAGTAAAGCTGTCACTGTTTGCAGATGACCTGATACTATACATAGAGAATCCTAAAGATGCTACCAGAAAACTACTAGAGCTAATCAATGAATTTGGTAAAGTAGCAGGATACAAAATTAATGCACAGAAATCTCTGGCATTCCTATACACTAACGATGAAAAATCTGAAAGTGAAATCAAGACAACACTCCCATTTACCATTGCAACAAAAAGAATAAAATATCTAGGAATAAACCTATGTAAGGAGATAAAAGACCTGTATGCAGAAAATTATAAGACACTGATGAAAGAAATTAAAGATGGTACAAATAGATGGAGAGATATACCATGTTCTTGGATTGGAAGAATCAACATTGTGAAAAATGACTCTACTACCCAAAGCAATCTACAGATTCAATGCAATCCCTATCAAACTACCACTGGCATTTTTCACAGAACTAGAACAAAAAATTTCACAATTTGTATGGAAACACAAAAGACCCCGAATAGCCAAAGCAATCTTGAGAACGAAAAATGGAGCTGGAGGAATCAGGCTCCCTGACTTCAGACTATACTATAAAGCTACAGTAATCAAGACAGTATGGTACTGGCACAAAAACAGAAACATAGATCAATGGAACAGGATAGAAAGCCCAGAGATAAACCCACGCACATATGGTCACCTTATCTTTGATAAAGGAGGCAGGAATGTACAGTGGAGAAAAGACAGCCTCTTCAATAAGTGGTGCTGGGAAAACTGGACAGCTACATGTAAAAGTATGAGATTAGATCAATCCCTAACACCACACACACAAATAAGCTCAAAATGGATTAAAGACCTAAATGTAAGGACAGAAACTATCAAACTCTTAGGGAAAACATAGGCAGAACACTCTATGACATAAATCACAGCAAGATCCTTTTTGACCCACCTCCTAGGGAAATGGAAATAAAAACAAAAATAAACAAATGGGACCTAATGAAACTTCAAAGCTTTTGCAGAGCAAAGGAAACCATAAACAAGACCAAAAGACAACCCTCAAAATGGGAGAAAATATTTGCAAATGAAGCAACTGACAAAGGATTAATCTCCAAAATTTACAAGCAGCTCATGCAGCTCAATAACAAAACAACAAACAACCCAATCTAAAAAAGGGCAGAAGACCTAAATAGACGTTTCTCCAAAGAAGATATACAGACTGCCAACAAACACATGAAAGAATGCTCAACATCATTAATCATTAGAGAAATGCAAATCAAAACTACAATGAGATATCATCTCACACCAGTCAGAATGGCCATCATCAAAAAATCTAGAAACAATAAATGCTGGAGAGGGTGTGGAGAAAAGGGAACACTCTTGCACTGCTGGTGGGAATGTGAATTGGTACAGCCGCTATGGAGAACAGTATGGAGGTTCCTTAAAAAACTACAAATAGAACTACCATATGACCCAGCAATCCCACTACTGGGCATATACCCTGAGAAAACCATAATTCAAAAAGAGTCATGTACCAAAATGTTCATTGCAGCTCTATTTACAATAGCCAGGACATGGAAACAACCTAAGTGTCCATCGACAGATGAATGGATAAAGAAGATGTGGCACATATATACAATGGAATATTACTCAGCCATAAAAAGAAATGAAATTGAGCTATTTGTAATGAGGTGGATGGACCTAGAGTCTGTCATACAGAGTGAAGTAAGTCAGAAAGAGAAAGACAAATACCATATGCTAACACATATATATGGAATTTAAGAAAAAAATAATGTCATGAAGAACCTAGGGGTAAGACAGGAATAAAGACACAGACCTACTAGAGAATGGACTGGAGGATATGGGTAGGGGGAAGGGTAAGCTGTGACAAAGTGAGAGAGTGGCATGGACATATATACACTACCAAACGTAAAATAGATAGCTAGTGGGAAGCAGCCACATAGCACAGGGAGATCAGCTCGGTGCTTTGTGACCACCTAGAGGGGTGGGATAGGGAGGATGGGAGGGAGGGAGACGCAAGAGGGAAGAGATATGGGAACATATGTATATGTATAACTGATTCACTTTGTTATAAAGCAGAAACTAACACACCATTGTAAAGCAATTATACTCCAATAAAGATGTAAAAAAAAAAAAAAAAGAACGAAGAGACAAGTCCATTCTCTATGTCTACATCGTTATTCCTGCCCTGCAATTAGGTTCATCAGTACAATTTTTTTTTGATTCCATATTTATGCATTAGCATATGGTATTTGTTTTTCTCTTTCTGTCTTACTTCACTCTGTATGACAGACCCTAGGTCCATCCCCCTCACTACAAATAACTCAGTTTCGTTTATTTTTATGGCTGAGTAATATTCCATTGTATATATGTGCCACATCTTCTTTATCCATTCATCTGTCGATGGACATTTAGGTTGGTTCCATGTCCTGGCTATGGTAAACAGGGCTGCAATGAACACTGTGGTACATCTCTCTTTTTGAATTATGGTTTTTCAGGGTGTATGTCCAGTAGTGGGATTGCTGGGTCATAGGGTGGGAGGGGGAAGCTGGGGCGAAGTGAGAGTAATATCAACATATATACACTACCGAACGTAAAACAGTTAGCTAGTGGGAAGCAGCGGCATAGCACAGGGAGATCAGCTCGGTGCTTTGTGACCACCTAGAGGGGTGGGATAGGGAGGGTGGGAGGGAGGCTCAAGAGGGAGGGGATATGGGGATATAGGTATGCATATGGCTGATTCACTTTGTTGTACAATAGAAACTAACATGGTATCGTGAAGCAATTATACTCCAATAAAGATCTATTAAAATAAATAAAATGAAATACCTTGCCCAACATCAAAAAAAAAAAGAAAGAAGAAGCAAGTGTTAGAGCCCACTTTTAGAGGCTGAAAGAGATTATCTAGATCTTGCTCGGGTTGGTTCCTCTAACACACTCTCCCAACACAGAACATGCTATTCCCTCCACCTGAATGGCACTGTCCCCTCAGTTTGACTGGGTACTTTTCCTTTAGCTCTCGGCTCCTCAGGGGAGCCTTCCCAAACTCCCTAAGCCACAAGTTCCTATGATAGCCCTCCAAGCACAGTGGCCTCATGGTCACAGTTACAACTTTACATTTGTTTGTGAAATTGCATTATGTCCATGTACACAACCATACTGTAGACTCCGGGGGGCAGGTCTGTGTGTCTGTTCACCATCCCCAGCATTGTGCCTGCCATTCATTCAACAAAATCACTGTGCCAGTTATCTAGAGTAATCTTTACTTAAAACCAACTGATTATGGACTGTAATCACATTTACAAAATACCCTCAAAATAACAGCTAGATGCGTGTTTGATTGCATAACTGAGGACTACAGCCTAGCCAAGTGGACACATTGAACTGACCATCACACCCCCTAAGATCAGGAACAAGGCAAGTATGTCACCTTTTACCACACTTACTCAGCACAGCGATGAAAGTTTGAGCCAGTGCAATAAGGCAAGAAATGGAAATGAAAGGCGCATGGGTAGGAAAGGAAAAATAAAACTGTCTCTATTTGAAAAAAACAAAACAAAACACTGTGCCAGGCACTCTGCTAGTTCCTGAGCATCCCCAGTTCACATGATATATGACGTCCCTGACTTACAGCAGCTTCCATTCTATTTAGGGGAAAGGCTGGAAACAAAACCCATAAACCAGTGAGTAAGATCGTAAAAGAAAATAGGCAAGAGTGGTCCAGTGGTTAAGACTCTGTGCTTCCAATGCAGGGGGCGCAGGTTCGAACCCTGTTCAGGGAACTAAGATCCCACATGCGGCGCTGCCACAAAAAAAAAGAAAGAAAGAAAATGGGCAAAAAATGGGCACACCATAAGTATCTGCCCAATAAAAGAACGACAAAGACCCTTCTCTAATTAGTTACTTAACTCCTAAAACTATCAAAGTAACTTTTGTTTGTATCAGACCACAATAGCACGGCTCTCCTCCATGGTTCCACAGCGCTATCTACTGCACTCTGCCAGGTTAACTTCAAAGGAGCATAAGCTCCCCAGAAGGTTAAAAGGCACTTCAATAGCCAGAGACAGATCTGGCCTGAAAGTGAGGCGACACTGCCTCTAATTCTCAGGACCAGAAACACATCAATTTTTCCCAGTTGCGACATGAGTCAGAGCAGCCACGGCTATCTCATGACCCAGGAATTCTGTTACATGGCTCTTGTGACTACAACTTGTGAATGTGTGATAAAAGAGAGCACAGGGAGGCTGCAGAGAAAGTCGGCTCCTGTGAGGCCGGCTGCTATTTCCAAACCCATGCCCTTCTATCACCCTGGCGGAGGGACGGAGCAACTTAAACCAGCACCATGAAAACCAACTGAGTTAAGATTGGAAAGCTCACTTTTGCCCTTCAGTCATTCGAGAAATATTTATTGAGCAACTATTATGTGCCAGGCACCATTATGTGCCCCCCTAGTCCTGGGAATATAGCAGAAAATGAATACAACAAAAACTCCTGCCCTTGTGGAACTTGCAATCTGTGGGGAGTAACTATCTCAACAAGTTTTGTCCCCTATACTACACAGACAGGAATGGCCCTTTGGGTCAAGAGCTGAATGCCGAGTCAGACGTCTGCATGCCTTCCACTGTCCAACTGAAGCCTTGCACAATGCTCTTTACTGTCAAGGAGCCACAGACAAAAATAACAGCAGTGATAGGCCACTGGAAAAAAACCTGCTGATACAGACGGGTAACCTGGTGTCAGGAAAGGCTTCCGAGGCCAAACTCAGGTCAGAACGAAAAGGTGAGTGGGAATTAGCCAGGCTGCCAGAACAGGCTGTGCAGAGATTGGGGGGGGCGGCCGAGGGGGTCCTCTACAGGAGAGGTAACAGCAGAGGCAAAGTCCCAGAGGAGGAAGAAAGCATGGCTCAGTTAGGGAACTGAAAAAGCTCTGAATGGCTTCAGCAAAGGAAGGAGGGGCAGCAGCCTCTTTGGCCCCATGGGGAGTTCCTGAATGGGTTTGAAGCAGGGGAGGGATGGGATTCTATCTGCACTTTAGAAAGGTCACTTTAGCAGCAGAGTAGAGAAAATACTGGAGCAGCCAAGCCTTAGCAGGGCATTAAGGGAGATCTGGGAGGCGACTGCCCAGAAGGGAGGGAATAACAGAAATGGAGAGTCAGGAAAAGGTCCAGGTTCCTGCCTGAGCAGCTGAGAACAGTGGTGCCCTCCACGTGACTAGGCAGACCCTTTTTATGGCGGGGAGAAGGCGAGCACGAGGGGGAGTACGTGGTGGCACTGGCTGTGGTCATGAGCTGGGCAGTGTCTGTGCATCTTAACACGGAGGTGTGCGGTGCGCAAGCCGGTAGGTAAATGGGTCCAGAGCTCAGGAGAAAAGATTTGGGTTGTGATGGGAACCAAGGCCACAGGTGTGGTGGCCTGTAGGGGCAAAGTACAAGGCAAGGTGCTCACCTGAGGTGACACACCCTGAGGACACCACCACTGAAAGGCTACACGGGGGCAGAGGAGGCTGCAGCCCGCCAAGGCGGGGTGGCGGAAGGAAGGCGAGGGAGACCGTGAGGGTGTAGCTTTCCAGAAGCCAAGGGAAAAGAGTGTTTTGGGATGGAAACGATGCAAGTAATGCAGTCTGTGCTGTCAAAGGTCAAGAACGCCAGGACTGGAAGGTGTGCTCCGGGCTTAGCACCAAACTCACTGTGCTGGTGGTGGTGGAATCATGGGCTCAGGTGTCCAATGGTAATAGGGCCAGAAAGAAGAGGAGAGGACGTTTCAGTGAGACTGGCAGCGAAGAAGAGAAAAGCTATGAATGGGGGTGAAGACATGGGGTCTAGGAAGATGGCAGAGAACTGAGTATGTTATAGGATAGTGGGTGGGGTCCACGGATAGATGATGCTCTCCTAAGAGACAGAAAGGAGGGCCGATCAACAAGCACCAGCTCTGAGTAGGTGGAAGAGGATGCGATCCAACAAGAGGGCACAGATCAGCCTCAGGCAGGAAGAGGGTCCTTCCCTCACGTGACAGGAGGGCGGACAAGAGAAAGGCACACCCACGGCCGGCCGGGCCTGAAGGCTGCAGGGCAGCTAGGCTGCTGTCTCCTGCTCACTCTGTTAAAAGTATCTACTGGGCTTCCCTGGTGGCGCAGTGGTTGACAGTCCGCCTGCCGATGCAGGGGACACGGGTTCGTGCCCCGGTCCGGGAAGATCCCACATGCCGCGGAGCGGCTGGGCCCGTGAGCCATGGCCGCTGAGCCTGCGCGTCCGGAGCCTGTGCTCTGCAGCGGGAGAGGCCGCAACAGTGCGAGGCCCGCGTACCGCAAAAAAAAAAAAAAAAAAAAGTATCTACTGAAAGCAAGCACTTAGGTATTTGAAAGAGGCATGGGAAGTCTAGATCAGTCACTGCAGCAAAACGCAGAGAGAGAAGCCCAAGGAGCCACAAGGGAACCGCTGGGCAGAGCCCATGGCCCGGCTGAAGCTGCTTTTACACGGTCATCATGCTGGGTGACAGGTGATTATATAATTTCTCCAGCCATCCCCAAAAGGCAGGGGCAGAGTTCTGCCAGGTGGCACCAAGGAAGGACAGCAGGTACTCAGTGAAGACAAGATAGGGTGGAAGGGGAGAAGCCAGGAATCTGGAGGGGGCAAGGAATGCGTGCAAAAGGCTGGAAGGACTGGAGTTCAGAGAGCAGGGACGTTATGCCTAGGATCTGAGGTGGAACAGATAACTCCAGATGACACAGTCCAGCTGTGACCGGGGCAGAGGGTGAAGCAGGGTGGAGAAGCCACTGCTGGAGGGGAGACAGGCAAGGTGCTAGGTGAGTCATCAGAATCCAGAATGATTCAGAAGTAGGTCGGGGAAGATGACCTGAAGTCAAATGCTTAAGTCTTCCCTGGAGGAGGCAGTGAGGCTGGGAGCCGACAGGAGGAAGGAGGGGATAATACACCGAAACTCACCAGCCCCAAAGGAACGGGCTCAGAGCCTCTTCACTGAATGCCTGCTACATGCTGCCAACCAGCAAGAACAAGGCAAACCTTCCTATACATCCCCTTCTTTAATCCCTGCAATCACACTACACAGTCTTATTCTATAGATGGAAAAATCGAGGCTCATTGGCTAAGAACTCGCCCAGGGTCACAGTGCTGGACCCAGAATATGAGGTTCCGGCTTCTGAACATCAAATCAGCTCGTGCCCACCACATTCACAGAGAAGACAGGGTAGATTGCATTATTTATGCCCCAGCAATCACATATGCCCATGCAAGGGTTCTCTAATTGCGCCTCACACCATCTCCGAGGAGGAGGGGGTCAGGGGCCACCCGCTGGTGGCTAATAAGCGACCACCTGTCCTCCTGAATGGCTCACTGTACTCACTGAGATGGAAGGCCACAGTTATTACCCAGAGCCCATTAAAAAGAGCCCAGAACATGATGTGCTAACAATTCCAGAATAAACTCATCGAAATACCTGTTTTTAAGGAAACACTAGTCTGGAATTTATATTTCTAAAAGAGCTAACTTGACCCTACTCAACAGGAAAAATCCCTTCCTTCCCACACTTCCAAACAAAGCAGCCAGCGTTTTAATTCCAATGACAATGGATTTTCATTTTTAGGAGGACAGCGGCCTACCACACTTTTTTAGGGAGGTAAAAAATATTGGTGCCACCGTCTCAGGGTGATTTAAAAAACAAACAAACAAACAAAAAAAACAACTCTGCCAGAAAGCAGCATGATTTTCTGTCCTCAAATACTTCAGATTCCAAGAGAATGCACCCTTCAAATTCTTTACCCATAACCTCAGCCTCTGACCCACCTGAAGCATGAGCACCTGCTTTACAAGGGAACCTGCTAAGCATTCTTAGCTCAGTCCCTCCAAGGCTGCGGTGGACCAGCCGAGTCCCCTCACTTCTCAGGAGCTATGGCTGTGTTTAGTTTCTCCCCTGTGCCACGCCTCAAGGCCAGCCTTGCAGGGAGGGAAATAATCTCAGATTGCTGATGTGAGCAACAGTGATAATGATAAACCTTGGATCAGCTGTTTAATCTTTTTTAATCTCCCTGGCCCCTGAAATTCTGATCCTCCCTGGGGGGAAAATGCTATCATCCACATCCATCATAAGGAAACCGGAAGCGTACCTTCAGATAGCCCCAGTCTAATGTATGAGAGAAGCGTTTTTAAAATAGTCAATTTCCCAATGCCATTTGCAGCAACATGGATGGACCTAGAGATTACCATACTAAGTGAAGTAAGTCAGACAGAGAAAGACAAATAACACATGATATCACTTATATGCAGAATCTAAAAAATGATACCAATGAACTTATTTACAAAACAGACACAGACTCTCAGACATGGAAAACAAATTTACAGTTACCAAAGGGGAAAGGGTGGGGGGAGGGATAAATTAGTTTGGGATTAGCAGATACACATTACTATATATAAAATATATAAACAAGGTCCTACCCTATAGCAGAGGGAACTATATTCAGTATCTTGTAATAAACTATAATGGAAAAGAATCTGAAAAAGTATATATATACAAAAATAACTGAGTCACTTTGCTGTACGTTAGAAACTAACAACATTGTAGATCAACTACACTTCAATTAAAAAAACGTGAAAAATAAGAAATAAAATGGTCAAGTTCCAATAGGGCACTGTCTCCAGACACAGGTTAAGCAAATATGTGTACTTACACTGAGACAATATTATCGAGCCCTTTAAGAATCCCGGAGATTTTTCAATTTTGAAAATCCATATTCCTAAGGTTAACAATCATCAATTGTTATTGATACTGTGCTCTGAGGCATATTGCTCCTCTGTCTCTTCGTCATCTGTTCAGTGGTTACTTCACGCTCATTGATTTGAGATGCACCTTCTGACTTCTGCCACGAAGCGTCGTTTCTCAGCCATAAAAGAAAATAGCATTCTCGTCCTTCTCACTGTTTAGCTCCAGCTTGAGATGAGGATGCCTCCACTCATTGCTTTGGTGTTGGGAAAACTTAAACCCCAGTGCCCCTACCAACCACTTGACCAACAAATTGCATGTAACGATTTTTAACACCAGGATTCTTAAACTGTGTAAATGCTTTGTGATGTTAAAAATTCCACTTAGAATACATGTAAGGTTGAAGGCATCACACTAGATCTTCTTTGCTCGTGGCTTCCCTCACCCAGGGCCAGGTGTCCCGAACTGCCAGCCACCGGGCCAC
This sequence comes from Pseudorca crassidens, assembly GCF_039906515.1. Taxonomy (NCBI): domain Eukaryota; kingdom Metazoa; phylum Chordata; class Mammalia; order Artiodactyla; family Delphinidae; genus Pseudorca; species Pseudorca crassidens. The sequence goes on from NC_090305.1 coordinate 61,487,655, forward strand.
AACACATCCTTCCACTGGCCTTCAGCTGCTACCACTCTCCCTAGGCCTGTACCAACCTCTCCTCTCTCCCTGCTTCCACTCCTGCCCCCATACCCTGGCTCTCCACACAGCAGCTGGGGGATCGGTGAAAAAAGTCAATCAATTCATGTCACTCGCCTGTCCAGAATCCTCCAGCAGCTTCCTTCCAATCATACTTGGATTAACATTTCAATTCCGGACCAGGGCCCAGAAGGTCAATGAGATGCAGGCTTGTGCTGACCATCCCCCTATCCGTGTCCACTTACCCAGTGGGGTGCTGCCCTCCAGCCACACTGGCCTTCTTGCAGAGGCCTGGGCGCTTGCTGTCTGCCCTACCCGGCACTCTGTGCCTCCTTATTTTCCCATGGCTCATTCCCCTCCCCTCACCAGTACTGGGTCTCTTCTTACCCACAACCTTTGCGCCTCTCTCGCCTGGCCCCAGACCTGGACTATTTACTGTCAAATCTCAAGGCCTGGTCCAGAGAAGCCACTCAACACACGCTTAGCAATCATTCTTCTAAGGAGACCTCCAGCTCCTACCCTGCCAAGAACACCCTCACTCCAACCAAAGGTGACTCTTACCTGCAGAAGGCCAATGAAATCAGAACCAACCACCTTTCTGGAGAAAACATGAACCACTCAGCAAATACATCGGATGTGGCATGTACACATCTCTGCCCACAGCCCGGAGCTCCAGCACCTGCACCCACCAGTCTGTAAGATTCCTCTTCTCCAGATAAAGTTAGGAAAATGAAAAGAGACTGTTCCTGTTTTTCTTTCCTATTCTCTCAATTGGCAGAGATACCAATGCGAATAATTAGTTGCCCAGTTCAGTATCACTTTTCTCATGCTGATCTCACTCTATAGTTGGAGTTTGGGGTGTGGTTTTTTTTTTTTACCTTTTTTGCAACTAAATACTTTTTTAAATTCAAAAAAGTATTTTTCTACAATAGTTACATTTACTCTCTCTTGAAGAAAAATGCCTAGGTTACAGAAACTTTTCTTAAGATCTACTTCTGACAGTTATAGCCATCATTAGAGTAAGAAAAGATGCTAATGTACGAAAATATTATTTCATTATTTTTGAAATAAGAATATAATGCTGTGTCATAGCTACAAAATTAATATAAATATTTCAAAATATCAACACTTTGAAATAAACACGAGGAAACTTCTATAATGAAGCCTGCATCACTCTGAGCTTTAAAGAATATACGTTGAGGTCATATCATATAACAGCACATTTCCTGCAGAAATTCAGGCTCCTAGAACAATAATTTAAGTCAATTTGATATTGATTCTATCTTGTGATCCCAAGCTGAGATGTAGGTTACTATAAAAGGAAAGGGAAAGGGGAAAGGGCCATGTGGAAGCTGACTGATAAAAGCTGGTCAATGAAATGCAGGAGAGGTCATCAGCAGAACCAACAAGGCACAAATCGTGTGCCAAACTAAACAAAAATTACCCGTGCTCCAGGCCAGCTCATCGATCTGTTCGGGCTTAGAGTGGCCCTGCAGCCACCGCTGTGCGACAGGAATGAAGAGGGCATTTAAAACGGACACTTGGCCAAACAACCTCCAGTGTAGTCTCACCCTCGGACTTACCTGCCCTCCTTATACTTTCTAGAAATGCCAAGGTTCACTTTTACCCTAACATGGGCAAACTTTCTTCCTGTCCTACTGTGTCTTTGTCTAGTTCCACACAGGGTTAAATAAAAGGGCCTAAAAGGAGAAAATAAGGAAGTAGGGAAGGGAGGGACAGAGGGAGCACCAGGGGAGTGAAAACAACACAGAAATGGAGCGAGAGAGACAGAGGGAGGGGAAAAGACACAGAGAAGACACACAGAGAGAAAACAGAGAGAGAGACAGAAGGAACAGCAGAGAGAGAGAAAATGACACCGAGGGAGTGACAGTGAGAGGGAAAAAAAAGGAAAAAGTTCATGGGAAAAAAGGAATAATGTGTTTCATGGAAAAGCTATTTGTTTCCGAGTCGCTCTTTTTTCCATGTACTGTATTATGCCATATGTGGGAAGTGAGGGAGGCTGGAACTCCGCCTGAGAACATCTGCCAGGGACCTTAAAAGCCTTAATAATAGCACAGCTGGTGTCCCCAGCCTAATGAGCTCACCACCCACGTGACCCTCCTTCCTCAGAGGCTCCTCCGGGGAAACGAGGGGCCGAGGGCTGGCCCAGGCCCGCCTCCTGCCCTCCCCCACGTCCAGGCTCTCCTTCCTCCACTGCCTTCGCCCTCCCTTTCCTGAAATCACCCCCACCCGTTTTCCTGAGCTCACTTACTCTGATTCCCCCAGCTCCTCGGAACACAGAGGTTCTTAACACGAAAGGCAAATATCAGAAATAAAAGAGGTGGACATCACTACAGATCTTCTGGACATTAAAAGCACAATAGTTATGCCAATAAATAATTCAACAGCTTAAATGAAATGGACACACTCCTTGAAAGAGGCAACTTGCCAAAACCAACACCAGAGGGAAGAAAAGGTCTGAAAAGCCCAATATCTATTAAAGAAATGCAACTCCTAAATGAAAAACCTTTCCACATTCAAGGAAAGGCCAGGATGCCACCACGTGGGCCTTTCTGCCAGGGTACAGGCCCCTCCAGGATCTCTGGCGATTCACTGTCTCTGACAGGGAGGCTCTCGGCCAGCTTGACTTTCCCACTCATCACTGCCTGTAACTAGGAGGAAACCATGCACACAGAATTGGAAAGGAGGGTGCTGGGGCATGGGAACAAAGAAGTGAAGCTTTACAAGTTTGGGAAGTTTTAACCCTCGCTGCTATAATTTTTTGAAACCAATTCCCATCACAGTGCACTTTTAAAGGCCCTCTGGCACTTGAACAAAGAGCACCTTAGCATCAGGATGGGCAAGGATTTCAACTTCTAAGGGGAAACCTATTGGAAACTGACAGAGAGGAGACTCCAGTTGGCCCTGACACGGTATCCATAGTAATTGGAAGAAGCTGAAAAATCTGCGATCTCTCTCTCAGTCCGAGCAACACATCCCAAGCACAGTGAGGAGCCAAATGGACATGATACATGGGGCTTATTCACCAGAAAAAGACAAAGGAGGCCACGTTTCAGAAACCGCGCTTGGGGACACACAATACCATGGATGTCTGTAAGCTCACAGTACTGAGGCTAGCAAATTACATGATTCTATCCCTGCCTACCAGGCAATTATATCAACAGCAATCACATGATTAGCTGAAAGGTGGGCAATCATTAACTTTTCCTACTGTTAAACACTGTTACACACCAAAAGACAGTGTTTTATACCTTGTTAATGCCATGAATAAGTTATCTAAGCCTTGACAACTTCCTGTTTTGATTTATAACACCAATGCCACTCCTGCCATAAGTTAACATGGCAAAATTCACAAAAATTTAAAGAAAAATTATGGTATTTTAAGGACTATAAGCACTTTTATACATTATTCCCTTTTGTTGAAATGTTTAATAAACTGAGAATCCTTTCCAAAAATAAGAGTTGTTTCCGTTCGCAAAACACCAAAAGCATTAACAGAATCAGTATATTCTTCATCAACCTTGTCCTTCCACTTTCACTCTTTTTAGGTTATACATCCAAGGTCAAGTCTATGGTTCTCAAGTCTTAGGGACTCCTCCTGGCTCCATCTTCGGGCCCATAACAGTACACCTGGCCAAGCTGTATTTGGGCATCAGGCAAAAAGAAAACTCAGTAATACCAATTCTGTCTTTATTTAAAATTTTGATTTTTTTCATCACTGGTTTCTTTACATTAATTTAGATTTTTTTTGAAATATTGCACTAAAATACTATTGATATTGATTACTTAAATTTTTTGGCAACTCCCCCGCCCTTAAATTTTGTACTGTAGGCAAGTGCCTCACAGTCACTTTAACTTAGCCGAGGTCCTAGCCCACAATAATAAAAATACACCTTGGGTGAGCCAATGAAGCAGAATAAACACCCATGCTCCCTGTCAGAGACTGGACAATAGCTGCCTTACGGACCATCTACTAGGGGTATGTACGTGTGTGTGTTCTAAATGACTCCAAGGGGACGGGGGATTGGTATGAAAGCCACAAGTTCGAGCACAGTTAAATTCTGTGGAATAAACATTTTACATCATGTTGCATTAAAATCTAATAGTGGCCAAATTAACTAGAATCTTTAATTATCTTACACATTCAGCTCCATTAATTTTTACTTACATATATACTACTTCCTCGGAGGTAACCACCACTATTCTGATCCTTATTACAGGATAGTTTTGCCTGTTTTTTTTGTTTTATTTTTTGTTTTATTTATTTATTTTTGGCCTCACCACGCAGCATGCGGGATCTTAGTTCCCCAACCAGGGATCAAACCTGCACCCCCTCCAATGGAAGCGCGGAGTCTTAACTGTTGGACCGCCAGGGAATTCCCTGCCTGCTTTTGAAAACGGAATCCTACAGTGTATAATTTTGTGTCTGGTCTCTTTTGCTCAATATTTTGCCTGGAACTTTCATCCATTTGTTGCATGGATTAGTATTTCATTCCTTTGTACTGCTGAGTAGTACTCCGTTGTGTGGATATACCAATTTGTGTATACAGTCAGCAATAATTAATGGACATTTGGGCTTCTTCTAGTTTGGAGCTATTGCTAGTAAAGCTGCTATGAACTAAGTAAAGAACACTGGTTTCTGCTGAGTACACGCCCAGAAGTGAATCACTGGGTCATAATATATACGCTCAGCTTTAGTAAATATTGCCAATGTTCCCAGTGTTTGTTCTTCTTTGCATTCGGTGCATGAGGATTCCAGCTGTTCCACATTCTCACCAGGGGTTGATATTGTCAAATTTCTTATTTTGTCCATTCTGGTGGGGCTGCAGAAGCATCTTTGCTAAAACAAGCGATTTCTAATTCCAATTTTACCACGATTCTACAGCTCCAATAGTACCAACCGGAAAACCTCAAGTAAGATGTACGTGAGTCAGAAAGCGCAGAAAAATCTCTAATTCAGAGCTCATTATTTCAGGAAGTCATAAAAATATGGACACAAGCCATATGTGAGACAAACACACATGATGCCTGGCAAGAAAACCTGAACACATTCATGAAGACCAAAGCAATTCTTACAGTCAACGTGTTACTGTAAGATGTTACAAGGCTAAGCCAGCATCTCTCCTGAACCATGGAGAAGCGAGTGATACAACTCTACAAATAAATGCACACCTATTATGTACGAACGAACCCAAAGAACATTTTAGCCCTTATCCTCCTTGGCCTCTCACAGCAGAGGGACCCTATGAACCCCACCTATCGCCACAAGAACACTCTCTCCCAGCATTTCTGGTCTCCTCCTGGTCAATCTCTGGGAGTGCTTCTACATGTGGTATCACCACTGTCCACACGGGGATAGCCCCCAGACCCTGACCTCACACTCAGATCTTTCTATGAGCATCAGCCCCAGATGTCCCACTGCCCTAAATACCTCCCCTTGGAAATCTCAGGAGCACATCAAACTCAGCACATTCACAATAGGATCCTCCAGGCCTCCACCCCTACACGACTGATCGATGTTAATCCAATGTGGAAATCTTGGCCCCAGGCTTGACTCTGCCCCCCTCCCCCAAACCCTACCACCATCTCCCCGAAGAGCAGGGCTCATCCCCTCAACATCACTCAAAGGAATCCACTTCTTTCCACCTACAATATCACTTACGACCCCAGGTGAAGTCACCACGCTCTCTCTCCCTGAGTAAAGCCAGGGCTTTCACTGCAGGTCTCAGTCAACCAGGAGGTGGATGAGGCCTGGGACCACACGCCGGCCTGGGCATGTTCACCAAGGGAAAGCCAGCCACCTCCCCTAAACGACACCCCTGCCCTGCCATGGCTTTCTCTTAGGAAAGTCTACAAACTGCATCCCTTTTCCGCCCTTGTGAACAAATGTAGCTGCAGCTTCAGAGTTTATGAGGGAAATTCTGAGACTTGATTATCCTCGTCATTCTCTGTCTTGCTGCCGCTTGCCAAATAGAGAATCCAGTATATCATAAACGATAAAGGTCTGACTATAAGATAACCAAACTCCCAGGAATATTTATTTTCTTTTTTCCCTTCCATAGGAGTATTATTTCTCTTCTAGTATCAAGAGACTTACCCAGCTAAAAGTTTTTCATGTCATGGATAGACCTAGAGATTGTCATATTGAGTGAAGTCAGAGAAGGACAAATATCATATGATATCACTTATACGTGGAATCTAAAAAAATGGTACAAATGAACTTATTTACAAAACAGAAATAGAGTCACAGATGTAGAAAACAAACTTACGGTTACCAGGGGAAAAGGGGGGAGGGATAAACTGGGAGATTGGGATTGACATATACACACGACTATATATAAAATAGATAACTAATAAGCACCTACTGTGTAGCGCAGGGAACTCTACTCAATACTCTGTAATGGCCTATATGGGAAAAGAATCTAAAAAATAGTATATATATGCATGTATATAGCTGATTCACTTTGCTGTACACCTGAAACTAACACAACATTGTAAATCAACTATACTCCAATAGAACTTTGTTTTTTTTTTAATTTTTTTTTTTTTTTGCGGTACGCGGGCCTCTCACTGTTGTGGCCTCTCCCGTTGCGGAGCACAGGCTACGGACGCGCAGGCTCAGCGGCCATGGCTCACGGGCCCAGCCACTCCGCGGCATGTGGGATCTTCCCGGACCGGGGCACGAACCCGTGTCCCCTGCATCGGAAGGCGGATTCTCAACCAATGCGCCACCAGGGAAGCCCTCCAATAAAACTTTTCAAAAAATAAAAAGTTTTTCATGGTAACATTCAACAGTTGCTATGACATTCCTCTTGTACTTGTAAAGTACCTCCTCGTTTAATAATACAAACTATTTTCCCACCTTGCAAGTATAGTATAAATACATCCACTGCATTAGCCAGCACTTTAGCCTATTTTCCCAATGATCTGTTTGTCATTCCTTATCTACTGTTGTAGTAATAAGAATATTCTGCTTATTTTCTCAAATAGAAAGGTATTTTCTCAAAATTTTAACACCAAACTACACTTCTCCCTTTAAGAGACCTTTGAAATGTCTTGATATTTGTGTCCGAATATCAAGTCAAAGGGATTTCTCTAATACCTTGGGATTCTTGCAAAGTTAACCCTTTCTCCTCAGAGCTGAAGGAGGGAAGATAGTTGTCAGATGAAAAAAAACCACAGCCTACATCACTGCCTTAGATCGTGGGGGCTATTCCTGTTAGTATCACAAAGATGAAGGCCAGCACACACCCCTAGGGCATGGCACAGATATGTGCTCCAAAATTATCTGTGGATGAATGGATCATAACGAGTTCAATAACAGCAACAATAATAATGGCTAACACAAAATGCTCACTGAGTTAAGCGTACATATTAATTCATGTGATCCTCTTAAATAACTATATGAGGTTATCATATAAGGTAATGATTCAGGAACTCACTATCATAAACAGTTCTTTGCTGGGTTCAACATATCTAGCCCTGACAAAGCACCAATCTTGAAGTGGGGAATAAAAAAGGAACACGGCTTCAAACACATCAACAGTATGGTAGCTTATCCAGACACATTGTTAAATCTGGACGTTTTTATTTTTTTGACAAACGAAAAAAAAAACAAGGCTATACACTACTCAGGTCCATAAAGCAAAATTTTACAATTCCCATAGTACTCAGCCTTTTACTGAAAACATTCTAGATACAAAGGTTGAAATGAAATACCCACCGTCCAGATAACAATCTTTTCTTCTCTGCAATGAAAGCCAGTAAGCCAGTTGTCTCAGAAATTCTGCACCCAAATGTAGCACTCACAGAGCACCAGTGAGTCATACATGTAACAAATTGCTCATTTTCCTGCTCCCCACCTTTCCTCTAAATCATTACGCTGCTATCCCAGAATCATAGGTTTGGTTTTTTGTTTTTAATCCCCCATCACAAAGCTTACCAATTCCAACTTCGTTCCAATTTCGTAACTCAACAAGAATCTGCCTGTCCCTTTAGTTTAAGTAAACCTCCAATTTTCTTCCCAGGTTTGAAATTCTCCAACGAAAGCAAGGCCCACATCTTTGGACTCCTCTTTTAATTGAGAAAAAAAAAAGGCCCTTGCCATTCTGACTGTGCTGCCAGATTTCTGCCAGTGTCAGACCACCAACACCCCACCCCCACTGAAAGTCAAGGTCCAAGGGGAAAACCAAATTCACTGTTTGAACCCTGTATTCAGAATCACAAAATGTAACGGATTGTCTTCCTGAGTTGCCCTTCTGTTTTATCCTCTTTGGTCCTCCAACTCACACACTCCAATTTCCATTCAAAATAAAAAAGGTGAGGGAAAAATGGAGGCAAAGACCATAAACACAGAGACCCTAAAACACTGGTAGCGTCTAGAAACCTTATTAACCTGAATCCCACTACACTTGCTAAGTAAATTAAATGTGACGCTCCCAGAGCAGCAATCAAAAGCAAGGGCTGAAGCAAGAACTCCTATTACCAACCACTTTTCAGGAATTCCCCACAGCTCAAAGCAAGGCAAAGACCATGGTTAGTGCTGGGAGGATAACAGAATGAAGGGAGAAAAGTGACTTGAAATAACCATGTCACAACCATTATGATGGCAACTATAAAAAACAAAAACAGAAAATCGGACTTCCCTGGCGGTCCACTGGTTAAGACTCCATGCTTTCAACTCAGGGCTCATGGGTTTGATCCCTGGTCGGGGAACTAAGATCCCACATGCTGCGTGGCTAAAATAATTAATTAATTAATTATACATAAAGTAAAATTTAATAAAACAGAAAATCACAAGTGCCAGTGAGGATGTTGAGAAATTGGAACCCTTGTGCACTGCTGGTGGGAATACAAAATGGTGCATTCACTGAGGATAACGGTATAGTGATTCCTCAAAAATTAAACACAGACTTACCATAGGATCCAGCAATTCCACTTGTGGATACATACCCAAAAGAAGTGAAAGCTGGGACTCTAACAGTTGTTTGTATACCCATGTTCATAGCGGCATTATTCACAACAGCCAAAAGATGGAAGCAACCCAAGTGTCCAAAGATGGATGAATGGGTAAACAAAATGTGGTACATACATAACAATGGAATAACATTCAGTTTTAAAAAGGAATGAAATTCTGGTACGTGATACAACATGATAAACCTTGAAGATATTATGCTAAGTGAAATAAGCCAGATACAAAAAGACAAATACTGTATGATTCCTCTTATATGAGGTTGCTAGATATTCAAACTCATAAGAGACAGAAAGTAGAATGGTGTTTGCCATGGGCTGAGGAGAGGGGGAGAATGGGGAGTTAGTGTTTATTCAGTACAGAGTTTCACTGGGGTAAGATGAAAAAGTTCTGGAAATAGATGGTGGTGATATTTGTACAACAATGTGAATGTACTTAATGCCACAAAACTGTGTACTTTAAAATGGCTAAAATGGTAAATTTTATGTTATATTTACTTTACCACAATTTTTTTAAAGAAACAAAAGTGGTCACTGCATTAGGGATTTCCCTTCATCTCTCAGACTGGAGGACTTGGGCACCTCTAAGGGAAAAACAGAATTTGGCAAAGATAGGTTATCTGCTCCCACACCCCACAGAAGGTTATGGAAGGGGCACGGCAGCCCCGTGGCGCTGCACCTGCTAAGGAAGCAGGAGGGAAGATGGTAAGGTGAGGAGAAAGTTACATATACTGGGGTCAGATCCACTCACCTTCCATCTGGCTCCCATTCTGTCATTCTTGTGGTCTCCCATATTCACAGTACACATGAGCCAGCACTTAAGATTTACTCTTCAAAGGGTAGGTAGGTGGATAGGTAGGTGGATAGATGGATGGATACATGAATGGACATTTCAACTACTTGGCTAGAATTTGAGAACTGCCTATGACCGCTCTGGCATATTTTTAAGAACTCAAAACACCTCCCAATGTTGGGGTAGGGAGGGTAAACCACTGGTTAAATTTTGGGCTGCTTTTCTCACTACTGATTTAGAATGACAGTTTGTCCCTTCCCTCTTGGGTCCTCCGATTATACAGTTCATTGCATACAAGTGAAGGAAGGGAAGAGGTGGGTGTTGGGAAGAGAGTGGATTCAGCAATCTTTTCTGAAAACCCCAGCCCCTTTCTTTTCAGTGGAGGGCAAGGGGTTGAATCCAGCTTTGAGCACCAATTCTCCCCCGCAACGCAGGGAGCAAGTGTGTGCTGGCGACATACTCTTCCCAACATACGAGAAGTCTGGCCTTGTGCTTCTGAAAAGAACATTCTGTGTAACCATGAAGGAATGTCTAACGATTAATACCACCTGGGGACGTGTTTAAAATGCAGATTCAGATTTAGCAGGTCCCGGGCAGGGTCTGCCATTTTGCAGGTCTAACAAGCTCCCAGGTGATGCTGAGGCTGCAGGCCGACCCACCACACATTGAATAATAAGGCCTTACACTCCTGCAATCAGCTGGGACCATGACAGCAAGGACCAAAATCAGGCAGAAACAGCAACAGTCAGGATCTCCCTCTAATGAGCATCACCCTCCTCCCACTGCCATTCTCCACCCAGGCCACAGCCACTTGGTTCCACCATGAATCTGGACCCTTTGTCACTTTGGCATAATTAGCCAAGCCGTCTGCAGTCACTCACTCCCAGCTTTTCTCATCATACTGAAGACAACTGATGCTCCTGGAGGTCAAAGAAATTTTTGCTCCCCACTCCCCAAGAAAAGTTTCCCCATGGTCCTCAAACAGAAACTCGAGGATGGCTTCTGCATTCATTGCTTACCTGCTCCTCTTGGCTAAAATGCATGATTCAATAATACAAGTGAAGCCAAACTATTTTCAACACTCTAGGGAGACATTTTAGCTTTGGCCACATCACAAACTGGAAATTTTGGGGGAAGGACCATAATAAAAGGAGGCGAGCGTACACTAGATCATGCCTCCTCTACTTTTTGCAAAACTGAAAAACTGAGAGCTTGCAGGATGCTACCATTAAAAAAAAAAAAAAATCCAGGCCCACCCACAGTATATGCTGTTGATATTAAAGAACTGCCTGGAAGGACTTTTTTGACTTTACCAAAACATCAGAGGAACTGACGGAGAACCTCGAAAATCCTCTGGTTCTCCATATGCATGGATGATGCTTCTCTCCAAACCTGGAGAGAGAAGAAAAAATAAAATCTCGTATTCCTATTCTAATCAGTACCTATTTTAAGAGCTGCAAATACACCTGCATCTATGTTATCAAATGTAGAATTTACCAATAGCTAATCTGTGTAAACACAAGTCAGGAGACTGGCATTTTTTTTTTACGGTCTTTTTTTTTTTTTTAAATAAATTTATTTATTTACTTATTTATTTTTGGCTGTGTTGGGTCTTCGTTGCTGCATGCGGGCTTTCTCTAGCTGCGGCGAGCAGGGGCTACTCTTCGTTGCGGTGCACAGGCTTCACATTGCAGTGGCTTCTCTTGTTGCAGAGCACGGGCTCTAGGCGTGCGGGCTTCAGCAGCTGTAGCACGCAGGCTCAGTAGTTGTGGCTCATGGGCTCTAGAGCACAGGCTCAGTAGTGGTGGCACACGGGCTTAGTTGCTCCGTGGCACGTGGGATCTTCCCAGACCAGGGGTCGAACCCGTGTCCCCTGCATTGGCAGGCGGATTCTTACCCACTGCACTACCAGGAAGCCCTCCACAGTCTTCTAACTGAGGTCACGCACCTGGTTTTAGGACTTAATTAAGTTCAGGTTCTTGATGTCTCATCGCAGAAAGAATTCAGTGAGAGACAAAGTGATAGGTTAGAAGCGGATTTATTTAGAGAGAAACAAACTCCAGAGTGTGGGCCATCTCAGAAGGCAAAAGCACAACGGTGGCACTTTTTTAGTCAACATAATCACACTATCTACTAACTAAGCCTAGGCATTAGGAGAAGTACAATAAAGAGGGAAGGGCTCTGAATGGTACGCTAAAGGATACTCGTCAGAAAAAGTCAAACCACTTACTCCACATGTTTGCAGTTATTTCCAACTAATTCTTTTTTTTTTTCTTTTTCAATTCTTTTATTTTTCGTTGCATTGGGTCTTCGCTGCTGCCCGCAGGCTTTCTCTAGTTGCGGTGAGTGGGGCTACTCTTGGTTGCGGTGTGCCGGCTTCTCATTGCAGTGGCTTCTCTTGTTGTGGAGCACGGGCTCTAGGCATGCGAGCTTCAGTAGTTGCGGCACGTGGACTCAGTAGTTGTGGCTCATGCGCTTAGTTGCTCTGTGGCATGTGGGATCTCCCTGGATCAGGGATCGAACCCGTGTCCCCTGCATTGGCAGGAGGATTCTTAACCACTGTGCTACCAGGGAAGTCCCTCAACTAATTCTTTTTTTAAAAAACGATTTCAAAGCCCCCTGCATACCCCGAGCAGGGTCTTTCTTAACATTCAAATCCAGATAATTTATATTCTGGTGGTTCTTTAATTTACTCATATACCTATTTCCCCTAAAAAATGGAGCATCCTTTTCAGATGTCAGTACAAAACCCATTTCCTCTGGGAAGATTACCTTCTGCTGTGAAGTGTCCTGGCGTATCATAAAATCTGGAACTAGAAGAGATCCTAGAAATAATCCAGCTCCAAGACTGTCAAACTGGGGTACAGGTGCTTATGCTGTGGGGAGCCCCCAGAGCCCCAGGGAAAATAAGGTGCATCTTCCCTGAGCGCTTTTTGACTCAAGGCAGCAATTTAAAGCATTTTTATACTAAAATATGTAAGATGAATCCTGCATTCCATTCTACATCAAAGGAATCGCTGAGGGCTTCCTTGGTGGCAGAGCGGTTAAGAATCTGCCTGCCAGCCGCATAGCACAGGGAGATCAGCTCAGTGCTTTGTGAGGACCTAGAGGGGTGGGATAGGGAGGGTGGGAGGGAGACGCAAGAGGGAGGAGATATGGGGATATATGTATATGTATAGCTGATTCACTTTGTTATAAAACAGAAACTAACACACCACTGTAAAACAATTAAAAAAAAAAAAGAATCGGCCTGCCAATGCAGGGGACATGGGTTCAAGCCCTGGTCCAGAAAGGTCTCACATGCTGTGGAGCAACTAAGCCCATGCACAACAACTACTGAGCCTGTGCTCTACAGCCTGCGAGCCACAACTACTGAGCCTGTGTGCCACAACTACTGAGCCTTGTGCCACAACTACTGAGCCTGTGTGCCACAACTACTGAAGCCCACGCGCCTAGAGCCCGTGCTCCGCAACAAGAGAAGCCACGGCAATGAGAAGCCCGTGCACTGCAACAAAGAGGAGCCCCCGCTCGCCGCAACTAGAGAAAGCCCGCCAGCAGCAACAAAGACCCAACACAGCCAAAATAAATAAATTAATTAATTAAATTAACTAATTAATTTCAAAAATAAAAGGAATTGCTGAAGTAACACTGAAAAGTCGTGGAAATCTCAGGCTGAGCTCCCCCATCCCCCTTTCCAGGGTTCCTTTGCCCTGAAGGTTATGAGGGCAAGTTTCAGAAGCATGAAGAGAATCCATTTCCTAGCTTGAGACACGGAAACCAAAAGACTTTCTCAAGGCTGTGAGTGGCCATCTGAAAGGTCACGGCCCCTAGATAGTCTTCAGAGAGATTTACAGTGCTTCTCACCACCACCCAGGTGAGTCTGGGAGCAGTCTTTCCTAGAATGCCAGACTAGAAGCACAAACAAGGATTTTAAGAGCTCGCTTCCCACCCAGTTCCACCCTCTTCTACCTCAGGTGCAGTATTAACAAACACATAATTAAATAGGCTTCTCAATGAATAATGAAGCCACACAGCCCTTCATAAACACATGTTAAACCCTTTCTTTAATCAGCTACACATCATTTGGTATTATACGTAGCTCAGAGGCATCTAGATTGACACATATGCTATTATTTACTGTCTCTTTGCTGAAGCTGTGAATTTTTCCACAGTGCAGGTGGCCTCCATTTGGATACACCTAATAAGAAGGCAAGTCAAAATAGGGAACATTTATTCAAAAAGAAGACAAAAGAGTGGGGGAGGAACCAGAAGACCCATTCACAGTGTATCTCTATACAACAGACACTCACCCAAGATAAAATCTAAGAACACACATGAGCCTTGGGCTTGGTGGAGATAGTTCTCTCCCTAACATCTGAATCACCTTAAAAGAACCATCCCTGGGCTTCCCTGGTGGCGCAGTGGTTGGGAGTCCGCCTGCCGATGCAGGGGACACGGGTTCGTGCCCCGGTCCGGGAAGATCCCACATGCCGCGGAGCGGCTGGGCCCGTGGGCCTCCGCAACGGGAGAGGCCACAACAGTGAGAGGCCCGCGTATCGCAAAAAAAAAAAAAAAAGAACCATCCCTTTGTCCTCCCTCAAAAATCATGATGCATACCAAATACAGATGAGTTAAACAGATCAGGGTTCATTTTCAAAACCAAGGGTCATGTAATCGTATATTTGAACAGGCTGGCCACTGTAATATTATCCTCAAGTTTATTAAGCTGCAAGACAGGTGAAAGGCTTGATTTAATATCTGCAACCCTCAGTGAGTTTAAAAGAACTCTTCACCCTCCAATGCCTTTCTCATTGGAGCCCTATAGGAGAAATAAAGAACTGCCCCTTCAGGAAAAGCGGCCACCAACCTGCTTGCCTTCCTCGGCTGTCTTCCAGGCTGTATGGTGCCAAAGAATAATCAAGTGTACGAAAACACCAACAGCTGATGGGGCAGAGAAAGCCCAAGGTCTGCTGCCCATCTTGGGAGCAGGCAGTCAAGATGGGAAGCCCAGAGGGTTAATTCCAGACTCATCTAACAATTACAGAGACCTACTATGTGCAAAGTCAGGGGTAGGGGCTCAGAAGAAAGTCCACATCAGATGGCAAACAGTAAAATGTCGCTAGTTTGGAAACTGAAAGTTTAGGAACTCCTCGGAATGCGAACAATGCTATTTTATTTTCAAAGTCCTTTTACAGGATCTGATTCAACCCTCACAATAAATCTATAAGAAGGAAAATAACCGCTATTATATCTGCTATCTTATCCCTGTTAGGGCTCAAAAATGTTACCAAGTCACAAATCTAGACATGTTGGAATGAGACCTGAAAATCCTCCCAGGTCATTCAAACTTTTACAGACACTTTCATTCAAAACACTCTTTAATCCTTACAACAGTCCAGTGAGGTTTGTTTGGGTTTTGTTTGTTTGTTTTAGGGGGGCCATCCCAGAGAGGGGGAAGCCAAGTCAAAGAGGTTAAAAAAGGACCCAAGGTCACCCAGCCAGCAAAGAGAGAGAAGAGCTGGAATCTGAATTCATGTTCCCCACTCCAAGACCAATGTCCTTTTTTAACACACCAGAGAGGAGTGTGGGCAACACAGCGAGAATGGAGACACCCTCCACGGAGAGCTGGGGATGGGAAACCAAACCCCACAGGTCCCTGGGGCATCAAACAGGAAACGGCTTGTGCTCAGGCCAAGCTGAAACCCAACCCTTGCCAAACCTGCTGCACACAGACATGGGCTTTCTACGCAGCTCAGCATCATCCCTGAGCCCGGCTCAGCGCTCCAGGTGGCTCAGCCCATGACTGTCTGGGCACCTCTGTGATAAAGCTGGGGCCAGAGGTCGAAGCGCAGACAAGACTGATCTTTCCAAACCAAGGGGAGGGTGCCATCTGTCACTCCAGGTCGAACTCTGAACCTGCCAGCCAACCTGTCATCCTCCACTAGAACTTGGGACACCCTTCCCAATGCAGCCTACCCAGAGCCCACACCGCTCAGTCGGCCACCTCCCTCTCTGCTGCTCTTGTAGTTGGAAACCGGAAAGGACCCTGTTCCTAGTTTCCCTGGGGTTTGTCTCCCCCCCACCCCATAACCAAAAGATGCTCCACGGAAAGGGTACCCAGCCGGCCTACACACTCGCAGACACTGACAACGTCCACACATTTGTTTGAAGCAAACAAAGTTCTAGGGAAGCTTATGGGAAAGAATATTTTTTAATCAGAGGCCTAGACATACTTAGGAGGCGCTCAAAGTGGAGGCTGATTTCAGTTTCTGAACAAGTGCAGCGAAGGGTTCTACAGCACGTAGACTGAACGGGTAGGGGCCATCCAGCGCCAGCCCCAAGAGCAGCGGGGCCGGGCTTTTGACCTGTACTTCCCTGAACACAACTTTACAAAAGAAGCAGCAATACATTTCATTAAGTTTCTTGTTACCTGCAGGAGGCTGACCTTGGAGATTCGAAAAGAACTGAAAAACTCAGGTCAAAAAAGTGACAAAGTGAACTTGCTAACTCTCAGGACGGAAAGGAGGGGTCCTAAAAGCCATTTGTCTCGACCGAAACACTCTCAGAATATGTAGTTTACATTCGTTTTGCGGGTGAGTGGCAATCGGGGTTCAGCTCTCGCTCAGCTCGGGACTCTTTGAAGGTCGCCTCACTGTCACTTCGGAGTGCCGGAGCCCGGAATCCAGGCCACGCGGCGTGACCGATACGATGCACTACTGGCACCCTCCTGTGCCCCCCAGGGCCTCCCGCAGGTGCGGCCGATGCCAGAGGGGGACCGCCCCCTCAGGGTCCCTGCCTCTCGCCGCTACCACACCACGCATCCACACTCCCGGGACACCCGTGTCCTTCCCCACCCACCCCCGGGCCCGATGCGCCTGAGGCACGGGTCAGCGGTCCACGGGCTTACCCTCGAGAGGCGCACGAAGCGCGGCCCCGTAGCAGGCGTGATACCGGGGGCCTCCGGCGCGGGGCTGCCCGGGCGCTCGGCTCTCCTGGCCGCCTCCTCTTCGTTGTCCTCGGCCGAGTCCCGGCCGCCCGGCGGCTCCGGTTCCCTCCTCAGCAGCCGGCCGGGCGGCACCGGGGTGCACGCGACGGGCTCGGCTGGGGCGCCTCCTCCTCCTTCCTCTGCCCGCCCGCCGACTCTGCGCTACCGGGCTCGGGGTACGAGGTTCCGGACGCGGGGTTCGTCGGGGCGCTCGGGAACCCCAGCGCTCCCTCCCGCGCCGCCCTCCCGCGCGCGGCCGCTCTCTGGGGGCGTCTCGCTCGTAGCGCGCGGCCGTCAGGGGCTCTGGGTGCGCGGGGGCGGCGGCCGGGTGGGCCCCAGGGCGGCGGGCGGGGGCTCTGCTGTGGACCGGGGCACTGATGCGGGCGCCGCGCCGCGGCCTCTCGCCATGGCTCTCGGCGGGCGGGCGCTTCGCACCTCCCCTCCGCGCTGCCGTCACCGCCCGACGCTCGCCGAGCCCTCCCCTTCCCCCGGCCCCGCCTGCCGGCCCGCGCCGCCACCTCCAGGACGCCCGCCGGGCGGAGCGCGTCCCAGCGGCCCAGAGCCAAGCCCCTCCTACCTCGCTGGCAGGTGACCCGCTCCTGCGACTTTGGGTCTGGAGAAGTCCCCGGCGAAATACCCCGGGTCAGGAAAAGATACCACACACCACCACCACCACTACCACCACCCCCGCCGCGAGCGCTTATTTACTTCTAGGACTTCTCCGTGCCCGTCCAGCCAGTCTAAGGGCAGGGTGGAACTCACGCGGAGGCTGTTTGCCGAGAATACAGTAGAAGTCCAGACGTTTGGTTCCTGCAGGCCGGGCCGTCCCTTAGGAAAGCAATCCTTAGTCTTAAATAAGGGTGGGACAGAGCTGGGAGGTGGGGGGAATATGGATGAACAAAATGCCACCAAAGGGTAAGGGAGGAGGACAGGTGTGTGGCGGATCAGGAAACGTTCCAGGAAGTAAGTCCTCACAGGCTACTCTATTATGTAAATGACCGGTGGACGGTGTAACGGGGAACAACACGCATGACCTCATTTCCACTTGAGGCTGCTGAGTCTACAGCGTTGGGCTAGTCCCTGGCCAAAGGTCATAGAGGACATTGGGAGGACATGGAGAAGACTCAGACCAGAACCGAAGACCCAAGGAAACTAAACCATAGAAAACCTGGTTTCCAGTACTGGAAGAGTCAGTGTATAGTAGAGACTGGGTCAGGCAAGAATCATCAATGGATACTCACCCTAGGGGAGACTTTACTGGGGAGCAGATATTTGCCTGGATTAATGTGTTTTCCCATAGGTGGTTTAGGCTTATTAGTAGCAAGAGGGAAATATTCAATATATAAAGGCACAGGGAGACAGCACCTTGACCAGGGTCAAAACTGACATCACTGGGCTTCCCTGGTGGCGCAGTGGTTGAGAGTCCACCTGCCGATGCAGGGGACACGGGTTCATGCCCCGGTCCGGGAAGATCCCACATGCCATAGAGCAGCTGGGCCCATGAGCCATGGCCGCTGAGCCTGTGCGTCCGGAGCCTGTGCTCCCCAACGGGAGAGGCCACAACAGTGAGAGGCCTGCATACTGGAAAAAAAAAAAAAAAAAAAAACTGACATCATTAATGGAAGCAGATGGATATCTTGTCCTCAGAACACATCACCTATGCAGTATTTCCAGGAAGAATGCATAACCTGAATCTAATGATAATGAAACCCCAGACAAACCAAAATGAAGAATATCAATTAAAAGGGGGCAGGAGTTGTATTCCTCAAACATGTCAATGTCACAAAAGAAGGCTTGGGAAATGTTCCAGATTAAAGAATGCTATAAAGTCGTGACAGCTAAATGTGATACCTGGTCCTAGACTGGATTCTTTTGGGGAGAGGGGACGCTGTAAAGGACATTCCAGTGGACAAAATTGGAATCCTGAGAGTAGATTAAAGTATTGGATCAATGTTAAATTCGCTGATGTTAATAATTTGTACTATGTTCATGTGTAAGAATAGCCCTATCCTTGGAAATACACACTGCAGTGTTGTGTAGGGGTAAGGGGGCATTCTGTATGCAACTTACCCTCAAATGATTAAGGAAAAAAATGTTGATAGAAAAATGATAAAGTAAATGGGCAGAATACTAACAATCAGTGAATTTGGGTACAGGGCGTATTGGAATGTTTCCATAAGTTTGAAATTATTTCCAAATAAAAAGATTTTGAGCAGTGGCGCAGTGGATAAGACTCCGTGATCCCAATGCAGGGGGCCTGGGTTCGATCCCTGGTTGGGAAGATAGATCCCACATGCATGCTGCAACTAAGAATTCACATGCCACAACTAACGAGCCCTGGAGCCGCAACTAAGGAGCCTGCCTGCTACAACTAAGACCCGGTGCAACTAAATAAATAAGTAAATAAATATTAAAAAAAAAAGATTTTGAAAAACCATCAAGTGGGAGAAGAGATGAGGTGGGAGGAAGGCAAGAAGTGGTCATAAAAAGACAACACAGGGGATCCTTGTGGTTTTAGAGCTTGTGGCTTTAGAACAGGTGATAAAATTTATATAGAACTTACACAGACACACGTAAGTACAAGTAAAACTGGGGAAATGGAGTAAGGCCGATTGTATGAATGTCAGTATCTAGTTGTGATACCATATTAAGGTTTTGCAAAATGTTATCACTGAATTGGGCAAAGTGTTTTATTTCTAATGACTGAATGTGAATCTACAATTATCCCATTAAAAATTTCAATTGGGGGCTTCCCTGGTGGCGCAGTGGTTGAGAGTCCAATTTCAATTGGGCTTCCCTGGTGGCGCAGTGGTTGAGAGTCTGCCTGCTACTGCAGGGGACACGGGTTCGAGCCCTGGTCTGGGAGGATCCCACATGCCATGGAGCAACTAGGCCCGTGAGCCACAACTACTGAGCCTACGCATCTGGAGCCTGTGCTCCGCAAAGGGAGAGGCCGTGATAGTGAGAGGCCCGCGCACCGCGATGAAGGGTGGCCCCGGCTTGCCACAACTAGAGAAAGCCCTCGCACAGAAATGAAGACCCAACACAGCAAAAATAAATTAATTAATTAATAAACTCCTACCCCCAACATCTTCTTAAAAAAAAAAGAAAATTTCAGTTACAGGGAGTTCCCTGGTGGCCTAATGGTTAGGATTCCAGGCTTTCACTGCTGTGGCCAGGGTTCAACTGAGATCCCTGCAAGCCACGTGGCAAGGCCAAAAAAAAGAAAAAGAAATTCAATCACAAAAAGAGATCAAGCATATTCCAGGTGTACATAGATGAGCATGGCTGCCTGGGAATTCAAAGAGCAAATGTGCTGGAGCTGACTCCTAGTGGGTTTAGAGCAGACATGGAGCTGTTACCAACAGCGAGGGTTTTTAAGGAAAAAAAAAAAAGGCTATGTGAAGTATAACTGACAGATCAGGTTCCTACCAGTTCTGTAATTTAAGAATCCTAGAGCTGGGGGATCTTTGAGATCATCTAGTCCAACCTTCTCATTTTCAGGAAACTGCGGGCAGAAAAGTGGTACATGACCAGAGGAGCATCAAATTAGTGGTAGACCCATAACTACAACTCTTGTCTGCTGAACATGAGCAATGGTCTTTGCACCTTTACCAGCTGCCTGTCACTCTCTATATCCATGAGATTTAGTCAAGTTTGGTACAGAATTTTGAAGTCATTCATTCACCCGTTTGGAGTGTGACAGTGGCCTTGTGGGAGCAGGGTCTTGACATTTGGTTTCCAGCACCAGATGGCAGACATGTGGATCCCGCTCAGGAGGAGGAGGGGCCAATCTCCCTCTAGTACTCCCAGCTTGGAGGAAACAGGTGGCAAGCGGAACGCCTGGAGTGAGTGAGCCCCTCCCTCCAGCTATGGGCCCTGAGCTACTTGGAGATGCTGATAACCTGCCGCTGCTGCAAGTCAAGGGTGCAGGGCCCTGGGAGGGAGGCAGGATGGGCACACAGAAGAGAAAACAGTCATTGCCCTGGCAGGTCCCAGCCTCATCCAGTGTTAGCAGAGGTCTCTGCACCAGAAGTGACTCTGGGCTTCCCTGGTGGCGCAGTGGTTAAGAATCCGCCTGCCGGGCTTCCCTGGTGTCGCAGTGGTTGAGAGTCTGCCTGCCGATGCAGGGGACACGGGTTCGAACCCTGGTCCAGGAGGATCCCACATGCCTGGGAGCAACTAAGCCCGTGTGCCACAACTACTAAGCCTGCGCTCTAGAGCCCGCGAGCCACAACTATTGAGCCCAGGAGCCACAACTACTGAAGCCCGCGCGCCTAGAGCCTGTGCTCTGCAGCAAGAGAAGCCACCGCAATGAGAAGCTGGGGCACCACAACAAAGAGTAGCCCCCGTTTACCGCAACTAGCGAAAGCCCGTGCGCAGCAACGAAGACCCAATGCAGCCAATAAATAAATAAATAAATAAAATTTTTTTTAAAAAGTCACTCTGGCCTCCCTTGAGCCACAGAAAGCCATGCTATTCTTTCCTTTTGTCAAATCAAATCAAAATCAACACGTTTGTTGATATTTGCCAGGCTCTGAATTAGTAACTGGGGGAAAATACAAACAAAACAAACAGCAAAAAAAACCCGTATCTGATCCCTGACCTTTAGGAACACAAAATACAGCAAAGGACCCAAGATGGAAATGTAGAAAATGATCTGACAAAAGAATTAAAATGCTATTAGCTCTGTAGGCTCGGGTTCTCCTCATAAGCAGTGTTGGAGAAGGGCTTGAGGGCCGTGATCACTTTTGGTAAGTGATCCCATGGAACAGGGATGGGAAAAGGAACCAGGACCACACAAAACAGAGAGGGAGAGAAAGCCCATCCAAGGGTGCTTAATCTAGGTGGTCACCTCTGTGATCAACTGAGCTCAGTCCCACTGGGGGGCCCTCTGAGGAACTGCATAGAATGCAAGGCAAAAGGAGGATACATCTATCCACCAGCTCCTACCTCTCATTGGTCAAGTGGTTGCTGAGCAAAAAAGTAAACCAAGCAAGTATGACACAGGACATACATGCATAAAATGATGGCTGACTCACCAGCAAAAAAGCAGCCTGAGGGCAGGGATTTTTGTCTGTTTTATTCATTGTTGCTTTCCCAGCGCCTGATTCATAATGGATGCCCAGTCAATACATGCGGAATGGCTGAAATACTAACTCAGGTTGATAATAGAAGACGTTGTAAAAAAAATAGGAGCATAAGTCATTTTTTAACAATTTGTGTCTATATGTGTCTATTTGTGCCAGGTGTTGGATAGGCTAGGGTGACAGTATAGTGAAAACAGGTATAGTCCTGGCCTCATTGGATCTTTCAGTCTAGGAGAGGTGTCAGGTAACATGATACATACACACATTGAGTTAGCTTGTGACAAGTGCTATGAAGAAAAGGATGCAGGCACTAGAAGTAGGTAGTAGGCAGATTTAGGATAGATTACTTGGTCTGGGAGGACCTGTCTAAGGAGGTGACGCTTAAGTTGAGATCCAGAGGAATAGGAGCCAACCATGCAAAGGGGAGGGGGCAGCATGAGACAGAGACCCAGAGGCAACAGAGACTCGCGATAGCTGGAGCTCTGGGGAAGAGCCAGACCATGGGCCTGTGATGGTTTTGGTAAGAGAAGAGTTTTAGGTAAGGGAACTTGAACCTGCCACCATTCCAGAATGAGAACAAAGGTCCAACTACCTTATATCCACATTCACATTATCATTGAATGTCTTATCTTGGGGTTTTAATCTAACATATATTGAGCACATATATGTACCAAGCACAGTACTAAATGCTTTCATAATAACAGCTCATTGAATCCTCACAGTAACTCTATGGGGTAGCTGTTATCATCTGCAGTTTATAGATAAAGAAACTGAACCTCAGAGAAGTTAATTAACTTACCTAAAGTCACATACAATTGACAAGGTCAGAATCCACTCCAGGTTTCCAGCCTCTTATGACTAATTAAACACATTGCTTTTGTTCCCCGCATATAAAGGAGAATCAACCTGAGTCTCGGAAGATGGGAAGAATGGAGAGGTGAGGATTGGGGCGGGAAAGGAATCCTATAATTAAGACATTAATATCGATGCATTGCTCACAGATTCCTTAGAAGGAAAAAAAAATGGATTAGTACCAATAGCTTCTTTATTGCATCTGGTGTTTATCTTGAGACTTTAAACACCAGCTATGCATGGATAGCTTCCAAATTTATACTTCTAGCCCCGACTTTCCCTCCTGAACTCCAGACTCCAGAAGTTTATAAACAAACTTCCTACCTGACGCTGCCCTTTGGATGTCTAATAGGCATTTCAGCCTTCTATGCCCTAACCTGAACTGCTGGTCTTTCCCCAATTTCTGCTCTTCCAGGCTCCTAGGTTTCAGTGGCTCAGGCCAGAAACCTTGTAATCATTTATAACTTCTCTCTTTTTTCCACCCCACATCCAATCTGTCCTCAAGTCTGTAGGTTCTACCTTCAAAATATAGGCCAGAATCTACTTCTCACCACTGTCACTGTTTCCGTCTTACTACAAACCACCGTCACCTCTCCCAGATTCCTGTTAGGGCCTCCTAAATCCCTGCTTGCTCCCCGGCCCCCATCTCCCCCACAGTCCATTGTCAACACAGGAGCCAATGTTCTGGAAAATGTGAGTCACATCATGGCTTTCCTCTTATCTATCTATTTATCTATTTATTTATTTATTTATTTAGTTTTGGCTGCGTTGGGTCTTCGTTGCTGCCCACGGCTACTTGTGGAGAGTGGGGTGGTCTACTCTTCACTGCGGTGCACGGGCTTCTCATTGTGGTGGCTTCTCTTGTGGAGCACAGGCTCTAGGAGCGCAGGCTTCAGTAGTTGTGGCACGTGGGCTCAGTGGTTGTGGCTTGTGGGCTCTAGAGTGCAGACTCAGTAGTCGTGGTGCACGGGCTTAGGTGCTCTGCAGCATGTGGGATCTTCGCGGACCAGGGCTCGAACCCGTGTCCCCTGCACTGGCAGGCCGATTCTTAACCACTTCGCCACCAGGGAAATCCCAGCCTTCCTCTTTTAAAACTCTAAAGTCTCCCCAGTGCTCTCAGTATAAGCAAGAGTCTTCCCAATGACCCATAAGACCTACATGGTCTGCCCCCGACCTCATTTTCCTCTTTTCTCCGACTCACTCACTCATTCCAATGGTCTCCTTGCTGTTCCTTGAACGTGCCAGGGACACTCTCACCTCAGCACTTTGGCTCTGTTCCCTTTGCCTGGAATACCCTTCCTCTCCTTGAACCATCTCATTTAATAATGCCACTTCTATTCCATTTGCATCACACTTCCCTTGCCCTGCTCTATTTTTTTCTTATTTAGCACATTTAAAAATACTATAAAATTTATTATTGTTTATTTTCCATCTCCTCTTTCTTGATCCATGAGGTAGACTTATTCCCAGATGTATCCTCAGCACAATATCTAGAACATAGTAATTGCTCAATAAATATTTGTTGAATGATCAAGCCTTCAGAATCTAACCAAAGATCAACATTTTATTGTTTACAGGGTGGAAAATGTAGTAATTTTTGTTTTTCATATCAAACTTAAAAGATCTTCAGGATATGTCCCGAACATTCTTAGCTGTCTTTTCACAGCCCACTGTGAAGTGACCATCTATCAAAAACCTACTAGATTGTATTTGTTTTCAAGATCTACATTATTATCCTTGGGGTAATGAATGTCCCACATTACTTTCTGATTATGGTAGAAAAGGACTTCTTATCTCCAAGTTCTAGGACTCTACAGTTTCATTGGATGACTCTGTTGACACTGGCTAAACCTCCGGCTTTCATGGACTTTGAGCTCATCTAATCCTCTAAGCTAAAGAGTCCTAATCTCAGTTTAGCCTGGTAGAAAACTACCTCTGCTATTTTAATTCTCTAGGTGCTCCTATCTAAATCTTTTCAAATGTATATGCCTTTCTGAGTTTCTGGTATATATTTTAAGTGTGGCTAAAATTATCCTAGATGCTTGTTTCCTAGTGCTGTGGGTATATGTTTTGTTTTATTTTCCCCTGAGCAAGGATTCTTCATCCAGGGTCCATGGGGGTCCCAGGGTAGGTGTTGGGGTTAATTAATATTACAGTGGACTAAAGTGATATAATAGGTAACACTAAAATATAATGGCTGAACACAATGCCAATTTTTTGCTCAAGTAACAGCCTAGAGTAATTCCAGATTGTTTCACACCTTATTAAAAGACTTGGGCTAATTTTGGCTCTGCCGTCTTAGGTCACCCTGGGCCTGGCCATCTCAGTTAGGGGCTGGGGTAAAGAGCATGGAGGAGGTTTTATGAGTCAGGCCTGGCAGGGGCACACATACCACTTTCACTCAAATTTCACTGGCCAGAGTTCCTACTGACGTAGCCACACTTAACTGCAAGGGAGGCTGGGAAAAACAGTCTAGCTGAACAACAAAGAAGAAGGGGAAAATAGATTTTGGTGCTCAGCTAGCATTTTCTGCCAAAGGGGGGTCTGAGAAATGGACACATGCACAAAATATATTTTTTATTCCATTTGTTTTGTGCTATTTTGAAAATTATCAAGAAAATTTGCTTCATCAGTTAAAATTATTAGCTTATGGTTTTACTATACTTTATGCTTCACCAGGAAGCATGAAGTTATATGACTGGCCCAGCTCGGTCACATGACTGTAAGGACTTAGGGTTGCCGTCTGTTACTCATGAAAGATGCCAGTACATATGATCTGGCAAGGTACAAGCATCATCATACCATCATACTGTGTTATGACATCTGAAATAATTTCTTGTTAATAAGAATGGAGCAAAACCTGCTCTGAGGGACACTCTTGGGGCTCCAGCCACATCCTTTGTGGCCCTACAGTTTCGTGCAGCCAGTACCAGCTGCCAGCCCCTGCATCTCTTTCACTGTCTGCCTCCCCTGGGCACTGAAGGCTGCTCTGCTCAGTACAGTGGCCTGGAAGTTCTGGGGAATCGATGACCTTGTACCAGAAGTTTCTCTGTCCCTTAGGGCAATGTATGTTTTATGCTGGCTGCCAGAATCCCTCCACGTGATTAAGTTCCAGTTAGTTTTGCTTGATTAAACATCCTTCATTGGCTATCCTCCTTCCCCTGTCTCACTTCTCTTCTCTCCTGCCTATGTTTCCTGGGATCACCAAATAAATTGCTTGCATAGCTCTGGATCTTCTTCTGGAAGAACCCAAACTAAGACACCTATCCTGCCATGAGTATTACGCATATTAGTTAGTGTTTGCGCTCAGAACAGGTTATATTGGAAGCTGTCAAAGCAAAGAAACGAGCCTCAAAGAAAATTCTTTAGCCACTCTGTGATTATGTCACAGTAGAAGGGAGGTGAGGAGAGGCAGGGTCAGCTGTTTCCGCACTGCAAGGTCTCTGAGAAGAAAACGAAAGTAACAATCTTGCACGGCTCAGCACCATCAAGTAGAACATTTTCCTCCTGGTGTTACTAAATTTATCGCATTTAGCAAAATAAAGCCATTGGCCCAATATGAATAGATTCCTGTTTTTTTGACTGGGCCCCGGGAATAAAGAACCAATAAGAAACAAACTCCAGGGCTTCCCTGGTGGCGCAGTGGTTGAGAGTCCGCCTGCCGATGCAGGGGACACGGGTTCGTGCCCCGGTCTGGGAAGATCCCACATGCCGTGGAGCGGCTGGGCCCGTGAGCCATGGCCACTGAGCCTGTGCGTCCGGAGCCTGTGCTCCGCAACGGGAGAGGCCGCAACAGTGAGAGGCCCGCGTACCGCAAAAAAAAAAAAAAAAAGAAAAGAAAAGAAACTAACTCCATGTAGAGTATACTAACTTGGCAAAGACACAGCTGAGTTAAATGATGGAATAAGGTGGCGAGACACAGTTTAACTTATTCCTCCCAAGCCCACCCTGCATGGACCAATTAAATGGAGGATGCAGCAGCAGCAGTCTCTTAAAGGAAGATGCCAGGCCTGTCAGCTGAGTACACAAAGAAGGACTTTCAGGAATGGAACGAAACGCTCATTCCTTTCATTTTACTTGAATCACCCCACGGGACAGGACACAAAAGCCACCTCATCACATGGGATGACATTATTGCCAACAAAAGCACAAAGCCCAGGGCAAAGTGCAGGAGTGCCTACGTCTGAGCATCTTGGACATTCTGAAGAAAGCGTGAATCTTTTTCCTGAAAAGTCAAACTTGAGTCAGCTTCCATTCAGAAACCTTGTTTGAAGCAGCCTTCAAGGTCATACATCCCAGTGCCAAGCAGGAAAAAATGACACACTATTCGAAGAAACTTGATTAAGTCATTGTTTTCCTTTTTCCCCCCTATTTCAGAAGCTTGTTGGATAAAACACATTTTATTGATTCTTTTCCTCCCCCTCTCAATGGGTTTGAAAGTTTTGCAAACTATTTCTATTTCTTTAATATTTACCATTAAAATTTTAACAAATTTGTATTTCTTTAAAACAAGATGTAATCTTACTTGAGGATGTACTCTAGGAAAACAAACAAGAATGAACACAAATAAAGAACGTAATCGTTCACACGCAAAACATGATGATAAAATACAATATATGCCTGGAGCATCTGGGAGTGCCAGCAGGTAAGAAGTGCTCAAAACACAAAACCCAATCCAGCCCACAGTGATAGGGTATGTCAAAGGGCACAGGAGTTCACTGAAAGAGCATCCAATGGCCAAAGCTGAAATAATATGAACCACAAAATAAAGTAGCACTGGATTATAACCCAAAGTACAAAATACATAGCCATGAATCCACACTGATAGAGATAAATGATTGAATAAATAAATACATGGGGAGGCAGAGACAAACCTCTCATGCAGAAGAATTCCAAATAAAGTGTGTAGATCTCTACTCTCAAGTGCGTGGGGCACAACTCCCCACTCCATAAGTGTGGACTGCACATAGTAACTTTCTTCAAAGAGTGCAGCATAGAAAGGGGGAAGAAATCACTGTACGGTGGAAAAACCTGACAACCACCAGCTCAGTTAGGGAATCAAGGTTTTCAGCAGTGATAAGTCAGGTTGATAGTATGTAATTTTGATATGATGTGATGAGAATGGTACTTTGCCTCGGTGGTCATCCTCTCCCAAACCCACAACTCCAGTCTAATCATGAGAAATATATTATAAAAATCCCACTTGAGGGACATTCTAAAAATATCTGACCAGTACTCTTCAAAACTGTCAAATTCATCAAAAAGAAGGAAAATCTGAGAAACTACCACAGCCAAGAGGAGCCTAAGGAGACACAACAGCTAAGTGTAATGTGGTGTCCTGGATAAGATCCTGGAACAAAAAAAAAGAATATTCAGTAAAAACTCAGGATATCTGAATAAAATATGGACTTTAGTTAATAAGGTATCAATATTTTTTCATTATCAGTATTTGTGAAAAATGTACCACACTATTATGAGATATGAATAATAGAGGAAACTGAGTGTTGGTCATATGGGAACACGTTTACTATCTTTGCAATTTTTCTATGAATCTAAAACTATCTTAAACTAAAAAGTTTACTTCAAAAATAGTGGTAAACATTGAAATTGGTATAATTTAAGGTCTAAATAATTTTTAATAATGTGATGAGGATGTTTAATGTATTGGTTATTAAACAGCCATTTCCATTAACAGTATTATTTAAATGTCAACAAAATGAATGACTTGAAATTAAGATATAATTTCTGCAAAGTCTGGACCGTTATGGGAGACGGAAGAAGATGGAGAAAGGAGATCAGTCTAAAGGTTTCATCCTGTGTAAGGTATGATTTTGATGGAGAAAGGTAAGTTTTTTTTAGATATTAGGGGTTATTGCTAGAGAAACTGAAGTATAGCTGTAGAACATTCAGATCAATAGAGGGGAACAGTGATAAAGTCAAAACAAAATATGACAAGAATAAGGGCAATGAGTAACCGATGGTCAGAGGAAACATTAAAAGGTAAATCCTCCTTTAGAAAGAGAAGACTCTCGGACAGGGTGAAAAAACAAAGTCCAACTTTCTGGTGTTTATGAAAGACACACCCAAGAGAACACGATTTTTAAAAAGTTGAAAGTAATGGGAAGGGCAAAAATACAACAAAAGAATGCACAATAGGGGGCTTCCCTGGTGGCGCAGTGGTTGAGAGTCCGCCTGCCGATGCAGGGGACACGGGTTCGTGCCCCGGTCTGGGAAGATCCCACATGCTGCGGAGCTACTAGGCCCATGAGCCATGGCCGCTGGGCCTGCGCGTCCGGAGGCTGTGCTCCGCAACGGGAGAGGCCACAACAGTGAGAGGCCCTTGTACCGCAAAAAAAAAAAAAAAAAAAAAAAAAAGCACAATAAGTTAAGAAAAGAAAAAATAAAGAGAAAGCACAGGTGACTGTTAATATGGCAGCAGTGTCCTCAAATTCTGTACACCGGCCTTTCTCAGTCAGCTCACATACAACCTGAGTCCACATCTGGCCTGGGTGCAAGGAGTTGTGCCCTTCCCCCCAGTAAACCTGAGGATCCTGAAAACTTCACATTTTCCAAAAATCCATCCCATTATTCTCATCACTTCTTGTGCTGGGCCTTTAAATGACCCATTGCAGGCCCCTTGCCTCTGCAGATCTCACTAGCCAATGCCACTTTGAGGCCCCCCAACTCTCTGCCTGAGCACAGCTAATATAAGGTTGTCATGTTTAATTAGAGTTGACTAAGACCTGCGGATAGTAATTACACGTTAGCCCAGTTAACCAGATGGAAAGACTCGATGTTGTGATGTCATTTATCCCCAAATTAATCCGTGAATTTTATGTAATTCTAATCAAATGCCAAAGAAATCTTATTTTAAGGAAATGACAATATATCCTAAAGTTCATGTGAAAGAAAAAATACATAAGAATATACATGACAATTAAAAAAACAATCAAGGGGTACTAATTTTGACCAGAAAGAAAAATATGACATAAAGTGACAGTAATTAAGGGGTTATTTCTGTCATAAGAATAGATGAATTGCACAGAACTGAGAGTAGAAAAGCAGAATAATGTATCTGTGAGGTTTTAGTTTTATGGATAACGACACCATTTTCCCCTCATTATAGTAATCTAGATTCTTAAGGGTCCTGGATAATCAAATAGAAGCTATTTTACTGGAAGAAAACTGTATTAAGTTTCATTAATCCTATGGTGCCCACTGTGACATGGGTTTTAGGCAAAATCCTGGGACAAATCAGAGAAAACACTTTTCAAAAAAACCACTTTTCTCTAAGTGTTCCAGTCTTCTCTAATTTCTTCTTCCTCTTTTTTTTTTTTTTTTTTTGGTACGCGGGCCTCTCACTGTTGTGGCCTCTCCCGTTGCGGAGCACTGGCTCTGGACGCGCAGGCTCAGTGGCCATGGCTCACGGGTCCAGCCGCTCAGCGGCATGTGGGATCTTCCCAGACCGGGGCACGAACCCGTGTCCCCTGCATCGGCAGGTGGACTCTCAACCACTGCGCCACCAGGGAAGCCCTCTTCTTCCTCTTTTTAAAGAGATGATCCTGATAATATATCCCTAGGGGCCTCACTTCATCCTTAGAAATTCCAAGATTAACAGCCACCACCAATAAAATCAGCCGTTATTTTTTTTTTTATTTTTTTAATTTTTTTTTGCGGTACGCAGGCCTCTCACTGTTGTGGCCTCTCCTGTTGCAGAGCACAGGCTCCAGACGCGCAGGCTCAGCGGCCATGGCTCACAGGCCCAGCCGCTCTGCGGGATATGGGATCTTCCCGGACCAGGGCACGAACCCGTGTCCCCTGCATCGGCAGGCGGACTCTCAACCACTGCGCCACCAGGGAAGCCCTCAGCCGTTATTTTTAAAAAGTTATATTATAAAAAATTTCAAATATAAAAATAGAATCAAAGGGATTTCCCTGGTGGTCCAGTGGCTAAGACTCCAAGCTCCCAATGCAAGGGGCCCGGGCTCGATTCCTGGTCGGGGAACTAGATCCCACATGCCACAACTGAAGATCCCACATGCCGCAACGAAGCTCCCGCATGCCGTGATTAAGACCCAGTGCAGCTAAATAAATAAATGTTAAAAAAAAATAGAATCATAGAGTGAGCTCGATGTATTCACCACCAGCTTCAAGAATTATCAGTGTGGAGCCGACCTATCTCTATCCTCACACAATCCCCTCATCCCTTGAATTATTTTGAAGCAAATCCCAGTCCCGGACATCATATAATTTCACTCATAAACATCAGTGTTACAATTAGGGCAAAAATTAGAGTTCGGGTTAAGGTTAGGTCTAGGGTTGCAACAGAGTGAGTTTTAGGGTTATGGCTTGGGCTTGGCTTCGGGTATTTGTTAACCTTAGGACAAGGAGCCATAGGGTGGAGGTAGGGCTACGTCCCAGCGTTATAATTAGGATTAGGGTTAAAGCCAGTGGAATGCTCATATGGTGAACGTAGTACATGTTCTTGATTTCACACCCAGGTTTTCTAGCCTGGCTAGTGTGCGCATCCTCCATTCACTTCCTTCTTCTGAAATTTACTCTTACCTTAACTGTAACAACCTCAACCCTGGAAATTAGGTTGCCCGTCCCTAGTAGCCTGCAATCACAGTTTGACTGCTACAGGCATTCTAAAGTGACACCCTTGCCTCAAGGTGGGACCAGCTCTGGGGTGCAAATTTTGGTTCCAGGCTCCCCGTGGGTTCAGGCCTATTGTAGTCTCCATTGCTTAGCTCTTCTCATGCCCTGTCTTGTTTCCCTCACTGCCCTCCCCCTACAAGCACTTTCCCAGTAAATCACATGCACAAGAATCCCCTTCTCAGGTTCCACTTCTAGGCAACTCAACCTGAGAGTGATCAACAACCCAAATATAAGAAGGAGATTAATATTCTGAGCTGTCAAAAACTGACAATCACCTACAATGCTTATCTCAATAAGAAAAGGAAACAAGATGCATAACCCCCACTGACTACATATCCTACTCCAGGCACAATATTTTTCTCTCTCTCCTTCCAGTAAGCTCAAGGAGGCAGAATTCCATTTTTTTGTTCACTGCTTTAGCCTCAGGAGCTAATAATGTAGTACCTGACACATAGTGGGCCTTCAATATATATCTGTTGAATGAATGGACAGATACCTATGGTTCCTCTAACCCTGCTCCTGGACTATTGCCGACTCCAGGCAGTCACGACGCCAGACTTTTCTCTCATAATTTGAGGTTCTTTAGTTAGACGGCTCAATGCCTTGACTCGAAATGACCCCCAGTCACACACACCGCACTGCCTTGTCTTAACCATTTTCCCTCTCTGTATCTTTTGTCATCCTTGCCCCTTCATTCTCTGCGATAATTTTTCTTTCTTCTGTATTATTAACATCTAATACCCAGGGGATTAAGAACCATCTCCAACTGGTTCAGAAATGGAGAACTCAATGGCGCAACTTTAATAAGCTAGCAACAAACCTCAATGTGCTTATTAAAAAATTGGTCTGTAATGAAGGAGGCACTACAAATTCCTGAGGAAAGGAAGAATTTTAGCGCTAGGATAATTGGTTAATTATTCTGAGGGGTAATAAAGTTATAACCTAATTTAGCAATGTTCATCAAAACAAATTACAGATGGACTAAGTAATCTGATACCCAAAACTGAAACAAGTAGAAAAACAGGTGAATAACTAATCTCCATGTGGGAAATGCCTTTCTAAGGTTAAAAATAATTTTTTAAAAATCACAAAGGAAGTGTTAAACCTTTGGCACCACCCCATCACATATGAATTTATCCTCAGGCAAAAAGTCAGAGATACTTGCCAAGATGGATGTATAAAAATGTTCATTTCAGTGTTAACTATGTATCAGGAAAGAGGAAAAGAAACTGGCGTTTACTCTGGACAAGGAGAGTGTGCCTCTCCTCTCCCCTATCAGAGACTGTTAGGGAGGTTGACCTAGTAATTTGTAAGAGAAAAATCTGAACACAAATAATCTGCATATTCTTTGCACTGCTAAAGGTAAAAGTCAGGAGTGGGCGACATTTGTTTAGGCAAACTCCTCAATGACTTCGCTGATGATGAAAGGTTAGATTAGGTTAGTTCTGTCTAGAGGGAGGTGAGTAATGGATAGAGAGCTCAGATGCTCCAACAGATAACATGCTAAGACTTACAATTTTCCCCTGAGGACAAGGAAGAAAGGGAGGTAAAGTCCTGGATGAGTAGAAGAGGTAAGAAAACTTGCAGGCTGTAGATGGGCCACACTCCATTTTGTCCATTTAAATTATAAATGTATAAAGTACACACATATATAAAATATAATTTAAACATATATTCATTTAAATTACATGGTGTACAGATAGAATAGGTAGTACAGTTGTGTGCTTCCAAATTAGAACTGTTCAAAATGCATCTCTTATACCCAGTCCTGCACCCATTCACCCACTTCCCCTCCACGGAGTCAGTAGTTACTGGTTTCTCGTCCATCTTTCAGGAGATGGTGGGTCTACTCTTTTATATATGAGCGACATATACTCTTGCCCCTCTTTTTTTCTTTCCACAGATAGTAGTCTACTACACTCGGTGTTATGCACCTTGTTTTTTCCCCTTAATCATTAGTCTTGGAGATATTTTCATATCAATGCACAAAGAGCAAATTCATTTCTAATTTAATCAGTCTCCTGTGGATGGACATTTGAGCTGTTACCAATTTTTAAAAATTACAAACAAGGCTGTAATGAATACTTTTGTGCGTACGTCGTTTTGCAAATGTAAGAATATATCCACTGGATAAATTTTTAGAAGTAGAATTTCTGGGTCAATGGGGATGTGCATTTATTATTTTGATAGATATTGACAGATCGCTCTCCCATCAGCAATGTGAAGGTGCCTGCTTTCTAACACCCTTATAAGCATCATGTCTAACATTCACTTAAAATTTTTATTGAAATATAGTTGATTGACAATGTTGTGTTTCAGGTGCACAGCAAAGTGATTCAGTTATACATACATACGCACACATATATTCTTTTTTAGGTTCTTTTCCATTATAGGTTATTACAAGATACCAAGTATAGTTCCCTGTGCTATACAGTAGGTCCTTGTTGGTTATGTATTTTATATATAGTAGTGTGTATATTTTAACCCCAAACTCCTAATTTATCCCTCCCCGACTTTCCCCTTTGGTAACCAGAAGTTTGTTTTCTATGTCTGTGAGTCTGTTTCTAACACTTTTCAGTTGTTCTCTTTCTGGGTTGTAACCTCCCTCTGTTATTGCCACAACTTCAGTAAAACCTGTTTCACACAGTAACGTGGGCTTTGGGGAAGGAAGAAGAAGAAAGCACTGTCAGGTACATGAGGGGAGTCAGGGCCAGAGGTGGACAGGATGTGCTGGAGATAAGATGGTCGGAAGGGACAAACCATTAAGAAATTTTTTGCAAGAAGTGACCAAAAAATACATTTTCACTGGAAATCTAGTTCATCCAGGAGTTGCCACAGTATGTGCGGTGGATGTTAGAGTGATTAATTTTGTTATTAAAGGAAAAAGACATCCTAGGAGGCCAGACATTTTACGGGCAATGGGTTAGTATTATAAGGTTGAAAATCCCCCATCCAAGAGGGAGGTGGTGTTTGGCTTTTCAGGAATAAGTTGGTGCTGGAAGGATGATGATGCTCCCTCCCAGGTCTTCCAAAGTGATGGGGCGCAGCAGTCCTGAGGCTCCAGGACTCCAGCTTCTGTCTCCAGGAGAATCTGTTCCCTGAAGGGAGGGCTGGAAACCCCATGACACCTTGGCCAGCCTCTGTGTCCAGTTCTCTGGGGAAATGACAACCTGGAATAACATCATAGAAACCATCTCCTGCCCTCTCGGTTTATACCCCTGGTTAGTGGATTCCTCCCCACCCTCCATTCTGTTTCATTCATTTCTGTTTTTTTTGTTTGTCTGTTTTTGTGTGTGTTTTTTTTTTTTTTTTTTTTTTTTTTTTTTAGGTACGTGGGCCTCTCACTGCTGTGGCCTCTCCCGTTGCTGAGCACAGGCTCCGGACGCGCAGGCTCAGCGGCCATGGCTCACAGGCCCAGCCGCTCCGCGGCATGTGGGATCTTCCTGGACCAGGGCACGAACCCGTGTCCCCTGCATTGGCAGGCGGACTCTCAACCACTGCGCCACCAGGGAAGCCCTCATTTCTGTTTTTATCTTTACTAATGCTTTCCTTCTATTTCCATGGGGATCATTTTGTTGTTATTTTTCTAAGCTCACTGTCCTTGAGCTAAACCTAACAACAAAGGATTGGCAAATCCGCAACCATAACGAGTAATGGTTCTCAGGAACTGGCAGAGCAAGCAGGACAAAGCAGCGTAAAAAGAGGATTTGGAAGATTTGAACATGCCAGTTAATAAGCTTGAAGATATGCATATGAAATTTTGAACCCAACAAATCTTCTTTTCAAACTCCTGTGGAACATTTAAAAATAGTAACCACTGATTAGACAACAAAGGAAATTTCAAAAAATCCCCCAAAGCCAAATAACATACAGGCCAACCGCAACAACAGCAAAATTTGTTAATTAAAACCAAACAAAACCGTAACTCTTAAATATCTCTTAAAGAAAAAAGATAATGCAAACTATGGATGCTATACCTTTTCACGTCTATAAGGCTATTAATTATAATTGTGAAGTTTTAGTCTGCTCTCTGCATTGTTTTTGTTTCCTCTGAGTTACTTTATTCGTTTGCTTATTTTAATCTTTGCCTTTAGAGTCTTTTCTTGTATATCATGATATTTCTGGCTATGTGTTCACATGCAAGGGTAAGGCACTAAAAGGCTCATTCAGTGTTTATTGCACATTTTGAGGGTTTATTGATGAATAAGCTTCATTTTGTGTCAAGGCACTGAAATAGCTCTTTTATTGGGAGAACTTGCCTAAGCCAGATGTCAGTATTTTCTCTTGGGTAAATCTCTTTTCCCAGCAAGGAACCTTCCAATCTTTGCACCAAAGATGAGAACACTAGCTACTGCCATCGTTCTGGTCAGGAAGGGCCACAAGGTTCAGAAGGCATTCTCTATCCTCTAATGCTCTAAGTCCTTTATTCATGTCATTAACAAAGTACTTCCAAGTTTTTATCTTGAAAGCAGAAGCAAGGGCAGAGAGACACTGCCCAGAGTTTGGAGTCAGTTGGTAGCAGAGGTGGAATTCCTTTCATCCACTACCAAGACGAGGATTAAATGCCCAGAGACTCACATGTTAGTGGCTGAGTTGGGGTTACTTCTGCTATAGATCCTCTGCTTATGTGAAGCCAAGTGCTTTCTGTGTTCCAGATGGAAAAGCCTCAGATTTTCCATCTGATGATGATTTCTTTCCTTGTTCTTAAGTTTGGTTTAAGTTCTGATTCAGTCATTTTAGTGAGGATTTGGGAGGCTGCATAGTAAATTCACGTGTTCAGTTCCTTGAATCATGAGTCCCAAATTATTTTGTTAGGACAGTTATAGCCTTTTACAAGTGTCCTGGTTTGGCTTCCTTCTGAGTAGAAGTGGAGCATCTTTCTCAGGTTCCCCAGTTGTCATAAGAATATGTGAACTTCTTTTTTTTTTTTTTTTGCGGTACGCGGGCCTCTCACTGTTGTGGCCTCTCCTGTTGCGGAGCACAGGCTCCGGACGCACAGGCTCAGCGGCCATGGCTCACGGGCCCATCCGCTCCGCGGCATATGGGATCTTCCCCGACTGGGGCACGAACCCGTGTCCCCTGCATCGGCAGGTGGACTCACAACCACTGCGCCACCAGGGAAGCCCAGAATATGCGAACTTCTTCAACACAGGTGCTGCATATTTAACTGGCTTTAAGGAAAAACTACACTCCAGGTATTTTTCATGGTAGATAAACCTGGATTTAAAGTTCTTCTATCATTAAAAGTTGTGACCTAAGTGTAGCAGTGTCAATGGAAGCTTTTCTGCTGAGCCTCTACTCTGAAAGCTTCCCCAGACTAAACAGACCAAGAGGGCTGAGTGCCCTGAAGCATACCCATTCCTGAAGAGGCCAGCGGCATTGAATGGGGTAAAGCTATCTGCTTATGTGGAGCGAACATGAAGAGGAATCCGCCTACGAACTCATAGTGTTTACAACGGTGCAGCTTTTCACAGCACATGTTATAGACCTCGAGGATGCATTTATTTCAGGAATAAATTTTTCCTGACTAAAAGGTTTGTTTTTACTTTGTAGCCAGTGAAGATTTAAGATTTTCTCTCTAATAGCAGCTAGAATACACAAAGCCCATTTCAGGGCCCATTCTGCACACTTACCATCATTCAGAGCCTTCAAAGTATGTATTTTTTTGTTGTTGTATCTTCTATCCAGGATCCAGGTGAATTTTCTTAATTTGTTTGCCCTTTCCCTAATTTTTTTTTTGGCCTAACTTTACATGTATTATTATTTTGCACGCTTCTTCGAATGAAGAAAGATAACCAATAAGTGATTTTTTCTCCTCTGCAATGTCTAACATAGTGCTTTGTTCGAAGGAACTTTGTATGTGACTGAAGAGATTCTTTATGATAATCTAGACAGTAGGAAGAGGAAGCAGAAGGTATTTCTGAGAGGAAGAGGTTGCATGTAATTCAGCATTTGGTATCCTTCATGTCAGATTCATTCTTACCAACTATAATGAGAAGGAAAATCTAAAATTAAGGTGAAGGCAAAGGTCACCCTGAAAGTGCCCAGGAATTGAAGCAATTAAGAACATGGTGTTTCAGCTCTGCCCTGTTCAAGAACCTAAACAGCACTCAGCTGTTTTTTATTTTTTGAAATTGAACTAATGCCTGTTGAGGTCCTACCTTTGGTCCAGTGGTTGTCACTGAGCGGGGTGAGTTTTTCCTTCAAGTACTCTCTAGCTTGTGTTTGTGATATTGTCTTAAAATTATCTATAGCAGTTCTTAAACTTTTCTGGGTCATTGGTACCTTTGAGAATCTGATCAAACCATGGCCTCTCCACCCAGAAAAATGCACATGCACACAACATTTTAACTGCCTTGGCAGGTTTATGTATTCCCTGGAGGCATCCAAAGAACTTAGGCTAAGAAACACCAGGATTTGGTTTTGTTTCTGACATGAACGCGTAGGCTGTCAAAACTCGGAATAAACTAGCTGATATTTCATTGTATGTCTTGATTAATTAGGAAGTGATAGATGAGGAATTTTTTCTACATCAATTCTCTTAAATACAAAAAACTGACAATAATGGCTAATGTAAGACTCCTGAGAAGGCAAGAAGGGTTAGAAGAATAGGAGACGTGGTTAACTTGAGATCAGAGAGAGGCACGGTTCCTACACGTAAAGGTTTGCAAAGCGTGGTCCCTTATTGGCAATATCCACATCACCTGGAACCTTGATAGAAATGCGAAATTAGGGGCCTCGTCCTGATTTACAGAATCAGAAGTGCTGTGGGTGGGTGGGCTTGTTTTAACCAGCGCTCCAGATGATTCTGATGCCAAAGTTGATAATCTCTGCGCTAACTCGCATGGAAGAGAGGAGCTGGTGTTAACGTTTCTGGTGGTTGGAATTTGAGAACGTGGAGCTTTGAAAGTCATAAGCAACCAACTGGAGATCAGGGATCTGGTCTGTTTTCTCATGTACAAGAAAGAAGGTAATTCATAGCCTTCTTTTTTCTAAAGGGTCAGGAAGCTATTCGAGGAGCCATTCGTTATCCGGATTATGTCGTCACGTCCACCTGAACTCTGGAGGGCGTCAGAAAGAAAAAGGATGGAAGGAAACGGAGGACAGTGGGTGCAGGAAGAAATGACGAGGGCCCAGGACTCCACTGCCGCCAACTATGCAACTACCGCCCAGGCAGTTCTCCTCCACCCGCCCAAGCCCCCAGTCCCCACACACAGCTCGGATGGACAGACACTCCAACACTGCCGCCCACTTCCGGGCCCCAGCCAATAGCTACTCAAAGTGCTCAGCCAGTCAGCGCCCCTGGGCTCCTTCCGGCGTTCGGCGTGCTGCCCTGGAAACGGGATGGGCTAATCCAAACGCGGAGGGGTGCAGAACTCGCAAGGCCGGTCGCCGACGCTCTGAGCCCTGCACTTTTTACCCCGACCTAGGGTAGATCGGTGGACTCGTCCTAACGCTGGGCGCGAGGCGGTGTCACTTCCAGGCCCCAGCCAATGGGAAGCGAAACTGCTCAGCCAATCAGCGCCCTGCGCTCCTTCCGGCGTTCTGCGTGCTGCCCTGGAGACGGGCAGGCCGAATGCAAACACAGAGGGGTGCTAGACCTGCACGGCCTCACGCTGTCGGCCTTGCTCCATTGCTTCGCCCCTGGCTTTTGGCCAGTGGACTCGTCCTAAGGGGTCGGGGGCGAGACGCGCGCACTGGCGGCAGGCCTCCAGTGGACCTGCGGCTTCTCCCCACAGAGCTAGAAGGTGAGCGGTAGTGCCGTTTTTAAAGTGGGTTCCTGTGTCTTTCAGCGTTTGTTGGAGAGACTAGGCCTGCAGGGGAGCTGCCCACCACCCTCCCTCCCTCCGTGGACCCTGTGCCCTCAGCGCCCCCTCTCTCTCTTCGGGTTCTGCTTTGTGTTTGTGTTAAACCCCGCACAACTTTTGGTTCAGGGTACGCGGGACACCTATTCTAGACCTGGGTTCGGGAGACGCGCTTTATAGACGCCCCGTATTCGGAGTTTTATACCTTAAAACGCTGACTTAGCTTTCCGGGTTCTAAGCCGGCCTCGCTGACTGATGTCGGTGGACGTGGGGAGGCAGTGAAAGCCGCCAGTTCGCTGGCCGCGATCTACTTGGGGTGGGGAGGAGAGGGTGTTTACGTAGAGACTCAGAGCCTACACTTTCGACGTCAGACCACGCTCAAAGCTTGCAGTTGATTTGGTCCGAAAAGTGTTGCGAGGAGGAGCACTTGTTTAGTGCTTAGCATAGTGCCCGCCGCCTTTTGTGCCCTCGGGAAAGGTTGACTTCGCCTGCGGTTTTCAAAGGTAGCGCGCATCCGGACGGCGAGTTAAAACGCAAAATTGCTGGACCCTGTTTCGAGAGTTTCTGATTCAGTAGATCTGGGCCCAGGGCGAGAATTTGCATTTCTATCGAGTTTCCTGGTATTGCTGATTGCCGCTAGAGAGGGAGTTAATGATTTGAAGGTGGGGATGATTAAGAGGAGGGTTCACTCATGTCTTTACCAGCATGCTGTTACCACCTGAACCGTTTCAGAGTTTGTTGAATGTAGGCTCTGTCCGCTGAATCTTAAATGCTTCAGTTGCTCGTATGTGTGAATTCCTCTGACTTCTGGCTTCTCAGATGATACCTAGGTGAACTTGTAGATTAAAAGAGACTTAAAAATGCGCCATGCTTTTAGAAAATGTGGAAGACTAAACTCTGGTGTCTGGGAATGCACACTACAGTGAGAAAACTATAAAGAAACGCATCAAAGTCCGGAGAGTGAGATTACTTTTGGGGAGTAGGAGTTGTTATGGTCCTAGGCTCAGGGAAGGGATTCTGGGGTCGCTGGCAAAGTGCTATTCCTGACCTGAGTGATGATTATGAGGATGTCTCTCTTACAATAATTCATTAAAGTATACATTTATTTTGTGGGTTTTTCTGTATTTGTGTTTCATTTTACAAGTTGAGGTTACAAATGTTAAAAAAAAATGCATATTAGGAAGTCTAAGGTGAGGAACATCCCTGGAGTGAGTCAAAAAGAACCTTAGTCGCGGGCTTTCAAATTTGGAAGATAACTTAAACTTAGAAGACCATCTGATCCAATTCTTATTTTAGCCTAAGGAAGTTGAGCTCTCAGAATCGGGAAGTGCTGCAGGTAATAAACGCTCGTCTAAACCCAGTTTGTAATTGATGTGTTTTGTTAATTTCAGCTGCCTGCTCTGCTCAGGTGCCTCTATTCAGTGAAAGATTGAGGACGTGAATTTGGCCTGACTCAAATTCAAAATTTTAAGATTTTATTTTTTTTTTGTGGCCTAAAACCTTATTGTCAAGGAATCACTTACTCATCTTACATAAAAACTTATTATTTCAACATCTTATTCTGATGTATCCTAATGTACCAATTCGTGAACATTTAATTAAGGTATCTGGTGATTTTTTTTTTGCCACATAATTACTCCTGTTAAGGCTGCATTTTAGTGGGTCAGGACTCAGCACTGGTTCTGTTTACCTGAACCAAAAGACTGGCACACATTTCTCCAGGAAAGATGGGTTTATTTGGCATCAGCAGGGAATCCCAATTCAGGGTGTGTAACCATGACAAGCCACTGTGCAATTCCCCAGCATGGCAGGAAAGGCGAAAGCTTTTTTAGAGATGAAAAGGCAGTTGGGAGGGCTGTAATAAACAAAGAATCCATGGCTTTTCATTGAGTTGAGTCCTTGCCAGCAAAGGAGAGGAATCTTTCTTCTTCTCGTTGGGCTCTGCTATCTTTGCAGGGCATGAGAGCTCCCCGCTTCTGGTCTTCTGACTCTAATTGAGGTTTCTGTTTATTAGTTTTTTACACTTCTCCATTTTGATCAAGATTTTTCTCTGAAAGCATTGCTGATCAAGAGTCAGGTTTTCTAGTTTCAGGGGCTTTTTGTCCCTCAGTGTCGGGAAGTATCTTTCCTGGGTGTAGTGTCTCAAGTTGGAGGGAAAGTGCACAGATAGGAAACTATTAAGGTCACAAGTAACAAGGAAAGGTAGGAGGGAGAACTCTCAGGCACTTTTAATCTAAAATCCATATGTTGTCAAGATGATAGACATTGGCGATCCTCTGAAGTCTTAGGCCATCATCAAAGGTTTGGCTACTGTCTGGTTAGGCCATTCAAAATGGCTGTTCTCTGCTCTCTGTACACGCCCAGCTTGACCAGTCCCTGCTTCACTCACATGACTATCCAATCATCTTAATTATAGAGGTTAATTAGTCCCTGGTAACTGATGAGCCCATCTGATGTCAATTCCCGCCCCCATAAATGGTAGCCTCCTCCTCCTTTGAGTAGTGAAGAGTGCTGCCGTGTCCTGTCCTGCCTGCTGTCTGCCATACGCGGTTGGGTGTCACTCCAGGACCTTGCTTCAGGCATGTAAGATCCTCTGTCCAGTAAGCCATTTATGTCTCTGTCACTGAGTCTGGGCTCTTCGAGGCTTGGCAGCTACAAGGCTTGCAGGCCTGAGGGGTGCAGCCTAACAGTGGCAACCTTCCAGCAGGTCTGATCTGGATATCTTGGGAAAGCTATCTCATCAGATACTGTCTGCTTCAATTCCGGGAAATCTTTACTTTCAGGTCACCAGAGGATGTGCAGGTCCAGTCAGAGGGCGGTGCTTCCTTTAGATG
This sequence comes from Pseudorca crassidens, assembly GCF_039906515.1. Taxonomy (NCBI): domain Eukaryota; kingdom Metazoa; phylum Chordata; class Mammalia; order Artiodactyla; family Delphinidae; genus Pseudorca; species Pseudorca crassidens. The sequence goes on from NC_090305.1 coordinate 61,529,702, forward strand.
TATTGTGAATCCAAGAGTTGTATTCCTTGGAGTTTGGTGGCACAAGGGTTGGTTACTAGTACTTGATAGGGGCCTTTCCAGTGATGCTGAAGACAGTTCTTCTGGAAGTGTCTTTTCCAGTAAATGAAATCTCCAGGTTGCAAGGTGTGATGCTTAAGGTCTTCGTGTCCTGAGGGTGCCTGGTAAAAAGACTGCCCTACCGGGCTTCCCTGGTGGCGCAGTGGTTAAGAATCTGCCTGCCAATGCAGGGGACACGGGTTCCAGCCCTGGTCTGGGAAGATCCCACATGCCACGGAGCAACTAAGCCCGTGCACCACAACTACTGAAGCCCGTGTGCTTAGAGCCTGTGCTCTGCAATAAGAGAAACCACCGCAACGAGAAGCCGGCACATTGCAACAAAGAGTAGCCCCTGTTTGCTGCAGCTAGATGAAGCCCGCACACAGCAACAAAGATCCAGCACATCCAAAAATAAATAAAATAAGTAAATTTAAAAAGACCGCCCTACCAAAACATGTTTTTTTTTTTTTCCTGCGGTACGCGGGCCTCTCTCACTGTTGTGGCCTCTCCCGTTGCGGAGCACAGGCTCTGGATGCGGAGGCTCAGTGGCCATGGCTCACGGGCCCAGCCGCTCCACGGCATGTGGGATCTTCCCGGACTGGGGCACGAACCTGTGTCCCCTGCATCGGCAGGCGGACTCTCAACCACTGCGCCACCAGGGAAGCCCATCATGGTTATATTTAATAGAGACAGTTAGACCTTTCAATGTTGGAGTATCTCTCCTTTTATTAATTGTGGGTAGTAAGAAGCAGGGGACAAGTGCTTTGGGTGTCCCGTGATGATCTCAAAGTTTGAGAGTTTCTGAATTCCAAAAGGGGTGGATCTGAGATTTAGAAGAACCAACAGCAATGCTTTTGGCTAAGGTGTTTGGAGGGTCTTTACACATTTAGCCAATTGAGTCTTCATAATGCTGTTAGTACGTTCAACTAAACCAGAGGATTGAAGATGGTAAGTAAAGTGTAAGTGTTGTAAAACCAGCTGAACAGTGCACACTTGTTGAAGCACCTGGCCTGTGAAATGGGCTACTTGATTACTATGAAGTTTGAGAGGAGTTTCCCAAGTAGCGATACTCTTTTCCAAAAGGACTTTAGCCACGTTAAGAGGCAGTAGGCTGTCTGCAAGGGAAGTCCAGTGAAAAGGTACAGACCGTGACTAAAGCATACTTCATTCACTAGATGAAGTTTTATGAAATCCATTTGCCAGACCTCAAATGGTCCATCATGCAGATGAAGATGTCCCAGGGCAGTACGCACAGGCCTACATGGGTTGTATTTTGACAAGTGAGGTAGGCACCTTTTGTGGCGTTCTTAATGTTTCCGCAGCAATATTGATTCATGAAGGCTCTCATTTTGTCAGTAGACTGATGCTTTAATGCATGTACAGTGGTGAGGAGTGGGGATCTTGGTCTCCCATAGAACTGTTGTTACTTAGTTCAAACCAGAGCTTTCTGTTCTATCAAACCAACAGTTGCTGAATTTCTAATTTTTTTTAAGTCAGCAGGCAGCTTTCTTTTATTTATTTTTATTATTTATTTATTTAATTTTGGCTGCATTGGGTCGTCGTTGCTGCGTGTGGCCTTTCTTTAGTTGCCGCGAGCGGGGGCTACTCTTCGTTGCGGTGCGCGGGCTTCTCATTGCGGTGGTTTCTCTTGTTGTGGAGCGCGGGCTCTAGGCGCGCGGGCTTCAGTAGTTGTGGCGCACAGGCTGTAGAATGCAGGCTCAGTAGTTGTGGTGCACGGGCTTAGTTGCTCCGTGGCATATGGGATCTTCCCGGACCAGGGCTCGAACCCGTGTCCCCTGCATTGGCAGGTGGATTCTTAACGACTGCGCCACCAGGGAACCTCCTGAATTTCTAATCTTGTTTTTCCTTTTCTGAGGCCAACTGTTGGGCCTTTCTAGCCAGTTTTTCTAAATTATCATTTGGAGAAATATCTCTTTGGACCATGACAGAGGTTTGGCTGTCGTTGGTCCCTTTAAGGGCAGCATTCCTTGCAGAAATAGCAGCAAGGTGATTTCCTTTTGCTTCCAGAGAATCAAGCTTAGAATGCCCTGGAATCTTAATAGCTAAAGCGGCAGGTAAGAGTATTGCATTCAATAATTCCTGAACATAGGGGCCACTTAAAATTTTATTTCCGCTGGAAGTAAAGAAGCCACATTGCTTCCCCAACATTCCAAAATCATGAGCTACTCTAAAAGCATATCTACTGTCAGTGTAAATATTGACACTTTTGTCCTTGGCTAAACTACAAGCCCCTGTAAGGGTGTATAATTCAGTATGTTGGGCTGAAGTAGCCATAGGTAAAGATGCTGCCTCAACAACATCAAAAGGAGTTGCAATAGCATACCCAGCAAAGTATTTGCCATTGTCACCTTTAAAATAACCATCAGTGAACCATGAGAAGTCACGTTTACCCAGTGGAATTTCCTATAGAACCATGAGGTGATTCGTGTGGAGAGGTACTTTGGTGGAGGAGGGGAGAAGAGTAGCCAGGTTAAGTTATTACAACAATAAAAGAGTTATGGGAGAGGCAGTTAACAAAAGGATTTCATAGGCGGTGAGGAGGCCAGCTGATAAACGTTGAGTGTAATGAGAATTTAGGAGAGCTTCTATTGCATGAGGTACAGATGGTTAAAGGGGATCCCGCATGATTTTCCCAGTGGCCTTAACCAAAGGGCAGTGGCTGTAATGGCTCTAAGGCAAAGGGGTATCCCTGTGCCACAGGGTCCAGTTGCTGTTTATAATACCCTTTGGGCTGATGGTGGTCTCCATGGTTTTGGGTGACTACCCCAAGGGCATGCTCTTCCTTTTCGTATACAAAAAAGAAAAAGGGAATATGATAATGGGGATGCCCAGGGCAGGTAGGTTCATCAAACTCTATTTTAAGGCCTTGAAGGCTGTGTCTTGTGGTCCTTCTCAAAAGATGGGGTTGAGGTTGTTATTGTTGAGTAAAACATGTAGCGATTTGGCAGTAAGAGAAATTTGGGATCCAATTTCTGCAGTAACCAACTAGCCTGAGAAAACGTCACAGCTGGTGCTTAGTTTTGGTTTTGGGAAATGTAGGCTGCCATGAAGTCTATCTGGGTCTAGGTATAGTCCTTTTTCTGATATTAGATGCCCTAAATATCAAACCTGGGTTTGGGCAAATTGTAGTTTTTCTTTGGTGACCTTATGTCCCTTTAAGGCCAAAAGCTTTAGGAAGTGGATGCTATCTTCCTGCGTTTCTGTTTATTAATTCAAAAAAAATTTTTAATTGAAATATAGTTGATTTACAATGTTGTGTTAATTTCAGATGTACAGCAGAGTAATTCAGTTAAACATGTTTGTTAATTTTTTACAGTTCTTTTTAATGAGTGGGTTTCAGGGAGGAGAGGAATGTAAAAGGGACTTAGTAAAACTGTTTCTTAAAATAGATATTATCTGTACCTTTTTTGGGTTTGATTGATTTAAATTCAAAACTATCCCACATTTTTTCTACTTAGAATTTAGAAATTTCGCTGTTAATAGTTTGATTTCTTATTTGATCTAGATACCAGGTTTATAATCCAAATTACTAAATGTAATTACTAGCCTATAAGTGTTCTTAATTTTTATTTTGGCTGCATTGGGTCTTTGTTTTGTGCGGGCTTCTCATTGCGGTGGCTTGTTGCGGAGCACGGGCTCTAGGCACATGGGCTTCAGTAGTTGCAGCACATGGGCTCAGTAGTTGCTGCACATGGGCCTTAGAGTGTGTGGGCTTCAGTAGTTGTGGTGTACGGGCTCTAAGGCACGCGGGCTCAGTAGTTGTGGCTCGCGGGCTCTAGAGCGCAGGCTCAGTAGTTGTGACGCAGGGGCTTAGTTGCTCCACGGCATGTGGGATCCTCCTGGACCAGGGCTCGAACCCATGTCCCGTGCATTGGCAGGCAGATTCTTAACCACTGCACCACCAGGGAAGTCCATGAGCCTATAAGTTTTTATAGTAGAATTTTTCCCATCTTGCAGTAAGTTTTAATTTCACTGGAAGTTGGAATCAGAGTTATTCCTAGATTCTTAGATTAATGGTTTCCTATACCAAGATAGGGGTCAGTAAACTATTGCCTACCGGCTAAATCTTGCTCCTCTGTCTGTTGCTGTATGGCTTATAACTAAAGATGAATAAGTTCTGGAGATATAATGTACATCATCGTGATCATAGTCAGCAAAAATGTACTATGTACTTTGAAGTTGCTAAGAGACTAGATCTTAAATGTTCTTGCCAGAAAAAAGAAATAATTATGTGATGAGATCGTTACCATCATAGCATTACTTAACACTATTATAATGTATAAATGTATCAACACGTTGTACCCTTTAAACTTACATGCTGTTATATGTCAGTTATACCTCAGTAAAAGTATTGAGATAAAATTCACATACTATAAAATTCACCCCTTTAAAATTGTACAATTCACTGAATTTTAGTGTATTTACAAAGTTATACAACCATCCACATTATCTAATTCTAGAACATTTTATCTGCCCCCAAAGAAACCCCATACCCATTAATTTATTGCTCTTTTACGTTCTGTTTCATAGGGATTTTGCTATGTTCTGACTTCCTGGGTACCATACAGAAACATAAGCTGTTTTTAAAGAGGATATCTTACTGCTTGGATAATTTCTGGGAAGTTTTATGTAGTCTAGCATGTATAATCCTCTCAAAGAGATGCCATTTTAAAAGATGTTTTTGGTTGAGTAAATAACTTTATGTTGGAAATATGTTTAATATATCAAGTCCATTATTTTATTTCAGTTTTAATTAAAAATCTAGACTAGTGGGCTTCCCTGGTGGCGCAGTGGTTGAGAGTCCTCCTGCCGATGCAGGGGACACGGGTTCGTGCCCCGGTCCGGGAAGATCCCACATGCCGCGGAGCAGCTGGGCCTGTGAGCCATGGCCGTTGAGCCTGCGTGTCCGGAGCCTGTGCTCCGCAACGGGAGAGGCCACAACAGTGAGAGGCCTGCATACCGCAAAAAAAAAAAAAAAAAGCTAGACTAGTAAAAGACTACATCAAATTGTTATTCACTCAGGAATATTAGGGGATTTTTCTTGGCGAAGAAAATGAACTCATTATCCTTGATAATGATGTGGATGTTTAAAAAAAAAATTCTTGATTTAAAACAGGAGTTGGCAAACTTTTTCTGTAAAGGGCCAGATAGTAAATATTTTAGAGGGTGTGCAGGCCATAGGGTCTCTGTTACAACTACTCAACACTGCCATAGTAGCCTGAAAGCATCCTTGGGCAATATATAAATGATTGAGCATGGCTATGTTCCAATTAAGTTTAATTTATAGAATAGGCAGCAGGCTGGATTTGGCCCAGGAGCCAGTAATTTGCTCAGCCAGTAGTTTATTTGCTTCGAATAATATTTGGATTGACGCCAGTCCTTACGGATTAGATAGATGTACTATCATTCCATATTTGTTTATAGAGTGTATTCACAGACATTGTCTCATTTCTCATCATTTGGGTTTAGGTGGGGCATATTACCCCATTCATTATACAGATATTGACACAAAGTGCTTTCCAGTGTAACAGAGAAAGTAAGAGAGGTATCAAGATACACTGGCTGAAATCTCATTCATTCCCTGATTTTGTTCCATGTGTTGGAAATAGCTGTCATTTTCATTATTTTTATTAAAGTCTTGTGACTAGGGTGTTGAATATTAGTTTGTGAATTGTTTATTTTTTTCTTTTTTTCATTCTATGAAAAAGACTTGTATTCAACATTTGTAGGCGAATATTTTGAATTTATAGAATTATTAGATTTATTTACATATTAAATAGCTTAGGCTAATTAATCATGCAACTAGCTTGCATTTTTAAAAAATAAATTTATTTATTTATTTGGCTGTTATTTGGTGTTCGTTGCTGTGTGCGTACTTTCTCTAGTTGCAGTGAGTGGGGGCTACTCTTAGTTGCGTGGGCTTCTCATTGCGGTGGCTTCTTTTGTTGCACGGCATGGGCTCTAGGTGCGTGGGCTTCAGTAGTTGTGGCTCACGGGCTCAGTAGTTGTGGCTCGCAGGCTCTAGAGCGCAGGCTCAGTAGTTGTGGTGCACGGGCTTATTTGCTTTGCGGCATGTGGGATCTTCTCAGACCAGGGCTTGAACCCACGTCCCCTGCATTGGCAGGTGGATTCTTAACCACTACGCCACCAGGGAAGTCCCAAGCTTGCATTTTTAAGTGCCATTTTTGTTTACTTTTTAGGAGCTAGAGATGCTATTAGGCTGCCATTTCATCAAACGTGAGAAGTCAGCCCAGAGATGGAAAACTTCATTCTGTATGAAGAGATTGGCAGAGGAAGCAAGACAGTTGTCTACAAAGGGCGACGGAAGGGAACAATCAATTTTGTAGCTATTCTCTGTACTGATAAGTGCAAGAGACCTGAAATAACCAATTGGGTAAGTCAAGTATGTTTCCCTCCCTTTGGGAAAAGACAGAGTTATGATCAGATAGAATAAGTAGTATGTAAACAGAAGCCATTGAACTCACTATAGCAAATGGCACATTTTCAGTTTGGAATGGGCAGCCTTTTCTCTGTAGTGCCACCAATCCTGAATAATGACTAATAAACATACCCAAGTAATTAGCAACTTAGGTTTTTGTTGTTTGTTTTTGTAAGAGTCAGAGAAAATATACTCTATTAGATCACTTACTTTTAAATTTAGTATATGATTATGAAGCTTTCCAAAGGAAGGACATTGGGTGAGAGTGACTTGGGTTTGCAATAGCTGTACCAACTTTACAGCCCAGGCTCCTTGGACCAAATCTAGCTTTTTTTTTTCCAACTTTATTTTAATTGCGGTAAAATACACATAAAATAAAATTTATCATCTTAACCATTTTAAAGTATACAGTTTGATATTAAATACATGCATATTGCTGTGTAGCCATCACCATTTTATATGAGGTAACTTTCAGAAACAAAGTACAAAGGTGATTGCCGGAGGCCAGGGAAAGGGGAAATGGGGAGTTATTGTTTGATGTGTATAAAGTTTCAGTTCTGCAAGATGGAAAGAGTTCTGGACAGTTCAACAATCAAACTCTTGGTATTTTCCCAAAAAGAGTTGAAAACTTATGTCCACACAAAAACCTGCACACATGTTTATAGTAGCTTTATTCATAATTGAAGCAATCAAGGTGCGCTTCAGTAAGTGAATGAATAAACAAACTGCTACATATATGCAATGAAATACTGTTCAGTAATAAAAAGAAATGGGCTATCAAGCCACAAGGAGACACAGGAACCTTAAATGCACGTTGTTAGGTAAGAGAAGCTGATCTGAAAGGCTACATACTGTATGATTCCAACCATATGACATTCTGGAAAAGGCAAAAGTATGGAAACAGTAAAAAGATGAGTAGTTACCAGAGTTTGGGGGGCGGGGGGAGGAGTGGGAAGGATGAATAGGCGGAGTACAGAGGATTTTAGGGCAGTGAAACTCTTCTGTATGATACATGTCATTACATATTTGTCCAAGCCCATGAAATATACACTCTTTTCCACAGAGGCTATACCATTTAATATTCCCACCAACAGTGCAAGGGATCCCATTTCTCTACATCCTTGCAGGCACTTGTTATTTTCTCTGGTTTTTTTTTGGTTGGTTTGGTTTGGTTTTTGTTTGTTAAAACAGCCATCCTCATGTGCATGAGGAGGTGTTGGCTTTTGAAAGGCGTGTGAACAGTTAAGGGAAGACAGGTATATGGGTGGCAAGGTGCACAGTAGTTGGTAGATTTGGAGCTGGGGACATGAGGAATTTCTCTTCTGATTAGGATTTCTCTGAGGTGAAAATCTAAGCCTTCAGTTAGGAGATGGGGGAAGGGGAAGGCAGTGTTCTAGAAAAGAGGAAAGAAAAGGTGTGAATTAGTCACCTGGAGAACAGACCAGCTGGGGCCATTTGAGATTGGGACTCATTAGTGGAAGGTAGCTCAGTCAGCGTGGTTTGTGTCTGCTTAAGTGCCTTGGGTGTACGCAGAGCGTGTGGAGGGTTGAATTGAACTGGAATAGCAGTACTAGAGCAAGTGAGCTGGAAAGTGAGTGAGTGGTGATCATGGACTAGGATGTGTGGAAGAGATTTTGGAGAGAATACAGTTATCAGTAAAAAGAAAAAATATAGGGCTTCCCTGGTGGCGCAGTGGTTGAGGGTCCGCCTGCGATGCAGGGGACACGGATTCGTGCCCCGGTCCTGGAAGATCCCACATGCCGCGGAGCGGCTGGGCCCGTGAGTCGTGGCCGCTGAGCCCGTGCGTCCAGAGCCTGTGCTCCGCAACAGGAGAGGCCGCAACAGGAGAGGCCACAACAGTGAGAGGCCCGCGTACCGGAAAAAAAAAAAAAGAAAAAGAAAAAAATCTAGCAATGCTGTCCAGTAGGAATATAATGGGGGTTACAGACATTTTTATTTATTTTTTATTTTTGGCTGTGTTGGGTCTTCGTTGCTGTGTGAGGGCTTTCTCTAGGCGGTGAGCGGGGGCTACTCTTCGTTGTGGTGCACGGACTTCTCATTGTGGTGGCTTTTCTTGTTGCAGAGCACGGGCTCTAGGCGCGCGGGCTTCAGTAGTTGTGGCACACGGGCTCTAGAGCACAGGCTCAGTAGTTGTGGCCCGTGGGCTTAGTTGCTCCACAGCATGTGGGACCTTTCTGGACCAGGGATCGAACCTGTGACTCCTGCATTGGCAGGTGGATTCTTAACCACTGCGCCACCAGGGAAGTCCTTGTGGTTACAAATCTAATTTTAAAGTTCATAGTATCTACGATGAAAAAGGAAAAATCAGTGGAATTCATTTTATTAATATATATTACGTAATCCAGTATATACAAAGTGTTATTATTTCAGCGTGCAACCAGTATAAAGTTATCGAGATATTTTTCTAATTTTGATGTTAAGTGTTGAGCATCTGGTGTGTATTTTACACTTGGGGCTCGTCCCAGCTCAGACCAACTGCTCCTCAAAAGAGCACAGTAGCCATCTGTGGTGAGTATTGGCCGCTGTATCTCCTGCATTGGCCAGCGCAGGCTGCAGATGGGTGGTTGCGGTGAGGGTGGAGGGTGAGATTGGCAGCCCAGCGTCTGGAAGAGTGGGTACTTGGTATGTACTGAGTGTTGAGTGTACAGGAGGGTCCGGAGGGGTGTGCTGTGGCCTGAATTCTGTCGGGATTTATGTACCTCTTTTATTTTTTCACTAGGACCTTCCCTTTTCTGTGACAGAATCAGCAGAGATCCCTTTAAACTTGCTCACTGAGGGTTCTCCGCATTTTCTGTTGGCCTTATATTAGGGATCTATTACAAGGTGCTCTTCAAATTCTTTCTTAGTCACTCTGATGCTTGGTTTTCTACTCATCTGTCTTCTAAGTCATGTAGATTCATTTTCCTTTATTTTTGGTACAGTATGAGCCCACCTAATTGTTCCTAGAGTGTGCCAAATTCCATTTCTTTTTTTTTTTTTTTAATATTTATTTATTTATTTGGCTGCGCCGGGTCTTAGTTGCGGCACATGGGATCTTTTTTTCTTTTTTTTAGCTGAGGCATGCAGGATCTAATTTCCTGACCAGGGATCGAACTCAGGCCTCCTGCATTGGGAGCATGGAGTCTGAACTACTGGACCACCAGGGAAGTCCCCAAATTCCATTTCTAAAACGGGGAGCTCTGTATTTCTACTAATTATGGGCCCGTTAGCATGTGTTGAGTGACAGTAGAATTTGTAATTTTTTTTCTTTTTTAAAGAAAATCAGAAAGCAAGGGTGCAAAGCACTTTGGTAAGTTAGTCATCAGCAATCCTGAGTCTTGATGGTTCGCATACATTTTTGTGGTTTTTAGTTCCTATATTTAATGGGAATTTTAAAGGGAGAAAGCAAAAATTCCAGAAGCAACTTAGCGTTTTTAAACGGACAGGCTTTTGCATCTTTATTGTTGAGTTTTGAATTCACTCTTGTTTTTGGTGCATAAGTATTCTTATAATCTAATGGAAATGTACATTTTAAGATCAGTATGTTCATTGTAATCATTCCTCTTTTAAGAATCTAGGTGAATTAATATTAGAATTCACTAAGGATATGCTGAAAAAGAAAATAGAAGGCTTTGAGAGTTCTTTTCAATATTGTAAAAGTAATACACTGTCATTATAGGAAATTTGAGAATATAAAGAACTGAATAGAAGGAAAGAGCAGCATTGTTGTATCACCCGAAGGCAATCATTGTTCTTTTTGGTTTGTTTCTTGTCTTTTTTTCTATGGGCTTTTAAAAAATTTTCTAATCATGGTATTACATAATTTTATTTCTTGCTTTTTTCACTTAACATTATAACGTCATTTTTCCATGTTATAAAATTCAACAAATACTTTAATGTTAGCCTAATAATAATTATTAATATACAACTTATTTCACTATTATTGTATTATTGAGCCTTTAGGTTATTCTTACTTAAAGGTTTTTTTTTGTTTCCTTTAAAATTATTTCTTTTTTCCTCATGAAAGTACTGGGTACTTAATATAGGAGATAGAAGATGAGAAGTAGAAAGAATTTAAAAACACGAGTAATTCTACTCATAACGGCAGCTATTTTGATGTATATCTTCTGGTCATGTTTCCTATGAATATTCTTTTGTGATGTTAATTTACACAAATACACAAAACTTTTGTACAAGGTTTTGTTTGTTTTTAAAGACTGTATATTGAATTAGCATTTTTCCATGTCACCAGCCTTCTTAACCATCATTCTTAATGTCTGTATAGAATTCCACTGAATAAATTCCAGTGTTTTCTTATTTATTTCCCAGTTGTGTATTTAGGTGTTTCTTAATAGATGCAAGGGTTTAAGAACTTTTTTATTTTAGTGTGAATGCTGTGTGTTTTTATAGGTTCGTCTCACCCATGAAATTAAACACAAGAATATTGTAACTTTTCATGAATGGTATGAAACCAGTAATCATCTCTGGCTAGTCGTGGAACTCTGCACAGGTAAGGTCATGTAAGAAGTGCTACGATTGTAGCCACAATATATAGTTTTGAAAAAACATATGCAGTTTTTTTTTTTTATAAATTTATTTTATTTTATTTATTTTTGACTGTGTTGGGTCTTTGTTGCTGTGCGTGGGCTTTCTCTAGTTGTGGCGAGCAGGGGCTACTCTTCGTTGCAGTGAGTGGTCTTCTTGTTGCGGTGGCTTCTCTTGTTGCAGAGCACAGGCTCTAGATTCGCGGGCTTCAGTAGTTGTGGCACGCGGGCTCAGTAGTTGTGACTCATGGGCTCTAGAGCGCAGGCTCAGTAGTTGTGGCGCACGGGCTTAGTTACTCTGCGGCATGTGGGATCATCCCAGACCAAGGCTCGAACCCGTGTCCCCTGTTTTGGCAGGTGGATTCTTAACCACTGTGCCACCAGGGAAGCCCTGATATAGTTTTTGCTATTTTCCATTTTTCTTCTATTACAGATATAAGCAGTGTTGATACTATTGAGTACGTTAACTTGAACACCTATTGCTTGATAGATATTAGGGACTGGAAAAGGGTAAAGGTGTTTGGTAGGAGGAAGACATGTAAAATTCAATTTGGGGTTAACTTTACTTTGGTATAAAATAATGCTAAATCACCTGTATAACACTTAGAAATATTTTTTAGTGATTATTGATCAAAAAAGCTTTCCCATTCAGTAAAAACAAAGTATTTTAGGTCAACTAGCTATTAGCTAATTAGTTTATAAAGTGCTTATCTTTTTATGCAAACGATACTTGCTCTTAAAAACTTAAGGAATATGGAAAAATACAAAGATGAATCAACAAATACCACCACCTAGCAATAATTAGAGATAACATGTTATAGCTCTTGCTTGCTATAACTTTCTAGGACTATATACAGGAAGAAAGGTGACTAAATACATAGATACTGTATTATCTGGGCTTTCAGTTCCAGTGTCTTTAGGAAAAAATGTAACAAGTACCATGGTTAGTGTACTTCTAGTTATACACTGAGTAATAATAAATCATTAAATATTAGATGAAATATAATTATTTATAGCTTTATGAATCTCCTACATACTGGTACTTAGGATTTAATGCAATCATTAAAGAGGTTATTTGGAATAATTTATTTGCCTTTTATTTTTCTGAATCAATAGGAGGAGTCTGTGGTTTAATTACTTTCATGAGATGTACACACTTTTGAGGTAGTCAGGGCACTCAACCTGTTTTACTTTTTGCTTCAGCTGTTATTTGTGACCCCTGGCCATTGTAATAGCCTAACTCTAATTTATGCCTGTGTTTGGAATGGTTCCTCACCCGCCAAACAAAATGAACAGACCCCAACATACTCCTACCTTCATTGCACTAATTCTGATTGAACTTTCAGATGCCAGCTAAGACTTCACTTTCTCTGAACTTGACTCCTGTTATAATCTTGACCCTAAAAAAAAAAAAAAAAGGCTTGTTTCTGGCACTTAGATGATAGGAGATGTGAGTGGGACCCTGGTAGGGTATAGAAATGGAATTTGCAGTGTGTCTGCCATTGGCCTTTTATTTCATCAGTGGTGTACATCAGAGTTTGTGATTTTCTAACTATTGAGGAAGAGCACCTTTTTTTGTTATGCAGTTCTTGTAGAATGTGACCTAACTTTGCACAGGAGTAAACATAACTGTACTTTGCACAGTGTGATTAAAGTGCACAGCTTAGGTTAGTATTTAACACTAATTTTTGTAGCTGTTTCTTGCCTGAGGGATCTGGAGTGAGAAATCACAGCACCAGAGTGATTCTCCCTTCATCCCACTGGCTTATTTATTGACTATTCTTACAGTCTGAGCAGTCATTCTCCCTGAGCTGGCTCTGGAGCGTGGAGGTTTTTATTTACGGTGCTTGGACCACTGTTTGTTAACATGTATGTTTCCCCTGCCAGCCTGTCCAGGTATACTGATTTGATCATGTTTTAATGCTCAGGTCCCAGCATGGAACCTCCCAGAGGCACTGTGTAATATTGGTGGGTTAAAGTGGGTGATTTTAATCAACTTGCAGGTGGTTCCTTAGAAATGGTTATTGCTCAAGACGAAAACCTCCCAGAAGATGTTGTAAGAGAATTTGGGATTGACCTGATTACTGGATTACATCATCTTCATCAACTTGGCATTCTCTTTTGTGACATTTCTCCTGGGAAGGTAATTCATGAAAGTTTGGCTTTCCTGTTTGTGTTTCAATTCATAGGGCTTCCTCAAAGATGTTTTTATTTTTAGATACAATTTTGATACAGAACATCTTGAAATTTTAAGTTAACGTTTTTTTTAAACAAAAGGAAGTACATAGTACTATGTTTTAGGTTCCTATTTAGCTACCTATTGAAGTAGCTTTTAGAAAGGGAAGTCTCCCCTCCTTTCAGGGTCCTTTGAGTAATTATCATTGCTCTTGAGGTATATGGTGAATGATGAGCTCAACAGGTCTGTAAAATAAGATTCCTTGCTCTTAAATTATAGTACACAGTTATGAGCCATTATTTTAGTTTGATGATGACATTATTCGCTATGTATGTATGATTCCTGATGTTATGGATCAAATATTTTTCTTTTCTGGTAAAACTAATTAACCATAAGTAGACGTGCTTCAGTGTAGTAGAGTCACAAAACCTGCTTAGAGCCTGAGCCACATGAACACTGATATTCAGAAGCTGTGGGCCCTGGACAAGTTACCTTTTCTCTCTCTCTGTACCTTGGTTTTCTTGCCTGTGATGTGGAAGTAGATATTTCAGGGAGATTGTGAGGATTATGCATTACATTTAGGTTAAACTTTTAGGACATTTTCTTAGGGATTGTATGTGTTACTGGTCTTAGCTGCTAGTTCTTTTCCTTTGTTAATGTGAACACAATGAAATGAAAAGTTGAATATTTCCTTGTTAAACATTTCTCTAGGCCATCTATATAAGAACCTAATTAAACCTACAAAAAGCTCCATAAAAATTCTGTATAACAAATAGAAGTTCTTGTTGAAATATTCATATACTTGTGTCAAGACTATAACCACTTAACTGCATTACAGCCCTGAAAGCAGCTATAGACAATATGTAAATGCATGGGTGTGCCTTTGTTTCAATAAAACTTTATTTATGGACACTGGAATGTCAGTTTCATGTAATTTTCACATGTCAAGAAATATTAGCTTATTTTCATTTTTTTCCAGCTGTTCAGAAACATAAAAACCTCTCTTAGCTCATGCTTGTACAAGCCTAGAGGCTATAACGTACCAACCTCTGTGTGGGAGCTCTTTAGTGAGGTCTAGTATCAGCTCTTTATAACCTAGGAGCTTCAGGCTGATAAGTAAGGTTACTTTTATTCCAGAACTGGGGTTAGCAGAGTTCCGGCAGGATGACTGTTTCTGTAAATGGAGTTTTACTGGAACACCCACATCCTTTCATTTATGTATTGTCAGTGGCTGCAGAGTTGAATAGTCAGGACAGAAGCCTTACAGCTTGCAAAGTCCAAAATATTTACTAACTTAAAATTTTTATCTACCCCCTGCCGGTGGTTTTCAAAGTGTCTTCCCTGTACCAGCAGCATCAGCATTACCTGGAACTTGTTAGAAATGCAGGTTCTTGGGCCCTACCCCAGGCCTGTTGAATCAGGAACTCTCAGGGTAGGGACTAGTAGTTTTTCTTAACAAGGCCTCCAGGCGCTCAAAAAAGAAGTTTAAAGATCACTGTTGTAGACTAACTGACATCCTTAGTATTTGTGACTAGAAGCTGAGGGTGAGGGTAAACTTAAATTGCTTTTAAGGACCAAGAAAGCCCCCTGATCCATTGCCAGGGAGGAAGAGATAAAGGTATGATTTCAACAATCAACAGATAACTTCTAATCACAAATTATATTAGTAGACGTGCGCACTTAACACATGCCAGTCACTGTCAGAAGCCCTCTGCATTGTGTATAACCTCAGTCCTTACAACAGTCCGAAGAGTTAAGTATCATTTTTTCCATTTTGTAGGTGAAGAGACAGATTTACAAAGGTTAAGTAAAGTCTGCAGGTCAGACTGCCAGTAAGTGGTGGACCTAGGGCTCAAATTAGATCTCTAACTTCAACACCCTAGTCTTAACCCTAAATCATACGTCCTCATTTGAATGAACAACCCCTAGGACAGGTGGGCTTCCAAATCCTCTTTCAACTGTCACTGAGAATAGGTGAGTATAGATTGTTTCATATACTTTCCTCTTTATCTTTCCCAAAAGACTGAGGTTTCCCTCTGTGGTTAAATGATATGTTTTTCGTCTACATCTGAGAAGGGACAATTTAATATTTGATTTTCTTACTAGTCAAATGTTGAATTTATGTTTCTTTGGCTTCTTTTTTTAAAAAATTGTAAGCATTTAATTTTCTGAGTTGTGATGAAGCAAGAAAACCAATACTCAGAGTTCTATAGTGAGATTATAAGAGGTACGGATGGAAATGCAAATTGAATAGAATTTGTTTCTAAACACATTTGTTTTTTAACCTTTATAGATACTCTTGGAAGGGCCTGGCACACTGAAGTTTAGTAATTTTTGCTTGGCCAAAGTGGAAGGTGAAAATTTGGAAGAATTCTTTGCATTGGTGGCAGCAGAAGAAGGAGGAGGTGATAGTGGGGAAAATGTACTGAAGAAAAACATGAAAAGTAGAGTCAAAGGTACGTGGAGAGCTTCCAGGTCAGAACTCTAGTTGTGGGCCGCCCAAGTCACGTGTTTAGGAGATAATATGTCCACCTTTTATGTTGCCAGTCAAAAAAATGTATTAAAAATGATCAGGAGAAGTCTGGATTTATGGATGGTTTTGTCCAGGGCCTACCTTTTCCGTGTGGCTCTAATGCCGTGTGAGGCGCAGGGGACCTCTGACAAAGCCTTATCCTTAGCTTTGTCACTGACCACTCATTGGAACATAAGGAGGGGGGTTTTGTCTCCCTTCCTGCTGTATCCTCAGCACTTAGTGTCTGGCATACACTCGTGGCTCCGGAGATACTCAACGTTGTTGAGCAGCTGATAATCTTCTGCAAGTAAGGAAGATTTTTAAGGGTGCGTCCTTGGGAGGTGGTTTTGTCAGTGAGATGGGGCCTGGGCCGTTAGATTGCTGTGCTTGAGGGGAGACTGTGAAGTCATATTTCTTAGACCAGAACTTTTGATAGAAGTGATAAAGATCTCTTTTCCTCAAGTTCCTGGTGTATGTACTTGAGACTTTGGACCACCGAAGCTCTGGTACACTCACCAGGAAGCAAAGGGCACTGAGAGAGAGAGTGGCATCCTTGGGCTTGGTGGTCATATGGCCGTGGATGAGAGGAATGAGGGAAAGGGACGGGGGGGGTGGGGGGGAGCAGCGGGTTAATAGAGGCCCCATAAATATGAGCAAGGAACTTTAACTTGCAGGGCCAGTCTTGAAGTAAGATTTCACGCCCAGGAAGAAGGCTTTCTAAATCCCCAAATATCATTCCGTGGCCTCCTATGAAAATGAGTATTATGGACTATGCTTTTATATAGAAACCAAGGAGGGCAATATGTTTCAGGAACGTGTATTTGAAATTTTCCCCCAATTTTCCCCTTTCGTAAGGGGAAGAGGGCTGTGTTGTGAAGAAATGTCAGAGTTTCTAGCAGTGACACTCGATTACTTCTGAGCTTAATCTAAGAACAGTCCCCATGGTGGGCGCACATTAACCTCTTTTCCAAGGGATTGCTGATTACTCACTTCATGGTAAGAACATTCTCATTGGAAGATGGGAGGCTGTGGGTTTTGGCGAGCGCTCTGGTACTGCCCAGCTCTGTGACTTAGAGGATGTTAGAGTACCTTCCAGGCTTCAGCTGCTCTCATAAGTAAGCAAGGGAACTTTCTGTCTCTAGAATTTGGTGTTTCTATGTAATACTAAACTCTGTATCAAGTGTACATGATACACACTAGTGCTGTTCACCAAATAGGTCCTGTTCTGTTCCTCTTCTGGTTACATGGTAGGATTGCATCTTCCCTGCCAAAGCTCACCAAGTGTGCGTAGAAGTGATGCGAGTCTCTTTGGGAATTTTAAGAGCCAGTGTTTAATTTGCTACGTTCTTTGCCCATGCCTTGGTGATTGAGGAAGCATGGTTGAAATGAAGCCTGGGTCTTGGATGGACTGACTGTGAGGGTCGGGGTCCCTTGGCTGACCTGTGAGGGACGTGTAGTTTCAGTTATAAGAAAACCTGTGTGGTTAAGTCAGTGGGAATTTGGGGTGCTTACTGCTGCATCACTTAACCTATCCTATTCAAAATACTACAATCAAAGGTTCTTTTCTTTCAGCTATTTGAATTGTTAATTTAAAAAAAGAATGCACCTCAATGTGCCACACCTCTTACTCAGGTGAATATTCAAAATCTTTGTATTTTTATATATTCTCACATAGTCTTGGGAAGTGGGACCTTAATATTAGAAAACATTAAAAAATGTGAAATATGCATGAAATTATATTTATGTGCGTGTTCTCCCATCTTTTTTCACCTCACCTGGTCTCTCCTAGGTCGATTTGTGTTGGGAACAGGACAAACGCCTAACAAAGCTGTCCTTTCTCCCTTGTTCTTAGGATCTCTTATCTATACAGCTCCAGAAATTGTGAGGGGTACTGACTTCTCCATTACCAGTGACCTCTGGTCCTTGGGCTGCCTGCTCTATGAAATGTTTTCAGGTGATTACTTTCTGGTTCAGTTTAAAATCAGAGCTGGACACACACACACAAAGGTTACATCTGGAGTTTTCAAAGAGTTTACCTATAAGATGTGAAAAAGCTAGTTTTCCTAAAATTTTCTATGTACTGATTTTGGCCGACTTGCTTGGTGTCTAGGCATAAGCAGATTTGTAGGAACTTTTGACATAGAGGTATTTTTCATGATAATCATTTGGAATGTTGAAATATGCCTAACTGATGTGTCTAACTGATTATTAGTAGAAAGTCTTGTAAAGGTACCTGTGACTGTGAATTACCAGATGTATCCAGTGGCCCATGTAGCCATTGGATCATGGTTGTCTATAAGTGAATTTTGTATTTGTTAGGTTGATAAATTTTGAATTACACAACTATAAAAATACAGACAGTGTGCCTGGTATGTACTAGGCATTCAATAATTAGTTATTGCTATATACATATTTTTTCCTGTAAATTATGCAATCCTGAACTATCTGTAGTTGAGATTTCTTAAGAATTACTGGTAACAGCAAACTGTTGTTTAATTTTGCAAGTTTTCACATGATTTCAGGAAAACCTCCGTTCTTCTCAGAAAGTTTCTCAGAATTAGTTGAAAAGATTTTTTATGAAGATCCTTTGCCACCTATTCCAAAAGGTAGGACGTTTTTATTATAAATGCAGTTAATATACTCCTTACGTGGACTAAAGGTGCACTTTCATCCCCAAAGTGTGTTTGTATTGATTCATAACCCCTCAAATTTATATTTTCTAAATAGTCACAAATTGATATTTTTAGAAATGCTAGCATTCCTTTTGCTATTTTTAAAAAGATACTGAAATGGAAAACAAAGTACTACTAAGACTTTCCGTCATTTAAAAATACAAATTACCTTGTGCTCCTATATCAGAAGAAGTGTGGTTCAAAGATTTAAGAAACTCAAACTTTTGTCTTTTTTTGGTGTGTTCATGTGTATGTACCATTTACTTAATGTGTAGTCATGTCCCATGTAGTTATTTCTATTTAGTGCTTGAAGAGGAACAAAAAGGTGTTTCTCAGTCCTTATCTTGATGAATCAGAATGCTACCCAGATAAGCTTTTAAAGTCTTTTAAGCTAGATATGGTTGTATTTTTTTTTTTTTTTTTTTCTTTTTCGGTATGCGGGCCTCTCACTGTTGTGGCCTCTTCCGTTGCGGGGCACAGGCTCCGGACGCGCAGGCTCAGCGGCCATAGCTCACGGGCCCAGCCGCTCCGCGGCATGTGGGATCCTCCCAGACCGGGGCACGAACCCGCGTCCCCTGCATCGGCAGGCGGACTCTCAACCACTGCGCCACCAGGGAAGCCCATGGTTGTATTTTTAAAGTGTTGGCAATTTAATCATACAAAGTGTAATTAATGTAAGTCTACCATTAACAATTTTAAGAAAAGAAAAAGAAGGTACAAACATAATAAAACACTTTGCTACACAACTCAAAAGATGTGAATCTTAATTCACAAAGATGAAAACAGGACTTTATGAAAAATAAGGTTGTGAGTTTTTAAAGAAAAAAAATCCTCAGTAATTAATGGAAAGAATAGAAATACGGAATATTTTCAATATTTTAAGAATCATCCTTGGTGAAAAAAACAAGTCTCGATATTTTGAAAATGGTCTATATTTCTTAAAAAGCATTTCTTTTTTATTAACTTTATTTTAGTTTTCGTAGAAATCAGTCTTTCCTGTCTCCTATAATGATGACTTCTGATTTTTTTTGCTGTTGTTTTAAGTACTCATAGTACTGAGTATTGTTTTCTCCTAATAAGTTAAAGATTTTTATGTAGGGAAGAGAAATCTGAGAATGAAGGTATCAAACGTCTGGTCAAGATACCACTTTGGCCTAAGTGTAATTATTTCACAGGGATCTTGATCAGACTGTGGCCACAGTGCCTGATAGCACCATCTGTTCTGATGGCTTTGGCCGTTATCTTCATGGCCACTTCTTTTAATGATAGACTGATAATTTGACCATGGTATGTATCTTTCTAATATAAAAAGACAAAACGCTTGGAGATTAATGGAATTGGACATTGTCATAATATTGTGATGGTTATTTTCCTGTTAAAAAGTCTTTAAAATAAAGAGAGATGGCAAGTACTCTAATCATAGTATATTATAAAGCAAAGCTGGTCAAGTTAAGAGAAAATGGTCAGAAAATGAGGCATAATTAATAGCTGAAGACCAAGGGTATGAGTTTGTCAAGCTGGTGGTCCTTACTGGGGTTGTTCAGTAAAGAGAAAGTTTAGAGGTTAGTCAGAACTTAGTTTTTGAGATTCATATTTTTTGTGGTCCAGGGAAAAGTTTTTAATTTTTGTGTCCTGCCCCCGCCAGCCCTCTCCTGGCATTAAATGAAGACTGTAATTGTTACTATGTATTCTGTGTTCTCTTAAAAATAATTTATGTGCTTAAAATACTATTATTATGATGTTGATGTAGGGTGTGTTTTCAGCTACTTATCACTTTTTTTCTTTCTTGGGTATTACTTTGTGTATAGATTCTTCTCGTCCTAAAGCTTCTTCAGATTTTATTAATTTGCTTGATGGTTTACTTCAAAAAGATCCTCAGAAAAGGTATGTATGGGTAGTACTTTAACATGAATAGAGACTGGAATCCTTTTTGCCTTTAGTGTACTTCTAACACTGTACCGGTCTTAATATAGAAAGAACTGTTCAAATTATCTTTTTTGAAAAAAAAGAAATCTGAGTTTACACTGAGTGGCTGCTCTCGGTTTACAGGTGTTTTTAATCATGAGGAATTTTAACTCTTTTAATGTAGCAAATAGTTGCCTCATAGGTTGACAGATTTTCTTGTAACTCCCAAATCCAAGAGGTACATTTTTTTTTTTGCCCCCCCCGTTGTGGATTTCAGGCTAAAACTGTCTTAGCCTACTCAACTAGGGATGACACTGCCAAGATACTTAATGTAGTAACGACTAACGGAGCAATATTTCAATGCGATGTGATTTATGATAATCCTGTCATACTGGGAATATCAAGTGACAGGATAATAGGCACAGTGTGAATTTTCTGTGTTGCAGGGATGGCAGGAAGTTAGAAATCCTTATGGTGTGGAGTGGGGGAGGGCAGGAGGGAGTGGGGAGTGAAGAGGGGGTCTCCCTGGCCTGGGAGACAAGAGAACCTAGGTTCTGGTTCTGCCACTAGGTATCTAGGGGTTTTAGGCAAGCATTTGGGGTCTCTGCTTCAGGGTATAAAATGAAGAATAAATTTAGTGTAGCATGTAATGTATCTTCATTAAATTTAACTGAAAAACTGCAGAAGAAAATGTTGATTCTCCTATAAGTTGTAAGACACTCCTATGCTTACAATAGAATGCTTTTAGGATCAACGTTATTTTAGTGGATACCTCCCCAGACGTATTTGGATAAGATATAAATATACTTAATTTAACTTACTTTATTTAGAATTTATTTAGGACACATTTCCACATATTTATATCCCATATTAAATACTTTTTTGCATACATGAGACCACCCCATAATCTAGTCTTTTTCTCTCTATATAGTTGCTTGGTTATTTTAAATGGCTGCTGATTGTACATGTAATAACCTGTAATAACAACATTGAGAGTTTTCTTGATTTAGAATATCATATACACTGACTGCTACAGTAAATATCCTATTTTTGTTGTTGTTGTTCACTTAGGCAGTTATCACCTTTGGATAATTTTCTTAAGGTGGGGTGGCTGGCCAAAGGCTGAGAACAGTAAAAAGTTTGACACATTTGCTGCATCCTAGGAACACGGGTGGGTTTATACCTCCAGCATTAGAAATTTCCTTCCCCCCACCATTGTTACCTACAGTGGGTTTTGTTGATCTTATAGATTTTTGCTAATCTAATGGATGAAAAAAATTCCATTTTATTGGTAATTTTAATTGTTAGTGAATTTTAGGAGCCCTTTGTATAAAAGGAATATTATATGTGGTTGCAAATTCTCTCTTTTACATTTGTGTTTTAATTTTGATCAAGGTAGTTTTTATTTCAGTATGGAAATTTTGAAAGATTAAATGAATCAGATACAAATTACTATTTTGTTTTAAAATTTTAGTCGAGCTTAATCATTCTGAGTTTGAGTATACCTCAGGTATAATCTATTTAATTAATTAATTTATTTTTTGGCCGCCTCTGCGGCTTGCGGGATCCTAGTTCCCCAACCAGGGATTGAACCCGTGCCTCCTGCAGTGGAAGCATGGAATCCTAACCACTGGACCGCCAGGGAATTCCCCTCAGGTATAATCTACTAGTAGTAAAATTTGATGCTTTGCTAGTGAGTCTGGGTTTTAAATATGGCCTGAAGTCATTTTAAAGTGGGTGAACTAGTTAGATAACATTTTGACTTCTAAAGAGAAGTGTGACTCTGGATATAGTCATGAGGTTGATAATCTTGTTTCTTTCTGAATGAAGTTCTAAAAGTGAAGTTCCAACAAGAATGTGTGAAACAAATCTGATCTGTGTAACTGGGGCATGTCCTGGGAATTCTCCATGGTAAATCATGTTAAAATAGATTTTTAACATTTATGTTTTATAAAGATTAACTTGGGCAGGACTACTGCAGCATTCATTTTGGAAGGATGCTTTCACTAGAAAAGATCAGGACTCAAGCAACGAGGATTCCAGTGTCAGGTAGTATAAGCTTATTTTTGTGTGTGGGGCATGGTTATTAAACACTTGTACCCTTGCTATTCTATTTTTGCAGCATCAATGACACGAATTTCTATGCCTTCATAATAGGAGAAAATCAAGCATGTGTTTAATTAAGGGTTGCTTAAAGAGTTCAGTCATGACATTTTGTGTTCATGATTTTGCTCATTTTCTGGTCAATTGTTTATCCAGGCAGGGATTTAGTATGGTCGTCATTAGTTTTTGTTCAGTGTGTTCAGCTGGCTTCCCACCTTGTCAGCACATGGTAGGATCTCATTTCCCCTTTCAAGTTAGGTGCAGTCATGTGACTTGCTTTGGCTAATAAAATGTGAGCAGACGTGACCTGTGTTATTTCTGGATAGAAACTCAAAGAGCCACTGTGGGATGTGCCACATTTCTTTCTCTTGATGAAGTAATTGGGAAGGAAATGTCCACGTGGAGTTGCTGTCAGGCTGGGTCTTTAGTGACCATGATGAGCATAGCTTTCCTGCCAGCCTTCAGTGGCTGTGTGCTTGAGTGAGACGTAAAGCTAGGAGATTCTGAGTTCTAGGATTTGTGGATTTTGTGTTACCACAGTATAACTTAGTTCATCCTGACTAATCCACTTCACTTTTATTATAAAATCTTTTTAGCCCAGGACAGTTATAAAAGTGATGGTATTTTCAAAAAATTAATTAATTAATTTTTGGCTGTGTTGGGTCTTAGTTGTAGCATGTGGGATCTTTTGTTGCAGCTTGCAGGCTTCTCTCTAGTTGTGGTGCACAGGCTCAGCAGTTGTGGCGCCTGGGCTTAGTTGTCCCACGGCATGTGGGATCTTAGTTCCCTGATCAGGGATTGAACCTGTGTCCCCTGCGTTGGAAGGTGGGTTCTTAACCACTGGACCACCAGGGAAGTCCCAAAGTGATGATATTTTGAAAAGAACAAGGTGAGAAGTAGATGAATAGAGGCAAAGTCCAGATAATTGACTCCCCCTCTCCTCCATTCATTCGATGGTAAGTGGTTGTCTGATTCTTAATTTTAATCTTGTAAATTCAGTGTATTGGATAGAGAAGTCTGAATTCTATTTAAGGTCTCTCCCAAACTTCGGTTTCTGTGATCCATTGAGCTTCAACTATGTTTTCACATTGTATCAGACTCTCTGAAAAGTACAGAAACCTGGGCTTAGGACCTGGTCCATCAGTGTCAGCAAATCCCAGGACACCTTTCACCTTAATTTGTCAACTTCCTTTTAATCTGTATGCCTTTTATTTCTTTTTCTTGCCTTACTTCCCTTGCTGGGACTTTTTCGGTAAGGTAATGAATGAGGAGTGATGAAAATGAACACATTGCCTGGTTTCTCATTTTAGAATGAAAGCATTCAGCCTTTACTTGTTAAATATGATGAGCTGGAGGTTTTTGTAGCTTCCCCTTTTCAGTTTGAATGAATGTTAAATTTTGTCATTCTTTCTGTATCATTTGATATGATCATGCGGTTTTTCTTCTTTAGACTCTCATTATGGACTCTTACATAAAGTGGTTTTCATATATTGAGGCAGCCTTGCCTTCCCACAATAAACCCCACTTAGTCATGGTGTATTATAGTTTTTATGTCTTGATGGATGTGTTTGGGACCAAGTAGCAGTAGGACAAGGAGAGAGGAGAAAAAAGAGAACAGAGCGACAGGGATTTGCTTCACATTCTTGGGGGTCATAACTCTCTGGCTAGAGAAGAGAATGTTCCTCCTTCAGGGTTTTAGGCACTGGCCAGAAGCGGCTACTGTCCCCTGTAGCTGCTGCAGGATTACCTGCAGGCTGGGGAAGGACAAAATGGAAAAAGCAAAAGCAAAAGAACAAACAAAAAACGAGGGTGTTTCTACTGCTCTGACCCTTAGGGGTCCCCTTTCCTGTTCCTTGGAACAGAAATAGAGGGCTTCTCTTGGGGCTCCTGTCTCTACTCACTGCTTTTGAGTCCAGGTCGAACAATACTGGAAGGGAAAAAAATAAAAGGGAAACTCACTACTGGTTCACTGATATCTTGAGTTCTGGTTTACTTCTCCGATCTGCCTGCTGTTACTTATTTTTCAGGGATAAGGTTTATAGGCTTCTTAGTACAATACCTACCATGTAGTAAGTGCTCATTTTAGCTACTCAATGAAAAATATTACTTTTCTGACTCGCTAGTTGTTTTTTTTTTCTGGCCACGCCACACAGCTTGCAGGATCTTAGTTCCCCGACCAGGGATTGAACCCAGGCCCTGGCAGTGAAAGAGTGGAGTCCTAACCACTGGACCACCAGGGAACTCCCTCTAACTCAGTAGTTTTGCCAAATGTCCTGTGCAGTTTAAGTATCTTTTCCAACCTCTTGTTTGACAGAGAAAACTCTACAGAAAGCTCAGTAGTAAGCTTGATTGTGTTGGGTTTCTATCGTTGAACAGCAGAAACCTGGAGTATTTTGGGTCACAAGATTCCAAGGAGCTTCTCAAGAGCCCTCATTGTGGACAAGCAAAAGGGGAGAAGAGTGGTGAGCAGCTCAGTCACTCGTTCAGACTAGGTGAGCTTTCATTTGGCACTCTTGAACTCAATGTTATTTCTGAGAGTTCCTAATTTGCGTTACCTTTCTCTTTAAATCTCTGTGTACGTCGTGCCCTGCTCATATTTTTGTTCATTGATGGATATTGTTTTATCTTCCTGCCACAGAAAATCCATCTGAGTTGCGGCCTAAGAGCACTCTTGGGGGTCAGTTGAATGAGTCCATGTTTCTTCTCAGGTATGTAAAATGACAGAGCAATAAGGGATCCATGGGAGATGAAAGTGAAATCTTCTTCAAGTGTCTGTTGTCTGGCTGGTAAACCATGTTACACAGAAATAAAGGACAGGGAGAAATGCAAATTCCAGTCTCACTCTCTACTTTCAAAGTTACTGTTAAGTGCTGGCCAATGGAATGTAGACGTCGCTACGTATTTTTAAAAAATTTTAACCAAACCACCTTATTTTTCCTATTTATAAGGGTTAATTAAAACTTTTTCATTTTGTACTTCTACTTCAAATAAAATTGAATTTAAAATTTCAGAACTCCAGCTTTATTTAGATAAAGACTTATAGAAAAAGGACAGGTTGTGTTTTTATTTAAATGTCGCTTTATCTAGGAGGCTTAAACAATATTTGCAATCATTGAAATAATAAAATCAGAATGGTATTTAAAGTGACTAAGACCAGTGTATTTAAAATTTTATTAATGTGTAAATATTGTGTTATATTTTATTTATAGTTTTAGTCTCATAGAGAAATAGTTTAATTTCATGACATAGGGGTTATAATGATAAACTAAAATTTCCTGATTTGTTTTACTCATATTTAAATATAAAGCATGTTAAATTTATTTATACATATCTTAGGCATTTTAAATTCAGTTTTTTAAAAAAAATTTTGTACAATCTCTGGTATATTTTATGACCTAAGTAAGTCCTCGTTTAATGAATGAATAAAAAGGCAAGTAGATGAAGGAGGGGTGATATTTGGAAATTTGAAGGAATTCATTAAAAGAGACCATAATGATCTGAATGGAAGAATTTCTTAAAATGCAGAAAACTCAAAATCAGAGACGTGGGTGTAATGGAGTGGTCCACAGAGTATGGCAACCATCGATAAGTGTAGGAGGAATCATTAAAAATAGATACAGAATATAACTTGTTGCTTAAGTAGGTACCAAGGTAATTTTCCATTTCAAACATTTTATGAAATAAAATTGTAAACCTTGTCTATGCTTTGTAGAATATCTGTTCTATTTTATTATGTTAATCCTGCCTAGATCAGCAGACATTAAAAAAATAAAATCTTTTTTTTAGGTTTCTGGTTAAAACAGAAAATACTGTATATAGTATAGAAGCTCCAAATAAAAAAAACAATTACCCAGGAAATTACTTTGAAAACAGTTTAAAAAAATTAGTGTCATAAACACAAATTAGAGTTTAAAGTTTTTAAAATCTAACGAGGTCACATAGAATCATCATATTCTACCGTTTTTCATGAGATGTGTTTTTTAACCCAGAAAACAGTAAACAGGATAAAGTTTCTGAAATGTGAGTAATGTTAACTGGTGTGCACTTTTCAGTTCTCGTCCGACTCCAAGAACTAGCACTGCAGTGGCATTAAATCCTGGTGAGACTATGACTCAAAATTCACCACAGAAGACTTCTCCCTTGACCAAAGTAAGCAGAGATGGAATTTTCTTTTTTCTTTTTGTGTAGGATACAGGGATTCAGAAGAATAATTGCAAGTTAATCTCTGAACTGTGTTTTTAATTGCCAAATTTACAGCTGAGTCATCTTCCTTGATTATCACTGGTTTTTCTAGTAAGTACTCTTAAGAGAGAGGTGCTTCATAGGTGTTTTTTTGATAACAGCTTTATTGAGATATAATTGACACACCATATAATTCACCCATTTAAAGTGTATAATTCAGGGGCTTTTAGCATAGTCACAGAGCTATGCAGTCATCAGCACAGTCGGTTTTAGAATGCTCATCATTCTGCAAAGAAGCCCTGTACTCATTAGCAGTCACTCCTGTTTTCTTCCAGTTTCTCTACCCTCTTGCCTGAGGCAACCACTAATCTACTTTCTGTCTTTGTAAATATGCCTATCCCGGACATTTCATATAAATGGGATCATGAAATATGTGATCTTTTGTGACTGGCTTTTTTCACTTAATGTAATGTTTTTAAGATTCATCCAAATTGTACCATGTATCAATACTATATTCCTTTTTACTACCCAATAATATTCTGTTGTATATACCACATTTTATTTTTCCATTCATCCATTTGTGGACATTTGGACGGGTTTCCCCTTTTGGCTATTCTGAGCGATGCTGCTATGAACATTTGTGTACATCGTTGTGTGGGTGTGTGTTCTATGCTGTATCATATGGTAACTGTTTAACCTTTCGAAGAACCGCCAAATTGTTTTCCAAAGCAGCTGTACCATTTTACATTCTCAGCACCAGTGTATGAGGGTTCCAATTTTTGCACATCCTCACCAAAACTTGTTATTATGTCTTTTAAAAAATTGTGGTAAAATACACATTACATAAAATTTACCGTTTTAACCATTGTTAAGTGTACAGTTTGGTGGCATTAAGTACATTCACACTGTTATGTAACCATCACCACTATCCATTCCCCCCTACCCATCCCTCCCCCCAACCCCACCCGCTGGCAACCGCTGTTCTACTTTCTGCTTCTATGAATTTGCCTAGTAACCTTATATAAGTGGAATCACACAATATTTGTCCTTTTGTATCTGGCTTATTTCACTTAGCATAATGTCTTCATGATCCATCCATGTTGTAGCGTGTATCAGGAATTTCATTCCTCCTTAAGTCTGGATAATATTCCATTGTGTGTATGTACCAATTTATTAATTCATCTTTTGATGCACACTTGGGTTGCTTCAACCTTTTGGTTATTGTGAATAGTGCTGCATCGTCTCTTTTTGGTTACAGCCATCTTGTAGGTGTGAAATTATATCTCACTGTTGTTTTAATTTGCATTTCCCTGTTGGCTAATGATGTCGAGCATCTTTTCATGTGCTTATTGGCCATTTGTATATTTTCTTTGGAAGAATGTCTATTCAAACCTTTTGCCCATTATTGAGTTGTAGGGGTTCTTTATATATTACAGATATATGATTTATAAACATTTTCTTCTGTTCTGTGAATTGTCCTTTCACTTTCTTGATGGTGTCCTTTGAAGCACAAAGGTTTTAAATTCTGATGTAGACCAAATTATCTTTTTTGTGTGTTTGTTGTTGCCTGTGTACTCTTGGTGACATAACTAAGAAATAGTTGTCTACTCTAAGATCATAAAGGTTTATTTCTATGCTTAGCTCTTACATTTAGGTCTGTAATCCATTTTGAGTTAATTTTTGCATATGGCATGAGGTAGGGGGTCCAACTTCTTTGTTTTGCCTGTGGATATCCAGTTGCCTCAGCACCGTTTGTTGAGAAGGCTCTTCTTTCCCAAGACATTATTTAATGTCTTGGAATTCTTGTTGAATATTAATGAACTTTAAATGTGAAGGTTTACTTCTGGGCTCTCAGTTCTATTCCATTGATTGATATGTCTTTCGTCATGCTACTAGCACACTGTCTTAATCACTGTGGCTTTTTAAGTAAGTTTTGAAATTAGGAAGTATGATTTCTGACTTTGTTCTTTTTCAGAGTTTTTTGTTTTTGGCTATTCTGGGTCTCTTGCATTTCCATATGAATTTTAGGATCAGTTCGTCAGTTTCTGCAAAGAAGCCAGCTGGGATTGTGACAGCAATTGTGTTGAATCTCTAGGTCAATTTGAGGAGTATCGCCATGCTAACAATATAAAGTTTTCTTCCACAAACATGGGATGTCTTTCTATTTATTTAGTTATTCTTTAATTTCTTTCAATCATAGTTTTTTTGAATGCAGAAATATTTTGAAGTAAAAAATTTGCCAAGTTATCATTTATTTATTGTACTTATTGCAGTTGTTGCTGTATTTTTTATGTAATGTGAAATGCATTCGAACCATGTGAAACTTAATTTTGTATTGAAATGAAATGTAAATAGGTTGTAATAAAATCTCACTGTGCTAATAATTGTTTGATTATATGTGAGATAGAAAATCAGTGTAAAAGTAAAAAATGCATTCTGAAATGCGATAGATGTTGAATTTCTTCTGCCAGATGTTTATTGTGGAGGAGTGTATGTAATTATTTTATTGAGAATATTTAAGCACTAATTATATAAGGGAGCTTATGTTTTGTAATTTTTTAAAATAAATTTCTAAGTTTGTTTACTGGCTGTGTTGAGTCTTTGTTGCTGCGCATGGGCTTTCTCTAGCTGTGCCGAGCAGGGGCTTCTCTTGTTGCGGAGCACGGGCTCTAGCACAGGCTCAGTAGTTGTGGCGCATGGTCTCTACCACTGCGCCACCAGGGAAGCCCTCATTGCAATTTTTGATTAGTTTATTACTGAGCATTTTATTTAACAGCTTATTTTTTGCTATTGTGAATGGGATGTTGTATTTTTATAACCTGTTTTTGTGCATACATTCACTTTATGTATATGAAATTAATTTCTACATATAATTTTCTAATTGGTCTACCTTACTCATTTTTAGATTATTGTAAAAGTTTTTCAGTTGACTTCATTTTGGCTTTTCTTTCAAGTTTATCTGTTTTGAAAGTCCATGTTCTTAAATTTTCTTTAACATATTTTTTTTACAAAAGTTCCTCCTTACTTATTCTTCATGTGTTTTTAATATGTCTGTCTTCTAAGTTGAAGAAGGGTTGTTGTGGTTTCCAGGAACTTTGTTAGCTAATTATTCTGTCCCTTACCTTAGTTTTGGATCATTTCCTTTTCTACTTAACCTTTCACTTCACTGATTTGATTTTCTGGTTAGCATTTTTTCGGTCAAAGTTTCAGTGGAAGTTCTTAATGCATAAATCCTCTTTTTTTTTTTTTTTTTTGTCTGATGTGAAATACTAAGGCATAGCACCAGGAATAAAAGTTGAGTTTTGGGCTTCCCTGGTGGCGCAGTGGTTGAGAGTCCGCCTGCCGATGCAGGGGACGCGGGTTCGTGCCCTGGTCCGGCAGGATCCCACATGCCGTGGAGCAGCTGGGCCCGTGAGCCATGGCCTCTGAGCCTGCGCGTCCGGAGCCTGTGCTCCGCAACGGGAGAGGCCACAGCCGTGAGAGGCCCGCGTACCGTAAAAAAAAAAAAAAAAAAAAAAAAAAAAAAAAAGTTGAGTTTAAGGAGAGCACAAAGAAACATCTTGAATAACTGATGGGGAACATCTAGTTATTCATTTTCATTATGTGTCAATTCCGCTTTAACTAGGATTTGTAAAGATGTGGGTGTTTAATACTTATATAACAGGTCAGTACTTAAGCTTGAAATTTTTTTATGCTGTAATTTAAATTTCATATTGAATATTCTGTAAAGCAGAAATAAGCTGATTAATTTTTGGTCGATGAAAGATAACAACCCTGCTGGTAATTGAAAGACCAATTTGTCTCATCATAGTTTAGAACATCAAACTGTAGAAGATCTGTTTTCTAGTTCTAACCAGCCATTGTGGTAAACACGAGCAAGTCAGTTACTTTCTCTGAGCCTTGTTTTTTTCATCTGTAAAAATGGGAATAATGATACACTAGATTTAGGATTTTTGTGAAGATCAGATGAGACTGTCTGTGGAAGTGTTTTGAATAGCAGTGGAGGTCCATTGATACAGGTGACTTTTTTCAGTGGGGTCTACTCAGCATCTTACTAGCTCCGTCTCTTAAAGCTTTTCACTAGTCACAGAAACTGGGTCTAATTTTTGTTCTTGTTTCAGATCACAAGTGGACACCTGAGTCAGCAGGACCTGGAGACCCGGATGAGAGAGCTTATCTACACAGACTCAGATCTTGTCATCACCCCAATTATTGACAATCCGAAGGTGCGAGAAGGCACCCTAACAACCGAGGGCTGAAATCTGGGTGATGTTTTCATTCCCAGTATACTTTGCCTTATTTTACTTTTTAAAAAAAATTATTTATTTTTTGGCCATGCTGCATGCGGAATCTTAGTTCCGCGACCAGGGATTGAATCCACGCCCCCTTTCAGTGGAAGCGCAGTCTTTTTTTTTTTTTTTTTTTTTTTTTATGGTACGCTGTCCTCTCACTGTTGTGGCCTCTCCCGTTGCGGAGCACAGGCTCCGGACACGCAGGCTTAGCGGCCATGGCTCACAGGCCCAGCCGCTCCGCGGCATGTGGGATCTTCCCGGACCGGGGCACGAACCCGCGTCCCCTGCATCGGCAGGCGGTCTCTCAACCACTGCACCACCAGGGAAGCCCGGAAGTGCAGCCTTAACCGCTGGACCACTAGGGAAGTCCCTTCTTTGCCTTATTTTCTCTCCTGTTCTTGTTGTCTTCTGCTTTTCTTTCTTTCTTGCCACGTGTCTATATTCCTAACCCTCACCCTTTCTGTAACCCTCTCCTCTTCCTGCGTCACTCTTTCACTGGAAGGGTAAGTTTTCTTCCCCCTTTGCAGCAGCTCTGCCTGTCAGTACATGAGCTGGAGAGTGGCTGCTGACTTCTAGACCTCAGACCTTAGCCTCAGTCCCTTCATTTCTCCATACTTACTTAGGTGAATTACTCCAGACATTCTCCTCGCTGATGTGTTGTGAAGGCAGATATCAGGGAGCAGCGCTCACCAGACTGGGGTGGGTGGGCAGATCACAGGGAGACCACACCTCTCACAGGTTGTCAGGATTGTAGGGCAGATGATGGGGAGACACGGGGAGCTTGGGGAGCCTTGGTTACAATGCACTTCTAACCCAGTGGGATTTTCATTGCTTCACATCTTTGGAATATAATACTGTATTAGGGAATGATGAGTACTCTCCTTGGAAAAGGAAATTAATTTCTCAGTTCCTCTGTTTTCTGTTGATTTCCAGCTCCAACACACATTTCACCACCCATTATGCATTTTTATTTTCTTCCTTTTTTAAAAATGTTTTTTTCTTTATTAATTTATGACTGTTTCATCTCACTGGGGAAGCTTCTATAGTTTGGAACAAAAGGCTTCTTAGATCAATGTTTATTTACTAGATAGATAACATTTAATATAGATTACTCAGCTATTTGTCATAATGGAGCTATCTCTCTTTTTATGCATTCAGGTATCTGGCAGAGTAACTGTATATTATACCAAATTTAATGTGTAACGGTATTTTCCCAGTGGAACTTCTAGAACAATTTGTGCTATCTTTTGACCATATTCTGTATTTCTTTCTTTTTATAACCAGACTTAGTTGTTTCTGGGAAACCTTAGAAGTTTTTTTTTTTTAACTTTTAATTTTGAACTAATTTTAGACTTAAAGGTTCAAAAATAGTAGACTTCCTGTATACCTTTTACCCAGCTTCTCTTAGTGTTAATATTGTACAGGAACACAGTACTGTTAGCAAAACCAGGGGATTGACATTGGTACAGTGCTGTTAACTGATGAGCTGATTTGAATTTCATCAGTTGTGCCACCAGTGCCCTTCTTCTTATGTTCCAGGATCCCATGTTACAGTTGTTTTTTTTTTTTTTTTTTTTTTTGCGGTACCCGGGCCTCTCACTGTTGTGGCCTCTCCCGTTGCAGAGCATAGGCGCCGGATGCGCAGGCTCAGCGGCCATGGCTCACGGGCCCAGCCGCTCCGCGGCATGTGGGATCTTCCCGGACCGGGGCACGAACCTGTTTCCCCTGCATCGGCAGGCGGACTCTCAACCACTGCGCCACCAGGGAAGCCCTACAGTTGGTTTCTATGCCTCCTTAGTTTGCTCCAATCTGTCCTTGTCCTTCACAGTCATGTGGTAATTTCATATTCTTTCCTTGTCTGTCATGACCTTGACACTTTGAAGAGTACTGGGCAGGTATTAATATTTTGTAGAATGTCCCTCAATTTGGGTTTGCCTAAGTGTTTCTCATGATTAGAATGAGGGTATGTATTTTTGGTGAGAATACTACCAGCAGAAGTTTAAAAGATGCTCTATAGAGAGGTTTTGGAGAAGTTAGACATAGAAATGATGGTTGAATTTTTTTTAAATTAATTATTTTTGGCTGCATTGGGTCTTCATTGCTGCACGCGGGCTTTCTGTAGTTGTGGCGAGCGGGGGCTACTCCTCATTGCGGAGTGTGGCTTTCTCATTGTGGTGGCTTCTCTTTGTTGTGGAGCATGGGCTCTAGGCACATGGGCTTCAGTAGTTGTGGCACTCGGGCTCAGTAGTTGTGGCTCACGGGCTTAGTTGCTCCGCAGCATGTGGGATCTTCCCAGACCAGGGCTTGAACCTGTGTCCCCTGCACTGGCAGGAGGATTCTTAACCACTGGGCCACCAGGGAAGTTCGATGGTTGAATTTTTTAATTAAAAGTGTCATGTTGAAGTACCCCAGCTATTCCAAACTCATGAATCCAGCTGCTATACACTTTCCTCACTTTGCTCAAGGAAATCGTGTGCTTTCCTATTCATGAAGTTGTATCTTCGCCAATTCAGTCATCAAGTCCTCACCACTCTTCAAGACCTCATGCCACTTTCCAGATCTTCCATAAACCCTGCCCTGACCACATCAACCTAAAGTCCTTTCTGATTCTCTATCTTTTTGGAAACATTTCTCTGAGTATTTTGTCTGTAATTATGTCCCGCCTGTTTTGCATTCTAATTTAAATATCTTATGTTTTTCTGTTGTTTCACAGATGTTTGTCTTATCTTTCTAACCAGTGTGTCAGCTCTCTGGCAGTAGGATCATGTCTTTGTATCCCCCTTAGCACTTAGCATAGTGCCTCACCCTAGCAGGTATCCAATAAATATTTGTTGAGTAACTAAATTTCTAACCTAGAGGTAAATTAGCCTAAGAGTAAGCCAGGATAGGGTGACCCTTTTCCATGATGCTTTATTTTATTGAAGATATCAATTGAAATGATATTATTTTATGCATTATTACCTATATTTGTATATTTTAATCTGAAGGGGCTTTGCTGAATGCTTATTCTTTTTGGTGATAAATTTTACAGTGTTATTTTCTGTCCTCATTGATTTATAATCTGATATAGGAGACATATCAGGAGATAGATACCCATCTTAAAAGGTTTTGTTCTGTTTTTTTAACCACAGATAATGAAACAACCACCAATTAAATATGATCCAAAAATATTGCATCTACCAGCACATTCAGGTAGGATCATAAAGGGCTTATCAAGCACATAGATTCATGGCGGACAAATACAAATATGAAATTTAATAGCAAATGGAATATTTTATTTATGAATAGCTAAATTTTTATTTTCTTGCCAACTGGCTATATTCTTGAGACACTGTATAAATTATTAACAACCTGTAATCCATTTGAGCCAGCGTTTGACCTTACTCAGCTGGGTCTAGGCTGCTCAGTACTCTTGTGAGTGGGAAAGTTCCTATGAAACTGGGCGAGTTTTCCTGTTGAACGGGTGGGCCCTCCTCCTGTCCTTTCCCTTGTAAAGCCAGTTGAATTTCCAACATTAATGGTGCTCTTATGGGTACAGAAGGTTGGAAACCACAATGAAGAATCGAGAGTCTACTTGAGGGAGTAGGGCAGTTGAGATCAGGGTCAGATGGTTGGTTCACTTTTGTGGGGTTGATGTAGGACTGGAGATACTTAAAGGTTGATTGTTACATTCCCTTTCCCCTAACAAAGTCTTACTTAGGGTGAGTATAAGAATTTTTCTTATACCTTAAACTTTGATGTATTTTGTTTGATAAGTTATATTTTAAGCTGTTAAACTAGATCTGGAAAAATTCTTCATCATAGAGTAGAATCTACGATTTGAAATCAAATCAAAGTAAATTCAAAATAAACAACATAGGTTCAAATTGAAATAAACTGTTCCAAGTAGAAGCACTATTTATGAAAACTTAGAGGAAAATTATCTCAAAATAGTATTCCGTCCCTTTCCCCCTTTACTTTGAATTATTTTAGGAAATTATTGTTATAGCTTATTTTGTTTAAATATAGAGATTAGGTGAAACTATGTTAATTTTAGCTGGCATTTCATTTCCCAGTTTTTGTCTTTTGTTTGTATAGGGGTTTGGAGGTGGGACTCCCAGATGATTTCAGCTTTGTATTAACCTAGTTATGTTTACTAGTAATTTCACTGGGACCTTATAACATCTGTAGAAATTTTGGCTTTTCCAGTACTTCAAGGCTAGGTTGCTTTATTTTATGCAAAGGGTATCTTGTTTTTTCCATAGTACCGTTTTATTTAAGTTTGCATTTTGTTATGTTCTTGGTTGCAAGAACATTCTCCTAAATTTAGGCATCTACCTTCTTTTTTTAAGCATAGGTTTCCATTGACATAGTGCAAACCGTCTCCATGGGGAGAAAAAGAGATGAACATAGAAGAGCAAATAAAAGTAGTGATGTCTTTCGAGTATTTTTGGTTTTGACAGTGTAAATTTATAATTTTCTGTGTGCCCTCACCTTAGGTATTGAAATTCTGTGTTCCATTTTATTCTTCTTGTAATGTTCTCAGCAGTCCTTTTTCACGTGGTCCCCACTTTTAATATTTTCTTTCCTCTGCAGTGGATAAATTAGTATTTCTAGAAGACCAAGATTGGAATGACTTTCTGCAACAAGTGTGCTCACAGATCGACTCCCCCGAGAAGAGCACGGGGGCCTCCCGAGCCAAGCTGAATCTCCTTTGCTACTTGTGCGTGGTGGCCGGACACAGGGAGGTGGCCACCAGGCTCCTCCACTCACCCCTGGTACGTAGTTAAGTCGTGAAGTAAAGACTCCTCTTATCACGGGCTTGCAGCTCTCCTTCTGCACATAACTCTTTTATTTCTGTAGAGATTAAAACAAGTGCTAAAATACTAATAAGATTTAGTTACAATGAAAAAAAGTGACTCATCAAGATGATAGGTTTGCCAGAATTGTCCTCTGTTTAATGCTTAGATCTAAAAGCAGTCGAATCGACAGTGATTTTGAACAACTCCTTTGGTAACACTCAGCTTGCATTTTACGTTAATTTGTAGTAGTTGTAAGGTATTTTTCATCTGTGAAATCATAAGACAGAGGTCTTGTCATCAGCTGCTGGAGTGAGCTGCCCACGTGGAATAGGGGCTCTTTTTACTGGGTCTTCCTGGTAAATTCCAAGGCTTCCGATGTGACACTGAACGGGGAACTGAGTCTCTAAGACTTTCCTTTTTCCTTCTTCCCCTGGAGATATTTCTTGGACCGTCTTGATTCATCGATGAAACCGTGGGAACTCGGCAGATCTTTTGAAGTCGTCCTCAGAAAGGAGTTACAGTGGTCTGGGGCCTTTTCCCTTGTGGGCCTTTGTTTGGGAACTGGCTTGAAAAAATTTAAGTTCATTTTCTTCCAGGATAGTATTACAGTTCCTTATTTGGTACTTGGTGTGTGTTTGTGGGGTGAGGGGCAGAGGCATATTTAGGGAATATAATTCAGTTGGAGAAACTGAACGTTCTTATTCTTAGTTTTTATTTTTATCTTATATTTACAAAGATGCAAAAACACTGAATGTAATTCATTTCCTTGGTGCAGGCTTTGCATTTCATGTGTATACTGGTTTGATTTGTTAACTTAGTGGTCACTTTCTGTGTCATTTCATGAATTAAATACATCTTAATTTTTTTTTCTAGTTCCAATTGCTAACCCAGCATTTGCGAATAGCTCCAAACTGGGATAGGTAAGTAATATTTACATCTTAATAAATTATTATATTATTAAGTAGTTAAAACATACATATTTATCAAAAGCACATAGTCCTAAATACTTATCACGAAATAGTCTAAAGTAATGATGACCCTGAATCATAGCACTTTCTATAGGCATCCCAGTTGTCCATTTAAAAAGATTTCAAAGTAGTCTTTATTCTAATATTATAAATATAATTCCAAGGTTATGTAAACTACATCTGGAAGCTTTATTAATGATTACTCTTTTGAATATTCTTTATCAAATACTTTACAATTATCCCTGTGTTTTAATTTAGTTATGCTTCTAAGGCGTTTTCCCTTGCCACTTTATCTTTCCTTAAGATGGTTTACAAAATCTAATGAGATTGTGTTCTGTAAACTCCTGATGGAAGGATGTGTACTTGCTTATATGAGGGCAGCATACTCGGTGAAAAGCTCATTAAAGTGTAAGAAGGCTCTATGCTCTGGTTGCCAATGAGACTTGGTCAGATAACTGATTACCTCTTTCCGAGTCTCAGCTTCTGGGGGACTGTTTGTGGGATGATGAAAGTGCTTTGGATTCAGACAGATGTGGGTGTAGATCACAAATCTGCCCCCAGGCAAATTATTATAACTGCTGAGTGTCAGTTTACTCATCTGTAAAATGGGCATAGTGTATCAACTTCATAGATTTTTGGTAACAATCAAATTTTTTTTAACTGAAGTATAGTTGATTTTACAGTGTTGTTAGTTTCAGGTGTACAGCAAAGTGATTCAGTTTTATATATTCTTTACAATTAAATTTTGAATGAAGTAGGTGTATGAAATACCTTGCCCGGTGCCTGGTTCTTATTGGGTACTTAGTGTATTTTGGGGGTTTGGAAGTTGGTGTTATCAATCCTACTTATCTTGTATTATTGTTGAGAAGCTTGTGAAAACTTGAATGTGAAGGGGTTTTGTAAAATGTGCCAGTGATAGGATAGTAATTATTTTCCCATGCTGCCAAAATATAGGGGAAACAATAGGTGTTCAAAAATGCTTTTTTGGATAATTATTCCTATGCATCTTCTAATGTTACTCTCTCAAGGTAAAATCTGGCGTTACAAAATAGGATTTTTAGATCATTTTTGGGCATGTTAAACTTTGAGAAGGATTGTGGTATGCTCACTGTAAAAGAAACCAACAAAAAAATCTTAGCACTTCGGCTAAAACAAATTATATCCTTGAATAGGGTGCCCTCTGCTGATTTTTAAAAAACACATTCTTAATCCTTTCCAGGTACTACTATTTTTTTCCATTTTTTAGATCTAAGTTTAATTGTAAAACAGTTTTTATTTGAGGAATATATGGATAGATAAGCCCTATGCTTGGAGCCTTCTTTTACTCTCTTTCTCCATTCAAATACTACTTCTTCCAGCGAGGCCTTCTCTGTCCTGGGTCATATCACCTTGATAGCGTATGATAAGGGTCTTTAACTTAGCTGGGGGACAATCACTGTTGAAGTATGTATGTTTATTCCTTGGCTTTGTTCAGTATATAGAAAAAATAACATATAACTTTTTATGTTTCTCCACTTTATAACATGTATTCTTTTAATGTCACTAATTAATTTGTCTGAGTTTTTTTATGGTATGCCTCTTTTTATATGCTATGAATATTTGATCATTTTATTTACCCTTCCCTATTTTTGGACAGTATTATAATATTGTAAATAATATATTGATGAACATTTTGTGCTTAAATCTTCATGCCTATTTTTCCTTTCTCCCCTAAGGGCAGATTTGTAGAATTAGAACGAATGGGTAGAGGGCAATAGATATTTTTGTGACTTCTCATAAGTTGCTGAAATGCTCTATAGAAATATGATATCAACATGCATTCCCAGTCAATGTGTGTAAAAATGCCGTTTTGTTAGAACTTTTAACAGTGAATACTTATCAAATTTTATAGCCTTTGCCGATCAACTTTATTGAGGTATAATTTACAGATAATGCATAATATTTTAATTTAAAAATTCTATTATAAAATATATGTAACAAAATTTACCATTATAGCCATTTTAAGTGTATAATTCAGTGGCATTATGTATATTGTGATACGTATGTTGTGCAACCACGATCACTGTCAATTTCCAGAACTTTTTCATTATTCCGAACAGAAGCTCTTCCCCATTAACCAGTAACTCCCATCCCTCCTCATCCCAGTCCCTGAAAACCTTTGTTATACTTTTTGTGTCTATGAATTTCCCTGTTGTAGGTACCTAATATAAGTGGGATCATACATTTGTCCTTTTGTGTCTGGCTTATTTCACTTACCTGAATGTTTTCAGAGTTCATCTGTGTTGTAGCATGTATCAGACTCATTCTTTTTTAAGGCTGAATAATATTCCATATGTGTATATGCCACAGTTTATCTTTTCATTTGTTGATGGACACTCGGGTTGCTTCTACCTTTGGCTGTTGCAAGTAGTGCTGTTGTGAGCATTGGTGCGAATATACCTGTTTGAGTCCCTGCTTTCAGTTCTTTTGTGTATATACCTAGGAGTGGAATTGCTGGATTATTTGATAACGTTATGTTCAACTTCTTGAGATACCATCATAACTGTTTTGAACAGTGGCTGCACCATTTTACATTTCCACCAGCAATGCTTGAGGGTTCCAATTTCGCCACATCCTCTTCAACCCTTATTTTTTTTCAGTTTTTTTTAACAGTAGCTCTCCTAATGGGTATGAAGTTATATGTCGTTGCGGTTTTGATTTGCATTTCACTAATTACTGATGTTGAGCACCATTATTTACCTTCTCTGGAGAAATGTCTGTTCAGGTCCTTTGCCCATTTTCTGACTGGGTTTTGTGTTGTTTATTTATGGGAGTTCTGTATGTATTCTAGATATTAACGACATATTAGGTATATGACTGACAAATACTTTCTTCCATTCTGTGGGTTGTCTTTTTACCCTGATAGTGCCCTTTGCATAAAGTTTTAAGTTGTGATGAAACCTAGTTTTTCATTTTTTCTTTTGTTGCCTGTGCTTTTAGTGTTCTAAGAAATCACTGCAAAACCAATGTCAGAAATCTTTTCATTTGTTTTTTTCTAAGGATTTTATAGTTTTAGCTCACATTTAGGTTTTTGATCCACTTTGAGTTAGTTTTTTTTTATACAGTGTTAGGTAAGAGTCCAGTTTCATTCTTTTGTTACGTTTATATCCAGTTTTCCGAGCACCATTTGTTGAAAAGGCTGTCCTCTCCCCATTACATGGTAGTGGCACTCTTGTTGATAATCATTTGACTGTATATGCTGAGGGTTTGTTTCTGGGCTCCCTGTTCTATTCCCTTGGTTTATAAATCTGTCTTTATGTGAGTATCACAGTGTCTCGATTACCATAGCTTGGTAGTAAGCTTTGAAATCAGAATATGTGATTTCAACTTTGTTCTTTCTCAGGTTTATTTTAGGGTCCTTTGATATTTATATTCTAGGAAGGATTTTTCTGATTTTTAGTATAGTTTGGTACTTTAATAAAGTAAATGCTCATCGTCAATTGTTAAAATACAGTTTCTCCATTTGTGAATTACTTCACTTCCTGGTGGATGGGATTTCATTATTTGGTAGTTTTTTGTTTTGTTTTTTAAATAGAATATCTCTCAGGCTCTGCTTCTGGAGTTCCTCCTTCCTTGAAGCTTTCTGCCTGTGGTTTTGGGGCTCAGGCATAACAGGCTGAATGAGACCTTCTTGCACCTTCAGGCCACACTCACCTCTGTGCCGTGCTGCTTTGTTGCTCACTCGTGTGCTGGCTGCAGCTCTGGAAGACTCAGGGACCAACCTGACTTTTTCTTCCTCTTATATGTGACTAGTTTGATTTTGTTTTCCAGTGAAAAAAGAATTTTTCTTTATATTCCAGGCTTGCAAACTTTTACTAGAATGTATCTAGGTATCCCTTTTTACTAATTTGCTTTGCCAGTCGGTCTGTTAAATGCTGCAACCTTTCTTTCGCTTTCCTATTTCCTTACGATTTCCTCATCTCTATTTCATCCTTTTTATGCTCCTGAA
Source organism: Pseudorca crassidens (assembly GCF_039906515.1). Taxonomy (NCBI): domain Eukaryota; kingdom Metazoa; phylum Chordata; class Mammalia; order Artiodactyla; family Delphinidae; genus Pseudorca; species Pseudorca crassidens. The sequence goes on from NC_090305.1 coordinate 61,570,342, forward strand.
ACTCCTGTAGGATGGGTGTGTCTCTTTTTTTTTTTTGCTTGCCTATTTATTTATATTTTTGGCTGCGTTGGGTCTTTGTTGCTGTGTGCGGGCTTTCTCTAGTTGTGGCGAGTGGGGGCTTCTCTTCGTTGTGGTGCATGGGCTTCTCATTGCAGTGGCTCCTCTTGTTGCGGAGCATGGCCTCTAGGCGCGTGGGCTTCAGTAGTTGTGGCACGTGGGCTCAGTAGTTGTGGCACATGAGCTCTAAAGCTCAGGCTCAGTAGTTGTGGCTCACAGGCTTAGCTGCTTCGCAGCACGTGAGATCTTCCCGGACCAGGGCTCGAACCCGTGTCCCCTGCATTGGCAGGTGGATTCTTAACCATTGCGCCACCAGGGAAGCCCAAATTTAGTGTCTATTGACTTAATTTTCTTTTGCTTTCTCACTCTTCTATTGAGATACAATTCACATATCAAAAAATTCACCTTTTCTTAGTTTTTGTTGAGTTTATTTTTTAGAGCAGTTTTAGGTTCACTGCAAATTAAGGGGAAGGAACAGAGTTTTCCCACATATCTCTGCCCCCACATATGCATCGCCTCTCCAATTATCACTATCCCCTGCCAGAGTGGTACATCCTAAATTGACACATCAAAATCATCCAAAGTCTATCCTTTACATTACGATTCCGTCTTAGTGTTGTACGTTCTGTGGGTTTGGACAAATGTATGACGATGTGTATCCATCACTGTGGTATCATACAGAGGATTTCCACTGCCCCCATAATCTACTGTGTTCTGCCTATTCATCCCTCTGACAACCACTGAACTTTTTATTACCTTCATAGTTTCTCCTTTTCCAGAATGTCATGTAGTTGGAAACATAAAGTATGTAGTTTTCTCAGATTGGCTTCTTTTACTTCGTAACATTCATTTAAGGTTTCTCCATGTTTTTTCATGGCTTGATAGATCATTCTTTTCAGTGCGAAGTATCCCATTGTCTGCAGGTACCACGGTTTATTTGACCATTCACATACTGAAGCTCATCTTGATTGCTTCCAAGTTTTGACAATTATGAGTAAAGCTGCTGTTAACATCCATGTGGACATATGTATTCATCTCCTTTGGGTAAATACCGAGGAGCCTGTTTGTTGGATTGTGTGGTAAGAGTACATTTAGTTTTGTAAGAAATCACCAAACTGTCTTATAAAGTGACTGTACCATTTTGTATTCTCATCAGCAATGAATGAGGGTTCTATTGCTTCACATCCTTGCCAGCATTTGGTATTTTCAGTGTTCTGGATTTTGGCTATTTTGATAGGTGTGTAGTGGTATCTTGTTGTTTTAACTTGCATTTCCCTGATGACATATGGCGTGGAGCATTTTCTCATATGCTTATTTGCCATCTGTATATCTTCTTTGGTGAAGTGTCTGTTCAAGTCTTTGGCCCATTTTTTCATCAGGTTGTTTTCTTATTGTTGAGTTTCAAGAGGTCTTTGTATATTTTGGAAAACAGTTTTTTATCAGATGGGTCTTTTGCAAATATTCTTTTCCAGTCTGTGGCATATCTTCTCATTCTCAACATTTCTTTTGCACAACAGAAATTATTAATTTTAATGAAGTCCAGCTTATCAATTATTTCTTTCATGGATCATGCCCTTGATGTTGTGTATAAAAAGTCATTGCTACACCCGAGGTCATCTAGGTTTTCTATGTTATCTTCTAGGAGTTTTATAGTTTTGCATTTTACACTTAGGTCTGTGATCTGTTTTGAGTTGAAGTTTTGTGAGCGGGTGTAAAGTCTGTGTCTAAATTCATTTTTTTTCTTGTAGATGTCCAGTTATTCCAGCACCATTCGTTGAAAAGACTGTCTTTGCTCCATTGTATTGCCTTTGCTCCTTTGTCAAAGATCATTTGATTATGTGAGTCTATTTCTGGGCTCTCGATTCTGTTCCAGTGATCTGTTCTTTTGCCAGTACCACACTGTCTTGATAACTTTCGCTTTGTAGTAAGTCTTGAAGTCAGGTAGCATCAGTCCTCCAACTTTGTTGCTCTTCTCCAGTATTGTTGGTTATTCTGGATCTTTTTCCTCCATATAAACCTTGGAATCAGTTTGTCAGTATCCACACTGACAATGTGGAATCACATCGAATCTACAGATCAATTTGGGAAGAATTGACATCAGGACACTATTGAGTCTCATTCATGAACATGGAATACCTCTCCACTTGTTTACTTCTTTGATTTTGTTCAATAGCGCTTTGTAGTTTTCCTCATATAGATATTATACATATTTTATTAGATTTGTTCCTATGTATTTCACTTATTGGGTGCTAATGTAAATGGTATTGTGTTTTTAATTTCAAATTCTACAAGTTTATTGCTGGTAAGACTTTTATATATTGATCTTGTATCCTGCACCTTGCTGTAATCACTTAATAGTTCCAGGAGGTTTTTTTGTTGTTAATTCTTCAGGATTTTCTGTATAGACAGTCATTTCATTTGCAAACAGTTTTATTTCTTCCTTCCCAATCTGTATGCCTTTTGTTTCCTTTTCTTGTCTTATTGCATTACCTGGAGCTTTCAGTGTAATATTGAAAAGGAATAGTGGTGAGAGGTGATGTCCTTGTCTTGTGCCTGATTTTTTTTTTTCCTTAACTATTATTTATTTATTTTGGTGGCGCCAGGTCTTAGTTGCGGCACGAGGGCTTCTTAGTTGCAGCACGTGGGCTTCTTAGTTGTGGCACGAGAACTCTTAGTTTAGTTAGTGGCATGCATGTGGGATCTAGTTCCCTGACCAGGGATTGAACCTGGGCCCCCTGCATTGGGAGCATGGAGTCTTACCCACTGGACCACAAGGGAAGTCCCTGTACCTGATCTTAGTGGGAAAATTTTGAGTTTATCACCATTAAATATGATGTTAGCTGTATTTTTTTGTAGATAGTCTTTATCAAGTTAAAGAAGTTCCCTCTATTCCTAGTTTACTGAGTTTTTGTCATGAATGGGTGTTGGAATTTGTCAAATGCTTTTTTTGCATATATTGATATGATCATGTGATTTTTCTTTTTTAGTTTCCTGATACGATGGAAATTCACTTTTTAAAACTGTACAGTTTAGCGGTTTTTAGTGTAATCACAAAATTGTGCATGTATCACCACTATCGAATTCCAGAACTTTTCATCACCCAGTGAGATCTCGTACCTGTTACCCTCTTCCTCTCAGTCCCTGGAAACCACTAACCTACTTTCTGTCTATAGATTTGCCTATTCTGAATATTTCATATAAATATACAAAATGTGATCTTTTGTGACTGGCATCTTTTCACTTAGCATAATGTTTTCAGGGTTCATCCATGTTGTAGCACGTATTAGTACTTCATTTTTTTTGGCTGTGCCACATGGCTTGTGGGATATTAGTTCCCTGACCAGGGATCGAACTTGGGCCCCTTCAGTGAAAGCAGGGAGTCCTAACCACTGGACCACTGGGAAATTCCCACTTCATTCTTTTTTATGACTGAATAATATTCCATTGCATGGATAAACCGTATTTCATGTATCCATTCTTAGTGGACACTTGGGTTGCTTCCACATTTGGCTGTTATGAATAACACTGCTCTGATCATGTGTATAAAGGTTTTATGTGAACATATGTTTTAATTTCTCTTGGGTACATACCTAGTAGTGGAATTGTTGGGTCATATGGTAATTCTGTGTTCAGCCTTTTGAAGAACTGCCAAACTCTCTTTTACTGCTCTTCCCTGATTTTCTCTTTGAGTTTTCAAGCTTGATACTTATCCTTGCTCATTTTACTGAGAATCACTATTTTATTTCAGCAATCATATTTTCAAGTTTTTGTTCATTTGTTCTCTGATTGGTCCTTTTTCCTAGCTGCCTATATTTGATTTAAAATGTACTTTTGAATTTGAGGATAAAGTATAGGATTATAAAAATTCCGTTTTGGAATAGAATTTAGGGTTAAATATTGTGACTAATATTTAAGGTTAAACATTAGGATTATAAAAATTTTATTCTTTTTAACCTGTGGGTCACTTCGTTTTCATCATGGTCCTGCTTTTTAATGCTGTTGGCTCCTCAGATGCTTGGTGATCTTTGGTACTTAGTTTATATTATGAATAAATAGTTAAATTGATCAGCATAGAAGCTGGCAGTACACATTTCCCCTATGGTTCTCTTAGTCTGTTTCTCCAACAACGTCTTCTTTAAAGGCCTGGCCTGTGAGTGGATGATGCCTGTTGACTAGTTGGCTTGTATGTTGGGAGCCCACCTAGCTGAAGGAGCAGGTAGGCAGGCTGGAGGCCTCGTCAGTTTCCAGGCTGGGTTTTTCTTTGGGGTGGGGCTGGCTTTCCTCCATTAACCTCTTTCCTTGCTCTGGTATCTGGTGGGGAGGACCACTCTCTGTTCTCCACATCCATACTTGTATCCCACCCCAGAGTAGATTGCTCACTGCAGGGATAATTTTACATTTTTACCCTGGAGGCCAGGACTGAGGGTTTATTCTGTGTATCAGGGAGGGAGATGGGAAGGAGGCAGGACCTAATTGGCTCACCTGTTCATCGTGAAGTTCTCTAATCTGATGATTGTCTATGACTAATCCTTGCTTTCTGTTTTACTTTATTCCAAACCTCTGAGGCTTGTTGGGAAGACCTGTCTTTACCTGTGGTTCTTAGACAGGAATTTCTTCTCTCCATTTTCTGTCTAGTTCCATCTAAGTGTGTCATCTAGGATTTCCTCAGACATTCTGGTCTACTTTCAGCCTTTCTTTCTGTCTCCAGTTATTTAATTATAAACTTCTTTTCTTTTAGCAGAATCTTGAGGGAACAGAAAAGTGGGTGTCAGTGTCTCGTCTGCTATCGTAAAGTTTTTTTTTAATTTTATTTTTTTAAAATACAGCAGGTTCTTATTAGTTATCTATTTTATACATATTGGTGTATATATGTCAATCCCAATCTCCCAGTTCATACCCCCACCCCCGCGTACCCCCTTGATGTCCATACATTTGTTCTCTACATCTGTGTCTCTATTTCTGCCTTGCAAACTGGTTCATCTGTACCATTTTTCTAAATTCTACATATATGCGTTAATATATGATACTTGTTTTTCTCTTTCTGACTTCACTCTGTATGACAGTCTCTTGATTTGTGTTATTTACACGATTGTGATTAATGGGCTTTTTTTTTTCTTTTTGCGGTACGCGGGCCTCTCACTGTTGTGGCCTCTCCCGCTGCGGAGCACAGGCTCCAGACGCGCAGGCCCAGCGGCCATGGCTCACGGGCCCAGCCGCTCCGTGGCACGTGGGATCCTCCCAGACCGGGGCAAGAACCCGTGTCCCCTGCATCGGCAGGCGGACTCTCAACCACTGCGCCACCAGGGAAGCCCTAATGGGCATTTTTGTTTTTCATTTGCTGTCTAAGCTATACAGAAGTGCTTCTAAATTTACAAGCGTTTAGGATTTTTGGTTTATGTTTGTTATTTCACTTTTATTATATCATCATATGTCCTGTATAATTTCTGCCTTTGGGAATTCTATGAATTTATCTTTGTGCTCTAATAAAAAATCATTAAAAAAACGTCATGGGGCTTCCCTGGTGGCGCAGTGGTTGAGAGTCCGCCTGCCGATGCAGGGGACACAGGTTCGTGCCCCGGTCCGGGAAGATCCCACATGCCGCGGAGCGGCTGGGCCCGTGAGCCATGGACGCTGAGCCTGCGTGTCCAGAGCCTGTGCTCCGCAGCGGGAGAGGCCACACCAGTGAGAGGCCCGTGTACCGCAGAAAAAAAAAAAAATGTCATGAATGTAGTAGATAATGTGGTAATCATAGCTAGCCCATTCAGCACATATTAAATGTTAGACACCATGGTAATTTCTCCACACGGATTATTTCCTTTGACTCTTTGAGTAACTTGGTGAGGTACATATTGTTGTTAGTCCTAGTTAACATGAAGTCATCAGGCACATGAAGGAGGAGTAACTAACCCAGGGTTCCTCTCCTCCCCCGCCCCAACCATGGGGCCAAGACTGGCCTCAGGACATTTCATTCCAGAGTCCTGAACACCATCCTATACAGCCTCCCACTGAGTAAGTGTGGTCCGAGTTTAGATCGTAGAGCTTGATATATACATCTGTTACTATGATGCTTGTATGTTTGTATTCACTGTGGCTTTCTTGCTGTGCTTGGGAGAGAGGTAGATTGGAGTTTCCCACTACTATTGGGTTTACTTTTTATTCTTTATTATTATTAATATAATAATATTATATATTAGTATTCTTTATTAATATGGTTTGTAACGACTCACAGCTTACATCCTTTGTAGGTCATACTGTTTTTAGTCCTCAAACAATCTTTTCCTCATTTAATGATTTTAGCCTTAAATTCTGCTTTGATATTTACATTGAAAATTCTGCTCCAATTTTGTTTACCTTTATTCAGTCATATTTTTACCCACCCATTTTCTACTAATGTGTTTAGTTACTTTGTTTTGATGTTGATATTATATTCATTCAACAAACATTTATTGAGGGACCATGCCACGTACTGTCTTAGTGCTCGCAGCCCTGCCTTCATGGACCTTGTGGGCTAGTGGAGGATATGGATAATAAATAGTCTGTTTTATTAAACACACAAAGAAGTAACTGTAACATTTTAGATCTGCTCTAATACAGTAGCCACTAGCTGCATGTGGTTATTTATTTAAATTTATTTATTCATTTATTTAATTCTTGGTTGCATCGGGTCTTTGCTGCTGCATGCAGGCTTTCTCTAGTTGCAGTGAGCGGGGGCTACTCTTTGTTGTGGGGCGCAGTCTTCTCATTGTGATGGCTTCTCTTGTTGCAGAGCACAGGCTGTAGGCGCACGGGCTTCAGTAGTTGTGGCACAGGGGCTTCAGTAGTTGTGGCACAGGGGCTTCAGTAGTTGTGGCTCGCGGGCTCTAGAGCACAGGCTCAGTAGTTGTGGCACACGGGCTTAGTTGCTCCACGGCATGTGGGATCTTCCCGGACCAGGGGTCGAACCCGTGTCCCCTGCATTGGCAGGTGGATTCTTAACCACTGCGCCACCAGGGAAGCCTCATGTGGTTATTTAAATTTAGAACTAGTTCCATATTTCTCAAAAAACTAAAAATAGAACTACCCTATGACCCAGCATTTTCACTCCTGGATATATATTTGAAAGAAACAAAAACACTAATTTGAAAAGATAATGCACCTCAATGTTCATAGCAGCACTCTTCACAATAGCCAAGACATGGAAACAACCTAAATGTCCATCAACAGATGAATGGATAAAGAAGGTGTGGTACATATATACAATGGAATACTACTGAGCCATAAAAATAACCAGATTTTGCCATTTGCAGCAGCGCAGATGGACTTGGAGGGCATTATGCTAAGTGAAGTAGAGATAGACAAATACTGTATGATATCACTTATATGTGGCATCTGAAAAATAAACTAGTGAATATAACAAAGAAGCAGACTCATAGAGAAGAAACTAGTGGTTATCAGCAGTAAGAGGGATGGAGGAGAGGCAAGATAGGGTACAAACTAATTTGTATAAAATAAGCTACAAGGATATATTGTACAACACAGGGAATATAGCCAATGTTTTATAATAACTATATGTGGAGTATAATCTTTAAAAATGGTGAACCACTATATTGTACACTTGTAACTTATATTATACATCAATTATACTTCAGTAAAAAATAAACTAGTTCCTTAAAGTAAATTTTATGTGTGTGTGGGTATACATATACATATATATATTTCTTCAGTTGCACCAGCCATACTTCAAGTGCTGGATAGTCACATGCATGTGGTGGATACTGTGTTGAACAATGTAGACATGGAATGTTTGTTATCGCACGAAGGTTTATTGGCCATTGCAGCTTTGCGTGCTGTTATGGATGTGGGATGTTCTGAGCTACAGCATAATGGGTCATGAGGGGCACCCGAAATGGTGACCTTTAAGAAGAATTCTGAATTATGAGACGGAGCCAGTTTTGTGAGGGCATTACATGTAGATATAGTTGTATGTAAGTATTTGGTATAAATTGAGAAATATTGTCACTATTAGTTTAAATAGTTTACAACTTAAAACTGTAGGAGTTTCAAGGAGGGTGTTTTCTCTAGTTCTGATAGGAATTGTTTCTCGTGAGAATGGGAAAAATATTTAATTAGCATGTCCTGATACATTTTTCTTTTAGTTGGATAAATCTGGTTGCCATTATCTAATTTTGTAGATTGAAAAAGTGCTTCAAGATTTCTGAAGTATTTTGAGCTTGTCTTTGAACTGAGATAAGTTTTTGCCTTGCATCCTTTAATTCATTAGTGAGTTTTTGATAATAGCATTTGTTTTACATTGTGAGAAAACTTAGAAGTTAATCCATCTGACCTTCTAAACTGCACACATTTAAGCAATTCAAAACTGAAGTGTAATTGACGTGACTGTGGTCCCATATCTGGTCAGTGACAGAGCTGTGACTGGAAGCTTTTCCTTGTAACTTTTGGGCCAGTGTCCTGCCAAATCTTTTTCAAAACCATTACTTTTAAAACATAATCTTCTTACTCAGAGGCAGAATGCTAATCATAGAAATGCCTAGGACTTCTTTAATCTGTTTATGTTTAGAGATTTAAATGGCTAATCCAAGAAGCATTGAAATCCATAAGAATTATCTCTGTATGATAAAGTTCTGACAACATGAACACTTACCTGTGGTACTTCTCTGAGTGTGATTTGTTTCCCTCCACGGGTTCTGCACAGTTTATTTTACGAATATGAAAAGTAGAGGCTCTCTGGATGAGGAACATGCAATGCAAGCATTACTAAGAGTACAGTTATAATCAACTCAACCATTTTTTTTCCAATTAAAAAAGTCTTATCAAAACTAATTTTCTCCGTGAAGTGAACTTTTCCAAATCACCTGAAGTGATATTTAATAATTTATATTTCATTATAAAACTACTTTTATAATTTAATACTTCATTTTCCGCTGGGCAATGAAACAAACACCTCACTGAAAGTATTTTTACAAGATTTGTTAGACTTGTAAAAATTTCTTTTCAAGTGAATATATACACATATGCTTCACTATCCTGATATTAACTACTGACTACTTGCGTATAAAATCATTGGTCTACTAATAAGTAGAGCAGAAATCTTGAGAAAGAAAGACGGAGCTGGAGGAATCAGGCTCCCAGACTTCAGACTATACTACAGAGCTACAGTAATCAAGACAGTATGGTACTGGCACAAAAACAGAAATATAGATCAATGGAACAGGATAGAAAGCCCAGAGATAAACCCTCGGACATATGGTCACCTTATCTTTGATAAAGGAGGCAAGAGTATACAATGGAGAAAAGACAGCCTCTTCAATAAGTGGTGTGGGGAAAACTGGACAGTTACATGTAAAAGAATGGAATTAGAACACTTCCTAATACCATACACAAAAATAAACTCAAAATGGATTAAAGACCTAAATGTAAGGCCAGACACTATAAAACTTAGAGGAAAACATAGGCAGAACACTGTATGACATAAATCACAGCAAGATCCTTTTTGACCCACCTCCTAGAGAAATGGAAATAAAAACAAAAATAAACAAATAGGACCTAATGAAACTTAAAAGCTTTTGTACAGCAAAGAAAACCATAAACGAGATGAAAAGACAACCCTCAGACTGGGAGAAAATATTTGCAAATGAAACAACTGACAAAGGATTAGTCTCCAGAATATACAAGCAGCGCATGCAGCTCAATATCAAAAAAACAACCCCCAAATGGGCAGAAGACCTAATTAGACACTTCTCCAGAGAAGATATACAGATTGCCAACAAACAAATGAAAAGATGCTCAACATCACTAATCATTAAAGAAATGCGAATCAAAACTACAGTGAGGTATCACCTCACACCAGTCAGAATGGCCATCATGAAAAAATCTGCAAACAATAAATGCTGGAGAGGGTGTGGAGAAAAGAGAAACTTCTTGCATTGTTGGTGGGGATGTAAATTGATACAGCCACTATGGAGAACGGTATAGAGGTTTCTTAAAAAACTGAAAATAGAACTACCATATGACCCAGCAATCCCACTACTGGGCATATACCCTGAGAAAACCATAATTCAAAAAGAGTCACGTACGCTTCCCTGGTGGCGCAGTGGTTGAGAGTCTGCCTGCTGATGCGGGGGACATGGGTTCGTGCCCCGGTCAGGGAATATCTCACATGCCGTGGAGCGGCTAGGCCTGTGAGCCATGGCTGCCGAGCCTGCGCGTCGGGAGCCTGTGCTCTGCAACGGGAGAGGCCGCAACAGTGAGAGGCCCGCATACCGCACACACACACACAAAAAAAAGTTATACCACAATGTTCATTGCAGCACTATTTACGATAGCCAGGACATGGAAGCAACCTAAGTGTCCATTGACAGATGAATGGATAAAGAAGATGTTGCACGTATATACAATGGAATATTACTCAGCCACAGAAAGAAATGAAATTGAGTTATTTGTAGTGAGGTGGATGGACCTAGAGTCTGTCATACAGAGTGAAGTAAGTCAGAAAGAGAAAAACAAATACCGTATGCTAACACATTTATATGGAATCTAAAAAAAAAATGGTTCTGATGAACCTAGGGGCAGGACAGGAATATCAAGACACAGATGTAGAGAGTGGACTTGAGGACCCGGGGAGGGGGAAGGATAAGCTGGAACAAAGTAAGAGAGAAACATTGACATATATACACTACTAAATATAAAATAGATAGCTAGTGGGAAGCAGCGGCATAGCACAAGGAGGGTGGGAGGGAGATGCAAGAGGGAGGGGATATGGGGATATACGCATGTATATAGCTGATTCACTTCGTTATACAGCAGAAACTAACACAACATTGTAAAGCAATTATACTCCAATGAAGATGTTAAAAAAAACAAGCAGAGACTTTAAAAAATTTTTATTTTCCATTTCACTATTAAAGCACAACTTGTTCAGTTTTTGTCACTGTTACAGATGGTGCTACGGAGGGCATTGCGTTCAGGTCTCCCTGTGTACACAAGGGAACGTTTCTCTGGACCATATATGTACAGGAATGTTTGCTCACCCTGTCTCATTCCACTTCTATCTCATGTTAATGCTTACAGTTGTGTAATGTGACTAACTGGGCTTGGTTTCCTTGGTCCTAACTCTCCACTTCTGAGCCCATTTTCTCTCTGTTTACAGAAGGGCCAAGGTAGCTCGGTTGATTGGTTTACTGGCTTCGCACACAACGGAGCTCCAGGAAAATACACCTGTTATTGAGGTAATTTCTTTTATTACTGAAATGTTACGAATGGCAAAGATTGTTCTTGATTTTAGAACATGCAGCTTTCATTGGTGTTAAGTGTGGAATTGTGGCAGTTGTTATAAAATAACCTCAGTAGACCTGTACACTTCAGCACAGCCGCTCGTTTACAGCATAGTCTGTTGTCAAAGGTGGTGCGGTGGAATTACAAGGCTTGTGGACTCTAGTCATCATTACTGCATTTCAATAATTTATGGATAAGGTTTATTTCATTACTAGTTTTCATGTGGTCTACTCAACATTTTATTATAACTAAAGTATTTTCTACTGGAAACCCAGCTCAACTTCAAATTAAAATTTTTTGGGGTTTTTCACATTGAATTTAGTGTTTTTATCCCCACCAGTTGTCATTTATTTCTGACAATAGTGACAGTATTTAACTGCCAGGCATGCACTAAAGGTATTTTCAAATGTGGTCGGCACTGTGTATTCACGGGTTCTGAGTCTGTGGATTCAGTCAGCCATGGATTGAAGATATTCAGGGGGAGAAAAGTTCTAGAAAGTTTCAGAAAGCAGAGCTTGAATTTGCTGCACACTGGCAAGTATTTATATAAAATTTACATTGTACTAGGCAGTATAAATAATCTAGAGATGATTTAAAGTATGTGGGAGGATATGCATAGGTTATATGCAAATACTAGGCCATTTTATATAAGAGCATCTGTGGATTTTGGTATTTGTGGGGTTCCTGAAACCAGTTCCCCACAGATGCTGAGGGACAACTGAATCAGTCATTTCTTTCAAATACCAATATTGGGAAGCCCTTATTAATTAACCAGTAATTCCAAGTCCCACGAAGTGGATGCTACCATTGTACTGCCCTTTTTTTTTTTTTCGTGGTACGCGGGCCTCTCACTGTTGTGGCCTCTCCCGTTGCGGAGCACAGGCTCCGGACGCGCAGGCTCAACGGCCATGGCTCACGGGCCCAGCCGCTCCGCGGCATGCGGGATCTTCCTGGACCGGGGCACGAACCCGTGTCCTCTGCATCGGCAGGCGGACTCTCACCCACTGCGCCACCAGGGAAGCCCTGTACTGCCTTTTTGAATGTTCCTGAACACTAAAAACTACTTTCTATCTATCCTGTTAATGTGTACTGCACTTAACTGGCAGTAGATTTTTATCCCTTGGACTAGGAGAGTGTTGAGTCAAAATAGGTGAGAAAAACCAAGGCTGTTAAGGGGGAAGGGCAGAACTCCTGAAGGAAGGAGAAAATGGTAAAAAGAAGGGATTTTTGTAGAGCCAGACCTGCTAGTGTGGTTTTTGGGGCTTTGAGAAGAATTGTTTAGCCAAGTACCGTCTAATAGAACTCTCTGCGGTGAAGGAAGCTGTCCTGTGTCTGTGCTGTCCAGTACTGTAGCCAGTTGCTGGGATGGCATTCCAGCTAGTCCTGGGCTGTCTAGGTGGAAGCAAATGGGGGACTAATTTGTGCTCTGTGCGTTTCCTCTGCTTATGATTCCGTCCCCATTCCCTGCAATTATTAGACCTCTGAGCTACTAAAGAAAATGTTACTAAGTCTAAACTTTTCCTTCTTTTTGTGACCAAGAAAAATGAATTGTGACCTGTATGATCACTGATGGTACCCAGCTTGGCTATCAGAGATCTGTAAACTAGATTTTTATGTAAAAGACCAAGCAGATAGGGCAGTGACACTTAGGCAGAAGAGGAGAAGACTTAGGAGCTCAGGAGTGGAGGCTCCTTCTGGTGACTCAGAGCAAAGGGTCTCCAATGAAACGGATTTGCTGCAGGAGATGGGAGAGAACTTGATGAAAATTCTAAGACCAAGTCCTGACATTCTAGAGGACATTCCTGGATAATCAAAATAGGAGGGAACAGTGTGCCATGAAGAAAGAGCCCCTGAAGGTGTAAAATATGACTGAATTAAAATATTCAGTAGATGCAGTAGTAAGTAGGAGATACTGGGTACCTTAGAAGCCGAGTTAGTAAATTTGAAGATAAGTAAGATGTGAATTCTCTTAGGATTCAGAAGAAGAAAAAAGGATAAAAATCATGAATTAAAAAGGCACGGAAGACAGTTGCAGAACATCTCTTACACTGTCCAGTATGGTAGCCATCAGACAAAAGTGCTACTAGGCACTTGAAAAGCAGCAAGTCTGAATGGAGATGAACTGCAAGTAGAGACCACACACCAGATTTTGAAAACTCAATATGAAAAAAAAAATAATGTAAAGTATCTCACCTGTAATTTTCTTTATAGATTACATTTTTATTTTAAATTTTTATTGGAGTATAGTTGATTTACAGTGTTGTGTTAGTTTCAGGTGTACAGCAAAGTGAATCAGTTATACAAATACATATATCCACTCTTTTTTAGATTACATTCTAAAACAGTATTTTTGGATATATTAGGATAAATATTAAAATTTTTACTTTTATTTTTTAATGTGGCTACTAGAAAATTTTAAATTGCCCGTGTGGCTTGAGTTCTATTTCTCTGGGACAGCACTTATCCAAGATAAACGCAATGGGATTTCCAGGAGGAGAGATCCAAGCAAACAGAAATGAAAAATAATAGGAGAAAATTTCACCCTGAGCTGAAGAAAGACTCACATCTTTAGATGAAAGGTTTTTCACCAAATGTCAGGCAAAACATTGAAAAAAAGAATGCATACGTAGACCTATCCTGGTGAAATTTGTAATTTCAAAGATAAAAATAAAATCTAAAACCCAGGTTATAAGCAAATAATAGCACATTAGACTTACATTTAATTTTTCTGTAACACTAAAGGCTAGAAGATAAAGAAAATGGTGGAAATGGATCGACACTTAGGAGGTCATGTGATGTTAAATTTCTCTGTTACGTCCATTGTACTGCCTACTTGTGGGGACAGAAGACATTTTCAGAAACTCAATCTGAATTTCACCAACATTTCTAAAACAAATTTACTTGAGCAAGCTACTTGAGGAGCTGCCAACTTCAACACCCACTTTCCCACCCAAGTTTTAAGATAATGTAAAGGAGAAACAAATAAAAACAATGAATCTATTTAAACGTAAGTCTAAATAATAGCTGCTACTGTTGTGAAATATAATCTGGAAAGAATGGATTCTTGAAAAAAATATAAATATTCTTAAAAAATAGTAGCATGGAAGTAAATTCTGCATTGTTTTAGAGGGTCTGAAAAGGTAGGGGAGAAGGGAATGGAGAAGGAAAAGGCAAGTTCTTTCTTGTTCTTTTACAAATTGAACACTTACGGAGTACCTCTTGTGGGTATGGCCTGTGTTACTTGCAGGAAGACCGTCGTTCCAGGCAAGTTCTTGTCTTGTTCTAGAAGGAATTCATAGATGCCGTTTTATTCTTGGCACTGATAATCCATTTCATTCTTGGCATTGATACTCTTATTCTTTTTTTTTTACATCTTTATTGGAGTGTATTGGTTTACAATGGTGTGTTAGTTTCTGCTTTATAACAGAGTGAATCAGTTATACATATACATATGTTCCCATATCTCCTCCCTCTTGCGTCTCCCTCCCACCCTCCCTATCCCATCCCTCTAGGTGGTCACAAAGCACCGAGCTGATCTCCCTGTGCTATGTGCTGCTTCCCACTAGCTATCTATTTTACGTTTGGTAGTGTATATGGGGAGGGGGAAGGGTAAGCTGTGACAAAGCGAGAGAGTGGCATGTACATATATACGATACTCTTATTCTTAACAAATATTTGTCAGTACCTGCGTATGTACAGGGTGCTATCTAGGTGCTTATTTTATAAAAATAGATGGCAATCTCTGTTCTTGCAGAGCTTGTGTTCCAGTGTAAGGAGAGAGATAATAAACAAATAAATATATAAAATTTGGTGGTGATAACTTCAGTGGGAAAGATGTAGCAGGGTTTGGAAATGATGAGGTGGCAGCAGCGGTGGTTTAGAGATTGGCTGTTTGGGGAAGGCTGAGCAGAGACCTGAGGGAATTGAGGGAATAGTTCCCTCAGCTGGGGAAGAACATTCTTGACGGGAAAGACACATGCACCCCAATGTTCATTGTAGCACTATTTACAATAGCCAGGATATGGAAGCAACCTAGATGTCCATGAAGAGAGGAATCGATAAAGAAGATGTGGTATATATATACAATGGAATATTACTCAGCCATTAAAAGGAATGAAATTGGGTCATTTGTAGAGACATGGATGGACCTGGAGACTGTCATACAGAGTGAAGTAAGTCAGAAAGGGAAAAAGAAATGTCGTATATTAACTCATATATGTGGAATCTGAATAAATTGGTATAGACGATCTTGTTTACAAAGTGGAAATGGAGACACAGATGTAGAGAACAAACGTATGGATACCAAGGAGGAAAGGGTGGTGGTGAGATGAATTGGGAGATTGGGATTGATGTATATACACTATTGATACTATGTATAAAACAGATAACTAATGAGATCCTACTGTAGAGCACAGGGAGCTCTACTCAGTGCTCTGTGGTGACCTAAATAAGAAGGAAATCCAAAAAAGAGGGGATATGTGTATACGGATAGCTGATTCACTTTGCGGTACAGTATAACACAATATTGTAAAGCAACTATACTCCAATAAAAATAAGTAAAAAGAAAAAAAGAAAGGACTGGGGGTAGATAAGTGATCGGCACGTTTCGAGAAGCAACGAGGAGGCGAGTGTAGCTGGAACTGAGCATGAGGTACCGATGGGCGATGAGGTTAGTGAGGTAGCCAGAGGCCAGGCCATCCAGAACCTTGTTGTAAACCATGGTCAGAGCTTGGGGTTTTAGTCTGAACGAGATGGGAAGCCATTGGAGGATTTGGAGCAGAGGAGTGCCATGGTGTGGCCGATGTTTGGAAAGGATCACTTTGTTACAAGGACGGGGGCAAGGTGGAATCAGACCAGTTTAGGGGGCTGTGGCAGTTCAGATGAGGGATGGTGCTGGTGACTTGGACCAGGTTTGTAGTGGTGGAAAGAGTAAAAAATGATTTTATTCTGGATACGAGTTTTTTTTTTTTTTTCCACAGATAGATTTTGAAGAGTGTTGATAGATCTGCCGATTGCTATGATATTTGAAGGCAGACGTTAATAACCAAGTCTGGCCAATATAAATTCTAGTATTCAATATGAAAAGTGTTGAGGCATCAGAAAAGCAAATCCGAAATGAAATTTCAACACAGGCACCGGACTGGCAAAAATTAAAAAGCCTTAACAGTCCTCAGTGTTGGTGAAAATACTGAGCAGAAGGAGGGCTCACATGCTGCTGAGGAATGTAAATGGGCAGAGCCGCTCTGGGAAACTGCTTGATCTCTGAAAGCTGAGCACGTCACTACCCTGTAACCCAGGGTAACAAGTGACATGTACAGGAATATATATTGCCAGCATGATTTGTAACAGCCCGAGATTTGAAACAACCCACGTGTCTATCAACAGCAGAATCGACAAAGTATGTCACATTCCCACAGTGGAATGCTGAATAGCATTGCAAATGAGTTCATCCTTTCAGCACTGGGAAATACGCTGAGATGAATCTCACAGTCATAGATAGTTTGCCTAGACATCAGTAGGACATTCCCTGGGCAAGACTGATCTATACATTCAGGAATGTCCTGGGGCTGTGATGGCTCTTGTTTAGAGGGTCAGCTCCCGCTCGGTGCCAGAGGTGATGAGGGAGACGCATACGTAGGTAGGAGTCACGGAAGGTCTGGAGATGAGGGCTGCCTTGGGGCACAGAGTCTGGGCAAGACAGAACAGAAGGCAGGGCTGGAGCTGAGAGGCTGCCCAAGTCCTTGTGCTTGGGACTCCTGTGGCTCTGATGGGATAGTGTATTCTGCCACAGAAACTGGGCAGGTCTGGGCAGAAGGCATCAGCTCACCCCTGGCTCCATGCCTGTGGCCTGGTCCCCCTGGAAATTGCTGCGGCTGCAGCTGTGGCTACTGGGAGCATTTGGCCCAGCAGTTCTTGAGCTGAACCTGTCCCCGTGCTCACTCGGGTTGAGTTCTGTGGCCAGTGCTTTCTTCTCTTCAGAGACTGGGTACTCTGTGTTCTCAAAGTATTTCCCCAGCTCCTGTTGCTGTCCCTTATTAAACATTGCATTCCTGGGCTTCCTTGGTGGCGCAGTGGTTGAGAGTCCGCCTGCTGATGCAGGGGACACGGGTTCGTGCCCCGGTCCGGGAAGATCCCACATGCCGCGGAGTGGCTGGGCCCGTGAGCCGTGGCCACTGAGCCTGCACGTCCGGAGCCTGGAGCCTGTGCTCTGCAACGGGAGAGGCCGCAACATTGAGAGGCCCGCGTACCGCGCGCGCGCGCGCGCGCGCACACACACACACACACACACACACACGTCCGGAGCCTGGAGCCTGTGCTCTGCAACGGGAGAGGCCGCAACATTGAGAGGCCCGCGTACCGCAAACACACACACACACACACACACACACACACACACCCCAAAAAAAACCCACGTCCAGAGCCTGGAGCCTGTGCTCTGCAACGGGAGAGGCCGCAACATTGAGAGGCCCGCGTACCGCAAACACACACACACACACACACACACACACACACACGCACAAAACAAAAAAAACCCATTGCATTCCTGATGCTCCATTGAGAGGAGGAGGTGCGTGTTAATTCCTGAGGTCCTTATGTACTCTGTTCTTTCACTTTTCCCTCTCTGGGTGTTTGCTGATGTTTTATTAATTTGAAATGAAACTTGGGAAAAATCATACTTAATTTAAAAAAGCAAGTGTATATTTAACTACCTAGGAAACTTTTGAATTATGAATATACTATACTGTGAATTATTTTCTGTTGGATAATGACGAGTTTACAGAATAACTTGAAATTGTGTCAGGTGCTCCTTTGTGATGCCATCTTTTTTTAAATTCTGTTACTACTTAACGTTTTTTAGTTCTTGATTAATTCCTATGACCAATTGGCTGTAACAATTAAAACAGCCACAAGAGGGCGCTCAAACACTGGAAACAAAGTTTTTCAAGTTAAGAATTTATTTTACAACTTCGGGAAGAAGTAGGCTTGGCAGGTATTTGGTACCGTGTTCATCTTTTCCCTGTTTTTTGGAGTTTCTGCTGCATGAAATGTGGTTCCAGTCCATTGGCAATGATTACCATTTGAGATTAATGAAAGCCATGACAGCCTCTCCAGAACAATGCAGTCATTCCAGGAGATTTGGACTCCTGGGAGGCCCTATGATGAGCCTTAGGTTCAGAACTCTTGAGACCAGCTTTCTGGAACACAGTTGTGTCTTCATACATAGTTTTTCAGTAAATCATTAATAAAATGTCAAGTGTGAGACGCGTTCTGATTTTTCCAGTAGGTTTACTACCAGCAGACAATAAAACTCATGGTTGAAGATCCTGTAGGCATTTTAAAGGCATAGAATCTTATTTTATTTTATTTAAGTAAGTTATTTTTTAAATTTTATTTTATTTTTTATTGGAGTATAGTTGATATAGTGTGTCATTTTCAGGTGTACAGTAAAGTGATTCCGTTATGCATACATATATATTCTTCTTCAGATTCTTTTCCCTTATAGGTTATTACAAAATATTAATGGTTTCCTGTGCTATACAGTACGTTCTTGTTGGTTATCTATTTTATATATGGTAGTGTATATATATGAATCCAAAACTCCTAATTTATCCTCCCTCTCTTTCCCCTTTGGTAACCATAAGTTTGTTTTCTATGTCTGTGGGTTTATTTCTGTTTTGTATATAAGTTGATTTGTATCATTTTTCTTTTTTTTAGATTCCACATATAAGCGATACCATATGACATTTGTCTTTGGCTTACTTCACTTAGTATGATAATCTCTAGGTCTTTCCATGTTGCTGCAAATGGCATGATTTCATTCTTTTTTTTATAGAACCTCATTTTTTTTTTTTTTTTTGCGGTACGCGGGCCTCTCACCGCTGTGGCCTCTGCCGCTGCGGAGCACAGGCTCCGGACGCACAGGCTCAGTGGCCATAGCTCACAGGCCCAGCCGCTCCGCGGCACGTGGGATCTTCCCGGACTGGGGCACGAACCCGGGTCCCCTGCATCAGCAGGCAGACTCTCAACCACTGCGCCACCAGGGAAGCCCAGAACCTCATTTTAAAGATAGATTTTATTCATTTTGTTTTATTAATTTTGGCTGTGTTGGGTCTTCGTTGCTTCAGGCGGGCTTTCTCTAGTTGCGGAGAGCGGGGGCTACTCCTTGTTGCGGTGAGCAGGCTTCTCATTGCGGTGGCTTCTCTTGTTGCGGAGCACAGGCTCCAGGCGTTGGGCTTCAGTAGTTGTGGCTCGCCGGCTCTAGAGCGCAGGCTCAGTAGTTGTGGTGCACGGGCTTAGTTGCTCCGCGCCATGTGGGATCTTCCCGGACCAGGGCTCGAACCCGTGTTCCCTGCATTGGCAGGCGGATTCTTAACCACTGCACCACCCGGGAAGCCCTAGGACCTCATTTTATTATTCATCACTGTAATCCACAGTGCCTAGCCAGCCAAGTAATCTGTATTTCTGGTATTCAGTCAGTGTTAAAGGATTTAATAAATGATTATAAGAATGGTGGGAAAGTGTGGCAGTATAATTTGTTACAAAGAAACAAGAAGAGATGGAGAAAAATCCATTTTACTATCCTTATGATACAATTTAAGTCCCTTCCATTCCTATTCTATCATCAATGGCTACAGAAAAGAGTTGGTCATGATCTCTTGTATATATTGAATATTTAGAAGCATTTATTCAATTCTTCTTTATCTTTTCTACAGAAGAATATTGCCAGCTTCTTAAACTTTTCTTCCTAGATATCACATTTACCACCCTGTTGTGGTTTGTTGTGGTTCTTGTGTGTAATAATTTAAAGTAAATATTATATTATCCTATATATATGTAGTCTTAAGCATGCAGTGGATATATTTTATGAAATTAAATATAGAGCCTTAAAATTTAGAACTGGAAGGAATATTAATAGACACTCTAGTTTGATCCCTTCATTAAACATTTTTATTATGGAAAATGTCAACATACATAAAAGTAGACTGAAATAATGAGCTATCAATTCCAACAATTATTAGAATTTTACTAATATTGTTTGTCTGTTGTCTTCTCTCTCTCTCACTCACCCTCCCTATCCCATTCCTTCTCTCTGTTCTCTTCCCTCTGTCTTCCCCCTCCTCCTTTCCCTTCCCCTTGCTATAATTTTTTTTTTTTTTTTGGCTGTGCCATGTGGTGTGCGGGATCTTATTTCCCCAATCAGGGATTGAACCTGTGCCCCCTGCAGTGGAACTGTGGAGTCCTAACCCCTGGGCTGGCAGGGAATTCCACCACCACCTTGCTATAGTATTTAAAAAAAAAATTCCAGACATCATATTATACTCTTAAATACTCTAGTACATATATCTAACAGAAAAGGTTTTTAAAAAATACAATCACAATACCATTATCACACCCAACAAAATCGACGGTGGTTTCTTAATATCATCTAATACCCAGTGTTCATGTTTTCTTGATGATCTTACACATGTCATTTTTTTTTTTTGCGTCACGTCTTAGTTGTGGCACGTGGGCTCTTTGTTGTGGCGCGTGGACTTCTCTCTAGTTATGGCTCATGGGCTCCAGAGCACGTGGGCTCAATAGTTGCAACATACAGGCTTAGTTGCCCCACGGCATGTGGGAGCTTAGTTCCCTGACCAGGGATTGAACTAGCGTCCCCTGCATTGGAAGGCAGATTCTTAACCACTGGACCACCAGGGAAGTCCCTCATACATGTCATTTTGTATTTTATCATTGAACCAGGATTGAAACAAGGTCCTATACTGCATTTAGATAACGTTGACTCTTAAGTCCCTTAATTTCAAATATTTTCCTATTATCTTTTAGTGCCATTTATTTATCAAAGACAAATTGTCATTTGTTTTAGCCAAAGCTGGAATGTTGGAAACTTTCTTCTGTCCTTTTGGTGCCATGGTTCTCTCTCACCTGTATTTCCTGTGACTGCTAGTTAGGTGTAGAGCCTTGATTACATTCAAGTTGCTTTATGGAGGAAGGGTAGGAATTCCCCCTACCTGGTGCTGTGTGTTTCCTGTTGCCTCATAGGGAGATGTGTATAGTAATGTCTGGTTGCCTCCTTATTACTGGTGTTGTGATTGCTTGCTGGCTTCAGGTGTGGTCAGCTCTGTGGTTATGAACTTGCCCATCACTCTCATACTTAGTAGTTTTAGCATCCGTTGATGATCATTGCTTAGTTGCATTAGTCCTTTAGGGTTGCAAAAATGATCATTTTCTCATTCTGTAATTCCTTTCTCATTTACAGCTGGGAGTTTTCCTTACATAAGAGCTTTCCCATATCAGCTAATTGGTTATCCTAAAATACAGTTTGTTTAGCAAAGGTAGGATAAATGATTGTTGCCCTTTATAGACCAATATTCAGAATAATAAGTTGGTGCCTTAGTTGTCTTAATCTGTCCAATGAGATTCTCTTTATATTAAGAAATTATGGATTTACATATGTATGTTTATTTCAGTCTGTTGCAGTCATTAGTCTTTTGGGTGCTAAAGTTGTTCCATCTCAGGCCAATGGGAGACCGTTCTAGTTTGGTCCTCTCTACTTTCTACATGAGCCTACTACTGTGTCTGATACCTTACTTGCTTCCTGTCAACAAGATTTCACTGTTCTTGGGAAAAGTCAGCCCTAGTTCTGAAGTCAATTCTATAAGGAACCTTGTTTAATTTTAGCTGAAAATGGTGCTTCGAGAATGCAGTCTGGGTAGGGGTGCTCATTGCTGCTGGGATTGTCGTTTCTTTTAGAACTTTTCGTGGGTGAGAGCTAGGAAATATTTCTTAAAGAGAAAAGTCACAAGTTCTTTCGTACCTGTACTTCCAGTTCACATTTAAAATTATGGTTTTTACCTTTTTATTTAAAATTTTAATTTCTCATAAACTGAAAGTCTTAGCTGCTAACGACATTAACATGCCTATTTTCTTTAACCTATAGTTTAGATTAAATAGTTTAAAAATAATAACCATATTATTCCTAACAGTAAAACTACAAACTGCTGTTTAAGATATTTTTGTTTTGTTTTGGTTGTTTTGGTCCTTGGGATACAATCCACTAGGTGATATATACAGTCAAAATACTGAGTTTTCAGGTCAATTCAAATAATTCTTCACTTTGTACTTCTGTCACCAGTATGATATATAATTATGTATATTTTTCAATTTGTATTACATATTTTGGCATTACAGATTTAGGGATTGCTTTGTGCTTTCTTTTTGAATCAAAGATGGTAATGCTTTTTTTTACTGAAGAGTTACAAATATACAGAAATGTGTACAAAACATAAATTTCATGCTCACTGAAATGTCACAAAGTGAAAACCCAGGAAGCTGCCACTGGTTCAAGAAATAGAACATTGCCAGCCCACGAGCACACCCCGTGTGCCCTGTCTCGATCGCTAGTCTCTCCCTTTGCTCTGAAGGTATCTACTACCATACCTTCTGGTTCTCAATCGCTAGTCTCTCCCTTTGCTCTAAAGGTATCTACTACTGTACCTTCTGGTTCTCAATCGCTAGTCTCTCCGTTTGCTCTAAAGGTATCTACTACCGTACCTTCTGGTTCTCAGTCGCTAGTCTCTCCCTTTGCTCTAAAGGTATCTACTACCATACCTTCTGGTTCTCAATCGCTAGTCTCTCCCGTTGCTCTAAAGGTATCTACTACCATACCTTCTGGTTCTCAATCGCTAGTCTCTCGCTTTGCTCTAAAGGTATGTACTACCGTACCTTCTGGTTCTCAATCGCTAGCTAGTCTCTCCCGTTGCTCTAAAGGTATCTATTACCATATGCTCTGGTACTGTGATTATTTTGCCTGTTTCTGAATTTTATTTAAATTGAATCATATGACGTGTTCTTTGGTATCTGGCTTATTTTGTTACGTGTCATGTGTGAACCATTCATCCTTGTTTTAGGTGTCTAGTTCCTTTACAGTATCACACCACTAGTGATGGACATTTGGGTTGTTTGCCATATTTGGCTATTATAAATAGATCTTGTAAAAACATTTTGATGCACTTATGTGAACTTTCTGTTAGATAAACCTAGGAGTTAGAATTGCTAGGTCATAGGGTATGTGTATGTTCAACTCCAGAGGGTAGTCTAAACTGTTTTCCAAAACAGTTGTATAAACTTAAAATCCTTTCACCAATGAAAGAGAATTTTCAGTGATTTGTATTCTCATTAATACTTGGTTTTGGTATAAAATCACGTTAAATTAGTATCTACCAAGTTCTTTATTTTTAACATGAATGAGTATTGAATTGGTTATATGATATCTATAGAGGTGATTGATGGGTTTTATTCCTATCTCTGTTAATAGGTGGATTATATCAGTGGCAACCCTAAAATTAAACCACCCTAGCATTTTTCAAAGTAACTCTACTTGAGTCATGATGTAGTAACATCTTTATAATGCACTGTTGGATTCTTTTTGCTAATATTTCTTCTGGATTTGTCTCCCCATTTTTCCCCCCATGACATTGAGTTCTTGAAAAGCCCAAGCCAGTTGTCTTGTAGAATGTTCCACATTTGTCTACTTGCTTTTTCTTAGTATCATGAAACTTGATTTTCTAGTTCCTACATTTCCTATAAAGTGTAAGTTAGGTTTGGAGGCTTGATTAGATTCAGGTTAAAGTTTTTTTTGTTTTTTTGTAAGACTATATCATAGGTGATGTTGGGTGCTTCATATTTCGTCATATCAGGAAGCATATGGTGTTTGTACCCTATTAATTGTACTTACTTGGATCACGTAAAAGAGGTGATGCCATGTATCTCCATTGTGAAGTTACATCTTTTTCCTTTGCAGTGTCACTTTCAGTGCCAAGTTAAGTATACAATAAGGAAATAATTTGAAAAGTTATAGAGATTGTAACTCGCTTGTTTTAACCTTTTTCTAAATTGAAATGCACAATTTTAGTTAGTCCATGACATGTTAATGTATTAGCTGTCGTTAATTGCCATTGCGTTTTTCTCATTTCATTTTCAACAGATTAATTCACTAAGTTCATCGTGCTATGCAACATTATTATTGCCATTGCTGTTTTGAAATTCATCAAATTTTCAAGTTTATTTTGCTTTTTATGTCCTAATTTTTTTTTTGGTAGGATAATCGCATCTTGTGATTTAGTTGCTCAAAAGATGAAATCTTCTCTGAATTCTTGATTTAAGAATATTGACACTGTTATTCAGCCTTCTACTGAATTGGTTTTAGACTTGAACTTTATGTTAAGCAGTAGATATATGGTGATTTGAAGCATTATTCAACTTAGTTCTCTCTGAACATTGTGTACTTGTGGAACTCTAAACACGGGACATGATGAACTGTATTTAGGGACAGTTGGCTGTTCTGGCATCTGTTTTAGAGGTTGTGGTGTAGCGTGCTCCACTTTGGGCTCTTGCTCTCTATTAAGCTGCACAATTGCACCACTTCCTCCGCTGTCCCGGCGCCTTGCATGCTGTAGCTTTTCATTACTGGAACAACTGCACATGGCAAGCTCAGTCATGGTCCTTATTTTCCACAGTCCTCATTTCCAACTTACAGCTGTTTTGAAGAACAGATGATACTTGTTGCACTTTTTGGGGATGTACATATTTTATGTACATAAATGAAATTGTTTTTACCTAGAGTTTTCCCCGTGTAGCATTTATTATGCTTTTTTCTAATTACAAAATAATGTATGGTTTTCTTCTTTAAAAAATATTGCGTTTATTTATTTATTTGTCTGAGCCGGGTCTTAGGTGTGGCACACGGGGTCTTTAGGTGTGTCATTATCTAGTTCCCTGGCCCCCTGCTTTGGGAGCACGGAGTCTTAGCCACTGGACCACAAGGGAAATCTTTGGTTTTCTAATTATAAAAACTCAGCTACTTAGATTACCTGGAAATCCTCCCACAGCAAAATAAATATCTAGAAATTCAGGATAAAATGTAACAAAAAGATTTGTAAAATACTTAGATGCATGAGAAAGGGAAATTCTCGAAAGTCAGAAATGGGGAGCTGAAATCTGAAATGGTAAGACTTTGAGGCTGTCTGAGGCAGAGCAGGGTGGTGGTTATTGCTGTTAATTTTGAGATCTGGTAGAACCTAAGAACAGTAGATGAGGCCTTCGGTTCCCCAGTGCGCGTTAGTTGGAACTAAGGCTCTTGAAGAGCTATCCCTGTAGTAAAAGGGGAATTTTGCAGGGAGAATAAAAAAAGGAGCAATCCATTTATCTACACGGGGAGGTAACAAGCAAGCTTGTTGATTTTATCTTCAGCTCTAGAAAGGTTAAAAAAAGTTTTCATATAAGTTTGTAACCACGGTTTTTTGAGTTCATTAATGTTTGGAGTATGCATTTATACTTCTTCCCAACTGAGAAATTAACATAAAAATAAGACCTGGGTTGGAGTTCTGGTTCTGGTCATGGTTGAGAAGCTTCTGCCAATAATGATAATGAACCTGGACAGATTATAAAAACGGAAGTAGGTAGAAGCTAGAGGGGACACACAACTTGAAAGAAAGGAAGCTGTGTGAGCTGTGTTTTTAACTGGCTTATCTTCAGGCAGGTGCTCTGAGTTCACACAGGGGAACAGAGTTCAAGTAGAACCCAACAGTCTTCCTGGATCAAGGAACTGAGTCCCACCACTTAACTTGGTGGGACTTGACCTCCAAACTCCATCTCCCCAGCACACTGAGCAACTGTTGAAATTCCTGCTCCTCTTTGACCTCTCACTCACTGCTTTCTGCTGGGGTCCAGGGAGTTTCACTCAACGTGCACACACAGCCTCCAAGTTAGCCAAGGACCTCAGAAACTTTTGGAAACTTTTCCACAATTATCCCATCAAAATTTTTTTCTATCTCATTCTATATTTTATGTGTATATTATGTTGTATGTACACATTGTATGTGTTTTTGCATTGTATGTGAAATAGGTAATGTTGATTTAAGGTGAAATGTGATTACTTAACGGATGCTATCGTAACCTGAAGAGTATCCAGTAAAAACGTAAACAAAGAGCTATAGCTAATTTGGTCAGTAGAAGAAATGAAATGCAATTCTAAATTAATACTCAATCAAAAATAAGTCGGGAAAGGAAGATTAAAGGGAGAAAGATCAAATGGGACAAATAGAAAGCAAATAGCAAGATGATAGACTTAAACCATACCACATTAATAATTACATTAAAGTTCAGTGGCCTAGATACTTGAGTCAAAAGGCACAGATTGTCATACTGGATTAGAAGGAGAAGCCTAGCTATATGTAGTTACATAAGCCATACTTTAAACATGAAGATAGACTAACAACATGGAAAAAGATATACCATGGAAACACTGAAAACAAGAAAGCTGCATGGCTATGTTAATAACAAAGTATATAGTAAGGGAGTTACACTAGAGATAAAGATGGGTGTTTCATAATGAGAGTTTCAATTTTTTAGAAAACATTAACAATCCTGAATTTGTAGGCACCAACCAAGAGCACTTTAAAATAAATGAAGGGAAAATTGACAGAACTAAAAGAAGCAGACAAATCTGTTATTGTTGGGTAAGTTTTAAACAAGCAAGACAAAGTCAGAACACAGAAGATTTGAATGATATGAATGAAATTGAAATAATTGACATTTATAGAATACTAATTTGAACAACTGTAAAATATTTACATTCATTTAAAATGCACACTGAATATTCACTAAGACCATAAAGTCAGCCGTTAAACATATCTTAACAAAGGATTAAAATCATTTAGAATATATTCTCTGACGACGATGGAATTTAGAAGTTAATAAGAGGAAATCTAGAAAATCCCTCAAATATTTAGAAATTAAGCAAAATACTTTTGAGTAACTCATTTTTTTCCCTCTTTTTCCATCAGTTTCATGATTTATTTTTATTGAAGTATAGTTGATTGACACTGTTGTGTTTCAGGTGTACAGCACAGTGATTCAGTTATACACAATATATATCTATTCTTTGTCAGATTCTTTTCTCATAGGTTATTACAAAATATTCAGTATAGTTCCCTGTGCTGTATTGGTCCTTGTTGGTTATCTATTTTATATGTAGGAGTGTATATATGCTAGTCCTGGACTCCTAAATTATCCCCCACCCCTTTCCCCTTTGGTAAGCATAAGTTTGTTTTCTATGTCTGAGTCTCTTTCTGTTTTGCAAATAAGTTCATTTGTATCTTTTTTTGTTAATTCCATGTATGAGCGATATCATATCTGTCTTTAACTTAGTATGATCATCTCTAGGTCCATCTCTGTTGCTGCAAATGGCATTATTTCATTCCTTTTTTATGGCTGAGTAATATTCCATTGTATACACATTCTACATCTTCTTTATCCATTCTTCTGTTGATGGACATTTAGGTAGTTTCCATGTCTTGGCTATTGTAAGCAGTGCTGCAGTGAATTGTAATAGTGCTGCATGTGTCTTTTCGAATTAGTTTTCTCCAGATACATGCCCAGGAGTGGGATTGCTGGATCACAGTGGTAACTCTAATTTTAGTTTTTCAAGGACCCTCCATACTCTCCTCCATGGTGGCTGTACCAGTTTACATTCCCACCAACAGTAACTCATGTGTTAACGAAAAACTCTGAAGAGGATTTAGGTAAATTTTAAACTGAATGATAATGGACACCTAACACATCAAGAGTTTTGTGATGCTGTTGAAGTGGGAGTGAGAGGGAAATAGTCCACAGCTTTAAATGCTCAGAGTAGAGCACTAGCTATGAAAAGCTGAACACATATCCCAGTTGCCTGGAAGGCTTGTTAGAATGCAGATTGTTGGACCTCACCTACAGAGTTTCTCATTCAGTAGGACTGGAGTGGGGCACAATTTGTATCTTAATAGATTCCTAGATGACTTTGTACTGCTGCTGGTTCCAGGACTGTACTTTGAGAACCACTATATGAGAAATCAAGAATGTTCTAAGTTCCAATTTAGGAAGTTTAGGGCTTCCCTGGTGGCGCAGTGGTTAAGAATCCACCTGCCAATGTAGGGGACACAGGTTCGAGCCCTGGTCTGGGAAGATCCCACATGCCGCAGAGCAACTAAGCCCATGTGCCACAACTACTGAGCCTGTGCTCTAGAGCCCACGAGCCACAACTGCTGAGCCTGCGTGCCACAACTAATGAAGCCCACGCACCTAGAGCCCATGCTCTGCAACAAGAGAAGCCACTGCAATGAGAAGACCGTGCACCACAATGAAGAGTAGCCCCCGCTCACTGCAACTAGAGAAAGTCCATGTGCAGCAACAAAGACCCAATGCAGCCAAAAATAAATAAATAAAATAAATAAATTTATTAAAAAAAAAGTTTAGGAAAAGGAAAGCAAATTCAACCCAGTGCAATTAAAATAAAGGAAATACTAAAAAATAAGAGCTGAAGTCAATGAACTGGAAAAGTAAAAGTATATAAAAACCAGTAAAACTGGTAGTTCATATGTTGATAAACTTATTAAACTTGTAGCCAAATTGATCAAAAGAAAATAAAGAGAAAATACAAATAAGCCGTGTCAGGACTAAAAGGGAGACAGCAAGGGAGTAGATTCAGCACTCAGGGTACTAAGGGGGTAATATGAATAGCTTTATGCCTACTTACTTGACAGCTTAAATGGACAAGTTGTCCGAATAACACAACTTTCTGGAACTGATAGAAGACAGAAAAATTTGGAGAACCCTATGTGTGTGAATACATTAATAAAAAACCTTCCGCTCCAAACAGCTCTGGGCTTCTATGAGTTCATTGGTGATTTCAGCCACCACCCTGCCCATATATTAGTGTGTGTGTGTGTGTGTACACATATATAACAGTATATACATTGATATATGTTTATATTTACTCAACATCACGTTTACTTAGCTTTATGAGAAGGTACAAGACGGGCAACATAGCATGAATGATAACAGGGTAATTGTCCTTAAATCAGAAGGGACACGATTCACTGTCACAGGAAGAAAGGATTAATAAATGGAGGTGGAGTGGGGGGTATGATTTGGTGGTGGGAGAATGAGGGATCTTGTATCTAATGGCTTCTGACAATGGAGTACCTCAAGGTCACCACCAGAAAGAGGTGGAGGAGAAGATATGAAGTTGTCATTTCAGAGAATGGGAAAGAGAATAAAGCACAAAAACCAAGTTCGGTTTGTTTCACCTTAAATTGTTTATCACAATCTGCCTAGTTGTGTGATGTTCTCCAGAAGATAGTTGGGTCTTTAATTAAGGGAGGACTTGAGTCTGTTGAGGGGGGAGAGTGGTCATTTCCAAACCCTCTTGCCTAAGGCCTTACAGTTTTAGGTCTTTTCTGTTCAGAAGCCAGTCTATGTAGGAAAGCATGTAAAGAAAGACTGTGAGAAGGTGGTGGGATCATTGGCTTGGGTGTTTAAAGGAATATTGCTGAAGGGCTTTGAATAAGGAAGCTTGAGAGAGGTATGAGTGAAGGTGAGAGGGTGTCTGAATTGGAGAAGTATTGGGGATACTGTGAGGGTTCTGGGTGTGACTGTGGATGAGTCGTGGTAGAGGAACAGGTCAAGGGACCAAGTGTTCTGAGCTCAAGGGACCGTTGTGTGGTCAGGGTTCCAGTGTGTCTCCCATAGGGACATCCACTTGGCGGAAAGTGAGGACAGGAGTATAGGTGGGGAGGAAGGTGGTGAGCCAGGAAGGAAGCCGTGTCCTCAGTGGACAAGAAGCATGAACAGGGGGGTCAGTAGCCAAGGGCACTGAGGAGAGAGGACAGTGTGATAAGATGATGGGAGACTCAGAATCACAGGCCCTTGGTTAGGACAGAGGGTGTGAGAGTATCAGCAGGAGTGAGGAGGAACGCAGCCTCACCCAGCCTCAGAATACACTTTGAGTTCGGCTAAGGATGTTTGCTGCTTGGCAGGGCAACAGGAAACAGAGAGAGACGTAGGTTTTCCACGTAAATCTCAGGGAAAACGATCTCTCTCTTCTTTGGATAAAGTGCTATTGATAAATTTGGCCCACCATAAGGACTCGCTTAACAACAGTGCCGCCTGTGTGAGGGTTTGTGTTACGGCCAAACACAGAGCACTAGTCAAAATGTTGCCGGTGGGAAGAGCTCTTAATGAATTAGCCATGTTTTTGTGAATACTGTTCTTTCTAAAACCTGCATTTGAGCAGGATTTTCTTGTTGATGGTAATTTATGAAAATGGTGCTAGGTGCTTTCCTGAAAAAACTACCTCTACCTTGTTGGGCTTATATTTCCCCCCTTTTCACAGGTATCAGATGGCCCCGCAGGGTGCTCTGTACCCCACTGCTGCCTCAGTGTAGCATCCTCAGCAGTTTCTGTGCTGAGCGGCTGTAAGACGCCATCTTTCACACCAGGCACTGCGCGACCGTTTCTGGCTTGTTTGAGGGCCTGAGCTGGGACTGATTCTCATTTATAATTCTTCCTCGTGGTTAGTTTCAGTGAATTTGCCCTTGTAACTTTCTGCTAAACAAACTTCTTTTTCTGTTACTTTATGGACAGCATGAGAGACAGATTTGTTAAATAATAAAGCAAGGGTTGAATGATATTCATACCTTTGTGTAGAACGAAGTGAAACGTTCTGGGTTTATTATATTAAGCCATGGTGCTGAAGTGCGTATCGTTTGGGGAATTGCCATATTTGAATCACTTTTGCATACAAATTAAACATCTCACATCAAAGGATATTTAAAAGGCATGCTTCCTAATTTCTTATAATAATAGAATTCATTTAATTTCTTACCTGACATCTTGTAGAACAATTTTCAGCCTCTGTGTTTGCTGCTCTAATTTTTATGCTCATTTTACCTGGACTATGAACATACCTTTGTTATAATATTTTTAGGACAGCAGTTGTGAGGCTTATATATTTGAATGTGATATAATTTAGTAATCCTTGGGAACCTAGCAAAGCATCACATGTAATTTTCTGTTAGATGAAAGAAACATGGGAAGAGAATTGGTGATGGAAAGAATTGCAGAGAACACGAAATGAGAGCTGATTCCTGAAGCAGAAAAATGCAATTTAAAAATGAGCTTCCCTTATATTTCTATTTGAGGAGTGTGGAAAAGATGACATTAAGAATATAGTGACGGGCTTCCCTGGTGGTGCAGTGGTTGAGAGTCCGCCTGCCGATGCAGGGGACACGGGTTCGTGCCCCGGGCCGGGAGGATCCCACATGCCACGGAGCGGCTGGGCCCGTGAGCCATGGCCACTGAGCCTGCGCGTCCGGAGCCTGTGCTCTGCAACGGGAGAGGCCACAACAGTGAGAGGCCCGCGTACCGCAAAAAAAAAAAAAAGGAATATTGTGACAAGTAAATAATACTAGTTGTATATAGCAAGCTCAGAACTACAGTATTGGAGCTATGTCTTTGTGCCATAACTTTTAAATTATTATACATCGAAAAGAATTTTAATGAAGGACAATGGTAACTTGACCTCTTAAGGAAACATTTATGTCGTGAGCATGATTGTCTTCTGCTCTTCCCAAGTAAAATGTCATTTAACCCTCAATAAATAAATAA
Organism: Pseudorca crassidens; assembly: GCF_039906515.1. NCBI lineage: Eukaryota > Metazoa > Chordata > Mammalia > Artiodactyla > Delphinidae > Pseudorca > Pseudorca crassidens. The sequence continues at coordinate 61,602,157 of NC_090305.1, forward strand.
ATAAATAAATAAATATCTCCTTTGCCCCCCAGTAGATGCTTACATTAGATACAGAAGAGGGGACCTGCCACCGTGTGGCCATACCTGGAATATATGTCTGGCTTGGTTTCTTCTGCCTGGCCTGGAATGGCCTCTTCCTCTGTCTGTGTCAGGTTTAGTTTGTGGTCACCAGAAGGAAGCAGAGAAGAGTGGAAGGAGGGTATATGCCTCTCTTTCTGGTATGGCTGCCAAGAATTGTGACTGTAGTACCCTATGTTGGTAAAAAGGCACGTGTTAGGGCAGCACTGCTGTTCTCGTCTCCGTAGGTAGACTCTCACTGGAGGCCTCTGCAGGCTGCCAGTGTCTACTTTGCACCCCTCTCCTTAGCCTCTGCCACCCAGTTGCCATCTGTGTACATCGATGCTTGAGGAGTAGTCAAGAAGTGGGATTCAGAGGCTGATTCTCTGATGCTGAGATGACATATGAATTCAGTGTCCCTGGTGATTCCAGCAGTTTCTTTCCCTTTTTAAAAAATTTGAGTAAGACTAACTCAAAACTATAAAACCAGTAGTTTGTGAAGGCTTAAAAGACCATTGCTCAAAATGAAGCCTGACAACTTATTAACTGGTCAGTCTAAGTGTACGATATGGGGTTCCACCATTCCTTTCCAAGGTGGAAAGGATGAATCCAGCTATTGGGGTGAACCTGTCATTTTCAGTATTAATTGATTTCACAAGATGATAAGGAAAAACTGGCAAGTGAAGCTTTTCAAAGGGGACTACCATTCACCCTCCCTAACCTGTGGCACACTCAAATTGGGATCATTCAATGATGGTTTATTTACAAAGGGGTGATTGAGTACAAGGGATGGTGCCGTTTTCCAGGGTTGGTAATAGTAGAATTGTTCTCACCTTTCGGGCCCAAAGGAATAAGTGGGTTGGGGAACTCCCTGGCGGACCAGCGGTTAGGACTTGGCACTTTCACTGCTGTGGCCTGGGTTCAGCCCCTGGCCAGGGAACTAGGATCCCGAATGCTGTGTGGTGTGACCAAACAAAAAAAGAAAGAAAAAGAAAAAAAGTGGGTTGGGATGAATGTGGTTCCTGGAGCCCAGAAGGAGATGCGTTTGGGAGGCTGATTGAAAGGGGCAGGACCGTGGATGGTGGAGTTGGCACAAGTGCAGGGGCAAGGATGGCTGATCCGTACCTGGAATGGGCATCTCTTCCTGTGAGGGCACAGTGCTGTCCCCTCCATGATCAGAGGGTTCTAGTGTAGTCAACCTGCTGCTGGCCGGCCGGCCAGGCCCTCCAGGGAATGGAACTGTATCATGGCTCAGTATTGGCCTCTGTTCATGGCAGGTTGGGCACCCAGCAGTGGCAGTAGCCAGGTCAGCCTTGGGGAGCAGAAGCCCATGTTGTTGAGCCTATGCATTGCCTCCATCCTTCCCCCCACGTTCTTTGTACATGGCCTCGTTGAGCGAGCACCAGTGTAGCTGGTGAAAGATGCTGCCTGGCATCCGCAGGATCGTTCTGCTCTTCCTGCTGACTGGTGATGCCCTCTTGTGGGCATTTATATGGTGGGCTGGAATGTCTTTACACTCTGTTCCCATTCCAAGAGCCCATCTATACCTCTCTCCCCCAGACTTTTTTTTTTTAGTACAGTTGTTTTCTTTCTAAGTATTTGACCCCCTGGCAAGCCTATTAGCTACTGCTTTCTGAGTTGGTACAGATGCATCCCTAAGTCCATCTCTCTCTGGGCAGTGCATGTACATTTACCATAAACAAAGTCCTGCCCACTCAGGATTTCCTTTCACCGCTGTCCTTCCGGGCCACCTTTGGGTGGGATTGCACTGAAGTGGCCATCGACTTGGTACTGGTGCCAAAGTACCATGCAGAGCCATGTGTGCACCAGGTCTGTTTATGCTTTTTCGTCCTGGCAGGGAGGAAATGTAGAAGTCCCTGGAAAGTCACGGGGATGGGCTGAGGAAGGGCGAGACAGCTGAGCAGTGACAGCAGATACCATGGGAGTCCGAGCTGCCTGCATATGGAATGTGAATGAGTGAATCTGCTTAGCTTGGGCTCCTATGTACCATTTCAATTTTAAAATAAGATGCTACTGTGCATAACCAATTTTATGGCAACATCCGGTTCATGATGGGCAGATCAGGTCCCGAAGTATCTGGAGGCAGGCATTCAGTCTCAGCCAGGGCCCAGCAACAAGCCAGGAATGGCTTTTCAAATGGAGAATGACGGTCGGCAGAGGGGAGGGCAAGACTTATTCCAAAATCTGGGGCATTTGTGCTGTGAGTCTGCCACAGGGGCTTGCCATGGGCTTTCTATAGCATCCCTTTCTGCCACAGGCAGTTCTGACAGTGATACGACACGTCTGCTGGGTCTGGCAGACAAGCCTGGACCTGCTGCAGAACTCCTCCTTGGGCCTCTCTCAAAACTGGCAGCCTTATCAATGATCACTAAATGGTTGGAGCCTCTGAAGTCCAGATGGGCTCGCTAATCATTGGACCTCCTAATCGTGGTGGGTAGTGCCAGGTGTAGCAAATTCTGTCTCGCTTTAGAAGGAATGTAATCACATGCTCCAGGACCACTGGATTCCTAGGAACTTCACCAATGTTAATAGACCGTGAACTTGTGGCAGGATTTATCTCCTACCCTCTGGCATGTAAGTTAGGGTGCTGCTCACTAGGTCCAGTTAGCATAATATCATCGGTGTAATGGAATAGCATGTTGTCCCGCAGAGTATCGAGATGATCAGGGTCCCTCTGGACCGTATTATGACAGAGTGGGAGACTTGATATAGGGGCAATTCAGCAAGTAGAAACAACTTTTTTTTTTTTTTTTTAACACTGATTGGCATAGAAAAGAAAGTACCAGGGGCTGTATTGATTTGCTTCTGTAAAGATGCCACATCTAAAATTGCAGCTGCAATCAGCATTGCCATCTGATTAGATTTGCAAAAGCTGCAGTCATTCTGCGTGACCCAAGTGGATTCTGCCCTGGCCTAACAGGAAGTTAAATGGGCATGTGGTGGAAATCACTGCCCCGACACCTCTCAAGTCTTTAATGGCACTGATCCCTACTCGTTGATCTCCATGGATATGATTTGCTTTTGGTTTACTGTCATCAGGTGGGCAGGCAGGGGAGGTTTTCTAGTTCTAGTTGCTGCCACTTTGGTCCTTCCTACTCTAAATAGGGATCTGTTGTGGGAATCCTGCTAATTAATATCTTTTTTCACTGTGTGTTCTAGGGCTAGGAAAATAACCAGGGCTAGGTGTGTGGGCCCACTGGACAGATGTGAGATGGATTTGGTTAAGACTCCACGCAGCCCCAGGCCTTAATAAGCTCCTCCTCTGACTCCTGGAGTATAGTGGCACCTTAGGGCTTCAGAGGTCAACCCTCGTTCAGAGCCAGTATCTAATAAGTTCAGAGAGTCTGAGCACTTCCCTTTCCCCAGTGCTCAGTCATGGTAAATGGCTGAGGACCCTCTGGGGAAGCAGAGTGCTGGGACAGATTCACAGCATTTACCTGTGGCCAATTTGTAGGCGTCTCTTTCAAGGGGACTTCAGCTTAGTCCAGGAGCTCTGGGTCTGTGAACCAGCTTGGGCGTGGGATCTGGATAAGAGGCTGTGAGTCCTTGTTACGGGGGTTTTTGTTAGGTCTCTGCCCAAATAGACCCAGACATTTTCTTACTGTATGTCAAGTATCACCTTTGTAGGCTGATTTGATGGTCAGTTTACCACTGTCTGAGATTCTAATGGGTCAGAATACTCTGATCACCAAATTGCCCTGTGACTCACTTGTACAGTTAAGTGCTGCCATTGGTCTTTGCTATCCCTAAATTCCTTTGCTCCCTCTGTGATCAGACCCAATTCCATCGTCAGTGTGTCTTCCCACTGTCATTTCTGACCTATAAAGGATCCCGCTGCAGAGCTGCTCAGAGGCGCTGGTGCCCACCCCCCCCCTCCAAGGCATGTTTCTTAGGCCCTCCCAGGAGAGGTGGTTTAGGGGGATGGCTGGGCAGATTGCACTTTGCAGAACCATTCCAATGTTTCCAGTTCCCTGAGCTTTCAGACTCTGTCCTCTGTAGCAGTGGTTCTCAACTTTAGTGGCTCATAAGAATTCCCGGGGGGCTTTAAAAATTCTCATGTCCAGGCTATACCCCAGACCAGTTAAACCAGAATCTCTGGGGGTGGATGCAGATGGCTGTAGTTTTTAAAGCTTCACAGGTGAGTCGAATGTGCAGACACTGGAGTCCGGCAGTAGTGATCCTCAGTGTGGTTGAGGCCATCAGCATTAGCATCTCTTGGCAACTCGTTAGAGTTGCACGTTCTTAGTGCCCATCCCAGGCCCACTGCATGAGAAGCTCTGAGGGCAGGGCCCAGCTTTCTGTGTTTTTACAGATCCTTCAGTGATTCCGTTGCATACTAAAATTTGAGAACCAGTGCTCTGCAGTATGCTGGTGAAATCCTAGCGTTTTGACCTCATTAATTAAAGGCCATCATTAAGGCCACATTTCAGTTGGTCAAGCTAGGAAACGTCCAGGTGTTTGAACCTCTGCCCTCCAAGGTGAGAGGCATTGTGACTGTGAGCTGCAGACCTGCTTTTTTTAAAAAATTAATTTATTTTGTTTATTTTTGGCTGCATTGGGTCTTTGTTGCTGAGCGCGAGCTTTCTCTAGTTGCAGCGAGAGGGGGCTACTCTTCGTTGCGGTGCATGGGCTTCTCATTGTGGTGGCTTTTCTTGTTGTGGAGCACGGGCTCTAGGCGTGTGGGCTTCAGTAGTTGTGGCACATGGGCTCAGTAGTTGTGGCTCGCGGGCTCTAGAGTGCAGGCTCGGTAGTTGCGGCGCACGGGCTTAGTTGCCCCTCGGCACGTGGGATCTTCCCGGACCAGGACTCGAACCCCTGTCCCCTGCATTAGCAGGTGGATCCTTAACCACTGTGCCACCAGGGAAGCCCTGCAGACCTGCTTTGTTTTGATTCTCAGGGAAGATTTTTTTTTTTCCCCCATTGCTTCATTCAGTACCAAGGTCTTGAGGTTCCTTACTGCCCTCTCTTGCAGGCTGGTTCACTTCTTATTCGTACATCCTTGGGGTACCAACTTAATGTGAATGATTTCCTGTGTGATAGCACACCATGCGTAAGCCCTAGAGTTTGTGTCTTGTTCCATTTCAAAAGGTCATTTCAAGGTCACAAAGATTCACCCACACGCCTGCAGGGTTAAAGTGTCTTGAATGCTTACCTATTTCTTTATTTTCTTGTTTTCTCTCTGTTTGAATATTTTTTAAGTTTCTGTCTTTGAGATTTCCTTAATTTTTTGCCAGTTCAGCTGTGCATTTTGTAAGGATATTTGAAACTATTTTATCTGGCATTTTCCAATTACTTTCCATGGGAGGAATCTTTAGGATATTTTGTCTGCCATCTGCCAGAAATGGACAAAAGAATTTTAATGATTAATCAGGTTTTGAACTACAGATATGTTACAGATTTATTGCAGTTTGACATTGAATTTCTTAACCTGTATAGCAAGATTTCTCAGTATACTTCTCATTCGCAGCTTTTCTGGTGATTGGTGCTTTGCGACACTGGTGTCAGTTCCATGATATAAATGTTGACGGCAGATCTTAGCTGCCGCACAAATGGTCTTTTACCCTAAGATACGGGTGCAGTAGTTTACTGACTTGTTTTGTCAGTGATTCTTTTAAAATGGGAAAACGTCATCATTCCTATGTATCCTTAGAGTGGTCTCTGTGAATTGGATGATTAGCGCTGTGTCTCAGTCAGGATATGACTCGCTAAAGATATGGTAATGGAGACCATCAAAATCTCAGAGGCTTAAAATTCTCTTGCTGTAGGCCTAGGTGGCTCTGAGGGCAGCTGCCCTCAGCATTCCAGGCGGCTTCCAGCTCACGTGGCATCTCCATTCAGCAGGATGCTTTCATGTTTCCTGAGGCAGGGGAATAGAGTAGGGAAAATTGCACGTAGGTGTACATACATCATTTCTACCCAGCCAGTTGGTCAGAGCTACTCACATGGCCCCACCCAACTCCAGGGGAGCTGGGAAGTATTTTTGTGTGTCCAGGAAGGGAGGGGAACTGGACGGTGCAAGTACTGTTTACCGCTTTTGCAGGTTGACTCTGCCTAACTTAAGCATAAAGGGTATTTATTAGGGGAAGTGAGCAAGGTCAGAGACTCCAAGAGGAGGTCTGGAACAGTCAGGACCTGGGAGCTCCAGAGGGCCTTTGGAGCAGGACCCTCTTGGAGTCTTGCTTGGGACCATTGCTAGAAGGAATGAGTGAACTTCAGCTGTTCCTTTATTCTCTGTCACCCGGCTCAAGGTTCAGATTTCTGAGCAAGAGCCTTGGCTGTGGGAGGAAAGATGTTTCTGAAGGGAGCCAGGGGCCCTTGCAGGTTCCATGTTTGGAGGGCTTCCCACACAGTGCCTGCTTTGTCGTCCCACAGACCAAGCACAGTACAGGAGAGGTATTTCTTCAAAAGGAAGTTGGGTGATGTTAGGAAGAGGGATTGGGTGACTGTTGACCCAAAAAATGACACATTCTTTTGCAGTTGGAATCTGTTGACATCTAATTAAAAAAAAAAATCCAGGAACTTGATAAAGTTTGTGTACCTACTACTTCCAAACTTTTTCTATGGCTGTAAAAGACTGAGAAATTTACTATGCATTTTATTTGCTTTTCCTGACAGTTCATAATCTTTAAGAGAAAAAATTCCATCAGTTACAGGTTGTTTGTTTACATTTAGGCCTTGACAGGGAAGTGACAAGATAGCAGTCCTTACTTCTCCCTGATTATTTACTTTTAGGAGTTCGATGCCACGTAGTTACCCAATTAACATGCAGAGAATTAGGGATTAAAGTTTACATCCATAGATGCTGTTTTTTTTAAACATCTTTATTGGAGTATAATTGCTTTACAATGTTGTTAGTTTCTGCTGTAAAACAAAGAGAATCAGCTATATGTATACATATATCCCCATATCCCCTCCCTCTTGCGTCTCCCTCCCACCCTCCCTATCCCACCCCTCGAGGTGGTCGCAAAGCACTGAGCTGATCTCCCTGTGCTGTGCAGCTGCTTCCCACTAGCTATCTATTTTACATTTGGTAGTGTAGATATGCCAACGCTACTCTCTCACTTTGTCACAGCTTACCCTTCCCTCTCCCCGTGTCCTCAAGTCCATTCTCTACGTCTGTGTCTTTATTCCTGTCCTGCGCCTGGGTTCGTAAGAACCATCTTTTTTTTTAGATTCCGTATATATGCATTAGCATACGGTATTTGATTTTCTCTTTCTGTCTTACTTCACTCTGTATGACAGACCCTAGGTCCATCCACCTCACTACAAATAACTCAGTTTTGTTTATTTTTATGGCTGAGTAATATTCCATTGTATATATGTGCCACATCTTCTTTATCCGTTCATCTGTCGATGGACACTTAGGTTGCTTCCATGTCCTGGCTATTGTAAATAGTGCTGCAGTGAACATCGTGGTACGTGACTCTTTTTGAATTATGGTTTTCTCAGGGTATATGCCCAGTAGTGGGATTGCTGGGTCGTATGATAGTTCTATTTTTAGTTTTTTAAGGAACCTCCATACTGTTCTCCATAGTGGTTGTATCAATTTACGTTCCCGAGAACAGTGCAAGAGGGTTCCCTTTTCTCCACACCCTCTCCAGCATTTATTGTTTGTAGATTTTTGGATGATGGCCATTCTGACCGGTGTGAGGTGATACCTCATTGTAGTTTTGATTTGCATTTCTCTAATGATTAGTGATGTTGAGCATCCTTTCATGTGTTTGTTGGCAATCTGTATGTCTTCTTTGGAGAAATGTCTGTTTAGGTCTTCTGCCCATTTTTGGATTGGGTTTTTTTTTTTTTTTTTGATATTGAGCTGCATGAGCTGCTTGTATATTTTGGAGATTAATCCTTTGTCAGCTGCTTCGTTTGCAAATATTTTCTCCCATTCTGAGGGTTGTCTTTTCGTATAGACGCTAATGTTAAAACTTTGATATCCAGACATCACCAAGGAGAACTTCTTACAGTGTTGCCACATTGCAACAACATTTTTAGTTATTAGATACAGAATTTTTTTTTTCTTCAAACAGGTTTACCATCTTTCTGTTCCTGCCTGTTCAGCCTTCTCCTTCTGTCTAGTGTGTTTTCTCTCTCTCAAACTTTTTTTTTTTTTTTTTTTTTTTTGCGGTACGCAGGCCTCTCACCGTTGTGGCCTCTCTCGCTGCGGAGCACAGGCTCCGGACACGCAGGCTCAGCGGCCATGGCTCACGGGCCCAGCCGCTCCGCGGCATGTGGGATCTTCCCAAACCGGGACACGAACCCGTGTCCGCTGCATTGGCAGGCGGACTCTCAACCACTGCGCCACCAGGGAAGCCCCCCTCTCAAACTTTTTAAACCAACACTTGTGAAAATGAGAACTTGAAGTTTCAAGTCTACAGATCTGAAATGCAATACCCAAAGAAATCTAAGATTTAATAAAATTGAAGAAAGAATTATGGGGCTCTTCTTTTTTGTGCCCGAGCTCTGTTTGGGACATTGAAAATGGTGTTCTAAGAAAGAAAAGGGCTGGGCAAAGTGGTATCAATTGGAATTCTCTGTTCATTTGAGATTGTGGAATGCCTCTTACTTCAGGCATTGGGGAGGAGTACTGAACAGTATCTAACTTAGAAGACTCTGTTGTTGTGATGGCTTTTGCTGTATCTCCCTTTGGGAATAGTTGTATAGGGTTTCAAAAATGTCCCTTTGGCCTAACAAAACACTGGGTCTGGAGTTTAGTTCAGTTTCTCTTTGTAGCTGTTAATTGTATAACCGTTAACATGGACATTTAAAAACTATAATTTGAGAGTTAAGAGCAAGCAAACTCTTTCTGCAAGTTCAGAATATTAGTTTTATAACTGCAGAACTTCTTATTTCATCATCTTCCTGTCTTTCTGCCTAAGAGGCTCAGTCCAGGGTATGTGAGATTGAAGCACATTTGACCTTTTAATGTCGATCTGATGATTTCAGATAAAGCCAAAAGAGGCCTGGCTTCACTTTGTCAGAGTTGTTGTAAAATGGGTTTTGATTTCAAAATAGTTTAGGAAATAGCATTACAATCTTAAATTATTACTAGAAATAAGCAACCCATCATGCCCGTGGTTGCAGAAGGATAGTTTCTATTAGGGTAATAGAACCAGTGATGGCGTAGATATGCCTCAAAGCATAATGGTACTAGAAATAAGAGTCCCCCCACCAACCCCCTAATTTTCCTTAGGTTTTCCAAAAACGCAAACAATAGTAGCATAATACTTGAATATCCCATTTTTTAAATCTCTTTTAGTTTCAATGTTAGAAGGCCAGGCAAATTTTTTTTTTATAAATTTATTTTTGGTTGCACTGGGTCTTCGTTGCTATGCAAGGGCTTTCTCTAGTTGCAGAGAGCGGGGGCTACTCTTCGTTGCAGTGTGTGGGCTTCTCATTGTGGTGGCTTCTCTTGTTGCGGAGCACAGGCTTCAGTAGTTGTGGCACACGGGCTCAGTAGTTGTGGCGCACAGGCTTAGTTGCTCCTCAGCATGTGGGATCTTCCTGGACCAGGGCTCAAACCCATGTCCCCTGCATTGGCAGGTGGATTTTTTTTTTTTTTTTTTTGCGGTACGCGGGCCTCTCACTGTTGTGGCCTCTCCCATTGCGGAGCGCAGTCTCCGGACGCACAGGCCCAGCGGCCATGGCTCACGGACCCAGCCTCTCCGCGGCATGTGGGATCTTCCTGGACCGGGGCACGAACCCGTGTCCTCTGCATCGGCAGGCGGACTCTCAACCACTGCGCCACCAGGGAAGCCCATAGTTTTCCTTTTTAATATTAATATTTCTTTATATTTTTATAGAACAAGTGGAAAATCTATACAAATAATATTGCAGGGAAACATTATTTGTTGTGTATTGTTTAGTGGTATCCAAAGTTAATTTTTGCAAGTGAGATGTCATGTTGCTGTGGCATTACTGGCATAGATTATATGATGTTTGTCAATTTACAAGACACTGAGCTCCAAAGCAATTTCTTTTATGCTGGAGGCAGTTCAGTTTTATCTCTTTAAGGGTCTGCAGCATTAAAATGTTTTTAATTTCCTGTGATGCTTACTGATACAAAATGCCAGTGGATGATAAAATGGAGAAAGGCTATATGTCCCTGCTATGAATTTTGTGAAGCAGAAAGTTGGATCTGGATTTTAAATTTAGCATGAGGTTGACTTGAAAAGAAGTAAACCTTTTAGTCTGAGATAATTGTAGATTCACATGCAGTTGTGAGAAATAGTACAGAGAGACACTGGGTATACTTCATCCAGTTTTCCCCGATAGTGACATCTTGGAGAACTATCGTGCAATATCACAACCAGAATATTGACGCTGAGATAGTTAATGAAGAGAACAGTTTCATCCCCACAAGGATCACCCTTATTGCCCTTTATAACAACACCCTCTTCCCTCTGTCTCATGCCCCTCCTTCCAACCCCTGGCGACCACTAATCTGTTCTCCAGTTCTGTACTTCTGTCACTTTGAGGATGTATGAATGGAACTGTATGGTCTGTAACCTTTCAGAGTTGGCTTCTTTTCACTTAACATAATTCTCGGGCTATTCATCCTGGTTGTTGCACGTGTTAACAGTTTGTTACTTTTTTTTATGATTTTTTTTTTGATGTGGACCATTCTTAAAGTCTTTACTGAACCTGCTACAACATTGCTTCTGTTTTATGTCATGGCCCTCTGGCTGCGAGGCATGTGGGACCCCAGCTCCCCGACCAGGGATTGAACCCGCACCCCCTGCATTGGTAGATGAAGTCCCAACCACTAGACTGCCAGGGAAGTCCCAACAGTGTGTTACTTTTTATTGCTTAATAGTATTCCTTAGTATGGCTGTACCACGGTTTATTTAACCATTTACCTGATGAAAGATACCTGGATCATTTCCAGTTTGGTTAGTTACAGATAAAGCTGTTGTAAAATTGATGTACAGATTTGTATGTGGATGAAAGTCTTCATTTCTCTGGGATAAATGCTGATGAGTTTCTGGGTTCTCTGGTAGCTGCATGTTCAGTGGTTCATTAGTGTCTTAGAGGAACTGCCAGCCTACCTGTACCAGTTTACATCCCCACCAGCAATGGTATGAGTGATCCAGTTTCTCTCCATCCTCAGCAGCAGGTGGTGGTGTCACTCTGTTTTATTTTTGTGATTCTGATAGGTGTGTAGTGATGTCTCATTGTGGTTTTAATTTGCATTTCCCTAATAGCCAGTGATGTTGAACATCTTTTCATGTGCTTATCTGCCAGTTGTATAGCTTCTTTGGTGCAATGTCTCTGTGCTTTTGGTATCAAATCTACTCTTTACCTAGATTCTGAAGACTTTAGCTAATTTTTTTACTTCTAGTTTTCTGTTTTACATTTAAATCCATGATCCATTTTGAGTTGATATTTTGTATAAAGTGTCAGATGACTTAGGTTGATGTTACCTTTTTGTTTTTCCTGTGGAGAGCCATTTGCTCCAGCAACATTTCTTGAAAAGATTGACTTCCCTCTGTTGTATTGCCTTTGCACCTTTGTCACAAGTCAGTGGGCCATACTTGTATGGAGCTAGTTCTAGATTCTCTGTTCTGGTCCATTGATCCGAGTGCCTGTTTCCCTGACGATGCCACACAGTCTTGATTACTGTAGCTGTATAATAAGTCTTGAAATCAGGTGGAACAGTTTCAACCACCTTATTCTCCTTTTTCAAAATTGTTTTGGCTCTTCTGACACTTCTGCTTTCCACATGAATTGTAGGATAATCTTATTGATATCTACCAAAAAAATCTTGCTAGGATTTTGATAGGAATTTCAATAAGCCAAGCTGTCAGTTTGGGGGAAATTGACATCTTTACCGTGAGTCTTACTATATATGAACATAGTATATCTCCTTTTTGTATTCATTTATGAGATGGTCAGTCAGGAGTGGCCACAAGAGTAGAGAGAGGAGAGGCTCAGGAAAATAAAGTTTAGTATGTTTACAGGTCCTAGAGACAGGCATGGCATAAAGGGCCATATGGAAAAACGCCAAGGTCGTCAGGAGGCAGAGAAGGGGAGTGCTTAAGCCATAGTCTTTATTGGGGTTTGCACGGGAAAGGCGAGGCAGGATAAACACCTTAGAATTGGCTAGTCTGAATAATTTCAGCAGGCTTTGGGCTATAGGAAGAGTCTCTCGTTGCATGGTACCTGGTCCTGGGATGATGAAGACGAAGAATATTGCCTCCTGAGGTGTAAGGGCCAGATAGAGGAGGTGTGGCGAGTTTGCATATTAAAGACATGCTCTCCTGGCCCTTTGCTACCTCTAAGAATTGGCTTGCCCTGGGAGGGTAGGGTCATTCTCTCCCCAGCCAGAAAGGTTTTTTTAAGATGTCAAAGCATCATATAGTACAGAAAATAAAATACACAGACATAGACACAGACACACACACACATACATCTTTTCATTTATTTAGCTTGTCTTTGATTTTTTAAAAAACAACATTGTTTATATTTATATTATACATAACTTTATCAGTCTAGTGGTGTCATCATTTTACCCATTCAAGTGAAGTATGGAAAACTTACTTCCCTTTTCAACATTTCACCTCCCTCATTTTTATATAGTTGTCTTAAATATATCCTCTAAATACATTTAGAACCAAATCAAGCATTTTCCTAACATTTACTTCAACCATCCAACATAATTTAGAAAACTTAATAGGAGGCGGAAAGCCTATTGTATTTACCTGTATTTTTGCCTACCATGTTTTTGCTTCCTTCCTGATTTTCCAAGGTTTTTTTTTTTTTTTAATAATTTCCTTTCTCTTTAGAATACTTCCTTTATCCGTTCTTTTATGACAGGTATGCTGGTGACAAATTGCTGTTCTTGTAGGTAAAAAGAAAAGGCTGAACATTGTTAATTTCAGATGGGTTCAAGGTAATACTAGTGGATGATCAGTACAGGTTGAAAGAAAAGGAAGACTGTGTGTAGAAGTGACCTGCAAGGGCTAATGTGATGTATATGATTCCTTTTTCCTCCTCAACCACTTTATATGGGGGATTCACTGTGTGTAAGGCAGTGGGTAGTGGGAGTTACACAAGGTGGTATCTGTGTACAGGGGAATACTACTCAGCAATGAGAAAGAATGAACTATGTATAAACATAACAACATGGAAGAATCTCAAATGCATTATGCTAAGTGAAAGAAGCCAGACAAATAAGAATACATAGTATATGATTCCATTAACGTAAACTCTAGAAAATGCCAACTAATGACAGAAAGGAAATCAGTGGGAGGAGAGAAAGTTAGTGAAATGGAGGGATTACCAGGGGAACTTGAGGAAACACTTGGGGGTGTTGCTATCTTGATTGTGGTGGTGATTTCACTGGGACGTGCATAGGTCAAACATATCTAACTGTACACTTTAAATATATGCAGCTCTGGAAATTCCCTGGCGGTCCAGTGGTTAGGAGTCGGCACTTTCACTGCCATGGCCCCGGGTTCAATTCCCGGTCAGGGAACTAAGATCCTGCAAGACTCACGGATGGCCAAAAAAAAAAAAAAAAAAAAAAAAATGCAGCACACTGTAGGTCAGTTGTAACTCAATAAAGCTGTTCATAAAAAGCCACATCAACAAGTGTTCCTCCCATGCATGAGTATCGTGCAGCTCCCTGATGTGTAACTCCAAGTTGTTCACGCTCTTGTTTTACAATACGGGACCAGTGATTACATGCTGGGATGTTGTAGCATCTGTCAAATTGCTCTGAAAGTTTTAAAGTGCTCAGTTTCAGTTTTTAAACTTTTTTTAAAAAATGTATTTTATCTTTTGTTTATTTATTTTTGGCTGCATTGGGTCTTCATTGCTGCGCACGGGTTTTTTCCTCTAGTTGTGGTGAGCGGGGGCTACTCTTCGTTGTGGTGCGCGGGCTTCTCATTGCCGTGGCTTCTCTTGTTGCGGAGCATGGGCTCTAGGTGTGTGGGCTCAGTAGTTGTGGCTCACAGGCTTAGTTGCTCCGTGGCATGTGGGATATTCCCAGACCAGTGCTTGAACCTGTGTCCCCTGCATTGGCAGGCGGATTCTTAACCACTGCTCCAACAGGGAAGGCTTAATTAATTTTTAAAGTGAGATATAATTGACATATAACATTGTATTAGTTTTAGCTGTAAGACCTAATGTTTTGATATATGTTCAATTTAAAAACTTATACCTTGTCACAGTAAGAAATCATCTTGTTTGTGCACCATGTTTTCAGTTGCATGCACTGTTTTGGAGCAATGCTTCACACTATTTATATGCAATTTTTCCCCATCTCATTCTATATGTATCATTCTGAAACCATTATACCCTACTTCATGGTCACAGTATCATTTGATTAGCCTGTGTTCTGGGGCATACATTCTGGCATGGAGCACATGGGATTTTCTCAGCATGAGTCCTGGGAAATTAACTAGATCTGATAAAACATGCTGCCGGATTTCAAAGTGGATTATAGTGGAATGTTGGTATAATGTTGCCCCACTTGTATTTTTGAAGGAATCATTTAAAAGTTTCATGCAGTGTAAGAATTTTTCAAACTGGGGTGCGCTGGAGCATCCCAGGGATCTGGCATGGGAAAATCTGTGTTCAGATTCTGGTTTCCAAGTGGACTGGATGGCATGGGGGCAAGCTGCTGCAACTCTCTCAGCCTAGGTTTTCTGGCTTTAAAGATAGAGCAACGGTTCCCTCACAGAAGATTGGCGATATAGTGAAAATGCTTGGTAACCTGATAAGGGCTGTAAGTCGGTAAGTTTATTTCACTGGGTGTATTTGTATCTTCGTCTGGGAGAGTTCCTGTTTTTCTCCTTCAGGAATAAGGCCCGTATATTGAAAATAATTTGGAAACCAGTTCTTAAAAATGCAAGGTGAATTTTGTAGAGTGTCTTGCCTGTTACATATAGGCTAAAGAACCTAGAGATACACATGAAATAATAGACTTTTCCCCTCTCTTTTCAGGCAGTTACTCTCTTAACCGAATTAATTAGGGAAAACTTCAGGAACAGCAAATTAAAACAGTGCCTTTTACCAACTCTGGGGGAGCTGATCTATCTTATAGCCATCCAGGTAAGATTGTCTGGTTAACTCTGTTGTTCTTTGATGTGTTCTGACATATCATGGCGGATATCAAAATCAAAGTTTTCTGATTTTGCCCCTTTGAGCACACCTAAGGAATTTAGGGAAATTTTGACCTCTGGAGGAGAGAGGCTCTCAGTGTCTTTCTGACTCTTCTTCTGTCTCTCCTTGTCTGTCTTCCCTCTCCCCCAGTGCCTCTTTTTCTTTAAAGTGTAGGAGATTCTCAGGCTGTATTTTAAAACCAGTGGACCAGAGTCCCCAAAGTACTTCCTAGGTTGCTGCCATCTTTGACTCCTTCATGCAAGAGGGTCCTGTTGGTTCTCCCAGTGTAAAGGCGCCATTATTATTTAAAACACTGTGTGTAAATATAGCTCTTAACATGGCACGAGAATGTGTGACTGCAGAATTTGACTTCTTATATTTGGGAATATATTGAATAGATATAGATAAATTATGAGTTATTCATTTCATGTGATGCTCTGAGTGTTTTAATGAGTACCAGTAAGTTACAAGTTAATCAAAAGTTCTCTCCTTGTACTTATGTTTTGCTTCTAGAACTTGCTTAAATGTTATATAACCTGAGTATCCTTAGTATCTAAATTGACTTTCTGGATGATCATCATTTTAAGGCAGTTAACTTAATTACTATAAAACATCAGTATTTAAAATCATTTAGTTCCATGCATAGTATTGATAACCTGTACAGCAAATCTCACCTCCTTAGTCTTCGTTTTCATAAATGTCTTGGCTATTCCTGGCCCTTTACATGTCAGAATAAATTTTAGAATCAGATTGTCCAGTTCTGAAATCATCTTTTGAACCCTACATTGACTATACAGAAATACTGCTGTCTTTGTGATTTTGAGTCTTCTAATGCATGTTCGGGATTGTACTGCATCTATGAGGAAAGTATTAGCACATTTATGATACGTTGTCCTTTAATGCACACAAAAATGGTGTTTTCATATATTTATATTAAAAGATTTTTCATTTAAGTCATTTAAATTATTGGGTTGGCCAAAAAGTTCGTCATCTTAACAGAAAAACCCAAATGAACTTTTTGGCCAACCCAATATATTTCACTCATAAAGCTTTTGTACATTTAGCTTGGTTGAGTTTATTCTCAGGTAATTTTATATTTTGAAGAGATAACACACTCATGAAACTAGAAAACTTGGAAGTATAGAAAGGTATACAGAGAAGGGTCTCTTTTCTACTTTTGTCCCCCATCTGTGTAGTTCCCCAATAAATAACCAGTACGATTACTTTCTTACTTATATTTACAGCATTAGTTTTGCACAAATGAGCGATTAGAAATGTAGATTCTTACTTTGTCTCATTTTATATAGCAAGTAGAGCAACTTTTTTCACTTAATAGTTACACAGTATTAAAAACAGTGTATGGCGATACATACACTGGAGCTATTTCTTAATAATTAATATGGATGTCTTTCTCAGTTAGTACTTAGAGCTCCCTCCCTCCTCCTCTTGCACTGGAACATTCTCTTGTGTGCTGAGTTTTGTGAAAGACAGTTTTCCTTGCAGTTCTTCGGGGGCGGGGCTGGAGAGTTTATATTGACTTTACTCTTACCTTGGGCCCTGGAGGCCTTGACATCAAAGCTCAAATTTACCAAGTTCTGCAGGCCCTCAGAATAAAAGCAAACTTCAGTGCTCTGTTTATCCCTTCACGCTTGCAGCTAATTTTTGGCTTGATTATTCTTTGATTTCTTGTCAGCTCTCTGAGGCATTTTAAGGATACAGAATAAAACTGCTTTCCTTAGAAGAAAGGTCAGGTATCTCAGACCACAGGAAGTGTGGTCTGCCATCTTATCATGGGTGGGAGTCTAGTCCAATTTTTGGGGGGGGGCATGTGTCCCATTTTTTTTTTACCTTTCCCCCCAGCTTAATTGAGGTATAATTGGCATACCATAAACTGCACACGTTTCAAGATTAGAATTTGATCAGTGCTAATATATGTATACATCTGTGAAATGGTCACCACAGTCAAGATAATGAAAATATCTATCGCCTCCAAAAGTTTTCTCAGCACCGTTTGTTACCCCTCCCTCCTGCCCCTCTCCCCACCCCCAGGCAACCGCTGATTGCCTTCTGTCATATAGACTAGTTTGCGTTTTGTAGAGTCTTATATAAGTGGAATAATGCAGAATCATATTTCTGTTTGTTTCTAAAAGTAGATCTAGAGAATCATTTCCCTTCGTTCTCACTTTAATTGGATGTAAGCTAGGCTGCTTTAATAAAGGGATGGTTCTGTGGCCATGACATTTGACCACATTTTATGATAGCAAACCAGAAAAGGAAGTTAAGTCCCTGGACCCACACAAGTCACTAATATTTCATGAGATGAGGCTGTTTGTGGCGTTGTCACTTAGCATATAGGTAAACCTTAACATCTCAGGTCAGTGCTGACGTAGTGAGACTGACCTGAAGTGATATATGTATACGCACACACACATACGTACATACGTGCATATCGTATATAATGTAGACACCTAAGTCCTGTCCTTTTGATTCCCTGGTAACACCCTAAGGTTATAAGCATGAGAACAGAAGACCAGACTGTGATTCTGACGAGGATATTATGAGGCAACACACTTATAGTTTACATATTTTTTTTTCTGACTTTTGTCAAGGATACATATCACATTGAGGCCAGGTATTCTTATATTTTGTCCTTTTTGTCCAGCCCGTAATCATTTCCAGATGATCTCCTTGCTTCACTCTTGTGTCCATTGAAGTCTTCCCCAGACATCAGCCAGAGTGAGCCTGTTAAACCCATGAGACTCTGCCGTTGTCACTCCTCAGAGCCCTCGCATGCTTCCTGTCTTCCCGGTTGTCACAGCTAAATCTCCAGTTACCTTCTGGGCTCTTGTGAGCTGCCTCCCCAGTCCCCATATGACCTCTGCCCTCACGACCCTCTTACTTGTTTCCTCCTCCCAGGCGCACTGCCCTCCCCACAGTTCCCTGAAACCCCTCGTACCCTGATCCTGCCTCCACACCTTTGCATTTGCTGTTCCTCTTGCTTGCATTGTTTTCCCCCTAGATGTTTACAGTTTCTCTCTGCTCACGTGGATCCCTGCAGAGAGCCTTCTCCTGGCCCTGAGCAATGTGAGATGGAGCCTGACTACAGTCTTCCTCTAACCCCTTAGCCTGCTGTGCTTTTCTTCCTTTTTTTTTTAATTAAAAAAGGTTTTTTATTGAGGTATTTGATGTACATTGATGTACAATGTTGTGTTTAATTTCTGCTGTACAGCAGAGTGACTCAGTTTTTTATATATATATTCTTTTTAATATTCTTTTCCATTATGGTTTATAACAGGATATTGAATATAGTTCCCTGTGCTATACAGTAGGACCTTGTTTATCCATTGCTATGCTTTTCTTTGTAGCGCTCATCACTATCTTGACTTGTTTATTTTGTTTAATGAAAAAAAAAAACTTTGTCCCCCACTAAATACCATTAAGACAGAACGTTTATCTTTCTTGCTCACAGCTGTGTGGCTATTGTTTAGAAGAGTTCCTGGCACACAGTAGGTGCTTTTTTCCACTCATGAACTGCACCAAGGCCAATGGGACTGGAGGGGAATGAGCAGGAAGTAGGGCTGCAGAGACTGGCAGGGACGTGACCATGGAGGTCTCCTCGGCCAAGTCGGATGCCTGGGTCTTGATCCTGAGAGCAAGGGGAAGCCGATAAAGTTTTAAGAAGGGTAAGGGTGTCATCTGATTTAAGTGCCACAAAGATGACTCTGCTTTAAATGTGGAGAATAGATTGGAGGATGGTAAGAGAGGCGTCTGGATCCTAACGGAGAGTAAGTGAAGCAGGAGCAGACTTAGGAGAGGAGTGGGCATTTCAGAAAAGAGAATGTCGATAGGGCTGACTGTCCAAGAAAGAGGACCACAGAGTCCCCTGTCTTGAGTGACACGAAAGTCACCGGTAACCCAACAAGAGCTGTTTCGTGTATTTATTTATTTAATGTGGCGTGAGTGAGGCCGAAGAAGTCAGACGGCAGCGTGTTGAGGATTTAGGGGGAGGTGAGGACACTTGAGGAAGTGAACGTAAAGCTTAGGATGGTTGTGGGAAAGAGCGGAGGGGCGAGGGGCTGTTTTGAGAATGGGAGACAACAGGGGGCCAGATCAAGCTGGCGGAACAGAAGGACGTGGAGCTCACTTTCTCCCACAAAGACATCAAAAATACACCTCCAGGGGACTTCCACTGCCGGGGGCATGGGTTTGATCCCCGGTTGGGGAACTAAGATCCCACATGCCATGTGGCCCAGCCAAAAAAAAAAAGGAAAAACATCTACATGTAGTTCTCACAGCACATCTGAAAATGGGAGATGACAGTGAGTCTGTTCTAGCGGAAATGGAAGGGATCCCGTGGAGACAGGGCATCGAGCACTTAGGAGCAATAAGGGATGGTCCAGACCCTCGTGACCCTGAAGAAAGCAGGGTGGGAATGGGCTCGTGGGCCCACGTGGAAGGGGTGGAGGAGCCTGTCCTGCTGTAACCACTGGGTATGAGCAGCAGCTCGCTGCAGGTGGAGGTGAGGCAGTAGTTCCTCTCTCATCAGTTCCATGGTCTACGCGGAGGAGGAAAAGTAGGTGAAGTGATGGCAGGGCCACGGGGTTAAAATACTGTGGTCCTTTAGGAGAGGGAATTGGTCAGAGAGAGAAACGGGCCTGGAGAGTGACGTGGAAGGTCCCTGGGCTTAACTGATCCTGGGTCCTTTGTGGACTCTGTGTTCTTGGTGTCACCCCTCCAAGAGCCCAGCTGTCTGAGCGCAGGCCTGGAGAAAACAAGCCACTGGCTCCCTCTAAGGTTGAGTTTCCCCGGGCCCAGGACAAGGGCACTCCAGAGGATGAGGTCATTCAGGCCTTTGGCAAGAGTGATTAAATGATAGACCAGGAATCTAAATGGCTGTCAGGGAGGGTAGGGGATAGACTGGGGGAAAGGGAAGGGGTGGGGGAGGGGAGACGGGGAGCAGAGTCCAGTGATGTTAAGGAAAGGTTGTGGTGGGCCTCCTGAATAAATGATCTGGAAGGGAGGAAAGTTGTGTTTGGAAGTTGAATTGGGTGCTGAATTCACGATTTTGGGGCTGGAGCAGCTCTGGATGGTAATGTCTAGATTATGACCGTATGTGGAATTCCATGATTAAGGGTACAGTTTTAATGGGTCACAATTCTCATCATGGGTATTAAATACTTTTGGATCAGTAAGGTACCAGTTCTAACATTTGGACAATCTTAAAGACACATTCTAAGCAGAGCTGAATTTCTTCTGCTATAAAGAGATTATTGTTTTGCACCTTTCTCTGTGGCCCCTGGTTTAGTTTGTGATTTTATTTCATAGGTTCCAGGAGTGTTCTTGTGGTTCTCTCTCTAATTTGGTTCTTCTGTGGAAGAACGTTTCCTGATGTCATTAAAATCAGTGTACCCGCTAATCATAATTGTTGACTTTTATTGAGCTTTGTCTTGCTAGGTAGCATCCTGAGTTATACTAGTTCCTGTGGATTATCCGGAGATATTACTCAAAGCTGTGTGTTCTGTGCTTTCAAATCGTTACAGATAATGTCATACCTTTTAGGTAGGAGTAGCTGTATCATCACCTACAGTTATCAGTGGAATGGCTTCTCTATCGACCAGGTCATACTGTCATTTCTTAGTTCTTTCCATCTAGCTACTGCTGAGGGGATCTTATCAACATCATATACAACATAATGAGAAACAGAAGAAATACCTTGTATGTACAGTGCAGTAAAAGACCCCTCATCAGGTCATAATTGTCAGGCTGTACTTTCAATAGAATGTTAAGAAGTTTTAGGTAGTTTGTATATATGAAACCGAGCCTTTTTCTTGAAAGGGTTAATATCTTTTGTGCTATTAGCTTCACTGCCTTTCCTTCCACTTCATTTTAGGAAGAAAAAAAAAAGAAGCCCCGAGAATGCTGGGCTGTTCCCTCGGCTGCATACACGGTGCTAATGAGGTGCCTTCGGGAAGGGGTAAGCCTCCTTTGTTGTCCTCTGTAGATGCTTGCAATTGTAATAACCCTTCAGGCACTGTGTGAGGATTGTAGCCTGCAGCAGTGCAGGAGCCTGTCAACCAAGCACTGTATTGCTCCTGAATTTAAGCAATGCCGACAAGCCACTGTGAGCCGGGGACCTACAGTGGATCAAGTGTAGAAACCAACTAACTCTCATTCACTCGTTTAAATGTCTTGCTTTTTAAGAGGTGATAGCAAATATAAACAACCTAACTTGTTCTCAATAACATATACTTAATCCTCCCCTCTCTTTTAAAGTTATCAATACAACAGTTTAACAGGCAAGGTGTATGCAGAGAATTTTCTGCGAACCTCAACATCCCTGTGATTATCTTGTCAGGTTGCCATTTTGTGGTTCAGAAACGGGGAAGCTGCCACTAGTATCTGTTGATTTTAATATTAAGTAGTAATTATTATGTGATGTGGGTTTTTTTTTTCAATTTATTCACATCCCTTCTCATGCTATTGTTAATGGCTGAAAACCAGCCAGCTGACCAAACAACCAACCTGAATACGTAGCTCCCGTGTGTAATTGTGTAGAGGATTTAGTAACTGACCTAGAAGGTTGGCATTTTTCTGTTTGCTTTAAACCTTGACATTGTTTCACCCAAGGCAGAGCCATAAGCTAAAAACATTCCTTAAGGAATGAAAAAAACACATGTCAGAATAAACATCTTTCTTTTGAGTTCATTACTTCATGCGTTATATGGTAATGGAATGATGTCCCAAGTGTAGAAAAAGTCTCTGCAAGGTTTTCCCCTGGTGATCCAGAAAGGAGGTGTGAACACTTCCCCGCCTGTAGGGTTAACTGTGTAGTCATTTGTCACTGTGGGATGTGAATGAAGCCAGTATTCTTTACTTTATCAACAATATGAGAATTAAGTTATTTTTATCTGTAGTCAAAAGACATGTTTGGAGTTATCATTCAAGGCCTCAAGCTAGGCACACCTGGGGGCACATGGATGAAGAAGGTGGAATTTCTATTCATGCACAGATCCTACCTGTTGTGGGAGCTAAGATAAAAATATAAAGTGGAATCTGTCAAGTACATTCATGCAAAAGAATAAAATACAGGAGCTCAAAGGAGAAAGGAGTCTTCTAGGAATTTTTTAAATGGTGTAAAGAAATTTTTAAAACTTTGTGTCTTTAATTTATAAAACTTAGATTAATGCCTAGTAAAAGATGATCAATTCTAATCCATGAGGTGGTATCCTTTATTAAATATATCCTCCCCACCCCCTCCTGTGTTTTCATTGAGTACATACTGTAAAGAATAGCGTTTGAGGGCTTCCCTGGTGGCGCAGTGGTTGAGAGTCCGCCTGCCGATGCAGGGGACACGGGTTCGTGCCCCGGTCCGGGAAGATCCCACATGCCGCGGAGCGGCTGGGCCCGTGAGCCATGGCCGCTGAGCCTGTGCGTCCGGAGCCTGTGCTCCGCAACGGGAGAGGCCACAATGGTGAGAGGCCCGCGTACCGCAAAAAAAAAAAAAAAAAAAAAAGAATAGTATTTGATATACATGTGTATTGTTAACAAATAATAACTGTAAAATAGCGATGTAGCTAATGATATAGTTAATGAATATACACACTTGCCTTTTGTCTTGGTATGTATGACAAGTCTTGTATACTTTTCATTAAGAGGGAGAAAAGTCCAGAACTCTCTAATTTATGAAAATTTTATATGTTTGAAAAGCATTTAAGTGTATACTTTGGCAGCATGTACACTAATATTGTCCCTATTAAATAAATTCAGAGGTGATCATCCCCCCCTAAAAAAGGATTTCTATCCTTACAAAAATAATTCAATTGTAGCAATTTTTTAGCATATTTGTCTAATGTATTCAGGACATAGTTGAGGTAAAAAAATTTTAAGCCACTTCAATGATTAAAAAAAATTTTTTTTTAATGTAGAAAACTGTTTTCCCAGCCCCTACTGGTATTTCTGAATGTAGGTTCTTTAATAGTGAAATGTATCTCATATACAGAAGAGTATATGAAATGTAGGAGTATGGTTAAAAGCACACACTCTGACCCACTTACTCTATTTAAAAAAAAAGGGGGAAGGGACTTCCCTGGTGGTGCAGTGGTTAAGAATCCGCCTGCCAATGCAGGAGACATGGGTTCGAGCCCTGGTTCAGGAAGATACCACATGCCGCAGGGCAACTAAGCTCATGGGCCACAACTAGTGAGCCTGCACTCTAGAGCCTGTGGGCCACAACTACTGAAGCCCTTGTGCCCTAGAGCCTGCGTGCTGCAACTACTGAAGCCTGCGTGTCGCAACTACTGAAGCCTAGGGCCCGTGCTCCACAACAAGAGAAGCCAGTGCAATAAGTCCGTGCACTGCAACGAAGCCCCCACTAGCTTCAACTAGAGAAAGCCCGCACGCAGCAACGAAGACCCAATGCAGTCAAAAAAAAAAAACCAAAAAACAAAAAACGCCAAGGGAAAGTCACCGGTTGCTTAGAGAATTTTTCTGTCTCCCTCTAGGATTGCAATTTGTACTTTCTTTCAAAGAGTAAACACTATTCTGAGTTCGGTGATAAACTTTCCCAAGGTTTTCTAATTGTTTTCTCTTTTTACTTTCCCAAGTTTTTCTTTATAGTGTTTCCCTTTTTGATTGTATTGCTAAATATTATGTTGATTGAGTCTAAATGTTAAACTCTATAAATGGACTGGCACTGTGTTCTTTTGAGACTTAAGTTTTTTGCTTAAAGTTAGGTTGAGATTGGTACATGCTGATTGTGTAAAGTGTTTGTACCACTGAATAGTATGTTGTTGATGTGTGCCTCAGAGACACACGTGTGTATCAGTTTATACTCACACCAGCAGTGTATAGGAGTATCCATTAACTCACATCTTCTTGAACATTTGATATAGTCAGACTTTTAAGTTTTTGTCAGTCTCGTGGGCATTAAATTGTTTCTCAAAGTATTATGTATTATGTAATAATGTATGTATTTTCCTGATTACTAATGATAATGACCATCCTTTTCTATTTATTTTGGTTTCTGTAGTTTTTCCTGTTTTGAAAATGATTGTCTTAATTTTTTCTGTTGCTTTGTAGGAATTCTGCACACCTTCATTCCCACTCTCCCACCCACCCAGCCTATTGTTATAAAATGTTTCAAGTATTAGAAAAGGGAAGAAAACTATAATGATCACCTCTATTTTCATCACCTAGGTTCAACTGTTAACGTTTTGTCCTCTTTGCTTTGTTGTAATATGTGTGTGTGTATATCTTTCCATATGTGTGTATTTATTATTCATTCATTCATTTATTTTCTGAACTGTTTGAAAAAAATTCAGATGTCATGGTACTCCACCCATAGGAATTTTTAAAAAATGTATTCTGGGTATTAACTTTTTGTTGTTTATGTGTATCCCAGATACTTTCTAATTTGTGTTTGGTCTTTTCATTTTCTTTACAGTGTCTGTTGATAAGCAGAAGTTCCTAATTTGAATAGAAATTTATCAATCCATCCCTTTATTATTTGTGTTTTTTATATCTCAAGAAAAGCTTCTCTCCTCCAACTTCATTAAGATGGTCTATTACATATTTCTTCTAAAAGTTTTATTTTTCCTTTTTCCCTTTAGAAGTTTAATCTATTTGTAATTGTTTTGTGTGTGTGGTGCTATGTGTGGATCCAGTTTTATTTTTTAAAATAAACATAATCTGTTATCCCAGCATCCCTTAATTAAAAGTCCTTCTTCCCCCCATGGCTCTGCAGTGTACCTCTGTCATGTCAACGTGCATGTCTCTTGTCTTTATTTAGTTCTGTTGGCCTATTATCTGTGCCATGCTGTCTAAATTAATAGTATTTATTTTTAATAATTTAAAAATATAGAGGGGCGTTTTTTCTTACCATTTTAATCTTTTTCATGAGTTTCTTAGCTTTTTTGGTCCCTTTTTACTTAAAAAGTTGATTCTAAAAGTTACATGCAAGTTCACCTGTTGGGATGTTGATTGAGAGTATATATCTATGAATAAATTTGAGGAGAATTGGTTGATATTAGTGAAAATGGAAGGCATACTCAGTGAGAAAACTAAAAGGAGAATGACACATTTGGTTTAGAAAACACTGGAATAAGATGATTGAAGTTCCTTTGAATTCCTGATGACATTCAGCTAATGTATTTAATTCATTGCTTAAGGTAACTCTCTCATGTACAGCTCCCGTTCTTTACAGGTAGCATTTATGAAACATATTATGTACTGGCTGGACACAGGAAAGGCGAAAATGATTAAGACACTGCCTTATCTTCATTTATTCGGAAAGAAAATTTTTTTTTATCCCTGGTTCCGTATGCCATTTATTGTTGTTTTGTAACTACATTTGCTTTTTTTTTTCCTTTTTCTTTCTTGTGTAGTTACTAAGACATTTAAGGCTATTAACTTTCAACCTAGTGTTAGCTGTATCCCATTGTTTTGACATGTAGTGTTTCCATTATTGTTATTTTATAGATAATCCCTAGTTTAAAATTTTATCTTGGTCCAGGGTTGTTTATGAGATGGTTTAAACTTTTTCAAGTGGGTGGGATTTTATTGCCTCTTTTTTCTTTTGTTGCAATAACAAAGTTGCATTACTGTATAGATCAAGAATGTGGTCTGTTCTATTTCTCTTGTATTTTTTTAAATTGTGGTTATATATATATATTTAATATAAAATTTACCATCTTAACCTTTAAGTATATAGATAAGTACATTCACATTGTTGTGCTATCTCTGTTGTTCTTAAATATATTGAGATTTTTTTTGCCTAACTTAATTGACTTCCTTTTTCACTTTCAAAAC
Source organism: Pseudorca crassidens (assembly GCF_039906515.1). Classification (NCBI taxonomy): domain Eukaryota; kingdom Metazoa; phylum Chordata; class Mammalia; order Artiodactyla; family Delphinidae; genus Pseudorca; species Pseudorca crassidens. The sequence continues at coordinate 61,628,149 of NC_090305.1, forward strand.
TTAGTAATGTACCTTTTGGACATGGGCCGTTGATTCTGGTTTGTACTCCCTTTTCTCCTCCCTTTAATCTGTGCATTGAGAGAAAAGCGGAATGGAAATTTTACTTTTTTGTTTTAATTGATATGTAGACTTCTTAGAAGACAATTTTAGTTTTAAATTATACATATTGTTTTTGTTCATTGTGCATAGATAACTAGCTTTGCCATGGGAAATTCAGACATGTTTTAAGGGTTTTCCAGTCAAATATCTTGGGACACACTGGGTTAAACAAGGTTGAATAGTTTCGTTTTGTTTGTAGTTAGTACTTTTCAGAGCTTTTATTTATTTATTTACTTTTTTCAGAGCTTTTAATTATGAATCTCCATGGGCGCATATCGAATGCGATGTTTTCAAAGTTATTTGCCTGCAGACCTACCTTATCCTGTGGCATGCTGTGAGATCCACTTAGGGAGAAGAAGATAGTCTTACACTGGGGCTGTCATGAGTTTGTTTAAATAGTTTTCAGTAGGTTTTCTCTTTTTCAAAAGGTTACCTAAGAGATTATGACCTTGTTTTCCAACCAGGTCAACCTGTTATGATTTCTATAATTTTAACAATGGTAATAGAGATGTGAGTCAAATGCCTTTGATCTTGTTACAGGTGTAAACGCTCAGGTGGAAAGAGAGGAAGTATTTAGAGTGAGAGACTTAAGGTGGAACACACACACACACACACAAAAAGGAAGATCTGGTATAACTGTTTTAAAAAGAGTGTGGCAGTATAGAAGAAAAGGTACCCATGATGACACTGAGTCATCGTTTCAGAGTTGGGGCTGGCATTTTGGAGACCTTGAGCTGGGAGTCAGAGGATGTGGATTTCAGTCCCAGGTGTGCCACTCTTGAGTAGTTTGATACTGGCCAAGCCCTGGGGCCCCAGCTGATGTTTTGTATAAGGAAAGGTACCTGTGTTGGTTGATCTTCCACATGCTTCTGACTTGGGCCCTCTTTGACAGCTTTCCATTCCATTGCTTTGACCTATTGTAGACAATGGCAAAGAGCAGTTCTCCTCTTGGTATCATTGCTGTATTGATCTCAGGAATATTTGGCATTGAACTTAGATGGCATATGTTCTGTATGTGCATGGAATAGGGAGGCTGAGAAAGCTGGCTTTTCTTGAAGGTAGTTATTTTTATCTGGGTAGGTAGCAGCCTCCTGTACAGTGCGCACAGAAGCTGGAAATAGTACCAAGAGTGTTTCCACGTGTTTAGAGGAGATTAATTTATGCATTTGTATCTAATCAACCACCTCTTTTTTTTATAGCTTGCATAATAGTCTGTATATAATTATGGGTGCTGAACTGACACCTGGCATATGTTAAAATGTGAGGTTCAAAACATAAATGGTTGGCTTTATTATTCATTTCTGAACAATAGCTTATTAGATAATTTTGATGTAACAAAATTCTTTTAAGAGGAAATTGAATTTTCAGTTTTAGTGCTTTTTAAAAAAGAAAACTATTGGTAAATTGCTTGTATTTAATTAGGAAAAGATGGGGCTTGAATTAGAATGTATAGAGGTGTTAGCCATTATATGTATTATCTTTGAAGTGTTTTTAGACACTAGTTAACGAAAATGAGAGAGAAGTTAAAATTCTTGATACTGGGTAAAAGTGAAAATGTACAGCTGTATTTTCTGTTTTTGTAACTGTCACAGTTTAAGTTTAATCTTCCTAATAAAGAATGTGTGTGCCGTCAACATTGGGTTCTCTGCGGGTACGCACAGTTCTCCTCGCCTTTATGTAGTGAAAGTGAGCAACGTGTATGTGGAATAGGAATGATGCAGGGTTTCTTGTGTTTTTCCTTTTAATATCACTATTCATAATATTAGGAATGCTGTTATTAGTAGGATGCAGTACTAAGTATGGAGTTACCTAATGTGTCTTGAAGCAAACCTTTGAGAATGGCACAAAGAAGCGATCCTGAGTTTGCACTGAGTAGGGAGTAGACCAGCTTCCAGAGACTTGGTGGGCTAAGAGGCACAAAGTATGGTATGTTCACTGCTAGGGTGAGGTTTATACCTCCTCTTCTCCTGCGGCAGCTAATCTTCAGGGGGAAGCTCCACGGGGTTCTACGATTTATATTGGTTCGGTTTCTCTGTAAATTTTCATGTTCCTTTAACTGTTTTATCCCATTACATGCTTTGTAAACTTAACAAATTCTACACCTCTTTTGTTTCTTTCTCATTTAATACCTGTCTCTATATTTTTTCTATTTATCTTTTTATTGTTTAATGGTATTGTGGTTAGAGGGAGTGGTATATGTATGATTTTAAATCTTTGGTATTTGTGGATACTTCTCTCATGGCTCAGTATGTATATGTACTTAGGGGGAAAGAAAGGTGAATTCTGCCATTGTTGGGTGATGTGCTTTTTTTCTTATAGTAGCTCAAGCTTGTTAATCTGATAGATAGATATAGATATAAATCTATGTTGATGCTGATTGTTTTTTGTCTGTTTTATCAGAGATAGGGATTTAAATTGTTTTTCAGCTTTATTGAGGTATGATTGACATAAAATTGTAAGATATTTAAAGTGTACAAAGTGATGATTTGATATATGCATACATTGTGAAAGGATTCCCCCACTGAGCTAACACATCAATCGTCTCATGTTTTATCCCGTTAACCTTTTTGGGGGGTTGGGGTGAGAACATTTAAATTCTTCTCTTTTAGCAAATTTCAATTATACTATATGGTGTTATCAACTAGAGTCACATTGTTTTACATTACATCCCCAGACTTTATTCATCTTACAGGTGAAAATTTGTACCTTTTTACCAACCTGTCCCTATTTTCCTCACTTTTACCTTTGTTTTTTTTTTTTGTTTGTTTTTTTAAGAATGTCCCTTTTCTTTCTTTCTTAAGTTTACTTTTTAATATTTATTTATTTATTTTTACTTTTGGCTGCATTGGGTCTTTGTTGCTGCGCATGGACTTTCTCTAGTTGCGGCCAGTGGGGGCTACCCTTTGTTGTGGTGCTAGGGCTTCTCATCGCGGTGTTAGGGCTTCTCATCGCGGTGGCTCCTCCTGTTGTGGAGCACAGGCTCTAGGCGCGTTGGCTTCAGTAGTTGTGTCTCATGGGCCCTAGAGTGCAGGTTCAGTAGTTGTGGCACATAGTTGCTCCGTGGCACGTGGGATCTTCCGAGACCAGGGCTTGAACCCGTGTCCCCTGCATTGGCAGGTGGATTCTTAACCACTGCGCCACCAGGGAAGTCCCTTACCCTCTTACCGCTGCGGCCTCTCCCGTTGCGGAGCACAGGCTCCGGACGCACAGGCTCAGTGGCCGTGGCCCACAGCCCCAGCCGCTCCGCGGCACGTGGGATCCTCCCGGACCAGGGCACGAACCCACGTCCCCTGCATCGGCAGGCGGACTCTCAACCACCGCACCACCAGGGAAGCCCTTTACCTTTGTTTTTGAAAGGTGTTATTGTTGGATATAGATTTATAGGTTGACAGTTATCTTTTTTCTTTTTCTTTTGGTACTTTAAAGATTGTTCCACTGTCTTCTGGTTTTCATTGCTTCTGATGAGAAGTCTCCTGTCATCCTTATTTTTGTTAGGTTATGTGTTAGATAATCTCTACATAATGTGTCTTTTTACTCTAGCTGCTTTTACAGGTTTCTCTTTATTACTGGTTTTTAGCAGTTTGATGATGATGTACCTTGGTGTGACTTTTCTTTTTTCTACTTGAGGTTCATTGAGTTTCTTAGAGTGTGAATTATTAATTTTCATAAATTTGAAAAAATTTCAGCCAGTAGTTCTTCAAACAAATATTTTTTCTGCCTCCCTCTGCCCCCTTTTGGGATTCTCATTGCACATACATTAGGTTGTTTGAAGTTGTCCCACAGTTCACTGATGTTCCAATGCTTTTTTCTTTTTTACCCAGTCTTATTTCTTTCTGTGTTTATTTTGGATAGTTGTTTCTTTTTTTTCTTTCTTCTTCTTCTTCTTTTTTTTTTTTTTTTTTTTTGTTAAGTGTTGTGTCTTCACTAATCTTCACTAATCATTGAGTCTGCAGAGCCTAATATGTTAATCCATTTCAGTGTATTTTTCATATAAGACATTATAATCTCTAGCCCTTTGATTTGGGTCATTTTTTAATTTTCTATTTCTTTCCTTATGCTTCTTTCTTTCTTCTTGAGTGTATGGACTGTATTTATAGTAGCCATTTAAATACTTTTTTCTGTCACCTGTGTCATTTCCCTTAATTAAATTTTCTTTTTATGAGTCATATTTTCCTGCTTTTTAGTGTGTGTGAATTTAATTGGATGTCAGACGTCGTGATTTTTATGTTGGGCACTTTTGTTTCTTTATAGCCTTTTAAGTACTTTTGTGCTTTTTCTTGGACTCATTTAAGTTACCTGGAAACAGCTTGATCCTTTTTGAGACTTTTAAGCATTGTTAGAACAATCCAGAACAGCCTTTAGTCTAAGGGTTAATTTGGTCACACCACTGGTGCAGTCTCTTTCTTCGGGCTTTCCTTGATGCCCTGTATTCAGGTGGTCTTTATCTTATTGGTACACTAATTATTTCCAGCTCTGAGTAATTTCTAAAGATTGTTCTGCATACTCCTTATGATTTTAAAATTATCTTCCAGTTTTTATGTTATGCTGTAAGCTATAATTGTGTATTTTCCAGATTATTTCAGCCTTTTTATTGAAATATGTGGAGAATTATGTTATGCTAGGTTTAGTGATTAACCAAATGTAATCGTTTTATAATAGCCTGAAAAAATGACCACACCTCCTAAAACACCTAACACATCCAGGGGCACTCTCGGTATCAGGGCTTTATTTATAAAGCAGTGATTATGAAGAAAGGATGTGTATATATTTCTCATAATAATACCTATTTAATTTTTCATTGTTTTCTACTCCTTCTCTCTCTCTAGGAAGAACGTGTTGTGAATCACATGGCAGCAAAGATTATTGAAAATGTCTGCACTACCTTTTCTGCTCAGGCCCAGGGCTTTATTACAGGAGAAACTGGGCCTGTTTTATGGTACCTATTCAAACATTCTACCGTTGATTCTCTTAGGATAACTGCAATATCGGTAAGATGGAGCATCTTTTGGGGATATATTTGCATGTATTTAAATACCAAGCTTGAAGAACTGTGCTAGATACAGAGTAAATTTCATTGGATAGGTAGAAATCTCAGAGTAACAGTTGGTGAGAACAGTAATTTGATTTTCTCCTGAAGCAGGAGGACTGTCAGGAAATTCCAATAGGATCTTATATGACCATGAATTACAGTTTCAAAAACTATTTGGAGGTGATAGTGGAAAACCATGGCAGTGGTTAGGGCGCAGGATTTGGTTTGGTATATTTCTAGTGTCCCTTGACTTTTCCTGTTAGCTCCCCCTTTCAGACTTTACGTTAAATGGGTTTATCATGTGATTCAAATGAATTCATATTAATGTTCAAGCATCTGTGATTTTGCAGTTTCTGTATTTTGATTGGTTGTCTACTGCTTTGCTTCCATGGTTATAATGACTTGATGTAAAGGATAATTATGTATGAAGATGTGTTAACCTGGTTGTATCAATTTAATAGTCGGTTGAACAGATACAGGCCTTTCTCATGTGATTTATTTATATATTCTTTTTGATCACCAGTCTTATTTGGACTCTCAACGTTATCTGGTACCCTCCCTGTATTTCTCTAGTCTCCTCATTCTTGTGCTTCTCACTGTGCCAATTTCAGACCTTATCCTCTTTCCTTAACCCTCCAATCCCATGGTTTCCCTCCTGCATCCTCAGTAAATGGCTTCCCCCTCAGTAAATACTTCCCAGAGAAAAATGGAGACATCCAGCGGGAATTATCCCAGTGTCTGTCTTACACATCTTTGGACCTATTTGCATCCACAACTATCCTGCCTCAGTTCTTTCTCTCCTGTTACAGCTGATGAACTGTCCCTTCTCCTGTCAGAGACAAACGCATCCATGATTCTTCCATCTCTTCTTTTTTTGAGAATCTCAACTCAAATGGTTATTTTTGCTCTTTCCTAAATCTTTACCCTCTCCTTGTGTACTAGATCTTTCTAATCAGTGTTCAAGTATTCTTTACCACATTAAAAATAAAAAGACACACATAAAAACATATCCAGAGTTTCTTAGGAGGTACCTCCATCCCTTCTCCCCCCGTCCCCCCCACCCCACCCCAGCCGTACTTCTTTAAAGGGTTATTGCCACAAGCTTGCTCCTTTCTGGACTGTTTTCTCTTCAACCCTATCTGGTATCTGTCCTAAAAACACCAGTGAACTTTCTCAAGTCATCTTTGAGTCACATCTTAAGGCGTTCGTTTTAATCCTGGGCCTTTAAAAAAAAATCCTTGCTTTAATTGGGTTTATATTACCATTTTCATTTTTATGCTCAGCATGATTTCTTTTCTTGGCAGAGATTTTTTTCCAGTTGTTCCCACCAAAGTCTCACACCTTCTAGCTCTTTCTTCATTTGACACATTAAGCTTCACTCTTTGATCTTGGGCTTTTTATATTTTGTTCTTAGTGTTCATCTAATTTATTAATTTTTGACTGTAATTTTTCCGATTTCCTCCAAAATGTCTCTTCTGCTCCAGGATCATGTTCAGTATCATACGTTATATATTGTTTTCATATTTCTTTAGTCTCCTTCAGTTTGAAACAGTTCCCCAGTATTTCTGGGAACTTCATGTCATTTACAGGTTTAAAGGACACAGGGCTTGTATTTTGTAGGGCAAGGCTCAACTTGGGTCTATATAGTGTTTTCCCATTAAACCTCCGTAACATCATTGAGGACCCTTACCTGTAGCATATGCCTCTGTGATGGTTGCCATATGATGACCATCTGTTTCATTCCTTTTATATCAGAGATTGGCAAATACTTTCTATAAAGGGCCAGATGATATGTATCTTGGGCTTTGATGACCACATATGGTCTGTGTTCCATATTCTCTTTGTTTGTTTTATTTAACACTTTAAAAATGTAAAAACCATTGTACATTGTTCTCATGAGCTGTACAAAAACAGGCCTTTGGTATTGGTTGGAATTCTATTTTAAAGAAGCTCTTTCCCTTCTCCCACACGTATGTGTGTATTTATATCCTTATGATCATGGATACCTTTTTTTTTTTTTTTTTTTTTTGTGGTACGCGGGCCTCTCACTGCTGTGGCCTCTCTCATTGCGGAGCACAGTCTCCGGACACGCAGGCTCAGCGGCCATGGCTCACGGGCCCAGCCGCTCCGCGGCATGTGGGATCTTCCCAGACTGGGGCATGAACCCGTGTCCCCTGCATCGGCAGGCAGACTCCCAACCACTGCACCACCAGGGAGGCCCCATGGATACCTATTTTATTCAATGAATTGTAATGTGATACTACTATTACCACTATTATTATTTATTGTTTGGATGCTCAGATCATCCTAGAAGCCTTACAAGCTGGCTTTTGTGTCACATTGACCTATTTCTTTTTTTAAAAAATAAATTTATTTATTTATTTTATTTTTGCTGCATTGGGTCTTCGTTGCTGCGCGCGGGGTTTCTCTAGTTGCAGCCAGCAGGGGCTACTTACTCTTCATTGTGGTGCTCAGGCTTCTTATTGAGGTGGCTCCTCTTGTGGAGCATGGGCTCTGGGCACACAGGCTTCAGTAGTTGTGGTGTACAGGCTCAGCAGTTGTGGCACACGGGCTTAGTTGCTCTGCGGCATGTGAGATCTTCCTGGACCAGGGCTCGAACCCGTGTTCTCTTCATTGGCAGGTGGATTTTTAACCACTGTGCCACCAGGGAAGCCCCCATTGACCTATTTCTGTCATCGATCACTTCCGTACTTTCTGACACCATGCAGTTTCTGGGCTACTTTTGTACTTGCTCTGCCAGCCCTGGAACCAATCATTTCTCCAAGGGACCTTTGGTATTTAGAAACCAGGATCTGAGTGCTGTGCTTATTGCTATGGGGTGTTATTGTTTTCAGGCCTTCTTAGTATTCAGAGCTAGAAAAAAGTATAGGTACTCATAATACGCACGCATATAGAATTGTTCTTATATCTATCATTGTGGGTATTTGGAACAAAACTCATGCATTCATATTGATACTTCCAATTTGAATCCCATACGTAGGATTCTTTTTAGCCTTCCCATTTTCTGTGTTTGTAAATCTAATCTCATACAGAAACCTGGTTTCAGTTATTCTCAGTATATTTACTGATCTGTTCAATCAGTTAATTTATTCATTCAGCGTAACAGACTCCATCCACTCTGGCCGCTGCCTCTATGTCATTCTCTTTCTCCCGTGTCACTGCCGAGTGTGTCCTGAGCCACTTGTGCTCAGTGCTCCCATTCCCCTCTGACCTCTTTCCTCAGAATCTGATGTATTGCCCTTGGGAGGGGAAGGCAAGGGAAGATAGACTAAGGAAAACAAAGGGTTAGGTATCATTTTTGTTGCTTTATCTTCCCTAATTCCTTCCCCTTCGCTGTTTACATCCAGCCAGTCAACCTGTCCTCTGATTCTAATTCATAGATACTGCTCAGATCTGTCTGCCTCTCTCTGCAGCTCTGCTGCTGCCTCCATAATCCAGGCCACCACCGTCTCTCACTGAGACCAGTGGAGTGGCCTTAACTGGTCTCCCACGGCCAGTTTGCTGCTCCACTAGTTCCATTTTGCATACAGGGTGAACTTCATAAAATCACATCTCCTCTTCTTACTGCTCTGCTAAAACTTTTCAGCATCTTAAAAAAAATTTTTTTTTAAAGGACGATAATACTAGATAAATACTACAGAGTACTAGGTAGAAGTTAAGAATTGGCAAGTGCTTTGAGTTTCAGGATAAAATTTAATGTTTAAAGCAGTTAGCACATTTTGTGGGGTAAATCAGTTATGCTAGCTTATTTTACTATAATCCCTTATAGACTGTAAACTCCTGGAAAGCCAGGACTGTGTTTTGTTCATCTTTCTGTCAGTTTGAAGCCAGGTCTTTGGTTGCAGGTTTGGACTTTTCCTGCAAAGGTTGGTATGGAGCCTCTTGTCTCACGTCATGAGTGGAGGGCAGGAGGTTGATAACATTAAACGTTCTTCTTTACTTGGGCTACAAGGGGAAATAGGCCACAAAGGTCCTGCTAATAATAGAATGGGGAATACAGTATGAGATCATTGTTTGGGGATCCTAAAACAAAGTTATTCTAACATCATAATCTTAAGAAAATTCATTAAAGGTTGAGGATATAGAAACTGAAAATACGCATCCTGAAGACACTTTACACAGATTCCTAGAGGGATGACAGTTGAATTTTCCCCAGCACGCCTTACAGAGCTGAACTTCTTTTTTGGTTTCTTTTCCGATAACAACCTCTCAGGAATGTGCTCTGGAGGTTAACGTACCCATTTAGTGATAAAGATCAGAATTCTTCACGTGACTTTCAAGATGTTGGGTGATTTTTGCCTCTGCCTGCCTCTTTTGTCACATCTCCTAACACTCATTCCCTCACTTCCTGTGCTTCAATGACACACATGTTCTGATATTTTCAAGAATTTCCAAGCACTCTTCGGCCTCAAGACTTTTCCCCTTTCTATTCCCTGTGCCCAGGATGCCTTCCTCTGGCTTTTCACATGGCCGATTCTTCATCTTTTAGTTCTCAGCTTAAATGTTACCTCTTTCATCAGGATGTGTCTTGCCCCTCGTGTCTCTTTGTATTTTCTGTCATAGCAGTCAACACAGCTGTATTTATGCAACCTATGTGTGCACATCATCATACATCCTGTTAGGAGGTCAGTTCTAGGAAGGTAGGGACCCTGTTGCCATTGTTCCCTCCTGAGCACGTGTGGTAGGTGCCCGGTGGATATCCGTTGACTTGATGGCTGCAAGAGCAAGGCTGGAGGATGGTGTCATCAGTGCTGAGTCACCAACTTGCTCCTTGTTCCGCGTGTTACCAGTCTGTGCCTACTGCCTGTGTCACTGACTTTCTGACCCATTTCTCCTAGTCATCTCTTGGCCCCATAGAGTCCCCCTGGACCAGTGTGATGCAGATAACCAGCATTAACATCACCTGGGAACTTGTTAGAAACACAGGTTTCTGGACCCTGACCCAGACCTGCTGACTCAGAATCTCTGCAGGGAGAGGCCCAGTAATCTGCATTCTAACAAGCCTCCAGGTGCTTCTAATGCCTGCTGAAGTTTGAGAACCACTGCCCTAGACCTTGGAGCTCTTGAAAAACACTGGCCTGGCTTGGAGTGAAAGATGGCTAATGAATCCTTCCCGCTCAGGAGTGGTGGCATCCATTGCTTAGGGATTAGTTGTTGAAGGGAGCGGACCTGACTTGGGAAGTGTATTGAATGCATAAAAGGGTTCCTAGAATTATTAGGATTACAGGGAATCTCTGTATGAGCCACAGTGGGAACGAGAGAAACCTTTAGAGTTAGATTGAGTAGAATGGCTCCTATGAGGGAGGTTACTGGGCTAATTATAATTACTGAAGTGCTGAGAGGAAAGGTGACAAAGTGAAGAGTTTTTTGGGGCAGTGGTTCTCACTGGGGTTGGAGGGGAGCTTTTCAACAACACTGACTGCTTCCTCCTCTCTCTCCACCCCCTGCCCCTGTTCTGATGTGTCTTAAGATCTCAGAGGTCAGATGAGAGTGTGTCTAGTTTGAAAAAGTTCCCAATGTAATTTTCATATGACATGAAAAAATCATTCAAAAGACAGAAAAGAAGTGGTTCTTAAACTTATTCCGTGGAGATTGTGTTCATGTTTCTAATAGATATGCCGCCTTCAGTTTTGAATTAATCTCTTTCTTAGACATTGCTTTTAATAAATAGATGGTCACAGGTTCTGGAGGTAACACAATGTCCTTTTGGAGGCAAATTTTGAAGTGAATTTTGAACTGGAAGTGTTCTTTCCAGTTTTAAAATGTAGTCTCAAGCTCTATTTTATTAAGTAAATATTTCAAAACCTAATCACTGAAGGTCTATCTTGAGATTTGATTTTTTTTTGATTTGGAGAATACAAGCCCTCATGTGCTCTTAAGCTTCTGTGAGCTTTCAACTGTGTTTGATATCCAGAAGTGACGGGTTAAAAGTTATTTGCTGCGTGAGCTCTTCAAAATGGAAGGTAGGTTAGGCTTTTGAGCAGCTTTCTGTAGAGGAGAACTTCCAGTTGCCCTCATATTGCTTTGAATACACTTAGAAGCAGTCTGGACAAACCTTGTATCAAGAAACATCCCCATTATGATTGCGTAGGGATTTTATATCAATAGGAAGTCAGTTGTGCTGTGAAAGCCTCTCTAAGAATTGTTACAGTGCTAATGAGACTTACTGTTCATTGTCTCGAAGCCAGTTTAAGGGAGACCCCTAAATGTCCTTGAAAAATTCTAATCGTAGCGTGATCTTTAGGGGCTCTATTTAGACTGCTCTTATTGTTTTTAATCCAGGGATTGAATAATCTTTGAAATAATATTGACTGAAATAAATATGTTTTCTTAATTGAAATATAATTGATTCACAATATTATATTAGTTTTAGGTGTACAGCTTAGTGATTCAGTATTTTTACAGATTATACTCCATTAAATGCTATTCCAAGATAATGCTATTATTTCCTGTGCTATATTCTGTCTCCTTATTGCTTATCTATTTTATACATAAGTTTGTATCTCTTAATCCCATACCCATGACTTGCCCCTTCCCCTTTTTCTCTCCCGTCTGGTAACCACTAGTTTGTTTTCAGTATCTGTGAGTCTGTTTCTGTTTTCCTATACACATTGGTTTGTATTACTTTTAAAAATTCCACATATAAGTCATATCATTACAGTATTTGTCTTTGTCTGATTTATTTCACTAAGCATAATATTCTCTAGGTCCATCCACATTGCTGCAAATGGCAGTTTCCTTCTTTTTTATGACTGAGTAGTATTCCATTGTGTATATATGTACTACATATTCTTTATCCACTCATCTGTTGTTTAGGTTTCTTTCATATCTTGGGTATTGTAAATAGTGCTGCTGTGAACATTGGGGTGCATCTATGTTTTTGAATTAGTGTTCTCATTTTTTTCTAGATATATACCCAGGAGTGGAGTTCCTGAGTCATGTGGTAGTCCTATTTTTAGAGTTTTGAGGAACATCCATAGCAGATGCACCAATTTGCATTTCCACCAATAATGTACAAGGGGTCCCTTTTCTCCGCATCTTCTCCAACATTTGTTATTTGTAGACCTTTTTTTAAAATTATTTCTTTGGCTGCGTTGGGTCTTCGTTGCTGCGCACAGGCTTTCTCTAGTTGTGGCGAGTGGGGCCTACTCTTTGTTGAGGTGTGCGGACTTCTCATCGCGGTGGCTTCTCTTGTTGCGGAGCATGGGCTCTAGGGTGCGCGGTCCTCAGTATTTGTGGTACGCAGGCTCAGTAGCTGTGGCCTGAGGGCTCTAGAGCGCAGGCTCAGCAGTTGTGGCGCATGGGCTTAGTTGCTCCATGGCATGTGGGATCTTCCTGGACCAGGGCTCGAACCCGTGTCCCCTGCATTGGCAGGTGGATTCTTAACCACTGTGCCACCAGGGAAGTCCCTGTAGACCTTTTGATGATAGATATTCTGACAGGTGTGAGGCCACCATTAGCCTGATACCAAAATCAGACAAAGACAGTACAAAAAATAACAGGCCAATATCTTTGATGAACATAGGTGCAGAAATTCTCGACAAAATATTCGCAGAACAAATCCAACAGTATGAAAAAAGGATCATACACCATAATCAAGTTGGCTTTATTCTAGGGATGCAAGGATGGTTCAGCATTTGCAAATCAATCAGTAAGGTGCACCACATTAACAAAAGGAAGAATAAAAATCACACGATAATCTCAGTAGATGCAGAAAAAGCATTTGACAAAATTCAACATCCCTTCATGCTAAAAACTTTCATTAAAGTGGGTATAGAGGGAACATATCTCAACATTATAAAGGCCATTTATGACAAATCCATACTACCATTATACTCAGTGGTGAAAAGCTGAAAGCTTTTCCTCTAAATTCAGAAATAAGACAAGGATGTTCACTCTCACCACCTCTATTTAACACTGTATTGGAGGTCCTAGCCATAGCAATCAGGCAAGAAAAATAAATAAAAGGCATCATCTAAATTGGAAGGGAAGAAGTAAATTGTCACTGTTTGCAGATGATATGATACTTTATGTAGAAAAACCTAAAGTCTTCACCAAAAAACTATTAGAAGTAATAAGTGAACTCAGTAAAGATTCAGGATACAAGATTAATATACAGAAATTTGTTGCTTCTCTATACACTAATGAACTATCAGAAAGAGAAATTTAAAAAAATATCACATCAAGGGACTTCCTAGGTGGTCTAGTGGTTGAGACTCCAAGCTTCCACTGCAGCGGATGCAGGTTTGATCCCTGGTTGGGGAACTAAGATCCTGCATGTCATGTGGCCAAAAAATTAAAATTAAAAAATAAAGTAAAGTCACATCAAAAATACTAAAATACCTAGGAATAAACTTAACCACGGAGGTGAAAGACCTATACTCTGAAAACTATAAACACTGATGAAGGAAATTGAAGATGATTCAAAGAAATGGAAAGGTATCCCATGCTCTTGGATTGGAAGAATTAATATCAAAATGACCATACTGTCTAAAGCAATCTATTAGATTTAATGCAATTCCTATCAAAATACAACATTTTTCACAGAATTAGAACAAATAATCCTAAAATTCTTGTGGAACCACAGAAGATCCCTAATTGCCGAAGCAATCTTGAGAAAAAGGAATGAAGCTGGTGGCACCACACTCCCAGGCTTCAGACTATACTACAGAGCTACAGTAATCAAAAAGTATGGTGGTGGGCTTCCCTGGTGGCGCAGTGGTTGAGAGTCCGCCTGCTGATGCAGGGGACACGGGTTTGTGCCCCGGTCCAAGAAGATCCCACATGCTGCGGAGCAGCTGGGCCTGTGAGCCATGGCTGCTGAGCCTGCGCATCCAGAGCCTGTGCTCCGCAACGGGAGAGGCCACAACAGTGAGAGGCCCGCGTACCGCAAAAACAAAGCAAAACAAAACAAAAAAAACAGTATGGTGCTGGCACAAAAACAGACACATAGATCAATGGAACAGAATAGAGAGCCTGGAAATAAACCTATGCACCTATGGTCAATCTTCAACAAAGGAGGTAAGAATATACAATGGGGAAAAGACAGTCTCTTCAATAGATGGGTCATCATTTTCCCTTCTTTACTACTCTCTCTGTCCTTCACCTGAGAGATACATCAGACAAATTTCCCTTCCGAGAACCTGCTCTGCTCTTTGTGTCTCCATGTGAATACTTGTCCTCTTCTCTCTGGCTAGAATTTTCTTTACTTACTTTTTCACCTTACTTTCCCACTCACCTTCAAAAACCGACTCAATTATCATTTTCCTTATGTAGCTTTTGTTCACTTGCTTTTCCTGCCCTTCCAAGCATAATTGAGCCCATTTCTATTACAACACTTTAAATTCTATTAGTTTATTAATTTTAAGTTTCACCTTTGATAGTCTATGAGCAGTTGAGGAGTAGCTCAGGGGTCTGATTACCGTGGTTTGAATTCTAGCTTTGCCATTTACTAGCTATACGCCTTTGAGCAAGTTACTTAAATATTCTGTGCCTTAGTTTTATCACCTATAAAATGGGGTTAATAATAATACCTTTCATGTATGTTATTTGGAAGGATTAAATGAGGTAGTCTTCAGATATTCTCAGATCATGTTTTTTACATACTGAACAATAAACAAATACTTTTATGACTATTTTTCAACCCTTAGCTTAGTGTCTGCACAAAGAAGGCTTATCTTAATGTTTTTTATTAAAGTTTTTCTGTGTAGACTCATGAATTATTTTCTCATTTTAGTTAACTCATAATGCATATGATCATTGTAAGAGTTTCTAATGTTTTACAGCAACTTAAGTATTTATTGGTAGCTGGATTATTGTTTTAATTTTACCTGTGTTGAAATTGCCCAAATTTCTTATGCCAAGGTAAGTAATGAAGGAGCAAGGTAAACACCTTCTACTCCTTTCCACAGAAGTATTTGTTCTCTTTCGGGGGACTGGTTCGTGGGCTTGGAGTAGTCTGATGGATCTGTTCTCCTGTCCCTGCAGGCCTTGTGTAGAGTCACTCGCCATTCTCCTACTGCCTTCCAGAATGTTATTGAGAACGTGGGACTGACCTCAGTAATAAACTCCCTGGCCTCTGCCATCTGCAGAGTCCAGCAGTACATGTTGACCTTATTCAGTGCTATGCTGTCCTGTGGGATTCATCTTCAGAGGCTAATCCAGGAAAAGGTTTGACCTGTTACTCTATTTGAAAAATTGTTGTGTTCTCCTACAATTTTAGTGGCTCAATAAGCAATGTATCTCTGTAGAATTTATTTTTCATCTCAAGGGGCCCTTTTGAACTTTGCCAAACCTCTGTACCACAGGGCATTCATCTGAAGTTGTTATAAAGTCTTTTAGTGATTAAAATAGAAATCTGCCTGCTTGTCCCATTTTAGTAATGAAAAGTTAGAAAATTTATGAGTCCTTCTTACATGCTAATATTTCTTATGCCTCCTTGTCCTCAGCCGTCATCTCTTTTCCCATATCCCTTGCCTGCCTTAAGGAGGGGTCCCTTTATATTCTCTGTTTGCCCTGATTCATTTTTATTCCTTTCCTTGTCCTAATACCCTGCCAGTACACATAACCTTCAGAGCTCCCTTTCTCTTGTTTTTAACTTAGTCTCCTTCCAATCGTTTGATATTCCTTTATTTTATGGAGTGTAGAGTTTGTAAGTATTCAATTCGTATCAGAAAACTACATAGCTACAAAGAAGTCCCTGTAGTAGCTTTCCTCAAAGTGTCTTCTCTAGTGCCTGCTAAGGAGTGATCCCTGGACCAGAAACATTGCATCACCTGGGAGCGTGTTGGATACACAGACCCTCAGGCCCCACCCACACCTGCTGAATCAGAATTGACATTTTAATGAGGTCTCTTGAGGACTTGTTGGAACTTTATGGTTGGAGAAGCCCTGCCCTTGAACATTAGTGTTCAGTGAGGTGTTAACAGGTGAAAAAAGTGGACCATGGTTATATACCCATTTGGAAAGCAATGAGTCAGACATATTTTCAGTTGTACAACCTTTTCCACTTTTTCGTGTGCTCATGTATATTATGAGTCTTCATGAGTGTAGTGTAGTATGCAGTATTCTTTATACTTATTGGACCAATTACCCTTTTTCTGAGGGGAGATAACTGTCAAATTGGAGTTTTGTACAACATGGTGAAGGTAGCACTGCTAGGAAGTATGGAATGGAGCCACTTAAATATAGTGTTTGCCATGTTTCTCCTGCATGAAATGCAACACGTTAAATTTGGTTTTTTATAAAACTAAAAATTTCAGTAATTAATAATTGTCAGGCTTACATAATAAACTTGATCTTGAAAGTCAAAATAGAAAGCAATCCATTTTTTGCCTTTAATTAATCTGATTTAATTCTGTGAAGAAATTTGAGCCTCAGAGAAAGTATAGTCTGTGTCTAATTTTTTGCTATTAAATTTTCCAAGTCATTGTATTAGAAAAAGTACCACTTGAGTAGTTTTGCTATGTAAATTGTGGTAAGAGAGGCTGAGAGTTTTATTTTTCTCGGATTTATTGAGTTTAAGATATTTCACAAAGGTAGTAAAATAATATGCACTAATTAATATGACTTTGTAATTGTTTTATAATGTTTAATGTCCCATGTATCTTAAATAAATGATTGAATAATTACATGTATTAAATGAGAAATAATCTTTTGATTCTAACTAATATTGGCACTTAAAAACTTTTTTTAAATTGTGGTTAAAAACATAAAATTTACTGTTAACCATTCTTTTTTTTTTATTTTTTTTGGTGGTACGCGGGCCTCTCACTGCTGTGGCCTCTCCCGTTGCGGAGCACAGGCTCCGGATGCGCTGGCTCAGCGGCCATAGGTCACGGACCCAGCCGCTCCGCGGCATGTGGTATCTTCCCGGACCAGGGCACAAACCCGTGTCCCCTGCATCGGCAGGCGGACTCTCAACCACTGCGCCACCAGAGAAGCCCTGTTAACCATTCTTAAGTGTACAGTTAGGAGTGTTAAGTAGATTCACATTGTTGTGAAACAGAGCTCCAGAACTCTGTCAACTTGTTTAACAGAAGCTCTATATCCATTGTATATTTTGGGTGTTATGTTTTAAGACTCTGGATTTTATTTAAATCTTCTGTTTTAGTAGGCCTCCTCTGACACCGAACTGGCAGAGGAAGGATGGTGATGCTTTGTTCCTTCCAGGTTGGGGTGAAAGTCCAGGTTCCCCTGTAGACTTCTCTTGACACCCGAGGTGTGTGGTAGAGCCCCTCCTTACTGCAGGGCAAGGGTAGAAATCCAGGCTTTCCACTGGGCTTCTTCCTATGCCCCCCTGGCTGGTAGGGGGAGGGCTCCTCATTATTCCTCCACTGACACTGGTTGGGTAGGGGTGGGCGCCCCATTCCTGGTGGAAGGTGGTAAAGTTGCAGGCTTCCCACTTGCCTCCTCTGATGCCATCCCAGCAGAAAGAAGGAGGGGAACGTGATTACTGCTATAAATGGGTGGAGGTCCAGGCGTCCCATCAGTATCTCTACTGATTCCATGGTTGGGGCCAGGGGGCCTTGTTATTGCTGGGTTGGGATGAAAGTCCCAGCTCTCTCTTGGTCCTTTCTATTTCCCTGGCAGGGAAGAGTGTTGGGGTGCCTTGTTACAGTCACGTGAGGGTAGGAGGCTAGTCTCTCCTCTTGCCCCTTGCTGAAGGGGCCATCGTCTTTCCGTGGTGTTCGGCTAGAGTAGAGTAGCTGTTGTCTTAATGTTTTTGGTCTTTCCACGCTGCCCCTTTCCTGATCCTTTGGCTTGAGAGAGCTGATTTTTCCTGTGTATTTGTGTTTGTGTGCTGTTTGGCTCCTGGATTATCCAGCACCCAATCTGGGATGTATGAGGCAGAGAGAAAATCCAGCAAACTCAGTGATATACTGATCCTCAGGTGCTGAGGCCTCTAACCATTCTGCATCTTTTCTGCCTTGTCCTATAATCTTTAAAATGTATCTGTGGCCACTCAGTAATATACAGTGAATTGTCATTTAAAAGGTAAGGTTCTATTTTTTTTAATTAAAACAATTTATTATTATAGCGAACATTTATTATAGGCCAGACACTTAGTGACTTATAACCCTGGGTTATTCTCAAATGAGACTTAGTGTGTTGAGTGATTTTGTCAAGTTCATGGAGTTTATAAATGCTAAAGCTGATGCTCAGGCCAGGCAATAAAGAAGGAGACAGAATTATTTTGGATAGTGTTAGCGCTCTGAAGAGCATTACACAGGATGATGTTGATAGAGTGTCTTGCAAGGGGAGGTGTGCAGGGAGTGGAGCCAGACACCGTTTGCTGGGAGGGAAGTCAGGGAGGGCCTCTCTGAGGAGGTGATGTTCCAGCTGAGCCCTCAGTGACAAGAAGGAGTGTGCTGTGTGAACCTCAGCAGGAAGAACTTTGTAGTTCAGCTTCCCTGAGGTGTGAGGGGTCATGGGGAGACCCGGGAGGAGAAGGAAGGCCAGCAGTGCTGAACGCAGTGAGCAGTGAGGAGGGGACATAGAAAGAGGCTGAGCAGTAGGAAGAAGACTGGGCTCATGTACGGCTGTGATACTGGCCTTAGGCGTTTCGACACAATGGCCATTGTTTTATTTTTACTTAAAGAAAAGTACAAATATTTGTATATAGGTGTGTGTTTTAGGGGCGGGTTTACCAATCTTAGTATTGCTAATTGTGTTTTTTTCAAGTGCTTGGTTGTTAATGGGCTAGAATGAGTGAAAGAGGAAGGGACCCAGGAACAAATACCAGGCTTATTGCTTCCTGCTGGACAGGGAGAAAGAACTGCACCTGTTTTTTTGGGGGGATTGATGCCTCTATATGGTGATATTTTTTTGTTGTTGAAATTCAGTCCCCAAAAGAGGCCCATGCCATTCCTTTTAAATAAGAGAAATTACTATTTACTGCAGAAAATGTAGTAGAACCTAAAGAAGAAAACAAAATCGACTGTAATTTCACTACCCAGAGCTAATTACCGTTGCCATGTGGGTTTATCTCTTTTGAGCCTTTGGTCCGTATGTCTATGAATTTTATGCATACATTTATACAATTACGATAAAAATGTGTCGATTTATCATTTTCATGAATATGTCATTAAATATACCATAGGAACATTTAAAAAATTACTATATAATTTTTCATTTTGTGCCACTATGGTAACTTAACCCTTCTCCCACTGTCGACCTGTTTGCCTCTGACTTTTTGGTTTGCACTCACCCTGATGCAGTAAGCATCCTGTTTACATACAACTTTTTTTTTTTTTTTTTTGCGGTACGCGGGCTTCTCACGGTTGTGGCCTCTCCCGTTGTGGAGCGCAGGCTCCGGACGCGCAGGCTCAGCGGCCATGGCTCACGGGCCCAGCTACTCCGCGGCATGTGGTATCTTCCTGGACCGGGGCACGAACCCGTGTCCCCTGCATCGGCAGGCAGACTCTCAACCACTGCACCACCAGGGAAGCCCTACATACAACTTCGTGTCTGCTGCTAGTAGATTACCACAGGTGTTATGCACACTTAGAAGGCTGTGCATAAACAATGCTAAATTGTTCTCTAGAAAGGTAGATGATGAGAGTACAATTTACTTGTGATGGTATGAAAAGTGTTCACAGCTATGGTGACAAGGGAACTCTTTTGAGTTACAAATCATGTGTTCTGCATATTCAAGTAAATAGGAAAATTGGGCAAAACAAAAAGTGACAAACTGTTTTTCTACCCTGTTTTCAAAAAAGAAAAAACAAATGAAACTCTTAAAAGGATACTTTCTGTACCCATGGTAGATGGTCCTTTGTAAGTAATTCTTGCATCATCACTAGATGTAGGGAATTGATAACCTTTTCACAATTCAGATACTTGAATGACTCTCAGCGAGAAGCTGCTGGAAGGCCTGACCAGGCATAAGAGAAAACCTTGTAAGTTAGGTGTGAGTTTATTTACTAATCTTTGCCCTGTAAACTGATTTTTTAAAAAGAATTCCTGGTTTACTTTGTAGTTTTATTTTTCGCATTCTTCCAAGCTTATTAATGTGTCCTACAAATATTCGATCTTGAAGATCTGGGGCTGGAGGCGTTTGGGAGTGCATAAAGGTGTTTCTTGCCGTTTTACTAGGAAGACAGGTATTGGATGAGGTCATTGCAATTTCCCTTAATTATAATATCTACAAACCTAAAGTAGCTAATGCCATTTTAATTTATTTTTATCAGATTATGTTTATAACTTTTATGAATTTGAGTTTAGTATTGAAAATCCAGAATATATGAGATATAGAATACAGAAGACTAAAATAAACTGCTTAACCACCCCAAAATAATCTCTTTAAAAATTTTGATGTATATCTTTCAAATTCATATTTATTGTGCGTATATATGTACACATACACAGACCTTCACGAATTTCCTTCTCCCTGCTGCCACATACACATGCTACTAGAATCTTTTTACAGTAATTGGATCAGTTGTATACTGTTTGTTCATATTTTTCCTATTCAGTGATGTTGGGATTGTGTGTCTAACTCAGTATAACTCTTCAATATTGTTTTTAAAGTGTTATGACGTTCCATCATGTGAAGTTATCCCAATGCATTCCAGCAGTTCACTACTGCACATTTTAAAATTTCCTTTTTTTGCCAGGGAGAACATTCTTATGGCTAAATCTTTTCACATGGACATCTGTAATTATTCCTTTAGGATAAACTTTTAAGTAAAATTAAGCACTATCTTAGCTGCTCCTCCCAGAGTCTCTCATCAAGGATTTTATATTCAATATCTTGGGTGTTCTGTTACAGAGACCACAGGTAGGTGTATGAACATGGAAGAGATCAGTTCCCATGAACTCTTCCTGAGGAATCTGTCAGAGGATGAGCTTTAGACAACCAAGAAATGTTTGAGTAAGTTAAGACCAAGTAATGTGGGACTTCCCTGGTGGCGCAGTGGTTAAGAATCCACCTGCCAATGCAGGGGACATGGGTTTGATCCCTGGTCTGGGAAGATCCCACGTGCCGCAGAGCGACTAAGCCCGTGTGCCACAACTACTGAGCCTGTGCTCTAGAGCCTGCGAGCCACAACTACTGACACCTGTGCACCTAGAGCCCGAGCTCTGCAACAAGAGAAGCCACCACAGTGAGAAGCCCACGCACCGCAACAAAGAGTAGCCCCTGATCGCTGCAACTAGAGAAAGCCGTGCAGCAACGAAGACCCAATACAACCAAAAATAAATAAATAAATAATTAATTAAAATAAAAATTAGAAACAAACAAAACAGGGCTTCCTTGGTGGCTCAGTGGTTGAGAGTCTGCCTGCCGATGCAGGGGACACGGGTTTGTGACCCGGTCCGGGAAGATCCCACATGCCGCGGAGCGGCTGGGCCCATGGGCCACGGCCGCTGGGCCTGCGCGTCCGGAGCCTGTGCCCCGCAACGGGAGAGGCCACAACAGTGAGAGACCCGCGTACTGAGAACAAAACAAAACAAAACAAAAAAAACAACAACCCAGTGCCCGATTCTTGATGTTAGAAAATTGAAAATATATAAAACCCCGGGAACCCTACTCTGCTGTATTTCAATTAATTGAGCATAGTATACTCACATCAACTTTTTTACAAGTTACATAGATTCAAACATCTGCCTCATTTATTTATTTTTTTTTGAGGTATGTGACCTTGAATGTACTTTGTAACTGCATAATCAGTGATGCATACATTGCACTTCATATGCTTTGGGGTCACTTAACAATTTAAACATTACTCTTTAAAGTCATACCGTGTTTCACAGGTGGGTTTGTTCATGCTCGTTGGTAAGATGATTTCCTCCTGGGTGTTACTGACTACGGATACTGCCTTTCTAATTTTTGTCTTATTTGCTAGTTTTGACAGGAGCTGCTGTCCATTTTTATTTTAGCAGTCTAGTTTGACTGGAGCTGTTGCTTCAGGTTTCATGTTTTGACCAAGTAGCACAACAGTGATTAATAATAAGCCGGAAGGTGCAGACCGCTTATGTTGTTTGGAAGTACTATGGAAGATCACTATGAAATTTCATGCATAGAAAACTTTGAAAAATTTGAAAGCTCATTCAGCTCAGGTTTTTTTTTCTCACAAAGTCACTAGGCATCCTGACTCAGTGGTTGCTAATTTAAAATATGGTAATTAGTTTATGCATTTTAATAACATGAGTTTGTATTGACATTTTTTTGTCTACGCTAATAAATATGTCTATAAGAAACATTTTACTAAGCTACTTGGCTAAACTTCTTTAAGGAAAGTGTAAACCAAAAACAATTTTAGATTTAATCAGTACATTTTTCACTTCCATCAACCTTAAATGGGAAAATCGTGTCAGTGTATTATCCACATGATTTCTTTTTTTTTTTTTTGAGGCTATTATCATTTGATGGCCAGGCTGTGCTCATTGATTTTCACCTGTGACAGTTGCTTGAAACAGATCAGTTTTACCTCTTGAGAAATAAATAACTTGGACGTTCTCTACATCATCATTATTTTTTATTTATCTCATAATTTTGTCCTTATGATATGTACTGGAGGGGTTTTTATCCTTTTGCTTACTTTTGATCAAGATTATCATTTTCTTTGTGATGGAAGCTTCATATATTTCGACCAGTTCCTCACATTGTGAACATTTCATCACGCCATCTTTACATTACGTAGGTATGTCCGCTCTGAAATCACTGCCAAGAACCATTTGAATGTTGGACATGAACTCGTTGTTCCGTGGTTTGGGCTATAGACCTAAACAGCTTCTGTTTTTTTTTTTTTTTTTTCTCCACGTGTAAAATTTAGTTATGTTGAGCCAAATGGCAAGATGAATTTAAATCAAAGCTGAATACATAGTGGATTGCAAACTGAAGTGACCCGAGGTCATTTTTGGTTCTCTGAAGTAGCTTTGATTATTCATCCTTGGCACTAGGCTTTGCCTGCAGCCTGTAATCTTCCCTCCTCAGTGTTGTAAGATTAATACTGTTCTAGAGGTCTGGTGCATGTTGCTTAAGATTAAATATGGTGCCCTGGGCAGTTAGTTTTAGGGAGTCAGTCAGTACTGTTCATTTAGTTTTTCTGAAATGACTAAATGAGAATTTATTTAGGGCACAAGATGCTTGTAGGTTTAGATCCAAAATTAGAGTCTGTAGTATATTGTATCTTCTAAGGGACTTGGAATTACTATGTTAGAAACAAATCTTGTATGCAGTTTCTTTTATCTTCGGGTATTTGCTGTGCTAGTTTGTTTCACTCAAAATAATAGGCATTATTTTAGTTTTGCCAGATTGTTAGTAATGGCTGCATAACACTCCGTCAATAAGAAATATGGTAGACCTTATCATCACTTCTTAGTGACATGTCTGTGTTTTTAAAATTATGACTGTTGCTGTACGAAACTTTTGTTGCGCCTGGAAAAATTTCCTCTTTTGTTATATGCTTAAGCTATATTTCACTTTTGCTGTGTAACTACTTCAAAATGTAGTGGCTTAAACAAGAGCAGTAATTTAACTTTGCTCACCAATCTGTAATTTGGGCAAGGTTGGGAGAGATTGAGTGGGAGCTGGAGAATAAACTTTCCAGAAGGCTCACTCAGATGACTGCGAAGTTGGTGCTCGCTGTTCCCTGGGAACCTTACTGGGCTGTGGGCTGGGAGCCTCAGTTGCTTTCCACATGGGCCCCTCAAGGCTGCTTGGGCTTCCTCACAGTGTAGTGGCTGGGTTCCAAGAGAGAGTGTCCCAAGAGAACCAGGCAGAAGCCGCATGGCCTTTCAGAGCTGGCCTTGGAAATCATGTAGTGTCACTTCGGTGACTTCCCTTTCCTTCTCCACCTGCCCTCCCCACATGCATCATTAGTGTTTGTAATGAAAGAAGGTAAAACTGGATATGGGTAGATGCAATCTTTTCTACAATTGGGATTTAACAAATTCCCTGTTTTGGGAATGTTAAGGTGGTTTCTATTTTTGTTTGTCTTATAAACAGTACTACCATGAGCATTCTTCTTCTCAAAGCTCTTTTGTTCATCACTTGGTTAGGCTAAAATTCTTAAGATATAACAACTGTGTCAGAAGAAAATAACAGTTTTAAGGCTTTGGAGAAGTAACAACTCACTTTCCTACCAGCTGGAGGAAAGGTTGAACACTTACTCTCATATGAGCTATATTTGAGATTTATCCATTTACCCATGACCATGCCAGCTCATCTTTGCTAGTCTGCTTTGTTTTAAAACAGATTCTTATTCTTCCTAAATTTGCATTTCTTTGCCTACTAGTTAGGGTACATGATTTATTTGCTTGTAGGCAGCTTAGAATTCTTTTATTTGTTGTTTGCTTGTTTCTGTAATTTTTTACACTAGAGTGTTCATAAAAGTTATATTGGTAAAAGTTATTTATACCTAAAGATATTGATTCTTTGTAAAAAGTTTCAAATATTTCAAATACTTTTTCCAAGGTTGCATGTTTATTTTGACAGATATATAGTATCATAAGTTTGTTTTCCCCCGTTATTTAAAATTTTCACAACCTGTTGAGAGTCTTTCTGGTAAAGGTAGTAAAGTAAGGATATCATTAGATGAATAGTCTGCCCTTTATCTTTTTTATTTACTGAAGTCTTAAATATACTTGTGAATGCTTTGCTCTTTCTTTTGTTTTATTTGTATTTTCCATACAAATTTCAAAAATGGAATTCTTGCAGCTTTATGCCTTATGATATTTTCTAGTATCTAGTTGGACAAACGCCTTCAGTCATTATGTCAAGGCTATGAAATGTGTGTGTGTAATCATCTCCGACATGCTATTCTGTCAAGCACTGTTGCACTCACACTCAGGTTTCTTGACTCCAGATTACAAGTTCTTTACCACTATATTAAGCTGCTGCTTCATTTTTTCCAGTGTTTTCTTATCGCTCCATAACAATCTATAGTTTTCTTTGTGTAAATCATACATTTCTCTTTTAAGTTTTCTTAAATTGTTCTGTATTTTTGTCATCCTTAATCAGAACACATATTTATGTGTTTACTAAAAGACACGTATAAGAATGTCCATAACAGCTTTACTCATTGTGGTTCCAAACTCCAAACAACCCAAATGTCCAAGAGTAAATGGGTATATACGTTTTTCTGTGTTCACACCATGGAATATTATACAGCAATAAATTATGAACTACTTCTATACATAACATAGCTGACTTTTTACACCATTAAATTGAGGTCAGGCAGTGGTAATTTTTCTTTTTGTGTATCTTTGCTGTCTCCCCTTTTTCTTTTCTTTTTTTTTTTTTTTTTTTTTTTTGCGGTACGCGGGCATCTCACTGTTGTGGCCTCTCCCGTTGTGGAGCGCAGGCTCAGCAGCCATGGCTCACGGGCCCAGCCGCTCTGCGGCATGTGGGATCTTCCCAGACCGGGGCACGAACCCGTGTCCCCTGCATCGGCAGGCAGACTCTCAACCACTGCGCCACCAGGGAAGCCCTCCCCTTTTTCTTGATTAATTTAGTGAGTGCTTTATCTATTTTGTTGATATTTTTCAAAGGCAGCATTTGGATTTATCATTTTCCTTTTTTTCCTTTTACCTTGTTAGTTTCTGCTTGCATCTTTATTTTCTCCCTTTGCTTCATTTTGCTTTACCTTGTTCTTTTTACAGCTTTTTGTGTTGGAAATTTATTTCACACTCTTCTTTCATTTTAATTTACAAATGTATTTGCAGGTCACATTTTCTTCTGATGACTGCTTTAATTGTATCCTATAGATTCTTCTATATAGTGTTTTTACTATTTTTTTTTTAAGTTCTACAATTTTGGTTTGCATTTTTCCTTTACTCAAGGATTGTTTAATAGAGTGTCTTAAAATTTTCCAGGTAGAAGGGCCTTTTGGATATTGATTTTTTTTTTTTACTTTCTACTTCTACAGCACTGTGATCATTACAGTCATTACTTTCTACTTTATGGATTCTATTAAGGTTTTCTTTATCACCTATTATGTAGGTACCTTAAAGGAACATTTCATATTTAAGAAAAAGGTACATTTTCTATTACTTGAGTCTAAATTTTAATACATACCCATAATATCTAATCTTTTACTTATGTTATTTAGGTCTTCTATATCCTTATTTTTGTTCTCATGACAGTCTTGGACTGAGAGTAGTGTGATTAAGTCTTCTATTCCTTCTTCCATCTCCTGTAGTCTTCACTTTTTAAAGGTGTTCACTATACTATGTGAGGCATAACCTTCCTTACTGTATTCAATACTGTTGTGTATGTGTTGTGAATAGTGGCCTTCGGCATTAAAAATGTTGTTTACTTCTTTTGGGCCTAAATTCTACCCTATATATCAGGAAAAATCATTATGTAATTCTTTGTATATCAGTAACAAACTTTCTGCTTTCGTTTTTGCTTGAATTTGCCTGATTGTGTGTTTATATGTATTGATTTATATATAAAATTTATACACAATGCAATTCATATTTTTTTGGAGTGTAGTTGTACGAGGATTAACACATGCAGAGACTCTTGTCACCACCATAAGAAGGATACAGAACTATTCCAACATCCCAAAGAATGACCTTGTGCTGCTCCCTTTTTTAGGTAAACCATGTCCCATCCCAGTCCCTGGCATTCAGTGATGCCCGTATGGTTTTACCTTTTCCAGAATGTTATATAAGTGGGATCCTATATGCGGTATGTGGGCCTCTCACTGTTGTGGCCTCTCCTGTTGCGGAGCACAGGCTCTGGACGCGCAGGCTCAGTGGCCGTGGCTCACAGGCCCAGCCGCTCCGCGGCATGTGGGATCTTCCTGGACCAGGGCATGAACCCGTGTCCCCTGCATCGGCAGGCGGAGTCTCAACCACTGCGCCACCAGGGAAGCCCAGTATGTAATTTTTGAGACTGGTTTCTTTTACTTAACATCATGCAGTTGAGATTCCTCTGTATTATTGTGTGTACCGTTAGTTCATTCCTTTTGATTGCTGAGTACTATTCCTTTATGTGGATATACCACAGTTTATTTATCCATGTACCTGTTCAGGGACTTAAGGATTGTTTCCAATTTTTGACTCTTATGAGTAATGTTGCTATCAACTTTTACATGTAGATTTTTCTGTGAACATAAGTTTTCATTAAGTGAAATGATATGCAGTGGTTGGGGCATATACGATAGATATGTGTTTAACTTTTTTTTTTGGCTGCATTGGGTCTTCGTTGCTGCACGGAGCTTTCTCTAGTTGTGGTGAGTGGGGGATACTCTTCGTTGCAGTGCGTGGGCTTCTCATTGCAGTGGTTTCTCGTCACAGAGCGTGGGCTCTAGGCACGCAGGCTTAAGTAGTTGTGGCACGCGGGCTCAGTAGTTGTGGCTTGCGGGCTCTAGAGTGCAGGCTCAGTAGTTGTGGTGCACGGGCCTAGTTGCTCCGCGGCATGTGGGATCTTCCCGGACCAGGGCTCGAACCCGTGTCCCTTGTATTGTCAGGCGGATTCTTAACCACTGCGCCACCAGGGAAGTCCCTGTGTTTAACATTTTTATGAAACTGCTAAACTATTTTCCAGAATGATTGTGCCATTTTGCGTTCCCAGAAGCAGTGTATGTAGAATTCTAGTTGCTCCACATACTTGTCATTGTTAATTTTAGTCCTTCTAATAAATGTGTTGTGGTGTCCTGTGATCTTAATTTGTGTTACTATAATGATTATGATGTTGAACATCCTTTCATGCGTTTATTTGACATCTGTGTACATTCTTTGGTGAAATGTCTGTTTAAATATTTTGTCCTGAAAAATACTTTTCTTAATGTTGAGTTTTGAGAGTTCTTTATATATTCTGGTAACAAATACTTTCTCCTAGTATGTGGCTTATCTTTTCTTACAGTGTCCTCCCCAGAGGAGACATTCTAAGTTTAATTCATCAATTATTTCTTTTATGGATTGCAATTTTGGTTTATATCTAAGAATTCTTCCTAACCTAAGGTCATGAAGATTTTCTCCTCTGATTCTTTTTAAGATTTTGTGTTTTTACATTTTACATTCAATTCTATGATCCATTTTGGGTTAGTTTTTGTATATGGTGCAAGGTGTGAGTTGAAGTTTAGTTTTTTTGCATGTGGATATCCAGTTGTTTATAGCAAAAACATTTTTCCAAAATTCCCTTTGTACTTTTGTCATAAACCAATTGACTATAATATTTCTGAACTCTCTACTGTTTCCCCTTAGTCTGTGTGTCTGTCATTTTGTCAATACCACATTGTTTTGATTACTGTAGTTTTTAAAATGTCTTAAAACCATTGTGTGATTCTCCTGTCTTTTTTCCCCCCAAATTGTTGTGCTTATGCTAGTTGCTTTGCCTTTACGTATAAATTTTACAATTAGTTTGTCTGTATCTACTAAAAATCCTGCTGGGATTTTGATTGGAATTGCATTAAATCTATGAGTCAGTTTGGGGAGAATTGATATGTATATTAACTATCTTGAGTCTTTTAATACATGAACAGATAATGTCTTTTATTTATATCTTAAAAATTTTTTCTTACTGTTTTGTAGTTTACTGTGTACAGATTCTTGGCATACTTTTTAAGGTTTATACCTATATTTCTTTTGTTTTTGTAGCTATTTAAAAAAAATTGTTTTCCAGTTGTTCATTATGACTGGAATGTACAAATTCCAGTGTATACAAATATATCATATCTTGCTAAAACTCACTTATTTAGAATTTTTTTTTTTAAGATTATTTGGGCTTTTCTATATTGTCTTGATATCTGATACTATTTCTTCCATTCCAATCTGAATACCTTTTACTTTTCTGTCCTTATTGTACACTGCCTATGACTTTCAGCAAAATATTGAATTATGAATGATGGGACAGCCTTGCTTAATTCCCAGTTTCAGGGTGGGAGGAAGCATCAAGTCTTTGAACATTTAGTAGTTTGCTGTAGGTTTTTTTCTAGATGTTTTTGAGACAGGGGAAGTTCCCTTCTATTCCTAGTTTGGTGAGAGATTTTATCATGAGTGGATATTGAATTTTGTTAGATGCTTTTTTGTTATCAACTGATGTGATTGTGTGGTTTTCCTTTTTTAATCTATTAATATGGTGAATTACACTGATTGATTTTCACATATCGAACCAGTCTTGAATTCCTGGGATAAATCCCACTTGAGTGTAATGTATTATACTTTTAATATATTGCTGGATTCAGCTTATATTCTGTTGAGGATTTTTTTGCATCTGTGTTCCTAAGGCATAGTGTCTGTACTTTCTTTTCTTGTATAGCTAACTGTTTTGGACCTTTTTTATGTCTAGAAATGCTTGTTTAATGATACTTCCTTCTGATTGAGCTGTGATATTACAGATTCCCTCTGTTTCATTTTTTTTGTTTTGCTTGGGTGGTGTTGGAGACTCTTCATTGGCTGAAGTACTTTAATTCTCACTTTTTGTTGCCTTCTTAGAATAGCTTTATATGA
Organism: Pseudorca crassidens; assembly: GCF_039906515.1. Lineage (NCBI taxonomy): Eukaryota > Metazoa > Chordata > Mammalia > Artiodactyla > Delphinidae > Pseudorca > Pseudorca crassidens. Next base: position 61,657,703 of record NC_090305.1, read on the forward strand.
AACTTGCGTCCTGTGTTCTGTACATTTTGAAACGTCTTAAATTATTCTGGGATAATGTTCCATGTAGAAGAGATCAGAGGTTTCAGTTGTCTCTAGGGCTCTTAGTTATTTTCATTTCCCTTAGTTCTTTTTGTGTTGTTGTTAGTGATATTTATATATCAAGAAATTTAGCAATTTATCCGTAAAATGTGCTACAATTATCTTACCTTGTTTATGCAATTCTTTTTTGTTCATTTATAGTGTTCTATCTCCATATAGAATTTAACATTTTTTGGTATTCACATTTCTCATGCTTGTTTTCTTCCTTTCTAATACATTATTTATGAACATTTTCTCAAATCTGAGATTTTATTTATTTATTTATTTTTGCGATACACGGGCCTCTCACTGTTGTGGCCTCTCCCGTTGCAGGGCACAGGCTCTGGACGTGCAGGCTCAGCAGCCATGGCTCACGGGCCCAGCTGCTCCGCGGCATGTGGGATCTTCCCGGACCAGGGCACAAACCCGCGTCCCCTGCATCGGCAGGCAGACTCTCAGCCACTGCACCACCAGGGAAGCCCTCAAATCTGAGATTTTAAATATGCATAAATATGTATCTGTATCTTCCATGGCATCTTCTAGATCTTTTAATCATTTGGTGTTTATTTTTTAAATCTTAGATTTGTCTAGGGCTTATTTTCAAGTAGGACAGAACCACCACTCATGACTCAGTGTATTAATTTTGGTTAGATCAACATTTAGCAAACTTTTATAACATCACTTTTTGTTTTCAAATTGCATTCAGATGCATCAGGTATTCTGTCAATTTTTTCTTCTTAAAGATATCTCTCCTGGAGCCTTCTGACCAACTCTGTTATGAATAGGCAGCCTCTGTACCTGGTTATAGTAGCTATCACCGTGGAATCATCCTGGGATTCCCTTTGCCTCTTTCCTGTGTTCTCCGCTTCCTTGTTTTATTTCCTCATGGTGACTGTTGGGAGTATATGAGAGGAGTGGTAGTACGATAAGTGATTTTGGAAAGGTAATAACAAGCCAGATCATGAAGGACCTTGTATGCCGTGATAAGGGACTTTAGCTTCTCTCAAGGGTTTTAGCAACTGCTGAGGATATTTTATAGGCGAATAATGTATTTGCTCTTATGGAAGATCACTGTGGCTGCAACTTGTAGAATACGTGGAACAAAGCAAAGTTAGACAAAGCCTGCTACAGTAATTCAAGAAAGATATAAGGATGCATTGAAATAGGGCAATGACAGTGTGAGTGGTGTTCTCATAGAAATTGGGTATCAGTTGGACACCTGAGAGAGGAAGGAAGAGTCAAGGAGGGTGCTCATTGATGACCTTCATAGTAGGATTATCATGCTTAGGGTAGGTGCCAAGTTTAGTGTTGGATGTGCAATACAAAGAATTGCACTATATCCTGTACCCACATTCACCAGATGTTAACGTTTTACCTTATTTGCTTTATAGTTTCTATCTTTTACCATGTGAGTGAGTGTCTGTGTGTGTGTGTGTGTGTGTGTGTGTATTTCTATTCATTTGAGATGAGGTCACAGACCTGATGCTCCTTTACCTCTAATTACTTCACTGAATATTCCCTAAAAAATAAGCCATCAATTTAAAAAGCAAGAAGCTAACATTTATTTAACATAAATTGCTAATCTGGACCGTATTCAGATTTTGAAATTGTCCCAGTAATGTTCTTTGACGTGAAATAAAATTTCCAGATCTTGAATTGCAGTCAGTTATCATGACTCTCTAGTCTTCTATAATCTGGAACTGTTTTTAAGTCCATGGCTAGTGGGTATTTGAATGGTTTTGGAATTAGGCACGTGGATGTGTGGGAGCAATGTTAATGTGGGAAACAGATTTGTGGTTTTGGTCCTTGGACCACAGTGTATAAATTAGAACTTGGGAGCTGACTGTGGGGAAATGGGCTTTCTACTGTCGACTGGAAAGGTGGAAACAGATCTGTTACTCAAAGGCACCTTGGTGTTGATTCTGTTTTTTACTCCAATTGATGAATTAGTTTATTTGGTTCAGGATCTAGGTGAGCCTGATGCAGAGGTACAGATAAATAGTTATACAGATGTATAGGTATATCTCCATCCTTAAATAGAAGCATATACCTGGCTGTGTAAGCTCTTCCTGCCTGACAATATAGCACTCAATGTAAAAGAACTTCGGCAAAAAATTGAGCTTTTTACATCTACGTTGGACACACAGTGTCACTGCTAGGTGCTTACCTCTGTCAAGGACTCTAGGGAACTTAACGTTCCTGCTCTCTGTAGCCATCTTGCTAACAATACGATTCCATATTTCTGCCTCCTTACATTCATTAACGCTGTGTGTGTGTATTCCATTTTTTTTTGCATATCAATAGGCACCTGAAGTGATGTACAAATCTGTCTGTTAGAAGAGAAAATGACACTAATACTTGTCAACAGTTATTCCTCTGTGTTGTATTAAACCTTTAATTAAAGAATGTTATAGAAATATAGGTTTTTCTTTTGTGTCCCATACTGGCTGTTTTTTTTTTTTTTTGCTGTACGTGGGCCTCTCACTGTTGTGGCCCCTTCCGTGGCAGAGCGCAGGCTCAGCGGCCATGGCTCACGGGCCCAGCCGCTCCACGGCATATGGAATCCTCCCGGACCAGGGCACGAACCCGTGTCCCCTGCTTCAGCAGGTGGACTCTCAACCACTGCGCCACCAGGGAAGCCCTGGCTGTTGTTTTTATTTTATGTCTGTAGGACCTCAGCTGTGTAGACTAGAGACGTGATCTCTGTGTGTGCAGGTTTGCTCAGAAGTTGATGCCTCCATGCAGTTGTGACTTTCAGTTCTAGTTATTTATTGCTACACTTCTAGTCGTGTGATGGAGGGGTTAAGAAGCAGGCTTTGTCATCTGCCTGGCCTGGATTTGAATTCAATTTTGTGAATTGGGGCAAAGTGCTTAAATTTTCAAGATTCCTTTTCCTCTTTAAAATAGGGATAATATTATCAACTCTTCATAACTTCTTTTCAGGTTTAAATGAGATCATACATATTAATAACTTGGTATAGGGAGCAGCACAAATTAAAAATGCAAAAGCAATAGCTCATATTATTTTATTTTCTGCTATCTGTTTGGTTATTACAGTCTATTGACCCTCAGAGTTGACTGCTCTATTTATTTCATGTTTTCTCAAAAAATATTCTAACATCTCTCACAGGATTTTGTCTCTACAATTATCCGTTTACTGGACAGCCCCTCGACATCCATCAGAGCAAAATCCTTCCTGGTTCTTCTGTATATTTTGATTCATAACCACGAGATGCTGCTGCTCAGCTGTCAAGCACGGTAAGATTTTCTCTGACAGTTTCACCAATGACGTCAATTTGACCCCTGTTTATTAGTTTTATTAGTAGTATTTCTTGGCCCCTATGTACCTGGTATTCACAATTGTTTTCCTAGATTTTTCCAAGGGTTTAATGTTTCACTTGTCACCTCAGCTTGGAAACACTGAAGCAGGATGTTGGGAAGTGCTTGGAGTTTCCTAGATCTGAGTACAGTCCAAGACAGGGTGTTAAAGTTGGTTTTGGTTTACATTTTTGCAAGGCGTTCTTGACTGGTGGTTTGGTCATAGTTCTGATTTGTTCGAGCTTCTGGAATGAGTAGCTGAAAGCCCAGAGGAGCAGCCTAGAAAAGCGGAGGAAGAGGCAGGGCGAGGATCAGGAGTACATGGACTGATTCTCAACTAGGCAGATCTCTCACTGTCTCTGGGTCTCACCTCCTTCCTCTAAAAGGAGAAGCTGTTCTGATGCACCTCAGGTTCCCTTCATCCTTTTTTTTTTTTTTTTTTTTTTTTGCGATACACGGGCCTCTCACTGTTGTGGCCTCTCCCGTTGCGGAGCACAGGCTCCGGACGCGCAGGCTCAGCGGCCATGGCTCACGGGCCCAGCTGCTCCGCGGCATGTGGAATCTTCCCGGACCGGAACACGAACCCGTGTCCCCTGCACTGGCAGGCGGACTCTCAACCACTGCGCCACCAGGGAAGCCCCTCCCTTCATCCTTTGTTGCTTCTCGATTAACGTTTTTGAAACTGTCTGGTCCGTGCTCTTGAACATACGGTTTATCGCCTGTTTCTCGATCTGGCTTTTTACTTGTTGTAGGATACTGGGGAGATCCTAGAATTGCTGAGATGGATCTAGGTTAGGAACTAGAAAACTTCTCCTGGAAACAGAGAGTAAATGTTTTAGGATTTACGGGTCAAGAAGCAAAATTGCTAACACATATATATGGAACCAAAAAAAAAAAAAATGTTCTGAAGAACCTAGGAGCGGGACAGGAATAAAGACGCAGATGTAGAGAGTGGACTTGAGGACACGGGGTGGGGGGAAGGGTAAGCTGGGACGAAGTGAGAGAGTGGCATGGACATGTATACACTACCAAATGTAAAATAGATAGCTAGTGGGAAGCAGCCGCATAGCACAGGGAGATCAGCTCGGTGCTTTGTGACCACCTAGAGGGGTGGGATAGGGAGGGTGGGAGGGAGACACAAGAGGGAGGAGATATGGGGATATATGTGTGTCAAAACTCAGAGTTGTTTAGGCTTTGTAGATTAAAATTAATAATATAAATTACTTTCAAAATCACATAGGTAGCCAGTCCAGACTATGGAAGAATGGTTAGTATTTGTTCTTTTTTGCTTTGCAGCCCAGGTATTACACTAGTGTGCATATAAAATGCAATGTTGAATATAAAGGTATGCGAAAGGGAGGCAGACTTCAGGTTAGCGAGATGTTAAAATTCTCTGTGATGAGTTTGTATAGCAAACTCTTCTCCCTTCCACACCTGTGCCTTGAAACTCCGCTAGCAGCTGTGTTTCCGAGCTAACCGTGATGCTGCCTGTCTGCCGGAGAACTGAAACCTCATATCAGGAGCCCACGATAACCTTTGCTACATTATGTAGATATTTTTTCCTGCTTACCATCATCACCATCAGCCTTTTATGGATTAAATTTCAGCACGGTTTCTATGATGTCAGCTCTCAAATCTATCTAGTACAACAGGCAGTGAAATTGAGCTGTCAGGGTTAGATAAAAATGATATAATAGCCCCCAAGTGTTCACCTGTTTCTCCAAACGATTTCATACTCATATTGAAAATGACAGGAGATAAAATAGAGTCTTGTGTGTCTCTAGAAATGATAACCGTTTGAGGGATGAATGGTCTTGTAAGTTCATTGTGTAGGTTTGCTGTGAGCCTGCAATGTCAATGCCTCCTGATGGATCAGGTTTTCCTAGAGGTTTTTTTTTGTTTGTTTCCCCATAGCATTGCTATTAATATGGTAATCAGTGGGGAAAAAATCTGCTTTGATCTTAAAAGAAAGATTTTTTTTTTAAAAAAGGAAACGTTTACTTTGTATAATTGGTTAACTGTGTGGGAAAATGTTTTCTCAGCTTATACCATACAAAAGTCAATTCTAGATGTATTAAAGAATTATATATGAGAAAGAAACTGTAAACAGCTGGAAGAAAATATGTTTACATATGGGCAAGGAGAGCTTTTCTGAGCAGAAAAGGGTTGAAAGAAACCATGAAAGGAGATAGTGATAGTTTAGCTATATATAGTTTAGAAACTTTTATATCCCCCGCAAATCATAAATAAAATTTCATGGTAAGAAAATCTGTAAATTATTGCATTGTATATAACACAGAGTTAATCTGTGTACTGTAAAAAAGATTCATAAAGGTATTCAGCTTCAAGTCTAATCAGAGAAATGCAAATTAAAATGATAACCAAATACTGTTTCTATCCATCATAATGTCAAATTAAGGGAAGAAACCTTGCAGTGTCTTATATCCAAAGTACTATCTTATATCCAAAGTACAGTTACAGGGGCAACTTTTAGCCAGTAGGTGAGGTTACCTTTTTGAGGGCATTTAAAAATGTGTGTCATGAATCCTTATGATTCAGAAGTCCCACTGTTATAAATAAACTTGAATCACAGATTCGTACTTTTCTGGGGATGTCAAGTACCTGAAGGACCTGAACCAGCCGTTTCTTGGTTGCTTAGATTTTTGTTAACTTTAGCTTCTAGATGTGGAAGTACCGTGAGGCTCTTCAGAGAATCTCCTGGGTAGCCCCAGTCTGCACTGTTTGACAGCAACGTAATATTCCCTTGGTGATCATGAATCGCTCACTCTTAATCAGTAGAGTAATCCTCTTCATCCCCCAAAATGGAATTTTTGCTATGTCCTCTGGTGGAAATCTTTCTTCCTTGGACCCATTCCAGCAGAGCTCAGGGTCATGGAGACTGGAAGTAAAAATCTTGTGAGTGGGCTCTTAGGTATAATACCGAGAGGCAGTCACTCCCGCTTCTACCCCTTGATTACCAGACCTGTGTGTTTTGACTGTGGGGAAGGCAAAAGCATATATTTTGTTTACTGGTTCAAAGCATACACTTGTTATTGTAAGGTAGGACCCAGTTTTTCGCTGTGTTGTTTCCCAGCTGGCAGCACGACTGGGTTTGCAGTCGGCCATTCCTCCTTTGAGTCAAGCCAGGTGCCTCTGGGTGATGGCGTACTCGCTGACGAGCAGATTTAGTGGGCTTGAGCGTATTAACACATTTCTTTTGCTATGAATAAGTTCCTTGATCAGATATAGTGTTACATTGATTATCATGATGATAAATGAGGTATTTCTTAAGTCTGTACGTAGTGGCACTGGCAGAAGCATGTGGCAAGGACAGCGAGTCCATATTCAGGGTATAACTATTCCAGCGAGGAGAGTTTACTGCCCGTTTTGTACACCAACCTGTTGCTAGATGACTGGCTGTTCCCCCCAGGATATGGGCCCAGGCTGAGGGCTCAGCACTGGTTTCTCGTGTTGGCTGGAGCGGCAGAATCTAGGCCATCGTTGATGAGGAGCCTTCCTTACATTGAGTGTTAGGATTCTAATGTACATTTCGGGGAGGACACAAATCTTCAGCATATAGTGACCCAAAGATCAGGGTTGTGATTCACTTATTGATGCTTCCCTGGGGCTCCATGCATCACCCCTGTTTTCCAGGCACCGAGAATATCAGTAGACGTGCTAGGTCATAAGGCCCAGCATACGGCAGAGAAGCTACACTGCAAGTTGGAATTGCAGCAGAGTCTTTATTCACTCCAATTCCATTAAAAACTATTAAATTTATGAATCTCTCAGATAATGAGTCAGAGGGACACATTCAAAGGTGGTATGTATGTATTGCCTCCTAAGTTCACAGAGCCCACTTTTTGGGTCATAATCAGTAGAAGACGCAATAACTTGTCTTTGACCTGGAGGGATAGCCCAACATGCTGTAGACCATTGAGCCCTAGGAACTTCATTGAGGACTAGCAGACCATGGATTTTTATGGGGTTTATCTGTCTCTCACATGTTTTACTAAGCCAGCTAAAGTGCTTGCTGCTCCCTGTTTCTCAGATCCAGTCAGCCTCATGTCATCAAAGTGCTAGTGTGCAAGTACAGGTGTGATGTTGATGGGACATCAAGAGGATGTGGATCTTTGCGGACTGTTTTGATGGCCAAGAGCAGGATTGTCAGCATAGCTCAAAGGCAAGGCAGTGAACTTTACTGTTTGCCCCGAGTAAGAAGCAAACACGTGCTGGCGGTTCTTCCAGATGCATACGTAGAACAAAGCCTTTGCCAGGTTGGTAGCGAGTACCACGTCAGGGCGATGTTGATTTGCTCCAGTAGAGGTACCAAACCTGAAACTGCAGCTGCAGTTGGAGTCACAACCTGTTTATATCTTGGATAATCCACACAGTCATTTTCTAAGATTCTTCACAGACCAGACAGACGAACGGGGATATGGTAGATTTTATCATCCCCGTACCTTTCAAGTTTTTGATGTTGGTATCCACTCCTATGATTTGGTTTTCTGTGGATATGGGTTGCTATCTTTTTTTAGAGAGGGGACATGCCAGGGGCTTCTGTTTGTCCCTTTTTACCATAATAGCCCTCACTGCACAGATCAGATGGCCGATGTGTGGATTCTGCTAGTTGCCAAGTATGTCTATTCCAGTTATAAATTTAGGAGCTGAAGAAATAAGCATGGAGTAGGTCCATACATGTGGTGTGTCAGTGTAATTTGAATTTGGGCCCAAACTGACTCTAGCCTGACCATCATAACCCAAGAGACAGCAGCTTTCATTACAGACAGAAGTGTTGGATGATGAGTTTGCTGAAGATCCCATATTTATTTTTTTATTAATATTTTATTATTTATTTATTGAAGTAGAGCTGATTTACAAAGTTTCAGGTATACAGCAAAGTAATTCATTTATATATACATATATATATTTTTTCAGATTCTTTTTCATTATAGGTTATTACAAGATATTGAATATAGTTCCCTGTACTATGCATTAGGTCCTTGTTGTTAATCTATTTTATACATAGTAGTCTGTATCTGTTAATTCCAAATTTATCCCTCCCTCCCAAGATCCCATATTTAAACTACAAATTTTTCCTTAAGGGGGAAGATACACTTATAAGTTAAAGGATGTGCAGTAGAGAGATAAAAATGGGTTTAGATTGAAGTGAAGCAAAGACAAGCATGGTGTCTTGATTTTCTGGAATAGTATATGGTCTCAACAAGGACCTGTTTGTGAGGTGGTCCAGGGTGAATCCAAATGGGATAGATTAGCCACAGTTTGCATCTCATGTCAGCATCATACTGCACTTGGGGAGATCTGCAGTAGAAATAGACAGTGGAGTAGTCCATTGATGGGCACCGAGCCCAGTAGGACCAGAAGGGGAGGGAGGATGTCTCAGGGGGGTAGGAATGGGGGTGGGGCAGGGGTGAGGGCGTCCTGGAGGAACCCGGATTAAGGTAAAGTAGGGGGTGTGGCTTCTTCATGTTTAAACCCCGTATAATTGATTTCTCACCGTGTGAATGTGCCATCCTCTCAGTAAGAGACTGGTGGAGTCTTGTCTGCGGTTCACACCATTTCCAGGCAGCCAGCTCTTCTCTGCTCTTGAGCTCCCTTCTGTTTCTCCTGTTCACCTGCATACTCGTAACTCCTAATTGCCCGCCCGGCTGACTTCCTCTCTCATCATTTATCTGTGCCATTACCAGATTCATAGTCCTCAAATGCCACTTTCATGACGTCATTCCTTTGCTTTTTCCTTCAGTCTCCCTGTGACCCCTCTCCTCTTAGTTACCATGGCCTTTGTTCCACGTTTGCTGATGCTAGTTCCTTTAAAAATGGTTCATAGCGTTGAGAAACTCACCTCTTCGTATCAGCTTCGAAGCGTAAACTTGTTCCCCTGCCATTCAGAGCTTAGGGTTCTGCTGGGGTTCTCCTTGCTTCCCAGGCACGTTTTTCCTTCATGTGAGCTTGGGCCTTCCCTTAATGCACTTATATCTGCACCATCATCCTTAGGAAATTCTTTGAAGGTTCTGGCTGTGAATGGTGCAATTTCCTGTTTTTTGGGATAATGTGAATCTCCTTTGGGAATGTGAAGAAAAAAAAAAAAAGGGAAGTATAATATTTGGGTTCAGTTGGCCAACTTGAACCAGAATGTGCCTCTGTAGTTACAGGGCTCATGGTAGGAAGTTAGCATACATTCTTTGCTTTTGTCCCACCTCAGTCTCTTCTTTGCTGGTTCTCCCTCTTCTGCATCTTCCTGGGCCCTCTGTTTCTCTTACATTGCTATCCTAATGTGATTTCACCTAATCCAGTGGCTTCAGATACCATCTATTTATTGATATGCACCTGTATGACCTCTCTACACTCCAGCCTTATATTATCTTAACATATTCAATGGCATGCCCAAGAGGAATCTTCAAGTTGCCATAAACGAACCAAATCTGTTCCCGAAGTCCACTTCCACTGCCAGACTCCCACCATCTCAATAATACTTGGATTACTGTTCAAATTGTTTATCTTTTTAACTTGATATCTTTGTAGACCACTAAGAAATAACATTTGCAGTTCCATCGTAGAACAATTTTGAAGTGTTTGTGGACACTACCCTCAAATGTTTCCACATCTTATTTCCTTCATAGAATGTGAGTTCTTTTACTAACTAATGTTCCACTGTCAGTAAAGTCAATTTATTCTACTATAGCCTGTGTAAACACATCCTGTAATGTGAAGGCGTCAGGGAGAGCATGAAGAAATGAAGCATCATTCTAGAGTGAGTTTTATATTATTTATAAATATATTATTTATAATATATTATATGGATCCCTTCAGTCTTTTATTTCTCCCAGCAGAGGTAATAGATATTTTCTTATGTGTTAACAGTCTGTGCTAGCGGTTGAAAAGTGAGTAGTTTCTGCCTTAAAGAAATGGTATTTCATACTGTCATAATTAAGTAGCACATTATTAGATTTTGTAATAGATAATATGGATTTTAGAAAAAATTGATTCCTTAGAGACAAGTGTGAATTTACTTTTTATACTCTGTAAACTTTGATGGGATTTCTTTTGTATTCTCTGATTTCCAAAAGATAAACATTTCCATTTTCCCTGCCCTCTGTTTCTGGCAACCCTGTTATTTATATGGAGGATTTCCAGGCATAGGGAAAGAACCACTTTTGAATCATCTCAGTCTCTGGTTGGGTTAAGGTGATCCAGGATTGTATGTAAATCCTGTCTCGGGAAGTCTAACCCTAGGCCTCAAAACATCCTTCCACTGTTCACAGACTGTGTGGATAGAGTCTAACACTCATCAGAAAGTAATCAGGCGTATGAGAAGATAAGATGATATGATACAAAAACCAAATGAGATAAACTACAGTATCCCCAGGAGTTACAATGGAGTTAATCAGATATAGACCTTAAAATAACTACAATCAGTATATTCAAAGAATTTGGAAGATGGAGAATTTCAGTAGACAATTAGAACTATAAAGACAAACAAAGTGGATGTTCAGTAACTGAGAGGAAGAACTCAGTGGATTGGGTTAACTGCAGATTAGACACAGCTGAATAGAGAATTAATATACTGTACTCAAATCATCTGGGATCAATGGAGAGTGACAAAAGGATGGAAAATATGGAGAAGAGCAGAAGAGACATAGAAGAAAACAGTGGGGAAATGATGGTTTTTAACAATAAATGGTGCTGGATCATTTTGGCATCAATATTAAAAAAACCCTTTATCTCTAAATTACACTGTACAAAGGAGTTAATTCATGTAGATTGCACATTGAAATGTAAAAAGATAAAACAATACAATTTCCAGTAGATCAGACACATGAACATTTCTTCATTACCTTGGAGTAGACCAAGAGTTTTTAGCAGGACACAAGAGCACTGTCATAAAGGAAAGTATTGATAAATTGGATTGCCTTAAATTTAAGAGCATCTGTTCATCAGAATGCATCACGAAGAAAGTAACAAGAGAAGCCATAGAATAGGGAAAAGTATCTGCTATACACATAATCGACATGGGCTCTTAACTAAAATATATAAACAACTGAAGGGCAGATAACCCAATAGAAAACTGAGCACAGACTTGAACAGGAACTTTACAGAATTGGTTTTCTTTGAATGGCCAATTAATACCTGAAAAGATATGTTAATAATCATCAGGAAAATGCACTTTGGTCACAATGAAATACCAATGGATGTCCCGAAGCATGGCTATAATTAAAAAGCCTGATAATGCAGAATTGTGGCAAGGGTATAGAGAGCAACTGAAATTCTTATACCTGCCTGTTGCAGTGTAAATAGACTTAATCACTTTGGAAAACTGATCATCAGCAATGCCTATTAATCTGAAGCTAGGCATACCTTATGATCCGGCAATTTCACTTCCAAATACATATCCGACAGAAATGTTTCCATGCATTCAGCATAAGAAGTGCTTGGCCATATTCATTAATTGAAATAGCCCCAATGTCCATCAACAGTAAAATGAATAAACTGTGGTATATTCACACACTGGAATACCACACAGCAAGGAAAAAGAATGTAGATGAAGACCTGTAAATATAATGTCAAACAAAGAAGGCATGCTCTCAGATAACTGGTAATATTTAGTCTGGTGGTTGAAGAGTTGAGGGAATGCCAGCCTGTTCTAGAAGTTCTAGAAGTTCAGCGCATGGGCAGATTTTGTTGACTTTGAGCTTCACACCAAGATCATCTCTATGGGCATTTTGACATGAACTTTAGCATCAGTATCTCTAGGGTGTTTCTCTTGGGCCAGTTAGTTTCACCGAAGTGCGTTGCAGGTGTCAGCCTGGAGGGCAGGGACCTGGCTGCCTGGGTCTGGGGAGCCACCCTGGGGAAGGTGGCTGGAAGTTCTAGTATTCATTGTGCAGAAATTCACCTAGTCTCCTGGTTTTGTTTGGTGGCCACCTCCTTTTTTTTTTGGCTGTGCCATGTGGCTTGTGGAATCTTAGTTCCTCTACCAGGGATTGAACCTGTGCCCTCGGCGATGAAAACACAGAGTCTTAACCACTGGACCGACGGGGAATTCCCCTGGTGGCTCCCTCTTCGACTTGGTTTGCTTTCTCCTAGTGTAGAAACTTTCTGTTTGACTTTCTTTAGAGAATACATCTCCAGACTTCCACCTGTGTGCAAGTCTGGCAGTAGTCACCTAGATTCACTGGGTAGAGGAGGTAATCTAAACATCAAACACTTTTTAATCAGATTTTGCCAAATATTTGTATTTTTGCTCCTTTTCCTTCACCCTTAGTTTTTAGAAGTATCTTTTCAATGCGTGGTACCAGGGCAAGTGGTTATCTACTTGGAAAAACAGTGGAATTAGATTTCTTCTGAAATCCATATGATGAATCGGTTTCCAGTGGATTGAAGACTTCTGTGTGAAAGACACTCAAAGGAGAAGAAAGAGAAAGAAGAAAAAAAAAAAAAAAGGAAGGGGAAGAGGGACAGTTCTGGATCATATAAATAATGCCTCCAAGTCAATAACAAAAGATCAATAACCCGTGGGAGAATGTGCAAAAGACCGGAACAGGTATTGCACAAAAGAGAAAATATGAACAACAAAGAAGTAACAGAATATGCTTACCATATTAATAATTACTAAAGTTCACATTAACACCACAAGACATAAATGAGTAAAAATTGGATACTACTAGATATGGGTGAGGTGGTTGCTCAGGGGGACTTGTACACTGCTGGTGGGAGTAATTGGGACAACCATTTGGGGAAACCATTTGGCAGTGTTGTGAAGTGGGACATTTGAGGTTCCATTTCTTTTTTTTTAATTGAAGTATAGTTGATTTACAGTATTGTGCTAGTTTCAGGTGTACAGCAAAGTGAGTTATACATGTATATGTATATCTGTATTTTTTCAATTCTGCTGTAGTTTATTATAAGATACTGAATATAGTTCCCTCTGCTACACAGTGAGTCCTTGTTGTTTATCTGTTTTATACATAGTAGTGTGTATCTGTTAATCCCATACTCTCAATTTATCCCTCTCTCCCCTTCCCCCTTTGGTAGCTGTAAGTTTGTTTTCTATATCTGTGAGTCTGTTTCTGTTTTGTAAATAAGTTCATCCCATTTATAATTAGAAAACTGAAGCTTTAAAGAGCTTAAGAAATTTGGGCTTCTCTGGTGGTGCAGTGGTTGAGAGTCCGCCTGCGGATGCAGGGGACACGGGTTTGTGCCCCGGTCCGGGAGGATCCTGCATGCCGTGGAGCAGCTAGGCCCATGAGCCATGGCTGCCAGGCCTGCGCACCCAGAGCCTGTGTGAGCTTAAGAGATTTGTTCAAGATCACGCTGTTAGAAAGTGCTAGGGTGGGAATTATAGCCAGATTTGTTGAAATCTCTGTCAATATTATCAAGTTAAAAGAACGACCCTACTGAAGGAAAGGAGAAAAATAACCTAGAAATCATAATGGGGCACAGGCTGTAATAAAGTTTTGGGGTACTGGTGTGGTATTGCTGTTGATTTACCTCTTTTTTAAAGTCAGCCTGACTCTTGGCACAGTGAGAAGATGGAGGTCTATAGCTCTTACAGAAAGTGGTAGTCTGTTTGCAGGGCACACGGCATTTATCACCTGGTAGCGTATCCTGTGTAATTGAGCATTACATCACCTAAAAATTTGTTTTAAAAAGTTGACTGTGTAGAACAATGATACTACTTCATGTTTTCAAAACATTTTAGCTTAAGTTTTGAATAGATAACTCCTACTCATGGTTCATAATCCAGAAAAATTCAAAAAGTAAGAAATTACACCTCATGCTCCACAGCCCCAGATTACCACCATACGAAATAAAGCATTATTATTACTTGCTTATTCATCCTTCCAGAATTTTTTTTTAAATCCAAGCAAAAGTGAGTATAGATTATATTCCTCTCTTGTTACACAAAAGCATGCTATTTTGAACTTTGCTTGTTTTACTTAACGTACCTTGCGTTTTTCCCAAAATATATGTAGGCTTGCTTATTTTATTGGTAGCTGCATTGTAACAGTGGACTGTATTTTATTTAACCAGTCCGCTTTTGCTGGACAGTTTCCACCTCAAATTTTTGCTGTGTGTCATATGTATACAAGTATTTTAATAGGAATTGGAAATGTTTTTTCCCAATTTATCTTAAAAATTTTTTAGCTTTATTGAGATATAATTGACATATAGAATTATAAGATATTTAAAGTGTACATCGTGGTGCTTTGATATATACATACATTGTGAAAGGACCCTCCCATCTAGGTAACACATCCATCACTTCACATATTTTCTGTTTCTGTGTTTGGTGAGAACATTTAAGTTTTACTCTTAGCAAATTTGAACCGTATAATACAGTGTTCTCAATTATAGTCACCAGGTTTTACGTTAGACCCTCAGACCTTATTCATCTTGTAGCTTAAAGTTTTGTACCCTTATACCAGCTTCTCACTATTTACCCCAATCCCTGGCAACCACTTTTCTATTCTTAGTTTTCTATGAGTTTGACTTTTTTTTTAGATTCCACATATAAGTAATACCATGCAGTGTTTATCTTTCTCTGTCTGGCTTATTTTAACTTAGCATAATGTCCTTAAGTTCCATCCTTGTGTTGCAAAGCAATGATAATTCCATTGCATGTATACACCACATCTTTTTTTATCCATTTATCTATTGATGACCAAATGGGGGACATAGTTTTCCCCAACTTATTTGTCTCTTGGTTTTGCTCATGGTACCTTTTCCTAAGCAGAAGATTTTTTTTACTTCTTATGTGATCCAGCAGTCTAATCAAACAGTAGAATTAAGAAAAAGGCCTTGGGGGAAATAAGGACCAAGGAATTGATGTAGAGAACTAGGTAAAGTCTTACAGCAATCTCAACAGCCATATGTATCTATTCAGCTGATGTTTATTGAGCCCTTATTTTGTGTCAGGAACTATGCCCATAAGTGCAATGATGTTGTGGTGAGAAAAATCAGATACAGTCCTTGCCCTTGGCTATTTTTAAATTTACTGGAAAGACAAACATTATCAGATAATAACAAATATATCAAGAAATTGCAGTTGGGTAAGGGCCTTAATGCTATGAGACAATGTCATAGGTTTAATTTAAGAAGTCAGTGAAAACTGCAGTGAATTATGAAATATGTATAGGAGTTCACTGGCAAGGAGTGGAGAGAAAAGCCATGCAGGCAGAGAGGCAGTACCTTGTTGCTGGGGGAGGTATTGAGTTTGAGGGACTGTAAGAAGAACAGTATGACTGCCGGGGAGAGAAAGCAAGTGGAAGCTGGAGAGATAGTTGAGAGTGTTGTAAGTTATGATAAGGAGTGTTAAGAACTCCCATGTTAAGAAGAGTGGGGTTCCACTGAAGGGTTTTAAACATGGGAGCAAGGTGGTGGACAAGATCAGTTTAGATGTAAGGTGTGTAAGGGTTAGAGTAGAAGCAGGTAGGCCAACTAGGAGGCTCTGGTGGGAGAAGAAGGAGAAGGGAATTTGGAAGCTTGCATTTGGTGAGGAGTGGAAAAGTGTAATGGTTTAAGGAGTATTTAATGATTGACTTGGTGTGGGAAGTGAGAGAAAGGGAGGTGAGAAGGATGACTCCTGGGTGTCTGGCTGGTAGAGAGTGGCGCTGTATGGTGGAATATTATATTCTGAAAGACAACCAGTTTTGTTGGGATGATAATGGTGTTTTTTGGGGATCTGTAGAGTTAGGAATGCCTTTGAGACAAGCAAAAGCAGATGTCAAATCAAGTCAGCAGTTGAATGTACAGGTCTGTAGCTTGAGACACCAGGTTTGGGCTGTACATAGGTGACTGGAAAATGTCTGTGTAGATAGGTGGTAAATTAAATCATGGGTGGGGATGAGATGACCTGCGTGAGATGGGTACAAAGGAAAGAGTAGTGGACCCAGAACTGAGTTTTGATAGATTTGAGCATTTAGGAGCATGAACCAACAAAAGACACAGAGAAGGAAACTAGAACTGTATGCTGTCATGATGTATAGACAAGCAGGAGTGGCAGGTGTATTGAACCCTGCTGAATTGTTCAGACAGGTGAAGGCAGACAGGTGTCCATTGGCTTTGATGTCATGGAGGTTGTTGGTGACCTCAGAGCAAGTGATGGGAGTGAGAGCAGATTGTGGTGGGTTGAGGAAGTTAGGAGGAAAAATGGAGATACAAGGTGTAGATTTCTCTTTTAAGAGGTTTTACCGAGAAAGGGAAGAGAGAGGCAACGGGGCAGTTTGTAGAAGGATGTGAAAAGCGTTTTGTTAAATGGGAGAGAGTGAATATATAAAAGCAGAAAACGAGTAATTGGCAGTTTTAAGGTTCTGAGAAAGTGGAAGGGAATGTGATCCAAAGCACAGTTGGAAGGAGAGAGAGGTCTGCAGTTGTGATGGGAGGAACGGAGCCTAGGATAGGACACACAGTATACTGAGAATTAGGAAGAAGAGTTTTTTTCATGATGCTCTCTATTTTCTCTCTACAGTAGGAGGCAAAAGCACTCACTGAGGTCTCATGAGAGGATGGAGATTTCAGGGTATAAAGAGAAGAAAAATTTGAAGCTAGACTGAATAAGTCGACCAGCGAAATGTAGTTGGGTCGCTGGTACTGTCCAGTGCCGCTGAGTATTGGTGACATGCATTTACAATAGAGTGAATCTGCCCCATATTTAACTTGAGCAGCCTCTCTGCAGATGTACAGAAAGTATATAGATCATTGGATTCATCCAAATCATTTGGCTACATGGGTGCAAAGAAAAGAAAGAGGGCAAGAGTGTAAGTGAAGAAGTGCTGATGGACTGGGAGAAGATGTCATGGATTTAATTAGTGGAAGTTCCCAGCAGGCTGAAGAACTGTCACAGTGGAAGATCGTGCAAGTAGGAATAAGAGCAGATTATGGTCAGAGGGCATGTTTGTAATACTTAGCTTGGAGGGGATGCAGTTAAATGCCGGAATCTTTAATGTTGGAAAAGCTGTTCAGCAGATGGCGAGACTGGGCAGGGAGATATCGCGACCCATCTTGGGGAACCGAAAAGGAAGATGGTATTTTCTGGTCCCGCTCCTTAGCTGGGCTGATGGAACAGGTGTCAACTAACCAAACTTCTGATTTGGTTTCATTCCCAGGTGTTTTACTAATAGGGCTCCAAAAAATAATAAGCAGGAAGGCAAAAGGCTGCATAAATCTACTAAGAGAACCACGTAAATGCTAAGTGTTAAGATTTCAGTGTACGTTACGTATGTGTATTGTGTCCAGAACCACCCCTTTCTGGTTTATAGTGGGAATTTTTGGAAGTTCTGAGAAGTAGAAGTTGGATGGGATGAGTGATTGCAACAGAGCTGGAGAGATGGATAATGGCAAGGGAGTCCAGCAAGGGAGATTGCTGTAAAGGGGCCTTTGAAGTCAGGGGACTCATTGCCTTTTAGGGTTTCGGGGACTAGGAACTTGGGGAGTGGGTCCAGCAAAGGGAAGGAAATGTGGGCCTAAAACTTTTCAACAATACCCTAAGTAACCAGACTGATGGTTCAGTATGTCCCCTAGCTCTGGATTGGAGGCAGTTGGTTCAGAGATTAATATTTAATAAATGCCAATTGTTTGAAGAAGAAATAAGTTTATTGAGACAGATTTCATAAAACCAGTGGACAAAAGGGCACGTGAAATCCAGATGTTCAAATAGTGTCTGCTATCTATATCACCCAGTGCTGAAGTGAAACTTTTTCTTTGGATTTATATACACCATTTAATGAAAGAACTGGAATTTATGTGACTTGCCTGGGGTTCAGAGCAAGTTTAAGACTGATGACCAACACAAGTGCAGACAACTTGTGGTTCTACGTTGAATCTTCAGAACACCAAAGCCCTCTTCTCTCCAGTCGCTTTTGTTTGCCTTTCATCTGTCATCTGAAGAATGTGGTTTCCTTTCATGGGCCGGAGGCAAATGAAGTCAGGGCATTGTTTTGTAATACATTGGCAGAGAGATTCAAAGTTGCCTTATTTTCTCTCTGCATAAATGTTTCGATTTTTCGAAGGCAAAAATAGACTGTGCTTGACAAGTTGCTCCAAATCTAAATGTCAACAAGATGGGGACTGTGCCCCCTGGAAACACTTGCCTTGGTGGCATGTTCGGGCAGGTGCTATCAACTGTTTTATCATGAGAGGTAATCTTTTGCATTTTGCTGTGTGTAGACTGCTGATGTACATCGAGAGAGACAGCAGAAAGACCACTCCAGGCAAGGAACAGCAAAGCGGCAATGAGTACCTGTCCAAATGCCTGGACCTGCTCACCTGTCACATCGTGCAGGAACTGCCACGAATCCTGGGTAAATTGGAGCCTCGTCCTCAGGCCCCTTGCTGCTTACCTTTCTGCGACTTGGCATTTAGGCATCCGTTCTTTTTTTGTTCTTGCCGGTTTTTTTTTTTTTCAGGCGAGTGCAATGACGCTTTGTCTTGAATGTGTAGTTTCAAAATTTGAATGTGCCTTATCTGTTTTCATAATTATTTTGTATCAGTGACATGAATGAGGCAATGAGCAGGCTAACGGTTACATTGAGTGTCATCTAGCAGTTTTGGAAAATAGAAGGAAAGCGTTTTAATTGGTTAAAATTGGACTTAGGCTATCATTTTAGGTAACTTTTCTCAAGATTTCTCTCTGCATAATTCTGAAGAAAAGCTTTTTCCTTCAGGTTATAGCCACAAATTTATTTTTTGTTAAAAAAATTTTAAATGCATAGGCATTAACATTTAATATTAGAGAATTTTGATATTAAAGTTCAACGTTTGAAATTTTCTTTGGTCTGAATAAAAGATGAAAGTAATAATGATTTGCAAAGGGTGTTTATTACAGCTAACAAAATTGGTTATTCCACTGTTATTTACAGACATGAAAATAATCTAAGGAATGCGTACGCGTACGTTTAGTTTAAATCTCATTCCATGCTTTTCCAGCAGATGTAGCTATAAACCAGAAATGTTTAAAATGTTAAATTTGACCCAACCCATTACGGTAAAAGATATTTAGATGCAGAAATTCAGAATATTAAGTCAAAGTAATGAAAATATCTTCATGGCAGATTTGACAGTAACTTTTTGCTCCTTACTAATACTGTGGGAGATTTTTGCCTGTTAATGACTGAAAATAGAGCATTTCAAAATTTATTTGGATTGTAACCTTTTTAAAATCTGCAAACCAGAGGCCATGAGCTGGTCAATTGATAGTTGAGTTTCTTATTACCTGACTCATCCTATCTTAGGAGATGAGGGATTCAGGTATCCAACAAACAAGTTTTATTTATTATTGGACTTGCCATCCAATGAGAAGTATTAGGAATTGATATCTTATAACTACCATCCTGTTCTATTATTAAAAAATTCTGATCTATAATCTGTTCACTTGTAATTTTTTAATAACTTTTTTCTGTTTACAAAAGTAATGAGTGCCCCTGGTTGAAATTTGGCAAGTGCAAAAAAAAAAAGAAAAAAATCATTTCTATTTTAAATTTCTAGGTGAGAGATCAATTTTATATCCATCCTGACCCCAGAGGCCACAACTTTCTGTTGTAATGTCAAGAGTTGTGAATAAAACAATGCAGCTCCTACCCACTTCTTTTATTTGGAGATTAATTGCCTCACTCAGCAATCCCATTAGTGTTCAACCCACAACCAGTGGTCCCTACGTATCTGTGGTCTCTAACCTCACGTGTGCTCTGGGGTGTGCTTCGCAGGTGACATTCTGAACGCCTTGGCTAACGTTTCCGGTCGTAAACACCCATCCACAGTTCAAGCGAAGCAGCTGAAGATGTGTCTCCCCCTCATGCCTATAGTGCTTCACCTCGTAACGTCTCAGGTATCATCCTGTTTGGAAAAAATGTATATAAATGTGACTCCCTTCTTTGTAAACTGGAGCTGAGAAACATCAACTCAGACAAAACATTTTCATTTTTCTTTTGTACATGGCTTTCGGGATTTAATCTGTGGAAACTTTCGTCACACAGGTATTTCGACCTCAAGTTGTAACGGAAGAGTTCCTTTTC
The DNA here is from genome assembly GCF_039906515.1 of Pseudorca crassidens. Lineage (NCBI taxonomy): Eukaryota > Metazoa > Chordata > Mammalia > Artiodactyla > Delphinidae > Pseudorca > Pseudorca crassidens. The sequence goes on from NC_090305.1 coordinate 61,678,129, forward strand.
AGTTACGGAACTATTCTTGTGAGTAATGCTGAATTCTTCACGTTCCTAATAAAAATGTGGCTGTCTACTGTTTGTGGGATTTGGTGTCAGAATGAGGTAATTTTAAAGTCTTAGTGGTATTTACTTGTCTCTAGGGAAGTGACCTTTTTGTATTTTTATCTGTTGACTGTAAGAAAATTTGACATTTGGAGGAAAAATACATTCTCTCCTGATAATGCACTTTGTTCAGAGACAGACCAAAGTAGCGTAAATAAGTCCATAGAAAACATTTTCATAGATTTTGATATTAAACATCATGAAAAAATTTAAAATAATAAATTAAAAATTTTAATATATTTATATTTAAAGTGTGCACTTTGATACACTTTGGTATGTGCACCCCTACGTTTATAGCACCACTGTTTACAACAACCAGGACGTAGAAATAACCTAAATGTCCGTGGACAGAAGAATGGATAAAGAAGATGTGATACATATATACAATGGAGTGTTACTCAGCCATAAAAAAGAATGAAATAATGCCATTTGCAGCAACAGGGATGGACCTAGAGAGATTATCATATTAAGCAAAGTCAGTCAGACAGACAAATATCATATGATATTGCATATATGTGGAATCTAAAAAAAATGATACAAATGAACTTATTTACAAAACAGAAACAGAATCACAGACATAGAAAACAAATTTATAGTTACCAAAGGGGAAGGGAGGGATAAATCAGGAGTTTGGGATTAACATATACACAGTAATATTTAGAAAATAGTTAACCAGAAAGGGCCTACTGTATAGCACAGGGAACTGTATTCAGTATCTTATAATAACCTATAATGGAAAAGAATCTGAAAGAGAACAGATTTATACATATATAAAAAATGGAATTCTGGGAATATAGCATCGTCATTTACTTTGGCTAGCGTTGTTGAGTTTTGTGCAGTATCTCTTTTTGTGATGGTATTTCTCTAACTTGAGCTCAATTTTTTTTTTTTTTTGAGCTCAATTTAATCTTGCCTTTAATTTTGAAGAGATGAGTAACAATGAAAAACAAATCATCATATTATCTTTCACTTTGATTTTTGCTCACAAAAAATAGCCTCTTTGTTCAAGTTGTGGCTCGTGAATTATGTTATCTTTTTCCCTTGCCTGGAATAGTTACAGTATGTACTATTGATAAAATGGGGAGCTGTACAAAGGGTCACACAGCATCTTCGGTCTTACTTTGATATTAATAATAAACAGTGAACGGAGATTTTCAAAATGCCATGTCATATAGGTATCTAGTTAAAATGAAGTAAACATCTCAATTTTATTGCTTGTTTGGAATAAAAAAAAAATGATTGCCACCCACAAGAGAGAATATAGTTTTCTAGAAGAGTCATCATACGGTGAAGTATGATGTTTTGAAGTATGAATGTTGAGAAGAGAGGTCACTGATTTTTGTAAGCAGTGTGTTTAGTCAGCACAGTATAGGTCCTTTTGTACTCATTTTCAAAGTGTTACCATCCTTGAGTCCTGAATTCTACAAAGCACATAATTTTCCTTGTACATTCATGAATTTGAAAATTATTAGAATTTTGTCTGCCACCTCCTTTAATTTGCTTTTTAATCGTTTTAAAGGACAATGTGGGCATCATTTTTAACAGAACTATAATTCTATATTTGTAACTCCACTGCACTAACATATTGATGCCTGAAAAGAGTAATTTTGCCCTTGTAGCCCACCTTGGAATATTTTGGCACAGTGATCGTTTGGGACAGATATAATTGTGTTCATTCTCTTATTTTTTCTCATGTGTAGTACTTTTCTGGGCCTACATTAACTGAGTACAGTTTAGGTTTTCAAGGAACTACCAATATAAAAGTCCTCCAATATAAAAGTCTTTGTGGACTTTAGGGAGACCTCATCTGCTCCATGTAACTCATCGGCTTCCACTGAGAAAGGGCCTCCTCATCTTCTTCTCCCAGGGGTGGGTGTACCCTTTGAAGGTTGGGGGTGTTCTGTAGGGCTCTATGTGGGTTTTCTTAACAAAAGCACTTTCAGGGCATAGAAAATAACTTGCCTAGTTCAAAGGTAATTGTGATAACTGAAAATTCTTTAGCAGTCTTTCCCCTGATAATGTCGCTCAAGTACTGGGAGTTCATACACATAATGAAAAAGGTCTTTTGGCTCTCTTTGGACCATTTTCCTGGTTTGAGTCATGGCCAGTCCCGGAAATCTTTTGTTGTTTTTCTTAACTCATCTGTTATTTGGCCTTAGCTGTGTGTTCATCTTTCCTTACTCGGTGTTGATGGCACTGATGAGACACTAGTCCAGGGAGAATAGTATTGGCTAAAATCAAGGACCTGGATTTAGTTACCCACCCAGCTCTAGTGTACGTTATGATGAACCGTTGAGAGTTAGATGTTGCTTCTGTGAGTTGATTCACAGTCTACTCAGAAGATGCCACAAATACTGTTGAAGTCACAGTGCCCCTCTGGTGCTGGAGGCATAGACAACTCCCCGGCAGCCTACAGCCCCTTAGAAGTTCATGGTGTTCGTTTGCACAGTAAAGCCTCTTGAGTTTTCTGCTTTAAAAGAATTACTTTACATTTTGCATAGGCAAGGCTTTCCTGAAGTTGTTGGAGAGGTTTTGGGTTTGTTTTTTCTGGGGGGGTGGTGGTGGGAAGGTTGCACAATTATAAATGTTTGTAGGCCAGTGTGCAGAATGGCTTTGTGGAACTGGCCAGAGCACAGTGCTTCTCCCGTCCTGGTGGCCTGAGGGACCAGGCCATTCATGTGTATACACTTAGCATGGTGTTGTGAAAGCCCTGCTGTTCTACCTGGAGGTAAATGATTAGTTTTAGTGTTTCTCAAAATGTGTCTGGTTGAGTAGCTACTGTATTATGGCAGGCCTGTTGTCCTTTTATATTTAAAAAATACACCTTACTTTGAGGTATCCAAGCTTGGTCCACCTTTAGTAGCTGTATACTTGACTTCTGCTGAAGGAGCTCTCCAGGAACTGCTGGCCTGCCTCAGGTGGTATGATCTCCCCTCATTAGAAGGCTCCTGACGGCACAGGCCGGAGGGGGCATTGGAATTGTGTTTCCCATTGGCTTCCGTTTTCCTACTGGCACCAGGCATGGTTTGCCTGTTAACCTATAGACATCTTTTATCTTTTTGGTAGAAAAATTCAGGGTACTTCTTAGATGGAGGCATGAGTAGAGGAATTAACTTTTTGTAAACACTTCTTCTTCCCCAAGTAAAATGAAGTTTTGGTCTCCTTATGTTTTAAAGAGGCAAGTGTTTGGAAGCAATTTAACAGGGCACTTTTAAACCATTATTAAGCTTTCAAAGGGTCCAGGCCAAAGAGAACTACATAGCTGATAATTTCTATTTTCACTTCTTATTGGCAGAAGCAATGTGCCATTGTATCTGCCTCCCTCTCCAGTTTAAAAAAAAAAAAAAAAAAGTACCTAGGGATACTTTTAGCAGGGAAGCATCTAGGGAAGTGCTATGAGGAAGTTCTGTGGTTAATTTCACTGTAGTTCTTTCGAGCCTCCGTTGAATTGGGCTGAGAAACAGGAAGTAATGACAGGAAGGAAATCTGTTTGAGAACTCATGATGTGTATTATCCTTATGTTCACTGTGTTTCTTGTGTCCTTCTGAAAGTGCTCTTGATTAATGAGCTGAGGAAGAGGACTTTGTTCTTAAGTTCTGGCCTCATCAGTTTATAAAAGTACAGTGGTTGTGTGGTGGTTATAGTTTTCTACAAAAAGACATCAAAATTCAGATTTTCAAATGAAAGAAATGATAAAATTATTGTGATTTTTCACATAAGAATATAATTACAATCTCTGTCATTGATAAATCTTCACTCATCCTGGGCATTGGGATGATTATTAAAAGACATACTTCTGCCCTCTGCAGATTTTTATTTATTTTATTTTATTGTTTTGGCTGCACTGTGCAGGTTGCGGGATCTTAGTTCACTGACCAGGGATTGAACCCGTGCCCCCTGCAGTGGAAGCTCTGAGTCCTAACCACTGGACTGCCAGGGAATTCCCTGCAGATTTTTATTTTAAGTGAATGTTGTTTTGTTGATAGATTGTGACTTCACTTGTAGCAGATAAAGCAGAGAGAGTGTACTTCTGTATTTTTTTAAAAATATACTATATAATTATTTTTTTAAACATCTTTATTGGAGTATAATTGCTTTACAATGGTGTGTTCGTTTCTGCTGACTATATACTTACTCATTGCCACACGAATGTTCTTGTTGTAAGGTTTTTTCCTTTTCTCTTTTCTTTTCTTTCTTTCTTTCTTTTTTTTTTTAATACAGACCCCGAATTGATATACCCACCTTGCTTTGAGAGCTTATTCTCAGCTTCTCTGAAGTACTGGATAGTAATGCAGGGCACTGGTCTGCCCTGGAGACACAGCTTTCCCTTTTTCTCTCTAGATAGGGCCATTTTTTTGCCCCACAGTAAGTGCCCATCCTATTTGTTCCCCTGCTAAACTCCCAGCTTTGAAGCTCACGCCCTTAGAAGATGCCCCATGTACTGTGGTCATCTCCAGATTTTTCTGGGTCATTGCTTCTCGCTCAGAGTCTTTTAGCACTGGGCTCACTGTCATTCTTAGAGAATCGGGTATCCCTAGGGAGGATCCTTCCAACATCTCAGCCTCTCAGCTCCTCAACCACCTCTCTCCCCATGAGCTTGTCTTTCCCTCCCTCAGTTCCCTCCACCCATGGCCTTATATTCAGCGTCACTGCTCTCTGGCTCCCACACCTAATTTTCAGCTCTCTAGCCCTGCTCCCCATCTCCAACAGCCTTTTAATTCCTCTGAGACTTAAATTGGCCTTTTACCACTTTGCACTCACCATCCTGCCCTCCCTGGGCCCAGTGACTTTTCTCTTTACTCCCCTTAGAGTCCCTGGTTCAACCCCTATCCCTGCCACACACACCCGTAATCCCTCTCCTGTCTCTTCCTCCGTTGTCCTCCTCTGGCAAACCCAAGTCCTCGTTCAGTTTAATTCTCTACCTACCCCACCCCTGCTTTGAGTGACTAAGTATGGCTAGAGGAAAACACGACGAAAATAGCTGGTCTCACTTTAAATTCATGACTGCTCATCTCAAACAAGCCCTCTCTGCAGACTGGGACATCTAGTTCCTTTTCCTAATTTATACACCTTCACGCTCACCTAGATGACTCTTCATACGTTCCCTCCTCTCCTTGAATCTGCAATGCCTCCTGCCCTGTCCTCACTCTCACCTGATTAATTCCTATTACACTGAGAATGAAAAAGAAGGAATAGATCCAAAGAGATTTAAATTGGTAAATCAATGAAACATTCAGTAGGGATTTTTTTTTTTAAATTAAACTGGGGAAGTATAAGGAAGAAAATAAATTGAAAGAATCCTATAGTTTCACCATCTAGAAAACCCTTGTCGCTGTTAAAACAGAAAAAAAATGAATGCATGTGCATAGCTAGAAAATTCCAACAGTGCAGAAAAGCAGAAAATGAATAGTGAAAGCGTACCTCCTGGGCCAGTAGTCCTCCCCAAAGGGAGCCTCTGCGAGTGGTTCCTGTGATTTCTTCCTCGAAAATTTTTGTTCACATCTATGTTTGTATATTATCTATATATTCTTTAAAAAATTATATAGAAAGATCATACTATAAATACTGTTCTCCCTTTTCTTTCTTTACTTAAGTAAGCTATTGACATTTAAGTAGATTTATTGAAGTCAAAAGACATCTTTTTATGAACTCTTTTCAACATCAAATCCATATTTATTCAGCCAAAGTTATGTGCCCATGTTGAAATTTTATGAAATTATTTCAGCCAAATTATTACGAAAAGCTTACAGTGCCTCTTTTTATTATTTATTATGTTATTTCGTTGTTAGTCTTTTTTGTTTTAGTTATAGACTGAAAAAGAGAATTCAAGCATTTATAAGATATATGCTTATTAAAGAAAATGTAGAAAATTATAGTGATATTGGAAGAAAAATATCACCTATAACTATCAGTCGTTAACAACCATTGTTAACATATTGTTGTTTACTTAGTGTTTTCATGTATATGCATTTGTGTGTAGAAATCTACGTATGTATATATAAGATATGTATATGACTTATACCAATACATGTGGTTGAAACTATGTTGAGTATATATAGATTTGTATTCTTTTTTCCATTTAACATTGTATCATAACTATTTTCCCGTATCTTAAATTTTTTTTCACATTTTTTTTTTTTTTTTTTGCGGTACGTGGGCCTCTCACTGTTGTGGCCTCTCCCGTTGCGGAGCACAGGCTCCGGACGCACAGGCTCAGCGGCCATGGCTCACGGGCCCAGCTGCTCTGCGGCATGTGGGATCTTCCCGGACCGGGGCATGAACCCGTGTCCCCTGCATTGGCAGGCGGACTCTCAACCACCGCGCCACCAGGGAAGCCCTTTTTTCACATTTTAATGGCTACATACTGTCCCATCTGTATGAAGTGTATACAGTTTGATATCATTTCAGTTAAGTTTAAAAATACTGAAACAAAAATAGTATTTAGAGACATATGTATATGTGGTAAAACTATTAAGAAATGCTGAGGAAATGATAAATTCATGGCAGTGGTTATCTCTGGAGGAATGACAGGCAGGTGGGATGTGGGAAGCTCATGCAAAGAATTGGGAATATCTTAGTTCTTAACTCGAATGGTAGGTTTAAGAGTCTTTATTCTTTATAACATAAAATCTATCTATATATCTTCTTTTGTGTATGTTATATATAGTCTTGTTTTTTGAATTTTTGAATTTTATTTTTTTATACAGCAGTTTCTTGTTAGTCATCCATTTTATACACATCAGTGTATACATATCAATCCTAATCTCCCAATTCATCACCCCACCCCCCCACCCCCCACTGCTTTCCCCCCTTGGTGTCCATACGTTTGTTCTCTACATCTGTGTCTCAATTTCTGCCCTGCAAACCGGTTCATCTGTACTATTTTTCTAGGTTCCACATACGTGCGTTAATATATGATGTTTGTTTTTCTCTTTCTGACTTACTTCACTCTGTATGATAGTCTCTAGATCCATCGACGTCTCAACAAATAACCCAATTTCGTTCCTTTTTGTGGCTGAGTAATATTCCATTGTATATATGTACCACATCTTCTTTATCCATTCGTCTGTCGATGGGCATTTAGGTTGCTTCCATGACCTGGCTATTGTAAATAGTGCTGCAGTGAACATTGGGGTGCGTGTGTCTTTTTGAATTATGGTTTTCTCTGGGTATATGCCCAGTAGTGGGATTGCTGGATCACATGGTAATTCTATTTTTAGTTTTTTAAGGAACCTCCATGCTGTTCTCCATAGTGGCTGTATCAATTTACATTCCAACCAGCAGTACAAGAGGGTTCTCTTTTCTCCACACCCTCTCCAGCATTTGTTGTTTGTAGATTTTCTGATGATGCCCATTCTCACTGGTGTGAGGTGATACCTCATTGTAGTGTTGATTTGCATTTCTCTAATCATTAGTGATGTTGAGCAGCTTTTCATGTGCTTCTTGGCCTTCTGTATGTCTTCTTTGGAGAAATGTCTATTTAGGTCTTCTGCACATTTTTGGATTGGGTTGTTTGTTTCTTTAATATTGAGCTGCATGAGCTGTTTATATATTTTGGAGATTACTCTCGATTTTGTCTTTTATAGCTGTTATCAGTTGCCTTATGTATTGAGGTGCTCCTATGTTGGGTGCATATATATTTATAATTGTTATATCTTCTTCTTGGATTGATCCCTTGATCATTATGTAGTGTCCTTCCTTGTCTCTTGTAACATTCTTTATTTTAAAGTCTATTTTATCTGATATGAGCATTGCTACTCCAGCTTTCTTTTGATTTCCATTTGCATGGAATACCTTTTTCCATCCCCTCACTCTCAGTCTGTATGTGTCCCTAGGTCTGAAGAAGGTTTCTTTTAGCCAGCATATACATGGGTCTTGATTTTTTTATCCATTCAGTGAGTCTGTGTCTTTTGGTTGGAACATTTAATCCATTGACGTTTAAGGTAATTATTGATATGTATGTTCCTATGACCATTTTCTTAATTGTTTGGGGTTTGTTTTTGTTTTGTGGTACGCGGGCCTCTCACTGTTGTGGCCTCTCCCGTTGCGGAGCACAGGTTCTGGACGCGCAGGCTCAGCGGCCATGGCTCACGGGCCTAGCTGCTTCACGGCATGTGGAATCTTCCCGGACCAGGTCACGAACCCGTGTCCCCTGCATCGGCAGGCGGACTCTCAACCACTAAGCCACCAGAGAAGCCCTGGGGTTTGTTTTCGTAGGTCCTTTTCTTCTCTTGTGTTTCCCACTTAGAGAAGTTCCTTTAGCACTTGTTGTAGAGCTGGTTTGGTGTTTCTTAATTCTCTTAGCTTTTGCTTGTCTGTAAAGCTTTTGATTTCTCCATCAAATCTGAATAAGATCCTTGCTGGGTGGAGTTATCTTGGTTGTAGTTTCTTCCCTTTCATCACTTTAAGTATATCATGCCACTCCCTTCTGGCTTGTAGAGTTTCTGCTGAGAAATCAGCTGTTAACCTTATGGGAGTTCCCTTGTATGTTATTTGTCATTTTTCCCTTGCTGCTTTCAATAATTTTTCTTTGTCTTTAATTTTTGCCAGTTTGATTACTATGTGTCTTGGCGTGTTTCTCCTTGGGTTTATCCTGTATGGGACTTTGTGCACTCCCTGGACCTGGGTGGCTATTTCCTTTCCCATGTTAGGGAAGTTTTCGACTATAATCTCTTCAAGTATTTCCTCGGGTCCTTTCTCTCTCTCTTCTCCTTCTGGGACCCCTATGATGCGAATGTTGTTGCGTTTAATGTTGTCCCAGAGGTCTCTTAGGCTGTCTTCATTTCTTTTCATTCTTTTTTCTTTATTCTGTTCCACAGCAGTGAATTCCACCATTCTGTCTTCCAGGTCACTTATCCATTCTTCTGCCTCAGTTATTCTGCTACTGATTCCTTCTAGTGTAGTTTTCATTTCAGGTATTGTATTGTTCATCTCTGTTTGTTTGTTCTTTAATTCTTCTAGGTCTTTGTTAAACATTTCTTGCATCTTGTCGATTTTTGCGTCCATTCTTTTTCCGAGGTCCTGGATCATCTTCACTATCTTTATTCTGAATTCTTTTTCTGGAAGGTTGCCTATCTCCACTTCATTTAGTTGTTTTTCTGGAGTTTTATCTCGTTCCTTCATCTGGTACATAGCCCTCTGCCTTTTCATCCTGTCTGTCTTTCTGTGAATGTGGTTTTCGTTCCACAGGCTGCAGGATTGTAGTTCTTCTTGTTTCTGCTGTCTGCCCTCTGGTGGATGAGGCTATCTCTAGCTCATTTTTTAAAGGAAACAAACTGATATATTTCCTGATTGTGTGTTTCATAATAAACTGGTAGGAACACTTTAGTGATTGTGATGAATTATTGGAGAGTCAGCATGAACCAGCTTGAGAGTTGAAAACTCCTGGGGGCTCAGTCTAAGGTAGGGGACACTTTGTGGGTTTTACCTCCAGAAGCTCTACCTAGTTCTCACATTAAAGATTGGGAAAAAATCTCATGTTCTTGACAGTCCAGTGATTAAGACTCTGCGCTTCCAATACAGGCGCTGCAGGTTCGATCCCTGGTCTGGGAACTAAGATCCCACATGCTACTAGTGTTGGAGGGTCTCCTGCAGAAGTAGGGGGGTGGCTGTGGTTTACCATGGGGACAAAGACACTCTATAGTCTTTTATATGTACCAAAAATTTTAAGAAAATCATTGGATTATAATGAGATCTATTGATATTTTCCGCTCCAGGCTAATTGCTGACATAATTAGTTTTTATTCCAAGGCTATCTTATATTTTATTTGCTATTTGTTATCATATCTAAAATATGATATATGTATTATTTTGTGAGCTGGGGCAGGCACTCAGCTGCAGTGTCTCCGTGCATCACCAGCACAGGTGCTCCGCCTGTTATTAGCCGGGGCAGTGATGGTTTCATTCACATCATGTTCACAGAGCACCCCTTCTGTTCGGAGCACTCACTTGGGGTCTGGGAGGTTCACCCCAGGTTGTTCACAGCTGAGCTGCTCAGGCCTGCCTCTGAAACATTGTTGGGGGTCGTCCCACAGGGAGGCATGGGCATGGTGTGTGGGGCACAGTTAAGGGAGTTGGGGTTGGGGTACAAAGTATGTAGGAGGGTCTCAGAACAGTGGTGAATTTTGAAGACAGGCCTTTAACTGCTGCATCTTGATGCAGTACTGATGCTCAGGGTAGCTAAAGCTTGACCTCCCTTTGAGATGACTGTTGCTCCTGATTCAGTGCCATCCTCACTAATGTCCCAATGTACTGCGTGAGTAAGTGTGGCACGTTGGAAATGGTTTAGGTGTCAACTGGATTATCCTCACTTTACCAGGTTGACCTTTCTGTGCTTATATTGCTATTGATTTTATTTTAACATTTCATCTCACTGGTAGTGATTTGTATATTTAAAAATGATTATAGTTTATAGTGTATATATACTATTCATATGATCATGTTTCAAAGCTATGATTATAGTGTTCATAATATGTATATAGTACTTAATGCCTTCCATGAGTTATTTCATTAAGAATGATAGAGAGAGTTTTGGGCAAAATGTTACTGTTTTTTAAGGACTGTCTTATAAATATTATTTATTTGCAGTTACCATTCATGTGTAGTTTAGAATTATCCAAGTTTTAAAAAAAATTTCTAATGACTTTTGTGCATTAACTCCATCAAGAGACTTTCTAAAAATATTATCTTTCCGCTTCTGGGTAAAGAAATTAATGCCTACTTATCGCATGAAATTTAGAAACTGTAGAAAAATATAATGCGAAGATAAAAATCACTTGATCCCTACTGCCTGGAGTTCATCATGGTGAACATCTATAGGATCATATATTCAGTTTTTTCTGTGCATGATTCTTATATCAGAGCTATTTTAAAATCTCTATTTATTAACGTTTTTATTTTTTACAGAGTCATATTAAATCAGTAGACTCAGGAGAAACTAACATAGATGGAGCTGTAGGTGAGTAGACCATGGGACATTTTACATCTGTACTTGAGGTATTCTGATATTATGATTTTGGACATATAAATAAACATCTATAATAATTAACTGTATTTCTAGGACTGATGGCATCAGAAGAATTTATCAAGATCACCCTGTCGACTTTTGAAGCAGTGATACAGTATCCTGTTTTATTGAAAGACTATTGCTCTACGGTCAGTTCTGGCAACTTTGGAGAAAGATACTTCTTTGTTTACTTGGTAATTCCGTATATAAAGAGACTAGTTGACATGTGCTTGGTTCGTATATGTTCCTCACGTGAAATAACCATTGAGAAAAGTTGCCCCTTGACAGGATGAACATAAGAAATCCCTTCCTTCCTTGTTGACTTGTTTCTGGTGGTTCTTTGCTCATTATTCCCTTTCCCTTCTGGTCCACACCTTACCCCCAGTGTGCTCCTTCTTACTCCTTGCCTGATTATTGGTTGTAACCAACAGCGAAGACTCTTAGCACAGAGTTTCTCAACCTTGGACTGTGGGCATTTGGCGATGGGCAGTTCCTTGCTTTGGGGCATGTCCTGGGCATTGTAGATGTTTAGCAACATCCCTGGCCTATACATAGTACATGAGGGTAGCACCCAGTCCAGCCCCCCTCGGCTGCAACAACCGAAAGGGTCTCTACACATTGCCAGATGTCTTCTGGGCAGCGAAATTGCCCCCATTTGAGAACCTATGCCTTAGGGTGATCCTTAGGTGAGCTGAGCGATGACTTTAGAGGAGGGAGGAAAGTTTTGTGACTACGTTCTCATCAGCAGAAAGCCCTCAAGAAAAGGAGCCAGGTAAGACGAGGACCACAGCAATCATTTTCGTATTCTCTCTCCTGGTTCTAGGGGTTGACTTAGGTCAGCAAGGCAGTTCTCAGTCAGGGTCTTTCAGGAGGTTCCAGTCAGTGGTGCCTGGGGCTGGAATCATCTGAAGGTCACTCCCTCACATGTCTGCCTCCAGCGGGGACTCTGCAGGCATCTCTCTCCATCTCTGTGGGTGTCTCCAGCAGGGAGACTTCAGGGTGGCCCGACTTCTTACATGGCAGCTTAGGACTTTAATGATACATTCTCAAGAGAGAGGGGATAATTATTTTTTGAGGGTAGGAAATGTCTACCAGCCCTTTATGGTTGTTTTCTTTTCAATATATTTTATTATAAAATATAAAGTACAGAAAAGTGTATTAACGTGTGTGTAGTTTGATGACTAGTTGTAAAGCAAGTGCTCAAGAAATCACCACCCAGTTAAAAAAGAAAAACAAAACAGAATGTTACCATTCTGAGCCCCGAAGTCCCCTCAATCACAAATCCTTTCCTCCCTGGAGAGGGGACCACTGTCCTGACTTTCATAGTAATCATGCCTGTGTGTTCCTTTGTGGGCCTGTGCCTGCATTCTTAAACAATATAGGCTGGTTTTGCCTGCTTTTGCTGTTTGTTTCAATACGGTATGTATTCATTTGTGACTTGTTTTTTTTGCTCAGTGTTTGTAACATCCATGTTGTTAAGTATCTTTGTGCTTTTATTCTTCATGAGTGTATAGTGTCCCATTGTAGAAACCTGAGTATATGAAATATCACAGTTTACTTATTTATCCTTGATAGACATTAGGCTATGTCTAGTATTTGGCATTTACAAACAATACTGCTATAGATATTCTTGTTTATGTATTTTGCTCCACATAAGCATGCATTATTTCTGGGGTACATACATAGGAACGGAATTAGTGGTTATAGGAAATATGCAAACTCAGTTTGTCTAGAAAGTGACATTGTGTTTTCCAGAGAGGGGGTGCCAGTTTACTTTCACAGCAGCACTGCAGGACCTCATGTCCTCGTTCTTCCCAATTCTTGTTATTTCAGCCTTTTAAATGAATGGGTGTATAGTGATGTTTCACCATAGTTTTAAATTGTATAGTCAAGACTACTTATGAGGCTGAGTGGTTTTTCAACTGTTTACTGGCCCTTTGGGAATAATCTTTTATGACATGCTTGTCCACGTCTTTCTAAGATTTTGGTTTTCTTGTGTAGTTTTTCAAATTTATTGGCATAAAGAAGTTCATAGTATTTTCTTGCCAATTTTTCTTAGTGTTTGTGTAATCTAATAATATATCCTTTAAAAATATTTGCTATTTACTGTTATTCCTTCTTTTTCTTCTCTTGAACAATCTAACTAGAGGTTTCTTAGTTTTACTGACTTTATCAAAGAGCCAGCCAGTGTTCGGTTTTGCTAATCTCCTACATACTATATGTTTCTTTTCTCTTTTATTAGTTTCTGTTCTGTTTGCTTAATTTTGTTCTAATTTTGTTAATTTCTGTTCTGTTGGCTTCCTTTCTCCTTTCTTTGGATTTATTCTGCATTCTTTTCCTAACTTTTTGAGATAAATAGTTGATTTTTAAAAATATTTCTTCCTTTCTAACATATGCATTGAAGATTGTGTCTCCCTCCTAAATACTGCTTTAGCTGCATTCCACAAATGTTGGTATGTAGCATTTTTGGTATATTTCAGTTAAAATATTTGCTTTCATTCATGGGTTATTAAGATAAATAAATTTTCAAACATATGGGCACTTTTTAGTTTTTTTTAATAATTGATTTCTGACTTAATCGCATTGAAGTTAGAGCAATACTCTAATTTCAGTCTATTGAAATTTATTAAGGCTTGCTTCATAGTCCAGTACAAAACTTTTTGGTAGATGTTCTGTATGTGTTTGGAAAGAATAGGTATTTTGCAATTCTTAGGTGCAGTATTCAGTTATATGTCTGTTAGGTTAAATTTATTAGCTATCTTGTTCAAATCTTTTCTATCTTTTTAAATTTTTGTCTGTTTGTCCTAGAAGTTACTAAGAGAAGTGTTTCTAAATCTCCTTTAAGGCTACTATGAATTTGTTTATTCTTGTGTAGTTCTGTAGTTTTTGTTTTATATATTTTGAAGCCATATTATTAGGTGCATGCAAATTTAAAATTATTGTGCCATTTTATGAAATTGACCTTTTTCTCATTGTAAAGTGACCTTTATTTTCTAGTAATGTTTTTGTCTTAAGATCTGTTTCATCCCAGCTTAATATAATCATACCTGCTTGCTTCCTGATACATCTTCTCTCATTCTTTTCCTTTCAACATCTCTCTGTCCTTATGTTTAGATCTGTGTCAAGTAAATATCATATAGTACTTAAAAAAATCTAATTTGACTTTTCCCTGGAACATGTACTCCATTTACATTTACTGTAATTGTTAGTATATTTAGATTCATTCCACCATCTTCTTTCAAGCTTTGTCGTACATATTTTCTCTTTTCCTACTTCTACTTTCTTATCTTTCTTTTCTGTTGGCTAACTTTTTTCTGCATTTTTTTTTCTCTATGTAAGGTTGGTAGCAAAAGCTGAACTTAAAAAGAAATGATCTTTTCTTTAAGTAAAATACAGGCCATAGCCTACTCAACTCCATTTAGTCCTCTCATGATATATATGTAACTTTTACCTGATACATATATATATTTTTTGATATTTTAAAGTCTGTCTTGTTTCTCTCTCTTTTTAACTCCCTTTTGTTATGAAATGATAAAAGAATACTCATTATTACTACTATAATATGTTCATTTGCCTTTGCCCCCATATTTACTACTTTTCTTGCTTTTCTTTCTTTCTTACTTCTCAGTCCTTCCATCTGGGTTCACTTATTTCTGACTGACATTCATCCTTCACAGTTTTCCTTAGCTTTGGGTGAACTGGTGGCAAACTCTGTCTGATAAAGTCATTGTTTCTTTTTGTTTTTCCCCAAATATTTATTTATTTTATTTGGCTGCGTCGGGTCTTAGTTGCGGCATACGGGACCTTTTAGTTGCAGCATGCAGGACCTAGTTCCCTGACCCTGGATTGAAACCCAGGCCCCCTATATTGGGAGCACGGAGTCTTAACCACTGGACCACCAGGGAAGTCCCAAAGTCATTGTTTCTTGAGGTAGATTTTTTTTTTTTCTGAGTGTTGAATTCTAGGTTGGCAGTTAACTTTTGTTGTTGTTTAGTACTGTGAAGATACTATTTCATTATCTTATGTTCTCGGTTGTTGCTATTGAGAAGTTCACTGATAATCGGTTTTTCCTGTGAAGATAATGTGTCTCTCTGTTCCTTGTTTCCTCCTAAGACTTTTTCTGGGGTGGAGGGGGGAGGGCCTTTGGTTTCTATAGACTCACTGTGTCATGACTAAATATGAACTTCTTTTTGTATATTCTGCTGAGGATTCTGTGTACTTTTTGAATCTGTGGATTGTCCCTTTTTCTTCAACGTTGCAAAATTCTCAACCCTCATCTCTGCTTATCTTCTCTCTCCCCTGCTCCGTCTCCTTTTAGCAGCTCAGATCCCGTGTATATTAAACTTTCTCACTGTATTTTCTATACTTCTTACTGTCTTTCTGTATATTTCACCCTTTCTCTCTCAGTTATATTGTGGTTAATTTTGCTCTGTTTCTGTCTTCTGTGTTCAGTCTGGTGCCAAATACATCCACAATGTTTTAAATTTTGGTTGTTTTTCACGTGTAGAAGTTATGTTGTCACTAGAAATTCTGCTTGTCTGTTTTATTCAATCTACTGTATTGCTTTTTATAATTTCCTCTTCCGTATAGTTATTTCCCAGTTTGTGCTTTGTTTATTCACATTTGTTAGATGTAGTTATTTTACAGTGTCTCATAATTTCAGTGTCAGAAGACTGTGATGTGGTGTCTGTTATATCTTGCTCATACCCACTTCGTCTTGTTTTCTTGCACACCTTGTTAACGTTTACTGCGTGTTGGTCATGGGACTTGAAATCTGTTTGTGGGCATTTCCTCAAGCCTAGTGTGGATGTTCCCTCCTCCAAGAGGCTTCATGTTTGTTGGGGCCCTGCCAGCCAGGGCTACCTCAGACCACGGTCATTTGTACCCAGTGTGAAAATTCCTGAGACCGTAGGTCTGAGAGCATAACTTCTCAGGGCAGCCTTCTCAGCAGTTCCCAGGAGTGTGAATTTATGTGGAGGGGTTGGTGACTAGATCTGGTTTTCCTAACTCTGAGGGTATCATCCCCACACCTGCCCCAAAGTGCCCAGCTCCGTGTAGAAGACTCCCAAAACTCCACACGCTGGGCAGACGTGAGCTCAGACCCCTGTCTCTCTGGTCCCACTGGCCTCCATCGGAGCCTTGTGTTTGTGGTATTGGTAAATGCCTCCAGAGCGCTGTCAGTTCCATGCTCATATGTTCTACTCAACTCTCTAGTTAAGGCTTTCATTCAGAAATTGGTAGGAAGGCTCCCCCACTGCCTTTTCAGGTCTTAAATATTTTAAGGTTTTGTTTGTTGATATTTTATCTGGCAATTTTTCATTGTGAATTTTCAGTGAGAGAATTAATCCAAATAACCATACTCACTATTGCCAGAAAGCCTGTTTGTTATGGTCACTTTCTTAGCAATGATTTCTCAGTCTTCCATTGAGATACTACTTGCTTGAGTGTTGCTTATTAATTCTTTTCCTTAATGAGCAGTAACCCCATGGATAATTTGTTAAGATCCAGTATTTACAAATGTCTATACTTATATTTAATGAGACATTTAATTAGTTTACTTTCTAATCATGAAGTGCTACCATAATAATCATTGCAAGGACAGCCTGTGTTACTATAGGAAAGCTATCATTGTAACTCATGGACTTCCTAAAAAATATTTTTTTAATGCTGTAACTCATGGGAAACCCTCTAATTACCTCTTGTTGAGCATGACTGGAATACGTGAAATTGAAGATCCAGCACCGCAAAGGGTATCACATTGTTGGAAATGTTAGCACAAACTGTATTCAAGGGTACTGGTCAGTACTTTGTTATATGGAAGTGGTTACATGCACTTAATTCTTGCCGAGCACAGATAGTTAACTCGCATTCTTTCCCATAGTTGAGATCATTTAGTGCCTCATAGTTGGAAATTATCAGTGTGGCTTGCAGAGCAGTTAGAAATACCATAATGATTTGGTTTGTACAGAGAATTTGTTCCCATTCATGGTGGTTTCAAAAAAAATGTTATTAATAGCAAAGGGGAAAATAAAGATGATTCTTTATTAGAAATTTCTAACAGTAATATACATAAGTTGCCTAAAATATAATCTGTTTAAACTTTAAAAACCATAAAATCTTAAGCCATGGCTTTAAGCTAAGCCATAATACCTTCTTTAATGAAAAGCCTGTCCTTTTGTAAGTTTTTAAACTGAAGGCTGGAGGCGAATAAACATTGAGTAGTTTAACTTGAATGAAACTAAAGTTTTGAGTTAGTACCAAGAGTTGGTGAGGATGTAGAGCAAATGGAACTCTCAGAAACTTCTAGTGGGAATGTAAGTTGGTACAATTCCTTTGGAAACCTGTTTGGTAGTAGCTACTGAAAGTAAACATAAATACATTATGACTCAGCAATTTCACCTATAAATATACATTCAATAGAAATGCAAGCGTATGTTCGTTCACCCATATACACATAGAGGATGCTCATAGCCCCAAATGGGAAACTATCCAAATGCCAATCAACAATCTAATGGGTAAGTAAACTATGATTTGGTCATGCAATAGAATACTGTGCAGCAAGGAAAATGAACGATCTGTAGTTACACTTAAGAACATGGATAAATCTCACAAAGTTAATCTGTGACAAAGATAACAAATATGAAATAACATGATCGATTTGCATTAAGTTTAAAAACAGAGAAAACTAATCAGTTACAAGTCAGGTTAGTGGATACCCTTGGGGCAATTAAGGGTTTGCAAGGGGGCTTTGTCCAAAATGTCCTGGAAGTGCCTTTTTTTTTTTTTTTTAATCTGGGTGCTGGTAATATGAGTGTGTTCATATTGTGAAAGTTAACTAAGTTATATACTTAGGATTAGTACATCTTTGTGTTATATTAAAAAGTTTACATAGATATGGAAAATTTTTTCTAATAAAATGTTTAGAGCTTAATGTAAGCCTATTTTTTTAAGCCTATTTTTTAAATGAAGTTAACTGATATGAATTAGCATATCTATGTATCATTGACATGGACTTGTATTCTGTATTAGTTTCCTGTAGCTGCTATAACAAATTACCACAAATTTAGTGGCTTAAAAAAACACAGATTTATTATTTTAGAATTCTGTAGGTCAGAAGTACAGAATGGGTCTTTGGGGCTACAAGCAAGATGTCAGCCTACCTGTGTTCCTTTTAGAGGATCTAAGGAGAAAATCTGGTTGTTTGTTTGTTTGTTTGTTTGGCTTTTCCAGCTTCTAAGAGCTGCCTGCATTCCTTGGCTGTGACCCCTTCCTCCATCTTCGAAGCTGGCAGTGTAGTACCTTCAAATCTCTCTCTCCCCTCTCTCTCTCTCACCTCTGCTTTTGTTGTCACATCTTCTTCTCTGACTCTGGCCCTCTTGTCAGGGACCTTTGATTTTACATTGGGCCCACCTGTATAATCCAGGATAAACACCTCAAGTTCCTTAACTTAATCACATCTACAAAATCCCTTTTGCTGTGTAAGGTAACAAATGAACAGGTTTCAGGGATAAGGGTGTGGACATCTTTCTGTCTACCATCATTCTGTCTACCACAAATTCCTATTTTTTTCGATGGCTTCATTACTATAATTATTTTGGTGCTCTAATTATATCAGATTTGGCCTTTCAAGTTGGCTCCTCTGTCCTTGTGACATACCCTCTCATTTTTTGAGTGAGTTTTTACTTTGTGTCACAGCAAGGTATTCTTGCCTCAGCTTGTAACTAACCTGACCTGGCTCTAGAATCAGTCATTTCTTTGAGGAGCCCTGGTTCCCTTTCGTGGGAAATGGCTTTAGAGACCACAATCAGGGCGCTAAATGTCTCCTGTCTCCTGGGATGTCTTAGCTTCTAGACCCTTCCAAGAAACAGAGCTAGGAAATATATACATGTAAGTACACGTATGAACACACAGAGGACACACTTGTATGCATACTTACATATACACGTACACACACATAAACATATTTTGAAATCATGAGTTCACACCAGTGTCTTCAAATCCAGTTCATCCCCACATGGTTCTTTCTTGCCTTGCCCCATTCCATATTTTTGTGTCCTTCCTTTGTAAAAATTCTGGCTTCTAGCAACATCAGCACATTTCCTCATTTGCTTAATGTTATAATATGTCTGAAATTGTTGCAGAATTGCTTTACCCAGACCAGTACGAAAACAAACCTCATGAAATCAGGATTTGTTTGCAGGATTTCCTCCTCCCCCCACCTCCCAGATGTCACCCAAGCAAGGCTGGGGTGTACAGTCAATACTTGGATTAGTGCCCCGTCTTCCCTTTTAGTGTGGTCATATTGAATAATATTCATTTGAAATATAGTTGATTTATTTTCAATTTGCTTTCAATTTTAGGTTTTCTTTTCTTCCCTTCTTATGCTTTTTGATTTGATCTGATTTTTTTATTTTATGTATTTATTTATTTTTGCGGTACGCGGGCCTCTCACTGTTGTGGCCTCTCCTGTTGCGGAGCACAGGCTCCGGACGCACAGGCTCAGCGGCCATGGCTCACGGGCCCTGCCACTCTGTGGCATGCGGGATCTTCCCGGACCGGGGCACAAACCCGTGTCCCCTGCATCGGCAGGTGGACTCTCAACCACCGCGCCACCAGGGAAGCGCATTGATTTTATTTTTTGAATATGTAGAAGGTTAGCATGCTTCCAAAAGTAAAAACTGTAAAAACAGACATATTCAGAGCAGCATCACTCCCTTCCCCTCTCCCCCCCGGGTATATAGCCTGTTCACTTCATCACCATTCCATCATACCCTCCCTACTCTTATAGGTAACCAGTCTCGTTTTCTGGCTTGTTCTTTCAGTGTTTCTTTTTGTAGAGATAACGTTTTCTTATTTCCCCTTTCTTCCTTATACAAGAAGTAACATACTATATTTTCTCTTTTGCACTTTGCTTTTTCATTTAGTATGGATACTGGAAATTATTCCATCTCTTTCTTCATAAGAGCAGTGTAGCACTCCGTCATGTTTGTGTATATCATAGGTTGTTCAACCCGTCTCTGATGTGTGGACATTTGGGTAGTTTCTAATCTTTTCAATCACAAACAAATAACCTTGTGCATGTGCAGTTTCCTTCTGTTGGAGGTGTCTCTTCAGTGCAAATTCCTGGACTGTGGGATCAAAGGGTAAATGCGTATGTAGTTTTGCTAGATACTTCCCGAGTCCCTTCCACATGGGTTTACTATTTTGCTTTCCCACCAGCAGTGATCAGAGGGCCTGTTTCTCCCCAGTCTTGCCAGTAGTGTATTGTCAGACTTTTGAAATTTTGCCAACCTGATGTGGCCTCGGGAATTCCTTAACATCTTTTTAAGCACTTAATATTGTAAAGAAGATTTAAACAGTGTTGTGTCTAGTTTTTATAGTTAGTTGTTCCCCTCAAAGGGGCCTTCTGAATCATCTGCTCTGCCGTTAGCAGTGGTAGAGGTCATGTTCTAGGCACGTTTTTCCTGGACACCTGACAGTACCTTGTGTGGGGTAAGGAGACTTGCAGTTGGTGTGAACATGTTAATTGTTGTGCTGTCAGATGTACCAGATTTTTTTAAGGTCTACTGAAATGAAGGAACTGCTGATTAATTTTCAAAGGTAGAATAGGAATTTTAGTTGAGTGCTTAGAATGGTAAACTTCCATTTTCAAATTATTTACTTCCATCAGTAAAATTTTTTTTAAAGTAAGAAAAAACACCCTCTACAAAAATAAGAGTATAAAGCATACTTTCATTATAAATGATTAAGGGTTAGAAATACACTTTCCATAGGTTATAAGATTGTTGCTTTATTCTTTGTGAAATAAGAAAATTTAAATGTGGGTACGTGGTTACTTACAGTTTAAAGCTGCTGAACTTCAGTATCTCATGTTCAACCTTTCTTAAAATGGAAAAGAAGTTTTTAAAATTATAAACAAATCTTCATCTTGGGCATCAGTGGCTTTACTTAAGAACAAATGAAATATGGTTTAGCGTGAGTGTAATTTACATGTTTCAGTGCATTTGTGATTGTTTAGCTTGAAGGTCTTAGAGCTGTCTTTAGCATCCCTACCTCACAGACATTCATTTCTTCTGAGCCGTATTGTTGAGGACCATTAGTAGTAATTAATGTGCATATGCAGACACATGTTTTTTGAATGAGGGACCCAGTTTTTGAGCACAGAAATTAAAAAGTCCCTAGACTTGGGAATCTGCATTTTCAAAAAGAGTTCAGAATGACTCTGTTTTTATGACATGTCGTGAAATGGCCTTTAGCACATATGAATATCTTTATTTAAGAAAGCAATACCACTAGCATTAAATATTAAAATTCCTTGGATTGCTCCATATAGGTGTATTACCTCTGCAACTAAAAAAAGTAATGAATGGTGGAATTTTATGATAGAGAAAAGTCATTAATGCAGGGACATTGCATAGAGTTACAGTGGTATTTATTTAAATGGTGTACATGTTGTTTATAAGTTCTGTGGAAGATTCTAGAAGGGGAAGGCACTGATGAACAAATCATCTAACTCCACAGCAGCAAAAGGGCTCTCAGCCTATTGTCTCAGATGTTCCAGTCTCTTCTTTTTAACAAGGAGACCTAGTACCAGTGAGCAAACCATGCCAGTTCGAAGGGTTAGAAGAGTTTCTCTGTCATAAGCTGTATCAGATTTTTGTCATCCTAGATTCCTCACTGTGACTTGGAAGTGATTTGGTAAAGAGAGTTTTTAGGTTTTTGTCCTTTTTTCTTCTTCATTGTTATCTATTTTATTGCCATTTGGCATTGGGTTGTCATTAAAGCATACCATTTTCCTTGAAGAAACAGTGTGTGTGGGGGGTGAAGCGTAAGGTGGGACGAACTGAGAGAGTGGCATGGACATATATACCCTACCAAATGTAAAATAGCACAGGGAGATCAGCTCGGTGCTTTGTGACCACCTTAGAGGGGTGGGATAGGGAAGGTGGGAGGGAGATGCAAGAGGGAGGGGAAATGGGGATGTATGTATACATATAGCTGATACACTTTGTTATACAGCAGAAACTTAACACAACATTGTAAAGCAATTATACTCCAATAAAGATGAAAAAAAAAGATACACGCAAAAAAAAAAGCATACCATTTTCATGTGACTTCTCAAAATGCAGATTGAGGTTCATCATGGGTCAGACCGCACTCCCCAAGTGATATTTTTGAATCACACATTCTGCAACATGATTAATCGATAATCATTCTTCTTATTTTTTTTGAAGATGTTGGGGGTAGGAGTTTATTAATTAATTAATTTATTTTTGCTGTGTTGGGTCTTCGTTTCTGTGCGAGGGCTTTCTCTAGTTGTGGCAAGCGGGGGCTACTCTTCATCGCGGTACACGGGCCTCTCACTATCGCGGCCTCTCTTGTTGCGGAGCACAGGCTCCAGATGCGCAGGCTCAGTAGTTGTGGCTCACGGGCCTAGTCGCTTCTCAGGATGCGGGATCCTTCTGGACCAGGGCTCGAACCCGTGTCCCCTGCATTAGCATGCAGACTCCCAACCACTGTACCACCAGGGAAGCCCGATAATCATTCTTTGTATTGGTATTGAAACTGCACAACCTCAGGTGAGATTCAAACACAGCCAAAACTCAGACTGGAGCTCAGACCCACTGTCTTTTAATTGAAGTCGCACACCGGAAGCTCAGGTTCTTTATGTCTCAGTGCAGAAGGAATTCAGTGAGAGGCGAAGTGATAGGTAAGAAGTAGATTTATTGAGAGAGGTACACACTCCACAGACAGAAAGCAGTCCTTCTCAAAAGACGAGAGCAGCCCCAAAATACAGGGTGGTTACTTTTTATGGGCATGGTAATTTCATCGGCTGATCAGTAGGAGGATTATGCCAGCTATTTTGGGGAAGGGGCAGGGATTTCCAGGAATTGGGCCACCGCCCACTTTTGGGCTTTTTATGGGTGGCCTCGGAACTGTCTTGGCACCTGTGGGCGTGTCATTTAATATATGCTAATGAGGGAGGGCTTAAGGTGTGCCCTGATTGCCATGGGGGGACTGGAGTCAAGCTAATGAGAAACAGAGCATCCTATGTGGTTTGGATAGGAGAGCATATTTAGGTTTCTCTGGTTGGTCTTGAGTCAAAGGGACACAGTACAAAAAAGAGTGAGGCTGGCAGTTATCGACCAAGTCCTCACCATTCTGAGTTTATGGCTGCAGCTGTTACAATGTGGCTTCCATGCTGTTTCCTGCACAGGTTGCGGCTGGAGTTCTTTTGTCATAAATAGTCTGACCACTGTTCATTTGTATATTCAGACTCTTGGAAGCAAACATTAGGAGAAGGTGAAAAGCAGATAAAATACTAGAGTCAGTGAGGTAAAAACTCAAGCATTGGCAATGAACCATGGAAAGTAAATAAGCCCTTGCACATTCCTATAAATCTTGGAGAGGACACTAGATTTCTTAGAGCGTGCAGGGCTAAGGGTTTTCCTTTTAAAGCTCAAAGTTTGGGGTGATGGCAGCTGACAACTAGGATACAAAATCAAATGAGGTTTTTTTTTTTTTTTTGAGAAATTAGCATTCTATAGGACAAGCACTTTTTATGTTTCAAAGTTTTTTTTTTTTACATCCTATTCATATTAATAGGATAAATTAGTATGAATAGAGGTATAGCAGTGATATAAATATGGACACAGAAAACACTTAAGTATTTTGTTTACTCATATATTCATAATAAGTGCCTTTTGCAAACCACCTGTTTAAATGAAGCACTGAGAATACACTGGGGTGCTAGAATCAGGCCCTGCTCTGAATCGGTTCAGTGTTGGTTGAGAGGAAGGGACCCATATGGAAAGCAAAGATTGGACCGCCGTAGTTGATTGGACTGTGTTGGTGGTACGCATGGGGCATGCCGCGAGCCCTACTCAGTCTAACAGGGTCTGGAGATGATTTTTTAGAGGAGGCAATTCTTGAGCTAAATTTTGAAGGCACGTAGGAATCAACTCCTGATGGGCTCCTGTGGGAGGAGTGGGTGTTATAGGCAGAAAAAAATCATGTATACAAAGGGAGAGGAGTGTGAAACGATTTCATAAGTCATTTTATGGTTTCTCCGAGTATTATTTTGAGAAACCTAGTGTAATTTACTTGAAACTACTTAACCTTTCACAAGAGGTGTGAAATTATATGCATGAGTTAGTTTTTTTTTTTTTTTAACTGAAGTAGAATTGATTTACAATTTTGTGTTAGTTTCTAGTGTATGGCAAAGTGATTCAGATATATATATATATATACACATACACACATACATACACATATATACTTTTTCAGATCCTTTTATAGTTTATTACAAGATATTGAATATAGTTCCCTGTGCTATATAGTAGGTCCTTGTTGTTTATCTGTTTTATATATAGGAGTTTGTGTATCTGCTGATCCCAAACTCCTAATTTATCCCTCCCCACCCTTTCCCCTTTGGTAACCTTACGTTTGTTTTCTGTGTCTGTGAGTCTGTTTGCGTGAGTTACTTTTAATCTCTGTCCTAGGAGAGGTCAGTTTATATGTGAAGTACACTTTCAGGAATACATCCTCCAGGGGTGATTAGTTAGCATTTGAAAAACTCTGATCAGAAGTTCACACTTGTGAGTTGTCTTTATATTGATGATACTTTTGTGAGAAAGATTTTTTTCTTCGGTGAAATTAGTCCTTTTTGCAAGAGATGTGGATTAGCTAGAAATATTGTACAGGTGGCCCACCCTTGGAAGGGTTCAAGAAACCACTGAGCCCAGCCGAGTGGTGTTCTTGGCATTGGATTCATTTGTTCCTGTGTTTTGTATGCTGGAAGCCTTGGGCAGTCTGCCGAGGTTTGCGGACTCCTTCTAAGAATGGTGTTTTTAAATGCATAAAGCAAATTAAATAAAATGCACAGGGTTATATAGGAAACGATTTGTACTGAAATACAGTTGTCAGGATATTTTTTAAAAAAAATTTGCCCTGCTCCTGGGCCCAAGTAACCATCGTTACTGTGGTTGCAAGAGCCTTTTCCTGTGTTTGTTCTCCCCTGTGCCCCCAGATCACTTCGAGCACCCTTGGAGCTGCTCTTTTATTTTGCAGCAGTCCCCTTCTGTGAGCGAGTACCTGTGACCTCCAGAGATTTGGGGCCGGAGGCTGAGGCTAGAACTTTGCTTCATTTGTCATCTTGAGACAGTCTCTCAATTTAGAGTTCCTTTCTCATCTCTGACTGGAATCTTGCAAATTGTATGTCTAGATGATTGTTTTAATTCTCATGTGAATGTTTTCAAATTAAATTCAGAGTAAATTACTCTAAATATCTCAGAAAAAGAAGAAAGCAAGCCTAAGTCATCGCCTGGATCTCTAGGCCTTTAAATCTAACTTCTGGCAGCTCTTTAGTTTAAAGGCAGTGGCAGCAACAATAAAATACATCCCAACCTCTTCCAGGAAATAATGTTATAGTTACTTTATACATATGTGTATACATATTTGTAAATGGGCTCATTTCCTTTCTGGCCCTTAGTAGCTATTAAGTTCTGAGAGTGGTGGTGATAAAATCCCCTTACCTACATACTGTGAGCTCATCTAAATCATTTATTTTATGTTTGTGTGTATATGTATATGTATTATATACACACACAATTAATGTTTGTAAATGTTGGGATGTGTCAGTTATACAGACTTTTTTCCCTTGCTTTTTTTTTTTTTTTTTTTTTGCGGTACGTGGGCCTCTCACTGTTGTGGCCTCTCCCGTTGCGGAGCGCAGGCTCAGCGGCCATGGCTCACGGGCCCAGCCGCTCCACGGCATGTGGGATCTTCCCGGACCGGGGCACGAACCCCTGTCCCCTGCATCGGCAGGCGGACTCCCAACCACTGCGCCACCAGGGAAGCCCTCTCCTGCATTTTGTTGAGAGTAGATACCCTTCTGATTTGTATGGGAATTTATTGAAATGGTTTATTTTCTTTAACTTCCTTTGTTACATTTTCTTTACATTTTCTGCCTTAAATGCTACTCCAGGAACTAAAGATGTTTCTTTGCTCTCATCTCCGAAGTAACTAACATTTTAAATGTTTTATTTTCATGTTGTCTTTTTGGCTGGAATCATTGTATATGTAACTTTAAGTGAACATTTTGCCAAAAGATATTTGGTCTCCTTTTTCTTGTGAGGATTTAAAAAACAACAGTCTTTTCCTGAACACCATTTATTATTTCAGTCTCTGTAGTTATTGAATAGAGTATAAATAAAACTAATGAAATTGTTCTTCAGTTTTTATATCCTTTGCCTGGTTTGACTAGCTAAGCATGCAGATATTTTCAGTGTAATTTCATTTTTCAGTTCACGTCTTAATGGGTAGCTTTCGTTTGATAAAGTAGTCAACTGTCATTGCTCACCAAAAATATGAATTAAAGGTGAATAGTCAGATAATGTTCTAAACTTTCTTGTATTCTTCATTTACGTATTATAAAAAGCATTTTATCTTTCCATTACCACCCTCCTGTTACTTCTTCTCAAGGATCATTCTCAGTTGGAAGGATTAAATTTGTATCATCTTGGGATGCTATTATAATTGCCTTGAGTTATTCAGAGGAATACTTATTTAATTTAAAAATTAAATAATATTATAATTAAATAGATTTCTTCTTTTAAGACTTACGAAATACATTTTTAATACAGAAATTTACATTTAGTATGTATTTTAAGATTATAGGTGTTGTTTCAGGATACATAGTGTCATGCTGCCTGTATCATTTTGCAAGCTGATGTTTTCATTAAATAATGAAATATAAATGTAATGATTTATTCACTCTCTTTTCGCTCCTGAAATCAGATCTGCAGTGAGTGTTTTTAAATATGTCACGTAGAAGCTGAATTGCTGAGTTGTATGCTGTGTTCATGTTCAGCTTTGGTTGGTATTGTGAAATTGTTCTTCCAAGTTAAATACTGATTTACTGATTTTTTTTTTTTTGTGGTATGTGAGTACCCATTTCCCCCAGTCTTGGTATTATGTGATTTTCTAACTGGATTTGTGTAAATTGGTATCTGTTTTGTTCTGCCTTTCATTTCTCTGATTATTAGTGGAGTTGAGTAGTTTTGATATGGTTACTGGCTATTTAGGTAGTCTCCTTCGGGGGGCTCCCTGTTCATGTATTCTGCATATTCGTCCATTGTCAGGTATAGGGATTGCAGAGCTTTCTCCTAGCCAATGGCTTTTCTTCTCATTTTGTTTATGAGGACTCATCTTCTACGAGTATTTTTCATTTCAATGTCAAATTTATTAGTATTTAAAAAAAATTATTTATTTTGGGCTGCATTGGGTCTTCGTTACTGCACGCGGGCTTTCTCTCGTTGTGGCGAGCGGGGGCTACTCTTCACTGCGGCGCGCGGGCTTCTCATTGCGGTGGCTTCTCTTGTTGCGGAGCACGGACTCTAGGTGAGCAGGCTTCAGTAGTTGCGGCTCGCGGGTTCTAGAGCGCAGGCTCAGTAGTTGTGGTGCGCGGGCTTAGTTGCTCAGTGGCATGTGGGATCTTTTCGGACCAGGGCTCGAACCCGTGTCCCCTGCATTGGCAGGCAGATTCCCAACTGCTGCGCCACTAGGGAAGTCCCTGTTAGTATTTTCTTTTAGTTTGTACTTTTTAGGTATCATTTAAAAAGCCTTCTCCTACTCTAATAACACAAAGACCATTCTCTCATGTTTTCCTTTAAGAGCTTTTGTTTTAACTGTTAGATCTTTAAGCCTCCAGTAATTTTTTTTTTAACATTATGATATTTTTTTTTTTACCAAATAGACAACTAAATTGTACCTATCCCTTCAGTGAATAGTCTATATGTTTTTCCACTGTTGGTAGTACTCTATCTGCTACTTACTGCGTTCCCATATGTATCTGTTTCTAGGCTCTCTGTTCTGTGCCATGAATCTCTCTGTCCACCCCTTTGCTTGTGCCATCATGTTTATTTCCATCACAGTAAACTTGGAAACTTGAGAAGGTGAACCAAATATGCCTCATGCTTTTTGGAAAATTTTCCATTATTCCTGACCCTCTCCTTTCCAAATACATTGTAGAATCAGTATGAGGAGTTCATGCAAACCTCGTTAGAATATTTATTTTTATTGGAATTACAGATTAATTTGCACAGAGTTGACCTCTCTGAGGCTTCTCATCAATTACTATATTTTACCTTCATTTATTTTTTCTCTAACGTATAGATCTGAGTGTCTGACCTATGTCATTTTCCTTCTTTCTGAAAAACTTAACATTTCTTGCAAGGCAAGTCTACTGGCAAAACATTGCTTCAGTTATTGTGTGTGTGAGAAAGTCTTTATTTTTCCTTTTACTCTTGAGGGATAATTTCACTCAGAATTCTAGGGTGGTGTTTTTTTTCCCTCTCAGCACTTCAGATATTTCACTCCAGCATGATGTATCAGGTAAAATGAACTGAGATCACTGAGCCGTTAGTGTGAAGTTTTATGTTTATCTGGCTAAGAGCCAGGCTGTGTTTACTGTTTGCCGTAGCTGTAGGTTTCAGAGGCTAAAATTCCCCATAATGTCCTTACTTTGTCTCTCCTGTTGTCTTGGGTTTCCCTAATAGCTCCTTCTGAAATAAAGCCTGTGTCTTTATAATAAAGCAGCTCTCTGTTGTAATCCTGTTATTACACAGGAGCCCTATTGATGTGGTGAGGTGGGGGGAGGAGGGTTCCGTAGCCCCTCTGATTTGGTCTCATTCCTCTTCTGAGCATGTGCGCCTGGGCTGTGAACTTCACAAGTGCTTCTCACCTCACCCCCCTCCCCGTTGTCAGGTGCAGGTGCACGCAGGGCCTGAAGGAGGTTTTCTCTCTTCTGCTCAGACACCAGCAATTAGTCAGTTACCCTTTATGTTTTTGCTCCAGCTGCTGGCTCCGCTGGTGGTTTCTGCTCCTGTTAAGCCATGATTCTCTGTCTCTGCCTGTCTCTTCACTTCTGGGGGACAGCTGGTTTGCCCTGTGACTTGAAGTCTCTGGTATGTCTGAGAAGAGTTGCTGATTTTCAGTTTGTCTTTTCTCTTGTTGTGAGCATGGTTGTGACAGCTTTCAAGCTGTTTTTCAGAAGTCCATCGATGGCTGTCATACATATTTTATATATATATGTATATATATACGCACACATATATATATATTTCTATGAAAGTCATGATATCATAGACGCCTTAGAATTTTATTACTGTTGTAAATGGTATCTTTTTCTAATTATGTTGTTTGTTTGGTTGTTGTAGACATATTGGAAAACTACTGATTTTTGTCTCTTCATCTTCTGACAGCCTGGCTTTTTGGACCATGCCTAATTGTTGGTTTTCGAACTTATTGAGTTGGACATGTAGATAATTTCAGTGGGAATATTAATTCCCACTCCTCTCTTAATATGTTCTCTTAAACCTTCAAGATAGATGTTGAGCGTGTTGATAGCGGTTGATAGTGGGATGTATTTCTCTTCTTTGCATAGTTTTTGCTTTTGATGTACCTGGGAGTTTAGAGTTCTAAAAATTCCTTAGTGAAGCTTGATGTCTATGCTTTGAGTGATGTGATGTCACTTAATGGAAGAGGGTAAACAAAACATCCCTAGTTCTTAGGGTTGTGGTACAAATATCTAGATATAATGTTACAGTAAACTTATTTTGTGGAGTGGAGCTAGAACAGGGTAACACTGACGGACCCCTACCCATGTGTGGAGATCCTTACCCGTGTAGGGTATCCTTTCATTGGTTTGGACAGCAAGAGGGTGGTGTTGGGCCATGGACCGCTTTTCCTGCCCTTTTGTCAGTGTGGTGAGGAGAGCAAATACACATCTTAGGATCAGGAATCAGTTCAGCTATAAACAACAGGAATTTTGTTTATTGTCACCAAAAGAGTTCACCAAATGAGATAGTAGTTTTCAGAATTACACTGTGGAAATGATTTGTCCTTTCTTCATCATCCATTTTCATTTGGGGGGTAAATTTGTTATTTTGGAGTAGGTTGCAAACCATGTTTGATTGCGCTCTGTCTGATACAACTAGAAAATCGTAGAGGTGGTTTGTGTAATGGGTTTAGATCTCTGGAATCTATTTCTAAAAATCACCAAGATTAACTTGTCATAGCGCTTTGATGTATTTGCAAAAGCATGAGGATTATGTATCTCCTTTTCCTCCAACGTTTGAATTGTTGTTTACTTTAAACTTGACTAATTATCACCACCTTACATATCTTTGACGGTTCAATGTCAACCCATGCCAACCAGAGTTTGTATTATATACTAAAGATCCTTTCGTAAACTCTGAAGGTTTTGATAAACTACTGTCTTGATGACCATAATGTCATTTTGACCTGAGGACTTTTTCAGATTTAAATGAGCTTGGTGGTTTATTAAATGTCATGCAGAGTTTAAATCCTGGGTAAATTTAGCTGTTGCTTTTTTTTCACTCCTTTGACTAATGATTCTGTCAGTGGAAAAGGCATGAGTAGTGGTTGATATTGTAATAGGGGTGGAGCGGGTGCGAGTGACAGCGTGTGACCCTTAGTGGGGTGGTTAGATGTCCTGCTCCCCCAACAGTCAGCCTCACAGTGGTCTGCGTGTAGCAGAGAGTGTGGTGAGAGACGGATCGTGGCTGGCTTCTCCTTGGGGCCCTCCAGGCCCTCTGGCCTTGGGCCGGCGGGTGAGCTGGGGGCCTTGGGGGTAGGCTGCGGACTGTGTCCTGCAGGGCTCCAGAGCCCTCACCAGGCCGCCCACGGTCCAGGCTCGGCCTCGAGGCAGCGGCAAACCTCTACCCCATCCCTGCCTCCACGACCTAATGGCGGTGGCGGTGGTCTCCGTGGGTCGCAGTGCGTGGGACCCGGCCCCTGATTTGGGCAGCCTGAGGGCTGGCTGGGTCCTGGGCGCCTGGCTCCCTCAGGGATGACGGCTGGGCGGGGTCTGGGGACCTGGCACTGAGGGCGCCGCCAGCTGAGATCTGCCTCCTCAGCCGGGCTGGGCACTGGCGGGAGGACCCGGGCTGGGTGCTGGACCGGCACTCCTGGGCAGGGTGACCGGCCCGTGCAGGGACCCCTCCTCTTAACGAGGCCTGGACCTCGGTGGGCGAAAGTTGAGCCTTGAGATCTTGCCCCTTCTTGTCAGAACAGAGACTAACATTTGTTTGGTGGACGTTTACAGGAACATCATGACCTGACCTCAGTAACAAAGGATCTGACACCAAGAAGCTTCCAACAACTAACCCTGCCCCTCCCTCGCCTTTCCTGTAAAAGGGCTTTGCTCAAAGCTTTCGGGAAGTTCAGGGTTTTTAAGGCAAGAGCCACCCGTCTCCTTGCAGGGCCCTGCAATAAACCTTTGTCCGCTCCAAACTCCGACGTTTCGGTATTGTTTGGCCTCACTGTGTGTCAGGCACATGGACTTGAGTTCGCTAACAATATCAGTTTTTTGTTTGTAGGGATTTGAACCAAGTCTTTTACGTCTTTCCTTTTAGGTGGTTGATTATATCCTGCCACCCTTGGTCTCCTTGGTTCAAAGCGGGAATGGTAAGTGTGACCACATCAGTGAGAATTCCATCAGTTACACATTCTGTTTTCATTCTATCTCCATGTGGTCACGTTCTTGGCATTTTTTTTTCTTTCAAGTGGAGTGGAGACTCTTCAGCTTGCGGCTGCTCTCAGAAACCACATCTCTGCTCGTGAACCAGGAGGTTGGTGATGGCAAGAAGGAGGCGAATGTCGATTCTGACAGCAGTCTTCTGGCTCTCATTAGAGATGTCTTACTTCCCCAGTAAGTCCCATGCACTGCACTCAGGCAGAGAACTGTAGGGTGCCCAGGATGCTTCTGGCAGACGAGGTCCAATGATGGGCTCGGGGTCGCAGGGACCTTATATTTTTGTCCGGGGGCTTATGCACTCGCTGTAAGAGGTCTAGAAAGAGAGGCAGTAACTACTATGCTGCACAGGATGCAGGAGAATCTCAGTCCATCTTCAAAAACATCCATTTAGAACTTTATCTGTTTTCTACAGGGGACATGACTGGAGTTTTGCAGATTTAAAAATGTTTGTGGCCAGAGGGATAAGGTTTATTATTCAAGGTCCACATGACAAGACTCCTGAACATAAAATTGGGACTTTTCCTGGACCTACTCAGAAATAATAGAGATGGAAAGAAATCTTCCTTTCCTCCCCTCCAAACTCTTGGAATGGAAATTAAGTTGAGTTAAAAACAGAATTTTTTTGCGGGGGAGGGATGCTGGCAGAACAGTTAATGAGTATTAATGAACAGAAGGGGAGTATTTTTTTCCTTTTACTCCATTGCTCACACAGCACACACAATAGGATGACTGCTAAGAGCACCCAATGCAAATATGTTAAGCTCTAAAATGGCACCTTATAATTCAGACAACACTGTAAATTTTATCAAAGAAAAAAGTTGAAGTTAAAAAAATTGAAGCTTAAAAAAAGTGCATGCCACATATCACTATTAAATAAATTTTTTACAAAATTAAACAAATGTTGGAAAGCGCGTCAGGCATTAAAGCGCGTGCCTGATTCTGCTTCCTCAGGGCCTGGCCTGCAGTCTGAGTCAGTTCAGCAAGTTTTCAAGGATGGCAGCTCCACCAGATGCTCCCCGATATTTGTTAAACTTCTCAAGATCTGTTCTTATTAAAAATCCTTTTTTTTTTTGCGCAATATAGAAACCAGACCTAATTATATTCCGAAGAGCTCAACCACTCCTTGTTGGCTTAGGAAGGTATATTTTATGAAGTGTGTAGCCAGCGTGTGACAACCCTTCTCCCTGCTGAGGGAGCCTGTCTTGACTGACGGGAGCTTGACCTGTGACGGCTTGATTCACAAGCTAGCCCCTTGGTTCTTTTTGCTTCCCGTGCTTCTGCAGTTGGCTTCAGGGAGACTCCTGGTAATACGTACAGTAAGAATACTTTTGATACTCAGAGTAAGAAAATGATTATCTAAATGAAAAACAATTAAACTTTGTCATGTGGAGCTTTCTCAGTGATAAACTATCAATGAATATATTTTTGGTTGCATTTGTTATATATGCGTGTGTGCATGTGTGGTTTGTACTTAATGTGGGTAGATATAAGATTCCAATCTTGTTTCATGGGATTAATTAATGCTATCAGTGCCATCTTATCTGCTACCCGACGACTTGTACTGAAGCATTTTTCAGGACCTGAGATGTCCCCCAAGAGGGACAGGATTTCCTCCAGCAAGACTTCTCAGTTTAACAATAGTTTGTTAGCACCGATGCACATTTGAAATAAAATCTCATCGTTTCTAAAGTCTGCCCACTTATGGAACAGTCTGTAGTATAAAAAGTATTGAATCTATAATTTTAGTGCTCCTGTTTTATTCATTTGAGCTATCATAAATAATATGTATTTCCTTTAATGGGCATCTTTACCTTTTCCAGAGATGAGGAATTAAAGAGGAAAACACAAATGTAAACCACATGGCAACTCAAGAACAAATGTAATGTAGATGAGCTCAGGTTTTGATTAAGCAATTTGAAATGCACTTTGGATAATGTTATGGGATTTATTGGGATGTGGTGTGGAATGTTTTCAAACCTTGTGTACTGATTCTGATGTGAAGTGCAGGTCTTGGCTCTGCATTTAATTCTTTAAGCCTCAGTTTCCTCATCTATAAAATGAGGATAATAGTACCTAATTTAGAAGATTCAGAAATGAGAATTACGTGGGATACTTCTTGTAAAGCACTTAGTACAGTGTGTGGGACATAGTACGTTCTTTTTTTTAGTGTTTATTTTATTTATCTTTGGATGCATTGGGTCTTAGTTGCAGCATGCGAGGTCTTCGTTGAGGCATGCGGGCTTCTCTATAGTTGTGGCGTGTGGGTTGTTTTTTCTCTTCTCTAGTTGTGGCGTGCGGGCTCCAGGGCGCGTGGGCTCTCTAGTTGAGGAGCGCAAGCTTAGTAGTTGTGTCACGTGGGCTTAGTTGCTCCGCAGCACGTGGGATCTTAGTTCCCTGACCAGGGATCGAACCCACATGCCCTGCATTGTAAGGCAGATTCTTTACCACTAGACCACCAGGGATATCCCCCATAGTACGTTCTTGACAAATATGTAGCACCACTACTGTTATTATTAGGACCATTGTAATCCCTCCTATTAAACTTTAAAATGAAGATTGTAATGGTACAGTGATAGTAATACTACATACTTCATAGAAGTGGCCATTAAATAGATGCTGATGATTGTGCCCACCTGGCATATATAGTAAGGGCTCAATAAATATTATGTAAAAAAATTAAAAAAAATGAAATACAAATGATGAATTCATTTAACTTTGATACTGGAAAACTAGAAACCTTGACAAGGAATTTGGTCTTTGAAGATAGCTCTTGGTAATTAATAAGTTTAGAAATGCTCATAATGGAAAATTCATGTTCTTCAATGAGTATGTGCATATAATGGCTTAAGAATAATGAAGTTTCTAGAGCTTATAAGAGCTATATAAAACCTACTTCAATGTGCAAATAGACATATTAACGTCGATCCTTTTAATTTTGTTAAAGTTTTAATCCTTCTTTGACCTTAAAAAATACTTTGGGTAAAGCCAAGGTGACAATCTTTTCAATCTTTTCACCTGTAAGTGTTGTATTAGTTAAGACGATTTCTTTTTTTTAATAAATTTATTTATTTTATTTATTTATTTTTGGCTGAGTTGGGTCTTCATTGCTGCATGTGGCTTTCTCTAGTTGCGGCGAGCGGGGGCTTCTCTTTGTTGCGGTGTGCAGGCTTCTCATTGCGGTGGCTTCTCTTCTTGCGGAGCACGGGCTCTAGGTGCACGGGCTTCAGTAGTTGCAGCACGCAGGCTCAGTAGTTGTGGCTCATGAGCTCTAGAGTGCAGGCTCAGTAGTTGTGGCACACGGGCTTAGTTGTTCCGCGGCATGTGGGATCTTCCCGGTCCAGGGCTCAAATCCGTGTCCCCTGCATCGGCAGGCGGATTCTCAACCACTGCACCACCAGGGAAGCCCCAGTTAAGACGATTTTATGTGCAAACAGTAATACTTAACTCAGACTAACTTGCAAAGTAATTATTTGCTCACATAATGAAGAAGTCAGAGACTTGTGCTGGTGTCAAATATAGCTGGATTCAGGGGTTTGAATTATGTCTACAGTACTGTGTGTATGTCTCTTTCTTACCATCTCTTCTCTGCCTACACCTATGTGGCTTTGTTCTCAAAGAGGCTTTTTCTACTTGGTGGTTAAGTGGCTCCTGGTTGATGATTCTAGCGAAAAGAGTGGATGTCTTTTCTAATGGCTGTTACAAAATTTTCAGGGAGCACAATAATTTAATCTTGTTAAATACCATGTAATACCTCTGTTCCAGGTGCTTTTCAGAGCTGCGGTGTGATATGAATGAAAATTCAGTTGTAAGAATAAATATCATATTAAAATAAGTATTAGTTATGGTTCTCAGAACAAATAGGATATATATATATATATATAGAGAGAGAGAGAGAGAGAGAGAGAGAGAGAGGGATTGAGATTAAGGTTTATTATAAGGAATTGGCTCACATGATTATGGAGGCCAAGAAGTCTTAAGATCTGCAGTGTGCAGGCTGGGACCCAGGAGAGCCAATGGTATAGTTCCAGTTTGAGTCTGAAGGCCTGAGAACAAGGAGAGCTGAGGGTATACTCACCAGTACCAGTCTGAAAGCTGACAGGCTGGAGACCCAAGAAGAGTTGATGTTTCCATTCAAGACCAAAGGCAGCAAAAGACCCATGTCCCAGCTCAAGGAAGTGGGGCAGAAGGAGTTCCTTCTTGCTTAGTCTTTTTGTTCTGTTTTGCTCTTCAGTGGATTAGATGAGGCCCACCCACAGTAGGGAGGGCAATCTGCTTTACTCAGTCTACTGACTCAAACGTTAATCTCATCCAGAAATACTCTCACTGACACACCCAGAATGTTTGATGACACACCAGTAATCAAACGTTGGTGGCCTGTAGCCCAGTCAAGTTGACGCGTCACCCCTTCTATCATAGATGACATGAGTGAATGGCTTACTATATAAATTGTGAATATCAAAGAACTGTTACCCCTTCTCACCATGCATGCTTTGCTTTCTAAAGAGATGAAGTTTAGTTACAAGCATTTGTTTAGTGCCTTTTGTATGTGGAGGGTTATGTAATAACCACATATAGAGAGATGGTATTTGAGTTAGACTTTGAAACCTGGGTATGATTGGATGGAAGAGGCGTGGCTACCCCAGGCAGGAATGGGGTAAGCAGAGGTGTGAAAGTGGCAGAGTGGTGGGCAGTAAGCAGACCAGCTTATTTCTAGCAGAAACCTGTATGTGAGAGTTCTGTGAAATAAGCTTGGGAGAAAATGTTTTCTCTCTTCATCAGCCCGTTCATTCACTGATACTAACTGTATCCATCTTATTTCATAGGCATATTTCTAATAATGGCTAAGATAGGCACAGCCTCTGCCTTTGTGGAATGGATTGTCTGGTAGAGCCAGGTATTTCATAAATTAATCATTTTTTTTAACCATGGAAGTTTGTAAGTCATAAATGTTTAAGTATAAATTAAATAAATATCAAAGCTACCGGCTTAAAACAACAGAAATGTGCTCTCTCACAGTTTAGGAGGCTGGAAGTCTGACATCAAGGTGTCAGCAGGGTTAGTTCTTTTTTGAGACTCCGAGGGTGGATCCACTCATCTCTCCCAGCTTCTGGTGGCTGCCGGGCATCCTGGGTTTATGGCAGCATCTCTCCCGTCTGTGTCTGTCTTCGCGTGGCCTTCTCCCCTGTGTGTCTGCCTCACATTCGCCTCTGCCTCTCTCTTGTAAGGACATCTGCCATTATATGTAGGGCCTGCCCTTAAATTCAGGGTGATCTTACCTCGAGATCCTTACCTACATCTGTAAATCGCCTCTGCCTCTCTCTTGTAAGGACATCTGTCATTATCTTTAGGGCCTACCCTTAAATTCAGGGTGATCTTACCTCGAGATCCTTACCTACTTCTGTAAAGACCCTTTTCCCAAATAAGGTCACATTCACAGGGGGTCAGCACTTGGACATATCTTTTGGGGGCCATCATTCATCCCAGTATACAGATGCAGGACCAAAGTCACTGTTTCTGTGCTGCCTCACGTTCTTTTAGGTGCCCGTAATTCTTTTCACGTGGCCCCTGCATCTTCACGTCAACAGTGGTTTGTCAAATCCCCTTCATGCTTGCCATTACTCTGACTTCCTCTTTGGCCACCAGCTTGAGAAAACCATATGCTTATTGAAGCTGGTAGTAGTGTTCATTGGTAATGTGGATCTTGTGATTAGAATGTATTTGTATTCAAATCTTGGCTCTGCCATTGACTTGGTGTGTGTGCCCTCCCTTCCTCCTTCCCCTTCCTGCTTTCCATTTCTCCTCCTTTCTTCCAGATAGTTGAAATGCCAGGAACGTAACTGCTATCTGTATGGTTAATGAGGAAAAGTTTTTTTCTGGGAAGAAAGATAAACCACATATACTCAGAAAATTGCCATGACTTTTTCCAGCAAAGAGATAAGATTTAATTTTAAAGGTTCATGCAGAAGAGAAGAGGCAATATTTAATGGAACTTAAGCCCAGAGTGACCTTATTAATTAAAAGCAGCATCTCTCAGAAGTTTTATATCAAAGTCATTATCAGTGAAATCTTAACATTGAAAGTAGTCCTCTGCTGACTGTTTGAACTTTTTCTTCTGACACTTGTTACATAAGGGGAGAGCATTGCTCTTTCAGTATTTAGCTATGAACAGGACTAGATCCTCCACTCAGGAAACACATCACTGCTCTTGGGGAAGAGGAAATTCTAATATTCCTACAAATGTAAATAATGTAATTTGAACTACCTTGTGTGATTGTTCACAGGAGGTTTAAAACCCTTTCTCTGCTCTCCTCTCCCTCCTTTCTCCCATTTATCATATAAATGATATATCAAGTGACTTCTGTGTGCCAGGAACTCAGAATACAGTGGTGAGAAAGACTGAATCCTTGCCCCTCGGTGTTCTTACAGTATATTGGGTGAGACAAAGCAGTAAATAAATATGTAAGGCGATTTCAGTTAATTGTGTGTGCTCTGAAGAAAATACAGAAAATGGTGTAAGTAGGTAGAGAATGACACCTGCCGTATCAGTAAACAAAGGGTGTTGTGGCCATCAAGCCCTCAGCCACTGCCACCACCCCAGACTGTGCACCCTGGGGGGATTCAGGATGGAGAAAAGCAGGACACTGGCCCCAGGTAGCTAAGGTGCATATCAAAGGAATGATTTCAGTCAGCCCAGACTTTTGCATCTTCCCATACAGAGAAAAGTGCTAGATTCGTTCACTTGAGGTGCCTGGTTTTTTCTTTAATTGACAGTAATCTTTTGATGTTCCGACTACCTGCCTGGTTTTTGTTGCAAAAGCTCCTGTATATCCTGGCTCCTCCCTTACTTCTCTGGAGTAGTTCCTCAGATCGACCTGAGAGGCTGCCACTCAGGCTTAAGTCCTCAACAAGTCTGCCAAATAAAACATAATTCTCAACTTCTAGGTTACACTTTTTTTTAAAATCGACAAGGGGAAATGGAGGGAGTGCCTATTTTATTTTATTTCAATAGCATAGTCAGGAAAGGCTTTATGCCAGGCAGCAAGCCGTGGGGAAAAAATGCGCTGAGCAATTTGCCTTTGGTAGCCTGGAACCACTTTGCGACATGTTTTGTTCTGTTTTCATCTTTTTCTTTAGCTTTGAGTGTTTTGTATTGAAAAGAGATCACGCTGATATAAATGTGTTTACAGTGTTTTTATGACAGTAGGACATTCAGCATTTCTCTCCTGGGGAAAGTGAGTACTGTCTTTTTTTTTTTTTTTTTTTTTTTTTTAACAATTCTCTTGTGACCTGTACAATCATCAGGGCCATAATGACTTCATAAATTATTAAGGCTTTGTTTTTTAAAATCTCAGAAAGGACTGTATCCTTGACAGCTTAGAATTGTATTTCCTTTTAGAAATTTGAATTTATAAATGGATTTGATTAGTTGCAACACACTGTAGAGTTGATGTCTCTGAAATAATACCCAGCAAAAGTCATGAGTTTCACTACCTGATTTCTGTGTTGGTGGCTCAGAGGACATCCAGATGTTTCTGTATTGCATCTTTGTCTCCCTTAACTACAAGTATTCTATGTTAAAATAGGCATGAACTTGACCATCTTTGATGGGAATCAATATATAGGAGTATTTCATTTTTGGCCATTCCTTAGATAAGGTTTTCTTTTTTTGCAGATAATATTTAATTAAATATTTTTGCACCAAAAGAAAGTTCCACTTTGTTCTTTTTACTTAATCCTTCTATGTTTTGAGTGTGTACCTAAATCAGTGCATTTAGGTGGAGTGATTTTTCCTCTTTTGGGGGTACAACCTATGGGAATCTGAATTGGGATAATTTGGGAGTTAGAGTAAAGGTAAAGGTACTTTCATCCTTCTGAATCAGAATAATTCTAGTGCTCCAGTTCTTGGGATAATATTTTGTAAACCTTAAGTGTTGCTTTAGTGAAGTCATTGTTTGGTTGGTTTTTTTTTAGCCTTTCAGACCTTCATAATGAAAATTGGCTGTTGATTCTATCGAAGAAGCCCAGACGTTAGGGCTTACTATCTGAAATTATATTTAATACTTATTTTGAAGTCTTACTTATCTTTCTCTCACTTAAAAAATATAATGTATATATATGTATGTATATATGTGTCTTCCCACCATTTGTTTATTTCTCCATCTACTATGTATCCATGTAACTACTGATATGCCTAAGTATCTATGCATCCATGCAAGACAATAGAGTGTCGCGTAGAACTTAGGTCACATAAAAACACAAGATTGGAAAGTCTCAAGATACCAACTGTTTATCTGATTTATGCCCTCTCTCAGTTCATAAAATTTTGGAGTTGACTCAAGATATCACCTAGTGCAAATTTTGGAAGAACCTGTACAGAAAATGCCCAAAAGAGTAGGCTATCTTCCCCTTTGTCATAGCAGTCCAGGGAAAGTCCACAACCTTCTCCGAAGGTAGATTTCACCTCCATGCTTTTGCTGTTTGGCAGCCTTCTCTTTATCTAACCCCACACATCTGCTTCCTTTAAACTCTTTAAGCCTGGAATCCCCCTTGCACTGTTACAAATGCATTTTAACATAATGCCTTCCTCATAGCTTCCTTTGCTCAGAAACCTTGAAACCTTTAGGTTGCAGAAAATAACATTAATAGTTCTTACCCCGCCATTCAAGACTCTCAGTGTTTTGCCTCTTGCCTACCATTTTATGTTAACATCTGCCTTCTCCGCTATACGGTTTCTCCATTCCTGGTGAGATTTACTTAGTACTTTCTGAAATTTCCTCCTTGGAACCTGTGTCTTCCTCCTACCCCCAGACATCATACTGTGAATATCTGTATCTGTACTTATATAACACTCTTTTATTGACTGTCTTGTAATCTCCTTACCTATACCTACATTTATAAATGTTTTAAAATCATTAAACAATTCCTGGTTAGTAAATATGTAGGATTTTCCCAGTATTTCACCATTACATGTACTGCTACAAAGACCATTTTTAGGGCTACATCTTGGGGT
The DNA here is from genome assembly GCF_039906515.1 of Pseudorca crassidens. Taxonomy (NCBI): domain Eukaryota; kingdom Metazoa; phylum Chordata; class Mammalia; order Artiodactyla; family Delphinidae; genus Pseudorca; species Pseudorca crassidens. Next base: position 61,718,800 of record NC_090305.1, read on the forward strand.
GCATACTGATTTCCTTTTGTTGAATCTCTAGATGTGGAACCACTGTGTTGAAAATTAAATACATGTTAAGGGCATTTGACATGTTTTGACAATTTTCTTTTGAAGATGACAAACGGTGTATACTACCAGCTTCTGTTTATGAAACTGCCTGTTTTTCTGTACTCTTAGCTTCAGCTTGCATTCCTTCAGATAGTCATGATGCTGACAGTTTTCTCCCCATATTTGTTGGCCATTTATATTCTTCTTAGGTGGATTTTGTACTTTTTTTTTTTTGGTGGGATGGTTGTTGGTTTGCAAATAGCTCTTTATATATTAAGAATGTATAAAATATACCAATACTCTGCAAATAAATTTTCCTGCATTTGATTTGTTTATGGTGGTTTTGCCACTGAGAAACATTTACTACTTAAAAACTTTAAAACTGTGAATATTTTTTGGATTCATTTCTCTTTGTTGTCATGCTATAGAGGCCTTCTCACCTAAGAATATGTGAATATTTACTCATTTTAGTATTTCAACAAAGTTAAAAATTGGTACTTGAATTTTTAATTTATTGATGATACATTTTCTTAAGATATGGCCTGACCATTCTGTCTCCCTTTCTGTGATGACTCTTTCTTGTCCAATGTTGGGTCACCTTTCTTTCCTTTTAATTTGTGTGTCTATTCTTGATCCCACGCTACACTTAACAATTCTAGTGGTTTTGTAAAGTACTTTAGCTTTTCTTTTAGCAGCTTCTGCCTCATTGTATTTGTCCTTAAAAATTCCTTGGATATCCTGGAATCACTCTTTCCTCCCAGATTCTCAGAGTACACTCCATTGACCTGTGAAATGTGCGTTTAGGGTTTAATTCCAGCAGAGTGGACCTTTTCATGATATGGTGCCTCCCCTTTCCCTCAGTGAAATAGGCACTTCTTTCCATGTGGCCAATTCTTTGGTCACACCCCCAGAATAACTCCTCACAATAATCAGTTATCTAGGTAGCCTGTTTCAAAGTTCTGCCAGCCTACCTGCTTGACACTGGTTACTCCAGGCACTTGACAAGGTAGAGAAGAGTCTATCCCTCGGATCCCTGAATATGTGATTTTTAGCGCTTTTCTCTCCTCTTGGATAGAGAATTTAGTATGAATGGCTTTTCTTGCCTGGTTTTCAGCTGTTTGGGACCTAGCAAAGATCCCTTATTTGGGGAGGATCCTAGAAGTGGAAGAGAAGGGTGTTGGGACACTATCTGGACAGCATGCTCTCATGGCGATAGCGATCGCAGTCTCTGGCCAGGCTCAGGGCACTTGGAGGGCTCCTCTCCAGCCTCCGTCCATCCAAGTGGGCCAGTTCCTCACTGGACACTCTCCTTTATAGCCATATCAGGAGTCTGGCGTTATCTTTTTTGTTTTGTTTTCCTGCCAAGTCTTATTCAGAGGAGTGCAAAATACAATTACTGTCAGCTCAGTTGCATTCTCTCTCTTGAGAAAGACAAGCTTAAGAAATCACAGCATTCTTTTGGCTAGTTCTTGCTGACCATTAGAAACCTATCTAAAATATGTTCAGTAGCTCAATATTTCTATTCTAAACATATCCATTATAAAATTTGCCCTTCTTTTTCCAAGGGGGGAAAAACATAGCAATATTCTTTGGGAGAATTGTTACGCGTTAGGCTGGTACAGGCTTCATCCTTCCCTCCTGTTTCAAGGTTAGATAACCTTCAAACGACCTCAACACATTTGTATTTCAGACAGTAAAAGTTTCATCAGTGTTTTGTTTTTAAATGTAGGTTCTACATATTCTTAAGTCCCTTTAAAAATATTTCATATTTTTCAGTCCTCTGGAGTTTGTTTTCTCTATTATATTTCTAACTAATTGTCCATATATTCTTCTCTGCTTTCTATACAAGCATGTGAGTAAGGACATCCCATGGGCAGCTTTTTAAAATTCATAGTTTTGTGGTCCTTTCCTCAGTGATTCCAGTAAGTCTGGGAGTGGGGACGAGGGGAGCTGGTCATCTGGGGTATGTGAGTGACTCCTAAAGGAGCTTCTTACTCCTACTTCTGTTGAAATTCTCTGGCTGACAATTTGCGAATACCAGTCATCAGTGGAAGAGTGCATTCTTCTCTCATCTCTGACTTTAATGCCTCACTATAAACCCAGCAGTGCCTCCGTTTCCCTGTTAAGGATGTGTGCTGCAAACGCTTAGCTCAGCAGGTGTGGGGTGGTTCAAACCCTGCACATTATGAAGAAACTGGCTCTTGACTCCCTTCTGGGAGAGTCCTTCTGAGCCTTTGGAGTATCCTTCCTGATAAGAGAGTCTGTATCCCTGGGGCCTTGAGCCATGCCAGATAATTCACGCTAACATTGTGAATTAAGGCGGGGCATTGGGCCACACCGTATCAGCTTGACCCTCGGAGGGGCTGGAGACAGAGGTTAGCCACACAGGCACTCCACACCTAAGGGACTGACCGCTAATAAGACCCTGGACGCCAATGCTTCCCTGGCTGGCAGTACTTCACACGTGTTTTCACGCCTTGTTGCTGGGAGGATTAAGCTCTGTCCACACAACTGCACTGGGAGAGGACAGCTAGAAGCTTGTGGCCTGGTCCCTCCTGGACTCTGTACTATGTGCCTTTCATCTTTGCTGATTTTAACCAGTATCCTTTCTCTGTAATAAACCGCAATCGGGAACATAACAGCTTTTCTGAGTGCTGTGAGTCCGTCTGGCAAATCATTGAACCTAAAGGTAGTCTTGGGTGCTCCCAATTGAGGATGATAAGAGCTTTTTATTTTATAAGACTATTAAGAAAAGGAAAATGCTGAGTTGTTCCTTTTTAAAAACATTTCAAATTGTATGTTAATTTCACAAATATATTTTTATCACCTCTAAAGATGTTCCTTGATTTTTGTTTTATTCGTATGATAAAATGTCTGGTTTTCCTCAATTTGATTTTTATTTGTTAATATTTTATTTATGAACGATTGGTATTTTGTCTTTTATCTTTGTCGTACATGGGTGAATCTTTAATTGCTGTAACTTAAAAACATTTCATCAGAAAAATTACTAAAATATGGTACTTCCTGGCTCCTTAAACAGAGTGTTCTACCCAGTTTAACATTTTCTTGACTCACTACCCCCGTTTTGAACATTATGGTGTGTAATGGGCCCTCAGGTCCCATTGGGGGATGAGCGGCTGCTTCCTCTGCGTTAAATGCTCCCTGGACTGCTTTCTGCTAGGAGTTCCTGGGTTTGCTTTCTTTTGTTTTTCCTATGCTTTCAAGCCCCACTTCTTGTAATTCTTGGGTTGTCTTTCTGTAATAGTCTCTCTCCTCCCTTTATTGGCTCCTTTTTTAAGGACTGTGGGCTTAGAGGCTGCATAATTAAGCTTGTTATGTAATGATTTCCAAAATGAGAGTAAATAGGCTCTGAGTGAGAGCCTGGGGCCCTCTTCTCTAGAGGATAAAACATCTGCTTCATGTCATGGAGTTTTAAATACACATTTTGGATTTTTGGAGATGTTCTGCTCCCTCGTTAGTTGGTTGTTCTGGAGAGTTAAGTCGTAAAGTTGATTGGTTAGTTTGTCCATTTATTCATTCATTCATTTGGTGCTTATTAATTGAGCATCTACATGGTGTTGTTTACTGGATAGCTGAACCTAAGTAGGTCACACACAGTATACAGGCCAGCTCTATATCTAGCAGATAACATGGGGGCGCAGTGGAAACTTTGGATGAAGACATTTTGTTTTATTCTCTCTGGTAATACTTTTCATTTCAGGTTCTAAAGTATTAATAAGAATGCCATTCAGCAAAGAGTTGACATAGCACATCTGCGCCTGCTCTCCTGAGAAAGCCCTGCTTGCAAGGTTGGCCTTGGCTGCCATCTTGGAACTTGGCTTTCAGAGAGCTGCCAGTCAGTGTTTAATTGATGAGGGTAGTGCACAGTGCCCAGACTGTTTGTGCAGACAGTATGGTTTATGCCGGATGCCTGCTTTCATTCTGGGAGTCTGGGATTTTTGATACTTGTTAGGTTGCCTATGCGACCAGCCCCACATGATAAATACCTTGGTCACCTGAGTGTCTAATGGGCTTCCTTGGGCAGTAACATCACGCACACATGCTGCGTTTTTGTGGCTGGGGGGAGAGTGTGCTCTGTGTGACTGCTCGTGGGAGGGAGAGAGGATAAGAAGGTTGGACGTAGAATCTTCCAGCCTCCACCTGTGTCTGTCTCCCTTATGACTCAGCTGTGTGCCCTTGCTGTGCTGCTGTACAAAGTCTGTACTATAAATACAACTGTATGTGAGTCTCATGAGTCCTCTAGAATCCCCGAATGTGAGGGTGGTCTTGCGACACCCAAGACAAATGCCTAATGTTTCTGGGCCTCTTGCTGTGTGTGCAGCTCAATACTGATCATTTTACCTGCATTGTCTCATTGAATTTTCCCAACATCCCTACTCTGTGAGGTAGGTCAGTCTCATCACCACCATTGGCAAATGCCGGTCCTATATCTCCTACATTTATCTCAGTATCTATTTTCTTCCACATGTTTGAAACATGGAATATTGTTTCTGTTGTTCAGAGGAAATGTTAAGTGACAAAAGCACTGAGTGTTTTTTAATCACGTTGTCATTTCAGGTACGAGCACATCCTCACGGAGCCTGACCCCGTACCAGCATATGCTCTGAAGCTGCTAGTTGCCATGACTGAACACAACCCAACTTTTACCAGGTACTGTCACTTCAAATTTTCTTTTCTTTGTTTCTCATCTAGAAAGTGAGTTTTCTGTGTTCTGAAAATGTTGTTAAAGATGATGAGATTCTACAAGGCTTATGTTTGAGTTACCAAAGTGGTAAATTTTCATGTTTTATGGTTTGTAGTATCTGTCATCTGTGGTGTTTTGGGTCATGTTCTCATATTTTTATTCTTTATTAGAGTTTGCATACTGTGGAATTCATAATGCTTTAAAATTATAAATTCTTTAAAGAGAAAATACTAACACATATACTTTTATTCTTTTTAACATCTTTATTGGAGTACAATTGCTTTATAATGTTGTGTTAGTTTCTGCTATATAACAAAGAGAATCAGCTATATGTATACATATATCCCCCTGTCCCCTCCCTCTTGCGTCTCCCTCCTACCCACCCCATCCCACCCCTCTAGGTGGTCACAAAGCACTGAGCTGATCTCCCTGTGCTATGCAGCTGCTTCGCACTAGCTAGCTATTTTACATTTGGTAGTGTATATATGTCAGTGCTACTCTCTCACTTTGTCCCAGCTTACCCTTCCCCCTCCCCGCGTCCTCAAGTCCATTCTCTACGTCTGTGTCTTTATTCCTGTCCTGCCTCTGGTTTCATCAGAACCTTTTTTTTTTTTTTTTTTTTAGATTCCATATGTATGTGTTAGTATACGGTATTTCTTTTTCCCTTTCTGACTTAACTTCACTCTGTATGACAGTCTCTAGGTCCATCCACCTCACTACAAATAACTCGATTTCATTTCTTTTTATGGCTGAGTAATATTCCATTGTATATATGTGCCACGTCTTCTTTATCCCTTCATCTGTTGATGGACACGTAGGTTGCTTCCATGTCCTGGCTATTATAAACAGAGCTGCAATGAACATTGTGGTACATGGTTCTTTTTTTTTTTTTCAGCATCTTTATTGAGGTATAATTGCTTTACAATGGTGTGTTAGTTTCTGCTTTATAACAAAGTGAATCAGTTATACATATACATATGTTCCCATATCTCTTCCCTTTTGCATCTTCCTCCCTCCCACCCTCCCTATCCCACCCCTCCAGGAGGTCACAAAGCACCGAGCTGATCTCCCTGTGCTATGCGGCTGCTTCCCACTAGCTATCTACCTTACGTTTGGTAGTGTATATATGTCCATGCCTCTCTCTTGCTTTGTCACAGCTCACCCTTCCCCCTCCCCATATCCTCAAGTCTGTTCTCCAGTAGGTCTGTGTCTTTATTCCTGTCTTACCCCTAGGTTCTTCATGACATTTTTTTTCTTAAATTCCATATATATGTGTTAGCATACGGTATTTGTCTTTCTCTTTCTGACTTACTTCACTCTGTATGGCAGACTCTAGGTCTGTCCACCTCATTACAAATAGCTCAATTTCATTTCTTTTTATGGCTGAGTAATATTCCATTGTATGTATGTGCCACATCTTCTTTATCCATTCATCCGATGATGGGCACTTAGGTTGTTTGCATCTCCGGGCTATTGTAAATAGAGCTGCAATGAACATTTTGGTACATGACTCTTTTTGAATTATGGTTTTCTCAGGGTATATGCCCAGTAGTGGGATTGCTGGGTCATATGGTAGTTCTATTTGTAGTTTTTTAAGGAACCTCCATACTGATCTCCATAGTGGCTGTACCAATTCACATTCCCACCAGCAGTGCAGGAGTGTTCCCTTTTCTCCACACCCTCTCCAGCATTTATTGTTTCTAGATATTTTGATGATGGCCATTCTCACTGGTGTGAGGTGATACCTCATTGTAGTTTTGATTTGCATTTCTCTAATATTAATGGCATTGAGCATTCTTTCATGTGTTTGTTGGCAATCTGTATATCTTCTTTGGAGAAATGTCTGTTTAGGTCTTCTGCCCGTTTTTGGATTGGGTTGTTTGTTTTTTTGATATTGAGCTGCATGAGCTGCTTGTATATTTTGGAGATTAATCCTTTGTCCGTTGATTTGTTTGCAAATATTTTCTCCCATTCTGAGGGTTGTCTTTTCGTCTTGTTTATGGTTTCCTTTGCTGTGCAAAAGCTTTCAAATTTCATTAGGTCCCATTTGTTTATTTTTGTTTTTATTTCTGTTTCTCTGGGAGGTGGGTCAAAAAGGATCTTGCTGTGATTTATGTCATAGAGTGTTCTGCCTATGTTTTCCTCTAAGAGTTTTATAGTGTCTGACCTTACATTTAGACTTTAATCCATTTTGAGTTTATTTTTGTATAAATGACTCTACTGCCCAAAGCAACCTACAGATTCATTGCAATCCCTATCAAACTACCAATGTCATTTTTCACAGAACTAGAACAAGAAGTTTCACAATTTGTGTGGAAACACAAAAGACCCTGAATAGCCAAATCAATCTTGAGAAAGAAAAACAGATCTGGCGGAATCAGGCTCCCTGACTTCAGACTATACTACAAAGCTACAGTAATCAAGACAGTATGGTGCTGGCACAAAAACAGAAATATAGATCAATGGAACAGGATAGAAAGCCCAGAGATAAACCCATGCACATATGGTCCCCTAATCTATGACAAAGGAGGCAAGAATATACAATGGAGAAAAGACAGCTTCTTCAATAAGTGGTGCTGGGAAAACTGGACAGCTACATGTAAAAGAATGAAATTAGAACACTCCCTAACACCACACACAAAAATAAACACATATACTTTTAAAAAGTCAGTTCTCGCCTCATTGTACTGAACAATTATTTATTAAATCTCTGTAGTATTTATAAACTATAATTTTTCTGCTTTTTTTAGAATTAATGTTTTTTTAAAAAATAAATTTATTTATTTATTTTTGGCTGCTTTGGGTTTGTTGCTGCGTGTGGGCTTTCTCTAGTTGCAGCGAACGGGCTACTCTTTGTTGCGGTGCATGGGCTTCTCATTGTGGTGGCTTCTCTTGTTGTGGAGCACGGGCTCTAGGTGCACGGGCTTCAGTAGTTGTGGCACGTGGGCTCAGTAGTTGTGGCTCGTGGGCTTTAGAGTGCAGGCTCAGTAGTTGTGGTGCACAGGCTTCATTGCTCCGTGGCATGTGGGACCTTCCCTGACTAGAGCTCGAACCCACGTCCCCAGCATTGGCAGGCGGATTCTTAACCTGTGCGCCACCAGTTAAGTCCTTATTATTTATTTATTTTTTTAGTTGACATATTTTCATTGTGTAGTGGAGAGCTTTTTGTCTTTATTGAAGACCCTACCTGTGATGATACCAAATTTTTTAGTGCTAGTTGCCTGGGGTAGCAGCAGCTGCTTCACACTTGCAAAGAACGGTTTTTCAGAGAGCACCCAACTCTGCAGAAAGGCAAGAGAAGATTTGTTGCTTTCAAACAAGAAGACTAGTTTTGGTTGTATGGGTGATGTGTGAGGACCTTTTGGGTTTGGATCCTGTACCTGTAGGTGCAGTGCACCTGTAGAGTTTCCCTTTGATCTTTCTCAGAGAACTAAATCATATAGTCCCAACCACCTGGATTTCACCTGGTCTTCTGTTTACAAATCCTGCATAGTGATGAGCCAGCATCATATTGTTAGTGCTGAACAAGAAAGGCTATTTGTAGAGTATCTGTATTGAGTGAAAGGCTGACCTAAGACAACCTTCGCAAGGGGTGTGCCAGGGCCCGGGGTATGCCATGACCCAGTCACAGGGCTGCCCTGGTGCTCTGGGTCTTCAGGTCAGCCACAGTGTGGGGCCTGTCACAGCTCTCAGGCCTATGTCCTGCTGTGAGCAGCCTCATTTGTTTCCAGAGAGTGACATATAAACATTACCCTGTACTCCCTGTTCCACGTTGCAAAAGAATTTGGGGAGCACTTAACCCTTTATATTGTTGGCAATTCTGAATCCTGTGTTTCTGTAGTCTTTTAAAAGTCTGTCCAATGCGCCTTCTAAATTTCTCACTCAGAAGGCACCATTCTCTATTCCTACAGAAGAACTTTATGTCTAAAGAGTGATCTGTGTTAGGAGTTAAAGCCAAATTCAGATAGTTGTTTCTTTTCTGGACCTTTGATACCAAGTGGGAATAATGTATACTGATTTTATCCTTTCATTAGATTGAACAGATTGCATTTCCTTTTTTTTTATGTTGACTCTTGCTCATTGATGTGGCATGTTTTCAGGCTACTTTCTCTTCTTGCCAATTCCTTATTAAATTCATCTGAATATCCTCATATTGAGGGAAAAAACCTAGTGAGATGGAAACAGATAACTGATGACCTATAACCTTTTTATTTTAAAATGGTTAGACAATAGGTTTAGAAGTCAGTTTATTTTTTGTTTTAGTTTGCAAGCAGAATTCAATGGATTAATTTTTATAAACTTTTTCCTTTGTTTTCCTTGCATAATTAATACTTGAATATGTTGTCTTTGTATTAAATTCCAACACTATGATCAAGAGGTCCCCTGGGCTTCCTCATTCCCCACCACTGCTGCGCAGGTCTCTCCCCCAGGGCTAATACTTGTTATTATTTTGGTGAGTGTCCTTCCTGAACTTTTTGGGGGGCTATTTAAATTCAGTATGTATAGCTTTGCTTTGTGGTGGTCAGTTTTTTAAAAAATCATAGATAGTATCATTGGGTATGTGTTTTTCTGAAATTTGCCTTTTCATTTATCAAAATTATTTGAAGATCTTTTTGTATCAGTATTTATTCACAGTCTTGGCAATATCTTTGCCAAAATTACGGATGAAAATGGGATTTCATTTCATTTTGCATTCTCTTATCTACTGATAAACTCGAACCTCTTAATATTTATTCACTAAATTCAATAGTAAAAGGTCCACAGCCTTCAACTGTCAGTTCTACTTCTAATTATCTGTTCAAGAGAAAAACTCATATATACACAAAGATTTCTGCCTAGGCAAATAATTTTTAAAATGAGAAAAATGGTTTTAAAATTAAGTTATGTTATAGCTATAATAAACACAACTATGTAAGGGTTTGAAAGGGCAAGATACATTTTGAATACTGCTCTACAAAAATATCCTAATAATTTTGTAAACTGAAATTGTTTATCACCCCCAAACCCCATTTAAATACCACTTTGCCTTTTGTAGGGTCTCTTTCTGTCTTCACTGTTCTCCTCTGTTTGCCTTTTCTCTTGAAACAGGATATTAAAATGAGAGTTGTCCCATGTCGATTTTGGCTGGGGCTCCAGAGGTCAAGAGCAAAGCATTAAAGGCCTGTTTCCACCCACCCGCTCTCTTCTCCCCAACCCCTTCTAAAGGGAGGTGCTAGATCCCACAGGCCGTAGCAACCTGTGTGCATTTTGCAAAATCCATTCATATACCTTGAAGCGGGGGGTGGGGGAACGGAAGTTTTTTATTTCCCTAACTGGATTTTCTTTTTTTTCAAAAACGAATTTTAAGTGCAACATTTCAAAATGGGTAATACATTTCTATTTGGGGGAAAAAAACAATATAAAAAGATAATACCGAGAAGACCTGTTCCTTCCTCTCCCCACTGTGGTCTTTCCTCATCTTCCCATTATATCCCTACGGCTGACTGCTTTATTCCTTTTATGTCCAAAGGCAAACTAATGTGACTGTGTGTTTTGTCATCTCTCCCTTTCACACACAAATAGCATATTATGTATGTTTTTCTACCCTATGACTTTTTTCCCCAATTTTGTTTCTATGTCGATACATAGAGAGCTTCCACGTTGTGTTTTACAGTTATAAACTCTTCCATTGTATAGATATACCATACTTTGTCTCATTAATGTCTAATGGATAGACTTGAGTTCTTTCTAATCTAGTGATAGAGCAAAGAATGAATAATCTTATATTCATACTTCATTTTGTATGTATGCATGTACGTCTTACAGGCTAAATCCCTAGATATGGTATTTGTGTATCAAAGGATAAATGCACTTAAAATTTGTTTTTGGGTTCGGCCAACTTGCCCTATGGTGGGGACTTTACCATTTTGCATCTCCAAAGGACATGTGTGAGGATACCTGGCCCCCTACAACCTTGCTATCAGAATTTGTTGTTAAACTTTGGAACTTTGCCAGGGTGATGAGAGGTTATTTCATTGTAATTTTAATTTGCATTTTCCTTTTCATGAGTGCAGTTGAATACTTCTTTATATGGTTAAGGACCATTTGTATTTTGCTTTTTGCTCATGTTCTTTGCCATTAGTCCTTGGTCTTGGCAATGCCACCCTTCAAACTGAAACACCTCCTGCTTGGCTTTCCATTGCTCAAATACGTTACAGGGCACTAATCCGTTTTACGTCTAACAGTGTCTGCACTATTCCTATTTTTTTTTGCTGTCGTGAGTAGCGTGACCATGGCTGTTACTTTGTATGCTACTTGTGAATCCATGTACGTGTCTCCATTGTGTATCCCTTCTAGAATGGAAATACTGTCTCACAGAGCTTGTGCTTGCCCAGATCCAGTAGATACTGCCAAGCAGTTTTCCAAATTGGTTGTACCAATTTACATTCCTACTAGCATTGTTCACAAGGTCTGGTTGTCATGTAAGCTTTTAATTTTTTTTTTTTTTTTTTTCCTGCGGTACGCGGGCCTCTCACTGTTGTGGCCTCTCCCGTTGCAGAGCAACAGGCTCCAGACGCGCAGGCTCAGCGGCCATGGCTCACGGGCCCAGCCGCTCCGCGGCATGTGGGAACTTCCTGGACCAGGTCACGAACCCGTATCCCCTGCATCGGCAGGCGGACTCTCAACCACTGCGCCACCAGGGAAGCCCTAAAAATTTTTTTTTTAAGTCAGGTTTATTGAAGTATAAGCTTACATAGAGTAAAATTCACTCATTTTAGGTACGCAGTTCTCTGAGTTTTGAGAAACATACACAATCATGCAACCATCACCACTATCAAGATAGAGTATTTCCATCATTCCAAAATGTTCCCTCATGCCCCTTTGAATGTTAGCTTATAAAAATTCTGTTTGCCTGGAGAATGATATGACCAGACTGATTTTAAGTTTCATTTTAATTTTTAAAATTTATTTTTTAAGAGTTAATATACAACACATTTCAAATTTCAGTATTTGAAAGAGTTTACATAGAAAAGCATATTTTCACCCCAGGAGATAGCCACCCTTTGACCAGTTTGTGTGTGTGTGTATATTATCTTTCACATATATGGTAGTATGTCGACTGCACCATTCTATACTTCTTTTCAAAAATATGTATAACAGCTTTATTGAGATATAATTCACATACCATCTGTACTTTTTTAAAAAAACAGATACATAGTATTACATTTTATGAATATTCCGTGTTTATTTAACAAGTCACCTTTTGGTGAACATTTATGTTTTTCTAATCTGTTGGTATTATAAAACAAGGCTACAGTTAATAATTAATTATTCATCACATGTGTATATATATGGATAAGATAAATAATGAGAAGTGGAATTGCTTCATCACAGGGTACATAATATCATCTGGGGATCTTTTTTTTTTTTTTTTTTTTTTGCGGTACGCGGGCCTCTCACTGTTGCGGCCTCTCCCATTGCGGAGCATAGGCTCCGGACGTGCAGGCCCAGCGGCCATGGCTCACGGGCCCAGCCACTCCACAGCATGTGAGATCTTCCCGGCCCGGGGCACGAACCCGTGTCCCCTGCATCGGCAGGCGGACTCTCAACCACTGCACCACCAGGGAAGCCCTGGGGATCTTTTAAAAAGTCTAAAACCCAGGCCATATCCCAGGCCAATTAAATCACAATCACTAAGGCTGGACATAGACAACAGTAGTTTTTGAAGCTCACCAGGTGATTACAACGTGCAAAGAAGAGGGTTTTCTTTTGCTCTTTCAATTGAGACCTGTTTCTCTGCCTTTTCATTTTGCTTAACTTACTCTGCCTCTGTAAATTTAGGTGAAACACTTAGAGGTTGCTGTCTTGAAGTGTTGTCCTTATATGGGAGTGTCCCTGTGTAGACTGCGCGTGCCCAGTGCCTTTCGTGGGAGATCTGGATTTGATGTGGACCCAAGTCACATCAGTGAGTGCTGGCAGCTCTCTCCTAGGTGGGGGTGGAGCTGGAGATGGAGGGGCTAGAGCTGGCGCCAGGTGTGAGGCAGGACCACCCCTCTGCTCAGTGGCCATCACCACCTAACAGGGGCAGGGTCTGATCCCAGGTTGTAGAGCAGAGGCCCTAACGGTCGGACCGGAGCTGGCTCTTTGCCTTGAAGCATGTGCCTTCCCTGCTCCGTGCCCTGGGACCCTTGCCCCAGAGGAGGCAGTGCTGAAGTAAGGGGTCCCGTGGGGGCTTTTGGCCCATGTCAGCTGCAGACAGAGGTTCCATCTGTCTCCAGTGCGCCTCCTGCAGAGGCACCAGCAGTTGTTTCCGTTGCTCTGCTCAGACACAGTGAGTCCAAGTCCCCTTCGTCCCTCACAGCCGCCCACTCCCCTAGAGCAGTCCTCAGTTTGCACTCTCCATCCTGCCTCGGGGACGAGCCAGCATGCACTTGTGCAGGAGTGGAGTCCAGGCTTCCCACAGCCCTCCTGTCGGTCCCAGTGGTCCTCCAGCCAGCCAAGGGGGCTCATCTCCCCTGTGTAGGACCCCAGGGTTGGGGCCCAATCTGTGGCTCACAGCACTCCCTCCCCAGGGCGGGTCTCCACCCGTGTATCTTCCCCTTCCTCTGAGTTCCCTCCCAGTGGCACAGGTCCCAGCCTGATTGCTTTTCTTCCCTTCCTACCCAATTACTTGTGGATCTTTGTCCCAGCCTTAGTTGTACGAAGTCTTTTTTGCCAGTTTCCAGTTAGTTTTCAGTGAGAAGTGTTCCTCACGTGGATGTATTTTTGATGTGTTTGCGGGGGAAGCCGAGGTCCACATCCTCCCCCTCTGCCATCTTGATAGATCTCCCACTGTTGTTAACTATTTTTTGAAGGTAAAATATCTTACATTCTTATGGAAGATTTTATAGATGGATGTGTTTATGTTATACTGTCTGGTTGTAGGGAAATCCGGAGTGTATACACACGTATTAGGATGTCTGTCTGCTTTCCTTGTAAACGATTTTTTGATTTGTGACCCTGTTGAGTTTGTGACCCCTGGACTTTAGACAGGATGCTTATTTCAACAAAGGAATCTTTTCTCATTGTTTTCTTTCAACACAGATGTGAATTCATGGTTACATGAATACTTAGCAGCTATTTCGGGGTCAGAAGTGTATGGTTTCGGATTGCTTTTTTAGTGTGACATTTACAAAGCAGCCACTTAGTGTTTATTGTACACCTTTAAAAGTAGTGGTTCCCCAGTTGTGTACAATAGAGTGCTGGTAAATCCTAGTAGGGGTTCAGTAAAGCTTTTTGTGTTTCACAGGGCATCCTTATCTGTAGGCTTTCCCAGGTTGTCTAAAACAGATTCACAAGCTCTGGCCCACAGGGCCAGGGCCTGTGAGGTAAGAGTGGTGGTTATGATGTTAAAGAGTTGTGCAGCCTAAGCGGGCTTCCCTGGTGGTGCAGTGGTTGAGAGTCCGCCTGCCGATGCAGGGGACACGGGTTCGTGCCCCGGTACAGGAAGATCCCACATGCCGCGGAGCTGCTGGGCCCGTGAGCCATGGCCGCTGAGCCTCCGTGTCCGGAGCCTGTGCTCCGCAACGGGAGTGGCCACAACAGTGAGAGGCCTGCGTACGGCAAAAAAAAAAAAAAAAAAGAGTTGTGCAGCCTACAGACACACGAATTTGAGGCACAGAGAACTTGTGTCTGGCAAAGCCTAAAGATATACTTTCTAGCCCTTTTCAGAGCATGTTTCCTGACTGCTGAACTGAAGGAGTACAACTTTTTTGTCTTTATTCATGAGAATAGAGAAATATTAGAACATTAGCACTATATGGGACTTTGGGGAGATCATTAAAATGTACATTAACAAAAAATTACTCTTGATCGCTGAGATCAACACACCAGGAAATGACTGCCCTCAAAGAGAGGGTGTGTTACACTCACAGATTACGAGAGGAGGGAGCACACCACGCCACGGGCAGCCACGTGGGGAAGCAACAGAGGCAGTCGGGAGGCAGAGGAAGGAAGAGGAGAACATGGGCCAGAGCCTTTGTTGTAGTTGACAAGGGTAGGAGTGGGTGAGCAGGCTTAGGATTGGCTTCTCGAATCATTTCAGTGGGCTCTGAGGTGTGGGGTTTATCTCTACTTAGCTGGTACCTGGCCCTGGGATGGTCAGGGCGGGGAAACAGTGGCCTGGAGTTTAAGAGCTCCATATAAAGGAGGCTGTTGGGGGTTTGGTTGGCTTGCATAGGAAAGGCGAGCTCAAAGGAGAGTAGTTTGCTATCTCTGGGAACTGTCTGGCCCTGGGAGGGGCCTTCCCCCCAGAGTTAGTAAGATCTTAAGATGTCAAAGAATCAAAAATACAGAATAAAAAGACATGATTAGTATCCTGGGCCGATGTCTTCATGTGTAAACATGAGGAAAGTGAGGCCCCAGAGGGAATTTGTGTGCCCCAGACACTGTAGTCAATGCGAAGAAGATCAGGTTTCAGATCTAGACCTCCCAGTCCCCTGTTGTTTGTACTTATCCAGCAGAGCCACATTTTCAAAGACACCCAAGTGAATATCACAGTGGATTTTGAAATAGGATTGTTTTAAGTTTCTTTGTGTCACATTTACCTGTAAGAGTGGTCCAGTTCCTCAACATACTTGTCTTCAGTGTCGTGTGGATCTGATAATAGCACACGCATGATTCTCCTTTGTTTCCCTCTGCCATCATCGTTAGGTTCTGGCACTCCTCTCTCTCTATTTTTATCATTGAGGCAGCTCTTGGCACAATTCTGGTTAGTAATATCCTGGTTGCTGACCTGTGCCTTCCCTCACTCTCCTGGATTTTGAACCCTCCTCTGCTCATGACTTAAACCACACTTCAACAGGGTTGAAATCCTTCCTTATTATGTTAATTATGATATAACGCATCATCCTGTCTCCTACAGGAATTAATGTAAGTCTTTTGTTTTTAAATAAACTTATTTATTTTATTTATTATATTTATTTATTAGTTTTGGCTGTGTTGGATCTTTGCTGCTGTACGCGGCTCTCTCCACTTGCCGTGAGCAGGGGCTACTCTTCACTGCGGTGCACGGGCCCCTCACCGCGGTGGCCTCTCCTGTTGCAGAGCACGTGCTCCAGAGTGCACAGGCTTCAGTAGATGTGGCGCGTGGGCTCAGTAGTTGTGGCTCGTGGGCTCTAGAGCGCAGGCTCAGCAGCTGCGGCACACAGGCTCAGCCGGTCCGTGGCATGTGGGATCTTCCCGGACCAGGGCTTGAACCTGTGTCCCCCACACCGGCAGGCGGACTCCCAACCACTGCGCCACTAGGGAAGCCCCTAACGTAAGTCTTTACGTAAGCACTCATGGAGTAGGTATTAAATTAATTCTCTCCAACCATCCCAGTCTTCGGATAGAATTATGGAAGGACACCAATCTAAAGCCTTAGGAGTTTGATCCAAGGCATTCTGTTTTCCTTAGTGCTTTGTGAGGAAGATCAACAGTAATTGATCCAAATCTGTTTTGATGTTTTTAAAAATCTTTTCAGGAAATAAAAAACTCTTATGTGAGTTTTTCCTTGTGCAAGTGGTAGTAATACTTCTGCTTATTTTCTTCTATTATCTTGTTCATCATCACAGAGATTTCCCCTAAGTTCCTGGTGACTTGGTACACGCTTTATTGCCTAACCTTACTGTGTGGGGATCAGTTGGGTCCATTGAGACTGTTGATCTCGGTCCTTAGAAACAACTTAATCTCTTGAATCTGTATTCCCATAGCAACCCTGTACGCTGGAGGCTTACTCACTTCAGTTATCCTCCTCTGATTCTCATGGGACCAGAGACAACTTTCCTTATGGAGTGGCAACCAGGGCCTGGCCAAGAGCCCAACATGCTGATGTGTCTTTGGTCACATGATGCCTGGGCTTGAGCCACTCACTTGTCGTGTTGGAAGCCAGCATTTAGTTGAAGTCTTTGGTCAGAGCAGTCCCTGGCATTTTGGGGGCTACAATCAACAATAATTCGCAGTTCCTTCCTTCTTTATTTAAATAGACGTTAAGGGATTTTTAACAGAATGCCCCCTAACGTTTCCTCTTGAAGTAGTTCCTTACTTGCCCACAAGAAAGTTCATTTGTTTCTTTTCTCTTCTTCACAAAGTCTCTTGAAGGTTTACAGTTCATTTCCATTGTAGAATTATGGAACTTCAGGGCAGAATCAGCTTTGATATTTTTCTACCTACCTGAAAAGTTAGTATTATTTATTCATTCACTGAGTCACCTCACAAATAGTTGTGTTCTCTGAGTTGGACAAAACATACACGGTCCTGATTTTCATGGAGCTTATGAATGCATGGGGGTAATAGACAATAAACAAGGAAATCAATTAAAAAAACCCATGATTTCAGCTAGTGATGTAAGTGGTGTACAGAACAGTAAAGCGGGGTTAGAGAATGGAGAGTGATGGGCTGGGGTCAGCTGTTTTCAAGAGGGTGGTTAATAACGAGCTTCTTTGGGAAGGTGACAACATACAAGATTGAGGTGACGAGCTGCATTAATGCTAGCTTCATTATTAAAGAAGCAAGCCTCTGATTTTCTGCAACTTTCAGCTGAGGGGAATAACAACAGTGTCAGATGCTGCTGCGAGTGTAGGTAAGATGAGGATGGAGAATTAACCATTAGAGCTGGCAAGAGGAGCGATTTCTTAGGGGTTATTTTTGGTGGCATTCAGGGGCAAAAGCCTGGTGGAGTTCACTGAGAAGGGAATGATGAGGTGGCGACAGGGAACATCAGTAATTCTAAAGAGAGTTTTGCTATAAAGCAGAGCTGGAAAATGGGGAGCTGGAGGGAGATACAGGATCAAAGCAATTTTGTCGTTCTGAATATTTTAGTGATGTTTTTATGTTGATGAGGATCATCTAGTGCCGAGGTTGGTAAACTACAGCTTAGGGGCCAAATCCAGTGCACCTGCTTTGGTAAATAAAATGTTATCAGAACACAGCCACACTGATTCATTTATTTATTTATTCATTTATTTATTGTTTGTGGCTGCTACAGTGGCAGAGCT
Source organism: Pseudorca crassidens (assembly GCF_039906515.1). NCBI lineage: Eukaryota > Metazoa > Chordata > Mammalia > Artiodactyla > Delphinidae > Pseudorca > Pseudorca crassidens. Next base: position 61,736,539 of record NC_090305.1, read on the forward strand.
GGGTAGTTTTGAAAGAGACCACATGACCTGCAAAGCCAGGAGTATTTACTTCTGGCCCTCAACTGGAACAATTTCCCAACCCTTGATCTCATCGGAAGGGTAAAACTGATGAAGCAACAGGGTGAGCAGTGCCTTGTTAGACTGATATCCTTGCCTCCTAGGTGGGTAGCCCCTGCAATGCTCCCTAAGGGGGAGGTGTTAGAATCCAGTGCACGGGCGCAGGGGTAATTGAGCCCGGAAGTTAGGAAGTGTGGCTCTGCCTCTGGGATGCTTGAAAGTGAGACTTTTGAAGTGGTGCAATTAGTAGTCATAAAACTGTCTAGAAACTGGGTGCCTGAGGGGGGATTAGAAAAGAGTTTGGAAGTGATGAGGTCATTGAGTTGAGTGGTCAAGGTACTGAATTCTTTTTTGGGTAACTGGAAACTATGTTCTGTATTCCTATTTTTAGACTATTTATAAAAACGAACTGTACTAAAGCCTCAGTGTTGTCTACATATTTCTGTTTGGGGCTGTTGCCATTTGTTACTATCCTTCGTTTCCTACTTTCAGATAGAGAGTAAAATGGTAACTATTACTGTGATTATTGTGGTCATTATTTTTTATGAGTTCCTCTTTTTATACTTGCGTTTTAAAAAATTATTAAGACATTATTTTCTCTATGGAAAATGCATTATATTTCCCTTATTAAACTGTTTAAGCATGCTCAGAATTACTATTTATTCTTAGCTCTTTGAGGTAGGACAGAGCTCAGTCCTCCCTGGAACCCTGCTTAGAGGTGTTTTTTAGCCTGGGTCTTCTATCTAGAGTAGATATCTTCTGCCTAGAAACATATCTAACCATAGAATGTTGGTTAAATCTCAGGTGTGCTATGCCCTTGGCCATATTTTATCACCTGCTCATTACTTGCTCAGACTTAAGCATTAGAGACACAGTTTGGGCCTGTGATTCTCCATGTCTTCCCTGGTGCAGCTTGATGGAACCTTGGAGTGGTGGGCAGTGTGTGCAGCTCATAGGTCCCTGGTCATCTCCTCCTCAGCTGTTCACTGTCAAGAGCCTTAGGCTTCGTGCGCCCCTAGACAGAGCCAGAGACTGTTCTGCAGACTCTGTGGCCATTGTAGAGATGACATGAAAGCGCTGGGAAGATAGTACTGCTCACATACCACAGTTCTTTTAGCGCAAGAGTCTAGCCTGGGCTGTCAGAGCATAATGCGAATTCTGGGACTGCATTCCAAGCCTCCCAAGTAATTGAACACTGGGCTTAATTCAGTGGCAGGCTCCTCAATTCACCAGTCATTATTAGGGAATGAGTCAGTCACGTAGAGAAACCTTTCTCTGGGTTTTGTGCCAACTGTTTTATAGGTGTGAGTCCGCAGTGAGCTTTTCTTGCCAGTTCTATGAGGAAGTGAAAGCTCTAAGTGGCCTGTGTGCCAGTAGAGATGAGACCTTCCCCTTGGACAGTTCTAGGGTGAGAGTGTCAGTGTCCATGGCTAGATGGCAGTCGTGGGCATTGGTAAACCCAAAACCTTCAGTAGCTTTCGTAAGCCATTGCCGTCTAAATACTGATATCCTTCAGTAGAACACTTGATTTCTCATTTACATATAGGGTATGCCATCAGAGCAATCTACTTTATTCTTTACCATAATAAACAGTTTTCCATTTCTTTATCCAGCCACCATAGGCATCATTATCTTTAGGATTTAAAAGGAGTACTCTTTAAATTATTTGTTTATTTAACATCAGATTAACATCTTCATTTAATTGGTTCGTTAAGGAATATGTCAAGATGACAGTTGAACCAATGGCCTCAGACCAGAATATTAATGTATGATATGTTTATTTTGACTGATGCATTTATTTATCTTTGCTTGGTGGGAGTTTCCAACTTTTCTTATTTGCGTCTTTGATTCTTTTTGACTCATCAGCTAATGCCTTTTGGGTATTTTGTACTTGTAAAACAAATTTGTTTTACTTCAGATGGTGTTAAAATGTGCAGCACTGGGGACTTCCCTGGTGGCGCAGTGGCTAAGACTCCACATTTCCAATGCAGGGGGCTCGGGTTCGATCCCTGGTCAGGGAACTAGATCCCACATGCATGCTTCAACTAAGAGTTCAGAGGCCCCAACTAAGGAGCCCACGTGCCACAACTAAGAGCCTGCCCGCCACAACTACTACCCACCACAATCAAATAAATAAATATTAATAGATAAATAAATAAAATGACTTGGCTGAAGAGGCCCACCAAGTCACTAAAAGAGCCTTCATTTAAAAAAAAAAAAGTGCAGCACTGAAAACGGTGGCAAAAGGGAAAAGATAACATTGGCAATGAAACATTTCTATATTTCGTACTTATACAGTTATTAGGTCTCTTTATGAATCATAGTTAATTTAGGAACCTTTGTTTACTTGGTTATTACAGCCAGCGAACCATCATGGCATCCTAACTGTAGAAATAACAGCTAAACAAAGTCTTTTGACATGATCGGTGTACCTTCTGAAGTCTGAAAGAATAAGTCCCTTGATAATTTTTGGCAAGATTTAGCCTCATATTTCTGTTGTCATGTTTGCACTTTCTTTTGGTGATTTACCAAGGTAATGGACCATTTTAGAATTAGCAATGTACTTATGCTGCAGACTCGTCCTTGTTGTTAATCTACTGTTGATGAAGCCAGGCGTTGTCTGAATCCATCACATACACCTGTCACTGTCAGTCATCTTTATAGAACAAAGTGAAATCCAACCGAGTGGAATGTAACATGAGGCACAAAGCACAGATTACCAATTCAGTCCTCTTGTTTCAACACCACCCCTCTTCCATGTCAGGTCTTCTGATTTTATATGATGACAGTTATTGGTCAGAATATATTACAGTGTTTGCTGTACAGACGGGGCCTTTGTCATGTAATTAAAGAGCATGAGAGCTGCCAGACTAAACAGTGGTCTGAGTTTCAAATAATGTTCTGCGACTTCCTTGGCACATTTTTATCACCATCTCGAACATGTGTTATTACTTAGTATTCTTTACCATAGCTAGATTACAGAGGAAAACAACCCAGGCAGTGAAGGAGACTAACCCTGGTTCTTCAAGGAGATAAATGCCTCCGAGATACCTTGTACCCTCAGAATGCACCATTTTTGTGTGTGCATCTCTCTGCTTGTACTCATACATCCTGCTTAAACCAGCTGTTTACAAAGTCAACATAACGGTCAGCTTTTACAGACAGACTTCATTAGTTATCTTGAAATTCTAAAGAAGGGTAGGCCCAAAGGGCAAATGGACAAAGAACTTGAAATAAACATGAAAAAAAAGAGCCCCCCTCATTAGTAATCAAAGAAAATTCCACTACGATGATAAAAAACATCAAACTGGTAGAGTTTTTTAAAAAAATAGCACTCGTTCAGAGGCTAGTGAAACATACACTGTCATAAATTGGTACATCTTTTATGACAGGCAAACTGACAGTATGTATTAAACCTTAAATGTAGCCTTTGATTCCACTTCTAGGAATTCATCCTAAGAAAATAGTACAAGATATACACAAATACTTATATACAAGAATGTCCATTAAAACATGATTTAAAACAGCAACAACAATATTAGTAAAGACAGCTGGTATCTGTCTTTACAGAGAGCTTTGTATGTAACAGGCAGGGCTGGGTGCTTCACAGGCACAACCTTATTTCCTCCTTACCATCAGGAAGGGAAGTAGGCAGTGGTATCACACGGGAGGAAAGTAACGCTTGGAGTTATGTGTGCAGAGCTAGGAAGATTGAATGAGAAGTTGAACTCATTTGACACGATTCCTTAACCATTACATTTGTTTTTTTCCCTAAAGAATACTAGTAAAAAGTGGAAAACAGGGTTTCCCTGGTGGCGCAGTGGTTGAGAGTCCGCCTGCCGATTCAGGGCACATGGGTTCGTGCCCCGATCCGGGAAGATCCCACATGCCGCGGAGCGGCTGGGCCCGTGAGCCATGGCCGCTGAGCCTGCGTGTCTGGAGCCTGTGCTCCGCAGTGGGAGAGGCCACAACACTGAGAGGCCCGTGTACCGCAAAAAAAAAAAAAAAAAAAAAAAGAGGAAAACAGGGGTCCATCAATAGAGGACTCGTTAAATACAATGTAGGGTAGAAAAGTATACAATGGAATATTACTCAGCCATAAAGAAGAATGAAATAATGCTATCTGCAGCAACATGGATGGACCTAGAGATTATCATAGTAAGTGAAGTAAGCCAGACAGAGAAAGACAAATATTGTATGATATTGCTTATATGTGGAATCTAAAAAAATGATTGAAATGAACTTATTTACAAAACAGAAACAGACCCACAGACATAGAAAACAAACTTATGGTTATCAAAGGGGAAAGGAGGGGAGTTTGGGATTAACAGGTAAACACAACTATATATAAAATAGACAACCAACAAGAATCTACTGTATAGCACAGGGAACTATACTCAATATTTTGTAATAACCTATAAGGGAAAAGAATCTAAAAAAGGATATATATATATATATATATATATATATAAAATATATGTGTATATATATATATGTATAACTGAGTCACTTTTCTGTACACCTGAAACTAACACAACATTGTAAATCAACTGTACATCAATTAAAAAAAAAAAGAAAAAAAAGTTGACCCTAATAACAACAACAAAAAAAGTATGTAGGTATGAGAACTCATACTTTAATTGAATATGTGATAACATGGGAAATGTTTTAAATACATTTAAAAAAATCCCAATATATGTAGGATGATTTGAGTTTTTCTCTCACCCTCTACTGTGATATAATACACCTAACGATCTATTAAAATAGGCAGATTCCAGTTCTAACCCCAGATCTATTGTTGGCTTTGTGAGTGAGTGTGAGCAGGTTGCTTCACTAGCCTAAGCATCAGTGTTTTCCTCTGTAGAATGGACTCAGCTATGGTTATTACACATTAAACAAGGCATGGCTGTCCAAGCAACACAGAGTACATGTACAAGAAATGGTAGCTATTATTTTAATGAGTTGGTCCCCTGTCTTATATGAATCAAAAAACAAGGAAATAATACATTAAAACTTATTATTTTCTTAGAGTGCTGGCATTATAATATTTTATTTGTAATGCTTTGCTATTCTCCCAAACGTAGCATTCAGTGTATTATATTTTATGCCTCCATATGTATATATTTTATAGAAAAAATTTTATATAAATAGCTACATACAATTATTATGCTTTTTAATAATTTTCTATAATCAAGAAAAAATACATTTGTTAAACACATACACACAGAGACACAGGCTGGTGGTTCTTATCAAAAGTTAAAATGTGAATGACAGTCTCTAATCCATCTTACGGTTTTTCTGGTCAGCAAGGTAGCCTTTGGTTCAGTAGCTTCAAGTTGATCGTCACTCTCTATTTTTGTCTGTTAGTACCATAGTATCATGGATTGATCTTAGAAGTAGCCCCTGAAATGAGCTTGGGGATACTGAAATTATTCAGCGTAATGAAAGTACAGTTTATAGGAATTGGGACTGAAGCGAAGGTCTGAACATCAAGGAGGTTGAGCTGAGTGTTAAGCTGTTCTTTTTGACCCTTTTCCATTCCACTCCCATTGACGTCCTTGCTTCCTACCTCCTGTGAACTTTTGAGACTTCCAGGTTTTCTTTTTCTTGCCAACTCTTTAAATGTTGGTGTTCCATGGGTTTCTGTCCTCAGCTCACTTCTTACTCCTCTTTCCAAACTTAACGCACTTCTTCTCCAAACTAGCCTTTCCCCCATACGTTAGCTTAATATTGTATCTTAGAGCAGTTAAAAATCATGAACTCTGAAACTGATTAGCTGTGTACCTTGGATAAGGTTCCATGCTAGTGTCCTCCTCTATAGAACAGGTTACTCATTCCTACCTCAAGGTAAGGATTAAGTAAGAGGTGAAGCCCTAAGCCCAGTGCATTATTGCATAGGAGCTTCCATAGATGAGATCCTTTGCCGTGATGTTTGTTGTTCTGGTGGCGGTCATGGCGGTGGCCTCCAGGTAGGACAAGTGAAGCACCTAGAGTCATTCTGAATTTCCTTCCTCCTCTGTCTCTCCTGCATCCAATAGATTTTCAAGTCCTGTTGATACAACCTCGTTGGTCTTTTCCTATTTACTCCTGCTTTGGTTCTTATCACCTCTTATCTTGAAAGTGGTCATTGGCAGCTACCTGACCTTCCTGTTCCCAGTCCTTTTTGCATTCAGTCCATCCTCTCACTGTAGCCTGAATAATCATTGTAAAAAGGTAAAGCTGGTGATGGCATCATTTTGCCTAATCCTTCTCTTAGTGGTACCCAGTCACCTAGAGCAGGGACATGTGCTAGCTCAGCAAACTTTTTCTGCAAAAGGCCAGGTAGTAAATACTTTGGGCATTGCTGGCCATATGGTCTCTGTTGCAGCTACTCTGTCATTGTGGTGTAAAAGCAGCCATGGACAATATGTAAATGAATGAGCATGGCTGTGTTCCAATAAAACTTTGTTTATGGAAGCTGAAATTTGAATTTCATGCCATTGTCATATATCATGAAATATTCTTCTTTTGATTTTTTTCCAACCATTTAGAAACCTAACAACTTTTCTTAGCTCGTGGGCCACACAGATACTGGCTGGTGGCAGGGTTTGGCCTGTAGGATGGAGTTTACCAAATAAGTTGAAGTTCTTCAGCATGGATAACAAGATCTTTTGTGATCTGCCCTGGTTTATTCCTCCAGCCTGATCTTTTAAAAAAATTATTATTATGTTTTAATGCAGACTTTATTTATTTACTTATTATTTTTGGCTGCATTGGGTCTTAGTTGCGGCACACGGGATCTTTCCTTGCGGCGTGCGGGCTCTTTGTTGAGGTGCACGGGCTTCTCTCTAGTGGTGGTGCGTGGGTTCCAGAGGATGTGGGCTCTGTAGTTTGCGGCACACGGGCTTAGTTGCTCTGCAGTATGTGGGATCTTAGTTCCCTGACCAGGGATTGAACCAGTGTTTTCTGCATTGCAATATGGATTCTTAACCACTGGACCACCAGGGAAGTCCGCAGCCTGATCTTCTGTTACCTTCTCCTTACTTCTTCCATTTATTCAATGAACTCACCTTTTCTCTGTCCTTAATGAGTCATCATGTTTTTGCTTTCTCTCATGCTGTTCCCTTTGCCCAGGGCACAACTCATTCTTAGCTGTCCTCCCTCCCCTTCTACCCTGTCTTCCATCCACTACTTGTAGATAACCTACTCCTCTTTCAAGGTTCAGCTCGAGCAGTACTTACTCTGTGCAGTGAGGACACTCATGTCAGCTGCCTGGGTTTATATGTCAGCCCCACTTCTTGTCTCTCGATCATTTCTTTGTCTCTCAGTTTCTCGTCTGAATAAAAAAAGGAATTCATCATCATCATCATCATCCCTATGGTTTCTCTTTGTTAGAATCCACTGAGCTAGCACATGGACAGCACTGGGAATCATGTTTTTCACATAGTTATTGTGCAATCCACGTTTACTCTGCATCTCAGATAGAAGAGGCTATTTCTGTTGTCCCTTCTGTACCCTTTATAGACATCTGTCATAGCACTTATAATACTTGATATAGCTCTCGGCCCAGTGCATTGCATTCAGTAATAATAGGTACTCAGTAAATGTTTATTGGCTGAATGAGAGAGAAAAGGGAAAAATCTTAGCTTGACTTTAAGTGGATTCCAAAACAAAAATCTCTTGCATGTTACTAAGTAACAGGACAAAAAGGGGCCATAGAGAATAAGGTTCATTAAATTGAAAATAAATTTTAAAATATCTTATATACAATTGCTGTTTTTTAGTACCGGGCTCATGTCCATAGGAGGAAAGAAATGCCACGTGGACAGTCTAGTGGTCCTCTTAGGAACCTGTGTTCCTGCCAGTCCTTTCTCTTACTGATTTGCGTTTCTTTCTGTTCCTTCCCCTCCCCAGTCCTGCAAGGATGAGCACACTTCTTACCTGTGGTTTCAACATGGGGAGCTGTGGGACCCATACAGAATCATGTCTTGGAGAAAGTGCCAAGGCTTCAGTGAATTTTTAGAGTAAGGAGGCCAGCTGCAGAGCCACGGGGTTCAGAAAGACAGAAGGTGAGGGCTCAGGACCCAGGCAGAACAGAAAGCCCTGGGCTGGATGTGGGGAGGCGGGGCCAAAGCCCTTGGCTGGTTAACAAGAGCGTCGTTGCCTGTGCAGGGACGGTTTGTGTAAAGCCGAGGACAGAACAGGACTTTCAGGCATATCACAGCATCTAGAATTGGAAGGAGTCAGAGATGTCTTGTCAATGAGCGATACACTGCGTGGAGAGCCTCTTGGCTACTGTTCTTCCTTCTCACCTTCTGTACTTTCTGTGATAGAAACATTCTGTTGCCTGGATTCATTCAACAGATGTGGATTATCACAGGGCTGTATTGGGCATCTATGGAGGTAATAGGTAGAAAAGCATTTTTGAAAGTTGCTAATGTAAAGTTCTTCTATTTCCACCTAAAACCTCCTTTCTATTGGAAAATGTTTGCTTTATACATAAGCAAAGTGTCTCTTACTGAAATTCATATCTTTTTCATGCTGTTTTAGGCAGTGGGAGTTTTAGGAGTGGGAGATGTACATCAGAGGTACATTCTGGTATAGCTCGTGTGCTAGCTTAATTCTGACACTTTCTCAGCAAATGAAGCAGTCAACTTTATAACTTGGGTTAAGTTATTTTTATATTGTTTATGTTTTGTGACCACTGGGGTGCAAATTTCCTCAGGGAATAAGTAGAATGCCTATCCTAAGGAGGATTCTGTAGATGTTGGTAAAATGACTAGATCTGAAATTCTCTGTGCTAAGGCTGCTCACCTCTTAACCCTGCCCCTTCTTTTGGGGAAAAATAAGTCTTTATATGTGTACCTTTATTGGTAAGACTTCTGCAGTTCTCTGCAAGAGGATTAGCAAGCATTGCAAGCAAAGGCAAACATTTCAAGGAAAAACCTTACAAATATTCTTGCTTTCAAGATAGACATAATATCATGCCATAAGTAAACATGAAACCGTTTCCTTTTGAAGTTGATTCACTGAACCAATAATTTGAAATTCAGCTTGATGTTAGAGACCTTTTATTTTAAATGACTATTGTTGGTCCACTAGACTGGTAAATTAGGTGAGCCATAAGAAACAAAAAAGCTTTGTGTGTAGTCTAGCAGTCAGTTATTAACAAATATGAAATCTAAAACTCCTAACCAACGTTGTTGGAAAGCTAACAGACGTCCAGCATCTATTTTGGGTTTGTACACAAGTTGGCCAGAAGCAGCTTAATTCAGAGAATGAAATCTGAATTATTAAAACAAAGGAGGCGGGGGTAAGATGGAATTGGGGTGGGGGGAAAGGTCAAGTTTGTAGTGGGCAGAATTCTGAGATGACCTTCAACACTCCAAGCCCATCTTCTCCCAGTGATTCAGTTAAACACTAACTTAGTCCTGTTGTGAGGGGATATTGCAGATGTCATTAAGGTCCCAAACTAGTTGACCTTAAAATACGGAGATCATTTGGGTGGCCCTGACTAATCATATGAGCCATTTAAATCTGGTCTAGAGGTCAGAGACAGGTAAGTCAAAGAGATTTGAAACTTGAGAAGGATTCTACGTGGAGGAGATTCTCCGTTGCTGGTTTTGGAGATGGAGGGAGCCACGTGGCAAGGAGTGTGAGTGGCCTCTAGAACCTGAGAGGGACCCCTAGCTGACAGCCAGCAAGGAAATAGGGGCCTCAGTCCTACAACTGCAAGGAACTGAGTTCTGTTAACAGTGATGGGAAATAGATCCCTTCCACCCTCCAGATGAGAATTTAACCCAGCTGGCATCTTGATTCCAGAATTTTGATACTCTGAGCAGATAACTCAGCCATGCTGAGCTAGACTTCTGACCTACAGACCTTTGAGCTAATCAGCAGGTGTGCTTTAAGCCATGAAGTTTGTGGTCATTTGTTATGCAGCAATAGAAAACTAATATGAGGCCTCTGTCATGTCTCCTTTGCGTCCCTGTAGTAGCCTATTAACTGGTCTCTCTGCTTCTAGACCAGTGTTGCTCAAACTGGTGAAGAAACAGTTTTTGAAATTCCAGTGTGTTGCAGACCAATACTGTAGCAGATTGTGCAGATGGCTGCAAAAACATCTCCCGTCCCTGTGCTCTTCTGTCACGTGACCATGCCACTCCCTCTCTCAGGAGGCTCTAGTTTCCTCCACCTGAGTCTGGGCTGGCCTTAATGACAGGCTTATAACCTCTTACCATTTTCAGGTGATACCCTGTGTTGCAAGGCTGTTAGAAAAGGCCGTGCAGCTTCTGCCTGGTTCTCTAGGAAGGCTCCTCCTTGGCGCTCAGCTGCCATGCTTTGAGAGGCCATGCCACGTGGAGAGGGCAGTACTGGGTGATCCAGTCAACGGAATTAACAGCCTTCCTTGAGTCATCGCAGCCCAGATGCCCGACATGTGAATGAGAAGCCTTGAGATAATTACAGCCCCTAAGCTGGTCTAGTCAACCCCAGCCTTGTGTCTTCCCAGCTGAGGCCTCAAACATCGGGGACAAAGACAGGTCATCCCCACTGTGCCCTGTCCAAATTCGCGACCCACAGAATCAGTGAGTGTCATAAAGTACTTACTGCTTTCTGGCACTACATTTGGGATTGGTTTGTTATGCAGCAACAGATAACCAGAATAAACATTTTAATAAAATGCTATGAAAGCGAAATTATAAAAGGACAGAATATAAGCAGAAAACACACAGTGTCACTGCTATGCTACTCTGTCGGTCAAAGTAGTTACAAACCTGCCAAGATTCAAGAGGAGAGGATACAGGCCCCACTTCTCAAAGAGAGGAGACTTGAAGAATTGGGGAGCCATTAAAAAAAATTTAAATTTTGAAATAAATTTAGCCTTATCGAAAAGTTGTAAAAATATTACAGAGAATTTCCATATGCCCTTCACCCAGCTTCCACTAATGGTAACATCTTATGGAACCATAGTACCGTTGTCAAAACCAGGAAATTATCATTGATGAAATATTGTTAACTGATCTGCAGATTTTATTCCAGTTTTGCCAGTTTTCCTAATAATGTCCTTTCTCTGGTCCCAGGTCTAATCTAGGACTCCATAGTGCATTTAGTTTTCAGGTCTCCTTAGTCTACTCCAATATGGGACAGTTCTCACCCTTCCCTGTCTTTCATGACTAACGCTTTTGAAGTGTACAGGTAGTTATTTTGCAAGATGCCCCTCAAATTTGCTTTAATTTTTTCATGGTTAGATTAGGGTTATGCATTTTTTACAAGAGTGCCCCAGAAGTGATGATGTGCCCTCCTTTGTGTGTGATATCAGGGTGTACATGACGTCAGTATGTCTTATTCCTGGTGATGGGAAACGTGCTCCTTGGGGAAGGTGCTCCCTGCCAGGGTTCCCCACTGTAAACACCTTGTGGATAGGTCCTTTGAGACTATGCAGATATTCTCTTTGTCATCATATGTTGCTGGGGCCTTGTTACAAAACTGCCACAAAGTTTAAATTTTTTATCATTAGATCCAACAGATTAAAACTTAATCTTTCCAGTTTCTGTCGTTATAGTGTCATAGATGTGGGCTGTTTGCAGACTGGCTCTGGTCTGCAGACCACACTTTGAGGAGCAATGTTCTGCACTGCTTCGCCAGTTCCTTTATTCCTATTACTGTCAGACTGGAGTTTGAATAGCAAATCCAACGGTGTCATTCTTCAGCTTAAAATTCGTCAGTCTTCCCATCCTTTTAGGGTGCAATCCAAACTTCTAAGCCTGACGGTCAAGGCTACATCATTCTGCTCCATCTTTCACACTGTCCCTTTACTAGTTAGACTTCTCCGATTATCCTCACCATTGTATCCATGTAGGCACACCTGGCTCCTCCACACACTGTAGCTGGCCAATCCCCTGTCTTTCAAGGCTGATGAGCACCTCTTTTCAGTAGTCTGGGCTCACTAGGTTTTCCCCACGTCTAGTCCTCTGTATCCTGTGCATATATCTCTGATAGAAGTTGAATTTTGTTTTTATGTTTGGTTATGTATATGTCAAGCCATTTTTTAAAAAAAATTTTATTGAAGTATAATTTATTTACAATGTTGTATTGGTTTCAGGTGTACAGCAAAGTGATTCATTTATATATTAGCTATATCATATGACATTTGTCTGTCAAGCTATTTGACTTGACTGAGCTTAAAGGCATCGATTTTGAGTTATAAGATTAGCCCATGACAAGGGTTCAAGAGTGTTAATCATAACTTGAGATAGTATCCACGAAGAAATGTCTCCAGTACTAAGTAAGATCTGTATGACCAGATGGATTCCAGAAATGCAGAGACAGTGTGTGGAGAAGCCCTTTGGGGAGGACATTGTCCCTGATGGATAGGGTTGACTGTTGGGGCCTTTGGCTCTAGACTTGTGGCCCTTCTTCCTGTGTATGGTCTCTACCCCAGGGGTAGATAAAAACTTCAAGCGAGGAAGCAAACTCAAGACAGTGCAGCCCCATGGGTGGACCCCTGTGTCTCTGTAGGCCTGTTTTATTGCTTTTGGGGACCACTTTCTTTGTCCTGCAAAACTGAGCAAAGAGCAGGTGGAGATTCTCTGCCTTCCTCTCCCTGCACCTCCTTCTAAGTTTTAAAGGAAAATTTTAAAGAATGCTAATAATGGTTTGAAATTCAACCCAACCAAGTGTTAATAGCTCTCTGAACAGAACAGGAGTGATCTCCCTGTACCAATTTTTCCTGTGTTGCAACTAGTCTTTTATATCTAAATATTGCTAGGCTTACTTTATATTTAGCCCTATTTTCAAATTATATGAAATGTAATTGTGCCAGAAAATAGAGAAAAGCAAGGCCGCCATGATTCCATAGGTCACTGATAATAACTTTACCTCGAACGCAATTGTTCTTTCTTACGTCAAAAGTGTTGACCTATTATTTAAAGTATACATTTTAATCTTTTTGGTAATCATTTAGCACATTTTGTGATAAAATCTTCTTAAAATTTGTGCTTATAGCTTCCAGAGATAAATCTCAACTTTAAGTATTTATCAGAATTTAAATACATGGTATTTTAAATGAGTTATCAAGCATTAATAAATACATGAAAATGTTATCAATAAATGATTTATCAATTAAAAATTATCAATAAATAATTGATCAATAAATAGATTTTTAAAAATTTCCCAATACCAGTGGCAACATTTACATTAAGAACAGGAGGGAGTTAGAATGCCAAATAATGTATCCTAAAGATTTTCATAAATTCATTCAAAATTTTCTAATTCAAACAGCACCTCTTTTGTTAATAACATAAACCACATATATACAAAGTCTCAGTCAATCTCCTGTAATAAAACCTTGTACGGAAAACTCTTTCACCATGTACAATCTTATCATTAAATTACACTGTTAAGGGGAAGAAGAACCGCCCCTCTCCAACAAAAAACCCAAGGTAAAGTAGTCCCAAGAATGGAATTTGGAAAGGGCAGTATATTTCAATTTAATCATCTGGAATTACTTAAATACAGTGTGCTTAGATGGCTAACATAAAGGAAGAAAAGTTTACTGTGCTACAGTTACTAGCGTCACAGTCCTTTGAAGATTTGGGATAATTTTAAAAAGATCTCTACTTTGTTTTTGGTTTAAAAAATTCAGATAAATCTTTTCCCTTCCTGTCCTTCAGGCTGTCTATAAACCATAGAAATTTCATTCTTTTCAAATTTAGGAAATAACAGACTCGTAGTAAGATGATACTGGTCATTTAAATCATGGGGGCCAACCACAACAGAGCCCCCGGATAAGATAGCCTTTTTTTTTTTTTTTTTTTTTGCGGTACACACAGGCCTCTCACTGTTGTGGCCTCTCCCGTTGCGGAGCACAGGCTCCCGACGCGCAGGTTCAGCGGCCATGGCTCACGGGCCCAGCCGCTCCGCGGCTGATCTGGGGGATCTTCCCAGACCGGGGCACGAACCCGTGTCCCCTGCATTGGCAGGCAGACTCTCAACCACTGCGCCACCAGGGAAACCCAAGGTAGCCTTTTGAGTCATGATTTTCCAAAGTCTCTGTGATGACTTAAGACCTGCTGCCTGAATAAATCCCTGAGAACCGGCCACATCCACTTCGCTTAGAGGTAAGCCTCCTCCTCCCTGCTCTACAGAGGCCTGAGCACCGGAGCTGCTCCCCAGAGGACCAAGTCAGAGCAAGAGAGCTCCATTACTCAGAGCACATCAAGGGTTGATCATTTGAGAACCGAGCTACTAATTGGACTTATGATGATATGAAAGGAGATGCTTAAAGTAAGGAGACGTATTTTTAAAATCAAAATTTAAGAACATATTGAAAACTGTGGTCTCTAAAGCAGTCTAAAATCTGTGGATTTCAGATATTTTATATACAACTCACAATAAAACAAAATGCATTTTATGTCACTACCCAGTACACGTATTCAGAGCCATAAGTGAAATAAAAATGCCACGGACAATACTGTGTGTGACACCCTTGAATATTTTCTATTGTATTGTTTTAAATTAAGAAAATGCTACTCAGTAGCCAGTAAACTCATTGCCCACTTATCAGTCACTTCCCATGGTCTGGAAAGATGCTGCCTCAGATAGTTGTAAGTGTATGCAGCCACCGTTGTCCCATACCTGCTTTAGAGTGCTTTTGGGATTACATGTGAGGTTAGTGCACGAGTCACAGAAAATGTCATAGAAAAAAATTTTTTTTCACTAAAAGTGATTTTATTTAGCTTGAGTTCCCTTTTTATTTACCACATGTGGCTCTAAATTATGTGTTAGTCAAATCAAAGAACGAAATTTTTCTGGTTGATTGTGTTCAGAAGAATGTGAGGATCGAAGTGTTAGAACTTGAAGGAGACTTAAGAGGTAGTGCAGGCCAGCCTGCTCGTCATGCAGAGACCAGGAGACGAACTAGTTGCAATTTTTAAGAAAGAATTAAGGTTGTTTATGTAATCATATGTTAGTAATAGAATGTATTTTAAAATACCATCATAGAGAGGCTGGTGTTGTGAGTGGCTGCTTCTGGATCTGAATGTTGGGGTAGACTGTGATACAGGGAGCTGTCACTTCTAGGTACCCTTGGGGAGGCAGTGGTGCCTGTGTCCCTGTGACTTTCTTGGCTGTGCTTGCTAGGGCCACTTGGAGATGTATGTGCTTGGCTCTTTCAGCCTGGGCCTAATAAAAGTATATATCATAAAAATTGAAAAAGACCTATTTAGCAAACGATATGGTTAACATCTAGGAAGCTGAGGAAGAGGATTAAGAATGTGCTGACGTAAAGTTGCGCTTGCTCCTGAGTCTGTGCATTTCCTGTCCTGCCCAGGCGTGGTATAAGGAGCTCCATCCTCACATCTGAGCCTTCAGTTGCCCAGGAAAGTGAGAGAATGTAAATGAATTTAATATCTGTAGTCAAAACCTTTTCCCTCTAATATGTCGAGACTACAGAAATCATCGCGTTTATTTTTGCTGGATACTGAGCTAGGGCTTTCTAAGTGCTTCAGTCTCTGAGACTTCTCTCTGTATCTCACTTTTCCTTAACAGATATTTGTAAAACACTGTGATCTTTTTTTTGGCTAATCTCATAGGCTTTTCTTTCATCAATGTATTATCATAGACAAACAAGCTCTAGGGAGGCCAGGCGATAAATTCCCTTCCTGTCCTCCTGGCCTTTTCTGTGAAATAGACAAACAACACATACATGCAAGGAAAACAACATGCTTGTCTTAAGTGCTGTAGTTTATCCTACAAAGTAAATTCTAGTCAAGTTAAGGAATCTGATTGTTTTTTTTAACTGGAGCAGGATCAGAAAATTATAGCTTGTGGGCCAAATATGGGACACTGCCTGTTCTTATAAATAAAATTTTATTGGAACACAGCCATGCCTATTCATTTATGTATTATTTATGCCTGCTTTTACATTATGGAGACAGAGGTAAGTAGATGCTATAGAGACTGTGTGGCCTGCAAAGCCTAGAATATTTACTATTTGGCCTTTTATAGAAAAAAGTTTACTGACCCCTGGAATAAAGGAATATTTAGAGATTGAAGTATTGTCCTTAAAAAACTATCACTTTTGAATCAAGGCTATTTTCCCTTAAGTAGCATGAAAAAATTCTTCTGTTACGAACAGATGACAATTTATAACTAGGTTTGATGAGAGAAAGTGCCTAGAAACTATTGAGTGATTGATGTCTACCTTTTTTAAAGATCATTAAAAATCATTGTACATTAAATCATTAATGCTGAGAAGATAACTAATGAGGCATATATGAAAGATTACAGTGTGGCATGCTAATAATTTAACTACAGGGAGGATTGGTTACATTATTTCAACTGGCATTGCCTATTTTGACAGTCTTTATAATAATTGTGAACTTTAATAAAATTTTACATTTATAAATATCAGTCTGAGGTTTTACCTGCTACAGTCCAGTGAGGCTAAGCTAATAGTCATATGCAAAGAAGCCTCATATTTCTTGTGTTTAGATGTAGTTTAGTGTATTAAAATGAGTATTTAGTCATAATATTTTTCGGTCACAGAATTTAAGCAATAAAACATGGGGCTGCAATGCTCCATACCAGGGTAGCAGTTTAAATAATTTTAAAATAATTAATAAATTATCTTTTCATTTTTTAACAGACTTGTGGAAGAAAGCAAACTGATCCCACGCATTTTTGATGTAATTCTGGTAAGAGAAGAAATGTGCGTCTGAAATTCAAGTGAAATTTAAAAGTTTTTAAAGTTTTGACCACATTGTTTGGTTGGGTTCTAACCCTAACTCTGCCCAGAAGGATTGTGTGTCCATCATGTCACTTAACCTTATTAGGACTCAGTTTCCTTGTATGAGCTCTTGTCCAGCTCTGAAATTGTGTAGGGATGCGGTTTAATGACCTGCCCTCTTTCTGAAAATCCTTTGCATTTTATTTCTATAAAGTTAAAAACTATGTTATCTAATATAGAAAGAATACTGTATCTGAGGTTGGTTTGTGGAGGAAAGGCAGAATGACGATCACTGTGCTTCAATATGAATTTTCTGATTTTCACCATGAAGCTCTCTGACTTTGTCATCACTGGGTCAGATCAACAATTTTATGCCTATGGGCAGAAGTTGTCTTCTTCAGAACGTAGAATAGCTTACCTTCTGTACACCATTTTTTCCATTCATAGGACACAACTTGATTGAAAACCATCGGTTAAAGAAAACCTTTCCTCTCTGGTTCCTATGTGTAGAGAATAAAATGGGACGTAGGGTTGCCTTTTCTCACTTCTGATAAATCCCTATTTATACTAAATAGAAATCTGAGAATTAGGCTGAAAACTCAGTTGGTACTTATAGCAAGGGAGTGCCCTTAGCCAAAGAAGTGTTCTCTTGTACCTTAGTGGGTTGTCCTCTCTTTACCAAAATGTTTCCCTCCATAGCTGACTGACAGTGCAAGGGACAAAGGAGGGGGACATGTCCGCAGTCAGATCAGCCGAGCCTGCCTTGGTCATCAGTAGAGCAATAGCTGTTATTGTCTGATAACCCTACCAATGGAAGATTAGCCCTGTTTAATCATCCTAAATTATTAATCTACAAGTTGTTTGTGTGCTGATAGGGCTGTATGGTAAAAACATTATTTTTCTTAGCTGCAGATCGCCCTTTTTTTTGGTGGAGAGCTGTTGGGTTTGCTGAGCTATTTGAGTTAGGCGGGGAGTAGGGGTGGGCATGCGTAGTATTCCCAAAGCCCGCTCAAGTGACAACAAGATGACCCAGAGCTGCCATGCTAAGAGAATTGTATTGCTTCAAATAGTCAACGGGGATTTTAGAGGTAGTATCAGGAGAAGAAAGGGAGAAAAAGGAGATGAAGACCCATGGAGATCATCAGCTGTCTAGTGGGGATTTTTAAGCTTTGCCCAGTGGTATGTGCATCTCCCACCTTCAGTAGGACATACATCACTTGCTAATTCGTTGTGGAGTTGGATTTGCTTTTGGAGGGCCACGGGGGCCGTTAATGTTGGGTTCGGCTGCACGGTTGGGCAGGGGGCAGGAGCCAAAGCTGTCCACATTCAGCCACCTCTGGCTTGCACTTGAAAAGAGACTTGGTGCTGCAGACAGAGAGAGCTGGAGCTAGACTGGACCTTAAACTCATGGATGTGACTCATCCCCTTGCTGTGCCAGGAGGGCTTCTGACCTGCTGAGGTCAATACAGCTCCTTTTGTGACTGATAGAAAGTTCTCTACCCAGCCTTTGGCAATCATCTCAAGGTCTAAAATCCCACACATGGAAAATTCTTCCGTGTATGTTACCGAAACCCCTCCATACGTGATGAATCTTTGTATAACAAGCACCTGGCAAGGCTTCATATTGCGCAAATGTTTAACTGATTAATGCCACCATTGAAACCCCTGTCATTGTGTTGTAGCTGTCGTTGGGGGTGCGTAGAAGTGACATATACTTTCCAGGTCAGGATTTCAACTTGTCCTGAGCCCTGTGACCTCGGAGGCATTTCTGGGAGGAGGCTTTTCCTCCTGCCGGAACAGCTCCATACTCAAGTGTTTTGTAGGCCCTTATTTTGAAAAGAGGTCCTGCTGCTAAGAAAAAGTAAAGAAAAAAAACTGTTGGAAATCACTGCTTTTTGGGACAGGACTTTTGATGTATGTGAAAAACAGTATTGAATCCCTATTCTATTTTTGACTTTCTTGAGTTGAATAATCACTACTTTTTTCTCTGTAGAAATACATTTTTAATCAATGAAGTATCTTTGCAGCAGTTATCCTATGAACTATTACCTTATCCTTTCTAAATTTTTGTCACCGAGCTAGACATAATATTTTATTGATTCTATGCTGTACTTTTTTTTTTCCCCTCATATTTTAACATTTCTGAATCCAGGCTATACTTCCCAAACCAATGACATTTTACAGTTGCTTTCAGCCAGGTGACCTGGTTGTCATTGCCTTAACCAATTCACTTCAGTTTTATTTTTCTTTTTATTAGTGCCCAAGAACGATATATTAGAAAAATATGTCTAAGTTTAAAAGCGCTCTTTCAATAAAAATAAAATGAAAATTCTAAGTAATAAGAAACCATGCCATAGTTTAATTGGCAGCATTTTTCTTCTTTAGTGCTTGATAAAATAATGGTGTATCTTAGAACTGATGGATTCCTGGATTCAAGAAAACACAGTGTATACTTCAGTTGGGTTTGGTTTCTAAGTTCAAGGGCCTAGGTGGTGTCTGGCATATATATAGCAGCTTCTAGCAATGGTTTGATCAGAACGAGACGTAATGAAAAGATTGTACAAGACCCTTTGGCTACTGCTTGTGTCTTTTAGCCACTCATTAAAAAACACAGCAGCATTAGACTCGTTTAGCTGGTGGTCCACTGTGACCTCTTGATGATTTTTTTCTTCACTCTTAGCACATAACTGTTTTCCATCTTCGGTTTGATGTACTTAGAGCCTGATAATGGGCTTTATAACATCGTTGTTTTCTAGAGTTCCTCGTATGATATGCTCTTACCCACAGTGTAAGACATCCTCTCCTAGATGTTTTTCATTACAAAGCAAAGCTGTTTCTTCTGGTGGGCAGGAATTGCAGTCAGCTTCCATGTCTTTCCTGCAGGCTTGGAGGGAGGTGAAAATGAAGGCAGCAGAATTCTAAATTTGTCATCCTGTTTGGTAGGAGGTTTCTCAAGGGAGAAAGAGAATACTGTGAACTCCAGGGGAGGGAGTGATTGGCTCTGCTCCGTGTAGGGAGAGGAGTTTCACAGAAGAAGTAACCTTTGAACAAGGGCCTTGAGCGGCTTGTTGTGAGGAGAGGGGGCATTCCAGCTTTGGGGGTGGTGAGTACTTAAATGTGCCTGCACCAGGGCCGTGGAGAGATGGTAGGGAGTGAGTAGTTTGGGACCAGATTCCCGCAGGGCTGTGGTTCTTTCTTATTTGTTGGCTTTGCAAATAATTTATGCTCTTCAAAATCACAGTCCTCTAAACAAACTAGTGGTTACCAGTGGGGAGAGGGGAGGGAGGAGGGGCGATATAGGGGTAGAGGATTAAGAGGTACAAGCTATTATGAATAAAATAAGCTGCAAGGCTATATTGTACATGGGGAATATAGCCAGTATTTTATAATAACTGTAAATGGAGTATAACCTTGAAAAGATGTGAATCAATATCTTGTACACTTGTAGCTTATATAATATTGTACATAAACTATACTTCAATTTAAAAATTAAAAAAAATCAGGATCCTCTATTTAAAAGAAGACTTTTTGAGCCCCTCTGCTGCCTGGCCATTGGGGTTGGGTCTGGGAGAGGATCAGGATTAGGATCATGGGCTTATACTGGAAACTTGAAATGGGTTGAAAGCTGGATTCTGGGAGTCACCCGTAGGACTCCATCAGCGAGGCTTTTGACATCAGCCAAAGGGACTGTGGGAAGGGAGCTTAAAAGATAGAGCCGGTCTCAGAGATCTCATCTAAGGGTCCAGGAGTTCTAACACCACGTTCAGGCCAGAGAACAGGCAGGATGTTTTTAATCCTGTGTTCCAGCTGCAAGTGTCCCCACTCTTGGCAGACCAAGCGGTGGGAAGAACCAGGTAGCTGATAGCTTACAAAAGGGAGCTGTCACAGCAGCTCGGTGCTGCTTCCCTGGCAGACACCGCATTTTCACTGGCAGCACAAGGCAGCTGGGTTGAGGGGAGTGGAGGCTCAGGCAGCCTGCATTGATTTTAGCTGACTCAATTCCCACATACAGCCTTCAGGGTCTATGACTCTGAGGCAGTCTGGATCTGCTCAATAAATGTGGGCTCCTGGAGAAAGTCAATCATAGGAGGACCTGGTGGCTTGATTTTTGAGTGCAGAGTTGCTTGGCAAGCAGGATGGAAAGCATTCTTCTTTCTCCTTTGCCACTTTCCAAAGAGTAGATATTGCTTTGAAATGTGTCTTAAGTATGAATTTGGATGGATCAGCCTTTGGGTTTTGCTATAACTCTAATCTCTCTTCATTTTATTTCAGTGGTTTATGTTTTGACCTACTTCCGTAAATCATTTTAATGCCAAGTAATATGGGCAACCTGTATTTTATTGGAAAAAAAATCTATATTCATAGCAGATTTTCCAATATGTGCCAAAATATTGCTGTCATGATATTTTATGTGTCTATTCCAGAGCAGACAATTAAAGAGCAATCTCATTGGCAAATGTTAACAATAAAAATGGGATTAACAGCACACGAGTTTGACAATTATATTGTTTTAACAGTTCTCGAGGATAGCAGTTGAAGCAAGCTTGAGTAAATCTTCCAAGTCAACTGTATATTTAGAAAAGAGCCTCTTTACCAACCTTTGGAACCTAAAGGATTTAGTCCCTGAAATACCAAAGTAGTACAGACTGGTAGCCTCATCCCATTTAAGGAATGTTTCCAATCCTGAGCGTTCATCAGGCTTCTAAAATTATTTGCTCCATTCTAGTTGCAGCCCATCTAATGTGAATTGGTTCTCAGGGTTAAAATGACAAGTTACTTATAAGTTTAAGCGTCTGCATGCTTGTGTCCAATATGCCATTAATAAGTGCTGCTCTGCACTTGAGCATGAGTTGCTAAAATAGAAAACATGATTTGATTAAAATTTCAAAATGCTTGACTCAGGAAGGTACTTCAAAAGTTACACAAAGAGTACTTACTGGATGCAGGGGATAAATCTGAATCTTCCGTCTACATGGATACCTATCAGGGATTCTGTAGATTGTAAGATGGAGCTCTATAACCAATTCCTGGTGTATACGAAAATGATTTTATACACTGCTAACACTGCCATTAAAGTATGTACTTCGAAGTGTTTTGTTCAGTGGGGGTGAGGAAGCAGATGGATTTGCGCAGATCTGTTCTGTAAACTGATATTTACAGAATAACTCTCGGGGGCCAGTGTGAAATGTATTGATACTGGATTGAATGAAGTGAAGTTGCCCATACAGCAGCTGAACTAATGGCTTTGATCTGATCAATACCATGTTATCTGGTTAGCTGAATAAATGGGTTGAAGCTAAGTAAAATTAACTTCTATCAGTATACTTGGACTAAAGCATGACTAGTTACTGCATAATCAGCCCAAATGGTTTGAAAGAAGATGGACTGTATTAAGATAAAAACTACATGTTATATCCACTGAAAAAAATGCTAAAATAGGGCTTAGGATATCTTTGGCCAATCACAGAGCATATATTGGGAGTGTGTTACATAGCGCTTCTCCCAAGTCAGTGTAATCTTGCATGTTATCATCATCATTCTTGTTTCTAGTTCTGCTCTAGTTCCTGGGCTTCACTTTGAGGAAACAGGTACTAATCCCTCTTCCTTCTCTGTAAGGAGATGGTCTAGTTACAAACCGTAGAAGTAGAAAGTGATAGGATGTCAAATAATGTACTTCCTAAGAGTGTTAAGCTTTTGTGTGTTTTTGGTTTTATTCTTAATTGATCGTGGGATTAGACTTGTGAAGAAGTAAGGGTAAAATTAGGGCATAGCAAATAAATGAAACCTCAACAAGAATGAGTTACAGACCAGTGAAAAGAGGCGCATGGTCCAATAAGGTGTTATAAGGGAGAATCAAGAGAAAACAAACACTGGATTAAATTTTGAACAAGCAAAAGAATTAGTATAGTACTGGAAGAAGAGGCGGTGTTCTTGTTTGAAGGGCTGTGAATCTTAGGTACTTATGTGAGCCTGTCCCCCTGCACTCATCTCATTGCCTGTGCTGTTGATTAAATTTCTCCTGCAGACCTGCGCTTTTCAGTATGGTAGCCAGTAGCCACATATAGCACAACGAGCACTTGAAACGTGGCTGTCTGAATTGAGATGCGCTCAGAGTGTCAAATAGATACCAAATTTCCAAGGGAAAAAAGAGTGTAACGTAGCTGATTAATTTTCCTGTATTGATTACATGTTTAAATGGCAGTATTTTGGGTGTGTTGGGCTAAATGGAATATTATTAAAATTAATTTTATCTATTTCTTTTTTTTTTACTGCAGCTTTCAGAATATTAAAAATACGTGGCTTGCATTATATTTCTGTTGGATAGTGCTGCAGTAGGTGATTTCCTGTCTTGTATCCTCAGTTACATTGTGACTTTCGCTTCAGGAGGAAACTGCTCTATGTACAACCAAACCGCGTTTGTCCCCAGCACATTGCCCTCCCTGCTTTTGGTTTTTCAGTACGTTTTGATTTATTAGTGAACAAGTGAGGGAAGTGAGGCATGGCTGTTATATTTAGACCCTTTCTTCAATCACAGCTGACCTTTCGCCCCTTGATGGTGGATTGGAAAATGAAACGGTAGGAAGCGCTAGTGTTCTTCAGTATAACGTACTCACAAAAGGCAGTGTGGTTGTAGCTCCCCTGAATTTCGGCCATGACTAGTGATACCACTCAATTTTACTTCTTTCCTAACTCTGCAATATATGAGGATGCCCCGTGATTGGCCGTTGGTCAACTTTGGGTTCAGGCTTCTGTTAAAATGCCCACTGTGGTCATCAGGCCTTGCCCATTCTCACTACTCCAAAGCCCTGTGTGTTTGGGGCCCTTTGATAGATAGAACAAGGTGAGGTAGCTTGTGGTATATACAAAGAGGTACTGGAAGAGCCAAGTTTAAAAGCAGTGATCATTCATTCTCAATATATGACCAGTGAATGTTATGTTATCTGAAAGTTCCTCAGTAATGTAGGACCCCATAAGTTTATTCATGAACAAAATTATTGAGATACCCATTTTTTTGAGACTATGGAAATATCAGTAAAAAGTTACTAGTTTTGATTAAAGCAGCAAACATCTACTAGCATTTGCTTTTGATGCTCTTTGCGTTTGTTTTCTTGGATGAGCAAGAAAAAGCAGAATTTATGTGCTTACCCCCTCGCTGCAAAGGATTTTCAAGCTGAGCCAGGAAATCTGATGCAGTAAAGCAGTTTACAGATTTATGGGGAAAGGAGAGCTTTTTAAATAGCTCTAGCAAGTGAATTGCGTTTTGGATTTATTAGAGGTACCAAATTGGAGAAACACTATGATGAGATGCCAGTAAGGGCAAGTTATTACTCAGGATTTTTTGGTTTATTTTTTTCTGACAACAAAAACAATACGTGCTTGTAAAAAGTTCAGATCGTACAGAAATGTCTAAGATAGAATGGGAAATTTTTCCATAATATCACAGCCTACAGCTTGATGAATATTTTCCTCATTGTTTTT
Organism: Pseudorca crassidens; assembly: GCF_039906515.1. Taxonomy (NCBI): domain Eukaryota; kingdom Metazoa; phylum Chordata; class Mammalia; order Artiodactyla; family Delphinidae; genus Pseudorca; species Pseudorca crassidens. The sequence goes on from NC_090305.1 coordinate 61,760,780, forward strand.
CATGCATGTATTTTTGAAAAAATATTTATTTATTTATTTGGCTGCACTAGGTCTTAGTTGCAGCATGTGGGATCTCTGTTGCGGCACACGGGATCTTTAGTTGCGGCATGCGGGATCTCTAGTTGCGGCATGTGAACTCTTAGTTGCAGGATGTGGGATCAAGTTCCCTGACCAGGGATCGAACCCAGGCCCCCTGCATTGGGAGTGTGGAGTCTTAGACACTGGACTGCCAGGGAAGTCCCCCACATATGTATTATCTCTCTCTTCTTTTTTTAAAAAAAATGGGACCCTACTAAATAATATATTTTATATCTGTCTTACTTTACAATGTCCATGGCAGTAGGGTGTGTGTGTGTGTGTGTGTGTGTGTGTGTGTATGTATGTATGTACACCCATATGTATTATTTGTTCTATTTGATGGCCATATAATATTTTTTGTATTAGCACAATTTATTTAGCCAATCCCCACTGATGGACATTTCAGGTTTCCCCCCCCAACTTTCTGCTAATATGAGCAGCACTGAACAGAGAATATCTTTGTACATCTGTGTGAGTTTCTATAGGATACGTTCTTAAAAGTTGCATATTACACCAAAGTATATACATCTTTTGTATTTTAATATTACTCTCTGGAGTGGTAATATAAAATTCCCCACGCAGCAGTAGTATAAAACAACACCTGCCTTGCCATACTCACAACTGAGTGTTACTGGTCTTTTAAATCAGGGGTCCCCAAGCCCTGGGCCACGGACCAGTACCGGTGGTCCTTGGCCTGTTAGGAACCTGGCCGCACAGCAGGAGGTGAGCGGTGGGCCAGTGCGTGAAGCTTTATCTGTGTTTACAGCTGCTCCCCATTGCTCACATTACCGCCTTAGCTCAGCCTCAGCATTATGGTGAGTTGTACAATTATTTCATTATATATTTCAACGTAATAATAATAGAAATAAAGTGCACAATAAATGTAATGCACTTGAATTATCCCCAAACCATCCCCGCACTCCGGTCCGTGGAAAAATTGTCTTCCACGAAACCAGTCCCTGGTGCCCAAAAGGTTGGGGACAGCTGTTTTAAATTGTCAGTTGTTTGTATTTTGACCCGTGTGCTTTTTAATATCAGAGTCAAATTTATCAGGTTTTTTTGCTTATAGCTTCTGTTAGGAAAGAACTTCTCTTCGACAAGGTTATAAAGTATTAATCCATCTTTTATTCTATACATTTATGGTTTTATCATTAAATCCTAAATCTTTGCGCCAAAATAACTTTGTTGTGAGGAACGACTACAAGTCCAGCTTTTCTCTTCCCCATACCTCCCTCTCACCATCACCAAATTCTTTCAGTGGTGTTCGTTGATGTAATTCATCATGATGGTGACTTGAAATGCCATATTTATCATTCATTCACTGTATTTTGTTTATTGCCTGTATTGACATATGTAAGCTGCATATATTAAGTGTATCAATATAATTTGATGAGTTTTTACATAAATATTCAATCAAGATAATGAATGAACATACCCATCATCACCAACATTTCCTTGTGCCTATTTTTAACCCATCCCTCCCTACCCCCATTCCTGTCCCAAGCAACTATTAATTTACTTTGTCTCTGTAGATTAGGTTACATTTCCTAGAATTTTATATAAAGTAGTAATAAGGGATGGACTCTTCTTTTTTAATGAATCCCTGGCTTCTTTTGTTGAGCATACTTACTTTTTCCTAGGGAGAAAGCGTTATGTCTGATTTGAACCATTGGGTTTTGTTAGAATCCTTTAGCAGGTTGAGAAGTTCCCTTTCATTCCTAGTTTGCTGAGAGATTTCACTGATGGATTTTTTTTCTTTATCTCTTAAAATCATCATGTAATCACTTTAAAACATTTTTTAATATGGTGAATTTATTGATTGATTTTTGTACGTTAAAACAGTCTTGCCGCCTGGAGTTAAAACCCATGTGATCATGCTGTATTTTTTTAATATATAATGCTGGATTTGATTTAGTAAAAATTTTAAGTATTTTTGTGACTATGTCCATGAAGGATATTGTTCTATAGTCTTCTTTCCTTATAATCTTTTTCTGTTTTTTTGTATCAGGGTAGTGTTGGTCCCAGGGAATGAGTTGGAACATGTTCCCTCTTCTGCAAATTTTTGGGAAAAATTTTCTTTTAGAATTGGTATTTATTTTCTCCTTAAATGTTTAGTAAAAATAACCGGTGAAGCCACTGGGGCTTGAAGTTATCTTTGTGGGAAGCTTTTAAAGTACAAATTCATTTTCACTACTGGATAGAGGGTTATTCAGTTTATTTCTTTTGGTATCTTTCAAGGAATTTGTATATTTCATTTAAGCTGTGAGATTTCTTGGCATGAAGTTGTTATGGTGTTACCTTATTATCCTTTTAGTGTCTGAGAATCTATAGTGATGCCTCCCTCTCATTTCTGATACTGCTTTTTTGAACAGTGATGAAAAATTGAGTGTTCTCTTTTTATTTCCCTTCTAATTTAGTTACCTAGAGGTTTACTGCCTTTATTTGCCCTCTGAAGGAACTAGCTTTTGGTTTTATGGATTGTTTTTCCTATTTGTTTTTTCATTTATTTCTGTTCTTTATTACACCTTTTCTATTTCCTTTGGGTTTCATTTTTTGCTCTTATTCGGATTTTTTAAGAGATGCTGAGGTCATCAGTTTGTGACTTCTCTGTTTTATTACTGTAATCACCTAGTACTATAAATATCCCTCTAAGCACTGTCCTAGTTTCAATTTGGATATGTTTTATGTCATTTTCATTTAGTTCAACATAATTTCTAATTTCCTTTGTGATTTCTTCTTTGATTCATGGATTATTTAGAAGTCTGTTAGTTAGTTTTCCCATATTTGGGGCCCAAATGTATTTTTTATTGATTACAACTTAATTACATTGTGGTTAGAGAACATACTTTGTATGATTTGCATCCTGTGCAATTTCTTCAGACTTGTTTTATGGCCCAGTCTATGGTAAATGTTTCCTATATACTTGTGGAGAACGTGTAACTGCTGTTGTTGGTTGGAATGTCCTGTGAATGTCAATTAAGTCAAGTTGGTTGTTAGTGTCGCTCAAGTCTTCTGTGTCTTTACTGGTTTTCTGTCTACTTGTCTGTCACTTACTGAGAGAGGGGTAATAGTGTCTCTGGCTAAAATTGTGTCTTTGGCTAGTTCCCTTTCAGTTATATCACTTTTGTTTTCTGCTTTGAAGCTCTGTCATTCCATGTAAAAATTAAATTTGGGATTATGTGTCATTTTGAGGAATGGAACTCCTTATCATTATGAGATGCTCCTCTTTCTCCTTGGTAATATTCTTTGTTCTAAAAACCACTTTGTCTGATGTTAGTATCACCACTGCAGCTTTCTTTTTCTTTTTCTTTTTTTTTCTTTTTTTTTTTTTTTTTGCGGTACGCGGGACTCCCACCGTCGTGGCCTCTCCCGCTGCGGAGCATGGGCTCCGGGCTCACAGGCTCAGCGGCCACGGCTCACGGGCCCAGCCGCTCCGTGGCATGTGGGATCCCCCCGGACCGGGGCACGAACCCGCGCCCCCCACATCGGCAGGTGGACTCTCAACCACTGCGCCACCAGGGAAGCCCATGCAGCTTTCTTTGATTAGTGTTAGTAGGCATATCTTTTCCCATCCCTTAACTTTTAACCTGTCTACATCTTTGTATTTAAAGGTGTTTTCCTGGAGATAGATGTACTTTGATTTTACCTCTTTATCCATTCTTACAATATTAGTCTTCTTTTCGAGGTGTTTAGAACATTTTCATTAAAAATATTTAAATCTACCATCTTACTACTAGTTTCATGTCGCATCTTCTGTTCTTCTTTCTCATTTATTTCTGTCTTTTCCAGCCACCTTTTATATCAGTTGAGTATTTTACCTTTTAATGGTTGGTGTAGGGTTTACAATATGCATCTTTAATTTACCTCAGTTTGCCTACTATCATGTAGGTAATTACCCTGATGTAATGATTACCTCCCAATATACTACCAGGCAAAGGAACCAAGGGTCATTGGACATAGGGGATCACAGATCAAATAAAAAAAACTCACATCACGTGATTTATTGACCCAATTAAGTGCGTATAGTGAGAAGTAAGGCATAGGGTAAATTAACACCTTTTAATAGGGTGCAAGCAGAGTGAAGTACACTCCACCTGAATCCTGAGGAACAGTGTGTTCGTATGCTCTCCCCCCGCACCCCCAGGCTGCATCAGCCTTCCTCAGAGTTGCGTCTGAGGAACAGTTCCCACCGATGGAAAGTATCTCAGGCCAACAGCACATACTTGGAGCGACATGTATAGTTGGCCCTGGCCGTACTTGCCAGTGAACTTGCTGACCATCCATGGGTTTTATTTGTGTTTCTTAAGCAAAGAACACACCTGAGTAGATGTCACCAATGTGTGGCTTAATTAAAACTTCATGTATTGGTATCTGCTATTTTAGTATTTAGTTTAATATTTAGTGTATCATGAACGTTTAGGGCCCAGATGTCTTATGTATGTTTAATGACTCGTGAATACTAGGTATCTTCTGGTCGTTTCATCCATTTTTATTCATCTCTAGCACACTTATGCTCTATCTTTATATGTCACATCGTATGGGCATCAGACATTGCATTTTCTCTTCCGTCTCAGAATTAAATCCTCCATGTGATACGGAAGTGTACGTCACACCACTCCGTGTCTTATGTGAGAACCTTTCAGCAGCATATTTCTATTTGTAGTGGCTTCTTATCACCTACATCATGAGATCCAATTCCTTCCGAACCCTGCATGATCTGACTGTGGTTTCCTGTCCTGCCTCATGTCATCCTCACTTTCCCTTCCTGACTGTGCTGTCATCATGTTGACAGCTCAGTTTACTGAGTAGGCTACGCATAGGCCTCCTTTTCTCCTCCTCAGGACCTTTGCTTCTACTAGTCCCTCTCCCCAGAATGTTCTTCTCCCGTCTCCTTGCATGGCTGAGTGCATCTCATCCTTTGAGTTTCAGAGACCTCTCTACCTCGTCCGCACTATGAGAATAAGGAGCCACACCTGTCTCTGTAGCCTCGCCTGTCATCTGGCACAGAATAGCCTTAGGTGTTACGTGGCTATATTATATAGTTAAGGTATAATGCATTATTATTTCTAATGTCGTGCTAGATTTAATACGTGAACTTGTAGAAGGGTTTTTACTTAAGTATTTGTAAATGTATGAAATTGGTCTGTAGTTTTCATGTGAGGCCTACTACTGTTCTTAACTTTATACTGGGATACAGCTATAGTTTCACAAGAAACTGGAAAGGTGGCACAGAGAGGTCCTGTGTACTGTGCTCAGTTTCCCCCAGTGGTTGTAGCACACTTAACTATAGTACAGTATCAAAAGCAGAAAATCTACATTGGTACACCATGTTCTGCATCATTCAATTTGTGTACATTTTTTGAGGGTTGTTTTATGGCCAAGGATATGGTCTTTTGGTTTATGTTCTGTGGATGCTTGAAAGGAATATGTATTCTGCTGTTATTGGTTGAAGTGTTGTATAAATGTTGATTAGACTGTTTTGGTTGATGGTGGTGTTGACTTCTATATCCTTGTGATTTTCTTTCTAGTTATTTTATCAGTTGAGGAGAGAAGGGTGTTGAAGTCTTTAATTATAATTATGGATTTGTTTCTTTCTCTTTTCTCGTCTCCCAGTTTGTATTTCCGTGTGTTTGCATCTCTGTTGCTTGGTTCATACATATTTAGGATCGTTAAGTCTTCTTGGTGATTTGAATCATCATGTCATTTTATCATTATAATTTTGTCATTATGTAATATCTGTGTTCCTTTTAATTTTCTTTCCTCTAAAGTCTGTGTTTTCTGATTTCAATATAGCCACACCTGCTTTGTTTTGATAAATGTTTGCAAGGTATGTCTCTTTCCATCCTTTAAATATTCAGCCTCTCTTTAACATTATAGTTAAAATGAGTTTCTTGTAGGCAGCATATAGTTGGGTCATTTTTATTTCTTAATCCACTCTTCAAATCTGTCTTTTCAGTGATTTATTTAGACCTTTTATATTTAATGTAAGTATTGATGTTAGATACTAAGTTTGCCATTTTATTTTTCTGTTTTTCCTTTTTTGTTTTTGGTTCTTTCTCTGTTTTCTTTCTCCTGCCTTCCTGTGGATTACTTGAATATTTAGTTATCATGTCTCCTTAATCTTCTCTAGGCTGTGGCATTTCCTCAGACTTTACTTGTTTTTGATGACCTTGGCAGTTTTGAGTGTTACTGGTGTTTTGAAGAATATCCCATAATTCGAGTATGTCCAATTTTTTTTCATGATGAGATAGTTATGGGCTTGGGGGGGGAATACCACAGAGGTAAGGTGCTGTTTTCATCACATCATATCAAGGGTACAGGCAATCAACAAGACCTGTCACTTAGTGTGTTAACCTTGATTATGTGGCTGGGAATTGTCAGGTTCCTCTACTCTAAAGTTACTTTCCCCCCCATTTCCATCCTTTACTCTTTGGAAGCAAGTCATTAGGCACTCAGAGGTTGGGGATTAAGTTCCACCTTCTTGAGGGCAGAGTAACTAAGTAAATTATTTGGAATTTTCTATACAGGAGATTTATCTCTTCTCCTCATTTAATTACTTTTTGACAACTTTAAAATTTCTTCCCTGGTTATTGGCTCTTCAGGGTTTTTTTTTTCCTTCTTTAATTTACTTTGGAAATTTGAATTTGTCTAGAATATCCAATCCATTATTTATTAAAGTACATTGTGTAAATATTTATTTTCATATTGGACATTTACCTTTCTTCCTAATTTGGTGTATTTGTGACTTCTCTCATTTTGTCTGCATTAAGATAGTGTTTAATGCTTTTTTTCCCAAATCACTAGGTCTTGGATATTTACCAATTCGACTGATTGTATTCTATTACATTAACTTAAAAAAATCATTAATCATTCCTTTTTCTCTTTTTTTTTTTTTTTTTTTTTTTTGGCGGTATGTGGGCCTCTCACTGTTGTGGCCTCTCCTGTTGTGGAGCACAGGCTCCGGACGCACAGGCTCAGCGGCCATGGCTCACGGGCCCAGCCGCTCCGCGGCATGTGGGATCTTCCCGGACCAGGGCACGAACCCATGTCCCCTACATCGGCAGGCGGACTCTCAACCACTGCGCCACCAGGGAAGTCCCCTTTTTCTCTTTTCATTAGAATTATTTTGTTCTTGTCCTGGTCTCTTGATTTAAGTGCTTTTATCCATTTATCAATTTTCCTTCTGAGAAATAACAGGCATCAACCTGAGCTACATCTGTTTCCTGAGTGTGTGTCAGGGAGAGAAGTGGAAAGTGGTATCATGTGGAGTTTTGGGGTGTGACCTGTGGCCATCATTGTTGTTCAGTCAGTTGGTCATCAGGCACTGCTGGGATTAGAGAGGAGAATGAAACACAGGTCTTGGCCTCAGTGAGCTCACAGTTTACTGTGGAGGCAGACATAACTCGAAAGCTATAACACAGAATGGTGTAAATTGTAACAGAGGCACAGTGGGCCAACTCCCTGCTGTGGGGTGATCAGCGCCCCTTCCAGGAGGGAAGCACACTTGGGCTGAGCAAGAAGTGTTGCAGTTTGCACATTGGACCATATTCACCAGCAGAAGTGTGTATTTGTTCTGTCTGCTCCCTTCCCCAAAGGGCGGGCGTGCCTGTCCTTCCTGTGCTTGGATGACTCTGTTCTCCTGCCAAGGTAAACTGGCAGTGAGTCCTTGTCTCTTTTCCCAACTGTCTCTTCTGAGGATCACCTGGTCTCTGTTGACCAGGTGAGAGGCCTTTGTCACAGGTGTTCACAAAACCCTGTCCTTCTTCATAGCACTTGTCATTTTGCAGTTTTATGCTTGTTTTGTGTGATTAGTTGATTAAAAGTCTACCGCATGATTACTGACTTCGTGAAGCAGGAACTATGTCATATTTGGTCGCCATCGTATCCCTGCACTCAGATCACTGACTGGCACATAGTAGGTGCTCAGTGAACACCTACACGGTCGAGTGAGTGTGTAAGGGGGAGTGGTGGTGGATGGAAGGGAGGTGCTTGGGGTCCACACCCCTGCCAAGGGGTTCAGACTCTGCTTCTTGTCCTCTGTGAGCCTCAGAAGAATATTAACCAAGGATCTGACATGGTTCCATTTAATTTAGAAGTATCTACCCGGGAGCCATTTGTGTGCAAAGCACATTTTACAGCACGTGAGTAAAACAAGCAGTGTAAGTAGATTATTTTTGTAGATATTAACCAGTAGTTATTATTCACTAACCTTCCCATTTTGAAAATGCCTTTTCTGAGCAGTCTTTTTATATGTTAATGTAGATTCTCTCCTGTGCTGTGGGTAGGAGTGATGTTGAGAGGTTTTACCTATGAATATTGTCTCCACCCACCGAGATGTCCACGTCCTAATTCCTGAAACCTATGCACATGCTAGGTTGCTGGGCGACGGGAATTTAAGGTTGCAGGTGGAATAAGGCTGTTAATTAGCTGACCTTCTGATAAGGAAATGGTCTGGATTTTATCCCCCCGGGCCCAGTGTAATCACAGGGTCCTTAACTGTGCAAGGAGGAGTCCTCAGAGATGTGAGCAGGACTCCACGGTCACGGGTGGCTTTGAAGGCGGAAGGTGGGGCCCAAGGGATGCAGCGGCCTGCAGAAGCTGGAAGAGAGAAGGAGACAGCTTCCAGGAAGGAATGCAGCCCTGCCAACATCTTGATTTTCAGTTCCGTGAGACCCGCCTTGGACTTCTGACCTCCAGAACTGTAAAATAATACTTTTGTGTTAAGCTACTAAGTTTGTGGTTAATTTGTTACAGCAATAATGGAATACTAAGGGAACACCGCTTACTGTATTTTATGATAAGCCTATCTTGTAAACGATCATGAGGAACATCACAGAGTAGTCTTTGTAGAAGCAGCAGCTGAGACTGACTTGGAAATCTGCTTGGGTCTTTTTGTGTTGGTGTATTTGGTAAGTGATACAAATATCCACATATATTTGATGTTTTCTTAGATTAAGACTCACATGATGATTCTTGATCTAAATTGGTCGAAGCAGAAGAAATGTTCTCTTTTTATGCTGATGCTGCCCACATGATTCACACGTGAATACTTCCTGCCGCACCAAATAACTACGGCAGTTTCTAGGTTTCGTTGTAAAAATGATTCATTTTGCTCTCCATGACAGGCTTTCGTTTGAAATATATTACTCGTGCTCTGGGAGATTGCTCGCATACGTCTCTCTCCCCCTGTCTGGTCTCCTGAGATGCTCTGTATCCGTTGAATCACTGGAATTTTATTTTACTTCACTATAAAATGTTTTATAGTTTTCCATAGCTCCAGTTGAGCTACTTTTTAACAATTAATATTTTAGAGGGTTTAGTTGAGAAAGTATGCAGTGCTGTAAACTGTTTAGACAGATGCCGGGGGTTGCAGCTGGAGCTAGGCCAGGCCTTTCTCCCTGCGATGGAGGCTGCTCAGCTGTGGGGTGCTGAGGTCAGCTGGGACCAGGGCGAATCTGCTTTCATTGGTTTTGCATGTTGGGGATACTTGTAATGTTTGGTGGGTCCACTCAGCCCTCAAGGGCCTTAGAACTCTTAAGGGTTATTAGCTTGGGTCCTTTGGGAAGTCAAGGATTGCCAGTAATGAAAGGAATGCTTAGAAAAGAGTTTTTGTTTTTTTAAGGAAGTGGTCATTATTTTTTTAATTTAGGGAAATACATGTCAAGAGGCACGTTTTGGTTTTCACTTTTTGCCACGTGGTATGTTTTGCCAGTGTATCTCCCTTGGTCCACACAGAGAAAAGAATTCTTGGATCCTGTTGAGTTGCCTCAAGAATCCTTAAGGAAGGCCCAGCTACAGAAGAAGAGTTAGCTCTTGGGTTGGCTTTGGATGGCACGTGGGGACATATGTCCCTTAAGGCTTTTCCACGGTGCCCCACCAGAGGGTGGGGAGATACCAGAACATCTGGGTGTCCATTCTGGGTGGGACTTCCCTTCTCAGTCACCTCCATGCTGCCTGCGAACAGGGGCGCTCAGTGGATTTTACCCCTGACTCTTAATTGAGGACTCTGCAGGTGTGGCCTGTTCTCAGGCCTGGCCGCCCACCCGGGGAGCTGCAAAGAGACACTCGGGGGGGATGCTACCTCTGTCTCGAGGGTGGAGGTCAGGGATGCTATGGTAGCATGCAGGACACAGGGTTGGCCCCAACAGAGACCTCCCTGGCCCCAAATGTCAGTAGTGCTCACGTTGAGAGAGCTTTTCCTGGAACCTGGCTCACTTTCTTCCTTCCCACGTCTACTGCTGTCGTCATTCTTGGTAACTTCAGTTTTCGTGTAGATGGCCATCAGTATACCTCAGCTGTCTCACTTCTGATGTTCTGTTCCATCCCCTGCACATACCTCGTGTGTCCAGCCTGGGGGACACATTTCAAACCTTGTCCTCGCTCATCAGGGAACTCCCTTCACAGTCTCACTCCAAGCAGCCCACTTTGACTGCCCCTCCTGTCCTTCCAGCTCACCTACTGTGGTTCTCTCAGGAGTCCTTCTGCCTCATGGGGGTGTCCAGACCCTTGATGCCGCCATTCTCACTATCTGCCCGTCCCTTATGTCCTCACTTGCCTTTCTCTGCTCCGTGATGTATCCGTCTCATGCCCTTGGACCCCAGTTCCCTTACCGCCCCCCCATTCCTTACCTGTCACAGCCACAACTTTTATTAAGCCCAACTCTTTTCCTGTTTTCCATCAACCCTAACCTGATAAATTAAAATCTGCTGGAGAAAAACACAACCATACTGACTATACCGGTTTCTCTTTAACTGACTAAATCTCAACGGGGAATCCGTGGTGCTCTGTGTGTTCCCACTTTCAAACCACAGCTCCCACTACCAAGCGGCCTTTAGCTTCGTTGAAACATTTGCTCACCCAGCACCAAAGCTGCCGACCTCTAGGCACGTGTACCCGTCTCCTTCTCTTTCTCCCCCACCGTCCCCTTGGTGGAATGACTAGAATAACCCTCCTTTTATCGATGGCAAACCAAGTCTTCGACTTGTGTTCTGGGCCCACCCCCTCTGGCCTTTGTAAGGTTTTTCTCTCAGCAGTTGTTTCTCTGGCTCTCTTGTTACGAAATAGTGACACGCTCTTCTTCCCACACTCCTCTGCAAGCTATTACTTAATTTCTCTTAGCACCCTCATAGCTAAATTTCTTGAAAGAGTTGTCTTTGATGCTCGCTTTTTTACCTTAGGCGGTTTCCTCAGCTACTCTGTAGGTTTTTGTTTCACTTCTTTACTGAGATTGTGCCTGTCAATGTCAGCAATGACTTTCACACTTGCACATCCCGTGGTCTCTGTTGTTACTTCCTTGACCTGAAAACAGCTCTTGATAAAATTGCCTGCCCTCCCTTGTTGAGACCATTCTCGGCCTTGGCTTCTGTGGCCCCACCCTCTGCAGTTTCCCTCCCACCTCCCTAGTTCCTGCTTCGCAGGCCCCTTTGCAGACTCCTCAAGCTGTATTTGACCTCGAAGATACAGGGCGCTGCAGAGCCTGTCTTGGGACCCCTTCTCTTTTTTATCTGCATACTTCGCCGTAAGTAAATCTATCCATGTCCATAGCTTCAAATACCATTGCATTAGTAATTCTCCATTGACTGCCCTTTTTAGGACGAACAAACTGCATTTTTAGCCTGCTCAGTGCCCCGGGAGGCCGACCCAACCAGCTGCATCACCTGGTTTCCTTAGCCTCTGGCTTCTTTGGGGTTCTGCCAGTAGGAGGTGCTGACGTGATTGAGGGCATCTCCCCGCCTGGTGGCCGTCCTGGCAGTGGCTGAATTCCTTTATAACTGCACTTCCTGTCTGGGGTCCCCTCCTCTGTGGCTCCAGCTCCTCTGGGGCTGTGGCAACATGATCCCTTTCCCTTGTCACTTCGGGCCTAAGAGTAGCCACTGCTGGTCCCTGGGTGCTTCAGCACCCCTGCAGGCTCTCTCCAGCTTGCCTACGCATCTGTGGAGAGTCCCTTCACTCTGCATTTTCAGCTGAGTCCTTTTGAGTGTGCCATGTGTCATCTCATCTGTGCACCACCTGTAATCTGATAACACTGTCTGTATCTGCTGCAAACTTCCAAATCTTATGTTCAACCTTGGTCTTTCATTTGGAGCCCAGAGTCTTGTGTTGAGCTGCCCATTTGAAATCTCCACATAGGTGTCTTAAAGGTATCTCAAACTTCACCTAGGCAAAGAGGTTTTCTGATTCTGTGCCCACTGCCCTTCCTCACCCATACCCAAACTGTTGCTTCTATAGTTTTCTCCATCTCCGTAAAATATACCTCTCTCCATCCATGTAGGACGATCCCAGATTATATTCTCTTCTTCTTCTAAACATACCTCCATTTGCCTACTTTTTCCATCTCTGTTACCACCACCGTGTCCAGCTCACTGTCATATCTCACCTGGATTGCTGCGATGTGTCCTGCCTGACTCATCTCTCTGCTTCATGGTTTCTTTTTCTTACTATCCGTGCTCCAGATGGCAGCCAGATTTTACCTTCTTAAAATGAAAATTGTATATCCCTCTCCAGTTTAAAACCTGCCAGGGCTTGCCATCCCACTGAAAAGAAAACCAAGCCTCTTTACTCGGATTCACAAAGTCCACATCATCTCTTCCTTGCACCCCTCACCACTTGCCCCATCACCTGCTTCAGCCACAGTGGCTGTCCTGTTTCTCCAGCTTGTCGACGTGATATCCACTTGGGACCGTTATGTAAAGTTCCATTTGCCTAGAATGCTCTCCCCTCACCTTGGTATGGCTGGTATCCACTTATCATTCAAGTTTGTCTAAATCTTACCTCATCTGGGAGGTGCTTCCCCCAACTGACCCAGTATTTACTTAGTCACTATTTATCAGATCACACCATTTTAATTCTTAATGTGGCCCTTAATACTTTTTGATAGTTTTGTTGCTTATTTGTCAGTTTTGTGTCTTCACTCAGTAAGATTTAAGCTTCATGAGGGCAGGGACCTTCTTTGTCACATTCAGCACTGAAACCCCAGCACCTGGAAGAGTGAGTGACATTACTAGAAATTGTATTTGTTTTTCTATCGATTGCCTATTCATGGCCTTGCCCATTTTTCAATATACATATGTATCATTTTCTTAGTGATTTATAAGAGCTCTTTATATGTTAATTACATTAAATTTATCACATATGACCTAAATATTTTCTTCGTTTGTCATTTGATTCTTAGTCGTATTTGTTGATCTTAGACATTTCAGATACTTTTGGAGTCACATCTATACACTTTAAGATTTTGGTTTTGATATTAGACTTTAAAATAATTTCCCTGCTCCTAATTAGAACAACATTTCTCTCTCTTTTATGGTTGTGATTTTATTTTCTAACATTGAACTTTTTTTTTTTTTTTATTTTTTTTTTATTTTTTAACATCTTTATTGGGATATAATTGCTTTACAATGGTGTGTTAGTTTCTGCTTTATAACAAAGTGAATCAGTCATACATATACATATGTTCCCATATCTCTTCCCTCTTGCATCTCCCTCCCTCCCACCCTCCCTATCCCACCCCTCCAGGCGGTCACAAAGCACCGAGCCGATATCCCTGTGCCATGCGGCTGCTTCCCACTAGCTATCTACCTTACTGCGTTTGTTAGTGTGTATATGCCCATGACTCTCTTTCGCCCTGTCACAGCTCACCCTTCCCCCTCCCCATATCTTAAGTCCTTTCTCCAGTAGGTCTGTGTCTTTATAGACCTAGAGTCTGTCATACAGAGTGAAGTAAGTCAGAAAGAAAAACACAAATACCGTATGCTAACACATATATATGGAATTTAAGAAGAAAAAACTAATGTCATGAAGAACCCAGGGGTAAGACAGGAATAACATTGAACTTTTGAATCTACTTAAAATTTGCTTTGGAGTGTGATTTAAAATAAAGATCTGAAATTGTCTTTCTCCAATATTTAATGATTTAACACATATTTAGGGCGTTTAGTATATACAAGGTGCTTTATACATATTAACTTCTAATCCTCATAACAACCTTATGAAGTAGTTTGCCTCATTGTTACCATGAAGAACGCAGAGGCACGGAGAGGCTAAGTACTTGCCCAAGGTCACAGGGTGGTAAGAGTCAGTTCTGTCTTGCTCCGGAGTTTTGTACTGTTAACCATTAACAGTCTGCTACCTCTGTTACTGTTAAATATTCATTTCTGCACTGTTTTGTAAGTAGCCCATCCATCTCTACTGTTTGGAAAAAGCCCCTTTTAACATGATGTGAAGGTATATACATACTCAGGTCTCTTCACAAACTTTCTCACCTGCTTAATTGTTTTAACCTCTATTGTAGTGAAAGTACCACACTTAAATTTAGACTTTCATTTAGTCTTTTCCTCATTCTTCTTCTTCAGGTGTTTTAGTATCGTTATACATTTTTACTAAAACCCAACTCTATAGAAAAATAAAAACCTGGACCATCTCTATTAAGGTTGTTTCAATTCCATAAATTCTGGCTTTATTATAAGGAACCATGAACAGACTCTTAGTGGGATATGAGGAATTACTTTTTCACACTATGATGACTCAACTCTACGGCCACTGCAGGTCGAGTCTTCATTGGACATGAAATTGTAGTGTGAACGTGATTAGCACAAGGCTGGTGACAGAATAGATGCTCAATAATTATGCTATAAATGTAGAAATGAGAATAATGTGTCAGTCTCCACATTCTTTTTCTAATTTTCATTTGTATCCTTTCTGTTAGCCTTACATATTTAATGAGTAACAATGACTTTACTCAAATGAGCTGAGGCATTGAAATCTATCCCCTTGTGCCAGTTCCTTTTGGGGAGAGAAAAATGCTGAGTTTCCAGGGTTACCCTTTCCTCCTCCACTGCTATTATCATCCCTACTGGAATGGATTAGGAGAGGCACCAAGATGTCTGGCTTCTCTGCAGGGACTTTCAGAGATTTTATTTTCAGAAAACTTTCCTCATTAGAGCCTAGGCAATTTGGGTCCACAAGAAGAAGTTTAGTAACACAAACCCATCGTTTCTTACAAGGAATCGTTACGTAACCCATTGTTTCTGAGAGAAATGGAAGCATCCATTATATGAAACACTAGTCATTGGAAACCAAGATGAGCAGGGAGATAGAGAGAATATCACTGGGTAACCTTTTGTTCTACTGAGATTGGCATTATGTATGGCATCTTTCCAAAACCGATCTATAAATAAAATTCCATACCTTTTTTTTTTGTTATGCCGCATGCTTTTCTTTAGGTCAGCCTAGCCACAGAATGGTTTATATCCTAGGGATGAATGATGTCATTCCAGGAAGAGTGTTTTCCATTGAGTATTTTCATAGAATGTTCCATATATCAATATTTGTAATGGATTTCTTATGATGAGGCTTTGGAATTGATGTGCTACTTTGAGGACCACATTGTTTTCTTTTTTAAAAAAATTAATTAATTTTTAAATTTATTTTTGGCTGCATTGGATCTTCGTTGCAGTGGGTGGGCTTTCTCTAGTTGCCGCGAGCGGGGGCTGCTCTTTGTTGCGGTGCATGGGCTTCTCATTGCAGTGGCTTCTCTTGTTGTGGAGCATGGGCTCTAGGGCACGCGGGCTCAGTAGTTGTGGCTAATGGGCTCTAGAGTGCAGGCTCAGTAGTTGTGGCTTGCGGGCTGTAGAGTGCAGGCTCAGTAGTTGTGGTGCACGGACTTAGTTGCTCAGCGGCATGTGGGATCTTCACGGACCAGGGATCGAACCTGTGTCCCCTGCATTGGCAGGCAGCTTCTTAACCACTGCACCGCCAGGGAAGTCCCCATATTGTTTTCTAATAGATAAGACATTAACCTCCCACTTATATGGAGTAATTGTTGGTCCTAATGGTTAATCCTTGAAAACCACCCCCCCTAAAAAAATAAATAAAAAATGTCAACTGAGTCATGCAATTTGGCTTGTATTATGCATGTATTATATATGGCTTGGGTTCAGTTGAAAAGTGAAAACAAAACTGGACTTTAGTGACCTGTGGCAACATTCACACTTTGCAGTGCAGATGTATGGTTCTATATGACTCAGTGTCAACTGAATATATTTTTTCTGTGTGTGGTTAGTTTGTGTGTCATTAATGAGGTTCGTGATATTAGTTGCTTAAGAAAAATACACTCACCAAAATACTAGGGTGGGAATGTTAATGTACCTACCAGAAAGCAATTGTGTAAGTAATCAACTTAATGGTAATATTATTTTATACACTTATTTCTGCATGTATTAATATTTCCTCTTTTATGTTTCAAGTTAAGGGGCCATTCAAGGGTAAAACACTTCACATAATATATGGATAGAGTTTGATAAACTCCTAGGCCAAGCTAAGGGTAGTGCAAGTTTTTGTTTCACTTCCTGTGTTGTTTTGTGCTTTCACCATGTGTGTACAAACTCTATACACATCTGCATAATTATTGACATGTACACATCAACATTTTTCCTTTGACATTTTCTCAGGCAAACTCGTTGCACTTATATTGTTGGGGAGAAATAATTTATGCCAAATAATTTTAATAAGGTAAATATTTAGGGAAATGAGCTATGACTTTTCCCCCCTGGTTAAATGTTAAAATATATTTACAGAACCCATCACTGCTATAGGAGTCAAAGAACTTGGGAAAAGGAAGAAAATGTGACAGTTTGTTCATTGGAAAAGGAAAAACAAAACGAACTAGAAAATATTTGCGGCACTTAGATGAAATAGTCCCTGTGACGTTTGATCAGTATTTACCTAAGGAAAACTGTGGGAAAAAATACGCATTTTCTGATTTCCGGTGTTTTGTATGAGTTTAAAATTATATATGTTTGGTCTTCCCTGGTGGCGCGGTGGTTGAGAGTCCGCCTGCCGATGCAGGGGACGCGGGTTCATGCCCCGGTCCGGGAGGATCCCACATGCCGCGGAGCGGCTGGGCCCGTGAGCCATGGCTGCTGAGCCTGCGCATCTGGAGCCTGTGCTCCACAACGGGAGAGGCCACAGTGGTGAGAGGCCCGCGTACCGAAAAAAAAAAAAAATTATATATGTTCTACACCAGGAAATGGTAACAGCCTGGATCATCAGTTTGAAAAACTTAATATTGTCCTTTAAATATAGTGATTGCTTTTCCTTTTTGTACAAGTGTTACATTTAGATCTTCATTGTATGAAAACTGAAATACACAGAAAAGCCCAAAGAAGAAAATAGAAATTAGCTATAACCCCATACCCAGAGATAATCATAGTTAATATTTAGTGTATTTCTGTGTTTGTTTCTATGTGTCTTTCTCTCTATACGTCGTTTCTGTTTTAGATATGAACTAATAAATTTCTTTGTGTGGTTCCAGTATGCATGAATTTCAACTACTGTGGTTTAGTTAAGTAACTCCAGTTTCCTAGAAACATGGCTCACTTACCATGGTGTATAAACTGTGAGTAATTGCATTAAGTATACAGTTCACTGCTAGCTTTTTAAATCAAGTCACTAAGTGAATAACAGATGCACATCACAATGAGTGGCCTATCACATCGCTTCTTTCAAAGTCTGTTGGTGATTTGTCACGGTGTTTCTGTTCAGGCTTAGACAGCAAAATCTGTAGTTGTGTTTCCTTCTCATCTTCCAGTGATAAACCCACAGGACATTTCACAAATGTGGATAATTGAAAAAGAGATTGAAAGACAAAAGTTCGGCAGAGAAAGGAAATGTGATAATGCTGGAAATAAAATTTTAATCAAATGTAAATGGAATTAGAGAATACAAATCTGTGGGAATGTTGACCCCTACTGCCATTCCAGGAAGTCTATATATGCAGCCAGAGGAACTCAGCAAAGGTGCACGTATTGACACTAGTGAGGAAGGTGGTTGTGCTGAAAAGAGTTAAGATCTCCCAGAGGAAGTGACATCAGTTAAACAATAGCATGAAGGGAGCTCTCAGAGATATTTCACAACATGGAAAGGCAAATGATAAAATATTAGAAAATGAGTATGACAATTCCCCAAAGCATAGAAGAGATGATCAGTTTATAAGTTATATGATGAGGAAAACACAAGTACTGTTCAAACTGTTGTTTGTTGGTGTTTTACAGCGATGAAATAAAACACTTTAATTCTCAATGTTTCTAATGTTTCAAATGACAGTGTAGTAAATATCAGGGATTAAAAATTCCCCTCTACATGCATAGCTGATAATAAGAGTTTTGAATGTTTCAACAACAAATTTTAAAGGTCATGCAACAATTATATTTTTTTCCCATTAATTATTAAGGTCACTTTGTGTGATTTTTAACTTGCACGGTCATTGTAGCAGTAGTTTCTGTAATAACTGTAGAGGTTACAGATAGTATATTTTCCATCAAAGAGAGATCCTTTTTTTCTTAGGCATTTAGGGTAAGGGGTGGATCAACTTAATCCAGTCAGAAAGCAAGCTGTGTTAGGGCTGTCTTATTAAGACTCCGTTCTAACTTTGGTACAGTCTGTTCCTTAGGTGTGGCTTTCCTGGATGTTTGACTGAGACCTCTTAGTTCTTTGTCCCCTCAGCTCTGTAAGACTGGAAGATTCAGCTCTATGCTTCAGAATGTCCCAGCCTCATTCTCACATCTAATGCCTCATGTACATGCAAACATATTAAGGCAAATATCTTAAGGGAGAGACCATCTGAATGCTTGAAATGGATTGCTTTTCCTGACTTGTTGTTGTTTCTTTCTTTCTTTCTTTCTTTTTTTTTTGTTATTGGAGTATCGTTGATTTACAATGTTGTGTTAGTTTCATGTGTAGAGCAAAGTGAATCGGTTGTACATATACACATATCCACTCTTTTCTTAGATTGTTTTCCCATACAGGCCATTACAGAGTATTGAGTAACTCGAGTTCCCTGTGCTATGCAGTAGGTTCTTATTAGTTATCTATTATATATATATTATATATATATATATATATTTATATAGTAGTAGTGTGTATATTTCAGTCGCAATCTCCCAATTTATCCCTCTCTGCCGCAGAGCAGAATAAAGAAAAAAGAATGAAAAGAATTGAGTACAGCCTCAGAGACCTCTGGGATAACATTAAATGCAAGAAAATTTGAATTATAGGGTTTCCAGAAGAAGAAGAGAAAAAGAAGGGGTCTGAGAAAATAATTGAAGAGATTATAATTGAAAACTTCCCTAACATCGGAAAGAAATAATCAATCAAGTCCAGGAAGCACAGAGAGTCCCATACAGGATAAATCCAAGGATAAACATGCCAAGACACATACTAATCAAACTATCAAAAATTCAAAGAAAAAATATTAAAAGCAGCAAGGAAAAGCAACAAATAACATAAAAGGGAAACGCCATAAGGTTAACAGCTGATCTTTCAGCAGAAACTCTGCAAGCCAGAAGGGAGTGGCAGGACATATTTAAAGTGATGAAAGGGAAAAACGTACAACCAAGATTACTCTACCCAGCAAGGATCTCATTCAGATTTGATGGAGAATTTAAAACCTTTACAGACAAGCAAAAGTTAAGAGAATTCAGCACCACCAAACTGGCTCTACAACAAATGCTAAAGGAACTTCTCTAGGCAGAAAATACAAGAGGAGGAAAAGACCTACAATAACAAACCCCAAACAATTACGAAATGGTAATAGGAACATACCTATCGATATTTACCTTAAATGTAAATGGATTAAATGCTCCAACCAAAAGACACAGACTGGCTGAATGGATACGAAAACAAGTCCCATATATGTGCTGTCTACAAGAGACCCACTTCAGACCTAGAGACACATACAGACTGAAAGTGAGGGGATGGAAAAAGATGTTCCACGCAAATGGAAATCAAAAGAAAGCTGGAGTAGCAACACTCATATCAGACAAAATAGACTTTAAAATAAAGACTATTACAAGAGACAAAGAAGGACACTACATAATGATCAAGGGATCAATCCAAGAAGAAGATATAGCAATTGTAAATATTTATGCACCCAGCATAGGAGCATCTCAATACATATGGCAAATGCTAACAGCCATAAAAGGGGAAATCGACGGTAACACAATAATATAGGAGGAGACTTTAACACCCCACTTTCACCAATGGACAGATTATCCAAAATGAAAATAAATAAGGAAACACAAGCTTTAAAAGACACATTAGACCAATAAACTTAAGTGATATTTATAGGATATCCCATCCCAAAACAACAGAATACACTTTCTTCTCAACTGCTCATGGAACATTCTCCAGGATAGATCATATCTTGGGTCACAAAGCAAGCCTCGGTAAATTTAAGAAAACTGAAATCGTATCAGGTATCTTTTCTGACCACGGCCCTATGAGACCAGATATCAATTACAGGAAAACAACTGTGAAAAATACAAACACGTGAAGGCTAAAAAATACACTACTAAATAACCAAGAGATCACTGAAGAAATCAAAGAGGAAATCAAAAAATACCTAGAAACAAATGACAATGAAAACAACAATGACCCAAAACCTATGGGATGCAGCAAAAGCAAGTTCTAGGAGGGAAGTTTATAGCAATACAATCCTACCTCAAGAAACAAGAAAGATTTCAAATAGACAACCTAACCTTACACCTAAAGCAATTAGAGAAAGAAGGAAAAAAAAAAAACCAAAGTTAGCAGAAGGAAAGAAATCATAAAGATCAGATCAGAAATAAATGAAAAAGAAATGAAGGAAACAGTAGCAAAGATCAATAAGAATAAAAGCTGGTTCTTTGAGAAGATAAATAAAGCTGATAAACCATTAGCCAGACTCATCAAGCAAAAAGGGAGAAGATGCAGACCAACAGAACTAGAAGTGAAAAAGGAGAAGTAACAACTGATACTGCAGAAATACAAAGGATCATGAGAGATTACTACAAGCAACTATATGCCAATAAAATGGACAACCTGGAGGAAATGGACAAATTCTTAGAAAAGTACAGACTTCCAAGACTGAACCAGGAAGAGACAGAAAATATAAACAGACCAATTACAAACACTGAAATTGAAACTGTAATTAAAACTCTTCCAACAGAAGCCCAGGACCAGATGGCTTCACAGGTGAAATCTATCAAACATTTAGAGGAGAGCTAACACCTATCCTTCTAAAACTCTTCCAAAATATAGCAGAGGGAGGGACACTCCCAAACTCACTGTATGATGCCACCATCACCCTGAAACCAAAACCAAAGATGTCACAAAACAAACTAAAGACCAATATCACTGATGAACATAGATGCAAAATCCTCAAGAAAATACTAGCAGACAGAATCCAACAGCACATTAAAAGGATCATACACCATGATCAAGTGGGTTTTATCCCAGGAATGGAAGAATTCTTCAATATACACAAATCAATCAGTGTGATACACCAGATTAACAAATTGAAGAATAAAAACCATATGATCATCTCAGTAGATGCAGAAAAAGCTTTTGACAATATTCAACACCCGTTTATTATAAAAAATCTCCAGGAAGTGAGCATAGAAGGAACATACCTCAACATAATAAAGGCTATATATGACAAACACACAGCCAACATCATTCTCAATGGTGAAAAACTGAAACCATTTCCTCTAAGATCAGGAACAAGACAGGGTTGCCCAGTCTCACTGCTATTATTCAACATAGTTTTGGAAGGCTTTGCCATGGCTCTCAGAGAAGAAAACGAAATAAAATGAATCCAAATCGGAAAAGAAGAAGTAAAGCTGTCACTGTTTGCAGATGACATGATACTACACATAGAGAATCCTGAAGATGATACCAGAAAACTACTAGAGGTTGTCACTGAATTTGGTGAAGTAGCAGGATACAAAATTAATGCACAGAAATCTCTTGCATTCCTATATGCTAACGATGAAAAATCTGAGAGAGAAATTAAGGGAACAATCCCATTTACTACCGCAATGAAGAGAAAAAAAATACCTAGGAATAAACCTTCCTAAGGAGAAAAAAGACTTGTATGCAGAAAACTGTTAGACACTAATGAAAGAAATTAAGATACAGACAGATGGAGAGATACACCATGTTCTTGGACTTGAAGAATCAACCTTGTGAAAATGACTATACTACCCAAAGCAGTGTACAGATTCAGTGCAATCCCTATCAAACTACCAATGACATTTTTCACAGAACTCAAACAAAAACTTTTTACAATTGGTATGGAAACACAAAAGACCCCGAATAGCCAGAGCAATCTTGAGAAAGAAAAATGGAGCTGGAGGAATCAGGCTCCCTGACTTCAGACTATACTACAAAGCTACAGTAATCAAGACAATATGGTACTGGCACAAAAACAGAAATACAGTTCAGTGGAACAGGATAGAAAGCCCAGAGATAAACCCATGCACCTATGGTCACCTAATCTATGACAAAGGAGGCAAGGATATACAATGGAGTAAAGACATCCTCTTCAATAAGAGGTGCAGGGAAAACTGGACAGCTACATGTAGAAGAATGAAATTAGAACACTTCTTAACACCATACACAAAAATAAACTCAAAATTGATTACAGATCTAAATGTAAGGCCAGACTTTATAAAACTCTTAAGAGGAAAACACAGGAAGAACACTCTATGACATAAATCACAGCACAATCCTTTTTGACCCACATCCTAGAGAAATGGAAATAAAAATAAACAAATGGGACCTAATGAAACTTCAAAGCTTTTGCACAGCAAAGGAAACCATAAACAAGACGAAAAGACAACCCTCAGAATGGGAGAAAATATTTGCAAACGAAGCAACGGACAAAGGATTAATCCCCAAAATATACAAGCAGCTAATGCAGCTCAATATCAAAAAAACAACCCAATCCAGAATTGGGCAGAAGACCTAAACAGACATTTCTCCAAACAAGATATACAGATTGCCAACAAACACACGAAAGAATGCTCAACATCACTGATCATTAGAGAAATGCAAATCAAAACTACAATGAGGTATCACCTCACAGCAGTCAGAATGGCCATCATCAAAAAATCTACAGACAATAAATGGTGGAACAGGTGTGGAGAAAAGGGAATCCTCTTGCACTATTGGTGCGAATGTAAATTGATAACGGCCACTCTGGAGAACAGTATGGAGGTTCCTTAAAAGACTAAAAATAGAACTACCGTATGACCTAGCAATCCCACTACTGGGCATGTACCCTGAGAAAACCATAATTCAAAAAGAGGCATGTACCACAATGTTAATTGCAGCACTATTTACAATAGCCAGGACATGGAAGCAAGCTAAGTGTCCATCGACAGATGAATGGATAAAGAAGATGTGGTATATATACACAATGGAATATTACTCAGCCATAAAAAGTAATGAAATTGAGTTATTTGTAGTGAGGTAGATGGACCTAGCATCCGTCATATAGTGAAGTAAGTCAGAAAGAGAAAAACAAATACCGTATGCTAACACATATATATGGAATCTAAAAAAAAAAAAAGTTCTGATGAACCTAGGGGCAGGACAGGAATAAAGACACAGAGGTAGAGAATGGACTTGAGGGCACTGGGACAGGGAAGGGTAAGCTGGGATGAAGTGAAAAAGTATCATTTGATATATATACACTACCAAATGTAAAATAGATAGCTAGTGGGAAGCAGCTGCATAGCACAGGGAGATCAGCTGGGTGTTTTGTGACCACCTAGAGGGATGGGATAGGGAGGGAGGGTGGGAAGGAGGTGCAAGAGGGAGGGGATATGGGGATAGATGCATACATATAGCTGATTTAGTTTGTTATACAGCAGAAACTATACAGCAGCATTGTAAAGCAATTATACTCCAATAAAGATGTTAAAGATGTATATATACCCAAAAGCATTGAAAAAAAAATAGTACTGCTCATTGACAATGCATCTAGTTATCCAAGAGCTCTGATGGAGATGTACAACCAGATTAATGTTGTTTTCATGCCTGCTAACACAACATTCATTCTGCAGCCCATGAATCAAGAAGTCATTTCAACTTTTAAGTCTTACTCTTTATGAAAGACATTTCGTAACGCTGTAGTTGCCATAGATAGTGATTCCTCTAAAGGATCTGGGCAAAGTCAATTGAAAACCTTCTGGGAAATATTTACTATTCTAGATGCCATTAACGTCATTCGTGATTCATGGGAAGAAGTCAGACTCTCAATATGAACAGGAGTTTCGCAGAAGTTGGTTCCCACCCTCGTGGATTACTTTGAGGGGTTCAAGACTTCAGTGGGAGAAGCAACTGCACACGTAGTGGACATAGCAAGAGAACTAGAATTAGAAGTGGAGCCTGAAGGTGTGACGGAATTGCTGCAATCCTGTGATAAAACTTTCATGGATGAGGAGTTACTTCTTGTGGATGAGCAGAGGAAGTGGTTTCTTGAGATGGAATCTACTCCTGCTGAAGATGCTGTGAAGATCGTTGAAATGATACAAAGGATTTAGAATAGTACATACACTTAGTTGATAAAGCAGTGGCAGCGTCTGAGAGGAGTGATTGCAATTTTGAAAGACGTTCTGTGGGCAAAATGCACTCAAACAGAATTGCAAGCTACAGAGGAATTGTTCATGAAGGGACAAATCCATGGATGTGGCAGACTTCATTGTCGTTTTAGTTTAAGAAATTGTCGCAGCCGTCCCAACCTTCAACAGCCACAAAAATGACCAGGCAGCAGCCATCAGGATCAAGGCCAGGCCCTCCACCAGCAAAAAGATTGTGACTTGCTGAGGGTTCAGGCAGTGGTTAGCATCTTTTGGCAATAAATTATTTTTAAATTAAGGTATGTATGTTGTTTCTTTAGACATGACGCTTTCGCACAGTAGACTATAGTAGAGTGTAAATGACTTGCACGTGCCCTGGGAAAGCAAAAAGTTTGTGTGACCCACTTTATTATGATATTTGTGTGTTTGTGATGAAACTGAACTTGCAGTATCTCTGAGTTATGCCTGTACCACTGACTGTGGGAGATTTTACTTAGCCTTTACAGACTTTCTGTTCGGCTTCCTAGCCTTGTGCAGCTTCAGAATCCATAAAATGTCTTCCGGGGACACTGCTTTTGCATTCGAGGCCCCTGAAGTTTCCTGTTTGTCATTCCAGCCCCATACAACCTTTCAAACCATTGCTAGTTTCTCATGCCTTCAGTGGAGGCCCTCTCTAGGTACCAAGCTTAACTTTCAGCCAGCATCTAGAACCAGCAGATGTCCCCCTCCCTAGTGGGGGAAATGTTTGGAAGTGTCAGTTCACCCTGGAAAAGTTCTCTACTTTCTGGATTTTAGTTCAGTTACTTCTTGGTGCTTTTGAGCCCCCTGTTATCTCTACAAATATGATTTTGTAATTTTTCTGGAGTTTTCTAGTTGTAAGGTGGTATTTTTGGCCTTTGTGACCCATTGTATCCTACTAGAGGCAGAAGTGTCCTAATTCATTATACTTTGCTTTTATCTTTTTGAATTTTCTTTTGCTTTCTTTTGGTAACTTCAGTTTTTCCTTAGCTTTTTAAAAACTGAGTGTGTATTTGTATATTTTTATTGTTGTAGTATCTAATGCTGTATGTTTTCCTCTGATAACTTTAGCAGTATTCCATAGATACTAATGCGTTGTTTTCATTATCCTTATTTTCATAGAACTTTGCAATTTGGATCTGTATTTCCCTCAAGAGTTTTAAAATAGCATTTCAGAAAAGCTTGTTTGGTTTTTTAATTACTTAATAGTATTGGATAATTGCACTGAAGAATTTTTATTTTGGGGGAAATTTATTGATGTTTTCTTTGTGTCTGCTCTGTTGAATTTTCATGAATTCCCTGCGTATGCTTGTGTACACTCTGTGTACATATGTCGGAATTTGACACATATCTCTAAGATATGGCTTATGGAGCAGTTATCATGCATAGCCATACTAATAAGCTATCTCAGATGGAAGGAGGTGGTATATAGTACCCGATTATTAGTGTGGTTTCATGTATTTCTCTTCACTTCTTCTGACTTCTGAGAGTTGGTGCTGTGTTATTGGGTGTTTACATATTAGTAATCATTATGAACTTATTACATTTTATGATCTCTAGTTAAAGTTGTTTCGTAAGTGTATCCTTAATAATAATTTTTTTTCATTCTCTTCAGACCTTAATACAAAGTTAGAATGGAAAGTTGGTACGGATTTATGTCTTCATCATATAACACCCTCCCAACCTCTTTTCCCATTGGTACCATTCTTTCTAAATGTGAGTTTTTCTACTAAGTCCTTTATTTCTTAATAGCCTCCCTTAGGATTTGGCCCAGAGACTCATTTAATTAGCGAATGGTGATTCTAGTTAAGCTTCATAGCTTTATCATCGTGACACGTTTTGCAAGTAAACATGCTTTGGAAAGAATATCTAAAACCCCACCTACCTATTCTGACAGGTGCTTCCGGTTCTCTGCAGAGACCAGAATGAACACCCTCTCCCATCTTCCTCTGTGGCATTCCTTGAGAGATCGCATGATTGTTGACAGTCGTTTGCCTGCCCCTTGACAGATTGTGTGATTGTTCACAACTCACGTACTCAAGGATTCACATCTAGATGGCTATGCGGGAGCGTCTTGCTGGACGCAAACAGTCCGGCAGTTCCAGTCTGTAGTAACAAAACACTCGGAACATGGTACCAGTCCATCAGAGTCGTAGGAGGAGAACAAGCATGGGGGCTAAGTCCTGAGGAGGTGAGGTGGCTGGTAGTGTGGGACCCACCAGCGGCTGAGGTGGGGATGACTGTGACTCCCTTTCAAGCCTGGTCTAGAAGGAGTTGCCTGGTTGGAGATAGTCTCTCTAGCAGGTAATACGTTACTGTTGAACAGGATTCTAATTAGAGTGTAATGTTTTCCTCTGAAATAAATATAAAACAAAGTATTCATCTCTCTGAATGGTTACTTCCTCACTGCAGAATGAGTAAAATTTTAGATGATCCGTCTCATCTTATTAATCCCACTGGCTTTATTAAATGAGACTTGTTTATGCTTGCAACTCAAATTGCTGTAAAAGGTTGTTTCAATAGACAGAGGTAAAATCATAATAAAATAATTTAGTAAAAGTGGGAGCTAGGAGTATGCTTAATGGAACATGATTAGATTTAATTTTCTTACTGTTTCCATCATTAAATCTCCATTATCTTTTCTGAAACCTCATTTAGGCTTCCAGCCACAGCACAACTCTGAGGCATTTCTGGGGAGCACATAGAAGCTGTGAGTTCCATTAAAAAACAAAAATAGCCAGTAATATGCTGTTCTTTCATTTTTGCTATTTGATATCAGCATCTCACATCCAGAGTATCGTATATCCTCCGTCTAACCTCATCTCTCTCTTTTTTTAAAATATTTTTTTAGGCATAATCACCATGTGTGGTTATGTTTTTGTTTTTGGTTTTTGGGGTTTTTTTGGCTGCATTGGGTCTTCGTTGCTGCCTCTGGGCTTTCTGTAGTTGCAGCGAGCGGGGGCTACTCTTGGTTGTGGTGTGCGGGCTTCTCATTGCGGTGGCTTTTCTTGTTGTGGAGCACGGGCTCTAGGTGTGTGGGCTTAAGTAGTTGCAGCACGCGGGCTCAGTAGGTGCAGCACGTGGACCCTAGAGCATGCGGGCTTCAGTACTTGTGGCTCGTGGGCTCTAGAGCGCAGGCTCAGTAGTTGCAGCGCACGGGCTTAGTCGCTCTGCGACATGTGGGATCTTCCCGGACCAGGGCTCGAATCCGTGTCCCCCGCATTGGCAGGCGGATTCTTAACCACTGCGCCACCAGGAAAGCCCTCTGACTTCATCTCTTGAAAGCCGTATGTATCGTTATCTGAGAGCTTTCATACAAAAGAAGTTTGGTTTTATAGTTGAAAAGAAAACTAAGACCTACTGATGACTGTCCCTAAAGTGCAGAGGCTCTGAGAATTCCTAAGAATCCTTCTGGTTAGCCCTCTGCCTTCAAGGATATCCGCAGCTACATCATATTTGTAGATAATAACAGAATCAGTGTTAGCCTTCTACTTATGGTAGAAGGATAGTTAAGAATCCATATGCCTTAAAAACCTCCGGAAGTTTTTGCCCCCTCTGTTTGCTGTAACTAAGGAGTGAGAACTGGCCTTTCCAGCCAGGGAGGTAGAGCCTAGTGAATTCAGGCTCAGTCTGAAGTCAGTGCCCAGAGGCCCGCAGGGCCAAGTGAAAGCAGGAAGGGAGGTGTGGAGGCCAGGTGATGAAGGCTGCTCAGAGGTGAGCTGAGCGAGGTTGGCAGGGAGTGACCCCTGTGGAGTTGTCCACGAGGGTGATCTGGTGCCACTCCTGCCCACTCTGTGCGGAGATGATGTAACTCAGATCCTTGAGTCATAGTGACAGTGGATGTCTAGTTTGCTTTCAACTCCCCTGAATCCCCAAGAAATTAATATCCTGGGCATTTACTATAAACCAGGATTTAGTGTGGGTTCCAAAGGTCTTAGCCAAGTGTTGAGAGTAACCGGCCTCAGTGTGCCCTTGGAACGTCTTCTGTCTCTCAACTGCATGTTCCTAAGTTGCAGGGTCTCTGCTTTTCCTCAGGTTCTAGACCTCCCCAGGTTCCTTCCCAGGTCCGTTCCCGTCTCCTGCCTAAAATCTTCTTTCATCATCTCAGTTCTCCAAGGTCTCATTCCCTGGGATACTTAGAGTAGGGCTTGCCTTGATTGGCACGCTGTGCTGCCCCTTAGCCTGTTCTGACTGTCTGCCCCGCCCACCCACTGGATGGGAAGCTCCCCAATGGCAGGTATCTCGGGGCAGGTTTGGGGCACTTCATCAGGATCTAGGGCAGGCCTGGCATGTGCTGGTCTTCAGTACAGATTGTTGAAGGAGTGACGTTCATTTGTGTGCAGAGGAGATTTTTCATTTTTTACCTTCTTCAAAATTATATACTCTATTTTCTGTAATACAGCAGGGTATCAGTTGGGCAGACTACTCAAAATGATGAATAATTAACAAATTGTTCATGTAGTACTTTGTAAAGAGTTTTGTGTATGTCTGTGCAAGTGTATGTGTTTGTATGTTTTTAAATTTATGCAATTTCACACTAAGACCTTTTTGCTTTTTTAGTGTGGGGTCTTAGCTACCATCCATTTATTCTGTCCAAGTCAGTTTTGTTTTCTATGTTATAAAACCCTGTGATTCAGCAGACAGTAATTCATAAACATACTCTTTTTCTCCCTCCCTTCCAAAATTTATGCGGTGAGGTTGGCATTGATGGTAACTCAGCTGGATTCTGCTGTTTGGGGTTCTTCTAGGGGGCTGAAGAAAGGCAGGATTCTGAGGACTTTTTTCCTCACATTATATCACAACTTTATATTGTTCTTGGGTTTGATCAGTGAGCATTCTGTGGAGGGGTAGATGGGGGGATGCCAATCTAGTGCTAAAACTTATTTTTAAGTGATCTTTGCCACAACCCACAGATAAATATTTGAGACTGTGCAGAACAGTTTCGTTTAACTATAGTCCCAAAGCTTAGAAATTGTTATATAATTTGACATTGTTTAACCTCTCATTCAGAGATTCATTTGGGAAAGACACAGCATCGGGTATAGCATCAAAGGATGTTAGGGAAGAAAAGGACCTTAGCTGGAGTCTCCAAGTAGATCATTTCTCTCTGGGCATCCATTTCTGCAGCCATAAAAGACCCTGCTGCTGCTTCCAGTGGAGCTCGCAGCCCTGCACCTGGATAAGGCAGCTGATGCAAAATGATGCATCTGGGCGCTCTGCCCCTCTGAGTTGCTGTAGGGGAAAGTCTCTCTGTCATCTGTATGGCTTTAGACAACGTGTTTCCAGCTGCCTGAGGTTTTGCCTCTTTCTCTGCCCTTGTTGGATCTGGTGACAATGAGTTGGACGATGTGGCCTAGAGGCATTGCTCTCGGCCTCTCTCTCTGGTGGAGTGCAGATCCCTGGTGGGAGCAGAACCCACACGTTTTGTTGAACTTCAGAGCACAGAGACGTGCAACGTTTCAGAACTGGAGCTACGTGAATTATTTCTTCTGCTTCCTCAACAGGTTTTGGTTGGTTGATTGGTTTGCTTAACCTGCTACTTGTGCCCTGAGAGATGAGATTCTAAGTTTAGCCAATAAGACTGGCGAATGATAAAGTCCAGTCCTCCGGGAGTGGGCTGTTTATGCCTGTGAAGCTCAGGGCCATCGCCTAAGGATCAACACCCCTTCTCTGTTCACCCCACACCAACACAAGCTCATGACAGCCGTCACCATTCATTATCATGCACCCCAACAGGAGGAAGGATTCCCGGCCAGCCAGTCAGCCCGAGGGGACCAGGCATCTAGTCATTTGCAGCTCATCAAAATTCACATGCAGGCCCCCACTCACTGCAACTAGAGAAAGCCCGCGTGCAGCAAGGAAGACCCAAGGCAGCCAAAAAAGAAATAAATGTAAAGTAAAAAAAAAAAAAATTTCACATGCAGGAGGGGCTGTGACACCATCACTCTACTCACAGGTGAGAGTGTGGTAGCAAGAAAGCAACCCAAAAGGAGGGCTCCACGAATCCAGAAACAGCTGGAAGTGCCCAGAGTTAAAGAGAACAGTTAAGGTGCCCAGACTTAAAAAGCACTTCCTCTTGCTTTTCTGCTCCCTGGCTGTTGAGAATGGCAGGGGTCCCCTGGGGGCTGACAGTAGACAGTGGTGCCCTGCAGGAACAAGAGCTCTGTCTGTGTGCACCTCCCTCTGAAACACTGGTCAGCATTTCATTGCAGGCACCCAGTGGCTGGATGTGTGCTAGATCTGTGCCTCATTTTTCGTTCCAGACGGAGGTGAACAGCTGCCTTGGATGCAGAGACCTCTTGATTCAGCACCTGCAGACGAGGGGTTATTCCCTGAGCTCAGCCCTACTGGGCTGACTTTTCCTCTTGGGGAAAATCCTTCTGACCCTCCTTTCTTCCTTCCCATCCTTTCTCCCTCCGTAGTCTGTCTCCCTTCCATCCTTCCTCCCTCCCCTTATTCTTAGCACTCGTTCTGATTTCCGGTTTTCTCTCAGACCTGCATGAGGAAAATTTAATGATGCCAACTTGACATCTAAGCTCTTCAAGCTGAAGTTCATTTATTGAAATACAGGAGTTAAAAATATGAAAACACCATAGCTTTCCCTTTTCCCTCCTCCTCACTTGCTCATTCCTGAGCTCAAGGGACTTTTCATGAACTGGTGGGACTGCTGGTTTCATGCAGAAACAGTGCCGCGACCAAATGGGCACTCCATAGATGAGTCTTGGATGCCTAACCTATAGCCAAGGCTGCCAAGGGTGTTTGTCCCAGAATAGATATTAAAGGGGAGGGTCAACTGATGTCTCAAGGCTCTTAGGCATACTGCCTCGTTTGGCATAAGAAATTAATTTAAACTGTCATTTCCCTTTTCAACTTCAGAAATGGACACTGGCAAGTATATGGCCACTTTCTCCCATGGTCAAGTTGGTCAGTCTCCTGACTCTTCTTGTTTGCCCAGCCCATGCCCTGCAGGTTTATTGATCCTTTTTCTCAAACCTTTTCCCAGCAAAATACACCTTGATCCCCCCTGTGGTTGTCCAGCATGAACCACATTAACATTGACCAGTTTATGCTTATATCTAGGGAATCTTCCAATTCCATTTAATTTTTTAAATGCTAGTAAGAACACAAAATATCATCTAGGAAATGAAAAATTCCTGAGATGATTTTATCACATTGCAGCCAGTTTGTTTTCCAAGATGTTGTAGTTTTTATCGTCGTGTGGCCAAAAATGAGCTTATCAAACGTTCCAACAAATGTAACTGTATTATCTAAGTAGAGTCTAAGAAAAGGAAAACTGCCCTCCATTATGGAGATTGAGAACAAAAGTGTGATCATGCATAAAATACCAAGTGCAGCAAATTTTAGGGAGAGTGACAGAGATCTGGGCTGCCTTAGATGCTGCTGATTTTTAAACATCACATATATGTGTTTGCAGTTCCCCTGATGTCTGATTTGTTACCTGCTCAGAATCATTTATTGGGAAAAGGTGCTCCTTGTTTAACATTTCTATGAGATGGCTAGGCTCTCCTATCACCTCTTTAGAGATAACCCTCTGCAACAAAAACTGGTTGAAAAAATCCTGTCAGCTCCAGAAAGTATGTGCTTCCCAGGCATGGGGGTCAGTAGGCATTATGTTGAGGTTTTCCCATTTCCCCAACGCTATCTCACCTACCTGTTCAGGGATAAGAGCTGACCTATCAAAGAAGATGCTAAGGACAAATGAGTCTGCAGCCCTGGGGAGCAGTACTTAAAGCACTACTCCAGTGTGCACAAAATTTGTATCCATCTTTAAAGTTACCTCCTTGACTCTGCATACCTCGATATGATCGTTATTTATTTTTTTTATTGAAGTATAGCTGATTCACAGTGTTTTGTTAATTTCTGCTGTACAGCAAAGTGATTCAGTTATACATGTATATACATTCTTTTCCATATTCTTTTCCATTATGGTTTATCACAGGATATTGAATATAGTTCCCTGTGCTTTACAGTAGAACCTAGTTTATCCATTCTGTATATAATAGTTTGCGCCTGCTAATCCCAAACTCCCAATCCATCCCTCCCCCACCCCCCTGCTCCACCTTGGCAACCACAAGTCTGCCTCTATATCTGTGATTCTCTTTGTTTCGTAGATAGGTTCATTTGTGTCATATATTAGGTTCTGCATATAAGTGACATCATATGGTATTTGTCTTTCTCTTTCTGACTTACTTCACTTAGTATGATCATCTCTAGTTGCATCCATGTTGCTGCAGATGGCATTATTCATTCTTTTCTATGGCTGCGTAGTATTTCATTGTGTATATGTACCACATCTTCTTTATCCATTCCCTGATGTGAATTTTAGAATCGTGAGGGCAAAGTGAGGTAATGGAAAAGGAAGATGCACTTCTGAGTTGAAGTCCTGGCCCTATTCCTTATGTTCCCTTCTCAGGGCTTTGATTTCTTTATTTTTAAAATCAAATGATTGACATAGAAAGTCCTCTCCAGTTCTTCCAAAGTCTGGTAGTATGATTCTTGCTTTGCTCCAGGCTTGCCACCTGTTTTGGGGCAGGCCAAGGAGCTCTTATGTTTTTTTCAGCCCGGTTTTTTTTCACTTACTGCACCATTTCTTTATGTGCCTTGCAACCCTAGGTTTAAGTAAACTTCCAGTCGTTTCCCGGTAATATCTTTTTCCTGCAGGTTTTACTGGTTCTGCTTTGGGACAGGAACCATGAGTACCAACGCCTGGGGAACTCCCACTGCAAAAACTGCCAGCTCCCACAGTCACGATAGCTGTAATTGAAAGCTGTCTTGTGCTAATTCTGTGTATTGATCTTTTCATTCATTTTTGCCTTCTGTAATATTTTCTTTCTTTAGAATAGGACACTTCTTTATATTTGTGAGCAGTTATCTTTAACGGAGGGTCCCATTAAAACTGTCAGCGTCTTTCAGAATTTTAGAGTGTACATTTTCCATGCTGATTCAAGTGCTTCATGAGTACTTGACAAATATGTAGCAGGTGAGAGATTTTATGTGTTTCATTTTAAGTCAAAATATCTGAATGCATCACTTACTGCAAACATTATTCAGATGTAAATAGATACTGGTTGAAAACGTTTTGAGAAAAGTCTTTTTTTTTTATCCTTTTGTAGTTCTGTTTCATACCCTTAAATAGCAAACTTTAGGCGCTCCATAAATATTTACTGATTGCTTCATTGAAGGCAGTTTCTAGTTGCTGACAAGTTCATTTCTCGAAAGAGCATCCCCCAAGCTGTATATCCCTTCCCAAGCTGTGTTCCTATAAGCGACATTGAGCGTTTCCTTATTTTACCAGAGGCCACTGCATACTGGGCACTGCACCTAGGCTCTGGAGACCCGGCTAAAAGTCCTGATTTTTCCCTCAAGGGGCTCGGCACTGGCCGAGGAATCGATGAACAACAGTTAAGGGATGTGGTAGGTGCTGTGATGAAGGCAAGCACGGGAAGGTGATAGAAACGCCGTCCAACGTGAGAAGGGCAGCCTTCGTGCCTGCCCGCACCCCAGCTTCAGCAGACAACGTCTGGCCTGAATTTTTAAGAAGGAGTATGAGTTTGCCAAGCCTTTAATGTTGTTTTTTTTATTGTTGTTCTTTTCCTTTTTTTTTTTTTAATTCGGGTATAGCTGTTTTACAATGTTGTGTTAGTTGCTACTGTACAGTGAAGTAGAGTTCCCTGTGCTATACAGCAGGATCTCATTAGTTATTTTATACATATTAGTGTATATATGTTAATCCCAATCTCCTGATTCATCCCCCCCTCCTCCTTGGTGTCCATACGTTTGTTCTCTACATCTGTGTCTCTATTTCTGCCTTGCAAACTGGTTCATCTGTACCATTTTTCTAGATTCCACAGATAATATACAATATTTGTATATTATATACAAATAATATATATAATAATATATCATTATATTATATTATATATAATAATATACAATATATGTATATACATATATATAATATACAATATATATAATAATATACAATAATATACAATATTTGTTTCTTTCTGACGTACTTCACTCTGTATGACTGTCTCTTATATACAAATAATATATATAATAATATATATAATAATATACTATATATAATAATATACAATAATATACAATATTTGTTTCTCTCTTTCTGACATACTTCACTCTATATGACTGTCTCTAGGTCCATCCACATCTCTACAAATGACCCAGTTTCGTTCCTTTTGTTGTTGTTGTTCTTACTTTGCACGTTGGCAGGGATGCTAAGAGAAGGCAGGAGGGGTTTTGTGTCTGGATGCACACTTGTATTTTCTCTTTCTCATCTGTCCCCGCTATTTCAGGCCTGTATTTAGCTCAGAGAGTGTGTTGTGGGCCAGAGTGGCCTGTCTTTCAACACTCCAGGCAGACACATGAAAGGGGTACAATCCATCCCTGGGGACACTGGTCCTGGCAGCTTCCCTTCGGCTCCACGGCCAGGGTTCTCCCTCCTGAATAGTGTTGGCTCGGGCCTACTACGCCTGCCTTGAGGCCTAGGGCCCTGCTGGGAGCCCAGAGGACAGAAGCTTCCTGCTAGAAGCCTACATAATGTGAAAGGGCACGGCTGGGGAAGCCAAGTGACACAATTAACCTGCCGGAAGGGCATCCACAGTGCACTGCCGTGGGTGTTGCACAGGACTGGGATTCTAGAGCCGAGCTGGCACACTGATTGACAGATGGTACCAGCCGAGCCAGACTCCCTTCTGTGCCAGCTGGAATGTATTGCTGATAATAACTTGTGTTTGCTGCCAGAGGGGCTCTACCATGTTTGTCAGTCAAATTTAAAAACAATTTGAAACTCTTTTCTCTTGTGTGTTTAACCAGAAGGATGGAGGGAGATCTAAATAAAAGAAAGGACTTAATTTTATACCTCTAGGCCCTTAGGGTGAGAGCATCATATGTTTTTGGCTACAGATTGGAGAATAACATTTCCAGGCCCTTGGAGTCTCCTCAGAGCCTGCTCAGCCCCACAAAACCCCGACCACAGGGCAGAGGAGCTGGTTAACTGCTTCACAGCTGGTAGAGCAAAGGCCCAGTAGTGGTTACCCCAGCACCAATTTCCTCATACCCCAAACAGTCCCACTTTGGACCCCTACATCCTGGCCTTTCTTCCCAGGAAATCCCATATATATATTTATGAGTGAATTCATTTTAAATCACTCTGTGCCCTTGCCGCTTAATCCAGTCTGTTTCCTTCCCTGTTTCTCACCCCCAGGGGTCAGTATTCGTCTCGATAAGTCTTGAGACTATTTCGAACTCATAATGCAATGCTCCTCTGGGATTGAAAGCCTTGGAGCTCCAGTGCCCTTGCTCTGTCATCTCCTGGTTCTTGTGGCTTCTCCCCCTTTCAGGCCTTGGAATCCCACTGGGACTTTGGACACAAACTGGACTGTGGGAAACAGTGGCCTCCCTCCACCCTGGATCTACTGTAGACTCTGACACACTCACTCCCCAGGCTCGCGGCCCCCGATGTCAGCCCTGAGAGTGGAGCCTAATCTCTGCCACTTTAGAAAGAGGAAGCTGGTTAGCAGTCAGAACGGTGAGGCCGGAGGTAGAGATACCTTTAGGAGACGGTGGTGGCCCTGGCCAAAGAGGGCAGTGGCAGTGGGGTTGGAGAGCAGACGACAGATTCAGGAGGGGCTCGGGGAGAACCAGGGGACTGTCATGGCTGATTGGATGTGGGAGATGAGAATAGACAGCAGTCCCGGGTGATACCAAGATTTATGACTGGGTAGCTGGGCAGATTGGAGGGTCGTTCATTGAATTGGAAAATGGAAAAGGAGAAGGTGTGAGGGGAAAGGAGCTGAGTTCAGTTTAGATTCCACTGAGTTTGAGCTGCCTGTGGGACAGCCTTGTGAAAAATCAGTAACATGAAAGTGTCCTCTTCTGCATGCATGTACTCATGTGGTTTGGGTGCTCTGAAGGCTCGATTCTGCAGGCTCCAGATCTCTAGCATTCTGGGCACGCAGGAGAACGTATGAAAAGGAGAGTGGATGGACACCCCACTACGTCCTGGGGCAGCACATCTGTACCAAGTGCAAGTACACGTGCAGTACAGGGGCAGCTTGCAGAACAACGTAAATTTTTCCCCCTGAAAGGTAATGTGAATGTGTGTTGCATGGGATATGCTGTGTGTTTATTTCTAAGAGATCGTGGATGTCACGTGTGCATCACTTGTGTGTGCTTCTGCTTTTCGTTCTCTCGGTGCTCTCTCTAACCTTGTAGGATCGGTTCTTGTCTTCTCATGTGTTGTCTTTTGAATCCCGACCCACACCAAGGGCGGAAGAGAGTTGCCACAGTTCATTATTATTTTTGATCGTTAAAGGTATCTCCTACCTGGACTGTTCAGACCCCAGCCCCACTTTTTCATCTGGACATCTGGAGTCTTCTAGTGCCGTTTCCATCGTCAGATATTAGCGTCAAGTATAATGCTCCGTTTACAGTGAAAGCATTTTGGGAAGGCTGATCGTTTTTTAGCGGTGTTTCCTTGCTGTGCCCTTGGTGTTGCAGAGCTGTCCTCTTCAAGCACTGAAGCAATTAGTTTCGAGAAGGCTGATTCTTCAGGGTCCAGTGCTCTCCTACCTTTCATTTGCTGAAGCTGTACATTTTAATGAAGTTGTTTCATCTATGTTGCCAAACACTAGAATTTTGTGGCTTCCATTCTAATTATCTCTACTGGCAAATGCTATGTTTTATTAGAACTCTCAAGTGCCCTGTTTGTTAAATGTCCGTACACTGTGGCGTTGGGCACACAAATTAGGTCAGCCTTGCTTATTGGGCTGTGGATGAAGGAGTTAAAGATTTTTGTCATTATCTTAAAGTGCAGTAGGATCGCCTTGGGTGTCTTTGTAGGATAGCAGTGATGGCTTCTCCTGTGAGCTCAGCTTTCTTTCTCACCCGTCAAGCCTACACTGACACTGAGCATCTCAATCATGTGGCTGTTGACTGTGGGGCCAGTATGTGATTTCATCCTTGGGGGTAGTATGCCCATTCTTCCCTTTCCTTAGTTGCCTAATACCCACATCTTGCTTCCCGGGTTGCACGTCTTACAGCAAATGATCTGTATTAAGGGCTCTTGTGAAGCCAGGAGTTCCCAGTGGTGGTGACACAGGGCTGGTCACATTGTAGCCGAAGACGGAGGGCAACATTACAGTAGCGGCCCCGAATCAGTATGTCTGTGCCTCTTTCCACCCCTGCCTCTGGATTCTTTTAAGTCCGTGGGTCCTCAGGTCATGTTGGCTAACCGGGGGTGTGCTGGCTGGTGACCCTGACACCCCACCCTCCGCTCTCCTGCTCCATTAATGTGGTCACCAGGCAACGTCGCTTGGTGATTAGGGACCCCTGCCATCCTACAGACTGGATCCCAGCTTCACAATAGAGGAGCTGGGTGATCCTGGGCAAGTGACACTTCATCTCGCTAACCTCAGTGTCCTTATCTGTAAAGAGGGGAGAACTGTAGTCACTTCAGGATTTTGGTGAGGATTAAATGAGATAGAATGCTTGGGGCAGAGGCCATGGCACATAGTACCTTATCAGTATATTGTCAGTGCTGCCTTGTCCTGGCTCGGGCCCACGTGGCAGCTCTGCTTCAATCAGCACAGAAGGTGCTGGTGCCTGGGCCCCAGACCCTGTGCCAGAGACCCTGTTGCAGGTCATTAAAAGCTTCCTTCTCTCCACACACCACTTTTCTTCCATGTGTTGGGGTGCCAGTGGTGTGGACCCCTTTCTTTATTAGTGAGCCATGGGGATTAAAAAAAAAAAAAAAAGACACCAGGATTTTACCTAGGCTTCTCTTACAGTCCTTTCACCCTGGGTCTCAGGTAGACTTTTTAGGGAGAGGGGTTGTCTTAGAGGAACATCTAATGAAGACACAGCCTTTAATCAGCATCTTCCCTTCCCTCCAGCTCTGACCCAAGGTCTTTGAATCAAACTTGTGGTTCCCTTTCCTCTTTACATCAGTCTTCCAGGGGCCCAGGAAGAACCCTTGTCCCACATGTTTACCCTGGTGGTTTCTCCCTTCATATAATTGTCTACTCTGACTTTGAAAGTAAATATGATGTTTTTCAAAGCATAATTTATCCCCTGTGGGCTATGAATATGGTTGTGAACAGCAAGAACAAATCTTAATAAAGTTGCTAAGAGAAATGAAATAATTCAATTTGATAGAAAGTAATAGAAGTATGCTTAATTCACATTTATACCTTCTCAACTACTCTTCGCCTGTCTTTAGCATTCTTTCTGGGGGAAGTTATGATCTAGGCCACAGCAATAACTGTCTAGGTTCCCCCTAGACAACCATGTTGTCATCTTGAGCAGGAACAGTGACTCTGTTCCGTGGTCTCCCTCCCTCATACTAGGTAATAAACATTTATACCTACAAGAAGGAAGAGGAAGTAAGTACAATTTTATAATATAATCTTAATAATGTCCCTACTTCATTTAGAACAAAGTTCAGTCTATGAATGGTCTGAAAATCAACAACAAAGAAACTAAAACACAACAGTGTTTTGAATAATGGCTAGAATAGAAAAGGAATCATGCCTCCCAGTCTGGTTGTAGGATTATTGGTCTCTATTCTCTGCATCAAATATGGTGCCCTGAGTGTTTCCAGTGATAAGGTTAGTGGGGGCTTTTGATAGAGTGTACCTTTATGCCCCTCTGCGGATTGAGTAGTGGGGCTGGCAGAGCCCTTCCTTCTGCAGTGATTCTGGAAACTCCAGGCCAGGAGTCTCAGGACCTGGTTGGCTGGGGTACGGTCCTGGGTTCTTAGTGTTCAGGGATAACGGAGGTTTGGAAACTTGGCTTTTGTACTTAAGGGAAATGCCTACATCAGCAGGTGGCTGTCGCTCTGTGAGCACAAGGAAAAACCAAAGTATTGGCTTTGCAATGAGCCAGAAATACTGCCAAGAGCACAGAAAAGGTGCATTTAATCATAAAAACATGTGTATGGAAGGAACAATGGATTTATCTCCAGTAAAACTGACCTATATTTGCCGACAGACTGGCCTTTGAACCAGGAGTGGTATGTGTTATTTTACCAAATGGGACCAAAAGAAGAGATTTGTTAGTGTCTTTATTCTTCACAAGAATAGGTTTCCTATGTATCGTTAGTTACTTTATCATGAGTAACATGTCACGTCATCTTCGTGCTTATTAATCACCCTTTCCTTCCAACCAACTGTAAGAATAATTAGATGAAATTGGTGGCAGCCCATTGCTTCCACATTAATATTCTTAAGCTGGTGTCAGTGAATTTTATATGGTTGAGGCTGTTCAGTTTGGCTTCTCCGTATCTATCGATTGCCCTTTTTGAGCAGAATGAAGGTGTTTTTATTAAGCTTGGATGCCAATGAGAGTTATTTTATGGTGACCACAATGCAAGGCACTGTCAGCATGTCAGGGAATGGCAGGCGTGGCGCTGGACGGGCTCGGCTGTCCCCCGGGCCCGGCTGCCAGCCCCGCAGCTAGTAAATCTTCTGTTTAGGCTCGTCTGATGTCTTTCCCTCACTTATACTTTCAATGACCTTTTGTGTATCTATCTGTAAAGGTAAAACAGAGAAACTCACAGCCTAGTAGCATCCAACATTAACATCCACTCTTAAGCCTGTGTTTCTAAAGAATATAAATTTTCAGCCAGTGGTATTTGGAAAGTAGACCTTTTGGCTTGTATTAAAGATATAGATGGTAAGACTCATGAAATCAAGTGGCTCCTGTTGGTGGGATGTACAAGTCTGTTAACTGCAGTTTCAGAGCCTGATGCCGTGTTGGTATTTTGGTGCGCTTTGGAAGCCGTGTGTTCATCAGGGGAGTCCCGGTGTCTCTGCTGCACGTCCTCACTCTGAGACCTGGGCTACTGGAGCCTCTACCGTCTAGACCATCACTGGTCTTAAGGGCAGAGGAAAGACAGGACGGCGAAGCCCTCTCTGACCCTTAAAGCGTCTGCCCAGATGAGTCTAATTGGCCAAAGTAAGTCCAGTTATGGGCATCTCGAATTATGAGGGAGCAGGGACGTGTCATCCTCCTGCATATGTAGGAGGGGGAAGTGGGAAATCGTGTACATTTGTAATGACTAACTCGAAGTCACAAATGTAGATTCTTGAGTAAAACGGAAAGCTGGGTCCTTGAAAAGACCAATAAAATAGGCAAGGCTTTGGTGAGTCTGACCAACAAGAAAGAGGGAGGAGGCAGGTAAAAGGTGATGTCAGTCGGTTCAGAGAAGACAGGTGAAGACTGGTGACTGCTGTGTACGGTTCTATTACAATACGTTTGGAAACTTGGACATTATAGGTGATTTTCTTGGAAAATGGAAATAAAATTGGGTCAGTGTGTACATTCCTGAGTATAAGATGTTTTTCAAAAAAATATTT
Source organism: Pseudorca crassidens (assembly GCF_039906515.1). Taxonomy (NCBI): domain Eukaryota; kingdom Metazoa; phylum Chordata; class Mammalia; order Artiodactyla; family Delphinidae; genus Pseudorca; species Pseudorca crassidens. Next base: position 61,801,677 of record NC_090305.1, read on the forward strand.
AAAGATCTACCGGTAAAAATACACTGAGCCCAGTTGCTTTTATTAGTGAGTTCTACCACGTCACCCAGAAATAGATGCACAATAAGTTATTTGTGGAATAAAATGGATGGACAAGGCTAGCGTGAAACTGATACTAAAATCAGATGAGGATGTCACTCATAGGCCAATAACATTGAAGAACATTGATTCAACTACCCTAAAACAAACTAGCTAACAGAACCTGGCAGCATAAAGAGTAAATCCAAACCAGCTCAGGCGCTGCCTTCCGAAGGAGGTATGCCTTACGTGCCTTGTTTAAAACTGCAGCCTTCCCCCGCGGCACTCCCAAACCACTTTACCCTGTTCTGTTTTCTCCTGTAGTGTGTATCATCTTTAACATACCATGGAATTATTTACTATGTTGTCTTCCCCCTCTGCTTCAAGGTAAACTCCACAGGGCAACCGCAAGGGCAGGGCTGTTTCTTAAAAAAAATTAGTGAAAAAAATTTTTTTTGGTCTCTTCTATTCACTGACACAAGCCAAGTACCTAGAACAGTGGGCACTTAGTAAATATGTATTGCAAAAATGAGTTAATTCTAAATGCACTATGGGATCCTGGATTGGATCCCAGAACAGAAAAGGATGTTAGTGGAAAATGTGAAATTTGAATAAAGTCTGTAGTTCCACTGTGAGTTTTGTATCAGTGTTAAGTCCCTAGTTTTGTTTCTTATTTTAAAGATTTATTTATTTATTATTTATTTATTTAATTTATTTTTGGCTGCGTCAAGTCTTAGTTGCAGCACACGGGATCTTCGTTGAGGCATGCGGGCTCTTTTGTTGTGGTGCGTGGGCTTCTCTCTAGTTGTGGCATGTGGGTTTTCTCTCCCTAGTTGCGGCATGCAGGTTCCAGAGCGTGCAGGCTCTGTAGCTTTCCAGCACGCAGGGTCTCTACTTGAGGCACGTGAGCTCAGCAGTTGTGGATCATGGGCTTAGTTGCCCCGCGGCATGTGGGATCTTAGTTCCCTGACCAGGGATTGAACCTGTGTCCCCTGCATTGGAAGGCGGATTCTTTTTTTTTTTCTTAATGTTTTTATTGGAGTATAATTGCTTTACAATGGTGTGTTAGTTTCTGCTTTATAACGAAGTGAATCAGTTATACATATACATATATCCCCATATCTCTTACCTCTTACGTCTCCCTCCCTCCCACCCTCCCTATCCCACCCTTCTAGCTGGTCACAAAGCACCAAGCTGATTTCCCTATGCTATGCGACTGCTTCCCACTAGCTATCTATTTCACATTTGGTAGTGTATATATGTCCATGCCACTCTCTCACTTTGTCTCAGCTTACCCTTCCCCCTCCCCGTGTCCTCAAGTCCATTCTCTAGTAGGTCTGCATGTTTATTCCTGTCTTGCCCCTAGGTTCTTCATGACCTTTTTTTTTTTAAGATTCCGTATATATGTGTTAGCATACAGTATTGGTTTTTCTTTTTCTGACTTACTTTGCTCTGTATGACAGACTCTAGGTCCATCCACCTCACTACAAATAACTCAATTTTGTTTCTTTTTATGGCTGCGTAATATTCCATTGTATATATGTGTCACATCTTCTTTATCCATTCATCTGTCGATGGGCACTTAGGTTGCTTCCATGTTCTGGCTATTGTAAATAGAGCTCCAATGAACGTTGTGGTACATGACTCTTTTTGAATTATCGCTTTCTCAGGGTATATACCCAGTAGTGGGATTGCTGGCTCAAATGGTAGTTCTATTTTTAGTTTTTTAAGGAACCTCCATACTGTTCTCCATAGTGGCTGTATCCATTTACATTCCCACCAACAGTGTATGAGGGTTCCCTTTTCTCCACACCCTCTCCAGCATTTATTGTTTGTAGATTTTTTGATGATGGCCATTCTGACCCCTGTGAGATGATATCGCATTGTAGTTTTGATTTGCATTTCTCTAATATTAATGGCATTGAGCATTCTTTCATGTGTTTGTTGGCAGTCTGTATATCTTCTTTGGAGAAATGTCTGTTTAGGTCTTCTGCCCATTTTTGGATTAGGTTGTTTGTTTTTTTAATATTGAGCTGCATGAGCTGCTTGAAAATTTTGGAGATTAATCCTTTGTCAGTTGCTTCATTTGCAAATATTTTCTCCCATTCTGAGGGTTGTCTTTTCGTCTTGTTTATGGTTTCCTTTGCTGTGCAAAAGGTTTTACGTTTCATTAGGTCCCATTTGTTTATTTTTGTTTTTATTTCCATTTCTCTAGGAGGTGGGTCAAAAAGGATCTTGCTGTGATTTATGTCATAGAGTGTTCTGCCTATGTTTTCCTGTAAGAGTTTGATAGTGTTTGGCCTTACATTTAGGTCTTTAATCCGTTTTGACTTTATTTTTGTGTATGGTGTTAGGGAGTGTTCTAATTTCATTCTTTTTTTCTTTTTTTTTGCGGTACGCGGGCCTCTCACTGCTGTGGCCTCTCCTTGCACAGGCTCTGGACGCGCAGGCTCAGCGGCCATGACTCACGGGCCCAGCCGCTCCGCGGCATGTGGGATTTTCCCGGACTGGGGCACGAACCCGTGTCCCCTGCATGGGCAGGCGGACTCTCAACCACTGAGCCACCAGCGAAGCCCTAATTTCATTCTTTTACATGTAGCTGTCCAATTTCCCCAGTACCACTTATTGAAGAGGCTGTCTTTTCTCCATTTTATATTCTTGCCTCCTTTATCAAAGATGAGATGACCATATGTGCATGGGTTTATCTCTGGGCTTTCTATCCTGTTCCATTGATCTATATGTCTCTTTTTGTGCCAGTACCATACTGTCTTGATTACCATAGCTTTGTTGTATAGTCTGAAGTCCGAGAGCCTGATTCCTCCAGCTCCGTTTTTCTGTCTCAAGATTGCTTTGGCTATTTGGGGTCTTTTGTGTTTCCATACAAATTGTGAAATTTTTTGTTCTCGGTCTGTGAAATATGGAAGGCAGATTCTTTAGCACTGGACCACCAGGGAAGTCCCATTTCTGAGTTTTGATCAGTGTACCTTGGTTGGGTATGCTGTTAACATAGGGAACATCTGGGTGAAGGGTATATGGAAACTCTCTACACTGTCTTTGCAACTCTTCTGTAAATCTAAAATTATTTCAAAAGAAAATTTTATTAAAACTAAGTCCAAAGAATTCTAAGATCCTTCAGCATTTAAAAAGTAAAATAAAATTTCCACTCAGATGACACCTTCTCAATGAGTCCCACCCTGACAACACCATGTAAAATGACGGACAGCCTCACTGCTGAACTCCCAACCCTCCTTTCCTGCTCTGCTCTTTTCTTTTTCTACCATAGCACTTGTTATCTTCTAACATGTAGTCCAGTTTACTTACTGTGCCTGCTTTTTTTTTTTCTTTTTTTAGTATTTATTTATTTATTTATTTGGCTGCTACGGGTCTTATTTGTGGCATGCGGAATCTCTGGTTGGGGCACGTGGGATCTAGTTCCCTGACCAGAGATCAAACCTGGGCCCACTGCTTTGGGAACACAGAGTCTTAACCACTTGACCACTAGGGAAGTCCCTGTGCCTGTTGTTTGTTGTCTCTTTCCATGAGGACAGGGAACCTTGTTTTGCTCTCTCAGGTGCCTAGAACAGTGCCTAGAACAGGTACATAATAGGTCTTCATTAGTTATTTGTTGAGTGACTTAATAAATATGATATAACTTATGTTTAGATAACAGAGCAAACCATGTATTCTGTGTGTGTGTGTGTGAGAGAGAGAGAGAGAGAGAGAGAAAGGGAGAAAATGAATAGGAAAGGGTCTGGATGGAGTCTACTAAATTGATACACCCATAACTCTTTAGGATAGGACTTGTTATTAACAGAGTGACCAAGGGGCGGGGCCAGGGCTAGTGTGGGACAAGCTAGCCGCCTAGAAGCACTCACTTCCAGCAAGTGCTTGCATTGGCACAGTGCTGAGAGCGAGTGCCTCCATTCTTTCTATACTCTGTGCAGCTGGCTTGCCTCCCCTAGTCCTGGAGCTTAAAGACTTTACTTTTATACTATTTGAAATTTTATAGTTTCAGTCACAATCAGTGCTAGTTTAATTTTTTAAAAATTCAGAAGAGTGAATAGGAAACAAAACTAAAGCAAGTTATTTTTTTTAATTTATTTATTTATTTTTGGCTGTGTTGGGTCTTCGTTGCTGTGCATGGGCTTTCTCTAGTTGCGGCGAGTGGGGGCTACTCTTCATTGAGGTGCACGGGCTTCTCATTTCTGTGGCTTCTCTTGTTGCGGAGCACGGGCTCTAAGCATGGGGGCTTCAGTAGTTGCGGGATGTGGGTTCAATAGTTGTGGCTCACGGGCTCTAGAGCGCAGGCTCAGTAGTTGTGGTGCACGGACTTAGTTGCTCCGCAGCATGTGGGATCTTCCCGGACCAGGGCTCGAACCCATGTCCCCTGCATTGGCAGGCGGATTCTCAACCACTGCGCCACCAGGGAAGCCCCAAGTTATTTTTAAGGTCCCTTAAAAGTTACAAAGAAGTTGTCTTTTGTGTCTTTACAATGAGAAATGAAGGCCAAAGTTACTCCCTGCTGTATGATGCAAAGCGTTAGGGAAAGCAAAATTCACTTTTTCAGGTCCCAAGTGTAGTTTATTACACTGAAGCAGTGATGCAATAAGTCATATCCGACATAACCAGCAATGTGTAAGACTAAAGAAGGAGCACAGCAGTTTACTCTCCAAACTGCAGAAATTATTTCTTTCAGAAGTTTTTCTTCTGTGATCTCAAAATCACTTTCATGTGGTTTCCTAAGTTCCACGTACTTGATCTCTGATCTCTCTGACTCCTTTGGTGCCCTTTGAAAGCACAGAGGGCTATGTGGTTGTCCCTCAGTGCATGGGCAGGGGACCGCATGCAGCAGTGCTGGCGCTGAGCGATTCGTACTGCCTCCCACTCACCTAACGCACTGATGGGGCCTTGCCACAGAGGGGTCTGCTTCACCCAAGTGCAGAAAGATAATCATTCAACCTTGTAAAAGAATGCAGGGATGGAGGTCGTTTGATCATTTGTCTTTATTACGATGTAATGCTATTTCTGTACTGTTCTGATGGAATGGTGGTCTGTTGCAGGAACATCAGACGAACATTCTGGGTAACACCATGCAAAGTGTGGTTGCATTGCTCAACAATCTGGTCACCTGCAAAGATCTGAATATGAAGCTCCTTTATGAACAAGGTAAATGTTTCTTAGACTTCATCTTTGATTGTGTTGAATTTTGCCTATTTGTAAGTTTCCTCATTTTACCTAGTAGAGAGTCGAGAAGTACTATTTAAAGTTGATCAATCAAAATAGATGTTTAAAGGTGTACAAATAATGATAACATTACCAGCAAAAATGGAAAGTGTCGTTAGATTGCGATAGATTCTCTGAGTTAATTCATTGTCCTTCATGGCACAAAATCAATACAAACTCCTTACAGATGAGAAACCAAGAAGTAGAGTGTAAGCAGAGTATTTAGACTTATTTGTGCTTATCAAAATGAAAGCATATATGGTCAAAAGCACCTTGGAAAATGAGACTGGATGAGTTGAGGGTGGCTTTACGTTGCACTTTATGGATATCTGTAATATTAAAATGAAAAACTTTTTAAGGGCTTCATTTTTTTAGAGTAGGTTTAGGGTTAAAACCAAACTGAGAGGGAGGTACAGAGATTTCCCATAAAACCCCTGCGCCATTGTCAACATCACTCACCAAAGTGGTATGTTCTTTACTAAAGATAGACCAACACTGACATCCTAGTCACCCAAAGTCCTTAGTTTACAGTAGGGTTCACTCTTGGTGTTGTACATTCTATGTGTTTGGACAAATGTATGACATATATCCATCATTACAGTATTACACAGTGTCTTTTCTTTCATTGCCCTAAAAATCCTCTGTGTTCTGCCTCTTCACACCCCTGCCTTCTGCAAACTCTGATCTTTTTATTGTCTCCCTAGTGTTGCCTTTTCCAGAATGTCATAAAGTTAGAATCACACAGTAGGTAGTCTTTTCAGATTGACTTCTTTCACTTAGTACTGTTTATTTAAGGTTTCTCCATGTCTTTTCATGGTTTGGTAGCTCATTTCTTTTTAGCACTGAATAATTCTCCGTTGTCTGGATGTACCACAGTTTATTAATCCATTCACCTAACAAAGGACATCTTGGTTGCTTCCAGGTTTTGGCAGTTCTGAATAAAGCTGCTATAAATATCTGTGTGCAGCTTTTTTGTTGTTTTGTTGTTTAACATCTTTATTGGAGTATAATTGCTTTACAGTGGTGTGTTAGTTTCTGCTTTATAACAAAGTGAATCACTTATACATATACATATGTTCCCATATCTCTTCCCTCCTGCGTCTCCCTCCTTCCCACCCTCCCTATCCCACCCCTCTAGGCGGTCACAAACCACCTAGCTGATCTCCCTGTGCTACGTGGCTGCTTCCCACCAGCTATCTATTTTACATTTGGTAGTGTATATATGTCCATGCCACTCTCTCACTTTGTCACAGCGTACCCTTCCCCCTCCCCATATCCTCAAGTCCGTTCTCTAGTAGGTCTGTGTCTTTATTCCTGTCTTACCCCTAGGTTCTTCATGACCTTTTTTTCCCTTCGATTCCATATATATGTGTTAGCATACGGTATTTATTTTTCTCTTTCTGACTTACTTCACTCTGTATGACAGACTCTAGGTCCATGTGGACTTAAGTTTTGAACTCCTTTAGGTAAATACCAAGAAGTGCAGTTGCTAATCATACACTAACTGTTTGATTTTGTAAGGAACTGCTAAATTGTCTTCCAAAGTGGCTGTACCGTTTTGCATTCCCACAGTGAGGGAGAGGTCCTGTTCCTCAGCACCCTTGCCAGCAGTCTGTGTTGTCAGTATTCTGGATTTTGGACATGCTGATAGGTGTGCGGTGGTAGCTCATTGTTTTAATTTGCCTTTCCCTGATGGCATATGATGTGGAGCATTTTCTCATATTCTTGTTTTCCATCTGTATATCTTCTCTGGTGATCTCTGCTAAGATCTTTAACCTAATTTTTAATTGGGTTATTTGTTTTCTTACTGTTGGATTTCAGGAATTCTTTGTATATTTTGAACAAATGTCCTTTATCAGATCCGTCTTTTGCAAGTATTTTCACCCAGTTTTGTGGCTTGTCTTCTGATTCTCTTGGTATTGTCTTCTGCAGAGGACAAGTTTTCAATTTTAATTAAGTCCAGCTTATCAGTTATTTCTTTTACGGATTTTGTCTGTGGTGTTGTATCTCAAAAGTCATCACTATACCCGATGTCATCTTGTTATGTTATCCTCTAGGAATTTTATAGTTTTGAATTTTTTACAATTAGGTCTGATCCATTTTGAGTTAATTTTTGTGAAAGGTATAAGGTAGGTTTTGTGTGTGTGTGTGTGTTAATTTTTGTGAAAGGTATAAGGTAGGTTTTGTGTGTGTGTGTGTGTGTGTGTGTGTATGTATGTGTATGTTGCTGTCTAGTTCCAGCACCATTTGTTGAAGGGACTGTCTTTGCTCCATTGTATTGCCTTTACTCTTTTGCCAAAGATCTTTTAACTATATTTATGTGAGTCTGTTTCTGGACTGTCTGTTCTGTTCCATTAATCTATTTGCTTATTCTTTCACCAGTACCACACTGTCTTTGATGTCTGTAGCTTTATAGTAAGTCTTGAAGTCGCGTAGCATCAGTCCTTCAACTTTGTTCTTCTCCTCAATATTGTGTTGGCTGTTCTGGGTCTTTGCCTTTTCATATAATCTTTAGAATCAGTTTGTTGATACTAATAAAATAACTTGCTTGGACTTTGATTGGGATTGCATTGATTCTATAGATCAAGTTGGGAATATTGTTGCATTTTAAACATAATGTCTACTACTTTTATATTAATAAAATCTTTCATTTGAATGTTCATAAAAATAAGACTTGAATGAGATCAGTCAGATCATTAAGATCAGTCAGATCATTAAGATCATTAAGTCCCTGTTCTGATTTTTTCCCCCAAGAATTTAGAGTTTTGTTTCTATGTGGTCATTATATTTAAATGTTGGCAGTATTTTTTTCCTCCCCTAAGAAAAATGTACATTCCCAGTAGTAATAAATATTGCCAACAGTTGAGGGATTTTAGTGCATAGAAATATTTATTCTTTTATACAGCAGCATCCTATTCTGTTTTATGAGTATGTCAGAATAGACCAGTACTCTAATGGATATGGGTAATGTCCAATCTTTTGCTGTTACAGATAGTTCTGCAATGAATAACCTTATGCATGCATACCTTCACACAGGAGCAGGGCTATCTATAGGGTAAATTCCTGGGGTTAGAATAGCTGGATCAAGGGGTATATGCATCTGTAATTTCCATAGATATTGACAAGGTGTTGTAAGTAACATGCCAATTTGTACTTCCATCAAGTCACATGAGATTGGTTGTCTTCGGACCTAAGAGTATGTTATGTTTTCCCATTTGTTTGACTTTGTTTCTTTATAGTTTTCCTTATATAGGCCATATGCATTTCTTGCTGTTTATCTCTTCCCAGGTTTCTTCCCATCCTTTTATGCTTGCTGTTAGAAATAAGGAATTTTCTGCCAATATAGTTTTCAGTTATTTTTTTAGCATGTGTTTTTGATTTCTATTTATTCACTTTGTTCCTAGGTTAATTCTCTTATTATTTTACATAGTAATCGTTTCTAAATGATTCTGTTTACTTTCTGGTTATATAATAATAACCATTAGTAACCATCTTTCTTTTCAACTTTTATAGTTCTACTTTTTCCTCTCTTGTCCAGCTGCAAGATTCAAAGAGAATGAGGTAGAGGATACCTTTGTATTACCTCAGAATCTTTTGTTCTGTTTAAGAAGTACCTATCTATTTAAATTTTATCTTTTGTAATCAAAAATAAATAATGACTTTTGTCAAATGCTTTCTTGGCATCTCTGGAAATGAGCAAATGATTTTTCCTTGGATCTATTCATGTAACAGATTATATTTAATAGATTACGTAATATTAAATCATCCTAGCATTTGAGTCAGTAACCACACTTAATTGTGATATAATATTCTTTAATTGTGCTACTTAAATTCTTTGTTAATCTTTTATTCAGGATTTTCCATTGCTACTCATAAGTGGGATTGGTCTGTAGTTTCGTTTCCTGTTTCTTTTTTAAAAATACTGTTTTTTGCTAGATTTTGGTGTCATTGCTATGTTGCTTCTTTTTTTTTTTTTTAAAGGAAGTTTTCTCTCTTCTTTTCTCTCTTCTTTTGAACTGAATTGAGATAGCAGGAATTATGCAGTGATAGGAGATATAGGAATTCCATCCTAGCAGAAATTATGCAGTGATAGGAGATGTAGGAATTCCATCCTAGCCAGTGAAGAAACCTTGCTATGCACCTAAGTAAAGTTACACCAGCCTGAAACTAAAGGCTACTCTAACCTGCCATAGAGTTTCGACCATGTCCTAGGACTAAGGATTAAACCACTATAGACCTTTCCTAACAAATAATAAAACTAATCCCTTAGGGTCAAAAGATTCACAAGGAATTTAACTGCCTGCTAGAACAAAATACCACTTAAGAGATGACAATATAACCCACACTCTCTACAACGTATTATCCACAGTGACAAGTATACAGCCAAAACTTAATGTACATGAAAAAGAAGCTAGAAAATGTGGCCCATGATGATGATGATAATAATAATAATAATAATAATAATAATAAAATGTCAGTTCAAACCAAGCCCAAGATCACCCAGATGTTGGAATTACCGATCAGGCACTTTTTTCCTATCTGTTAAAAATGTTTATTAGCAAATAATAGAGAGGTAAGATAACCCTAGCACCCAACTGATGCTTTCTTGACAATCAGGAGATTTGAAAGGAGAGTAATGCTCTCACTGTATTATTCAAGGTGATTTCATGTCATCTTGGCATTCTTGTACTTCCTAAAATCATCCCAAATTCTGAGAAGCTCAAAACCAGGAATCTGTACCAGTTTTCACGTGTTGCACTTTTTTTCTTTGTTTTTGGTTAGAGTTTTTTCCAGCTTTTTAAAGATGCAGCCGAACTACAACAATGTGTAAGTTTAAGGTATACAATGTGATGATTCGGTAGGTGTATATATTGTGAAATGGTAGATCAGGCTTTTAAACAACTATTATAAATATATCCAAAGCCAAAGAGAAAAGAGGTAGGGAATTTCATCAGAGAAATGGAATCTATGAAAAACTAGAGCCAAGTAGAAGTCTAGAACCAAAAAGTATAATATCTGAAATGAAAACTTCCCTGGAGTTTAGCAGATCAAAAACTGCAGAAGAAACAGTAACTAAACTTGTAAGATTAGTAAAGTTTTCCCATTTGAAGAACAAAGAGAAAGATTTTTAAAAAATGAAAGAACGTCAGTGACCTGCGGGACAGTAATCAAGCATTCTAATATATGTGTAATTGGAATCCCAGAAACAGAAGAGGGATGATGGGGCAGAAGAAGAATTTAAATAAATAATGGCCAAAGTATTCCCACATTCGGTGAAAATATTTGCTTATAGATCCAAGAAGCTAAGAAAACCCTTAGCAAGACTGAAAAACAGAAACTACCTAAGGACACAATATCCAAACTTCTGAAAATTGAAGATAAAAATTTTGAAAGTGTTCAGAGAAAAATGACACATCAAGGAGGTCAGCAATACAAATGATGGCTGATCTCTTGTCAGAAGCAGTAGAGGCCAGAAGAGCAGAAAAATACCTTGAGTGTTGACATAATAAAAGCTGCCAACCTAGATTTTTATATTCAGTGAAAATATCCTTTCAAAGTGAAGGTGAAATATGGACATTTCAGATAAATGAAAGGAAGGGGAATATTCTGCCTAATGGTAAGTGTTAAATTAACTTTTCAAGATACAGGGAAGGGATACCAGATGAAAACTGAAACTCAGGTCTGCAGAAAGAAATAAAATATACAAGGCAGGGCTTAACTAGAAAAGAATATCTTTTTTTCCCTCTTCTCTGAAATTCTTTAAAAGAAAACTTACTAGGCAGGCTTCCAGAATGGGTACATTGATGACCCCCATAAACCTATCTTGCAATGAAAGTAACAAAAACACTGGAAAAAAAAGTTTGGTAGTAAACTTTGTGAGCTCTGGAAATTACCAAATTACTATAGGCTTGCAACAATGTAAGGAATGTTTATTCAAGAAAAACTGATGAGTCTCTATAAGAAGAGAAGAAGGCTCTCTGGCTGGAGCTGTAAAGTGCCTAAATGTTGAAGGCATTCTCCAACACACACACACAGCCCCTTGGCAAAGGTGGAAGACTTACTGATTCAAGGCATTTAAGGAAATCTCTGGCCAGTCTTTAGCTGGGTGCTGAGCTAAATGACACAGACTTCTGTGGCTTGACACTACAGGTAATACAGACTTAAAGAATTAGCACAGGAAAGTCACTGAACTAACTACAACAAAACAGCAGTAACTGAAAACCGTTAGTGTGTGTGTGTGTGTGTGTGTGGGGGGGTCTGATTTCCAAAGTTTACACATTATATGATCTAAGATATCCAGTTTTAATCAACAATTACAAAGCATGCCCCAAAAAAATAAAAAATAGGAAGGTATGGCCCATATACAGGAAAAATGCAGTCAATAAAACTATTTCAGAGGAGATCCATATGTTGGATTAACTAGACAAAGATTTTAAATCAGCTGTTATCAATACATGCAAAGAACTATAGGAAACCACGTCTAAAGATTTAAAGGGAAAGCATGAAAATGATGTCTGCACAAGTTGAGAATATCAATAGAGATAACATTATAAAAAAGGAAATTCTGAAGTTGAAAAGTATAATACTTGAGATGAATAATTCACGAGAGGTTCTCAACAGTAGATGTGAAATGGCAGAAGAAAGAGTCAGCTAATTTGCGGATAGGTACGTCATTACTACTGACCTTATAGAAATAAGAAGGATTATAAGGGAATACTATAAACTAACTCTATCCCAGTAAATTAGATAACTTAGATGAAATTTCTAGAAAGGCAAACTATTAAAATTGTTCAAACTATTAAAACATCTGAATCATTGTTCCTTTTCCATAAGAATGACCCGTATTTAAAGCTTAGTAGGTTTTTCAGCCTGATTCCTGTGCATGGAAGTTAGGGGGCCCCAACACCTCTTTTCATTCTGAAAATGAATTATCCCTGTCCTTTTTAATCCAAGCTGGTGGTTCTTCTGACGTTATAATTCTAGCAAAAACTTTGTTAGTTTCCTGTAAATCTTATTGAAGTTTATTCCATTAAACAAAAAGCCTACCCATGAATCCTTCAAAACATTCTCCTCTCTAAGGTGGGCTGAGAATCAGGATACTGTGGAATAATGCCTGTAAGATTCTTAGTAGCCCTATTGGCCAGCTGAGAGAGTGGATGAGGAGTCAGGTGCCTGAAATTGAGATTCCAGTGGTTGCAGCTACTAGCCCATGAAAGCATGGGATTGCATGGCCGAGGCAGGATAAAGGAAAAAATCCTAGAAGACAGAATCTTAGGGAATTGAGAGGTCAGGCATGGAAGGATTGTCTATGATGATGGAAGGCATCTACTGAAATTTTGTGTTCAGAGGACTGTTAGATTTGGAGCACCGGAAGAAGCACAGGCGGATTTAACACGAAGCTTAAGTGTCAAGGGCCCTCATTTATGCAGGGACAGTTTACATTCATAGTTTTTTTCTTCTTACAGCCTATCCCCACTCCCCAGCTGGATAAGCTTCAGTTCTCGTAATATCTAGCCCCTTGCCATGTTTTGTGGAGTGGAGTGGACATCACAAAAATAATTATGGCAAGAGTAGTGTTAGTGTAAAGTTGAGCTCAGAGAATAAGGCGGCAGGGGTGATCTAGGATGATGGCAGTTGGAGGAGGGGAAGTAGGTGGGACAGACTTTTGATCTGAGATTCAGTACATTATAGCCTGCCAGCTGGCTGCTTACTTTTACAAATACATTTTTGTTGAAATATATATATGTCCATTCATTTGCATGTTGTCTATGGCTGGCTTTGTCGTATCATAGCAGCGTTGAGTAGTTGAGACAAAGACTGAAATATTTTCCTCAGGGCCTTTTAAGAAAAAGTTTGCCAACATCTGGTCTAGAAGCAGCAATAGGGTAGAAGGCGACACCACTAAGGCCCAGTGTTAAATGCGGACAGAGTGGACAAAGAAGTATCCATCACTTGAAGGTCCTGCTGAGGAGACAAGGCTGTAAAAGGGGCAGGTTTCAGGTAGAGTAGCAAGATAAAAGGTACATATAGATGAGAAGTGGATGATTTGAGGGATTTAGCTGATAACTGACTGTGAGCTCCAAATATCACAGTGGAAGGGGTTCAGAGGTTGGGCAGGGATGGGATGTGGCCTCTGAAAGGAGATGCACAAATCCTCTTGCTGTTTCTACTATTTGTGAGTGACTGGGAGTCCTGAGCTTCTTGTGACAGCATGAGTAGGGACAGAGGGCATGTTGAGTCCAGGTGGTCTTAAGGCTGAGAAGGGTGGTCAGGCTGCAAGTGTGGTGGGGTGAGGAAGGGTAGTGGGATTCCAGGAGTACACCAAGGTTGGGATCTCCTTCCTGGCCCTTGCTAGGGGAGGTTAGAGGGGAGGAGAGGCGAGGCCCTTGTGGCTGCAGAAAGTCTGATTTCATTCTCCAGAGATAACACCAGGTCTGACTTTCCGTTATACTCTGCTGCTTTCCAGACCCTTTGGCTACTAAATGTGTGGGCTGATTTTTCCAAAGTTGGGTAAAAGAGCTGTTGGGTGTTTGCCAACCCAGAGTGTATTAAGATTCAGTGGAGCATGGCCACATGAAGAGTTACTAATGATCTGCCACTGTATGGGCTTGAATGTATATGGTTGGCTTGAATGAAGTCTTCTTGTTAATTTTTATTTTGGATCAATTCTGGCTCAATCATTGGTTTATGTATTCATTACTTGTCATATGGAATTAAATTCCCTCTTCCAAACATAGTTAACTTGTAACATTAATACCTTAAAAAATCACCCCAATATAAGTGAGCTGTACTGCAGATGGAGTAGAAATGATTATTCCTGCCTTGTAATGCTTCATTACGGTGCTGTATTAGGCCAGTGTCAAACTGACTTTCATCCTCAGACCACACACTAACATCCAGTGGTAGAATGAATTCTAAGGCATACATTTTTTTGCCCCTCCCATTTTAATATCTCTGAAATAAGTACTTCAACCATTGCTATCCACATGGCAGTCCTGATATAGTTTTTGCTGCTGACATGTGTGTGTTGAACCTTGTGGACTGGGTGTGAGTGCCCTGGAAGTGAACCCAGAGACCTCAGGAGAGATGCTTTGCAGGGCTCTCTTGCATCCGTGTTCTCATGGAACAAAGCTTACGGAGCAACGTGGACGTTGGTGATTCCGAGTTGACAAATGAGACGAGTCAGCCTCCAAATGGGAAGAATTTTTTAGAAAAACTCAAGCGATTAATTTTACTTAGATTTCCTTTTTTATGTACTATAAAGGCAATATATGAGAAAATTCATATCAAAATAAGTCTCAGAGCACTTGCATTGAGTGTTAAGACGAAGTTCTAAGTGATAAAGCGTGTGCCATGTAATTGGTAGCGTTTTTTTGTTCTTAGTGGTACATAAAATAATACTGTTCCTTCTGATCACTGGCATCTTAGGCTCACTGAGGTGTGCTAGGTAATATATGTGAGGACCTCCGTACAGCGTCTGCCACCTGGTAGGCATCCCACAAAGTATGCAAACTCTGAGAAGTAGAGTCATTGACACATCTCCAGTATGCAGCTACATTGTATAATTCAGGTGTTTTGCTTAAACACTTTCATTTTTAAATGAAACGTTTAGGGAAAGAATTAAAAAACAAAGACCTTTTGTTTATATTTGAAAAAAGTGTTAGAGTTATTAACATTTTAAAATGGGCTGCCGGCTCATCTCGGTGCAATGACCTTTTGATAATGGATATTAATTCCAGCTTCAGTTTTACCAGCAGAGCTGTCAGCATAATGGATGTACATGACACACTGCAGTAGCCAAAAAACTGTAGCACCTCCAAAGGAGCATTTAAGGAAATTGTTTGTCCCCGTTGGTTTATGGTGTGTCAGAAATCAAAACACTCATTTCTTGCTAGGTTTATTATAAAACTGCCTAAATCGGTGTTTCCTCAAGAGACCAGAAAATCACTATGAGAGCTGTTTGGGCTTTGAAGGTGTACTTGATAGCTCTCTTAGATTCCTTTATATTTAAGAATAACATTCAAAATGATGTCACAGAGCAGGAGTTGGCAAACTTTCCTGTAAAGGACGAGATAGTAAGTATTTTAGGCTTGTAGGACCATATGATCTTTGTCGCTACTGCTCAATACTGCCAGTATAGCAGGAAAGCAGCCACAGAGAATGCATACATGAGTGGTTATGACCTTGTGTCCATAAATTTTCTTTAAAAAATTAGGTGGCCAGCCCACTGGCCGTGGTTTGCCAACCCCTCTTGTACAGTAACTAACTCAGACTCTCCCAAAACTACTCTGAAATTTTCACATCAACATACTGGTAAAATTCAGTTATTAAACTATGATTCAACTTAAGAAGTAACCGAAAATTACATTTAAATGAATATATTCAGAAAGAGGCCACTGCCTTCACAGTAGTGTGAGGATTTGTGAAGAAGAAGTGGAATATTTGCCCTAAGGGCTTAGTCTAAAAATCATAATAAATACATCTTACTGAGTCAATTAGCCTTTGTTAGATAATAAACCACCCCTTAAAGCTAAGTGACTTAAAATAATATTTGCTTACTCTTCCGTGGGTCGGCAGCACAGTCTGGGCTCTGCTGGTGTCAGCTGGACTCGCTCGTGAATCTTCTGTCACTTCCATCACGTGCTATTGACTGAAGGAAATCACTAAGCCAGCCTGGGTCTAGGGATAGGGAAAGAGGCTCCGTCTTTGATGAGAAGAGCCGCAATGAATCCATGGCCGTCTTTAGTCTAGTATAGTTACCTAGACATTTAGAACCAGAGCGTTACATGACACCATGACTGGCGCAGTTGGGGTTGGCACACTACCCTGTAAAGAACCGGATTTTACATATTTTAGACTTTGTCGGCCATAATCTGTTGCAGCTACACAGTTCTGCTCTTGTAGCAGGAAAACAGCCATAGACAATAAATACATAAAGGGATGAACATGACTGTGTTTCAGTGAACATTTATTTACAAAACAGATGATTTTCCACCCTGATCTAGATCATCCAGTCTTTCAACAAGTATTTGTGCGCCAGGCATTGTCCTCGGTGTAAGGAATGTGCAATGGACAAAACTGGCAAGACCTCTGCCTTGGGGCAGACATTCTGGTGGAAAAAAATAGACAACAAACCAAAAAAAACGAACAAGAAGTTTACATTAGATAAAGTTAGATGTTACACGGTGATAAATACTGAAGGAGTCAAAAAAGAAAAAGGGGGTATGAGGTGTCTGGATGGGAGTGAGGTCGACATCCTACCTTGGGGAGCCAAGGAAGGCCTCACTGTCAATATGGTTGTTACGTAAAAGCTGGAAGGAAGTGAAGAAGCAGCCATAGGGATAAACCTGAGGGAAGGTGGGCGGAGAGAACAGTAGGTGTGAATCCTAGGTGGGAGCCTGCCTGGCAGGTCAGAGGAACTGTGGGGAGGCCAGTGTGGCCGCAGCAGAGGAAACACTGGGCAAGACACGAGGAAAAGCCAGCAGAACTGGCTGGTGCCTTCGGGGAGTACAGAGTCATTTTTGTCAAAAGCTGTTTGGAAACTTATGGCTAGACTGCAGTTCAATTTGAACTGAGGATTAGGAAATTGGTTGGTAATTACTGACTACCTACTTACCCCTCTATCTTGGTTGACTTGTGAAGATTAGACCAGTAGCTTGGGAAGCAGTGGGACTGAGGACGGTTCCAGGTGAGGCTAATGATAACCCAGGTTGGAAAATCTTTGCTGTATGGACTCAGCTCCCACACAGAGCCGGACTCTTGTTTGCTGTCACCCTGAGGGATTGCTGTGTGAATGGGTCTGGAATTAGAAAGCCCTTTTCCCACAGGAGCAGCACACTCCATCCTTTGAAGAATTCTGATTGTTAGAAAGTGTTTCTTTACCTTGAACTAAAACTGGCTTATCTGTGATTTTTACCTTAGTTGATTCTAGTTTTCCCTGTTGGGACTACTTAGACAACATTTGTTTCCTTCCTTCTTCCTCCCCCTCCCCTCTCCCCTCCCTCCTCCCTCCCTCTCGCTGCATAGGGTCTTAGTTGCAGCACACAGGATCTTCATTGAGGCATGTGGGATCTTTCATTGTGGCACACGGCTTCTCTCTAGTTATGGTGTGGGGGTTGTTTTTTCTCTTCTCTGGCTGTGGTGCGTGGGCTCCAGGGCGCATGGGCTCTGTAGTTTGCGGCACGCAGGCTCTCTAGTTGAGGTGCGCAGGCTCAGTAGTTGTGGCACATGGGGTTAGTTGCCCCGCAGCATGTGGGATCTTAGTTCCCCGACCAGGGGTCGAACCCCTGTCCCCTGCCTTGGAAGACAGATTCTTTACCACTGGACCAGCAGGGAAGTCCCTTAGATACCATTTGTTATTTCAGTTACTTATAGGAGGAATTAAATACCTTCCAGTATGCAAGTAAAGTTTAGACTGTAGTAATATCACAGTTGCTATCTTATAATATTTTACATTTAAGATGCCAGAAATATTGTATTGAGTTTTTTCAGCTAACTATTGATAAGAGGCATGTGTATTTCTTTACTACCCTGTGTAACTATTTATAGCATCCCTTGTTAACATATCTGTCAATGTTTGGTGTTCCTTGATTTCAGTGTTCACTTTACTTGTCCTTTATTGAGGGGATTTATTCAATTATACCTATTCATTCTAGATGGAGTTTATTTCAAGTTCATTTGGCTGTTGTTGGATTACAAACCACCTCATAACTCAGTGAATTAAAACAAAACCAAAAATCTGTTATTTTGACTCTCGTGTCTGTGGGCTAAGCTCTAGGGTAAGCTGTGAAAACTCTTACATTAACAAATTGCCTAAGTTGGGGTAACTCCAGTGGAGCCCAGTGAAGTTGGGTTCTTCTAAAGTTCTACTTGGTTCTGGGTTGTCTTCCCAATCCTTAAATGCATTCAGTGGCCATGGTCAACGTCACCAAAGTAAGCATGGTAGTCTTTTACCAAACAAGGGCCCCTGACTGTGACTCCCTGACTGCTATGGCTTAATTTCCTTAATGGTCTCGAGCATTTCACGTGAGTTTCCTGCACCCTCATCTTTCTGAATGCCCTGTTCTACCTATCAGCAGTTCCTGTGGTCTCCATGCCTAAAGATTCTGTGATGGGGGAGCTAGGACTGATTTAAAAAATTTTTATTTGTTTATTTATTTGGCTGCATTGGGTCTTAGTTGCGGCACGCAGGATCTTCGTTGCGGCATGTGGGCTCTTCGTTGTGGTGCATGGGCTCTCTAGTTGTGGTGCTCGGGCTCCAGAGCACACAGGCTCAGTAGTTGGGGCACACGGGCTCTCTAGTTGTGGCGCACGGGCTCTAGAGCACACCGGCTCAGTAGTTGTGGTGCACAGGCTTATTTGCCCCATGGCATGTGGGATCTTAGTTCCCTGACCAGGGATCGAACCTGCGTCCTCTGCCTTGGAAGGTGAATTGTCATCCACTGGATCACCAGAGAAGTCCCAAGGATTGATTTTTTTTTTTTAATGTTACCTCCAAGATAGTTCTAGAAAATGCTTAACTCTTCTGTATTTAGTGAAATTTCACTTGTTTAATGTGTAGGTTTAAACACTGAGGTGTAATTCACATGCCACAAAATTCACCATTTTAAAGTGCACAGTTCACTGCTTTTTAGTGTAGTCACAAGGTTGTGGGACTGTCTCCATTATCTAATTCTAGAACACTGTCATGACTTCAGACAATCCCGTGTACTCCTTAGCAGTCATTCCCATTCGTTTGTTCCCGCAGAAACCACTAACTCCTTTCTGTCTCTGTGGATTAGCTTATTCCGGACATTTCATATAAATGGAATCATATAATATGAAGCCTTTGTGTTTGGCGTCTTTCACTTAGCAAAATGGTTACATTTTAATGTTAAAAGAAAAGGCACAAATAATCTAATTTATTTTTTTTAAGTCTTTATTGAATTTGTTATAATATTCCTCCTGTTTTACGTCTTGATTTTTTGGCCGCGAGGCATGTGGGATCTTAGCTTCTCAACCAGGGATCGAACCTGCACCGCCTGCATTGGAAGGTGAAGTCTTAACCACTGGACTGCCAGGGAAGTCCCAAATAATCTAATTTAAAATCTTGTCACCTGAGAAACTTCTGTATGTTTAAGTAACAGTTATTTTCATCATGTACTTGAACTTTTCTGATTTCTCACTACCTTGATATCACTAAAACTTTGCATTAACAAACTGTCCCTATTAGCTTCAAAGAGTATTTAAACATATCTACATGAAGTTTTGAATCTGAAGTAAATTCTTATGCGATGAGTAGGTATAATCCAGCTCTTAGTTTTAAAAATTGTTCTTATTTTAAGTGACTATAGGGGAAATGTATAAGATATGAATGCTCTCAAAAATATTGAACTTAGGCTGAACATAGAGTGGGCATTTCTTGAATTTGACATGACATTATTCAGTAAGATAATATTACCAGACTTCATTTAAGAATAGTATAAGGTGGATGTCGAGTTGGCTTTTCTTTTCTCTTAAAGATGCTTTGAGAACTCTTCTCTGTTAAGCTAATACTTGGATAAAGATAGGCTTGTGATAAAACTTGAGGAAAACAAGGATCCCAACTTAAATCTCAGGTTATATCTTCCTTCTCGGACAAGAACACACTGCAGCATTAGTTTTCAGTGCTGCATGTGGGTACGACATAAAACTAGGTATCTGGAAAAGCCTTCATTGAACTAGATATATTTTCCTTTAATGGAATCGCGAGGTAAGACACAAGGTTCTCTTTCAGTTTCTATTGCTACGAAGTGTATCTTTTCATTTCTTGTCTTGCCACTCGTATGAACCAACAGTTTACTGTACTGAATGAATCAAAGAAAAAGCAGATACTTTTCCCTTTTCCCCATTTACTTGGCTTCCTACTTGTAAAGTGGCTGTAGTATTACTTGACTCATTCAGGTACTATGCAGGTAAATGAAGTCTTAAAGACTTCTGAAACCTGTCAGGAAAGATGCTGTAGTTAACAAAACCCTCCCTAACAAGTGGGCTGTAAGATGAATTCTTTATACGTAAATGTCTGTGTCTATAAATTTCCATTGATAAATTCAAGTATACAGTTAGACCTAAGCTCTAACAGAAAATCATAAAAAAACATTGACCTGTGAAGGCAGTAATTTGAAGAGTGGTTTCAGGGTATAGTAGTATTAAGTGACCTCCAGCCTAGACTGTGCCAGTCTGTGCTTCTCAAGGGCGTGTCTGTCTATGGGCTGTGGTCAGTCTCCTGTCTGATCGTTATTTATACCTCCTGCTCTCTGAGGGAGTACATTATTTTAATTTTCCTTTCAGAAAGTGAAAATTTATGGAGATCTGAAATTCCATCGTTCTGTTCTGTCCTTACAGTAGCACCGTGAAGTTGGTTTCCTCATCAATAAAATAGAGCTTAAATCTTCTTTGCAGGGTTGGTAAGATTTAAATGAGATAATGTATCAATATGTAAAGTGCTTAATAAATAAAGGACTCCCAACAAATAGCTGTATTATTACCACTATTTGTTACCATCCTTGGGAAATAATAATGACTTGCTAGATGAATTAAAGATTTGATTTTTAAAGGCCCTTTTGAATGTTTCTGGTAATAGGAAAAAAGTGACTTTAATTTTACATCTACATTCCCAGACCCAAATGGAGCAAAAGTACAACTCCATTTTTAGTGAAGTTTTTAAAAATTGCAAAACCTTTGAAATATATCTGCCAAATATTGTGAATTTTATACAAAGGTAAGCAATATATACCTCATTAGGCTGAGCAAGGTATATATTTTCCCCACATAAGCGCCACAGTCCTGAAAGACAGCTTCCTGGGCCCTGCGTGGCACCCAGGGCTGGGTGGGGAAGGGTAGAGAGTGGATTGGGAAGGGAGGCAGGAGACATACAGCAGGGGAATCAAGATCATTTTTTCTTGTTAGTTAATCAAGAAGCTAAAATTAGTTTTGGATTCTGTTTTGTTTATAGGAATAGGCAATGCTGTCTTAATTCCCCTCCAGCCATGCTGTAGGACTTGGGTCTCAGTGAGGCCCTGTATGAGACCTACAAGAGATGGGGGGCAGAGGGGGGCTCTCAAGAATCTTTCACTTGCTCAGTGGGCGCAGATGCCCCAGTTGGACAGTTGTGTGGAATAAATCACAGCAGAGAACAGAAGCAGTGTTGCAGAATCCTAAAATGTTTATTTGGACCCTGTTATATTTTCCGGTGATGTTCTCAGTCCCACCTTTCACCTGGGTTTGCCTTCTTTACTTCAGCCTTCGCTCTTCTTCCTCTCTCAGGTGTATTCCTGTCTCTGGCCTACTTCAGGCCAGTGGACTCCGTACTTGGTCCCAGTTTTCTTTTCAGCTCTAATCCTGAGTATTTTGGAGATCAGGAAAGACTGGAGGAGAGCATTGAGGGCCAATTTTAGGACTGTGGTATTGATGGGTTTTCCCTGTACTTTCTCCTGGACTCCTGGTTGGCCATTGATTTGTTACCAGGGTCACTACTGGGCATCCCTTTGAAAGTCCATTCAAAGGATGAAGAGGTGAGAGAAGGAAGAATAAGAATGGGGAAGGGGAGGATGCATTTGTGTGAATGATAATCGCTTGTTCCTGGACTCCCTCTACCTTTTAGTCACTGTTTTAAAAACAGCTTTATTGCGATTTAATTGACATACCTTACAACTCAGCCATGTAAATGGTACAGTTCAGTGGGGGTTTTTTTGTATATTCACAGAGTTGTGCAATCAGTTTTAGAACATTTTTTCATCCTAGAAAGAAACCCCATGCTGGTCAGCAGTCATTCATCACATCCCCCCAATCCCCTCTGTCTAGGAAACCATTTATCTATTCTGTCTTTATTGATTTACCTGTTCTAGAAATTTCATATACATGGAATTATATAATATGTGGTCTTCTGTGACTGGCTTCTTTCACTTAGCATCATGTTTTCAAGTTTTATCCATATTGTAGCATATCTCAGGACTTCATTTCTTGCAGAATAATATTCCACTGTATAGATATACCACGTTTTGTTTATCCATTCATCAGTTGATGGACATCTGGTTTTTCCATCATTCAGTTATTGTGAATGCTGTGAATATTCATGAACAAGTTTTCGTGGGGACATATGTTTTCATTTCTCTTGGCATATATCTAGGACTTGAATTTCAGGGTCATA